>NW_024468910.1:3172067-4372067 GCF_011745365.1 Cryphonectria parasitica EP155 | reverse complement strand
ACGCATCAGCGTTTTTGAAAAGAAATAATAGCAGAAGAAAAGACACAAGGGCGAATGGAGAGCTCAAAAGCATCGAGATGATAAGTCGTGCTCAGACCAGCCAAATGTCCAGCTCAAAATGAGGCTTACGATCCCGACATAAGGATACTATCTGAACGGCAGGCCAGGACACCAGTGCTGCAAAGGGGTCCAAAGACGAAGTCCCATATAACCAAAAAAAATTACGGCAAGTATGTGCCCTTACGAACTCAGCAGGTCTCGTACGCTCATCCCTCTCGCCGGATTACTAGAGTTTGTCTCGCCGCTCCGGCCGGATACTGTTCCCCTGCGGTCAGTATTTAGCATCAACAGCGCGGCAGTGGCCTCCTGGTCCAGATCACGCTCCTCCCGCAGCGGTCCCAGCGCGGGGCTCGTGAGCGCCGAGCCCGCGGCGGACTGGTTGCTGGGCGCGTAGCTCGGCATTCCCCAACCGGGCCCGACAGCGGGTGATGTCGTTGCGCTATGAAAGCTGTAGTGCCTATGGTGTTCGTACGACGGCACACCAGTCGAGGAGAAGGCATAAGACTCGTGTCGGCGGCAGTGAGCAGCTGGCGACATGTCGTCCTGCTGGTCTGCTGGTACAGACGGCATGGCTGTATGGTTCGATACGGCAGAAGGCAAAGATGGCGGGCATGTGGTAGATGTAGGTGAGTGTGCGAGATCAGAGCCTGTCATCTCCACATCTGGCTGTTGTTCATCCTCCGTGTTGGCATTTTGCTGCTGTTGGTCTGCCTGGTCAGGGCTGTATGATTCCCGCTCCGAGCTGCTGGCCATCCCTGCCATCTCAAAGGGTGTCTGGGGGTCTCTCTGTGCCTTCAGCTTCTCGATACAATCCTGCAGATACCGGACATATTCGATCGATGCCTACGAAGGTCAGCCACAGGTTTCACGATGAATTGGTCTAGGGCTCCCCCAGACTCACCTGTAGTATAGCCAATTTATGCATCTCCCCCTCACAGGCCGGTATCATACCCTTCAGCACGGCGAACTCCTCGTTCATCTTAGACCTCCGCCTCCTCTCAATCAAGCTGTGCGCTGTCTTCCTTGCGATCTTCCGTCCAGCGGCGCTCGTCGCGGATGGTTGCTTCTTTTTCGACGTCACAGCCTCGCTCGCCTTTGGGGCAGAAGCGGCGTTGGCGGCGGCGGCGGCGGCGGCTTTCTTGCCTGGGCCCTTGCCGGCACCTGCCGCCGTTACAGGCTCGGGTGCGGGCTTTTTGTTTTTCTCCTCCAGCGCGCGGGGCTTCATCTGGATAATCTTGCGGGATCTCGCAGGAGGAGGCGGCAACGCGAATGAGGAGGCAGCAGCTGTGGCGGCGGACGGCCGTCTCCTTGCCTTGACGGTCTCACTGGGCTGTATGGGGTAAGACTTCTTAGGCGAAGTCAGGGACACGGGCGAGTCTGGGGTGCCCATTTTGCTGCCACGCATGTCATCATCCTCAGGACCAGCTAACCGGCTCGCCTCGCTCGTCATGGCCGCCGGTGGCAGCTCAAAGGTCATCTGCAGGGAGGACAGCTGTTTGGTCCCATCCTTGCCACGGATGTCTGTTGACGAGGCTGGCGTCGGGGGCAAAGCCGTTCGGGGCATGTCTTGCTGTTCCTGTTGGCCCCGTGTGGTGAGGATTTTCTTCCGAAAAGATAGAGCCGATATCACCAACAAGTTCTGACGTTGACCTTGATGCCGTCAGGTTCGTAGTAAGATGCTGATGTCGTGCTCGGTCGTCAATTCTGGGCGATGACCATGCAGAGGATCGAGATGGGATGCGTGGAGACCAGAGGCAAGGAGAGGAATGTATACGGCACGATGGGTCACCGGGGTCGCCTTTACGTTGCGTTGCGTTGTGAGGCTGTGTAAAGAGAGTCGCGAGGCCCAAGATCAGGATACAACAACGTCTGACGTAGAAGGCACGTCTCTTTCGCGAAGGGAGAGCGAGTGAGGCTTAGGAAGGAGAGGGAAGAGGAAGGGGGAGAGAAGCCTAGACTGAATGAACGAGGCGACGATTAGAAAGGACAGTAGCGAGAACGAGAAAGAATCACCCATGTGACTTCCTCTACTATCTTGAAGGAAAGAGGGGAAAGAAGGCAAAAAGAAGATGGCACGAGCAATACACAGCTCGACTTAGAAGAACGCGACCCTCCCCTCCAATGGGCTCCAGCTCCAAAGACTTTCGGCCTATCATCTTTTTTTCTTTTTTCTGTCCCAAATCTTTTCTGTCCGTTGCACTTGGTCCTGTCATTACCCTCGTGGTGAGAATTCTTGGGTGTGAGAGAGAAGGTGGTCGTTCCCGGCAAGTGCTCGTGTGAGCAGCAGCGAATAGGCGTCGAGCATGGCGCCTCGTGCTGTTGACGCTGCGTTGAGAATGGAGCCGCCCTGATCCATGACACGCGAGGCCAACCGTCTCCTACTACTGCGCATAGTGCTATACAGTACATCTTACGCAAGCTACGAAACGCTGCTACGCTCTAGTCCAGCATAAGATATGCCATGACAATACTATGGTAGTGCTGTTTCCACCTTGCCTACTCAGTTCTAGCTACTGCCGCTCGGTGCTACCATGGTACTTTGGATAGAAATTCGTTAAGTTGAGGGACGTGGGGAAAGTTTCGAGGGACGTGGGGGTTTCTCCTTCTTTTTCTCCTCTCAGCAACCCTCTCACTCATCTCTTCAATCAAGGGAGACTATTTGAGGCCTACGAAACTAGCTCACATGCTCTGGAATATACATGTGTGACAGAGAGAGAGAGAGAGAGAGAGACAGAGAGAGATTGGAGTTCTTCTTCCGTTCTACCTTCAGTGTGCACAAGCGACATGTATACACCATCAGCACTTTTCTGGTACTCTCCCTACAGGCTTCCTAGGTTAGCATGAAATTCGGGGTCTGACAGAAGGGTGCACATAAATTACTACAGAGTAGCAGTCAGCACCTGAGGCATGATTCGAATCAAGATGAACATTGGCTGGCTAGCGATTTCAGACAGGACCACTTTTCCAAGCTTCCTGGCCTGAGAGGTACCCACGTGCTCACCTGCAGCAACCCCGGGTCCTTCCACACTCGTGACACTGCTCACGTGCTGCGACCTTCATCCCAAAACGGGGCAGCATCATGCTCTTGTGCTGCTGAGCTGTAAGAGGAAACCCGGCACATCTAGACCACTTTTGCCTGTCACATGCCGATCGTAACCTTGAACTGCAAACCATCCTGTTCCATTTTTGGAAGATTCGATGAATGTGCCGATATGCAATTGTCGGAATGGCTTCCCCGTACTTGATCGTACGCTCAGACCTCATTGCTCGGATACTCGACCCTGGTGGTCGCCCCAAACTCTTCCTTCATGGTCCTCATGCTGACAAACCGGCCCATGATCGCCGCGCTTCCCGCCTTGTCATTGGTGCCGGAGGCCCTTGCGCCCCCGAACGGCTGCTGTCCCACCACCGCGCCGGTGCTCTTGCAGTTGATGTAGAAGTTGCCGGCCGCATTGCGCAACGCATCCTCTGCGACCCTCACAACTGCGCGGTCGGCTGCAAACACCGAGCCCGTCAGGCCATACTCGGACGTGGAGTCCACCAGCTCGCACGCCTTGACGAACCCGTCGGGCTGACTGTCGTCGTACACGTACGCCGTGAGGATCGGTCCAAAGAACTCACTTCTCAGATAAGAATGCGCTGGGTTCGTCGTCTGATAGATGGTGGGATGCACGTAGTAGCCCTTGGAGTCGTCGTACCGGCCACCGGTGACTAGCTCGAGCTCCTTGTCATCCTTGGCGGCGTCGATGGCCCCGCTGAGCTTCTTGAAGGAGGCCTCATGGATGACGGGACCCACAAAGTTCTGCGCCTCCCACGGCACACCAACCTTGAGCTTCTCCGTCTCCGCGACCAGCTTCTCCTTGAGCGCCGGCCAGACGCTCTTGGCTACATACAGGCGCGACGTAGCGCTGCACTTCTGGCCCTGGAACTCGAAGGCCCCGCGCACCGTCTGCTTGGCTGCGTTGTCGAGATCCGCGGTCGGGTGGATGATATGGAAGTTCTTGCCGCCTGTCTCGCCCACGATACGAGGGTAGCCGATGTACCGGCCCTGGGCGATGCCCTCCCCAATCTGGCCGTACAGCTTGCGGAACACAGCTGTGCTGCCGGTGTAGTGGAGGGCAGCGAACTGCTTGTGGCCCAGGACGACCTTGGTGATTTCCTCGGGCTCGCCAGGGACGAACTGGATCACGTCCTTGGGCAGTCCTGCCTCGAGGAAGATGTTGTAGAGCAGCCAGTTGGAGGCAATGGCGTAGTCAGATGGCTTCCAGACGACGACATTGCCCAGGAGGGCAGGGAGGCCAGGTAGATTGCCGGCGATGGCGGTGAAGTTGAAAGGCGTGATGGCGTAGACAAAGCCCTCGAGGGGCCGGTACTCGATCCTGCTCCACACGCCGGGGGCGTTGTGCGCAGGCTGTTGTGCGTAGAGCTCCTCGGCGTACTGGACGTTGAACCGTAGAAAATCACACAGCTCGGCGGCGGCGTCGATCTCAGCCTGCCACGCGTTCTTGCCCTGGCCCAGCATTGTAGCGGCCATAATGTCGTACCTGTACTTGGTAGCAACCAGATCTGCCGCCTTGAGAAAGACCGCTGCTCGGTCTGCGAAGGGAAGAGATGCCCATGCCTCCCTGGCGGCCAGTGCAGAGCTGATGGCCTGCTCGACATGCTCAGGACCGGCCTTGGAGTATGTCGCCACAACTTCTGAATGATTGGATGGATTGAGCTGTTTGCCGGTGGAAGACGTCTTGACCTGTGGATAGAGGGGCGCGTGTGAGCCATGCTGAGAGACAGAAATAAGAGGTGCCCGGTTAGCTTTCCGTACGGACCTCTTTACCACCAATTACTATCGGCACCTCTATCGTGCCTTTGCCCTTCATCTCCTGGACCGCAGACAGCAGCCCATCCCGTTGGGCAGAGCCCTTTGCATAATGGTGCTATGAACAGCAGTCAGAACCTCGCGCCCTATAATGACGAAGATTGAGCATGGTCTCGTTGGTGGCGACTCACGTTTGGTTCGTTCAAGACCTTTGGTGTCTTGAAGGTCGCTAGCACAGATGCCCTGCGTGTACTCGTGGCAAAGCCACATGGTGATGGCCTCCCTATGAGCCTGGATGACGGGAGGGGAGAGCTGGAACGGGCACCCGACCTCGCATTGAGGGACAGGAGACTGACCCTGCGAGAAGCCATGATGGTCGTCGAAGATCAAGGAGCAGTCCTTATCTGTGAAGGTGAGGGAAGGAGTAGAGAAGGAGGACTAGGGAGACGAAGATACCACTGCTTTGTGAGGCTGTTGAACCTCAAGAGACGGGAGCTGATTGTCAGATGTGACAGAGGATAGTAAACTTGTCTGAATTGACCCTCTCCCTTGTTCTTATTATCAGCTCTATGAAGGGCAGTAACTATCGAGAGCTACATACTCGACATTGCCTGCTCGGCTGCCAGCGGTTCAACATATCGCCCGGGCGGGCTGCGGAGAAGCTAGACCCCGCAGTTGTGGTGCAATTGGCCAATGGGGTGTTGTGCTTTCAATCCTGGCCCCCGATAGCGGCCCACTGCTCTGGGCCTCTAGCGAATTAGTACGGGATGCTGGACCGATACGGAGCTGCGCCTTTCTTTGCTGCTGCCCTGCACAGATTCAATTTGATAATGAGACGGGGAGGAAGATGTCACGACGGCTAAATACGGAGTGAGAGACTGACATCTGTTAGAATCCTGTAGTATGGAGTGTACGTAACTTAGTTGCATTTGGAAAACCCTAGGCCTCAGATGAGAAGCAATGTGATAGGCAGGCAGTCTATCTACAGAACCCCCAACGGAGGCTCTACAATGGGTACTCTCCGCCAAGAAAAAGAACCAAGGAGAAAAGAAAAGGAAGCAAAGGTGGAGATAGAAACCGACAAACACAGAGAGAGACAGAGAGAGTGTGTGTGTATATGCTTGGGTACATAATATAGTTGCCTTCATTCTGCTCTATACTGGCTGATGCAGGGGTGCTTCCTGATTGGCTATAGCTGACAGGTAACAACAAGGACATCAGTTGAGTAATGGACAATCTCTACAGCTATGTTGAAACTAATTAAGCAATACTCTATAGCGGTGGTTATTAAAGCAGCCTCTGATAAGATATGCTACAGTATTAGAGTAGCGACAATTGCAATCCAGGTTTGCAGTAACTCATCTCTATGATCCTCTCGACAGTAGAGATTTTTTTTTCCCCTCCCCCCGTTCAAGCACCGCTTCAGGAAACCTCCCTTTTCTCTTTTGTCACCTATATCTCAGACCCTTTGGGTGCTACTGCGCCCACAATTTCGAGCAATCCTGAAGTCAGGACCCAATATTGAACTTGGTCCAAATAGCAGCACCAATTCGATACTATGAACGGGAATTTTCAAATCTAGATTGGTCTTGCGGTTGACTTGACTGAGCTCAACATGGCTCAGCAGCTCTCTTCTATCAATATCAGGAGCAGCAAGGTAAACTCTCACAGTCTAAGTCAAAAAGCTGAGCAAGGTGCTGATAATTCTAAGGGCGTTCCCCTTTCCCATATGCACATGAGTAGAATCGACCAGGAACTTCCACTACCACCAACTTCCAAGAGCAGCAAGGTGAGCAGCTTATAAAAAGTTTCTGAAAAGTCGAGCAAAGTACCGATGATTCCAAGTTAGTCTCAAGCTGATAATATGAAAGAAGGAGACAGGAAAAATGTTTGGAAAACACGATAAGAAACTGCAAAGAAAAGTTTAAGAATGTAATAAAAAATTCTAGAAAAATGTTTAAGAATGCGATAAGAAATTGTACAAAAGTAAAAATAAAAAGTTTAGAAATGTAAATTGCTTCTTCCTGCTCATAGCCAAATTTATAATTAAAAGATGCTGGAGTTGAAAGGTTTTGTTGAAGACTGTGGGAAGGAACTCCTGTCTAGCTCAATTTATGTAGTAAATACGGGTAGCTGTTAGGGTAGCAGTCGACAGGGTTATCGATGGTCTCAAGGCGTGGGACAAACAATACTCATCCAACAACATCGTACGCAACCTTCGTCTGGAACTCGCGATGAACAACGAGCACACCAAGCACACCATTTTGGCCATTACGGCCCTCGTTGGCGGTGCTGCGATTCCCGGCAAGCTTTGGGACTATGCTGGCGACACCAAGGCCGAGACCAAGAAATGGGTTACTCTCTTGACGGAACTGCAGGGCTTCCTGAACTGGACGAAGGTCGAACGACTCCGCCCAGCCAGCATCAAAACCATCGCACGCAAATACATTCCGACCCCCCGCAAGACCACAGCCAAGGTTGCCGCCAATCCCAAGACCCCCGCTGCGACGCCCGTTGACCCCGATCACAACAGCAACCCCGACCACGATGATAACCCCTTTGAATTCACGAACCTCGATGTGGGCGAGTCCGACCATGATGATGACAACGATTCCTTCGTCTGAATCGAAGACGACCGTCGTCGGAGGGTGGAGGGGTGGAAATTTTGGGACAGTGACAGGGACGAGTGAACTGACGACACTCGTCAAGGTTGGAAGAATGGAGCATCATCACATTTTAAAGACTGCCAGTGTGGGAAGGAACGACTGCTCGGATAGCAGCTACCCTAACAGCTACCCGTATTTACTACATAAATTGAGCTAGACAGGAGTTCTTCTCTTCTCCTCTTCAATCAACAATAACAACAACAATCAACACCCATCACAGCGAACATCGTACGTACGTACTTGCTAACCAACATTGTTTTTTTTTTTTTTTTTTTTTTTTTTTTTGATTGAAGAGGAGAAGAGAAGAACTCCTGTCTAGCTCAATTTATGTAGTAAATACGGGTAGCTGTTAGGGTAGCTGCTATCCGAGCAGTCGTTCCTTCCCACAAAGACAGAGCTTTTGAGAATTTACTCGGAAGAGTTCGGATCAAAGACTGTTGGTGAAAAAGAACAAGATCAGCTGTTCATAAAAAGGTTTAGGCTTTGATATCATACCAAAGCGCAATATGTTTATATAAGTTTAATTCATTAAGCAATAATGTTTTGGAACATGAAAAACCTTTCAATAGAAACCGAAAGCCAGAAGGAAAATTTATCAAGCATAAAGCAATGCCCAACCCCCCTGCCCAAAATGCACCGTTCCGGCAGACCCACGACCGGCTGAACTCCTAAGCAGTGCCAGGCGCCATGGTCAGCGTCGGCACTGTTAGGCCGTAGTTCTCTGTCCTGCCTTGGGGATCGTGCTGGTCGATCTCGACACGGAAGCAGATATCCAGACTCCCGTCATTACCCTGCCCATGCTCTGTCGGGTGCGCGGCCTTGTGCGTCGTGCCGCAGCCAGTCTCTCCGGCCTGGATAGGCAGGTGGCCGTTCACGTTGTGCTTGGACCGCCTGGTCTTGACCGACGACCGGGTATTGACCGATGACAAGTCGTGCCCGTTCGTGCTGGCGGCGCTCTGTCCGTTCGTCGTAGCGGTCACTGGACGTAAAAACTGGCTGGATGGCTGTGGGCGTGGCTCCTGTGCCCGTGGCTCCTGTGCCCGTGGTGCATTATTTGGCGAGTTCTCGGTCAGCATGGCAAAGTTTCGGCTGGGCATAGTGACTTGGTTGTGCGCCGCCGTCTTGACCGAGTCGCCTGGGTCTTTGTTGAAAAGTTTGAGGAGTGTCTCATCGGTCTCGTGGTTCAAGTGGTGGATCTTGTTGCGGCGGGCCAGGAGATTGGCGATAGCCTGAGGGGGCGGCTTGTTCACAATAGCTGAGGAGACCACATTGACCATGTATCGGTGGTCGTTCTCGCATGGGATATTGAGCGAGGGGTTGGAGTAGAAGCGACCCAGCGCAGCAAGATGAACGTCCCCGCCCAGAATAGTAAGACGGACAGAGACTGTATTAGCGGCTTAGCACGCTAGAGAACATTGAATTGCAAGAACTAAAAAGGGATCCGACGAGTCTGTGTACTTACATTGCTTGCATATTTTCTGGAAAGTCTCAATCATCCAATTTCGTTCTTTCTTGTGATTTTTCGCCGTATAGTGATCGTCGAGATCATCAGCCAAATCCACTGAGCCATCAAAGTGGTTGAAGAGGCCACCGCCTGAGAATGTCGTCAGTCAGAGTCAGTTCGAGCAGCATGACGACCAATATTGCGGCGTGATAGCAAGGTAGTAAGCGCAAGCGACATCGTGTACAGATAATCTAGAGGCAAAGACTGGGTCCAGGACTCAAAATACAAGAAGCCGGATCAGTTGAAGAGGATAGCACGTACCTAGGCCAAACCTCCGGTTGGCGAATTTAATCGGGCCTATAATGGGGCTCGAGAAAATGTTTTCAAGCCAAGTGAGACGCTATAAAGACCAGAGTCAGCTGGAGGAGTCGAAATGCACACAGTATATATACTAGAGGGATTCGGCACCCACCGGATATGCGATCGGTATGCCCAGAAGCAAGATCAGATGCTTGAACGGCGTACCAGCAGCCTGTGCTTCGCGGAGTTCTTGTGTAAGCCGCCCAAAGATCAGGTCGTAGGTCTCCTGATAGTTGACCCGGTGCCGAGTGCGCTCAGTGCGCGCGTCGATTCCCACAAGCGCGATACGGGCGCCCAACCTGGCAAAGACATTGTGCGAGCGCGCTGCCATATAGGGCCCAGGCTTTGCGCCCACGATATAATGCGATTCCACCATAGGCGCCGCAACATAAGTGTCTACCAGCTGGAGTGGGTCAAGACCAGAATCCTGGCCGTCCCCGGACTGTGTCATCGTCTGGGGAGCGTCTGAGGTGTAGGTGGAAGAAGACGGCGGCAAATGGTGTTGAAACAGCATGTAGTACTTGAAGGCGCACCCACCAATCCCGCGGAAGACGTCGCATTTCATGAAATCGTCGACATAAGAGCCGTAGCCATCGATTATGTCATGGTCGTCAAAGATATTGACCTGGGGAATCTGGCCATTTGCTGAGGCGAATGGCTCCGTCGAATACCACCGGATATAATTTTTCAGGTAAAAGTCGTCGCACTCTGCTCTCAACTTCTCTGGAAACGGGTAATCTCGGCGCTTCTTGGGATTGGCAATGGCTGTCCACTCTCGTAACGGGCCATTGACACGTATACCATCGCAGTACACCTGATCGCCACCTCCTATCATAACATGGAAGGGCACCTCGGCGTGTCGGCGCAGGACGTCGTTCCACAGTGCGGGACCGCTCCAGGCGGCCTCGTCTGTGCCCACCGAGAATCCGTTGCACGAGTGGAACATGACTGTAATACACGACAAGTCAGCATCACAACGAAGGAAAGCAAGTCGCTTCGATCCATTGCAGAGGGCCATGGCACATACTCCTCATAGACTCTGTAACAGCCGGGACATTAAAGAAGTTCTCCTGCGGTTTCTTCTTGCTGATGAAGCGCATCTCCGGTAGGGTGTATGCCCATTTGCTTTCAGCAGCTCCCATCTCGCAGCGCAAGTCGAACCTCCAGAACGTGTTGCGAGGGTCTGAGTAGAGACACAAGCCCTCTATGTCGGTAGCGCCCGCGAAGCCGTTTGTGTGCCCATCCGTCCCGTTGCTGACCTCCTCCGTCTGAGCTTGCTGATGCGCCGCGTCGATCTTCCGCAGGGCCAGCGTGGGGACGACGTCTTGAGTCTTGCCGCCGCCCGTGGTGACGATCAGGACGCTGCCCACCCAGTAGGTCCCCTCCATGCGCCTATAGTTCAACAGCGGCCCGCAGGCGATTGTCCTGCCATCCTTGGGGTGGTTGTGCGCGGCATCCGCCTCAGCGTGCGCATCAAGGGCGGCGGCCTCTGGGGCTTGTCCTTCGACCATGATGGGCATATGCTTGCTTGGAACAGCAGAGACGGGACGGCTCCGTGAGGTATTGTCGGGGGCGAGCCGTGAGGAGTTTAAGAAGTCGGCCAGGTCATGGGTGCCGGTCTTGGCCTCGGCGGCCCGGGGCTGCAGTGATGCATGCTTGCGGTATGCAGAGGACTCCTCGTGTCGCCACCTCGTGCTAGACTCGTATGGGTTGTGGGGGTCGACGGCGAGATCCTCGTCGTCCTCAAAAAGCTCGGCGTCAGGGTCATGCGCTCGGGCATGACCGTGATGGGATGTCATTACGTGCGGGCGGACGCTGGTGGAGCACGTCAGTGGTCGGAGTTAGAGGGAACGCGATTGGTAGAGGGGGCCCTGGCGAGGGTGCGCGCGAGTGGAGACCTCAAGTCAAGTCACTTACACGAAAGGTCAATTCAAGAGGGCGAAGAAATGAGGTTCTTCAGCCACGAGATTCGAAAAGAAGCAAATGATGGATGGAGGCGTCACAAGAGATTGTCTGAAGGTGGTCCTCAGGCCTCGAGCTCAGGTCGCGGCCAGAGGAGATAAAGAGAAGAAGAAGGATGAGGAACGCCTACGTCAGGCCCTAGCGTAACGACTGCTGCTGATACTGCCAAATTTCGGTTGAAGATCCCGGCTCCTGAAGCTTTGATGTACGGACTCTCTTCAAGAAAGCCAGCTCCTAGCAGAGAGAA
This sequence comes from Cryphonectria parasitica EP155, assembly GCF_011745365.1. Lineage (NCBI taxonomy): Eukaryota > Fungi > Ascomycota > Sordariomycetes > Diaporthales > Cryphonectriaceae > Cryphonectria > Cryphonectria parasitica. The sequence goes on along the minus strand of NW_024468910.1, from coordinate 4,360,515 downwards.
ATGAGGCCAACCACTGCAACAGACGGATCTTTGGGTCGACAGCTTGAAAGAAAGAGGAGGGAGGACAAGCGGGCGAGAATTATGGGTCGAAGCTAGCCACAGGTCGTACGCACGCGGATGACAACAGGAATGGGCAAGGAGTGAGAAGTAATGTGGGTTACAGCAATGCAGCATCTTGTGGTCAGGAGAAATAATTACTGTCTTGGCGCGGACCGTGATTATGATTACGACGGACGCGACTGGGTCTCTCTGGGGCCAGTGGGAGATGAGGACAAAATGCTAGTACAGGGTTTCGGCCGTTTGCAAAGGTGTTTATCGAAAGCGAGACCTTGCCAACTTACTTTTTTTGTTTTTTTGTTTTTGTTTTCGTTTCCCGCCCTATAGCCATACCTTTACTCAATGCAGCTGGTTTACTCCGAAGCTTTTGCTTTTGAATGCGAAACCACTATACCCAATAAAATTAAATTGCTAACAATCATTACTATTAAAATACTAAAACAAACAAAATGATCTTCTTCCAATTAAGTCAGCTTTAGCAGAATCTTTTGATTCCATTGTAAACTCTAATAATTTCTTTTGCTTGTTTTTCCTGCATTTTCCTAAACAGTTTTCTTGCACATACTTTTCCAATACCAGGACATTTGATTAGTATTTCCAAAAAAAAAAAAATCTATCTAGAAATCTTTACTACAAGTTCTACAGTGCTTACAAGGAAAGTTTTCCAGAGCCAGCCTGCATCTGGAAACTTTTCCATCAACAACATCATGAACAATAATTATTTCATTCTTTCGCTACATGAATAGTCCCAATGGCAGTTTCGAATCGTACCGGATCCCCATCCTGTCACCAACAGTGAGAGAAGACTGCCCCGACTCTGATGATGCTGGACCTGGCGCGTGCACACACTCGTGGTCGGATCCCGATTAAGTTTTAGAAATGGTACAAGGCTGATGCCGATTTGGAGAAATGAGAGAAATTCAACTTGGGACGCCATCAGCTCCAGCTAAGATTCAAGGGTGCCCAAGGCGAGAATCCAAAGTCTATAGAGGCTACGAGCAAGCAAGCCCAAGGAGGATCAAGCAGATACTCAGGAACTCAGTTGGCAGTACAGGAAATGTAGGCTGTAGGTTTACACAAGAAAGTTTAGGAAAGAAGAGAGACCGAGATGGGAACGGCGACGACGACTATACTAGACAAACAAGAATCGGCATGGAAAAAATCAACAAGGTACTCGAGCATCAACCAGTATCGTTAATCGATTACTAAGGAGAAACGTATGAGCTGAGCACGTGGAAGTGGCTGAATGAGTGTTGAGATTGAATCTATCTAATACAAAAGGAAGATCTTCTAAGTAACTAAACCAGGCTCTGAGATGGTTTATGAGGAGACCAAAACAGAGGGTTAGGGTTAAATATGCCCCATTTTTCACACACCCCCCATCTGACTGGTCAGATGTGCCAGAAAAGTGGGTCTTTTGTGGGGTCCCCGCAGACGCGTTTAAGCTTATGTGGGCGCGTTTTACAGTCGCCTTGCCTCCTTCCAGTCCTCTTTCTTTTTCAACCAGCTCTTTTTCCATCTGTTTTCAAGGTTTTTGAAAGCCTCCGCGCGTCAATATGCCTCTTCTAGTCACTCCAGATTTCTCATCAGGCGAGTCTAACGTTTCTGTCCCTCTCAGCGAGCTCAGTATGGCTGTTTCCGATGACAGCGACTCTGCTGAGGGCGAGATCCATGTGGCCTCTTCTGGTCCTTCTCCCGATGTGGAGACTGATGAGGATCCCTTGGGTGCAAACCCCAGCTCCCCTGCTAGTATGTCTGAGTCGCATGGTAGTCCCTCGATGGCTACAGAGAAGAGCGCGAGCCCTGTTCAGCCTGTCTTGATTCCAACCGCTAGTCGGCACCCTCTTCCTGATGTGAGTATAGAAAGAGCTGCCTGGGGATTGGTATGGGCTGAACTGATTGTTCTTGTTTCCAGGGACGGCGGTCTGGCCTGCCTGCTTCAAGTCCTCAAGCTCCAGTCGAGTCGTCTGCTGCTCGTGCTGATACCCTGATTTTGTATCCTTCGGTCGATGGTGCCTCCGATTCAGTTGGTGTTGGTCTTTCCAAGCGCTCTGGTGCTGGTTCTACAGGGATTTCTAGCCCGTTTATCGATGACGACGACGATGATGATGAAGACGGCTCTGTGCTTCTTCAGAAGGCGCCCAAGACTGTAGGTTCGCACTGCTTTTTCTTCCAATGTTTACCTAGCTGACCCTTTTTCAGGCTTCCAGTAGCCTTTCAAGTTCTGGGCCAGTCGCAACAAGGCCTGTTACCGAGCAGGGTATGGCTCGTTTGAGGTCCCAGGATGCGTTGATGCAGGAGCTTCAGCAGGAGCGCCTCGATGTGGCTGCTGGAGACGCCGCCAAGTTGAGGACTCCTCAGTTGCGAGCCAAAAAGACTTTTCCAGTGGCTACCCCTTCCAGTACTCCCGCTGCAAGTTCCTCGAAGAGCTAAGATAATGCTTTCTAGGGTGCTGTTCGTGATGTTCCATGCATTGGCTGTATCAAGAGTCTGGCTGCGAGCGGCTCTGATGGTTCCTGTCACGACCAGAAGGACTCATCTGCTGCTCGCTGTGCTCGGTATTCGAAGGGTTACAAGTGTATTCCGGTTCCTTTCTACCTCATGCTTTTTGTGGACGAGCTTTATATGGCCAAGCGTGCGCTTGCTTCTGCTGAGGAGATGGATGCTCTTACGCTCTCGAAGAAAAGGATGCGCGCTGGAGTGGAGAAGGAGAACTCCACTCTCAACCTTGCTCCTCTGGGAATCCGATCCAAGCATGCTGTGTGGGCTTAGAAAGCTGCTCTTGAGCATTTTGAGGCGGGCAAGTTTTCGGAGGTTGATGAGCTGCAGAAGCAGATTGAGGCGCTCACGGAAGAGCGTGATATGCTTCTTGCTGAGTAGGAGGCTGATCGTAAGGAGGCAGTTTCACGCTCTGCCAAGGAGGGAAAGGCCGTGATTTCGGCTAAGAAGAAGGGAAAACAAGCTGCTGTTCAGTCTGTCTCGCGCTCTGTTAATGATCATCCTGTCGAGTCTTACCGTGAATGGCATCTGAAGCACAAGAAAGCTAAAGCTGATATCGAGGCAGTGCTGGCTACCCTTCACCCCCTACCTAAGGAGTGAGCCCTGTTCAGGCTTAGGTGTGCTCTAGGCTTTGGTGGATGATTGGGTTTTTTTTTTTGTGGTTAAGTCCTTTGGTTCGTCGTTTGATGAAGGTTGCGCGCTTGGTTTGCGTGTTTCTGGGTGATACCCCTGGGCTATAGGCCCTCGTTTTTGATTTTGACAAATGAAATTCAGTGATTGAGAGCACTCAAAAGGGGCCAATGTGAGATCGAGTTGCCCATCTGTGTTCCTTTAGGTTCCTTCTTGGTTCTCTGATTCAAGGCATGGCTGACATTCTGAAGGTTGAGAAGCGCTCTGAAGTGTTCGAACTGCGCTCGATTGAGGTTCTTGGTTAGTCCATCAGCTGGCATGCTCTGTGTTGGCATATATGAGATCTGGAATTTGCCCTTTTGGAACTCCTGCTTGAGCCACATTTGGTGTATATTCACATGGCGGAGCTTTGTGTTTATCCTTTCACGCTCTGTGATTACCAGCTGTATGGCTTGTTGATTATTACAGAAGATATTCCAGGGCTTGCTGAGGTTCAAGGTGAGGTCTCGAAAGAGGCGTTGTAAGGCGATCGTTTCCTTGGCTGTGGCTGAGAGGGCGTACAGTTCAGCCTCTGTGGTTGAGGTGGTTACCAGGCTTTGCTTTGTTGCTTTCCATTGTATAGGACCTCCGAATAAGCTGAAGATATATCCTTGTGAGGATTTTCGGTTCTCCGCATCGTTGGCAAAGGAAGCATCTCCGGCGATTAGCAGGGCTTGAGCCTCAGGGTGGCTTCCTCCGTACTGGATTGCCAGAAACCTCGTTCCATACAGGTAACAGATTACTCTGTCTGCCTGTTCCAGGTGCTTTGGCCCTGGGTTTGTCAAAAACCTGGAGAGAAGAGCGCATGCAAAAGCTACATCTGGTCTTATCATGATAGCGGTGTACAGGATTGATCCAATCTTCTCCTGGTACTCCTTGATTTGGTCTTTTAATGCTTCCTCTTTCCATTTGACAAGCTCCCCAAGGTCCAGAAGCGTTGGAAGTGTTAAAGCTGTATTGGCTGCAAGGCCAAACTTGTTGGCTATTTTCTCGATGTACGCATCGTGGACCAGGCTGATCGTGCGGTTGGCTCTGTCTCTGACGATTCGAACTCCCAAGAACCATTCCGCTGCTCCCTGATCCTTTATCTCATATGCCTCGAAGATGCCTTCCTTCACTCTGCGTGCCTTTGATGCCTGGTCCTGCGGATAGAACAGCAGGATATCGTTCACATAGAACAGAACGATCAGCTTGTTTGCTTTGTTAGTGAACATGCAGGGCTCTTCAGTTGAGGGCGTAAGGCCGAGATTTCGCAGAGTTGAGCAGAAGTGCCTGTACCAGAGTGCTGGCGAGTTCCTCAGGCTGTACAGTGCCTTTTTCAGGAGCACGATTTTCCCTTCCTCCTTGAATCCATCAGGCAGCTCACAGAAAACGCTTTCCTGGCTTTCCCTGCTGGCATTCAGGAACGCTCCGGTGATATCCATCTGGTTGATCTCTAGGTTGAAATATGCTGCCACAGCTATAAGTGTGCGAAAGGAGCGCGCAGCCAGCGTTGCTGCATACGTATCTTGAAGGTTGCTTGCTTTTTGCAGGTCTCCTCGCACACAGATTCGAGCTTTGAATGAGGTTAAGTAACTGTCCTCATCAAGTTTGTATCTGTATACCCATTTGAGTGGCAGTGGCTTCTCTTTGGCTTTCCCACGCTCGAGGGTCTGCTACACTCTTTTGTTGACTAGTCCCTGGATTTCTGATTGCATCGCTTTCCATCACTCGGTGTGGAAAGGACTGTTTCGTGCTTCTTTCCAGGTCCCAGGTACGGGTGGTAGTTGTTTATGATGCTTCTTTTCAGCCGTCGCCAGCTCTGTGACTTGCTGAGGAGCATCAAAGTGCTTTCGCTGCGAGTGCGAGGCTCCTCTGCATGTAGAGTTTGCCTCAAGTACAGCAGCTGCGATCATACTGTGTATGGTCTGAAAACGCTTATCCCATGTTCTGGTTGCTTCCTTTAGCTGATCAGGCAAAAAGGTAGCTATGAGGTTTACTAGAGCTGTTTGGCTCGTTACAAAGGCCGTGGCGAATGACCCTTGGTATTGGCGAGCTTTATCGATTGGTTTCCGTGCTCTGTCTGAACGCCGTATGGGTTGAGATCCATAGATCTCGTTCCTTGTTCGACGACGTCTGATTGAGGCCTGACCAGGCTCGTACCCTCGCGCTGCAGGCTGGCTTGTATTCTGAGCAGTAGATGCGCTGGTGGCTTGTTGTTCAGTACTTGAAGACGCCTGTTCAGTTGCTGAAACATCCTCGCTGCTTGCAGCAGCGCTCCTTTCTGGCTGATCCGTTCGTTCCAGTGCCTCGGGAGATTTTTCAGGAGTTGGAAGTCCTTGCACCTTATCCTCTAAGCTTCTTCCCTGGGATGGGTTGCTTTGTAAGAGCGCTCCATTGCTAGTCTCAGGTGCTCTCACCCCCGAGTTCCAACTCGGGATGCCTCCCAAGGGAGACTCTGAGGATGGGCCACTGTCCTCGTCAGACAGCGGATGAGATCCTTGGTTTCGATTTGTGGCGTTAGGCCAGGGAACTGGATCCCATACGCCTCCAACGACGATTGTATCCATGATTTCCTCGTCGTTTCCGACCTCTGGAATGATTGGTGCTAGCTGAGCACGAGATAGTGCTTCTGACGCCTCACCGCTGTTTGGGTTGTAGAATTAGCTCTCATCGAATAGAACATTGCACACGGTTGCAACTCTCGCAAGCGCTGGAAGCCACACGCGGTACAGGTTGCTTGCAACGTATCCCACAAGATAGCCCTTGTGTGCCCTTGGTTCTGTTTTCATATCCCGTCTATGAGAGCCAAGTTCGCGCTCTTCTCGCAGGACGTATGCCCGGCATCCATATGCGTAGATCCTAGCCCAGTTGGGCCGTAGGTCCGAGACTGCTGTTCTGACTATTTCCGGCGCGTACCAACGAAAGTACTGCCTGAACCAGCCATCCAGAAGTGAATTTGGCGTTTCGGAGTGCTTGAGCATGAATGGAGAGATGTTGAACAGCTAGGTGGCTGCTTTCACACACTCTGGCCATAGGTCTTTCGGTAGTTTGGCTGATAACAGGAAGACTAGCGCACGCTCCTGAATTTCATGCCCAGCTCGCTCAGCAGCGCCATTTGACTCTTTCGTGCGCGGTAGAGTAATCTCCAGATCGATGCTGTTATCAGCGCATCATTGTATGTATACCGTTTCGTATAGCCTCCTTATGACTGAGGAGTCTGCATCCTATCTGATTTTGCAGATAAAGAGGCGATATTGGCGTTGTACCCAGATCTCGAATAATCTGAGCACATCGAACACTGTGGATTGTGCCTTGTTAGATATCGGAAAAGCAAACAACTTGCCACTGTACTCGTCTTTGAGTATGAGAGCTCATTTTGAGCTATCCTGCGCTTCGTTATAGTCGAGGAGATCCCAACTAATGCGCTAGAACGGTTGAGGGCTGTGGTATTCAGATCTTGCGCGTTGAATGACCTTTGTAATGCGCCCTAGAGCACAGTGTTTACAATCAATTCGTCTAGTTCCGTTGATTCTGATACTACGAACTGAGTAGATGAGCTCCTTCAGAGCATTGGTACTCAGGTATCCCGACCTTAGATGCCAAAGATGCTCTGAATCACTTCTTTCAGGCGCTTCATCATATAAAGAATGAGGATGCCTGTTTCTTTTTAGAGTTGAGAACACGAGAATGCTAGCCCAGCTGTATGGCAGCGTGGCTGGAGCTCGAGAGTAGGAAGAGTTTGCAAAAGGAATATATTTGAAGAAGACTAAGTTGAACTCTCTATATAGATTCGCAATCACTGCGCTCTGTTCAAGCGTTCCTGAGCGCAGTATGCTATCTTTGCCACAGTACCAGATCCCTTTCTCATATAAGAGAGTCTCAGCGATTATGTTAACATGGAAGCCATCTACAACCGCCACACGGTTGAGGACTAGGTTCTCAGTGCGTTCCCCTCGCCTCCCGTTCAGTGCATTTTTGAAGCATCGTCTCCTGAATCCCCGTATTGGCAACGATGAGCTCCCTGCTTTCACAACTTCCGCATTCCTTGAGGGAGAAAAGGTGTTTGGCTCCAGAAGGTCGACGCTGTTGACGAGGTGTACAGCTCTGCAGTTATCCAGAACTGTGCTTTGGGAAAGGATGTGAGGTGTCTGAAACGGTGTTGAGAAGACTGCTGCGCTTGCTTATAGCAATACTGCCTGATTGAAGAGTTGAGAGTTGAAGATAGCGTTTATTTGGAGGAACTGAGAATGCCTTGTTTCAGGCTTGAGAGGTATCGGATCTGGCATTTTGATGTTGTAATTGAGAGGTTCTAGCACTCGATAGTGCCTGGATAGAGATTCCTGTTGTTCTCCATCCTCTGTGGAATCCCCTCTGTCCAGCCTTGAGGAAGCCATCCAGTCCTGATAAGGTCTGAACGGAGCTTCTGATAGTTTTTGCTGGCCAGCTTAGAGAGGATCTTCTTTCTTTGCTCGTCAGATGGGGCCTTGAAGATTGAGTCTGGCCTGACTCCGGTACAGGCGTACTCCAGCCTTCCGCAGCTTATGGGGCTCCATTTATGCTTCCTTTGATACGACTCGCAGGGGCACTTGTAATCTCCCTTTTCGCTCTGGCTGAAAGATCCATCTTGTTTCTTCCCAGATTTTGTGCCTGAGTTGCCGAATTGTAGGTTCTCTCTGCCTATAGTGGCGAATACTATTGAGCCTTTTTTCTGCTCAGGCTGAAGTCGGTGGATTGAAGCGAGATTTCGTTGAAGCTGTTCGATAGTCTTGATAGGCAGACCATCGTCAGGTGCTGTAGCGAGGAGATGTCGTTGCGTTTTAGCTTACTCTGTCTGGAAGCGAACTCCGATAGCGGCGAGGAAGTTATCAGAGCCCTGAAGTCTCTCAACTTCGTTAATGCCGTAAACCCGAGCTAGGTTCAGGAGATCCTGGTGCTGCCGGCACCAGTTTTGGAAATCAGTGCCTTGCCTGGTGGCCAGCTCAAGGTGATGGCGGTACTGGAGGCGAATGACCTGTTTCATGCTCTCCTCGGACGGACAGAGGTTTTTCTTCAGGTTTCTGAGCACCTGTTGAATCGAGGGAGACTTCTTTCCTGGATAGGTGTACATGTGAGGAACGAGGACTAACGGAGGTACTGTTTTCTGAATCCAGTTCCATATTCTCTGTACGTTCTGATGAGCATGCAACTGCTTGTTTTAACGAAGCTGAAAGCGTTTCATCTCCTGATCGTAGAGAATAGCTTGTTTCTGGATAGAGAGTGGCTTGTAGTTCTCCGTTATAGTATTTTTGCGCTCCTCCTCAAGATCCTGAGTGAACTTGGAGAACTCGAGGTCGAAGTCTTCAGATTCGAGAGAGGGCGCATCTGGGCCATCCGGGTCTAGATACTCCCAAACACCCTTTCCCTTGCTCTGGGACTGCAAAATGCTGTACCAGGATGGAAAGGAGTAGGTGTCGGTGTACTTTACCGAGAGCGTGAGGTCGTCAGGTTCGCGCTCCATCGTGGGCTTTGATGGAGCGTGAGTATGACTGTTTGGGACAAAAGATGTATTCTGAAAGAATAAGAAGTGAACGGCTCAGTCTGTTTCGATAGATAAGGGGAAGATTAAACCCGATTCTTGCGAACCGGGCTCATAACTAAGGAGAAACGTATGAGCTGAGCACGTGGAAGTGGCTGAATGAGTGTTGAGATTGAATCTATCTAATACAAAAGGAAGATCTTCTAAGTAACTAAACCAGGCTCTGAGATGGTTTATGAGGAGACCAAAACAGAGGGTTAGGGTTAAATATGCCCCATTTTTCACAATTACTAATCATTAAATTTAGAGAAATATTACTTTGTAAACAGCGATGTTCCAGTCTTCAACTTAAAAAAATCAGAAAAGGTATGTACAAGCCCAATACATAACAGTAATTCCGAAGAGTGATTAAACACAAGTGTCGAGGTAGCAGCGACTGTGCAGCGTTGAACTATACTGCAGGAAGTTCACTTGATAAGATCTACGTTTGGTGTTGAGAGGGTTGGGGGGTTAGAAAAACTTCAACTACTGCTGATACAAAGCTGAAAATAAATAACAAGAGGAATGTGAGAGGCAGTATTGAGAAAGTTTAAGAAGACTGCAAGCAAGAATTAGCGAAGGCACGGAAGGCTTGAAGCAGTATTGAGAAAGTTTAAGCAGATTGCACATGTGGAAGCAATAACTGGCGAAGTTGCGGAAGGTTTGAAGCAACGATGACAGTAAAGTTTTGAAAAAGAAAAGGAAAACATTACAGCAAATGAACAAAAGGCGAGCTCGCATGAAGGCTCAGCGCGAGGCTCAGATAGAAGGAGCAGACCCAGAGGAGCTCCAAAACCCATCACAGTGGCGAGGGGAAACCGACATTGCGAATGCCTGGAGAGTGGCTGAACGCAAGAAATTTTAGATGACAGATTTAGAAGGAGTATTGCAGGTAAAGGAAGTGTGAGGATGCTGGGAAAAGAGACGATGATCCTGAAGAAAGCAGCAAAGGGGATCATCAGCCGAGATTGATTGTCTCTCCAAGCCGGCCCCTACAAACTTGGATGCGCTTGTTGGATCAATTACCAGAGCGAGCACTGGATGAAGAACACGAGGAGAATCCAGCTGGGTCTGGAAAAGGTCTGCAAGTATCACCACGAGGGCTAAGTACTTGTGCTGGAAGTATTCATAGAAAGATAGGCATAGGAGCTAGATTTGCTGTTACACATCACTCACTTATCTGGGAGAAAACGGGCCAGACAGAAAGGGATGTTCGGGACTTGAAAGGGTCTATGCGTGTTCTATCACAGCTTTCTCCAAGCTACATAGCAAAGAATGAGACGAGATACCTGCACTGCAAAGCTCAGCTCTGGAGCGGCTGAGATTCAATGAGGTTGAATTGCACGTGCTGGCTGAGAACTCACCGAACGATCCTCAGGCGTCGCGTACTTCATCAAGATCAAGATGCGGATTGTAGAGCCTCTCACATCAAACGCTGTCATTGCAATCTAGTGTTTGATAATCTCTCCCGTAGGCATGTCATCTAGAATCAACATTCCATCTCCTTAGCTCCTCTTCGAAAAACAAGCAGCAGTCCATTATGAGGCCCTTCACAGAGAACTCAGATCTATCGGCACGCTACTTCCCCTGCCCGCCCTGTACCTCCTCGGCTTGCTACGGAACTCCCTCGGCTTGGGGAACATCGACTGGTCCACCCACTTCCATCTCGGATCCTCCACGACGATCCGGCCCCTTGATGCTCCTCCTCCACCGTTCGGTCTGGAGGCTACCGAGTCGGTCCGAGTCGGGCTCGGGCTCTTGGCGGCCCCGTTTGGCTGCAGTGTGAAGGAGCTGATGTCCAGCATGGACCGAAGCCCTGACACCGAGCCGGAGTGCGCGCGGTTAACGCTGCCACCGGCGGATGAAGCAGCGGGCGGTGGAGGCGGAGGGGCGGGGGCTGCAGAGCGTGGTGACGGCGCACTTGTGGGTGGAGGCGGTGGGGGCGCCGAAGTTGGCGACGTTGTGTTCCTTTCGGCGGCTGCTGCTGTGGCGGCGCCCATGATGGCCTGGACAGCTATGCTCGGTGTAGCTGCCGATGAGGGAGGAGGTGGTGGAGGCGCTGGCGACCGCTGCGGCGCTGGAGGCGGGCGAGGGGCAGATGTAGGCGGTGGAGGCGGTGGCGCGGGTGGGAGAGAAGGCGCAGACATAGACGGCGGAGGGGGTGCCGGTGCGCCTGGCAGCGGGGGTGCGGAGGGCTTGCGGGAGTTGGGGAGAGGAGGTGGTTTCTTCCCCACCGGAGGCGGCACGGGCTTCATAGAGGCTGACGAGTGCGGACGGTCTGTGGCGGCTGGCCTCCTCAAATTTGCCAGCGAAGGGTGCGCAGGCAGGTTCGGCACTGAACGCCCCGGGACCGCCGGAGCAGCGGCGGCTGGAGGTCTAGGAGCTGACATGGTCGGGGGCTTCGGCGCTGAGGAACGGGATGACTCTGGGTCGGACAGATAAGATGCGTCTCGGTTGGCTACAACGACATTCTTCCGGTCAGCCTCACTGTACTACGCCTAACAAGTCAAGCAAGACCCAATAACAACTGACGACATACCTCCTGTGTCTACACCCACGCCTGTCTTTCGTAGTTTTGGCATGCCACTTGCGAACAGGCCACCCAGCTGCGGAGCGCTGTCCATGGCGGGAGCGGCGGGAGCGTCTCTGCTGCCCTGGTCACTGTTGCTCCTAGCCCTGTTCCCAGGCACAGGCGGCGCGAGTCCTCCAGGTGGTTTCGTCATGCCAGGTATGGGTGGTGCTCCCCCCAGCGGCGAGGGCCCAGCGCCGCCGGATGCCTTGGCTACGATAGGCGCGGATCGATCATTCGTAACGGTCTTCTTGAGGGATTTCCCCTTGTTGATATCGGCGAGGAGAGCTCCCTGGAACACACATACCCACCCGTCAAGAGTCAGTAAAGACCGTCTTCAGGCGCAGAAGACGTTTCCACCATGGGAGACTTACCCTTCCGGACCCACCAGCAGGACGCGATAGGAGACCACCAGGCGGTGGTGGTGGAGGAGGAGGAGGACCTCCTGACGCGCCAGGCGGCGGAGGAGGTGGAGGTGGTGGAGGCGGCGGCATGTTCGTAAGATTCTTGCTGTGGGAGCGAACAGTTTGTGGCTCAGTCTGTACTTCTCCAGCGATAGAGGAGAAATGGTGGAAGGAGGCCGTAGATGATTGGGGCTGTCGTGTACGATATCACCACCCAAGTTGTGCAGCAGGTTGACTCTCGTGATTGCAAATCGTCTGCGACGTTGGACTAAGAACTTGAAAAGTTCTCGAGCGAGTGACTGATGGAGAGAGAGAGGGCGCGAATGTAGAGAAATCCAGTGCCAGCCTGACTCTAGTAAACAGTAATAAGGGATCAGGCTGAAGGGCCGTGTGTTGGTGGTTGGACTGCAATGAACATATGAATAGATTGGGTTCTGGGCTCCAGGGTGTCGTCAGAGGTGTGGCGCAGCAATTAGGCTCCAGCCACGACGGGGGTAGGGGTGTTCTTTCGGGTTGTGGCGGCATGGACAATGCAAGGCGAAGCTTCTCTTCGGTCGATTTGATAATTCTCATCCTGAACTTTCCGACCACGCACGAGAGAGTGTTGAAAACGGCTTATCACCCTGTCAAGATTGACTCGCGATCTCGATCACGATCACGGTCACATATCATATTCTACCCTATCTTTGAGATTCATCTCAGTCTGTACTGTCAGCAGGGAAAAAGACGACTCCAGGGCCCAGAAACGAGAATTGGCATTTGGCACATTTCATTCCCAGAAACGTCCTCGGCCATCAACGCAAGCAACGACGACTCACCCACCTGAAAAACGACTTGCTTGAATGCTCACCAGACCATGCATCAATAAAACTTACTACTGAAGTGACCCTCTATTTGGACAGGCCTCACAGTCCCTTTCCTTACCGCCCAACCAAGGCCTTTCTCACGATTGCCGTGCCTTTATCTCAAGCCATCACTTCAGAATGCGGCTGTCCGTCACGACAAAGCGGTGTCTGGCCTCACGAGACAGCCCGAGATTCCGGCAGATTCATGAATGTCTCGCTGTTCAGCCGCACCTCTCCTCCCTCCATCTCGCCAAGCGCTCCATCGCAACACTTGGCGCGACAAATTCAATAGTCAAGCCGTGCCCAGCAGAGTCCAGAACAGGCTTGTTTCACAGGACAGGCGTCTCTTCGTCGAGATCCTATCGATTTGGGACACCAAAGCCAGCGAAGGATAAAAAAACCGAGTCTGCCCGTGGCAGCACGTTCAGCCACGGATCTCCATCTACTGCTGACCTGGGCCCGACCTCGCGCGGGACAGCAGATGCCGCCATCATCGCCGCCGATCATGCCAAGGACCAGCTCCTTGCTCGGCATCAGGTTCCTCCTGAACACGACGTGCTTACCGCCCTTCTTCACTGTAACAGAGCGGCCAGTGTCGCCCTCAGCGCACCCATAAATCAAACTTCCACCAAAGCATCCGAGTCAGATACCGCAGCGTCCTCACTCTTGTCCCTGGATAGATCCGCAGCCAAGACCACACAGCACTTGGCTGCTGAAAGCGCCCAGAACTCCCCGTCAAGCGACGTAATCGATCACATATCCCAGGTGGCTTTCGAAATCATTTCTCATCCCTCGATTCTTATCACTGCTCGGGTCTTGGAAGCTTACGTCGTCATACAAGCACGACTTGGCAGAGTAGAGACCCTCCCGTACGTTCTCAGCTTGTACGCCACCAAACCCAGGCCCAACGGCAAGTCTGGCTCTGTCGAGTACGTGCAGCAGGCCCCAGATAAAGCGGCAAATGCTGTCGATCCTACTATCGTCGAGAAGGCGCTGGACGCAGCGATCGAAGCCAAGAACCTGGACGCGGCCATCGGCGTCATTGAGAACACGTACGCCACCAAGGCATTCATCAGACAGAAAGTTTTGAGGAGAGGTCTCCTCCCTGTCTCGGCCGCTGCCACTGCTCCGTTGGCGGTGTATCTTGTGGCCTCAAACCTCGCTCACCTGCAGACTTCTTTTGACCAGGGGACGGCGACCGCTGTGGCGACTGCTGGCATACTGGCGTACGTTGGCTTCACGGGGTCCATGGGCCTCCTGGCTATTCTCACACAGAACGACCACATGAAGCGTGTGACATGGGCTCCAGGAATTACATTGAGGGAACGCTGGCTGCATGAGGAAGAGCGCGCGGCACTCGACAAAGTTGCGTGCTCCTTTGGCTTCTCTCAGATGCAACGGTTCGGCGAGGAGGAGGGGGCCGAATTCCAGGCCCTGCGCCAGTTTGTCCTGAGGAAAGGGATGGTCCTGGACCGCGTCGAATTGATGGAAGGAATGAGTTGAGGGGTACCAATTTCCGGCATGAAATTGGATTTCTACTACGGCCAACGGCAGACCAGAGCAGAATTATCCTCGACGTCAGCAGTGTCTGGAAGAAGCAAGTTCCATATTCCTGAAGGTTTGGCTCCGGGGCCGACGTCCCTGCTTCCGGTGGATGCGGGACTACCACAAGAATGAATGGGATGAACAGTCCTCACCAGCAGACACCGATTAGACACCTTGGATGCCTGGGAACCTTGATGTCGTACTCGAGAGGAGTTAAAGCTGAGGCTGTTGTCGACAGTGGGCCTCCCAACTACCGTCTCATCACCCCTGCATCAAGACTTGGCATCGGAGTGTTTTGCGCATCTCTGCCCAAAACAGACACATTGGCTTTGGTGAAGGAGGCTGAGTTCCTTAGCTATCATTAGCTCTGGGAATTGCAAAGCTGGGCTGGGCATCGTTGACTCTTCAACGACCCGACTGGAGCTCATAGAAGAGATGGCCTAGCAAGGCAAGGGCAACCACGGCATGCCGCCAGTGGTGTCTACTGAAGTTAGTGCCTCTCTGACGGGTCTTTTCTTGACGGGGAACCGCCGCTTTTGCACATCTCACAATTTTTATACACGCCCAGCCTTCATTTCTTCCACTTACAACCTGCTCCATCTTAGTCAATGTATATGTTATAAACCGTCCCGTACCATCCTGATAAGCATCTCCTCTTCTCCTTGCGGTTCAATAACCATGACGAGTGACCCGGTCAATTCCTCTACACAGAAGCTTTCCTCTATCTACCCACTACACCTACATACTGCATCCTACTTCTTACCCCAACGCTACTTGACCACCTGACTTCGAATCATCGCGCTACTACCTGTCCAGCGTCGAGCCGTCACGGCGTCGCTGTTCCTACAGGCAGACCATCATCTTCTAGCTCGAGTCTAGAGGCCGCCGAGGCCCGAAGGTACAGCTATATAGGCCAAATGATAGCCGCTGTCTAGGTGTCTCGCCATTGTGGAAAGAAAAGATCAGTCGAAAACATGACGACCGACATCCAGAACATCCAAAATTTGGCAAACATGGGAGAGAAGGAACGGCAGTGCGAATACTATGGAAGTTTCATGCACCACCTAAGTCGGCCCGAGGCGGAGGCAATGTACTGGTGCTTGTTTTTTCTTGTGCTCTGTCTCCTGTTCAGCGCCTCGTGGTATTACGGCAGGGTCATGGAGCGCATCGAGCATATGAGGGTGTCAGACACGCGGCGGAAACAACTGATACACTGGTGTTTCTACAAGACCCTCGCCTGTAGCTTCGTGAGCCTCGTCGCCGCGATCCTGGAGGTCTTCGTCCTGCTCACGCTCCAGTTCTGCGACCACGAGCCGCTCGCGAGTCTCTACTGGTCCAACTGGACCGTGCTACAAGTGGGTGCTGTTGTGGCCATGTTTGGTATCTGCCTCCACGTTCGACACATGATCAAGGGAAGACGTCATCCGCCCTGGGCACTTGCACTTGGTACGCCCGTGTTGGTCGTTGCGGGCCTCGGCCACTACTTTCAGGGGAAGGTTAAGAGCAAGGCGAAAAGCGTTGGCCGAAACCTCAGGAGTCGGAGCCACAGCCGTAGGCCTAGGGGCCGATCCCGTGACGAGCCACTCAGTAAGATGTGAGTACTTGTCATTATCATCATCATCATCTTCTTCTTAAAGGGTTGTTCACGGTCCATTCCTACACACAAGGTGATTGTTGTGTCTCTTCTGCTGACTCTGTGCAAATAGGTCCACCACTCCTCGGGATGCCAGCGTCGACTCTGGTGACCCTTCGCCTGTCACTGATGATGATACACCGACTGTCTACACAGAAGTATCAGAGAATTTCAACGCCAAAGTCGTTGGCTACACCAAAGAAGGGGATGTCATCATCAGACTAGCACCTAGCATCTCGACAGACTTCAGGGCGAGAGTCAAAAGCCACTCCGGCAGTATCAGGTGGGACGAGCCCACCACGCGGCTACGTGGTCCTCAGGGAGATGCATCGCAGACGCCAACGTGTTCAAGGGCCGAGACACTCAGAGAGCGGTCGTCCTCCAGGGCCACTTCAAAGGGCAAGGAAGCCGAGCCCACCTTTCGACATGCGGAGCGCATACGCTCAGACGAGGAGAGCATTGTCAGTAGACGATCAAGCAACGTGACCGGCTCAGACTCAAAGACAGCGGGGGCTGAAATAGGTGTGGCCCATCGCAACCTTGATGTGGACGAGCAGGAGTCGGACGACCGGGCGAGATGGGCAAGGGTGGCCGACCTGCAGCCGAGCCTGAACGACAACGCCAGGTTCGAAGAGAGCGCACCCTGAGACGACAGATCGGTGTGGTACATGCAGCAGCTGGCTGATGTTTCCCTGCTTGATTATGAATCTTCTTCTGCTCGAAGCAGTCCTATTTGGACTCCGGCCGCGGATTACCAGATTTCACGGTTTGCATTCTAGTTACGATACCACGAGACAAAGACTCCGTTCCAATATCTTTAATTTTTCCAGTATCACTTCCTAGCAATAACTACATTCGAGACTCAACAATATCAAAATACCTGTGAACCAACGAACTCAAAAGGTGCTCGTGTTAATGCCAAGCTCTCACTTGATGCCGGATGAGTTCCCAGGTCCGCCGTCGTGATAAGAGCTTGCCATCCCAAGTCAAAACCTTATAATACACTTCTAATGAGGCTCTGCTGGCTGCCCAAGCACAACCAGCCGTCTTGGCCGTCTGGGTGCCGCCTACCCCCAACCCAACACACACTGGATACCCTGTCTGATAAGCATCAGCTGCGTGCTACCACCACTTGCCGGCACTGCCCGAGCGACCGCGGGCTTGGCGATGGCTGTTGGAGGAGGGGTTGTGCTTGCACGTTGTTGCCTCAGTGGATAGAAACGGCGGTCATTTAGGTTATTCCCCTGAGTTGGGTATCTAGATAGAATTTGTGGGGGGTGGGAGGCGGGATTTCGTCACATGCTTTGTGGGAACTCTGACGATGGGTACGCTTTGCACTATACTGGGGCCTGATGAACCATACGTATGGAAGTATATGTTGGATCTACAGCTGAGCACTACCAAAGAGGGGGCTTATTGAGTCAGAGGGAGTTGAGTTCTTGGCAGTATTGCGATCTGCGTTTGGGTAGGGACAGAGACTATCTCGCCCGGATCTCAGAGTCTCCAGTGCGTCGCTTTCTTTCGGGGCAGAGGTATTGTTTTTAAAGGTCGCCAGAGTCGGGCTGGGCTTGCGTCACGGATAGAATCATTGGTGAGAAGTTTTTCACTGAGCCAAGGTTGATGATACTCTCGGATTAAAGTTCTAACGCTGTGATGAACCATCTTGTAGACCTTTCCCTGGATCATCGCGAGTAGTGAGGCCTCTGAGTATCTAGATCCAAATCGGATCGGGCCAGCGAGAGCTGTCACACTCGTTATATCGAGTCAATACGACTGGCTCAGATCCTGTCTATTTGGTATATGATATTCGTTGGCGTCACTTCTCTGGAATGGCCCGCTCTGGTGAGACTCCCTCCATCTCTTCTATCGTGATCTCGCTGGAATATGGCCCCATGGCATGGCCTCGCTCAGGCTTGTTGGACAGTCTTCTTCGGTACAGCGGCGTTGTTGGTTTGTGGGTCGAAAAGCCCCATAACCCTCTTCCTCTGGGAACCACCACTCGTGATATTGGCCCTCGTAGCAATGACTTGACAAACACACTTTGGCCACCCCCCCCCCCCCCCTTCTCCCTACTGCACCACTTTTCCGGCGCGGCCTATTTGTAGTATCTCTCCGGTCGGCCGGTCGTCAGCCCGCAGGACGGGCCAAGAGCTCACCTCGGCCTTGACGAGCGTCACCTCGAGCTTGGTCCCGAGGATCTTGAACGTTGTCTTGGCCGTGTCGATGCCACCGAACAGCGGTACTTCGGTTCGGTATCGCTTCGGGGGGCTGTCTGTGGTGGGCAGGTCGAGCTGGATGGATGAATCTGTGAAGACGACCTTTGCCGTGTCCTTGTTGATCTTCTTGAGGAAGAAGGAGGCGATGACGCTGGTTGGCGTCTGGTAGAAGTCGGTCCTGTTCCCATGGATTTTGATCAGCATCTTGTTATTCCTTGACCTTTTCTTTTTCGGTCTTATTTCCCTTTCCCTTCTCGCCTTGGGACTGTTTAACTCACCGCACGGTCTCCAACAACTCCTCCTCTGCCCCCTTCGGCCCCGCCTTCTCCTTCTTCCCGCTCCCCACAAACAGATGCCGGGCCTTGGTCTTGCACCCCTCAATCTTCATAAAGTCGTCAAAGTCCAGCACGCGCCTCTTGCAGCACGTATAGCCCTTACTGCCCTCATGAAAGATGGGCACGCCGGGGTGGTGCACGCAGTTCTCCTGGTCCGCCCGGCCCGAGCCCTTGTTGTAGCTGGCCCCACACGCACGCCTCCTACACGTACGCCCGTCGGGGATCTCGAGGGCAGGGTCGTCGTCGTCGGACTCGGGGGGTGGGGGCGGCGGTGTCGCGGACGGTGTGGCCGGATTGATCGGGGCGCGGGGAATGGCTGGGCCGGAAGTGTCGGTGGCGGCCTGCTTCAGCACGGCTGGGTCTGAGGGGGCCTCTTTCTTCTCGACGGCGGGCGGCAGGTCGGTGGTGCTGTGCTTGCCCTCTGTGCAGGGCTCGATTGCCAGGAACTCGTCGAATGTCAGGACGCGGGGCTTGCAGCATTTCCATCCTGTAGGGTTGCCGGGAACGTGGTCAGCCTCTTGATATCCTAGCCTAGTCTTCTCTGAGGTCCCCACCGCCTGGTATAGAGAGAGAGAGAGAGAGAGAGAGAGAGAGAGAGAGGAAAGAAAGAGAAACCTCACCTTTTTGGCCTTCGTGAAAGACTGGTGGTCCAGGGTGGTAACGGCACACCTCGTCGGCGTCGGTGAACGTCTTCTCGCAACCGCGATGGACGCACTTTTGGGCCATCTTGAAAGGGCTGAGGATGATCAGAGAGGCCGAAGTGGTGGATTGGCGTTGTAGAGTTGTGTATTCAGTTTGGAGGTGGAAGTCAGATTGTTCTTGTCGACGCTTCTGATCCAGAAGATTCTACATAGTAGCTCTCAAGAGCTGCCCCCCTGTCATGGGCTGCAAGACGACGTGGGGTAGCGGGGCAGCCAGAAGACCCCTGTGCGGCCCCCTGTTATTGGAAATACTCGTACAGTACAGTGCAGTAAAGGTTGTACCATAGTAAAAGTATACAGGGTTAGGGGTCCTCTTCCTCCAACATCATCTTTTTCCTCGTTTGTGTCTTTTCTTCTCTCTGTCCCTCTATACAAGAGAATCATTGGTAGCTTGATGAATGGTAATAGCCTAGTCATAGACTTTTATTGCTGATAAAGATTAGTTTATTCCTGTTTGTATTTGTTAGCATAGAACAACTGCGACACCAGGTTGATGTTGGTACAACTGCTGCATTGTAGACGACGTTTTGGTCCATACTAGGAAGCATTCCTGATTTCTGACCGCCGTCCCAGCTCCTGGATTAATAGTTTACAGTAAATCATAACATATGTCTGAGTGTTTATGCTTTCTAAACTTACTACTGCTCAGTATTTACAACCTTGTGCATGACAAGGCTTCCGAATGTAAGCAGCTCTGCAACACTTTTCCAGATTTACATCAACTTCAAGTTGTATAGCTAAATAATTCAAGCACATGACCTACAACACACCTTCAAAGCTATGATATAATATAAATACCCAAGTATGCTGGCGTTTTGGAAGATTATATAGAGGGAAAACGGGCAGTATGACACGACACAAGACAGTAAATTCAGTTCTCAGTGTTCCTCGTTGCTCATCAAAATTTCACACAGGCTTATTGTACAGTAGCAGTAACTACTTAATAAACTGATGACTCCTCTTTCTCCAGGTAAACAGAGCCAGCTTATATCAAAAGTGATATGAAAATGTCAAAGACAAGTACAGGTCTTTCCATTTACCCCTCCGGAATCGCTGTCCAAGTACTTTAATGCGGGGCTATCTATAAGTAAGTACCTAGTTGCCCTTTATCTCAAGGCCGAGTATAATAAACTACCGCCTCTTATTTCCAAACAAACCTTGTCACCCAACCCACAGATTGAAACACTGCTCCAACTCCTCCTCCTCCTCCTCCTCCTCCTCCTCACCCTCAAAAGTCCAAACAATGGTCGTGGTCAAAAAATACCATCTCCCTCCCACCGACCTAATCCCCAACTCCCCCCACCCCGTCCTCCACTACCCAGCCATCCTCCTCCCGCCAGCCGACCTCACACCGGCCAAAGTCCACGACCTCTTCACAACCAACGGCTGGGAGCCCCAGTGGATCTACCGCTACGGCCCCACCCAGCCCGCCCACTACCACACCCGCGCCCACGAGGCCATGGCCGTCCTCTCCGGCACCGCCACCATCCGCCTCGGCGTCGCTGACACAGACACGGACCCAGAGCAAAACACCCACGGCCTAGCCCGCGAGGAAGGCGGTGTCGAGGTCCTGGCCCAGGCAGGCGATGTGTTTGTGCTTCCTGCGGGCACGGCACACAAGACATTCGACGTGAAGCCGGAGGGGGAGTTTGCGCTGCTCACGCCGGGGGATGGGCATGGGGTGGCAGCGGAGAAGGACAAGGGTGGGAGCCACGATGTGCGGGCTGTGCTGGATGGGGTGCGGCTGGCTGGGTTTACCATGCTAGGGGCGTATCCTGTTGGGGGCGAGGGTTGGGATTTTGCGGTGGGTGGAGAGAAAGGTAGAGGGGAGTATGAGATGGTTTGGGCTGTTCCGAAGCCTGCGAGGGATCCGGTGCTGGGGACGGCAGAGGAGGGGCTTTGTGGGCAGTGGAAGTGAGCAACGGCACTGGGAGAGATGGTTCTTTGTCTTATGTTTGCAATTCCATACATGCCATAAGGTTTTCTCAGGAATCCTTTCTTCATTACTAGATGACTGATTAACTGGTCCTCGCTCTTTGAGCACATTCTTCTTCATCTCCTTATTCTTCCTTCAGGATAACACATCAATCTAGACCATCAACCTGTTGTTATTAACTTCAAAACTTTCATCACCACTCGTAGGAGATGACCCCGGTCTACTAATATCCTGAACCTCACGGGTCCTCGCGACCGGTCTCAGCTTAAACTTTTCCATGTTCCACCTGCTGCCCGTGGCATTGGCTTTACTATCCATATATCTCTGCTCAATCACCTCTAGGGTATGGCCCTTTGTCTCGAACATGTACAGCGCGCACCCGACAGTGCAGATAAAGGCCGAGCAGGCGAAGAAGTAATATGCTCCAAAGGTTGTGCGGTCAATGAAGACGGGAGTCGTGAGAGCTACTATATAGTTTGCAATCTTTTTCGACAAGTTGTCAGCCAACCGATTGGTAGATTTGAACAAGAGGGGAGGAAAGAAAAGAAGAAGAAGAAGAAGAAGAAGAAAAGGGAAACAAGACTTACCCAGTTCGAGCACTGCCCCAACGACGAGGCGCTGCTTCTCGTCTTCCTCGGCAAGCTCTCTACCAGGAACGTCCGAAAAGCAATAGCCCACGTCCCATTGAAGACGATAGCAAACAGGTAGATAGACACGACCACCACCCACCGCCCGGCGCCATAGTTCGGGTGCACGAGGTTGGCGGCATACATGGTGCCCATGACCAGCATCAGGATCGTGATCAGCGTCCCGCCCAGGATCGACGACGTCCGCCGGCCCCATTTGTCTGCCCAAATCGTGGCCGGGACGACGGTTGCCAGGATCACCAACGACGACACGCCCGAGGCCAAGAAGTTGGCCTTGTCGCCCGACAAACCCGCCTGGCGGAACAGGATCGGCGCGTAGTAGAGCACGCCGTCGATGCCGCAGAACTGCTGGAACGCCATGATGAAGCAGCCAAAGGCAGTGCGGGCTCGGAACGGCGCCGAGAAGGCTGCGGCAAAGTCCTGAAACGTCTGCTGCAGCGAGTCCCATACGGACCCGTCAGGAGCGTGCTCGAGGGCAGACGCGGAGTTGGCCATCATCTCGCGCTGCTCCGCCTCGTCCAGGCCGAGGGCAGCAATGACCGCGCGTGCCTCCTCGGTGTAGCCCTTGGCGAGGAGCCAGCGGGGCGAGGGCGGCGTGAGCAGGTTCAGCGCTGCAAATCCGAATGCGAGAATCGAGGCAATCGCGATAGGCAGGCGCCAGGATGCAGAGTTTTTGATGCTAGCCGTGCCGTAGGACATGAAGAAGCCCGTCACTAGACCGCAGACCAGGAGAAACTGCGGGACAGAGGTCATGGTCCCTCGGGTCGAGGCAGGCGAGATCTCAGAAACTTGGACGTACACTGTAGAGAGGAACAGACCCTGCCCGACGCCCTTGATCAGCCGGCCGGCGAGGAACATGCCCAGGGCCATTGAGGAGCACTCGATGGCGGCGCCGATTCCGTAGATTACTGCTCCGCTGACGATCAGACGTTTTCGTCCATACTTGTCCGCCAGGATGCCGGCGAGCAGAGCTGCCAGGGCGCCGGTCGGGAGAATGGACGAGACGATAACGCCTCGGGTTGTAGACGAGATGTAACCCATCGTGACCTGGAACGAGGCCATATCCGTCACGGACCCGATGGTGCCTGTATCCAAACTGCTGCTGGTTAGTAATCACTTGTCTTGTCATCAGTCTCCCGATTCGACGACAACATACCCAAAAAGCATAGCAATCAAAGATGTTATGATGCTCGCCCTGATATACAAGGGCTGAGCTTCCAGCAGCCGTCGTATCATCTTGAGCGCCACTGTGAAAAGGTACGCAATCCAATCCAGTTATGTATCGAGAAATATTTTCTTTGGCGAGGATATTCACCTTTTCCTCTTCTTTCTTTCCTCAATCAGTAGCAGGGTACTGCAGCACCTATTAGAAAGAAGGTCTCAGATGCGTGCCCACTCTGTTTCTTTATATATCGAGGAGCCTACTCTCTGGGGATGAGTAGGTGGGAGGGAGGTAGTTCTGCAGTGAGGCATACCGGACCCAAATCCATCTCTGCCAACCAGTCCGCACTCCGCCGACATATTCTAAGCGGATGAGTGGGGATTTCCGCCTTTCTCTTGACTCTTGTCGGGCGGAAGACAGTCACCCTTGCGGAGGTACCTCTTCGAGCATCGCCGCCAGTGGCCACACAGCCATCCATTCTGGTGCGCGCCTCTGGATTGCAAGACATGTCTTTTTCCTGAGTGAACGGCCTAGTCAGCACAGCTCTTTCTTTTTGTCCATTTTAAATACCTGACATGGCGAAAAAGATGAAGTCATCCCCACCTTTTTCCCGTTGAGGTGGATCATGGCCGTTGAAAATCGAGCGGCCAAGGCTCCCGGATCTTGGGCCGGGACGACGACGGGAGACCCCTCCGGCCCGGTCTCGCTCAGCATATTTAAAATTGGTGTGGCCTGAATGCCTCCGAGTCGCGCCGGTATCCACGAATCGATGGGAGCTACACTTGCCCTGTTATCTTCACCGAAAAGAAGAAAAAACGATAACAATGGCCCCCTTCTGAGGAAAGTTGTGTCAGGGTTTTTTTATGGCTATGATGAGAATGAATGTAGTTCCGAAAGGCCAGGATTCTTGGACTGTCTTGTGCATATGAAATTCTTCAACATTCGTTGTCTCGTTGCAAGAACTCGGAAGATTGTGTACCGGCAAGATGGTGGTGTGCAGAACCGAGTGTTTCCTCGGCGCTGAGCAGTAAAAAAACTCACAAATCGTCCATCAGATTGAGCTGTGTTCCCACCACCCCCGCAATGTTCTGCGCTGACCCCGCTGTTGTGAGGAGAACTGTACTCCACGACTCCTCACTGTCAAAGATCGGCAACGGATGATCAACTCCAGCTACAAAGCGGTAGCCTTAATCCTTGACCCTGACTATTAATAGCGTGCTCTCTCGTTGATCATTCTCCCGGGCTTCGACATTAGCTTCAATATATGTAGGAGCTGCCGTCTTCGCTTTGTGACAATGACCTCGTCGCTGCAGCCATCACGCCTGACTTCTCGCTTAATTCTCTCTTGTTCTGGGTTCCGACACTCCACTGTGTGCCTTCAATACCCCAATTTTGCTCTGCGGAGATCCTCAATAATGGCCGCGGCCACAGCAATGCAGAAGTCCAATAGGCTGCAGACAGCCTTTGCCGAGAATAAAGGCCCCAGCTATGGGATCTGGCAGATGATGCCAGGGACCAACGTCTCGAGGGCCCTGGCAAGGGCGAATCCAGATTGGATCATGGTCGATTGTGAGCATGGGAATATCGACGATGCCGCCATGCACGAAGCTATCCCGGCTATCGCAGCCTGCGGCGTGTCTCCATGTGTCAGAATTCCAGACACGCAGTCATGGATGATCAAGCGTGAGTGGGGGATTGTGCTCGATTATTGAGGAGTATCGACAGAGTACGCTGACCCTTGCGTCCCAGGCGCGCTTGACGCTGGTGCACATGGGGTGAGACCTCTCCATTGAGGACATAAGTATGTGTCTGCATTGTCAGGCCGTAAGACTGACCAAGCTGGTTGCAGATCCTGGTGCCGCTCATCAGAAGCGTAGATGAGGTCAAGCAGGTCGTAGCCTCGGCCAAGTTTCCACCGCAAGGCCGACGAGGCTTCGGCTCGCCCATCGCTATGCAGAACTTCTCGCCCATACCTTCTTTCACCGAGTATCTCCAGCAAGCCAACGATGCCATACTGACAATGGTACAAATTGAGACCAAGGAAGCTTTGGAGGCGGTGGAGGAGATCGCGCCGCTCGTTGATGTTCTCTTCATCGGCCCCTTCGATCTCGGCAACAACATTGGCTATCCCATCATCAACGGCGACGTGAAGCCCGAGCTCAAGTCAGCCATTGCGAGAATACTGAAGGCCACAAAGGCTGCTGGGAAGAAGTGCGGCATGTACGCCTCAAGTGCCGAG
Organism: Cryphonectria parasitica EP155; assembly: GCF_011745365.1. Taxonomy (NCBI): domain Eukaryota; kingdom Fungi; phylum Ascomycota; class Sordariomycetes; order Diaporthales; family Cryphonectriaceae; genus Cryphonectria; species Cryphonectria parasitica. Next base: position 4,335,522 of record NW_024468910.1, on the reverse strand, counting down.
GAGGCAGCTGCGTGAGTCCATCGCCCCAGAAATCCAAAAACCATTCGGCTGATGATCCGATAGGTATGGCAAGCAAGGTTTCGATATGATCAATGTCGGCACCGACCTTACAACGCTCGAATTTATCATGAAACAGTCCATGGCCGTTGCGTTAGGATCGACGGGACCGGAGAAGGGCAAAGGTTACGGATCGTAGGCCACTGTATCTGCGGGCCGGAAACTGGCTTTCCTTTTTGTTGGTAGAACTGTATGAAACATTTTCTACGCCTTTTCAGCCTCATCCATCTTAGCCTTGACTTGATCAGGTGTGAGCCGGTGCATAAGCTTCAGGGCCTTGGAGGCAAGCTTTGGGTCCTCTTCAGGTTGGCTGGCCCTGCTGATGTGTATCTGTCAAGCAATGAGCCTTTCATGTCAATTTAACTAGAGAGACCAAGGGGGTTATCATCTTCTCAACATACCACAGGAACATCAAAATCGTACAACTCTCTCCAAGTCTTATTTTCAGGCTTGACAATATCGACCTCCTTGAAGACAAACGGCCGTGTGTCCCATACATCTGAGAGGACTGACCGGGCTGAGACACAGAGACCACAGTGTTCTCTGGTGAATAGTGTGATTCTGCATTGCTGCAGCAGCCTGTTTGTAAGGCGCATTGGATCTCTTACTCCTTGCCGGTGTCTTCTGCCTACTTTCATAAGTGGAAAGTCAACACATTTGCCCATGCCCAAAGAATTGTCATGCTTATGGATTTCTTGGCCACTTTACCTATCAAGCCACTCCCAAATCAAGCCCAAGTTGGTTTCTATATGTCCAGAGTAAAGTTTCTGGCTCTGAGAGGGTAGAAATCAAGCAGTGGGAAGTTATAGCTGAGTATAAAGGTTTGTGGGTTGGTTCTCAGGTGCTGCTTCCTGCTGACAAAATCTACCTCCTCTGGAAGGGGCTCCACTGCTGCTAACCTGCAGGGGTATGCCTTTAGTGGCAGAACAGCCCCCCCCCCGGACCGCTGCCAGTCCCAGCAGCTGTTGCAGGGGGGTGAGCTCAACTCAGCAAGGCATCTTGGAGCTTGTCGAGTACCACCAAAATTTCCTGAACTTCTTCACCTACTAAATATCACAACGTACAATTCAAGCCCACCTCTGCTGCTCACACTTCATCCCTACCACCTCCAAATCTTCTCAACCACACTTGGTCCTTTCTTTCTACAAAGTTTCGACAGTCTCACATCATAGTCGACATTGTCCCGCAACCCATCAATCACATCATAAAATCAAACATCAGCATAACCGTGAAACTCTTCGAAGATGTCTTTGAACAACTACCTGGAGAGTAAGTTTTCATCTCTTACCCACAGCTTATGAATCCTCATGTCTGACTTTTCATTCCTCATGTAGAGAGAGTCTGCATCATCACTGCTGATGGCCGTACCCTCGTTGGCACCCTTTTCAGTGCTGACCACCAGACCAACCTGGTATGTATATCCCTCCCTGCATCTCTATTCCACGCGAGGCAAACGGGACCCTGACCAGATTACCTTCAACAAAAGGTCCTCCAGAACGCGATTGAACGCGTCATACGGGAGCCCGAGGACGAGGAGCCCAGCCAGGAGGCCCAACTTGGTCTGTACATCGTCCGTGGCGACAACGTCTGTCTGGTCGGCCTGGTCGATGAAGCTCTGGACGACAGCATCGACTGGACGCAGGTGAAAGGTACCACTATTGGTGGTGTCAAGCATTCTTGATTTAGCAATCGACCCTTCCGATAGTACATGATAACTTGGGACTGTACGGGTTTCTGTCAGCTCTTCAGTTGGGGGCCATTCTGCAGGCGCGGTCGGAAGGTTGAGAAGTTTGTGCAGTATAGAGAGATACCCAGGATCCGGGGCGAGCAGGTATGGTTTGGTTGACTGCGTAATCTGTGGTGGGGTATTTACTATGGGATGAGATCTCTGGGCGATTCAGGTTCAGCTCAACTTTGGCGCAAGAGACCTCGTAATGGGGCAGCGAGTTGGATGCATGTATTGGCGTGGCGGAGTTGGGTAATCTGGCGCAAGGTGGCAACATTAGGGATGTTAATCGATTTCCATTTGCTTTCTTTTTTTATAAGGTGCTGGTATGCTACTTCATCCTCGATTCATGTCTCCTGTTCGTGCCTAGGCTTCTGACCAGCATCATAGCCCGCCTCGTGAAACCCCATCCGTAGCACATGTACAATTGAAATCGATACCAATTGTCTGTCTCCCATTTGTATATTTCCCCTCTTTTTGCTATCTATTCGAACATACGCTGCATCAAGAACTTCTCAAATAACTCCTCACCGGGCGACCCAACAATCCTGTTGATTCTGTTTCCCCTGGTCACATCCCGCCATGACTTGTGATCACCCGGCGCCTCATCAAACTCCACGGCATCCAACGGATCCTCGGGACTCGTCTTGATAATGCCCCCCTCCTCGTCCTCCGGATCGCTGATGGCCCTGCGATCGATCACATGCATGCCTAGCGTCCACTGGCCGCCAGTCTCAACCCTGATATCTTCGGGCTTCGGCACCGCCTTCCACGCCGGGTCGTCGCGCGTCAGCATGTACCAGACACACAACGGGTCGTTCAGGTCGAAGCCCGGGTTGACACTGTCTCCGACTATGGATGCGATCTTGTCGAAAGCACCAAACATGAAAGTGGCCATCCACCGGGCCAGGGGGCTTCCGGCGTCGATGTGTGGCTGAATCTGGGCGCTGAAGTAGCTCTTGCTGAGGAGGTGCGTGGTGGTGATGTCAAGAGGGAAGAGGCTGAGCTTGAGCTGTCTAGGGAGTCTAGCTGGGTACGGCCCAAGGAAGGGCTTACCCTCAAGAATCAACGGCATGGTGGAGGAGGGCTTAGGTGACGTGAGGGCATAAACACGTGCTGCGGCGATGGTATCGGCGTAGCAGTTGAATTCGGCGGCGGGTGTGATGTTGCCAGGCACGTGTACGGCTCCACCCATGACAACCAGCTCCTTGACGCGCAAGAAGGTCTCCGGGTCCTCAGCTGCTGCTAGTGCCACATTGGTCAGTGGACCAACGGCGACAATAGTAACAGTATCCTCGGGGCTCTCCTTCAGGAGTCGAAGTATCTCCTTGTGTGCAGGCACACTGGAGGCTGTGAAATAAGATGAGTATGTTGGCAGGTCCACGGAATCTGATGTCGCGTGTGTGCCATCCTGGTCGAATAGCGACCTCCATGTGTCTGCCGGTGAGAGATCAGGATGCTATTTCCCGTCAATTCAATAAACACCAGTGTCAGCCCCGCTCTCTACCTTCGCCCTCTTTTCTACACAACGACAAGAATGATAGCAAACAAGAACAGGCGTCAAAACTCACAACTTCGTGGACGCCATGCAATCCATCGGCACCATGGAAATGGTCCGCCGCCAGGATCTCATCCTGCAAGGGATGCTCAGCGCCAACAGCCACGATAGGCTTGGAGTGCCTCAGCGCCTCATACCCCTCAGGCCTGCCGGCCTGTTTCCGCCATGCGCTCTCCTTCTCCAGCACATGGAACAACGCCACAACGTTCCGCAGACAGCTGTGTACAACAAGAGGTGTGTCAGTGATCCAGACATTGAAGAAAGCGAGAGAACAAGACCCGATTCAGCCATCAAGCCCCTGTCTGCCAATGCCGTTCTTGCCGACATTGGTGTTTCATCCGGAAAATCGGGATGCTTGGTCACAGCAGGTGTGTACACCATGAGCCTATTTTGGAGAAACACACACTCTCTCTTTCTCTCTTTCTCGCAAAGTCGCTCGCCCACTTACCTCTGCAGAGGAACGTTTCCATAGGTGACGGATATCATGGCGACCTCGAGCTCGTCTGGACGCGCCGTGAGAGCGAGAAGCAGGGCGAGCATATCATCGACACCTGTTTGTGCTGCTGCTTAGCCGGCTGAACACTTGCCGCAGTGAGGGTGTGTGGAGGTGGCTCACCTGGGTCGGTGTCGATTATGATGCGGTTCTTTGGGTCCATGATGATTGATTCTTCCTATAGATGCCTAGCACGTCTTCAACAGTCAACGAAGAAGCTCCTTAAGAAGAACCAGATCGAGTTTTTTTCTCGACAGATTCCTCGTACGGGTGAGAGCAGCGCAGGTGTGCTGCCTGGATGCCACCCAACATCCGGAGCAGGGTTTGTTTGAGATGCAGGTACAGTTAGACAGTGACTTGCCTGACAATGAAAATATATATTTGGACTCTTGAGGATTGTGCAAACAAGACAATCAAGCTTTTCTGAAAACAGGAATCAGATTACAAAAGGTGTACGTGGTGAGAATGCTCTTCATATCGAAAAAGTGTTTGTGCTGTGAAATACGACCCGGCAGCTAGGCACTGAAGTGGCCCCTGGTCCACAAAGCACCAGAGAGCAACCGCGGCAATAAGGTCCATTTTTGATAGCTCATCGATAAGACATCCACTTAGATCATCCTTGAGAGCTTAGCAATAACGTAACTGCCAATTGGTGGTCCTTACTGAGCAAGTACCAGGAGAACTTGGATTTTTCATAAGGCAAGGAAAAAGGGAAGAAAGCAAGAGTTACAAAAACCAGACAATCAATTAGGAGATAGATTGGGACTTGGTACCCCTTGATTCTATGTGGAGAGGGGGGAAACATTGTGCATGGCCCAGACAATATAGGTACTGTGGTACCGAGACAAGACCTGCTGTGTGTTTCTGTAGTGCTCCTGTCTCAGCCTTTTTTTATATTATGGATTTACTCGGATTTACGCGTGTACGAAGGCATCCTCTTTTACCTCTGCAGCCCTGGATGACCAGCTGCAATTTGGACAGCACAACTTCAAATCACTTTGCCCATGTGAATTGGTTATAAAAAATACCTCTAACCCCTCCACATTCACGGTTTTCAGTCATTTTTAGGGCAATGTTGAATGCTCTCGGTGAAATATTGACATCTTTGCGGTACTTAGGTCTGGCCATCCAATGCAACAGGGTTTATTCCAGAGCAACCCTTAGAGTGCAGGGGTTAGGGGGTTTAGCGTGGTTTATCACTACCATTTCAACATCCAATAGCTTTAAATGGACCCGAGTCTCCACCGAGCCGAATGGGCAACTGCTAGAGCTGCTTGAAGCCACCTTTCATAACCTCGTGTCGCCTCTTCAGGGCCCGAACCAGTACCATATCACGCATCTTCTCTTGTCACCTTTGCAAAAGTCTGCCTGCTCTTGAGCATTCCCCTCGGCACTTCATCTGCATCTGTGGTCTTGGAGAAGGGAGCCAAGTAACAAGTTTGACAGCGAACAAACCCGTGAGGTCAGTGCCCCTGTCTTAAGTCAGTCAGGTGAAGGTCAAGTCACTGCATCGACATATCAAACCACTAGCCTTCATGCCAAATTCACACCAAAGACCCTCTCTATCTCTTTCTCCCTCGATCTCCTCCATCCACACCACCTAATACTTAATGCTGACCCTCATTACCACCTTGACAGATAGGCATATTCCTTCTTAGGGCTACCTCACCAACTCGACATCATCAAACCCACCAGCACACTCGACATCACCCTGATTGAACTCGTCAGCCTAGAAATTCAACCAGAGGACACGACCTCGACAACCCTCGGAGATATCTTGCATCCCAACGCTGTCGACCTCCCACACTCCTCTCCCACCTCCCGTCACACACTCTGTGCTTCCTTCCAGTGTCATCACTATGGGCAACCAAATCTCTAGTCTCGGCAACAAGACCGTGGTCGGTTGGGCAGTCATCTTTGCCCTTGTGGCTTTCAGTGCGCAGCGATATGTACAGGGGCAAAAGAAGCGCAAGTCACTCAAGCCGACCCCTCCACGGTCAAGAGGCACAGAGAAGCAGGCGAGCCAGCCCAAGAAAGACAACAAGGCAAAGCGACAACGGATGGAGAGCTTCACCACCGAGGCCAGACAGGCTCAACCCAAGAGCTATGCCTCTGCTGCCGCGCCCGCCACGCAATCCAAGCCCAGCAGCCATGCCCCTGCCCCTGACGATGATGTCGACAACCGAGCCTTTGCGCAGCAGATGGCCCGCAACAAGGAGAGCAAATTCGAACAGAAGCAAGGGCCGGTCAAGCAGAAGCAGAAGTCGGTCAAGCAGTCGAAGGCCAGGGCCATCATCGGCGAAGAGTCCGAAGTCGCAAAGGCGTCTGCGCCTTCTTCTACCGGCGGCATTGATGGCGATGACGACCAGTCTTCCGTCTCTTCGCCTCCCGTGTCCGCTGATGATGCCACTGGCGTTTCCGATATGCTCGAGCCTCAGGGATCTGGTCCTTCTGTCCTCCGTTTGACTGGCACCGAGGAAAAGCAAGCTCAGAAGCCCAAGCAGACCAGCGCCCCACAGCCAGCCGAAACCAAGAAGCAGCGACAGAACCGCAAGAAGAGAGAGCTGGAGAAGGCCGCACGCGAAGAGGAAGAGAAGGAGCGCAAGGTTAAGGAGAATGCCCAGCGCCGAGCCGCGCGAGAGGCTGAGGGCAGAGCTGCCAAGGACGGTGTCGCGTTTGAGGCTGCCCAGAGAGCCAATGCGTGGGCAAACAACATCGCCAACGGCAACTTCGCCCAGAAGAATGCCGCCGCTCCGCTCCAGCCTCTGGACACCTTCGACAGCATCCCGAAGGCAGACGTCCCTGCACCTCCGACGAACGGCAAGCAGAGTGGAAACAAGACCGACTGGGCAGCCGAAGTCCCCTACTCGGAGGAGGAGCAGCTGGCCATGCTGCAGAAGCAAGATGAGGAGGATAACCAGTGGGTCTCGGTCAAGTCTCGCAAGAACAAGAAGACGGCTGCCGGAGTGGCCAACAGCGAGTCCTCCGAATCTGCCAACGAGGCCAGCGCGCCCGCCCCCGTTCAGTCTCAGCCAGCTCCGAAGACGAAGACTGCTAGCAATGGACGGCCTCAGGTTCAGTCCATGCCCACGCAGTCCTCTTTTGCTGCGCTGAGTGACGACGGTGCTGATCTCGAGGAGCAAGAGTGGGACGTCTGAGCAGAGCCTCAAGTAGGATATCTATTCTCAGGCTACGGAGCATTCAAAGACTGGTTTCAATCCGGATCAGTGCGACAGTGATGGAGGTTTCATTCCCCATTCGCAGGTTCATTTGCCACCAGAGGAATCGGATGGCTCAAACTCTCACCTGAACTACTGCTTGTAACGACAAGTCGGGGGGAGACCAGTCGCCTGCTCTGGTCTAATTAGCAGGCCATGTACCCATTTTTGAATGTACACTATTGAGGGTCAAGGATGGGAGGGACACAGGGTGGTGGGACCTGGAAAAAGATGTGTTCCGGGACATGTTTCTTTTCTTCAATTCTGGTACGAAGCCTTTCCATGCTGGCCTTGATCGGCATAAAGGGGGGTTGTTTGGTCTGAGGTGCGAGTTGGATCGGCCAGGTGAGGATATTACACCACCTCTTTCACCACAGGGAGCCACCCTGTGGCCCTGGCAGCCATCTCTTGCAGTCGAGAAAAGAAGCTCTGGTTCAGTTATGAACATTGTTCAATTGTTCTACATGTTGCCCCTCTTTTCCATTGAAAGTGAATTGTCCTGGAATCCATTCAGTCCACCCCCAGACTAGCAAATCATATCCTTGCGAAACGTGTGTAAATGGAGATGCATTCAATGTGAGCTCGGATGTAACAGTAGTACTAAATGTTGTTCCTTTCCTACCACTGCTGCTGTTGTTGGTTCTGGCTCTTCGGAATGGGATGCAGGAGCACGGCTGCAGCTCACATCCCTGATGGCCCACTATTAAGCTGCCTGGCCAATCCAGACACCGTACCTGAACAGCCTGACGTTTTACCCCTCCAAGCATCGCAGGGGTGGGCAATTTTTTTGAGTGCAACTAGAGCCATCACCGCCCACTTTCCTACTGTCCCACCTTTTGACTCACCCACCGCCCCCGCGCTTTCCACCCATTCTTTGTGAAGATCTCTTCGTACCGGCGAAACGAAGAACAACCTGTATGCGGATCGCCAACCTCACGAGTGTCTGCAGGCCTGTGACAGCCCCACCAACCACGACTGCGATCTCGCGACTTGGACCTCTGCAGACGAGGAGCACAGCTGCGAACGTTTCGAGACGAATTACGATCTACGGAAGCACCCGCTCCCTGGGGAGCAGTAACTTTACAACTTCAAGTACGAGACTGGAAGAGAAATTCCCCATGGCGCCCGCGAAGATCGACTTAAAGACGCCGAAAGGCACCCGCGATTGGGACGGCCAGGCAATCGTGTTGCGCGAGAAGATCTTCAACACCAGTAGGTGCTTTTCTATGAGAAACCGCCCTCCCCCCCCTCTCTCTCTTCTTCATTGTCTACGTCGGATTTTTGTGGGCGGCGATCAGACAAGGCAATTTGCTCACCACTACAACCCTCTCTATTACAGTCAAAACCGTTTTCGAGCGCCACGGCGCGGTCACGATCGACACGCCAGTGTTCGAGCTCAAAGAGATCCTGACGGGCAAGTATGGCGAGGACTCAAAGCTCATCTACGATCTTGCCGACCAAGGCGGCGAGCTGAGCTCCCTGCGATATGACCTTACGGTGCCATTCGCACGGTATGTCGCGCAGAACGGTCTGCAGCAGATACGGCGGTACCACATCGCGAAGGTCTATCGAAGAGAGTACGTGTCCAATCCTCTACAATCTGATATAATAGCTAGGGAATTTTGGTGGGACGATAGGGGACACACGTGCTGACTTGAAACGGTCAATAGCCAGCCCGCCGTTGCAAAGGGCCGCATGCGAGAGTTTTACCAATGCGATTTTGACATCGCTGGCACATATGATGCTATGATACCTGATTCCGAGATCATCAAGATTATCATCCAGATCTTTGAGGCTCTAGGATGGAACGGCAGGTATACGATCAAGACGAACCACCGCAAGATCCTCGACGGTATCTTCCAGGTCTGCGGCGTGCCGGAAGACAAGATTCGGAGCATATCTTCTGCAGTGTGAGTTACACCCTTCAAGATTTGCCTTGGATTCGTGCGCTGACGGGGGGCTACAGTGACAAGCTCGACAAGATGCCATGGGCAGACGTCAAGAAGGAGATGGTCAGCGAAAAGGGACTCCCTGAGGAGGTCGCAGATAGAATTGGCGAGTGGGTCGTCTTGAAAGGTGGAAAGGACCTCTTGGAGAAGCTGCAGAAGGACGAATCCTTGGCAGCGAACGAGTCCATGAAGCAGGGTATGACAGACATGGGCTTGCTGTTCGAGTACCTAGATTGCTACAAGGGTGCTCTCGACGCTGTTTCCTTCGACCTAAGTCTCGCCAGAGGACTTGATTACTATACCGGCATCATCTACGAAGGTATGTCTCTCTGCTCACGCAGTGTCCCCTGCCAGGCTTCTCAAATACTGATATTGATCCTAGTTGTCACCGAGGGCTCCGCGCCCAGTGCACCTGCTGATGGTGCCGCACCCGCAGCGAAGTCGAAACCAAAGAAGAAGGGCAAATCCTCGGAAGACGACGACCGCTCGGACGATCCGACAGTTGGTGTCGGTAGCGTTGCTGCTGGTGGCAGATACGACAACCTAGTTGGCATGTTCTCGGGCAAAGGCCAGATTCCCTGTGTGGGTATCTCATTCGGCGTGGACAGGATATACTCGATTACGCAAGCACGAATGGCTGCAGAGAAGGCGGCGGAGCCTCGACCCAACAAGACCGATGTGTTTGTCATGGCTTTTGGCGGCAAAGGGTTTGACGGCATGCTGAAGGACCGCATGAAGATTTGCGATCAGCTTTGGGAGGCCGGCATCAGCACGGAGATGCTGCACAAGGTCAAACCCAAGCTTCAAGCTCGTACGTTGCTGCGAACTCGGTTTACCCCCCTTAGAGGTTCAATGTACAGGACTGACGATGGCACTGCAGAGTTCAAAGCTGCCGATACCAACAAGGTCCCCTTCGCTGTCATTCTCGGCGAGGAGGAATTAGCTGCAGGCCAGGTCAAGTAAGTCTCCTGACCCTTATTCATATGATACGTCGTCATCTGACACCGTGTGTGCCTTCACAGACTCAAGCAAATGGGTCTGGGCGAGAATCACCCTGAGAAGGAGGGCGTGCTTGTGGCGATCACCGATCTTGTAGGTGAGATCCGCCGCCGCCTCGACCAGATGCACCGACTCGAGCAGATGACACAGAGTGCCTCGGGTCTGCGTGTGGTAGACGGTGTGAGGGGTGAGGATGTAACTGTTGCAGAGGCGGCGGCGCCAACCTCTGCTCCTAGCGCATAAAAGCTGTACGGGTCCTACCGCCATGTAGCTGATGTACATTGCCATAAACATAACGTTCAGAAACATGCCGCTCAAAGTGTTTCATGACAGGCCATCACACGAGAGTTCGTCCTGCAGCCTACGTGGATTGTTGGACAGGGAGCTCCCATGATCTTACAGAGCAACGTTCCGAAGCTATGTAACGCACGAGAAGCCACATTGTCGTCCGTCGTCCGTCGCATGTAAGACGCCAACCGAATGAGCTGTTCTACAGACCACATTTCGAGTATCCCATCTTCTAAGCCTCGCTGGCAGCCTTAACATCCTACGGAGATAATGACAACCTGGCTGGCTTTTGTTTTGCCCTCCTCACCCCCCCAAGCGTTCCAGCGGTGTAGAGTGAGGTTCCTGATAACTAACTATAATACATAAACTATAGGCACAGATTCACCGAACCCCGCTCATGAATAGAGCGGGGCACGCATGTCCTTAAGACATAGAATCACATGCGGCCCCATTATCCATACCCACCAGAAAAGGAGGGGGTTGGCAGTCATCGAGGGATCTTATGATATAAAGTATCAGATAGATAGTACCACGACGTCAAAGGTCGGGGCGGGGAGTGTGCTTTGACTGCCCGTGTAGTGCTACGTAGTACTTGAGCTGGGAGCGAGGTGGGATCCCCCGTTTCTCGGTACCGGGCTTTTCTTTCGGTGATTGCTGAAGGAAAGGGGAAAAGAAGAGATCCGTTTCCTCGGGGGTGGAGGAGACGGAGTGAAAGCGATCTGGTTGACTGCCGACGTGGGCAAGGGGCAACGACGGCTTTTGAGCGTTCATCACCATTGTTACTATGCGTTATCTTTTTGCTTAAACCAATATACTGTGGTATGCAGTAGTCTTTCCCTTGTTCTGTTCATCTCTGCTGGGAAGCGATAAAAGGAGTCTACGAGACAAGGGGATTCAAAATCATGATTGCTTTTTTAAAATAATAATAATAATAATAATAATAATAAAACCAGAGAAGGGTTAGGAGTTGATATTTTTGATAGGAGGGTCATTTCCCGGCCCTTGCTCGCCCTGCGTAAAGGTTGGTGCCAGGTGGAAAGCGGCAACGGCGAAGGAAGGCCGTGAGGGCGGAGCATCCTGTTTGCTTTATCACGGGAGACTCGGAGGTGGGGATCGTGTTGAAGGTTCAATCATTCATGGCATTGGAAAGTGGAAAAGAAAAGAAAAGTAAGCAGGGGGGGGAGGGGGAGAAGAAACAGAAAGAAGAAAGAAGAAAGGGCGAGGGAAAAGGGGGAGGACTCCGTTCTCCGTTGATGACTGCATGTAGTGACTGCCCGGCCAACTATGTAAGGACCTAATAGAGTGTGCATCCTTTATCTTTTTCCGTTTCTTTTTCTGTGTCCCTTCCTCTTCTGTCTTTTTTTCTTTCCCAGTCTGGATGGTCATTCTTCTCACGACGACCTCGACGAATGGGGGAGCGATGCCCCGTGGCACGCCTCGTGGGGTCGGAGCCGGAAATTAAAACAGCAAAGCTGTCGAGACCGTCATCGCGTGGGGAGCAGCGTTGGCCTGCGGGCGACGATGTGGAGGTTCCTTTCTTTTCTTATTCTTTTCTCGTTTGCTCGCTTGCTCGCTTGTGTGCTAAGCGAAGAAGTCTAGAAAAGATGAACGAGTGGGAGGGCCAGTCAGTGGCCCCCCCCCCCCGTCCTCTTTGCTGGAGCCTCTTTTTCTTTTGAAATTGTTATTTCTATTTTTTCTCTGCAAGTACTGTGTTTTATTTTCCTTCAAACAATGGAGGCGACTAACTGTTTTGAATCTGCATCTACAGTAGTTTCATGAACCGCCTTTCCCACCCTACCTACCAGAGAGAGAGGCAGAGAGATCGCTTCGTCGCATCTATGGGATTTTTTTGGGGGCGATGTGAGGTAGCAGTGGGCATTGATGCGATACTAGCGTAGATGATCCGTAGCGCTATGTAAGTATGTACTACTGTACGTGCTATGTACAACATAGGAGTCGATGCACTGTTCAGGTTTGTTCCTATTTTCCTTCTTCCTTTTCTCCCCTCCCTCCGAGGGACGACAATGTTTTGTTTTATTTTGCTTAGCTTTATATTCGTCCAAATTCTTTCAAGCCCGCTAGAAGCAATGGTTCGACAACTGAGCGCCAAAGCAAAGCCATCTCTGCCATAGTGAGTAAAGTATCATACGAACTCACGGATCTGAGCGTCGGCGGTACCTGTGCGCTGGTGTGCAATAGGGTGAGGGTTTAAGGGGCTCCGCAGGTAGATCCCTAGCTTCGCGCCTGTCACGGTTTCACCCCGTCCACTGGCGATTCACTAGCACTGTAAGCCCTGTTGTTACGACGATAGAGTATGCTTGTACCACAGTATGTCCTGTACCACTCTACTCTCGCTCTAGTACACATGGTATGGATGGCACCCGGGTTGACCGTGGCAGCTGTCAGAAATTGCGCGAGCCCAATCCCAACCACCCCCCTGGCCGCCAGCAGCCCGAAGAGGCAATAGTATCCATCGTACTTGCTCTGTCTGAACACCGGGATCGATCTCCTCCTAGGGAGAAAGAGCTACCTGAGCTACCCCCTTCCACCTCCCAACCAACCAACCCCCTTGCAGCAGCAGCAGCAAACGCCTGCCTCCTCTTTGGGGGGGGGGGGTTTCTCTTTTTCCCTCCCCCCTCTCCAAAAGGCCGGCAAGAGGGTGTCATGATTGAGAGGAGGTCAGGAAGGGACCCGTGCAGCTGGGTCCTCGTCCTCTCCACCCTTCACACCCCTTCACCCTCCTCCTCCATCTGGATGCAGGCGGTTCTGCAAGGTACCCTCGAAAAAAACGTGTAGAGTGGGAACTTCTCGGTTCTGCTTGGCAGGCCCCTCCTCATGGATGATGATTGTGGGATTGTGGGCGCCAGGTTTTACTACGACAAGGTAATTTGAGCACGAGCACACGAGGTCACCGGACGGAGGGGTGGAGGGTGTGGTTTGTTGACGCGAGCTCATCCAGGGCTTCGACGTGCCGGGCTGGCTCAATTTCGTCTTATTCTCCTTTTCCTCTCTTCCTTTAATTGCTGTTTTTTGTTGCTGGGTTGTCCGCACATTATTCATCTCTGGTGCAATCCTGTTCTCCCTCTTCTTCTTCTTCTCTCTCTCTCTATTCTCGACATTTTCTCTTGCGTCGTTACAGTTCAGCCGACAGGTCAATCAGGAAGAAGTCGTTGATTCGATCTTCTTATTTTTGTTTGTTTGACAGACGAGGCCTGTGTCCATCCTGTCCTGATCTTCTTTTATCTTCATTCCGAGGTGATCGTCAACCAATCCCCGACTTGCCCTTTACGGTTGGGAGCACGCACACACACTATCTTTCTCTCTCTCTCTTACCTCTCAAAATCAGATAGACGGTCGACGACGATCATACACTTTTCCCTTTATCCACTTTTAATTTCTTCCCACAAGAGCCGGTCGTCCTGTCCTCTTTAGCACCCAATTCGTCTTTCCCTCTTATTTCCTCCTTCTCTTTCTCCCTCTTTCTGTTATTATTATCCCCTGGTCCCTCCCCCCACCAAAAGACCAGGACAGCTATCAAGTCCCGAAAAAAGCACCCGCTCCCCGTCCTTCTACTATTATACGCGAAACCTGTCTCAAGCACTCATCCGGACAGCTTCCCGAATTTCGTCATCCACATCCACGACATTCAGAATAAATATTGGGTTGTATGTCTGAGATTCTGAGACCACCTTGTCGATCCATGCAATCCTTGTAGCGATCAGCTCGACTCAGTATTGTCCATCTTCTCGTCAGATCTGCTCGAGCCAGGTTTCTCGTCCCCAGACCCACGGGTGTGCTGGTTCTCTCTCACACACACAAAGGTATTCCCCACTGGAACCTTGAACAACAACTACTACACAGCCCGACGATCTGGTTGTTCCTCGGAGGAGATCATCAGTGGGTGTTCTCGATCACAAACGCCCATTTGGTGTCTCGTCACTTCGTCATCAACGCCATCGTCCTCTCATTCTCTGGGTTTTTTCTTCTTCTTTCGCCCCTTGTCCGGTCTTTCATAGAAGGGGTAGATCCAGCAACAAAAGAAGTCTACGCCGATCTCGACACGAGTGGGATAGATACATGCGCCCTCCTGCTGTCCATATTCCCGTAGCGAGCTCCAGGACAGCCAGTCCACCTCGACGGGCATCCCCACTCCTCAACACCGCTCGAGCTCAGGTCCACCAGCTGCCAGCCCCTCGGTGCAGGCAGCATCAACACAAGCCATGGCCAAGGGCCTGATTCCACTCATGCTGAGCAGCCCGACGTCGACATCGGGCTTCGGCTCCAGGCCGTCCGTCTCCTCCAACAGGCGTGCCTCATACTCACCTCCGCTATCTCCGGCGCACAGGCGCAACGCCAGCGATGTGACGCCCATATTAAAACTTTCGAGGCCACCCGTCAAGTCCTCCCTGAAGCGCCAGTCTCAGCAGATACCTGCGTCCCTGCCCAGCATCCCGAGCACGTCGGCCGAGTGGAAACGATCCATCGCCGAGATCAAACGATTTCACGTTACACGGCGGTTCCGCGCGTGTTCGGCACGGTGCAATGAGATTTTGACTAACCTCAGGAACACGGTACGTGTTATTCCTTCTTCTCTCCCTTCCACAAGAGCTTATGTATACTGACCTTGTGCGTACCTCAAGTCCGTGGTCGAGCCAGCGTACCTGATTTGCCTCAGCTTTTACGCCGCAACATCACTCGAGATGTGCGCCCGACCGCTCACCCCCGCCTCATCCTACAGGATCAGCCTCCTCCAGCAGGCCCGGGCTCACTACGAGCGCGCCGCAGCTCTCATCCGGACGGCCGAGGAGGTCGCCTCCTCCCAAACGAGATCCAGCTCCGCCGCGTCCTCACTGCCGAGCCTGCACTCCCCCTCAGGCTCCGTCTCCTCTCGCGCCTGGACCCCGGACTGCGGGGCCGCGACGCCAACATCCACCATCTCGAGGAAGTCCAGCCTGGCCCTTCACAGCAGCAACAACCACCACCAGGACCCCCGCAGCTGCGGCAAGGCGGTCCAGAAGAAGAAGCAGGTTTCGTTCGAGCTGCCACGGGACAGAACCCGGTGGTCGTTCACGCTGCCTGAGCCTGTGATCCGCCCGGACTCGCCCACTCTGGGCTTCGATGACGAGTACTTTGCCGCCGGCGCCATGCGGCAGGAGCTGCCCGAGGTTCCGGTCTCCAACACTGCTCCCACCAGCAGCAGCAGCAACAAGCGCGCCTCCCGACAAGACTTGGTGGAAATGGCACCACCAGCATCATCCTCGTCGCCGCCACCGATGCCGTCCATCAGCGAGGGCGAGGAGCTTAGCGCCGGCGAGACCGACGATGGCGACAACAGCCAGGGCGAGGAGGTATTTCCCCCCTTCTATGTCCAGGGCGACCTTTCCGACGTAGAGCCCGCGCGGTCGCTGGCGCGCTACTGCGGGACGCTGGCCTCGCTCAAGACGCAGGTGACAAGCCACATGGTCGCGCTCGACGAAATCCTTGAGGCAGACCTCCGCCTGCAACAACAGCAGCAGCAAGAGGGTCACCACCAACCACCCGAGTCACCGGTCCTGCAGGACACGGCGTCGCTCATGGCGGCGTCACTCCGCAGGTTGAGCCTCCAGAGTGCCGGCACCGCTACCAGCTACGGCAGGAGCCGGAGCGGCAGCAGCATGAGCTTCGCTAGCAGCTGCGACAGCGAGCTGGACGAGCTGCGGAGCAAGGACCGGCAGGCGCGGATCGACAGGCTCAGAATGAGCGGGTGGAAGAGGAAAAGGTTCGACGCGAGCAGGTACGAGCAGCTATGCGATGTGGTCATGGAGGAGCTGAGCCAGACCTAGTAAAGTACGGGGGAGAAGGGATGGCCATAATTCATTATATCCTGGATTTTCACTGGCGCTTATGTATACATGTGTGTGGTGGGATGCGGGCTGGGACTGGCATTTGTTCTTTATTCTCGGGAGTGTTGTGAGGATGGGACTGATCAATAGGGTGGGAATTTTATGGTTCATTGAGAGACCTTGGGTGGGTTGTAACCCTACACGTGTATTTCTTTGTATGATATCATGGGATGGGGTTCGGGAAAGTTTTGGGAGAGGGAACATATATACCAAAAAGTAAGGGAGGCATGAATGAGGGGGAGGGAAGGAATTCGGTAACTGCGTACCGTGGAGACGCGCTCTTATGCGCAGATGAATTTATAATTTGACCAGGCTAGGGCTTGGGTTTTTTCTGGTCTTTGGGCCGGCCTGCTTATCACATCATCTTGTCTGGTTCTCTTTCATGTGAATGTCGGGCTTATGGACGCCAGTTGTCTGAATAGTGTGCTAGTGAAGTCTATGAACGTATGTCGTACAGATGGGCAGGCCAGCTGATCCTCCACACACGTTATCACTTACTACAAATTTTCTGGAACTCGTTTCAGGAAAATAGATTGAGTGCTAATACTTTCTCTTGCTGTACTCTTTTTTTTCTTCTTTTTTTTTTCCCTCTCTTTTTCTTCTCCTGTCTTTACCGCACGCCAACCAATGTACCTGTGCATTGAATCGATTTGATAGCAGTCTGATGCTGATCGAAAACTAGCAAGAAGAGACCAAGAATCAGAGAATGGTAATCTGAAGTGTAGAACTGACTGGTCGCCTGGGCTTTTTCCAGTAGCAACGTGATCTATAATGAATAATAGCATAGGAACACAAACATGACTGTAACTGATAATAACAGATTCCATGCCAATGAGTCTACGCCCCTAAAAACATATGCTTGACGGAATAGGGTTTCGTGGTACATAATATACGAGGCGGGATGGGACCTCTTGCTATAACCCTTGAGATGTCCACTATCTGCCTGCATACTGTAGAGTCAATACACCCAGGATTCTTGGCCAGACGTACTTGAGTAAGTACTTATTTTACTTGACAAACATTTGTCTCCTCTTTGATCATTGAATTTGCCTACATTTTGGGCAGTTTATCTTCGTTTATCATCATTCAAAACCGTCTTGGCCAGAGTCTTGACTATATAACCCACATATGACTACACACATGCCCAAGAGGTCGACTATTCTGACATGCATACACCCACCTTCTCTTTCTCCCTCTTTTTTTTTTTTTTACAATCCGCCCAGCTGTTATGCTCCTGCGCTCCCGCCCAATAAATCCCCCGTCATCCGTGCCCTCCACAGCGCCATCGCGACGCTCTTCTCATGGTCCCCCCACTCCCAAAAGATATCCTCGAGGAAGTCCATAAACCGCAGGCCCCGCCGCCCGTCCTCGAGCGACCGCATCAGCATCACGTTGGCCTTGTCCTGCTCGACGCCCTCCAGCACGCCGAGGTACACCTCCGTCATGCCGTTGTGCAGGAGGAACTCGCGCAGCTCCTTGGGCGCCAGCTCCCCCCGGCTCGTGAGGTTTTCGATCGCCTCCGCGTACCGCCACATCTCGTCCACCGCCGCTGCCCTCTGCTCGCTGTACTGCTGGCGGAGCGCGCGCAGCGTGCTGTTGACGATCTCGCTCGTGGCCGCTGGGATCTCCGAGGCAGGGGCGACGGCTGCGTAGTTGAGCCAGTCGCTCACCGTCGCGCAGCACCCTTTAGGCTGTGTGTTGAGGTCCGCCGCTGGCCACCCTTCCCGTGGCGACGAGGCCGCCAGCACGATCTCGTCCCAGCTCTGGCACGAGAGCCTCCAGGCCCTGAGCGCCAGCGGGAATAGCTGGTCGTCGTCGACGCGCGCGAGCGCACGTAGCATTTGTGGGAGGGGGTGGCCTGGCCCATAGAGCGGGACTGTTGTACCAGCAGCGGTCGGTGATGACGCTGGCGACGACGATGACGACGACGATGGTGATGATGGCAATGATGGCGGTAATGATAACGACGACGGTGTAAATATGGCAGCTCCACCATGCTCCTCCTCCTCCTCCTCCTCCTCCTGCTGCTGCTGCTGCTGCTGTTGCGGCACACGCGGCACAAGGGCGGCAGCATACCTGATCAGGGCTCTGATGACGCGCGAGAACTGCCGCTTTTCGTCTGGATCCTGCAGGCACTGGAGACAGCGGGTCAGATAGACCATGAACATGAAGAAGCTGCTGAGGAGGGAGGCGGGCTGGCTGGCGAGGAGGTCGTGCAGCTCCTCGGGGGCCTGGCGCATGAGGGTGAGCACGCGGCCGAAGCGCCTGGGCGACGAGAGGGGCCCGCGGAGGGTGAATAAGAATTTGTTCCACTTCGCCAGGGGCGCGTCTACCACACGTGTGTTGTCAATCTCGTTCACAGTGCTGAGGGTGTCTCTGAATCGTCCAAACTATTTGATCAATCTTGTGTTGGGTAAGGCTCCCCCCACCCCCCACCAAATGTTGGTCAGCCTTGGGGTATTAAGCAGTTGACGGCAATGATTTTATTGGGGGGGGGGGAGAGACAAAAAGAGGAGAACAAAAACCAAAAAAACCAGAAAAAGACTTACGATATATGTGCGAGTACTGTTTAGCACTTCCTCACACATATAAAACCCATCAGGCGGCCTGACAGGGTTCGTCATGGTCACCGGCCCGTGAGGGGAGGTATATCTCTTGTAGAACATCTTGCGTTTCAGGTGGGAAGCAAGCCGGTCGAGGTCGACGACCTGGCCAGTCGCCAGCTGGATCTCGGTTGACACTGGCCGCCCTGTCTTGGCACCTGAGGAGGAGGAGGAGGAGGAGGAGGAGGAGGACAACGACCCTCCTCCTCTGTGCTGCTGCACTCTGCTGCCCTCGCCCAGCAGGTCGACAAGCGCGGCATAACCCGGATCGTCCTCGTGTAGGTGAAGTCGGATGTTCTTCCGAAGGTTCCACTTCCTAAGTCGCTGTTTGTACATCTTGGCCCTATAAAATAGGAAAGAAGAAGGAGCAGTGGACATATTTGTCAGCATAATCTATCGCGCTTCAAGCTGAGATGGACTCTTTTTCTCTCAGCGAGAGAGGAGAGATCGGGATTGGTTCATTCCGTACGAGGCTACAAAATCATGCTCCGTCTTCATGATTTCAATCAGCTCCTTCAGCGTCCTCCCCTCATCCACATAGAGCTGTCGTATCCTCGGCATATGCTGTGCCCATACTCGCTCTCGAATGGCGGCCGCCTTGTCCGCAGCACTACAAGGACGTATCGTGAGGGCCGTGACGGGTGGTGGCGTGTCTTCGTCTTGAGAAGTGCTCATCCTTTGTCTTGAGAACTTGGCCTGAGAGAGAGATTGAGAGAGGGGCTCAACATGAGAGTAATAAAAATTCTTCCCCCCTCAAGAGGCCGTTGTCCTCTTGTTGTCGTTGTTGTTATTATTATTATTGTTGTTGTTGTTGTTGTTGAATCGATCAGCCGTCTCAAGCCGGACCAGACAGTCGTCTCCTCATACCTGGAGTTATCAATAAATTTATCCACAAGGAGCTTTGGTCCTTTGTAGTGATTCGGCACCTCCAAGTGCGTTCAAACTTGCACCGCCTGAGTTAGAGCAAGGACAGCTGAGGGTAATTGTATTTAGAAGACACAAACAATGGAAGAAGAAGAAGAAGATGAAAAAAAATGGTCCAGCGGGGGGATACCAAGTAAGAGGAAACAGGACAAACCCGGATACACTGGTCGGCACTCGGCGAGGAGCCATAGAAGGGGCAAGCCCTCTCTATGCGGAGATGTTGTTGACACTGTCGAACGTTATGAAAAGCCAGCAAGCATTCGGACCCAGACAAGGGGTCTTAAGGCTGAGGGAAGATGGGAATAAGAACAGTGGAGTTCCCAGGATCACTAGTGTGCCATGACTGCAGCCGGCCACACTTTGTATATTTAAGTAAGTACTTTATGCAGATGGGACGGATCATCGAAGAGAGAAGGGAAGGGGGGAAGGGGAGATGACCATGAAGGTAGATGGTATGTAACATATTACTAAAAATGTGGTGGTACTGTTGACAGGCCCAAACATTTCAGTGGCTGGACGTGTCCACTCAGTGAAGTTTGCAGTGGGACCCGTTAAGCTGGAGTGGTATAAGGCCTTCCCTTGGCAGACCAGGCTTGGGCAGACCAGTGGTGCGAAATATTGTATTCTCGAGCACATACCATTTTCCAAATATAAAGCCTCTTCTGTTTTGTAGGAAGGGAATGCCCAGCGCTACGGAGGCTAATTGCTAGCCGAAGTCGTGGACAGAAGGATCGGGAACCAGCCGACATGGTGAAAGAAAGGATTGACATCCTCTTACCAAATAAAACGGAAAATAACCACACCCATTACAACACAGCAACTACTTTGAACGGCCGTGCTTCATTACCGATCTACAATGGCTTCTCACGGCTCTAAACGAAATTCAATCAAGGAATGAATCAGCAAGTTAGACTTGTAAAGGAGACATCGATTATGTCAAGCACAAGTAAATCGTGGTCCAAGGTAGTGATTCATACCTGTGTCGCAGTAAAGCTCTATTGCTAGAAACTTGTGGGCTGCGGAAGGATCGGGCAACAAGGATCATACTGTTATACAATACTACATACCGTCTATGAGTCTTAGGATCGTCTATATGACCGTTTTACCGTCATACAGCCCTGGCCTGACATGGCAGGCAGGATTCCTGGCCAGCTCCTTTGCGCGCCACTTCTCACTCAGGCATTACGTCGCTCTCTAATGCCGGATCACGATAGCACTGTAACACGATCCTTCAATGCGACCTACTGACTCAGGGCGGCTATCATATCGTTGCCTTACACGCACCTGACTGCTTGCCCAGCGTGTCCAGGTGGTCAGGCACGGGAAGGAGCCGGCAGTACTATGGCGGTCTGGCCCGTAATGCAATCAGGGAGACCGACCTATTCAACATACTACTTTTCAACATAGTATGGGACCGATATCTTCAACGGGGGATAATAGACCCGTGTCGAGCTTTGTATGGGCCTGTGGGGCAATGTGTGCACTCATACATTGAATGCCAATACTGGCCTGTTTGTATTTTCATTGTGCCTTCCCCAACCTGTCACGATACTCCTTCAGCATCGAACCCCCAGGTTATTTCGACCGCTGAAGACTATGTTGTCCAGATAAA
Source organism: Cryphonectria parasitica EP155 (assembly GCF_011745365.1). Classification (NCBI taxonomy): domain Eukaryota; kingdom Fungi; phylum Ascomycota; class Sordariomycetes; order Diaporthales; family Cryphonectriaceae; genus Cryphonectria; species Cryphonectria parasitica. The sequence goes on along the minus strand of NW_024468910.1, from coordinate 4,314,213 downwards.
AACAAGAAAACAAAGAAACAAAATGTACGCCAGCTACATCCCAAGCGAGCACAGCAAAGCGATGATCGGCTTCATGGCCAAGTGAACCATGTGCAAGGATTTTGAAACAAAGGACCAGGCTCTACAGCAAGAAGAGAGAAGAAGGGAAAGACAGAAGGTAGGAGGGGGCAAGGACCGCAGACCGTACTCCATGACTTTGAATCGACAATGAAGAACCCCCTCTGCTTTCTTCCTCGGCTCTATCATATCCACCACAAATGACATGGACCGTGTCGGATCACTCGTGGAAGCTGCGGCGCTTGGCATCCTTCTCCACCTGCTCTGCCACCTTCAACGTCTGCTCCTGCTCCTTCATCTCGCGCACCTTGGCGAGCACGACCTCGCGGAAGATGGCGCCCTTGAGCTTCTTGGCCAGCTTACTCCCGCCCTCGGGGTTTTGCGCCGAGCTGCTGGAGCTGCTGCTCGCGCCATCGACGGTCGCAGCCTGGTCGGCGGGGATGACGTTGGGTATGTCGGAGTCCTCGGCGTCGTCCTCGTGCATCTTGAGGGCCTCGATCCTGTTGGCCAATTTGACCATCTCGATACCTCTCCGCAGGCGGGCCTTGGCCATGAAGGCCTTGATCTCGGGCAGCAGGTTGTGGTCCGTGGCGCTCTCGCCACGGAGCCAGGGGTGCTTCATGGCGTCGGCAGAAGACCACCGGTCATCGGGGTTGGGCTTCAGCAGGCACATGATGAAGTCCTTGGCGTCGTCACTAACATCCTTCCAGTAACGCTCGTGGAAGACCACCTGCGCACTGGTACACTCCTCAATCAGGTCCTGCAGGTTCTCGGAGCGGAACGGCGAGTAGCCACACAGCAGTGTGTAGGTGATGACGCCCATGGACCACATGTCAACGGGCTTGCCGTGGCCCTTCTTAAGCATCACTTCCGGCGCCGCATACCCAAACGATCCCGCCATGGTGGTCAGGACTTCGTCTTTGCTGTCAAGCATCTTGGCGATGCCAAAATCGGCAAGCACTAGTTCTGAGTCCTGAGCTTTGTGCTTGTAAAGAAGATTTTCGGGCTTGAGATCTGCGAGTCGTTTTCACTCTTGTTAGCTACTTCTCGTACGCATGCACGACCTCCAAGGGGCACGTGTGCTCACCTCTGTGGACCACGTTCCTGGTGTGGAGGTACTCGACTGCGCCCAGCACCTGCTTGATGGTCTGGGAGGCGTCCTTTTCCGTGAACTTGCCCTGCTCGCAGATACGGTCGAACAGCTCGCCACCTGTCGCCAATTCCGTGACGATATAGTACTTGTCCTGTTCCTGCATGTGAGCCGCCATATTCCCATGTCAGAGCAAGACCACCGGAGAGCTCACCCTCGACTCGAACCAGTCAACAAACTTGACAATATGAGGATGTTTCAGACGCTGTAGCATCTCCAACTCGTCGTACACCATCCTCTCATTGCCCTTGACATTCTTCTTGAGGATGATCTTGACAGCTACTTTGCCATCTGGGCTGTCGGCCTCTCTGACGATACCATAAGTGCCTGCGCCCAGTGTTCTGCCGAAGCGGTATTTGGCCCTAGTCGCAGCAGACTATTAGAGAGACCGATCGTGGTGACGAGCAAAGTCAGGCCTGGGAACATACTTCTTGTCGTAACTTTCAGGTTGGCCGTGCAGCCGGTTGAGCATAGTTGAGACTGTTATAGGAGGGGTCGCGGTCAGCATGTTGGGCACGAATCAAAGGGGCATTGTAGGATGACAGAGAGAGGGGGGGGGGGCGACGCAGTTTCAATGCGATGACCTGCTGCTCCCGAGATAGGGGGGACAACGCTGCAGGAGGGGCATTCCCACGTAAATAGACAGAGCGAGAGAGGGGGCGGGGGACTCACAACTCATATTCGCTTGAGTACGGATCTTCGTGCAGAAGAATTGGTATCGAAGTAGGGGCGATCGAGCTCGTAGGAGGTTTCGATGTGAGGGGCACAGTCAGGCTTGCTTGGGTGCTCGCGCGACAAACTGCCAGGTAGGCGCGACAGGCTAGAATTCGAGGACGGTAGGAGGGTATCACGAGGACAAATGCGGTTTTGTCAAGGACTGCTGAGAGGAGGTAAGTAGGAGGAGCTGTGAGGTGGTCCGTTTAGCTGTCCGAGGTCAGGTTTGGCAGTCGAACAGGAGGAGACAGCGCAGAAGGCGCACGATGCAAGTGGGTTGGTTGTACCTGTAGCTCAAAGTGGTCCCTGACAACTGCGGGCAGACCAGGGGAAAGGAGGGGCTGTGATAGTGCTTATGATGTGTTTGCTTGTGAACCCAGACAGGGGAGGGGGGCCTTAAATCTGGGCGTGGGGAACTGTCGCTCGCGCTGTGCGGATAAGTACTATAGTGGTAGTAGGGCCCAAATCTCGTTGGATTGGCACAGAAAACTGTTGAGATGTCCAGAGGAAATTGTCTATACTTGTAGTAAGCACAAGACTTATAAGTAAGAGAGAGAGAGAGAGAAGCTAACGAAAGAAGGGAAAAAAGGAGCCTTGTGGTTGGTACGGGCGGCCTTCAAAATGTACTATGTATAAAATGATTGATGGGTTGAAATCAGCTCAGCCTCACACCCACCCACCACACAGACACTGTGCTTGTTCTGCTCCGCCAGCAGCAGCGCCAGCGAACCAGCCCTCTTGGGAGGCACGGCGAAATTGAGAGGCAGATTCCTACAGTCATCCACCACTACCACCACACCTGGTTTCCAGGCGGCCACCGCATCCCACCTCCGCAATCCACCAAGCCATCCTTGTTTCTAAAAAGAGCTCTGGCAATTAGTACGATAGTGCATAGTAGACCTCAGCACAGCCATCAATAGCACCCACTTTTCTTTCCTTCTTCTCTCTCTCTTCCTAGCAAATGTGTCACCTTGTAATTTGATTACATCGTAGGAGGAGGCCCATATCTTAATGTGCGCCACAAACATAGTACTTTGACCTTACTGATCACTACCCCGCCAGTTTATTTATCCATTCACCCATCCACATCTGCGCAACCCCTCCCACATTGTGACTGAGCCACACAGCAAGATTTATCTGACGGTTGTGACTGGATCCTGTCCCAGGCCAGTCAAGTTGCCTCACTTCATGACCATGAAGACATACAGATACTCGAATCATGATTGCTTCTCGATACGTCCTGACCTTACAATTCTGGACTCTGAACTATGGAACCGCTGAATAGAGGCTTCCAAAACCATCCAACGCAGATCTTCAGCCGTTCCATTTAGCGCTGGTGCTGCCGAGGTCCCTTGACCTGCCCTGGGCTCCAACCGCCAGGCTGCCACTCAGGCTGCAGCAATGCAAGTGTCCAAGAGGCATCTCGACTCCATGCGGCATCCCTAAAATTCCTAAGAGATTCCACCTCCATTACATAGTAGATCACAACACCCCATACACCACTGTGTTCACCCCACGCACCAGTCAGCTTCTCGACTCACCTGAGCACTGACCCCAATCTGCTCTCCCTGTGGCGTCGTCTCCATCCTATATCAACTCCAGGCCCATCATTGAGCAGTCTGTTGATTGACTGCGCCCGTCTTACCAGCCGACTCCATTTCCCCATCCAACCCCACCAACCCGACTCACCTCGTGCCCTTCTCTCATCCTCCCCCCGCCTCGATACTCGATCAATATCTCGAAGTCCATCGCGCCTACTGCAGCATTCCGAAGATGGGCACAACCTTCAAGGCAAAGCGGCTTGGAAAGGAGCTTGCCAAGGTACATATCTGCACATGTTTATCCCGCTCCTCGCCGGCACTGTCTCAAGCTGGGTGGGAGAATGGACCATCTGAGGCCGCCTCGCATGCCCTCCCTCCCTCTTCTGGTTTGCACCTTGGCTTGGATCTCTTAAAGTTGGTAGTGGTGAGCTAACTTCTATGCTTTCAAAAGATACAAGCTTCGCTTCCTGCCGGTATCACCCTCATATCTGCCGACAACTTCGAGGAATGGTCCCTGGACATTAAGGTGCTAGACAACAACCCCCTCTACCTTGATAGGACCTTTAGGCTGCTCTTCAAGTTTGGAGACCAGTACCCGATCGGTACGACTTCTCAACCTGTCACCCCTCCCTTTCTTGAGATACATGATTGGCTAAAATGATTCCTGATAGAGCCCCCTGAGGTCACCTTCGCGAAGCTGGCGGACCGGCCGATACCTATACACCCTCACATCTACTCGAATGGCATCATCTGCCTCGACCTCTTGGGACAGCAGGGATGGAGCCCAGTACAGAATGTTGAGAGCGTATGCATGAGCCTGCAGAGCATGTTGACCGGCAATACGAAGAACGAGCGGCCCCCCGGCGACGAGGAATTCGTCAGGAGCAACCAGCTGCGGCCAAGAGACATCGACTTCTATTACCATGACAATAAGGTGTAAGGGTAGACGAGGACGAGTCTGACGGACTGGCTGGAACACCGGCTCTTTTAGTTCTAGGCGTCTGGAGGGGCAAGTGTGTTTTTTCCCACGACATGAGATGCAAGGCATGGAGACCCCCGACGACACATAACTACATGACGGGCGGCAGAGATATAAGCCTGGTAGGTAGGTTGACGTATTGAATTTCTCAGGCGCTTCTTCAAGGAAGGCTTTGGGCGCGGGAGCATCAGCATGCATAGTGTTGGGGAGTTGCATTAGAGGGGCAATTTGTTGTGGTGGTATCAGTTTGGCGGGCACGCTGGTTTTGCCCACTAGAGCACCCACCGTCGAGAGGTTGCCCTGCGTAGAGCAACTTTGAAAACAATGAGGAAGGCTATTAATGCTGGAAAGATCCATTGGCTGTTTGCGTAAATAAGTATAGCACTTCAATCTAGATGTCATCCTTATCTTGCTACATCTTGTTGTTACGACAGAGTTATGTCATCTCCTGTACCGAGAGGACCTGGAGGCTTCGGTATAGGCGGGCCAGCCTCGGCAGGCAGCGATAGGCTAGAACAGCGGGGGAGGGGAAGACGAGGCCCCTGCTGAAAACGGCAGCAAGCTCCTGGAGCTACCGCCCAGTTCCCTCTTCAGCGCTGCTGCGCCTGCGAGTCGCGGTGCTGTCTTCACTCCCCAAATCTACGTCACCTCGCGCGGTTCATGGAGAGCCCACCATGGCTCCTCCGGCTGGTTTCGACACAGAACAGATCAAAGACAAAGCTCGAAAGGATCTCCTCTACCTCCTGTCGATAGTAAGTAAGGGCACATCCGGGCGTAACCTTCGTCTTCTTATTCCTCTCGCGGCAACGCAAGGCTCATTGGCAGGGGCCAGCTTCATTGACCTATTTTCGCGTTCCACCTGTTCTTAGGTCCAGGGCAAGAAGAACCTCGTTATTGAGCAGAGCCTCGCCGGCCCGATCGGAACCGTGGTCAAGGTCTCGACCCTCCAGGACTACGGTGTCGATAAGTTCTTCTTCCTGGAGAGCAATAATGTGGGAACTACTCAGCGCAATGTTGTTTTCATTGCTCGTGGGGAGTGCGCCCGGCATGCCCAGGCCATCGCAGGTGAGCTACCCCCAGATTAGAGTGATACCAACTCACCTCATGGAGCTTCATCCCTTTGGTGTGTTCACGAATATCACGCGTCCAGATCGAAGAGTAAAGCTTCATGGACTCATTGGTTGGCATTACCCGTTCATGAGGCATCAGCAGCCTCAGCATCACTGGCGCCTGATAGCTCTCAGGGATGCCACGCAAGCTCGCTGACATCCCAGTAGACCAGATAAGGCGCCTGCAACGCGAAAGCCAGACCGGCCATGAATTCCACATCTTTTGGGTGCCACGCCGTGCGGTTGTGTCCGACAAGATTCTGGAGGAGGCAGGTGTGCTCGGTGACGCGAACATATCGGAACTCCCACTCTACTTCTTTCCCCTAGAGCGCGATGTCCTCTCCCTGGAACTCGACGATGCCTTCCAGGACCTGTACCTGTCAAGAGACCCGACGCCTACTTTCTTACTCGCCCAGGCGCTCATGGGCATCCAACAGAAGCATGGCCTGTTTCCTCGCATCACCGGGAAGGGTGATAACGCCAAGAGGTTGGCTGAGCTGCTCTCCCGCATGCGCCAGGAGCTTCTCGCGGGTGAGATCTCCAGCGAATCTGGCAAGACGGGTCTCACTCCAAGCACAACGACAGAGAGCGTCATTATCATTGACCGCGAGGTTGACATGGTCACGCCCCTCCTCACACAGCTGACGTACGAGGGCCTGATAGACGAGGTCTGGGGGATCCAGAATAACCAAACCGAAGTTGACTCGACCATTGTAGGGGCCCCAGCGCAGCCGGCCCAGACCGCATCGGCAGCACCAGCCTCCAGCAACCAGTCGCGAAAGCGCAAGGTCCTACTTGATTCGTCAGACAAGATGTTCGACCAGCTCCGGAACACAAATTTTGCCATCGTCGGAAACCTGCTCAACAAGGCGGCCCGTCGCCTGCAGACTGACCTGGACAGCCGGCATGCAAAGTCGACGGCAGAACTCCGTGACTTTGTGCAGAAGCTGCCAGGCTACCAGGCCGAGCAACAATCCTTGAACATCCACACAAACCTGGTAGAAGAGATCAGGGAGTACACCCGGACCGAGCAGTTCAGCAAGCTCCTTGAGGTCCAGCAGAATCTTGCCGCCGGAGCTGATCCCTCGTCTCAGCTCGACTCGATCGAGGAGCTGATAGCTCGAGACACGCCCCTGCCCGAGGTGCTGCGGCTCTTATGCATCTACTCCTGCATATCCGGCGGTATCAAGACTAAAGAATATGACCAGTTCCGACGGCTCATTCTACAGGGATACGGTTACCAGCACCTTTTGACTCTACACAATCTGGAAAAACTACAACTGTTCCTGCCTAGATCATCGCCAATGGCATCGATGATTTCCATGGGTGGCTCATCCGGCTCAGCTGGCAACAAGACCAACTATGCCACCTTACGGAAGCAATTGCGACTCATTGTGGACGAGGTCAACGAGCACGACCCCAATGATGTGGCTTACGTCTACAGCGGATATGCGCCACTGTCGATACGGCTCGTGCAATGCATACTGCAGAAGCAATACCTTCTCTCCATGATCAAAGGGGGTAGTGCAGCAGGGGTTGCTGGGACGAATACCGGGAGTCAAGGCTGGAGAGGGTTTGATGAGGCAGTGAAGAACGCCCGTGGGCAAGCTTTTGATGAGCTGCAGAAGGGAGAAGATAAGGCGGTTAAGGCCCGCACCCTCCTTTCCGGGAATGGCCAGAAGAAGACGGTATTTGTTGTCTTTGTGGGCGGCGTGACTTTTACTGAGATCGCAGCCTTGCGGTTCATCGCTAGACAGGAAGAAGGTTCGTTGTGCCGCTTGTGTGACTTCATTCAAACCCACACACTGGTTCCCCAGGTCGTTTCCATATCGCCCAATACTGACTTTTGCTCCTTTATACGCAGCGCGGAGGAATATCGTTATTTGCACGACGTCGATTATAAGCGGCAATAAGATGATGGCAACGGCGATCGAGAAGGGCTCGTTTGGCCAGGCGGCTGCAACACCTCGGCCGACTGAGAGCTGAGGAGGGACAGACTGGCCCTTTGTCAGTGAAAAGACGGCATATACCATCTCGCATGTCGCTTGGATTGGGGCCCAGTGAGGCGGCGGGTTCAGATGATGGTCGGCTGTTTGTTTGGCTTGCAGGCAAATACACAGATACCTTGATAATCCGGCGTGGGCGTTTTGGGCATCGAGAAGGGAAAGAATCGAGCATTGCGATGAAAGGTGAATACTGGATTGGCGGAGAAAGGAAAGAAAAAGGAAAAATTATACAACAGAAATAAAAAGAGAGCAAAGAACCTTCTTTTGATTTTTCGTTTCTTTTCTTTCTTCTTCTCAAAACATGCTGGTTTCAATTGTGAAGAGATTTCAAGACCACATTGTAGGCGAATAAAAAACAAGGAGAGGAGGAAGAAAAGTCTACCATGTCAGAGATCATGGATGGTATCTCGAGTAGTTTACGTGTATCATTCCCCGGGGGGTGTTTTTTTTTAGCACGAACGGCTGAGGGGCCACTGGCACGCACGTGCAATTCTAACTGTCGCATTTCGACATCCTAGCTCCTTCATTGGAGTAAAGATTCGTTTTCGGCTGTGTCAAGCCCAGCATTTGCTGAGACTTGGGAAACTGCACATACTGCCGTATTGTCTGCCCTCTTTGATGGACATCCATCAATTCATCCATATATTCATCCTCAATTGAGCTTCTTAAGTCCCGGTCTGTTCCGATCTGGGTTAGTTTGAAAATCAGCAGGTACGATGCCTAGACTGGCGCCCCTCTCAAGTGCTTCATCCTTGAACCCTCCTTGAGGCCCTCGTTAGAGACCCTCATCACTTCTGGGTGCCCAGCCACAACACATCACCTTGAGTCGCCGTCTTCCTTCTTGCTGATGTTTCTGTGATAGGCTGTTGAGCACTTCCCAACTAGGAAAATGAGGCTGCACGGCCCTGTCGCATGAGCATCCAAACTTAAAAAACCACACCAATACACACCCGCGCCGAGGGGCAAAAGTCTCTACCACGCATATATCAATGGGACCTGATGGTGGCCACATCGTCGATGTGAGCAATTGAGCGGCTGTGGTATCTCAATGACGGACCTCAACGACGTCTCTCCCATCTCAACCCGTCTTCCAATCGAGGTTCCGACGTCAGCTCTGGTTCGACCTGGATCGATATCACACCACCCAATCACACCCTCCGCTTCTCTCCCTCTCTACACCGAGGCTCCCAAATCCCGCCGTTCCAGCATAAATCGACCTTTCCGGCATCATAATGGGAACGCGATCGCGGACCCCTCGATCTGGACAGGACTGCGGTATTGGAATAAGAACGACACGGAGCCTCGGCACTAGCTTCACATCTACACCCTCGTGGTCAAACGCCTTGATATCACCAGTCTCAACGTCTCCGCCCTCATGCTCTGAAACCGTGCACAAGAAACAGGCTATAGCACCGTCATCACGTCGGGACAGCGGTGGCAAGGCCTCTGGGAAGACAGCTACCTCTCCTCATCGTCCTCACTTGGCGAGGGCACCTCAGGGCCAACTTCGGCGGCCTGAGCTGGAAGAAGAGATCCTTGCCGAGATCATCGTCAGCACCGACGACCTAGACGAACTGGAAAGTATGAGCGAAAATTATTCTGAGGTGCTGGAGACGCCAGCGGCCTTTGTTGGGTGAGTTGTGTTGCATCCCTTGCGGGCTGTCCCACGTGACCTCCCTGCTTCCCACTCTGATGGAGATAGCGGACTCTCATTTGTGGTCTCCCTAACCGTATTTTCACAGACCTGAGCTCGACGTCCTTCAGCATGCCCATGAGACCGCATCTTCAATAGTCACCTCAGCAAAGGAGTTGACACCACAGCCTCCCTCGGTAGAGCCAGAGTCGATAGACACCAGCAGCCGGGATGAGCAGACTATTGAACCCTCAGCTGGAAATGACGCCTCTGAAGCCTTAACTCCTGTGGGAGAAGGCGTAGTCGAGCCAGTGTCTCCAAAAGTAATGGCAGAGGACACAGCTGTAGAGGGGCCATCATTATCTATACATCCAAGACTCGCCGAACCAGATCCTGTCGCCCAACCTCCACTCGTTACCGAACCCGACGAGCAAACGAGAACAGCAACCATGGACGTCGATGGAGAGTTCTCGGCGTCTGATGATACCATGCAGGTCGACTCTGTGTCGTCGGGAGCACCAGCTGTGTTGAGTCCATTACCAACAGGACAAGATATCTCAAAGACGGACCCGAACCTCTTGGGCTCTGCATTTGAGTCTGCAATTGGAAGAACGGAACCTCCAAGAAGGTTGGCCCCATCAGAGGGCGTTCCTTTGGAACACGCAGAAGGAGCTATGTATACTCAACCATCACATGCGGATGGAGGGGTCCCAGTAAAAGAGGCTGAGGATGTCCAGACACGATTAGAAGCACCAAAGGTGGCATCTGCTACTGCTGCTGCTGAGGCAGAAGAAGCACAAATTTCATGCTCGGCGTCCGAGCAAAGTGAACCGATGGACCTGGATCCGGAGGCATCACCTCCGGGCAGTATCGAGGCTCCGAGATCAACTGATGTAGTCTCAAGCGATCGCAGTCCCGAAGCACTCGAAGCGCCGCTTCACGAGACCCTGGCAAAAGATGCGCAGCCCCAAAAAGCAGACCTCACATCCACAAAGCCCACCGAATCCGAACTGGCTACCTTGGAGCCGGAGATTGTTAAGTCTGAACCGGTAGATGGGACTTTTCAAGCAGTTCCAGAGTCGACTTCAGGATCCGCAGAGGTTAGAGTGAATGGACACCAGAGTGGTTACAGCTCAGTTCCATCATCCAACACTGCGAACGTAAATCGAGTCCCGGACGGGGCGACTGATCAGCCTTCAGAGTCCGAGCTCAGCGAAATTAGTACAGCAGGCGACCCAAATTCTACGGAGGCGTCGCGTCTTGATCCAACGCCAGCAAAGTCAGCTCTGAGCCATCTGATTGGGCAATTTCGACATTCATTCGCATCATCGGCATCGGCTCTCACTGAGCGATCAGGTCTATCATCGAAACCATCCTCAGTCTCTAGCAAAGCGACGACTCCACTTGATACAGATAGCCCGAGAGAAGCTACAGGTCAATTTGGCCCGGCTCAAACCTTTCCAACGCAATCAGCACCAAGAATACAATTCAATGTGCAACCGAAGGTATCCGTACCGGCAGACCTGACGCCACAAGAGTATGCAATGGAGTGTATTGAGGCGGCCGAGAACTCCAGATTGAATCCGTACGCGCTGCACCAGGATGAGTATCATATGCTTCGGTCCCACATCAGCCACGCGCAGGTCACAACATATCTGAACATTCGAAACGGCATCCTAAGGCTCTGGGTGAGGAATCCACAAATTGCGGTCACGCGGGAAGAGGCGATTGGCTGCGCCAAAGACATACGTTGGTTCGACGTTGCCAATGTGTGCTTCGATTGGCTGGTACGTCGAGGTTTCATCAACTACGGTTGTGTTGAAGTTCGACAAGCGAAGGTCACCCACAGTGCACAACCGCAAAAGAGAAGAAGGACTGTCGCGGTTATTGGTGCTGGGTTTTCTGGCCTGTCCGCCGCAAGGCAATTGGAGGGGTTGTTTCTGCAGTACTCTAAGCGCTTTCGCGACATGGGCGAGGAGCCCCCTCGAGTGATCGTCCTCGAGGGAAGAAATCGAGTCGGTGGACGAGTCTATTCACGCGCCTTTCAATCGTTGCCAGATACGGCGCCAGGGGTGATGCGAGGAAAACGTTTTACAGCGGAGATGGGCGGCATGATCATCACCGGTTTCGATAGGGGCAACCCACTGAACATTCTTGTGCGAGGACAGCTGGGCCTGCCATACCACTGCCTGCGAAGCGATATGTCCCTGTACGACGCCAACGGCACAGCCGTCGACCCTGGTCGAGACCAGTTGGTGGAGCAGCTATTCAACGCATGCCTGGACCGTGTGAGCGAGTACAAGTTCAAGCCGCCACCTTCGAAGCTCATCGAAGGGAATCGCGACCTCATGGACGAGGGTCGAGATAGTACTGCAGAAGGCCACAAGACAATCGCCTTGGTAGAAGAGATGACTGCTGCACAGCCTCATGCCCCATCAGTCTCCGAGCAGAATGTCGCACCACAAGTCAACCTCGTGCCTGTGTCAACGGATCGCATGACCGGTAAGGTGCATGTTGAGCCAGGAACGCCTGGCTCGACTAAGGCTGCCTTCAAAGTCAAATCTCTAGGTTGGCCTCTGAAAGCAGGGGTTAGCGAGTCCAGGGACATTGAACTGGATGCCACAGCCAGCAATGCCAAAGCCACATTGGGCTCCGTTGTTGACGAGGCTTTGATGCAACATAAAAATATTCTTGATCTGAATGCCCAAGATTTTAGACTTCTGAATTGGCACATAGCCAACTTGGAGTACAGCAATGCAACCAATCTCAACAGGCTCAGCATCAAAGGATGGGACATTGATGCTGGCAACGAATGGGAGGGGAAGCACACCATGGTTGTTGGTGGATACCAGAGCGTCGCACGAGGAATTGCCATGCTCCCAGCACCACTCAACATACAGCACAGAGCAGCTGTGAAGCGCATCAAGTATGCCCCTGAAGGTTCAACAGGTCCAGCAAGAATCACCTTGGAAGATGGGCACATGATTCAAGCTGACTATATCGTCAACACCATTCCATTGGGTGTATTGAAGCATGGAAACATCGAGTTCCAGCCACCCCTGCCGTCATGGAAGACAGAGGCTATTCAGCGGCTTGGATTCGGTGTTCTGAATAAGGTCATTCTTGTCTACAAGGAGGCCTTTTGGGACAAGGACAGGGACATCTTTGGCATGTTGCAGACTCCTACCAATCGTCTTAGCTTGAACCAGAAGGACTATGCCCCACGTCGCGGGCGCTTCTTCCAGTGGTTCAACGTCACCAATACGACCGGCATGCCCTGTTTACTAGCGCTGATGGCAGGCGACGCTGGGTACGACACGGAGATCACGCCGAACGATGAGCTCATCGCAGAAGCGACTGAGGTCCTCCGCATGCGATACGGCGCCCGCGTCACGCAGCCTCTTGAGGCTATCGTGACAAGATGGGAGTCAGATCGCTTCGCACGAGGAAGCTACTCCAATGCTGGAGTCAACATGAAAGCCGAAGACTATCAGCTCATGGCAAGAACCATCGGCAACCTTTACTTCGCTGGCGAGCACACCACCGTCACCCATCCTGCCACCGTTCACGGTGCTTACCTCTCTGGCCTCCGTGCTGCCTCTGAAGTGCTCGATGCGATCCTCGGTCCCATTGAAATCCCCTCGCCTCTCATCCTCCCCCGCGAAACAACAACCTCCCTCAAGCGCAAGGCCCAGAACAGAGACCCAGCCCGCGCACGTCTCGAAGCCTACGAGATGGAGATCACAGAACACATCCAGTCGAAAATCGGTTACTACCCGCTGAAACCAGCAAAGGTTGCAGGCAATGCCTACCTCCTCTTTAACAAGGTCCATTACGAGGACGGCCGCAAGAGATGCGAGGAGGGCCGTAGAGCCGACAAGGGCAAGCCAAGTCCCAACGAGGTACGGACGATGACGTCCAAGATGTGGAAGGAAGCGGCGCCGGAGGTGAGAAAGCCGTTTGAGGACCAGGCGGACGAGCAGAAGAAGGCGTATGCACAAGCATTGAAGGACTGGACGGAGGCGACGGCGCGCTGGGAAAAGGATGCCATCGCGCTGAGGGAGAAATATGTTAGAGAACACCCTAGTGTCCCTGGACCGGAAGAGGTAGCGGGCAGTGTGAGCATGAACGGGAATAGGAGGGTGAAGCGGGTCGAGAGTTACCGGGAGGACGATAGTGACGTCGATCTGGAATGACGAATGGGGCTCAAGCATACTGAGTACATTAGGTCTGGTGGAGGGGAAGAGTATTCTCAGCAGCAGCCGCAGCTTGATCCTTGTTTCTTGCCCTGTTCTTCTTCTGTTTTCTCATGGCGCAGGGGGGGGGGGGACCCAGGGAAGGGTTCATGGGAGGACCTTATGAATTATACCGATGCATCAAGCACGCATGGATGGTGTTTTTCGGCATAATACCGGGGGGTGGTGGACGAGTGATGTCGTCTTTGCTTACTTTACTTGTTTTTCCCCCTTTCTTTCACTTTCTTCTTGGCCAATGTGGCTTTGGGCAGGCAGGCAGGCAGATCATACACATAGCTTGAAGACTGCCAGCCAGGTACACATAAGATGTATATGTTACTATGAATAGTTCTAGGCATGCTGAAACAGCGAGTTGGAGCAGCTACTCATATGGACCTTGCGTGGTTAGCACTAATTCTTTGCCACTGCTGAATTGATAGTTGTTGAGGGACAGGGCTTTCTCATGATGAATGACCTTGATGTGACTGTTTCCTTTGATGCAGTCCTTTCTTTCGTGGACTCTGGAGCCAATCATGTGGCATGGGAGAGGGTAAGCCTGGGAATGTACTTAGAAACTACTTAAGTAGTGACTACGCGCGCGCACACACACACGCATGAAACATAATAAATGCCATGCATATCCTCTTCTTTTGAATCCTCATTTTGATTCTACTGTTCTTGGTACATGGGCATAAGATGTTGCAGCCTTCATTCAAAATGTGCAGTGGTACAAAGGGAACATCTGCTTTGATTTTGCATGCCCTTCCCGGCATCTCAACACCCAGCTTCCTTCACCACGCCTGCTCCTTCTCACACTTCTATATGGCCTGAAGTCTATTTACATGTCCGCGGAGGCAGTGGCACCGGTGATAATCTCGACCAGTTCGCCAGTAATGACGGCTTGACGGGTACGGTTGAAGAGAATCTGGTACTTGTTGATCATCTCACCGGCGTTCTTGGAGGCGTTCTGTGAATGAAGTATCAGTTGCGTTTGTCCCAGAAAGACAAAAAGCCAGGAGGTCATCTGCGTCTCAAAGTAGGGCCTGGAGAACACTCACATCCATAGCGTTTCGGCGGGCAGACTGCTCGCAGGCGTGACCCTCAGCCAAACCCCAGTAGATGGCGTTGGCGAGGGAGTATTCCCGGAGGTTAGGCAGGAGCTCCTCGTCGATCTCGAAGGCGGAGAAGTTTTCTGCAAGCTGGTGTTAGCCTGACGTTGCCCGGGCGGAAAGCTGCTCAAGGACGATGGGAGGACTCAAGAGATCACGTACGCGAAGCCTGGATAGCCTCCTCGGAGAAAGCCTCGATCTCGGAAGCCTCGTAGCTCTGGGCGTTGATGAACTTGTTGTAGATGACCTTGACCTCGGCATACTCGTTGGGCAGGAGGACGATCTGGTCGGCGATGGCCTGGGCATCGGCAAAGGTGGGGATGTCCTTGCCCATGCCGGCGAAGGTGAGCTGGATGTCCTTGGCCTGGGTACGCGACAGCTGAGCCTTGCACTTCTCGCCGACGATGACCAGCTCGTACGCGGTGGGCTTCTCGGCATAGAGGCGGCGGATGTAACGGGACATGCCGGAGTGAATACCGCCACAGAGGCCCTTGTCGGAGGAGCAGACGACGAGCAGGGTCTTCTTGTCCTCGCCCTCGAGGGCCTTGGTCTCGGCCTGGGTGAAAACCTCCTTGCTGGTCTCGCCGTACACCTTGCCCTGGTTCATGGCGCGCTGGGCGCGGGCGAGCTTGGTCGAGGCGACGATCTTCATGGTGTTGGTAATCTTCTCGATGTTGCGGATCGACTTGAGGCGGCCCTCAATCTCGCGCAGGGTTGCGAAGCCGGCGGCGGCATTGGGAGTGGATGTGACGGCGCTGTCGGTGGTGATGAGGCATATTGGTTAGCTTCTTCTGGCTTTTGCTGCACAACAATCCTTCCCATCCTCGGCATGCATTCTGTCTCTTCTTTCTGTCCTTCCTCCCTTCACCAGACCCCTGGCCTAATTTTTTTAAACACTCGAAGGGGGGAGGGGGTGACGTCGACAGGCGCGGACCACCACGTACCGAGAGGGAATTGCAGCTCCAGCTCGCAGAGCCGGTCGCGCAGCTCTGGACAACATCTTGACGGTGGTGTCTGAGTAAAAAGAACTGCTCTGCTGACGGGGGCTCAGTTGAGCAGAATCGTTCGGAGGGGCCAATTGATCGGGAGGGCGACCAATCGGTTGTGGTTGACAGGAGGTGGTGATGGATGGGCTTTGCAACGAACTTCTCTCAGTCAATCAAGCATCCAAGGCAGAGACCCCGTTGCTTCTTCAGAGGCCGGCAGTCACCGTCACGTGTTTTCCCGGGAAGGCTCGCTGCTCTGACGGTGGGGGTAAGCGCTAAATTTGCACTCCGACAGCCCTGTGAGCAGCTTTGCAAGGCGACTCTTGGTAGCGGTCCAGTGATGGTGCTGGATCCTTCGACCCACCCCTAGAGTCTCTACCAGACTTAGTAAGGCTCGCAACAATAGCTGCACGCTAAACTTTGCGCCGTCCCTGCCCGTCGCGGTCAATGGCAGCGCCCAGCTACCAAGCACACAGCAGCAGGCAGCACCAGCAAGTAGTAGTAAAGTGCTAGCCCGACGAGGCCATTGTCTCTCGCGTCTTTTCATTCCCGCCTCGCCCTGTCTCTTTGGAACTTTCCTTTCCACCCACCAACATTGTTGACCGAAGCTTTGGGCCTCACAGCCGGCTCAGCCTCTGTTTGTCCAATTACATAAGTAACCATCTCCTAATCTTTTCCTCCCTCTGGAGAGGTCACCTCGGATCCCGAACCTCGTCCGTTTCCTTTCTCTCGCGCTCCTTGTCGACGAATTCGGGTCTTCCACAGCCCTCCCTTCCTTCTTCTTGCTTCCTGCTTACCGGCGCCCTGCCGCGCTACCGAGACCGGCACCACCACGTCTTCCGAAGCGAAAGCTCAACTACCGAACCACAACCACCACCTCGAGCACTCAATACCTCATCACCGCCGACCGCAATGTCTTCCTCAGACGATGATGCGCCTTTGGCTCGGTCGAATGGCACATACCGTAAGTACGCCTATGAGGGCCTCTTCACGCGCCAGCCACAGTCTCGCCAACACGTTGATCCTGCCCCTCGCCTACGTGTCAGATTACTCTGTTGGCCCCTTCCCACCTTCACAGGCCGAGAACTATCTGGATTGCGTCCCCCCAAAAGAGACAAAGGAAAGTAAGAAAAAAGTTTGTTGCCGCGTGGTGCTGATATACTTGTCGCATTTGCAGTCTCGGCCTCCAAGATATCAAAGTCGGAAGACAAGGCTATGGACGACTTCTCCCCGGCCAGGGGCCAGCCTTCCGCCGCAGGCATCTCCATCCGCAATGGCCCCATTTCGAGCGACTCAATGGACATAGATCAACCGAATGGGGCCTCCAAGAGGAAAGCGCGCACCTCCATCACCAAAAACGTCAGCTACAAGGACGAGTCGGATAGCGACGATGCCCCTATGGTAAGTGAATATCATCGGCAGTACTGCGTTTTGGCGACCTCGCACCTTTCCTCGCCCCTCCCCACTTCGTTCCGCTCTGACCCTACAGATCCAGGCCAAGCGACCCAAGGTAGCCCCCAAGCATGAGTCCGACAGCGATGACGAGCCCATGCTGAAGAGGAAGCTGCCCCCCTCTATCAATGAGACGTCTCTGCCCGCCGAGGACTCGTCCGACGAGGACCAACCCCTTACCGTCAAGCTGGCCAAGAAGAAGGCCCAGATCGAGAAACAGGCAGAGAAGGACGCGAAAGCTATCCGCGCCAAGGAGGCCAAGGCCAAGAAGCCTGCTCCTAAGAAAGCTATCAAGGCTGAGGCCTCTTCTGACGATGAACCTATCGCGAAGACGTCCAAGCGCCAGTCGAACGGCACCGTCTCAAAGAAAATCAATGGCATGAAAACCGAAAAGGCTCCTGCTAAGACCAAGGCCGCACAAAAGAAGGTCGAGGCCAAGTCCAAATCTCCAGATGATGGAGACGATGATGAGGAAGCGCATGAGTGGTGGAATGAGCAAAAACCCGATGACGACACGGTCAAGTGGAACACGCTCGAACACAGCGGTGTTCTGTTCCCTCCCGAGTACGAGCCTCTGCCGAAGAGCGTGAGGCTTTACTACGACGGCACTCCCCTGGAACTTCACGTCGACGCCGAGGAGGCCGCATCCTATTTTGGCTTCATGCTGAACTCCGAGAACAACGTGAAGAATCCGGTCTTCCAGAAGAACTTCTTCACCGATTTCACTGCTATTCTTAAAAAGACAGGAGGGGCCAAGGACAAGAATGGCAACAAGGTCGAGGTGAAGGACTTTGCCAAACTTAACTTCGAGCCCATGTACGAGCACTTCAAGAAGGTTTCTGAGGAGAAGAAGGCGTGGTCGAAGGAGAAGAAGCAGGCAGAGAAGGAAAAGAGGCTGCAAGTCGAGGAACCGTTCATGTACTGCAAGTGGGACGGCCGCAAAGAGAAAGTCGGCAACTTTCGCGTTGAACCACCTGGGCTTTTCCGTGGCCGCGGTGAGCACCCAAAGACCGGCAAGATCAAGAAGCGAGTCTTGCCAGAACAGGTCACCATCAACATTGGCAAGGGGGCCAAGGTACCTGAGCCGCCCGCAGGGCATAAGTGGAAGGCCGTTCAGCATGACAACAAAGCGACCTGGCTGGCCATGTGGCAGGAGAACGTCAATGGCAACTACAAATATGTCATGCTTGCTGCCAGTGCCTCCGTGAAGGGCAAGGCGGATTTCAAGAAATTCGAGAAGGCCCGCGAGCTGAAGAAGCGCATCGACTTCATTCGCAAAGACTATGAAAAGAAGCTGAAGAGTGAGAAGATGCAGGAGCGTCAGATGGCCACGGCCATGTACTTGATCGACAAGTTCGCCCTCAGAGCCGGCAACGAGAAGGATACCGAGAACGAGGCCGACACTGTGGGCTGCTGTTCTCTGAAATACGAGCACGTCACCCTTCGGGAGCCAGATATTGTCATTTTCGATTTCCTCGGAAAGGACAGCATTCGGTACTACGACGAATGCCAGGTGGACCGTCAAGTCTTCAAGAACCTGAGGATGTTCAAGAAGCCACCCAAGGAGGACGGAGACGACATCTTTGATCGAGTGAATGTGAGTCTATCCGCCCAAAACGAATGTTGACTGTTTGATGAATACTGACCTGCGCAGACCTCGCAATTGAACAAGCACTTGTCGAATTACATGGAAGGCTTAACTGCCAAGGTGTTCCGTACCTACAACGCTTCTTACACCATGTCCAACCTCCTCCAAAAGCTGAACCCGGCTGAGCACAAGAACAAGACCATTAACGAGAAGGTCAAGCTCTACAACGACTGCAATCGAGAGGTTGCCATTCTTTGCAACCACAAACGTAGCGTTGGTGCCAAACATGAGGAGCAGATGGAGAAGATGACCGATCGTGTGAGTTCCATTACCCACGACACGTTCCGCGGGCTGCAGTTACTAACGTCTCGACTGCAGATCAAAGGTGCCAAGTACCAGAAATGGCGGACGAAGATGATGATTCTGGACGTCGACCCCAAGCAAAAGAAAAAGAAGGGAGCCGAGTTTTTTGAGAGGGAGGAAGATCTAACCGAGGAATGGGTTCTTCAACACCAAGCATTCCTTATCGAGGAGCAACGCACCAAGATCACCAAGAAGTTCCAGAAGGATAACGAGAAGCTGGTTTCCGAGAAGAAGAAGCCCATGCCCGAGAAGGAGCTTAAGGAGCGCCTGAAGGCTGTCAAGGAGCTCGAGGCCAAGTTTAAGAAGGAGAACAAAACCAAGAAGGTCGAGGCTGAAGGCAGGGGTCCTACAGTCGAGAAGCTCGAGGGCCAGATCAAGAAGATCGAAGAGCGCATCAAGAATCTCGAAGCCCAATCTGCCGACCGCGAGGGCAACAAGGAGGTTGCCCTGGGAACCTCCAAGATCGCAAGTCTACCTACACTGCAGATAACTTGAAAGACCATGTACTGACTTAGTGGTAACACAGAACTACATCGACCCCCGCCTCAGCGTCGTCTTCTCGAATAAGATGGGTGTGCCTATCGAGCGTCTTTTCCCAAAGACCCTGCGTGAGAAGTTCAACTGGGCCATTCAGTCCATCGGGGACGACCCAGACTGGGAGTTCTAAAGCTTCTAGAGCTGACACTGACTTGCTAAGTCGCAGCAAACATCGGCTGCGCTGTATTATCGACGTTCATTAACAAATCTCTTGCCAGCCATGACTTGGTCGAACAAAATTTTGATCACGGCCTTGCCAGTCAAACTGGGTGCAACAAAGCTGGGAGCCCAGATTTTTGATCACTGCATGTGACTGGGAGGCCTTCTGCGATGCGGTATTGGCCGAGCCCTCGGCGAACTTAGGGATTCATCTAACCGAATAGACGATGCATTAGATTTACATGACCGGGACAGATCACCTGGTCTCCTTCCGGTTGACTAGACGGCAAGAAGGTTTGTGGACACAGGCAGACAGAAGAGACAGACAGGACAACCTGAGAGAGAAAAGTCTCGGCGCGAAAAGTCAAACAAACAGGAAAATTTTGCAGATAAAGCGATGATTTGATATCTCAATGAATATTTATCCATACTGCTGGATTTCAGTGACCTTTTGCTTTTCCAAATCCTACCAATATCACGAGGCGCTTCCATCCAGCTTGCTACAAACGAAACCTAATGAGCTAGATTGTCCGAAATTGACTTGAAGCCATATATTTGTGCTCTGAAAAGGCCGACGTCCGACGACACGTGTTAGAGCTTGTGTGGTAAGCAGACACACCCCATGCCTCGAGTACGTACTGCATAGTAGTACATCTATCCTGTTTAGATTTCGACGCTCATCACATCTCAGAGATCCGCCCCGCCTCTCTGACTACAAATGGAAATCGACCAAGCCATGTGCTTCACCATCAACAACAGAGAGCGGGGTTTGTGGATCGAAAGGAGCGTTTCAAAGTCATCCTTCTGTCTTGTCCTTCTATTGATTACAAGTATCCATCTTTTTGTTGAGGCGAGACTGGCCCGCAGTTAGCCATTCCCCAAGAGACCTGCTGCCGTGCAGTCACCTGCACTGAGCGCTGCGTTTGTGAACATGCACTCGTCTTCAGTACTTGTAACTTCCTGTCAGTTATCTATCCGCCGACCTTTTCCAACCAAGCCAGCGGCGCATCAAGAGATTCCAGTAGGCAACTGGTCCTCTCTGCTGACTTGTATTGGCGTGTTGGCGTCCCGTTCTCCCAGTAGAGTTGTTTGGTAGAGAAGCCAAAGCCATCTGGGGTGGCGTGTGTCCGTCTTCGTGGCGTTAATTTTCCGCTCAGAGCACCACCCAAAATTCCCCCCCCCCCCCAACCCACCATGACTCCCAAAGAAAGGCTCATCCAGCAGCCATATCAATAAAACCCTCCATGATGACATGTGAGCACGCGAGGTACGAAAGGGAAAAAGAAGCCCCTATATATACAAGAAGGAATTCAAAACGAAACCAAGCCTGTGTATCCACCCAAGATGTCGAAGTAGGCAAAAACTAATCTTGCTTTTCTAAGCCCAAGAGTCCACCAACCTCCCTTCCAGATCCTCCGAGTTGTCGACGCGAAATTCGTCCCGAGATGATGGGTCCAGACGAGGGAGTAGAAAGAGAAAGAAAAAAAAAAAACATCATGGTGGCTTGTGTTGTTGATAAAGAATGATGATCCGGTATTAATCGACGAGCCTCGGGGTGTACGGATCCAAGTCCCAGAAAGAGGTGTTCGGCCATAACTGCCAGGTCTGGCAAGGTTCAAGAAGACATTAAACGAGAGTAAAAGGGAAACTGTAGCGTGTGTGGGTAGCAAGCAGGACTTGCGGGAGAGAGAGAGGTCCATAGGGAGAGATCCAAAGGGAAAGACCCAGACGGAGAGATCCAGAGAGATACTCCAGAGAGGGTTCGCAACTGAGAAACGGACCAAATTTACCGCTATTGCGGACGCGAAATCCTTGGCGCAAGGGATTCCTGAGGATATAGATTCTGGTTTCTTGACGGTATGCTCCAGGGTAAATCAACCAAACACATGATGGCCACGCACTTTTAGAACGTGCGGCTTGCACGGGGTAAGTTTGAAGGCAGCTCTGCAGCACGGGCTTCGGCTTCCTCGGGTCGACGTTGCAGATTTGCGATATATTCCCTCCTCTTAGTGGTGTGTGGGGGACGGCCCCTGGTATGGACCTCATCCTGGAAAAATACGACGGCGTCGTCTGACATTCGGGATGGCAGTGAGGCGGCTGAGCCAAGCGAGATGCTCGTGTCTGTGTGGGACTCTTGTGAACAAACTGATGAAGGACCCATGCACATAATCTCAGTCACCCTCAGGGCAGCTGAGTGCTGTGGTATGCCTTGCTCGGAACGAGATCTTGCACCAGGGGCAGCCATATTGGAGGAAGAAGCGGGTGAAATAGGCCGTGGCTGACTATCTGCAACGGGCTCCAGGTTAGAAGCGGGCTGGTGTCCGTTCACATCAGGCTCTCGGTCCTGTGCAGGCTGGAGAGTCTCGTCCGGCTGAGACATATCGGCCTGCTGAAAGTCCTGATTTGACTGGGCTTCTTCTCTTGTTTGAGGCCCCAGAAGCGAATTTGTCGACGTATTTTGGACGATAGCGAGAGGGAGAAGATCGGGGTCACTCTCAATGTCGATATAGTAGGAGGGGGCGTGATACCAGCGAGGCAGGTCACGTGGACGAATTATATCCGCATTGCTCCTCATGCCCGACGAGCAGCGCAGACCCGTGAGTATGGAAGGCCAGGCAGCGGTCAGGAAGGTCAAGAGCATCACGTAAAGGGGCAGAAACCGGGTGTGTTCCTCAACCGTGGTGCGTCCAAGCGTCATGATGGGAACCATCACTACGATGGTAATCAGTAGAGTGTAATGGCCGTACCTAAAGAGCCTAGTCAGATACAGATGCAATCATGCGAAGAAATGCGGAGGGGAATAGAAGGGGGGAGGGGGGCGGAATTTTTACAAGACAATCTTGGGAAACTGCAGAATGTTGAAACTCCCAACCGAGATGAAGAATATGGCGAGTGATCTGTGTATATGTTTAGTATGATAAGCCGGAGATGTTAGATCGTTTGTGTTTCGCCAGCCCAGTAACGTCTCGAAGGACCCCCTAATAGTGACTTGAATGAGGCCAGAAGTCCACAACCAAATGGAAAGCCCCTAGGTGGGCGCGGAGAGAGACAGAGAAAGAGTGTCGAGATTCGCAGTGCCCAAGAATGGGCGCCGGCGCGGGTCAGGCGTAGCGACGATTTAATCAATGCGACTGTTGAGAGAGCGCAGGGATGAAATGGTCAATGACTTGGGGGGTGTGGTTGATTTATTTTGAACCCAAGATATGCCATTTTCCAGACGCCCTGCGAATGTTCGTTGCTCTTTTTGGGGGAAACGGTCAATGCGCCATTACTTTTTCAACAAGAAAGGCTTACATTGCACTCCAGTACTTGTCTTCTTGGGACAAGTGGACGTAGGACAGAGCTGACCCGAGGAGGAGGCCGCCAAAGGTTGGCTCGGCGCAGCGGCGGATCCGAGCCCAGATATCGGTGTGCGAATAGAAGAAGCCGTCCATGATGCTGAGTAACAATATGATCAGGTGGCGTGTTGATGTACAATTGTGGATAGATCAAGTTGCACTGGCCAGGGAAGGAAAGAAGAGAAAGAAAAAGAAACACGAAGGCAAAGGCTTGGAGGTGATAAAGAATTGGTATTTCTGGGCAAAATGTGGAAATATCCAACTGACATAACGATGCCCAACAGTGCCGTGCAAGGGGGGAGTATTGATTATTTTAATATTGCAATTGCAACTAGGAAGACTACCTTACTGGATTAGAAATGGAGCCCCCATGGGGATGTGATGTATAATAGAAAAAGAGATGTGGGGGGGGGGGGGGAACCCGACCTTTCAATATCTAGATTCGAGGGGGGGATCGAGGGGGAGACCGTGGGGAAGACAGAGAGCTCTACCACGGTGATGCTGTTCTGCTTAAGGTATTGCTACCCAATCTGACGTGCAGAGCGGAGCTGACACCTTGTGACCGATATTGCAGCAAGCGTGAGGATATAATAGGCGGACGTTGAAGCGCCGGTGAGGCCTGCGATCGTGGTTCAAGGCATCATGTTTGCCTACATATGACGGCGGTAGTCAGCATGGAAACCTTGGAAGGTATTTCCTTATCAGGCCATAATTGCGTCACATATCGAACCCCAAAGCCACCGTTGGGGGAAGGCTTGACCAGAGAGATCCTGCCACAACTCTCATTCTCTCTCTCACCCTCTCATGCACTTACTAATCTCACTGCCTTCAGCGACCAAGTGCGTAATTGCATTGTCTAGAAACTCTCTTGGTGCTACAAGAGAGAAGATAGAGAGAGAGAGAGAGAGAGAGAAATCAGGCTGAGAGGACCAGGGGGGTAAATTGGCGCCCGATTGTTACGCAGATACATTGGCGAACCAGTCAGCCTGCATGTCTGCCTCGTCTTTGCCTTGTTGATACCCGATCACACCAATACGCACTTGGACCTCAAAGCATTATCGGCCGCGACCCTCCAAGTTGAGCCTTGTGAGTGGTAATGTGACATAGTTTTTATCACACTAGATTGTCTCTTTCCAGCCTGCCAGCACCCTCGCCCGGTCAAACTGCACTTTGTCCCTTGGTCTCACGCCCGCTCTTCACTGGTAGACTTGAAGTGGTATCGTGTAGTTACTTACACGACTGATCGACATTTTGGGAGAGGTAGAAGAAGGAAAAGGAAAAGGCTCTCGGAGCAGCGACGCCCCCCCCCTCCCCCCCCGCCAAGATCAGAGAGTGATACACTGATGCCTTACGCTTTTATAAAAAGAAGGACAGCCTACGGACATGCACACTGTCTGCTTCTGATAGTGAACTAAACACTTGAGTACTTCAAGTAGTCTTTTTCCGAGTGTATTTCTACGGCTCCCTACTCTTACCCATCGGCAATGCATACTGCTTCAACATCGGCTCCATACAGCAAGTGTCGCCGCCGCCTTGCAGCTGGGAACGGCACGTACTCCTGTGGACAATTCCAAGTCGCCAACGAGTTGACCCCAGCTATTGGTTGTTCCTTGGTGACGACTTTATACGTTACGGCCTCAAACCGGTTTGTTGTGAACCAACTGGTGTTTCCGAACTTTTTTTTCTTTCTTTTTGGAGAAGGGCGAAACCAAATCTTCTAGGAGTACTTCTAATCCCATTCGGTACCAGGTCCATTCTTCTCTCGACTATGAATCTCGGTCAACATACGGTCCCTGGGTCCACTGGAGATGACTTCTGTGGAGCTCAACTGGAATTGGTCCACTGGCAGCTCTCTCCAGGAATGATGTTGGGCTCCTGCCTCGTGCTGGGCGTCTGCGTCTCGTCCTTCCTCTATCGACATCAGCAAGACGCGCCACAACAATCGTTGTATTTCATCTTCACTATCCTCACCTGTATCACGGCAGGGGGGTTCGCGAGGGCTGGTATGGACATGATTGTTCTGGCTTATCTGCCGTGGGCTCTCTGCCTGGCCATGTTCGCTAGCCCATGTGGGCATTATCTCATGAGGTGGGCGGGAGGGAGGGGGGAAGTCTCTTCCTCCTGGGACACGGAGGAGCAACAGCAGCAGCAGTACTCATATGATGAAAAGGCTACGTTTCTGGGCTGAGCCTTGTTTGCGACTGAGGTTCTGTAGGTCAAGAGGGATCAATCCTCAGAAGAGCGGAACGCTTACTCTCCTTATGGTCCTTCTGCTTATGCATGCGTGTTCTTAATACGCTCAAAATTATACCAAAAGAGTGCGTGTTCAGGATGGGGAATATGGGTGGAAATACAGATTTGGTCCGAGAGAGATGCGCTGATAACATTTGATTGCAGTAGTTCTCGAATTGCATATGTACTTGATTCAGCGGGCATCCGAGATAAAACGTGACACAAGGCTTTGACCCACGTGAAGAACCAGCACATTGGTTGAATCAGATGTTTCAGAAGGCTTTCTGGGTACCGCCAATGACCCATCAGCAAACACGTTCATGATTTGCAATTACCATGGTACATCAAGACTGGCAGAGCTTGAGCCCAACGTTGATAATGGAGTGATATGGTAGAGGCGACAACAAGGTGTACTGCATCAACAGAGCCTGTGTTTTGTATGGGATTTGAAATAACATAATCCAAGTGTTCCTTTGCACCAAAGGGTAACAGGAGAACTAGGAGGCTCTGCAGGTGCACCATACGGCGGTCGTATGCCGGCATGCTTTCCTGTGCCGACTTAGGCGGTCTGTAAGAGATGTCCGAGCATCAGTCAGTTGTTGTCGTCCCAGAGGCTGCGTCCCACTCGGCATCTATATCCGGGGAGGAGCCGGTGTAAGTCTGACGAGATACCCACATCGCGATGTTCTGGGTGCCAAAAGAGGGCCACAGACGATGGATCCAGTGCGGGTGAGTGAGCCTCCAAGTGCGAGGATGGATCTGAGCCCCCAGCCAGGCCTTTGCCCCTGTCATCGTCTGTCGTCCTGCCAACCAAGAGACCCTGAAAGTAAAGTCATTTTGAAGCTACCAACTCTGATGTCACCACCATCAGCACAGGTTTGTCATATGTCATTCCTGTTTGGAGCTGTCGATGAAAGTGGGAAGCTGGGGCCAGAGTTTGTTTTGATTCTGGGTCGACGTTGAATAGTTGCGTGTTCGCTGGAGAGACGTCAGAGGGAGGCCCCCACTGAATAAGTGCGGACCACTTGGTGCAGTGGGTACACTAACACAGCTACTAGAAGGATGACAGTAGATCTGTTAGGAGGGTTAAGGGGGAAATGGGGCAACCCCCGGTCAGTGGGCGCGTGTGCCCAGCCTCAACCCCAACCACCATCTTTTTTCCTCCTCCTGAAGACACAACAAAGATGGACGACCCTGCATTGCAACCCACGGCACTGTTGCTGTACCCACATGCGGATGATCCTATGGTAGTACTATCGGGTTTCGGCTATGTTATGATGACGCTGCTTTCTAAAAAGAATCGATTCTGTGAGGCTGGGAGGATCCGTTGTTCTGGACCGCGAAACCCTGCATAAAAGTAGTCGTGTGCCAGGGCCACGCCAGATATATTGTACACCTGCAACCACCTTGTGCGCCACGAACCGTTGAACTGGTGTAACAATCACAAAGTTTTTTTTTCTTTCTTTCTCTTTTTTCCTTTCCTCCCTTGTCTACTTGGTATAGGAAGAACTGAAGCTATCTGAACGGCAAGGACATCGCCTGCTGAACCAACCATAACCATACCATACAGAGAAACCTTGCGGCGTGGAGGAAGAGAGAAAAGAGATCCATTGCGTGCGACACACAAGAAGTTTCCTGCCTTGCAGTAACTGATCAAGTGCAGAGATGCTGGTCTCGAGGTCGATATGGGCAGCAGCAAGCACGGCTCTACTGGCCGCCAGCCTCTCCGCAGCACAGACAAGCACGTCTTGCAATCCCACCGAGACGAGTAAGCAACCGCCGCTACAAGCTTCTTCTTCTTGTTGTTGTTATTGGGGAGGATGGCAGAACTGACTAGGAGCTCGTGCGCAGCATGCGATCCCGATGAGGCGCTGGGGATGGAGGTGGATGTGGACTTTACGCAGGGCGAGGTCAACTCGTTCACGGCCAGCGGCGGCACGCCTACCTACGGCTCCGACGGGGTGACCATGACCATCACGGAGGAGGGCGACGCGCCTCAGCTCAACTCGGTCTTCTACATCATGTTCGGCAAGGTGGAGATCACCATGAAGTGCGCCAACGGCACGGGCATCGTCAGCTCCGTGGTCCTGCAGTCGGACGACCTGGACGAGATCGACATGGAGATGCTGGGCGTGGCCAACGAGGAGATGCAGACCATGTACTTTGGCAAGGGCGAGCGAGCCTCGGACGCCGAGGTCACCGTCACCACGCCCGATAACCAGGCCGACTTCGTCACCTACACCGTCGACTGGACCGCCGACCGCATCATCTGGTCCGTCGCCGGCTCCCAGGTCCGCCTGCTCGAGTACGCCGACGCCGACGGCTACTACCCGCAGACCCCCATGCAGCTCAAGGTCGGCGTGTGGGCCGGCGGCGACCCCAGCAACGCAGAGGGCACCATCTCGTGGGCCGGCGGCGAGACCGACTACTCGGACGGGCCCTTCTCCATGGTCGTGCAGAGCCTGGTCGTCACCGACTACTCCACGGGAACCGAGTACAAGTACGGCAACGAGTCGGGCCTCTGGCAGAGCATCGAGAGCGTCGGTGGTGAGATCAACGCCAATGCCGACGACGCCGCCACCGTCACCAGCATCAGCGGTGCCTCCTCCACGGGCACCTCGGACTTCCCCGCCAGCGGTATCGCTGGGGCCACCGCCACCTCCACCATAGAGGTGTCGTCGATCCCCAGCGGCTGGCACATGACCTCGGAGGGCAAGATTGTGCCGAATGGAGGAGCAACTACCATAAGTACGTGTTAGAAGGATGAAGAGAATGGGAAGGAAAGACAATGAGCTAATAACGAATGCAGGCGCTCCACACACCGCACTTTTATGCGGCCCCCTCAGCTTCCTCATCCTCACGGCACTGTTTGGCCGCTGGTGATGAATGGCTCTTCCTCCTCCTTTGCAACAAAGGACTTCAAGAAGCCTCATGGGGAGGCGAAAAAGATACACACGACCGAACGACGTGGTCAAAATTTGTACGATGGAACGATCTCGCATGTATATACAAAACGAATTGTACTAGCGATACAGCAGGCAAGGGGTCAGCTGATACGACATAGAGTGGTCTTTGCATGGACGGCGTTGAGGACAGGATTTTTTTATAGACGCGATACCACAAGGCCTTGCGAAAGAGTGGTCTGCATCCAGTGTTTCAGAGCAAGACACACTTACACATTACTACAAAGTACATAAAACAAATATCCTAATAATGCACAAATCAGGAGAGAACCTGTCGTTATATCATTTCACCTTTTAATCATCGAATCCAAGAGTACTCATGCTCGACACAACATCATCGACATCTCTCTCGACCCTGCTGCTATACCCCACACTGAATGTGCGCTTATACGTGCCACTTGTATTTGAGTCATGCCTCTTGGTCTCCGGCACCTTGTCAGACAGTGTGCGTTGGGCATCCTTCCTGACGAACTCAACCATGTGGTTCAGAATATCCTCGCGCCTCTTGAACGCCTCCCTCTCCCCAAACATGGCCTGGTCCGTGTAGACATCCGGCACGCGCCAGTTGACATACAGGTTCCGATGCGTCTGCCGGACCTGGAACCCGTCGCTCACGGCGCGAAAGTAATAATCACACAGCCGACACGTCGGCTTGCTGGTGCCGATGTACCTGTATCCTTCAAAGAACCGGGACGAGTGCAGGTCGCGCACCTCCGGGTCGTTGACGATGGACTCGTGGACCAGGATCTCGGCGTGCACGATGGGCTTGAACGAGTCCTTGCTGGTCTGCGCGCGGATGTTGGCGTCCAGCTGGAACTGCTGCAGCTCCTCGGCGCCGCTGAGGGACGACGCCAGGCCGGCCGCGCCCAGGGCGGACGACATGCGCCCGATGATCTCAGCGGCCGTGGCGTTCTTGCGGCTGCGCATGATCGGGTTGGGCGCGGGCCGCGACGAGGGCAGGCACACGACCTGGAAGTCGTAGAAGAGCCGCTCCCAGCCTGCGACCGAGCGGGCGTCCACGAGGGTGTGGACGCCTTCGAGGTACGACAGCAGCCGCCCGGCCGCGTGGCGGAGTTCTGCCCAGGGCGACACCTCGCTGGCCTGGCTGGCGTTGGCCTTGTCGCGGAAGAATCTGTAGGCGCTGGCCCTGGAGAGCTCCTTGATGGAATGCATCAGGAGGAAGGAGTGCCGGAAGACTATTAATCGTGTAATTTGTTTCGTTAACTTGACAAAGGTATGAAGTGAATCAACCGCCTTTCCTAGTTTTTTTTTCTTTCTTTCTTTCTTTTCTTTTTCTCTTCTTCTTCTTGTTTTCAGAAGAAAGAAGGAACAGAAAAAGGAGATATAGCAATGCAAACGACTTACAAGTATCTTCGTCGAGCTCTTTGTTGTTGGCAGCCGACGACAGCTTGTGCAGCTCGTTGAGCTTCTTGACGATCACATCATTCAGGTCCGGCGTCTCGAGGCATTTCGCCGAGTTCTCCTCCACGGACTTGACATAGACCTGCAACCTCGCCCTGTTGAACGCGACGACCTTGCGCAGCACCCTGATCTTGTCATGCTTGGCAGTCTCCTCGGTCCACTCCTGCAGCGTCTGGATCACGTCCATCAGGTATCCCCGCAGGCTCGTCAGCTCCTCCGGCTTGCGCTGGTTCGACGCGAGCCGGTACTGCACGTGCTCGGGGAAGCTGAGGGCCACCACCGAGGTGACGGTCGAGCCCCCGGGCTTGTTGTCGCAGATCTGGGCCAGCTTGTTCATGAAGTCGTGAAAGAGCTGCTCCGTGGTGCGGTGGAACCTGTCCGGGACGGGCTCCGGTACCCTGGGGGCGAGGTTGTGCATGCATGCCTGCGTGGCTGCCAGGAGGAGGACGAGGGGCTCGTAGAACCGGGTGCGGACTTTGGCCCTGAGCTCTACGAGCTCCCTAGGAGGGGGTGATGAGTCTGAATGGGTTTCGAGGGTCAGTCGCCATAATTACAACCAAGTTTGTTTTCTCTTTCTCTCTCCTTCTTCCACTTCAAGCATGGGCAGTCATTAATTTCTTACCATTACTTTCAGTACGCGACATATCTTCTGACATTGAGCTGGTAGAAGATTATATTGTGCAAGAAGCACTTGTTGAAGAAGATAGGTAGCAATTCAATTGATGATGGTTGAGGAAAATGAACAGCGATACTATCCAACTTTCTTACTCTTGAATGCAAGTCAAGAAAGACACTTGAGCAATAGAACACAAGGCAGCCCAGTACCCTTAATTGGTAAGTATTGGAGTTTTTTTTCATCCCCTTCAATTTTCATTGTGTTGAATGTGTAAAAACGCAGGGTTTATTTACTCGCTCTATTCCTTGTCACCAACATCGCTTGTTCGTATTTCTCTCTCTTTCTGTCTCTCAGCCTGCATCAGAACTGCATTTCCCGTCCAAGCCACCCCCCCTCCCCGGGGCCCCCCTCTCTCCACCAATCCGTCCAGCAGCCAATGGAAGCGACAGCTGCTTCCTGCACGTCCAACCAACCGCAAGGCGTCCTGTCTGAGGCCGACCGAGCTAGGATTTGGACTGGGTGTCATCTGTGAGCTGGCCGCGCACGACGTGGTCAGTTGCGCATTAGTGGTTGTCTTGTCCATGGACAACAATTATCCATTTCTCCAGGAAATGTAAAAAGTGTGTGTGTATATATAACCCATATGCGAGTAGACCACCCAGGCCATGCAGGAGGCCCTCCTCTTTCTCTTGCCTGAATTACTTCGCGGCTCCATCGTTTAGACTGAAACCAATGTCCAATGAGATGGCCGAATGGACCATGCGGGTTGTGAGGAGCCTCCTTTTTCTTCTTCTTCTTCTTCTTCTTCTTCTTTTCCGTGTATGTACTCAAGTACTTAATATGTCACTTATGTGGTCTGACCGTTGCTTGAGGCTGTGCGGGTACAGATGTGGTCATGTCTCACGCGCATTGAGCATGTCACACTCTCGTCGGCCTCACACAGATACATGAGATGGTGTCACCATCTTATTTTTCCTTCTTCTTCTACTTCTTCTCTCAGGATGAGTACCTTGAACGAGAGAAGCACTTTTGACAAGCGGTGTAGCCTACAGCGCCAGTGAACCTGCTAGAATCGACGTCCCTTCTACCTCAACCTTGAAGCCTTGAAAAGTTTGGGTCGCTCACGTCCTCTCCTGTGCTCGCTCTCCCTATGATGATAATAAAATAGTCTGTGTCCCACCTGACCGAATCGTTCAGCTTGTTCTCTTGGTTATGGGAAGGCAACAGCAATTTGTAGTAGTCACAAGAAGTGCGCAAGTATGTAACCCCCTCTGATTCTAATCACTGTTGTTCATGCCTCCACGCAATGAATCAAACTTCATGAGAGGAACATAATCATTTATTGAGACAACCATCAAGGGTACTTCTTCCCAAAGCAAGCCACAGAGTTATACTTGCTGTCGACTTTCAAGTAGAGGTCTCGTGAGACTGAGAGGTACGTATTATGATGAGTCAACGGCGTCCACAATGCCCCGCCCTTCCTCCTTTCCTTTCCCCAGATGCTTTACATACATAGATGGTGGTCTCCATCGGCGTCAAGACGGCCTCTCACACCTATACACACACACACACAAAATACGGTGTGACTCTGACACCCAATTTGATAGCCACAAACCAGGATAGAGACGCATGAAAGAGAAAAAATCCACCTGGGCAGCACCAAGCATGTCCCGAAGAAGACACCTTGTGCAGCACAGCAACGATCCGATGCTAGGCGGGTCCATCGGATCACCTCGGCCAGGTGAAATCCTCGAGGCCAGTGCACCATCATTCTTCCCTGAAGCCCTGGACGCTGCTGCTGGCACGTTCGACCCTGGTATTGGTGGTGGTGTAGACCAGGGCAGCAACGTCTGGGGGCCTGCTGGTGGCAACGCTGGAATTCCTTTGGCATTGGACGCCGGAATCAACCCTGGCGCGCTGTCCGTTGAAGCTGACTTCTCGCTGGGAATTTTCGGGCACGTGAACACTGCATCCTACGCAAGTTCTGGTGGCCCAGTATCGGGCGCATGAGTGCCGGAACTCCCAGACCTGAATGATAGCTTTGGCGGCGGCCCCACCACTTTTTCTGGGCATGATTTCACTTATACGAACAACATCTCTCCCCCGTACGACAACGCAGATCTGAACACGGGTATTGATTACGACATAGCTCTTTCCTCAGCAGCAGCAGCAGCAGCAGCAGCAGCAGCACAGAATTCCTTGCAATTTCCTCTTGAGATGAATTCGATTCCTCCCCAACAGCACGCATACGATAGCCAGATGCCAGGCAATCCATACACAAGCCACTCCTTGACAACAGGCCAGCCGGCCCCCTCGACAGTCCCTAGTGGTAACAGCTATATCTGCGATAGGTGTGGCAAGTCCGTGGCCTCGCAAGATAAGTTGACGTAAGTGTCTTCTTCCTTTCCTTTTACCAAGCGGCAAGCTTACACATACGTAATTTTTTTCTTCTTTCAGTAGGCATTACCGAAACCACAATCCTCATCGACCTTGTCCCCATGATGCTTGCAACAAGAAATATGCACAGAAAAAAGAATTGGACCGCCATATACGGTCTAACCATGCTTCGTGGGCAGCGAAGCATCCCGAACTGGCTGGTTTGTCTCCTATCAACAATATAGTGTGTGAGGACTGTGGATATACTGCAGACAGGCCGGACAATGTCCAAAGACACATTAAAAAGTTTAATGGAGGATGTGTCAAGGAGGGCAAATGAGGATCACCAGAATATGTCTTTTTGAATTGTTGGGCATTTTTTCTTCTTTCTTTCTTCTTTTCTTTCTCTTTCCTTCCTCTTCTGCCTTTTGTCTCTCTCTCTCTCTCTCTGTCTGCGCAATCTATGTTCGAGTGTTGTTATGATTGTCTCTGAACGGGCGGACCTGACGGATGACGATTTTACGAATTCCTTCTTGTTCTTTGATCTCTTAGTCTAAAGGTTACTTGTCAGTTTGTCTTCTATGATTTCATATTGAGTTGCTTTGTTCTGTATTCCTGTCTCTGGGATTTCTTGCGTCAATAACCACTCGTCTTTTTTCAAGTCGAGGATTATTTTCTTCATTGTTGACGAGAATCATGACCATGATGAGCTGGAGCTAGTCAAATGTGAGCAATTTCTCCCATATGAACGATACGAAAATCATACTCGCTTCAAAACATGTGCCCGAACACGTAGTATCTTTCCTTACTTTGTGGATTGTTCGATATCATCTGGATATGGACAAACATTTCTCCAAACGAGGCTGGGAAACAATTCCCAAGCAGAGCAGAGCGGGGGTTCTCGCCTGGCTGGGAGCCCACCACAATTCACCTCCCTGGTCAACATGAACATAATGCATTATCGCGGTAGTCCTTGACATGTTGGTGTGATAATGATATATCATTCGTAGGTATTGGACAATCGTGCTAATGGTATGCCATCGATAACAAAGAGACGGGGGAAAAAACAAGAAAAGAAATCATCAATAGGGATCATGATTGCCAAGTCTCCAAGGCAGACTTGGGTATTACCGCGCTCTGGTTCCAGGCCTGTCCATCCATCTCAATTACCAAGTGTGGAACAAGCTTAAGTTTTTGCCTCGCAACCCATACCAAGACCTGACACCGGGCAGAATAGGAATCGTGAAAGACACACTGGGAATAGTATGATTAACGTTGAAAGAAGAGTAGAGGAAAGAAAGGCGCCTGAAGGCCGAATGATGGCAAAACAGTCGCTACTCGGAAAACATTTGGGAGCTCTCCTCTTACTCCGGGCTCCGCGAGCCGGGCGACATTCTCAGTGACTCCCTGGAAAACATGCCCTTCAGGGACCCTCCCTAAGGGTTCGGTGTAGAGTCGCGGCTCATACTGGCCCTGCTCACGCTTCGGCTGTCCCTCTTGTTCTTGAAGCTCTTCCGGGAGAAGGGTCTCGCAGGGCTGGTGGGGGCAAGACTGCCGCCACCATTGGCCGCCTCCGACTCAACGAACGTGGACCTCACCAGTACGCTGCCGTCGCCAACCGGGTATTCCTTTTCTTCGTCGTTGCCAATAGGCAAGAAGTGCTCACCAAGGTCCTCATCGCCTTTAAAGGTGTGGTTCTCCTTGGCCTGGAGCGCGAAAGACGCTTCCGGGGTGCACACACACTTGAAGGTCTCCCCGAATCTGAAAACGCCGTCAGAGGCCTTGTGGTGCTTCGTCTTGCCGACGGTCTTACTCTTCGGCGCTTTCTGCTGCACAACAATATACACATCCGAGGATGGCGGGAAGCCAGAGGCTGAAACGATGGTAAATGTCGCTGTGCCGGCACCAGCGCCGGGGATAATGCCACTGTTCGCGGAGGCAGCGCCAAAGCTCTTAGTTCGGGAGTGCCCGTTCGTAGCACCCAGCGCTAGCTTGGGAGAAGCATCTGGTGACATGTCGGCATCCGAGATGCCCAGGTTCGACCGCTTGAGGCCACCGCCGGGGGTGGAATCGGCGCCATTGATAACAATAGGAGATTCCGCGAGACCACCGGCTGGTGATTCTGGTATAGAATCATCATCCTTCTTTCTGCCGGTGAAGCCACGCTTGATGAACGATGCACCTTTGCCCACCCCGTGCGCGATCCCCGTGGCACCTTTGATGGGGGCACCTGCAACGCCAGTAACAATCCTGCCTGGTGCAGCAAAGGTGCCCGAGAAAGTCGACGTGCCTTGCCTATGCCTCGTCACATAGTCTGGACGGAACAGGAGCCGCAGCCTCAGGTTACCTGATTTCCCATCCAGTATAAGATTGACCTCTTGTGCCTTGAACGGTTCCAATTGCTCAAGGTTGATATCAGCACCGCCCAGGAAGTCTGGCTTGTCGGCAAAATCCCAGTCCATGACCTTGACGCTGAATTTGGCCGCGGTCCGAGAAGGGACAGGGACCTCGAAGAATTCATTCCAAGCTGGGTGGAGCGTCTTCTTCTGCACCTTTGTCTTGAACACGTCCTGCCCGTTCAGTTCAAATTTGCAGTAAGGGTCACTCTTGCCGTTGGAATCAGCCGAAGGCAGGTCCGTAGCGTCCAGCACATCCACTCTCAGATTGCCCATGTTGTTGATGCTCTCGCTGGGATCAAGCTTCATGTTGATAGGGATGTACTTGAGGCTGACCTTGACGGCACTGACTTTGCCATCCTCTCCCTTCATCTTGAGAGTAGTAGGGTTATTCTAGCAAAGGAGAAATTAGTTTTATGAAAAAGCAACACTGGAGGTGCAAGACTTACGAGACATTGCTTGAGTGTGTCCAGAGTGTTGCCTGTGAGCTGGGCCAGAGTGTGGTCACCCCTATCATCCTCCCCGGGCTTGCCGCCCTTCTCTTTGATCTTGATGGTCAATTTTGAGAACTCTAGCTCTCGGATCATACAGTCGCCCATCTCATCAAATGTGTACGTCTTTGACTTGGCGGTTGAGGACACGTAAGATGGGAACGCCATGTCGTCAACAAAGACTTCGACACGGGAATTGCTCTGTGGAAGCTCTGCGTCCATGAGCTTGAAGATGACGAGACCGGACTCATATTTGAGCAGTTCCTGGGGAGTGAGGTGTATCTTTGGTGGCTGTCTCTCGTCTTTCGACTTCCGAGGCATCGTAGCGGACACAGGCGAGATAGGTGTCACGGGCCGGGCCGCATCTTTGTCTGCGTCTCCAGATGCAGCACCAACCGTGGACGAGAACTTGCCAGGGTTCTCAGGTCGTGGCACGTCTAGGGAAGCCTTGACGTCGCCATTCTGCGACACTGCTGTATCACCCTGCTTCTCTTGCTCCTTTTCTTCTTCTTCGTCCTCGGGATCCGCAATGTTCAGAGTTGGGTAGAACGCGACAGTGTACTTGAGCAAGCCCTTCGGGGTACCCTTTCCATGAAGCTTCAGGCCATCATCGTGAAGAGATTTCTGGTCATGGACTAGGTATTCGCCACTCTCGTCCTGATGTACGTAGTCGGCAGCATGTATGTCGATAAGACCCAAGCTACGGTCCTTGCCCATCTTCTCCGCGTCCATGACCTCGATTTGAAGTCGTTCCCTGTTAGAGTGGACAGGCACATACAAAACCTCGTCGAAATCGGGGTTGAGCGTATTGCGGTGGGTAACAGTGCGAGCTCGTTCGATACCAGACAGAGAGACTCGTACGTACGGATCGGATTTACCCATGGTCTCGAAGTTCCGCAGATTCCTGGCACTTTGGAAATGAAAGCGCATCAGTCCGATGGGTGTCTGATAGCCTCCGGTTCCGGCCACAATGCCAGAAAGTGCAACGGGCCGCCATTGCGCTTGCATCTTTACACGGCCTGTCTTTGCGCCAGAGATGTTGTACCAGTCCTGTCCCTTGGCCATCAGGTCGAGCATATCCTCCAGCTTGATCGAGTATGTGCCGAGTATCTGATCACCAGCTAAGTCGCGATCATCCTTGATGACGACGCCAAGTTTGGCAGCCTTGCGATCTGTGATCAGGATCTCCTTGGTGCCGTTGTCCCAGATTGGGTTGTTGGTCCGCTTCAGCTTCTTGGTAGTGTGAATCTCCTTACCGTTGAGCAGCAGATGGGCGTAGGGGTTGAGCTGGCCGACAAGACTCTTGGACCCATCGAGGTCCTTGGCCTGCTCAACAGTGAAGCGCAGGATACCAGTGGGTGTATCCGGAAGGGGTTCCTCGGTACCGTCTGGGCCCTTTGTTGCCTCGAGGACGGGGAAGAAGCGGATGTCGCACATGAGGGCGCCGCGAGCCTTGCCGCCCGACTTGATCTCAAGACGCTCGTTCTCGTGCTCGTAAATCTCCTCGACGCTCGAGAGAGAGAAAGACGCAGTGCCGAGCTCCTTGTCTTTGCGAAATTCGTTCCAATCAAATACCTGAATATCCAGGGTATCGTTGAAGGATGTGACAATGATGTAGTGGGTCTCATTCCAACGGGGGTTCGGGTTGTCTTTTACGGTCTTGGTCTGCGCCAGTGCTTGTCTCTTGTTCAGGGTGACCACGGCGTACGGATCTGGGTTGCCAGAGAAGTTGTCAGGGTTCTTGAGACCCTGAGCACCGTGAAGAGTGATAGCAACCACGCCAATGGCCTGGTCAACCGGGGAGCCTGCGAGCATCTTGGCGACTTCGATGGGGAACACGTTCGGTGCGTACATCATCGGCGCCAAATTTCCATGGATCTGCTCGAGGATGAAGCTTTCGAGACCAGGAATGAAGTTGATATCGAACCCAAACGTCTCACCTCCCAGCGGCTTGCAGACGTAGTCAATCGTCGGCCGCTCGAGGAAGCACATTTCAATCTTCTCGACGTGAGGGAAGGCGAGCTGGAGCTTGATCTTCAACCGCATGATGCCCTCGAACGCCATATCCTCGACGATGACGTCCAGGCCTTTGCTGACCATTGCCTTGCCGATGCGGATCTCAAGTACGACCTTGGGGTTGATCTTGCTCTTGATCTGACGGGAGGTCATATCGGCAGTGTCATTCGGGGTGAAACTGAACTTCCAGTCCATGATCACCACGTCGTCCTCGGCCTTGGGGTACGTTTTGACGTGCTCCATGCGTGGGGGTTTGGAGCCCAAGGTGAACTCCTTGAGCCGCAGGCTGTCGAGAAACCCAGGGGTTGCGCCGCTCAAGACCTGATCAACAGAGCTGATGATGGTGGCAGCCAAAACAGGCTGATAGATAGGCCAGAACTTAACCAAGAACGAGTTAATCCATTCGAGAGATTCCGTATCCGTTTCCAGTCTCTTGAGATTGACCTCGCGGTTCAAGTCGTCTCTGAAGTTACGGCGGACCCTCCGAAGGGAGGTTCGGTAGTAGGTCGCACAACAGGCCATGATGGTGAAGACCCATCCGAGGCCACCCCCGAGGACGGCAACAAACCATGAGGAGATGCAGGCAAAAGCAATTACCGCAGCATTGTAATACCAATCTGGAAGCATGCAGTCAGTATATACGCAAAGTAGGCGAAAGGCTGAGACCTGGCTTGATTGACTTACCGCCATAGAACTTGTCCGGGATCTTACCCTCCAGCCAAGTCTGGTGATCCAGCAAGCTCTCGCCCTCCATGGCAGATTCGACGGGCCAGCCAAACTGAGGAGCCCAGCCAGTCTGGGGCCCCATCTCTGGCCCGCCATCAGCAGGCTTCCCATCGATCATAGCTCTCCCGCCAGCATCTTTGGAAACTTCAATGGCTCCGGCCTTGGAGTCCTCGGGGATGTCGTAATCGGGTTCTCCGCCGTCTCGGTCGGTGACGAGTGCCGCACCTTTGCGCCGATTGGAATGGAAGCCTTCAGGAACGGCCTGGTGAAAAGGGACAGCTGTTAGATGCGTGACCAACAAGAGAGGGAAGAGGGCAGGACGTCTCTTCCTCATCTGCTCACCTCTCTGGCCTGCGCCTTCTTCTCAGCCGGACTGGCATCCGGGTTGAACTTGAAGGCAGCAACGCCGGCACTCCTGGTCTCCTCTAGGATCTTCTTTTCCGCATCCTCAGCAGTGACAGAGCTCTCTGGATCCCGAGAGGCCTCCATGGCTCCTTGCTGCTTCAGCTCTTCTGCTGCTTGTTCTGTCGCCATGGTGTGATTCTCAATTGGTTGTTCAATCTAGGCTGGGCGGAAGGAGGTTGCGCTCGATGTGAAAGGGAGACTGGGGGGCAGGACCACAATCTTGTTCGTGCGTCTCCCGGCTGCAGTGCTAGTAATGCTGGCAATGTTGGAGGAGAGGCACAGCTGTAAGCAGAGGGTGCGGGAGACGACGAGGAGGTCGAGGGGAGGATGGACCAGTTGGTAAGATAGGGTGGCTGGTTTGTAAAGGAAAACATGTAAAATGGGTTTCTGGGAAAGATGGGGGGCTGCGCTGGCTACTTGTGAGACTAAAAAGCTTGTAGAACGCTGGCCACGCAAGGTTGAGCTGTTTGAGCTTGGTGTCAACAGTACCTTGTGTGGTACTGCCTATCAGAGTTCTCCCAAGCCTGTTCTAATGTGATCGAACAAGACCACATCTCGGCAGCATCTGTTCTCGAACCAAGAAGGACCCTGTCCGAAAACAGGGAGCTGCTCAGGAGTGACGTAAACACACTCTGTCTGGGACCAAGCCCCCCAAACCCGAAGCTACAGGGGTCCATCGCAGTGCACACATGGCACCACTGCCACTGTGGTGCAGCTCCCACACGGAATCTTGCTGCCGTGCTGCTGGGTTGATAAGGCTCAGTTCACCTGTACAGCCCCAGCCCCAGCCCCACCCCCTGCTGTGCTGAGTCCTGCTTAAATTAATTCTGTATTACTACTGTGTTGCTTTCACATCATCAGGGCCGTCTTGAACCTTGTCTCGTGTTGTTTTATGAAGAAATTGTTGTAAGCCAAAGCTCTGATGATGGCTCCTAGCCAATGTGCTTGCAACAAGGGTCGGATTAAAGAATGGCTTGAGATCGTTGTGCTCTGCAAAAACCTTACGGCTCCCTCTTCCGGATCTACAGCACACATACTACCATTTGTACTAGAGTATGTACTTTGTAGGTGGGCTTGTGGCTCCCACTCACGGTGACACCGTCTGAACTAGGAACTAGACAAGAATGGGGTGTACCATAGTATTGGTTCCACATCCCTCCCCCGCGGTCCACATCAACTGGTCTATTATGTATGTGGACAAGCTTGACAAGCTGTTCTGCGCTAGATGCTCAAAGCCACTGGCACAACTCCTGCTCGGTGGAAAGGAACCCTCAGCTTGACTCCTGGGTCACTAAGGACAAGAATTGGTATCTCTATCCTGCAATGTGACTCTGAGTCTAGGCAGCCTTGAATTTTGATTAGAGAGTTCTCTGGCATTTCGAACACGGCGTGTCGTTGCACATGGAATGCATTGGGAATGCATATCGTGATATGTACTCACATACGAATTGATTCGTGGAGGAGGGGCTGTCGGAGATCATTAAATTTGTCTTACCACAACGAGAGACTCATGATTTATGAGCAATTATGCTAACCTGCCAACAACACAATTGATAAATATTCCTGAGGGGCCCTCCTACTCGTGACAGTGGATGAAGCTCCACTTGCTGAGTATGCCATACATAGTAGCAGTGGTTCCTAGCAGTGCTCTGTGGGGTCCCCTGACCAGTGGGAAGATGCAGTCCTCTTCACCTCTTCTCTGAGGATGCTATGGTGTAAGAGGCTATCTAGGTTTCTGGAAACATTGCTTCTGGTAAAGCAATCTTGAACAAGGGCAGATGTTGGTCCCTGACACGGTAGATCAAAGCATCCCCACTACTGCTTCCAAATAGAAGGAGACTGGAGAGGGTTCATTAGGCGCATATGAAGACATTCGTCCCTAGAATAAGGTCGTTGTCCAACTGTTATCATGGATTGTGAACGTTTTCGGTTCGGCTCCCTTGGTGCAAGGAGGACATTATGATATATGACTGAGATCGCTCGTGGTGTAATGACTTACCACCTCCAATAAAACGTAAATAAATAAGGAGAGAAGTGGCAGCTGTTGGACTCACTCACTTGGGGACTGGTCTCCCTTAGTAAGCTGTGGCGCATTCTAGAAATTGTCTCCACTCATTTGTGGCTAGTGTAGAATTTCAAAGCCGCTCGCCGCGTAAATGTCGCCTTGACGTGCACATGGCGATTGATCAACCTCATCCTCGCTACAACTGCTGCTGCCGACAAACATCGCGAATCTCCCCAATCCACAATCCTCTCCCAACCCAAGGAATAACCATAAAGAAAGCAGCAAATACACAACAGGAACCTCTTCACAATGGCTTCCTATTTGGCAAGTATCTTTGGTACTGAGCAGGACAAGGTTAGTTTAACTCTTCATCTTACATCTCCTTGCCCTCAACGTGACAAGTCTTACTAACATAACATTTATTTTCTCCTTGCCTCGAAATAAAGGTCAACTGCTCCTTCTACTACAAGATCGGCGCCTGCCGGCACGGCGACCGCTGCTCCCGCAAGCATGTCAAGCCTTCGTACAGCCAGACGATCCTGATGCCGAACCTGTACCAGAACCCAGCCTTCGACCCCAAGAACCGCATGAACCCCTCGCAGCTGCAGAACCACTTCGACGCCTTCTATGAGGACGTCTGGTGCGAGATGTGCAAGTACGGCGAGCTCGAGGAGCTCGTTGTCTGCGACAACAACAACGACCACCTGATCGGCAACGTCTACGCCCGCTTCAAGTACGAGGAGTCTGCCCAGAAGGCCTGCGACGACCTCAACTCGCGCTGGTACGCCGCCCGACCCATCTACTGCGAACTCAGCCCCGTCACCGACTTTCGCGAGGCCTGTTGCCGCCTCAACAGCGGCGAGGGCTGTGTCCGGGGCGGCTTCTGCAATTTCATCCACCGCAAAAATCCTGGCGACGAGCTCGACCGCGAGTTGACCCTCGCCACCAAGAAGTGGCTCAAGGACGGCGGCAGAGATAACAAGACCCCTTCGAGGAGTCCCAGCCCAGAACCTACAAGGCGGAGATACTAAGAGACCACTTTATACAGGGGTTCGGTTTCGGGCCCGTCAGCAAAAAGGGTGATTACAGCTCTGGAGGGGGCTTCATCGATCTGGCATAAGCTCACCGCCCTCGACCTGTGTGGAGTGTGGGCGGGATGTGCTCCTGTGAATGGGGACGCCCCAACCGGAGCCTTAGATCATTACAAAAGGGGCTGACGACGATTCATGAAGCGCTGGAGAGCCACAGACGATCATGTTGGTTGCTCGAATGGCGGCGCTGGTGGTTCCCACCACGGCCTGAGTTGCAGAATTCTCGTGACTCAAAAAGAGCCGTTTGATCAGGTGAAAGATCCGTAAACGACATTCAGGTCATTGATGGAGAGGATAGCGGCAAGGAAGTATAGGCGTTTGGCGTCGGGTTGGCGGGGATATCAAAGATAAAAGAGAGACAAAGTTTATCTCTGGCATGTGATGATGCAAGGCATTTGATGGGCAGACGGTTCTCTGGACAGCATAATTTCCTCAACGAGCTAAGATATTTCTTCCGAGTGTTCTTTGAAAAGAGATATAAATTGAAGAGACAACAATGTAATGTCCGTTTCTGAGCCTCGATATTACCACTACTAAACGCCGTCCTCGTATTCCGTGCTCTACGGATGTACCGCGGTCTTTCTTGTCTTTGCACCTGTGCCAGTCCCAATCACCTGGAGACATTGCCCTATTCTACTTATTCTTTGGCGTCCACAAAGACGTCATTTGACTCTGCTGTGTCCGATCGCGTCATGTTGGGTATGTTTTTCTTCAGGTCGTTGTGGAAATCAATGAGTGGTCCCTCTGAGGGCTTGCCTGTACTCTTCAACAATCCCGAGATCTCTCCGGTGCTCTCCATCCTGGGTTCATTGGAGGAGGGTACCGCGGTTGGCCTTGGTGGCTCTGCTGGGCTGTCGTCTTGGCCAAAGTCTATCAGGTCCTCATGAGCTGGCTGCGCAGGGGTTGGTTTGCTTTCAGCTGGCTTGCTGCCGGATGCCCTTGGGGGAATTGAGTGCGCTCTATTCACCGTCTGTCCTGGAAGAATCGGGTAGATCGCCAGAATCTGTTCGGCACATTTCTTCGAATCGGAGCTGTCGCTGGTGGTATAGTCAGTACAGGTGTTCAAGGGGTTAACTCCCCCACGCCTCCCTTCCTTTCCTCCGCAAACCTGAGGTATACTCACATTTGCGCATTGATGATCCATTCTAGATCTTCCTCTCCTTCTTCAGGGCCACCCGGTCCGCCCTGGACCCTTCTGAACAGTCGTGGGTGCCACTCGACTCCATCTTGAGCCCTCTTAGCGGCCTCATCTCGTTGCGCATCCTCGATCTTCGATTTCTCGTCGGTAGCGAGCTCGTGATTTCGGTCCTTGACGGCCTGTGCGGTCTTGAACCACAGCTTCTGTGACTCTCCTTCCTCCTGTTCCTCAACAGGCCTGACTTGTGGGGGTGCCGGCTTCGAACGATGTGCGTTGAAAAACATCTCCTTGTGACCAGTCTGTAGCGTGGTGGTTAGCAACCGAGTGGGTGTATAGGGAATAGAGTGCGCTGTGATACATACCTTGAGATCCTTGACGAACATCTCATCGCTCCACAGCCCAGAGAGCTCGTATAGCACCTCGCCCGTCTTCTCATTCTTGATTGTTCCGCCGATTGCATTATACATCCCACCGACCCAGCCCTTTGTCTTGAACTCCAAGTCCGCGACGAGACCCATCTCGGGGCATCGGACGACGCTGTGGTCTCCCAACTCGTACTTCATCTTGCCGAAGAGGATTCCTCTCGCGTACATGTTAGGCTGTGTCAGGTGACTGCGAAGGCTGTTAGTTCCCCAAGGCCCGTAAACAATCATCGGCTTGTACTAACTAGCGCTCGCCCTTCTGAGGATTCTTGCCCCGGTTCAAGAAGGTGAGGACAGCTGTGCCCTCCATCAAACTTGCTGCTGAGTTTCCGAGGAACTTGCTCTTCGGTTTCAGGGTACCATCAACTCTGATGTGGTGCTCAGGGACCATGTAGAAGTAGCTCGATTTCGGAGGGTGGTGCGAGGTCTGTTCCGAAATGTAGTATGCTCGTGTGTTGTCCGGAAAGTCCCAGTAACAGGTGAATATCTCGCCAAGGATGGGGTTCAGCGGCTTCTTGACTCCAGGAGGACGGATGTGCCAGCCACTGAGGTAGAACTTGACGACGGACACAAATCTCTCCACGGGGTCGTCAATCTCAGGTATCGGCAGCAGCATCTCAGGGTGGCTCATAAAGCTATCCAGGGATGCTGGTCAGTCTGGGGAAACGTTCCATAAATTTCGATTTTGGGGGAGGGGGGGCGGCTACTTTGTAATGCGCTCCAGCATGC
Organism: Cryphonectria parasitica EP155; assembly: GCF_011745365.1. Classification (NCBI taxonomy): domain Eukaryota; kingdom Fungi; phylum Ascomycota; class Sordariomycetes; order Diaporthales; family Cryphonectriaceae; genus Cryphonectria; species Cryphonectria parasitica. The sequence goes on along the minus strand of NW_024468910.1, from coordinate 4,270,229 downwards.
TGCGCGGCTCAAGGATGAAGGTGGGAAGGGTCACCCTGCTGAGGTCGGCACCAGGCCTGAGCTGGGAGATGATGTGGGAGAGCACATTGCCCTGATCGGGTTCGACTACCTGGGTGTCATCGTCACCACCGTCGCCTCTGCCCTCGTCCGTGGATCCTCGGCTGCCTGGACAGGAGGGTCTCGTTAGTTTCTTAGCGCGGTACGTAGGGACCATGTTCACGCTGGTGATGCAAAGTATAGTGGACCGAGAGAGGAAGAAGACCTTATCTCTATCACGTACTGGTTGTCGAAGTGGCCCGTCGACGGCCGGACACGAGGCCCATCATAGTCATAGCAAGGTGACAAGTAGGGCTTGATCTGCCCCTCTTGTCGAGATAGGTTGTTTGGTGGGGTCAGAGTATCGAACGCAGGCACCGTGCTGAACGGTAGGGCAAGTCGCTTGGGAGAGGTTGTTGAGTAGATATGAAGAGGGGGGAAAGTTAGAGCAGGATGTAGAGGCCTGGTCGAGGTGATGTAGCTGAAAGGCAAGGCGGATGCTCAGCCTAGCCCGAATGACGGAGGGTGGAAGAAGAGGGCTCTCCCTCTCCGTTTCTCAACTCCTCATCATATTGTAGTCAGCAGTTGGCGGGGCACCAAGCTGTATTTTAGCACTTACCTCCGCTTACCGCCCATGACGTTGCTCCGCCGGTCTGTCGGCCTATCCCTGTCACTCTGCTTTGCAGGTGACTCCTTCAAAGCTTGGCCAGGCATTGCTTGTTCGACAGTGTAGATTCTATAAGCCATTCTTTGCTGCATGTGTTCTGTACAAATACAGTGGGCTTGCCTGTTATGTCATATCCTTGGTGCTCTGAAACTCCCGGTCTGCCAACGGCCTACCGTGCTGTCGGATCTCATCTCTCAACTCCCTGTAATTTGTGACAGCTCAATGAACGCATGCATGTAGGGGGAGAAGGGCAAAAGGAGGAATTGTCTTCGATTCTGATCATTGGACGCCTTGAATGACCCCAACTGACTTGGCCCCTGGTCACTTGTTGCTAGGCGGCCCAGCAACTAGGCTCATGACGGAGGCAGCCTACGTCCTCTTCTGCATGAACACCAAAACCCGGACAACCCGAGCCTGCACAGTGGCAGCACTCACATACAAGGAGGTAGGTGTCCTTGTCAAACAACTATGTATACAAAGATATTGAAAGCCAGTCACATCTTCATCAACAAGAAGCGATATATTACAAGTTGAGCCAGCCACGGTGACAGGACGCCGCGGTACAGAAACATTCTGACACAGTAGGCACCTCAAAGTTTCGAAATCGCCGACGATGCTGACTTTGTCACCAATGAATTTTCAATGTCACTTTGATTTGCCTTGTCCACCCTTTTCCCATTGCGGCCGGTTGGCGAGGGTTGATGCAGTCCAGCAAGATGACGTCTCTTTTGAAACTAAGGCACGAAAGCGACAATATGCCACCTCGGAGCGCATACTAAAGTCCGGCTGTCCGGCTGTCCGACCCCGTCTTCCATGCCTCCTTTTTGTTCACCTCGCCCTTCCTCTCTCTTTTCCAAATTGTACGGAACGGGCCGCTCCCTCTCTTTACTCTTCACACTTAGAATTAAGCAGAACGAGGCAGTCCTTCACCGGCGGGCGGACTGACGATGAGGCCAACTATGGGAAGTGACGATGGTCAGAGAAAGATTACACGTTCATCCCGACAGATGCTGTGGGATACTTTTCGGTGAGGAGCCCTGCAGAGGGCACCCCAGAATGACTCGCCAGCACAGGCTTGCACACCCAAAAATACATCGCCAACCCTACATCACATCTCCGACTAAGATGAGCTGCCGGACAGCCTCGTGTGGAAGCAGCCCTAATGGATGTCTGTTGTCTCTGTGGGCTCGACACTTGTGTTGATACTAAGACATCTACGAGAGGATGTTTCCAAGAGACAAACGGGTGCGACTGTCAGCGCTCAGATTTAGCGCCGTGCTCAGTACTGATCCCTTGCTCCTGGGCTAACGGCTAGCGAGGAGGAGAGTATTTCCTCGCTACTGTTGCGTGAAATGAGGGAAGCCGTCGCAATCTAAATGGCGTGTCATCTAGAAACCTACGAGGCAACTCAGACCTGGCTCAAGCGCCATCTCGCCCCGGAGCGATCTCTTACGCAGGGTTGTCTGCAGTCCAGCAATCCCTCAAACATAAGATGGGCAGATGCGTCCCTACATCATAGACTTGCATGAGGACAAGAGCCAACAATATATACCATGCTGCAGTGTTACATAGTAGCTGGTGGTTTGCATAGTCAGCAAGATGGGATGAAGGCGCTGTTGAACATGTGCAGATAGATACTAACCTTATATGTGTATGATAAGGCCGACCCCACATTCAGGGGTAGTTCGCCTTGGCAGGCGTACAAGGTTCTCGCTAACGATGATCTGTCAGCAGCAGCAGCAGCAGCACCTGTAGTGGCTTTTCGAGGCGCCAATTGTTGCAGTGTATCGACTCTGAGAAACCTACATTCCGATGCATATATATCGATGTGGCTACTGTTAACAATAAGGTAATGAAAGAACTGAACATACTTCATGCATTTTCTAGGCTTGGGAATGGCCAATTGCAAGAAAGGAGGGGGAAGATGCAACAACAAAAGATTTTGGGTCTCCTGGTGCCAGGATACTGCCCCTACCTTTCAGGTGCTAAGTATAAATAAACAAGACTACAGCACTAACCTATAGTACTACGTACACAGTAGTACTGCCCTAAAGAGAGACCCTGTGGAGGGGGATGGCAAGTGGGGGCCGGGGTCTACCGTCTACCCGATCAGTGAGCGAGTGGCCTATTGGCGTCGGTCGTGGGGCCTCAGGGGTCTTCGCCCTTCCAACCCCCCAGCCGTTGCTGAAACGGCCCTCCCTCTGCAACGTCAGCTCCTGGATGGAGGGCAAGCATGGCATAAGGTACTGACTGGTAGGGCATTGACGGCCGACACACACACACACACAGAGAGAGAAAGAGAGAGAGAGAGACCAACAGTCGTTGACCCTGACCGCGACAGCGATTGCGCGCCCCCCTCGACGCTCTCCACCAGACATCATCACCGCCAAAACCATCCTCCCTCCCTTGGAACACGATCGTGTCGAGCCAGATCATTCACCCATCTAGTCCAGCAGGCACACCTCTCTTCCCCCACAGACACAATCTTCGTGCTCCTGTGCGGCGGTTTATAATGCTCCCAACTCTCGTCTGATAGGCACGCGAGTCAACATCTTGTTCCTCCCCCCCAAGATCTCGCCCTTCTCGTCCTCGTCCTCCTTCTCTCACACGATCGCCAGGCTCATAAGCAGAGGACCAGAACGGCGAGGGGCAGAATGGAGTCGGAAGGCCAGTCCAAGAGAGGCCGTCTCATGGGGAAGCTCTTCGGTCGCGAGAGGAAGGTCTCGAATCCCAACGAGGTCGCCCCAGGAAATGACGACCTCAGCAATTTCTTCCAAAACTCTCCACACGACAACCTCCCCGTCGTGCATGCCGCTCCCCAGATGCTGGCCAAGCTCGACACTTCCAATGCTCGCCGGTATCCAAACGCTCTCGAGGTCAACACCCCCGTCCGTGACCACCAACAGCAGCAGCCGCCGAATGCCTATCAATTGAACCCGCAGCCACGAGAGCAGCAGCAGCTTGCTATGCGTGGACGTCCCCCGAGCACGAGGCGTAGAAATAAGAGGGGCCTTGTCGTAAGGTTCGTCGATACCTTTCCCGAGATCATAGGAGATGGCGGAGACGAGTGTACAGTCCCTACCGCAGAGATAGCGAAGCGGAAGAGGGCGCAGTCTGCTCCTCCACCTGCACAGGCGAGGAAGATCGCACAGCTCCAGCAGGAGAGGGAGAGGGCATACACGGACCCGAAACAGGACGACTTTGTCCCTCCAGTACTTCGAAGAACCCAGACCGGCTACTCTACTATTTCGGAAGACCCATCGCCGCCCCCACCTCCGCCTCCACCTGTTTCTCTACCACCGCCCACCTCCCACGACCTGCCTGCTGTGCCGGCTGGCAATACCTCGTCCTCGGAGTTCCTGGACAACTCCGTAATCTCGAACGACGACAAGAGGAAGTCCTTCATCGAGATCAACCAGGCCAAACAGCGCCAGGCAGAGGGCATGGCTTTCGCAAAAGCAGTCAGGTCAGCAAGCACCAGCAATGAACATGAATGGGAAGAGACCAAACATCAAGTTGCGGGCCCCTCAACCCCAATCGAGGCGAATCCGGGTTCGATGCCGCCGTCCATTGCTGGGTCTCCTGAGCTACAGCAGCAGAGGCGGCCGCGGCTGGACCAGAGTCCTGCGTCTACCTACTCCCAGTCTCTACAGGGTAGTCCTGCCGCAGTGATGGCCCAGCAACGGTCTTCAGCGCGAGATCCCAGGCTGGGGGACTCTCCCAACAAGAGAGGTACTGCGTCAGACATGGCAGCAGCGCCGCCACTGGCCGACGACGCCCTGGAGATTTTCACTGCACGGACACGGCACTTATTCGAGCTGTTTCGCCTGCAGGCCGAGACTGTCAAACCAATCATGTCATCTCCACCGGATGATCTCGCCCGGGCAGCTCTGTGGTGGTTCCTGAAAGGCAGAATGACCCTCGAGATAACCATCAGGGAGCAGCCGCAGACCCCACAACATGCCAGTCAGCTCCAGGCGGCCCGTCAACAAGCTTACGCTGATCTTGCCAAGGCCTTGTGGATCTATGAGGAGGTCTTGCCCTCGGTTCTCAGCACCAGGAGCAGTCCGGTCGATGCCGAAGTGCAAGACGTGGGGCAGACTATCATGTCGCAGCTGAGAAAGCTGTCATCCTCCATGAAGCGCAACGGATTCCTGCCGCCCGAGGAACCTTTCTTGCCACAGACCATTGACAAGACGATATGGGTCGAGTATCCGGCCATCAATCAAGACATCATCACGTTGCTATGGGGCTCCTGGGGTTCCTCCATCGCGGCATCGCAATCCCTCACCAAGCTGCCTCTCCTTGCTGCCTTACCCCTGGGTGATACGAAGGACCTGTTCTGCTTTGGCCGTTATATGGTTGACCTGCTTCTCATGGAGCAGGGCATAGAGGACCAAAAATTCCACTTCCCTTGTTTTCTCTCGGTCACCAGGTCCCCGGCGCAGACCAGTCTCGATTTCTGTATTGTAAGCCAAAATGGGTCCGTGCAACTACACATCCAGAGCAACAAAAAGGGAGGGCCGACCTGGAACGATGTCAAGTGGCGCCCGGAAAACTGCGCCCTCGAGCTCAAGCTACCTCGAGGCTTCCTCGTGGTCATCAAGTGCAAGCCTCAAGACTTCAAAATGTTATGGAACCTGCAAGACTTCAGCGCGAAGGCGCTCGCGACGCTTCAGCCGCGGAAAGAGGAGCAGTGTGTCTTCAAATCCAAACTGCGCAGCTTTCAGTACTTTGACTCGAATGCTAAGTCCATGACCTTCCCGAGAGAGTCTGTTCTTGGCTGTGAAGTCGCACTGTTTGAGCGGATCGCCAAGGAGAACTCGCCCCAGGGACAGAGGACGCATCATCGCGGTTTCCGCTTTGCCGTCGTGACTGGGCCGTCGACGAAGCTGCTCAGCGCGGTCAACCATATGTACCTACCCCAGGTACCTGTCCAGTTTGGATTCCTGCGGGGTGAGAACAACGAACCTGCACTCCTCTTGCGATTTGATGACGGGGGCAGTACCGGCAGGATGGTCATGGCTTTCAATGACGAGCCTGAGCGACTTCGGTTCCACAGTCTCCTCATCGGCACACTTGTGCAACAGGACGAAAAAGTCTTCTCGGAGGTTCCCATCACCGGTTTTGCCATCACCCAGACCGCCAAGTCCGACGCGGCGCCCATTTTCTCTACGCTGCCGTGGTCGAGAGTCAGGGTGATCAACGAAGACGTTGAAGGCGAAATACCAGAGACAGTGCTGGCCGAACGTCTCAGGATCATCATTGACTTCAAGTGTGGCAGCATAACCGACAGGGTCAATGTGGGGCCCGGAGAGCTGAAGATCAGGCTCCCAGTCAAGGAGAAAACCAAGATCCAGATCCTGCGCCCACCCCAACAGGATATCACTGTAGCGCTTTCGGAATCTCAGGTGGCCAAGCAGCTGCCGGCAGAGATATTCCAGGCGTTGCAGCTCGCCAGCCGCGGTCCATCGATCCGCTCGTTCTCCTTCACCAGCCAGCGCGACCTGCACGACTTCCAAGAAGCACTGACGGGCTTCAAGCCGCTCTTCGACGGGGTCGTTTCGCTCTTTGCCATTGCTCGGCGGCGCATGGTCGTCCCCATCTACAAAAAATGGGAAGCAGCCGGGACCAGAATACAGATTGTCCAGTCGGAAGACAACATCACCCACGTCCTCGTCTTCTTTGAGGACTTTCACCACGGAGAGAGCATGAGCTTCCAGCTCAAGGCGACGGACATCTTCGAGTCGATCAAGAAGGGCGACAAGATGGGTCTCAAGATCGATGATGCCAAGTTCCCCCTGCCTCTTCTTCCTGAGAATGGGGAGAAGCCGACGGATGACATGGCCTTTGTTTGTCTGGATATGCCAGAGATTCCAGGAGAGCATGATGATATTACAATTCTATTTGATGGCGAGGAGCGTAAGTCGATGATGTCCTTTAATTTTGATTGTTTCTTTTTGTATCAATTACATCCGACCATACAAGATATAATAACCAACTGACGCTTCACCGCAGAACGAGATGATTTTATCCGGTGTCTGCCGGCGCCAGTCAAGGGCTCCAGGATATCGAAGACATTCAAGTAAGTATGATACAAGGGGGAAACATATAAAGCCATTGAGTTGGCAAAAGGAGGTGTTGGGGAGTGGAGGGGGGATGGAGGACGGGGCCCACAGACTTGAACGGGAAGAAGGAGGACAGCCACGCGGCAGAGCATCTTCATACAGTATACGGGGCGATATGGTATCTGCATTGGGCGGCCCCATGATTTTTACACACACACACACACACACACACACACACACACACACAACACTCCTGCATTTCTCGCATGAGATACCCACTACGGCGCAAAAGGGAATAAGCATTCATCATTCAGTCTATTTGCCAAACCCTTGTCGCACCTCTCTCAGGCTAAGGCACATGCAATAGCTTGCAGCAAGATGCAATGTTCCATGGGAATTGGTTCAGATGTTATCCCGTCTCAGCAACGATGAATATATATACATATAAATATATATAGAAACATGATCATCTTCGTTGGATCTGTCTCTCACATTTCTACGCAGCGTTATTGTTGGTCGTTGGCTGAGTGAGATGGTAACATTTCCATTATTTTCATTCCTAAGCACAAATAGCGATGCGCGCAATCAGCGTCGTCAATTCGTTCATCGCTCATGTCTTGCGTGTCCGTCCGTACTTGGCAAACCAGTTAAAAGGGTGGGGGTATCCAGATCATAACGCCCACTCATAAATAGTCAAGGTGATCAAACATTTTGAAGAAAACAAGAAAACAAAAAGAAGAATAGGAGGGTAGAAGAAACGAGGGGAACAAAGGGAGGAAGAAGAAACATCCACACACACACACACACACACAAACACACACACACAGTCTCCCCTTCAAGCACTATCCCCAGTCTGTGAAAGCATAACCAAGCCCCTACTCAGCTCCTTCAAGCTCTCCTTGTCCATGCGCCGCGCATTCTCCAGCCCGACGACCTGCGCCTGCAGCTCAGCGACGCGCACATCCCTCGCCTCGAGTGCGGCGCGCGCGGCGTCACGGCCCTTGACGAGCCCCTTGGTTCGGAGCTCATGCCGCTCCAGGGCCGCGCGCACGTGGCGCCTCGTCGCCTCGGAGATGGGCTGGGTGGACAGGAGAGACATGACCTCGTCTGCTATGCGAGGATGGTCTGTGGCGGCGGGTGTCTTAAAAGGCGAGGGGGAGGCGGGTACCGCAGACGATGCGGTGAGGGTGCGCGTCGCGGCAGGCGTGGCGGCAGCAGGGTTGGAAGGGTTGCTAGCTGTTGGGGGAAAGAGGAGGACGTTGATGTTGCGGTGCGGCGTCGGCGTGGCGGCGTCCCCGATCACGGATGAGGCTTGGTCTAGGGCGTCGCCACCATCTTTAGAAGGGGTGCTGTCTCGGACACGCAACCTCTTAACAGTGCGTTCTTCGTCTTCAGCACGACGGTCCTCACCCGCGATCAGTAGGCTGTGACGGGTGATGGGTGTCGGGATTCCGCCTGCGCGTTGGACAGTCCTCTGCGCGGTCGGTGTCGCGAGGGATTCCCACTGTTGCTGCTGCCTTTTGCGCGCGCTCTCGTCGGCGATCCGCGCCAGCTGGCGGCTCGTGTCTGGATCGTCGAGCTCGTCTCCGCCGTACTCGTCGTCGCTGTCCTCAAGGAAGACGTGGTGCTTGCGTTTTGCCGAGGGTGTCTGTGGCGGGGCAAGTGTGGTGCCAGAGGAGGAAGAGCCCTTGGGCACGGACGATTTTCCCAGCGTGCCGCTCGACGCTGCGCTGCCGTTTTGTGCATGCGTGCTGGCCCCCGCGCTGGGCCGTACCGCACCGGCATTGTGGTTTTCCTCCGCCTCCTCCCCTTCCGCCGAGTCGTAACTCAGGTACTCCGAGTCCTGCGACAGGCTCCACCTCCTCTGTGCTGCAGCGCCAGCGCCTGCGTGAGGCAGACCCCGAAAGGTCCTCTGCTGAGGCCGCACCGTCGCTGGAGTCATCGTTGTCTTGTTCCCTCTCCCAAACGAAGGGGTCACAGGCGGTTCGCCCTTGGCCTGGACCCTGGCGACGATGCCGTTCTCGGAGCGGCAGTTGTTCTTGAGAAGGGCTTCGCGCTCGCGGGGCTCGGCGTCGTGCTGGAAGAGGAAGAAGCCGCACTTGCGCTCGTCGCAGGTGTAGAAGGACTTGCCCTTGTTGGGGCCTTCCTTCTTGACCTTGAGGTTGAGGGCAGGTTTGCGGGGGGAACAGTCGCCTTTTTTGTTTGAGGAGATTATATACAGTCAGCTAAGGAACGGAGAAACGGCGGTCTATTCATGTGCAGGTGAGGAGGAGGAGGCAGAGAAGCAAGAGAGGGAAGGAGGATGGAAAGCATACAGAGCCACAGCCCGTCTTCAAACAGGCCTCTCTTCTTGGGTGTGAATGGCGCTTTGTGTGAGGACCGTGATTTGGAGGGTGTCTTGTACATTTTTAGTAGACCAGAGGAAAAGAAGAACAAGTAGAAGAAGGGAAAATGTCGAGGCAGAAGGAGAAGAGGGATTGGGCCAAGTGATGGGGAAGTAGGAATGTCGGGTGGATGATGACGAACGAATGAGACGAGAGCAAAGAAACCCAGCCGCCTCAGGTTCAGCTCACATGGACCCCTGGCCGCGGGGGGTTGGCGGCTCGGCGCGGGGGGACACCCCTAGTCACACAAAAAGTGTAAACAAGACCAGGGTCTTAATTGATTTCCCAGCCGCTCGGACGCTGTGCTTAAGTACACACTATACGTACTATAGCACATACTTTGGTAAGTACAGGCAATTCACAGGTACATAATAGCAAGTACACACGCATAACAATCGAAAATGCGAGATGGTTTCAAATACTTACTTGACAGCTTCAAGAAAAGAACTCACAAAGAATCCAAGTCCCACTGCGATGTCTTGCCTATCTATGCGAACCTGGGACTATTATATAATTGACATCGAAGTCAGCCGAGCCTGTATACAGACTCGGGCTCGTCCGTTGCTACAAGAGTTTGTTGTTATGTACACGCACATGAATATAGTTTCGAGATACTGAATCTCTCTCGTCCGCTCCCTCTTCTCCTTCTTTTTCATTCGCTATGCAAGAAGCACCACCATCCACAATAAATTGCTCCCACGCCTCCCTATGCTCTACCAAGAGATGTCCTCCCTCAACAAAAGAGAGAAAAGAGAGAAAAGAGAGAAAAGTAAGAGAGAGAACAACAAGAGAAACAAAGGTGGGGTATACGCGTGCGTACATGAAAACGACATAGACTAGAAAGAGAGGAAGAAGAAAAGAGAAGAAAAGAAAACTGTCCAGGATGCTCAAGCTTACTTCTGTATTTCGTCGTCTTGGTTCTTCTTCTTATTCAGACTTCGTAGAAATAATCATCATCCAACCCCTCCCGACTGGGCACAGCACCTGCACCAGGCTGTGGTCCACTGTACACCGCATCCACCCGAACGTTAAGCAGCCTGATCTTCAGCCCGTAGTCGCTGACCAGTGTCACTAGCTTGTTCGTCTCGGCCGTGATGGGCGCCTGGTTCAACAGCATCAGCAGGCCGTCCAGCCACTCCGACGCCAGCGAGTTCGTCATGGGGTGCAGCGTCAGCACGGCCTGCTCCTTGGTGTCGCTGCCCCGAGCCGCCTCCTCGGGGTTCACGTAGCTGTAGATGGTGATCTTGGTCGTTGTCTTGGGCGGGGCAGCACCGCTCGTTAGTAAACCTGGAGCTTTGGGCGTGCCCGGCGGCGGCAGCTGCTGATGGTTGTTGTTCTTGAGCGTGGACCCGCTGGACACGCTCTGGGCATCTTCGCCCGGCGCCGAGACATTGGACACGACCGAGCTGATGGTGCCGAGGTCGATCTTGTCACCCAGGTGGTCGAGTATGGGGTCCGGCGGTGCCCTCTCGGCAAAGTCTGCGTAGTGCAGGTAGCGCCTGTTGTGGGAGAGCCGGGCGAATCTCCACGGCTTGGGCTGGTAGAGCCGCCTTCTGGCGTCTACACTGCCCTCGCGCTGGTGTTCTGCTGGCTGCTGGTCTCGGGCCGGCACTGGCTTGTAGAACCAGGAGCCCTGCAGGAGGCAGCGGATGCGCTGTTCCTTGACAAAGGTCAAAGCCTCATGCTTCAGCTCCTCCCGCACCTGGTACAGGTGTGCGCCCCATTGGTCGTCAAAGGACAGGTCGAGCAGCTCCATCTGCACCTCGCGGAGCCGGCTGCACTCGTAGTCCTGTAGCTCCTCCTCGACCTCCGAGACGTCCCTCATCCTGGTGGCCTGGCCGATGACCCGCTCGATGAGGATCCGTACCAGCTCGGCCACCTTCTCAAAGTCATCCCGCTCCGCACCTGTGGCCTTCCACATGCGAAAAAAGGCGTGGAGCCCTGCGGTGTGCAGCCGAGACCACTGCAGCAGGAGGGGCCTGAACATCCTGTCGTTGCCCTTGCTGTTGTCCATGGCCTGGTAACCCTTGATGTCCTCCAGGTCGGCCTTGTCCACCTCGAAGTGCTCATAGAGCATCAGGGACACGGCCAAGCTGGACCGGGCGATAGGACACCTCTCGTGGAGCGGCCTCGTGGACTGCTCCAGGAGCATCTTCTGGAAGCCATCCTCGTTCTTGCGCACGTAGTCGGTAAGGTCCATCATACCCAAGAAGCCAGCCGTGTGAAATTCGGACGCGGGGCTCTCCGTCTGGAACCCCAGCCTCCGCCACTTCTCTGGGTTGTGTTTCCTGCCGGACGTCTCGCCGGTCGTCGCTGCCGCCGGGTTTGTTGTCGCGGTGGTCCCGTTGGCAAAGGACCTGTCGGGAGCACTGGACAGGTGCAGACCCTTCAGCGCCCTCCTGTGCTCCGGGCGCTCGAGGTCGACCTTGACCTCCTTCCACCTCCGCAGCAAGACCTTGGTGAGGTTCTGGAAGTCGAGCAGCGGCTGGGCCAGGTCCTGCATGGCCGAGCTCTGCATTAGATTATAGACGGCCTTGATTAACCCCAGGTCTTGTAGCCTCTTGATGAACTTGGACCACTCCTCGCCCGCGGGCCTGGCGCCACTAACCCCGCTGACGCCCCTGTCCTCCTTGGAGATGGCATCCCGTACCAGGGCGTTGATGAGCATCAGCGCGGCGGCGCACAGGGCGTGGTCGGCGGACTGGAGCTGGGAGATGACGTGCTCAAAGAATTGCGGGTACACGGCCACGGCAGGCTTGAGGGCACGGAAGCCAAACATGCCAGGGGTCCTGACGGCGGCCGCGATATGGTTGTTCCCGCCGCCGCTGCTGCCGCTGGGGGCAGACTGCGAGTGAGATACCAGAGCGACCAGGATGGACATGGCACCCCGCAGGATGTTGACGAGCGGATTCGTGACGACCAACTCGACGAGGCGCTCGACGAGATCGGTGGCCATGTGGCCCTCAAAGATGTCCCAGCCCATGTCCACCTCCAGCAGCCTGGTCAGCGACTGCAGCGAGTAGGCAAGCGTGTTGCCGCCCGTGTTCATGATCAGCCGCCGCAAGATGACAAGCCCTCCCGACGAGATGAAGACGTCGGCAAAGGCAGGGTCGTTGATCGAGGACTGCAGCTTGAATACAGCCATCTTGCGGGCGGCATCCTCGTCGCTGGCCAGGCGCGACAAGAGCGCGGGAACATCGGCCTGGTCCATGGCGAGACGAGGAGGAAGGAGGGGGAGGAGGACGAGAGATCGTGGGTAATCGACGTCGGTGTTCGGTCACAGGACCCCTCTTCCTCTGCTTCTCTTAGGGCCAGGCAAGCCAAGCCCAAGCAGGCACAGACAAGAGGGCGCAGGACGGGCGGGCGCGGGCTGTCGGGCTTTCGCCGTGCGTGTATGCGTGTGTGTGTAACGTTGACCTGGGTCGTTTGACAGGATACTTTTTTTTCTTATGCAGGGACTCGAGTCGTGACGTAGATGCGCAGGGAAGGGTCGTACACAGAGGATGTCAGGGCTCCCGTCATGACGGCTGCATGTCTCAACAGGATGCAGGTGCTTGGTGCATCTCGAGATTGTGATAGATTGTTTAAACAATGGAGGGCGGGCACTTGGGGGGTTTAAGGTTCCAGGGGAGATTTGTTCGTGCGTCGGCAGATAGTGAGAGCACGCTGCTGGTCAGCGATCACCCTCGCAAGCCTTCAGGGGCAGTTGACACTATTACCATGTAATTGCCATAGTAGATCTGCCCACTATCGTGACAACCTAGCACTCAGCCAGTCTAGCATCCTAGACAGGTCGTGCTACAGTACCATAGATTCAGCGCTGGCTGGCGGGGCCCTCGCAGGTGGGTCCACTAAAGGGTTCGCCAATCCATGCGTGGACGGCAACACTAGAGAAAAATCCCTGCCTCTAGATCTCAACTGGGGACCTGCTCTGATGGATTGTGAATCGTCTTCTCTTCCAACGTCTTTATTGTATGTATTGATTGAATGCCATTTCTTACTTCTCAACCTGAAATTTGCACCAGCAGCTGACGATCGAGACCCTGAACTATCTCTTTTCTTCATGTCAACGGAAGCTACTACGGTAGCAAAGCTAGGGGAGGCCACCAAGAAGTTGCTAGTTTGCTTGTCCCCTGCATTAGTTTCAGGACCGTGTTTCTTTCAGATCACTTATGGATTATATCACACCAACAACATGGATTCCAGAAATGTTGCAGATAATGACGATTGAAAATCATTGAATAATTATAACAATTGACAAATCAAGGCATATACTGTGCCTTATATGACGGTTTTTTTTTTGTGGGGCGGGGGGGGGGGGTTAACTGCGTGGGCGGAAGGCACCGCCCGTGTACTGCATATTACTCTCTCGGGAAGCCAGTGTGTTGGTACAGTGTCTCAGCTAGCCTCGGTTCTTGAGCTAAGAACATCTCATCTGCGCCTGCCAATTCATTGACTGACGTAGCAAGTAAGTACTCAAGCTCCCTTGCCCGTGGCCATACACTAATCCACCCACTTACTCACTGCCACAATATTACACCTCTCGATATTGCTCAAACCACTACTCACATCTTCTACGGACCGCAATCTAGTCGTCTTTTTCTTTTTTCAATTTTTTTTTTTCAATACTAACCAACCTCAGCACTCATGCTGGAACCCTACACGAGCTCGCCAGCCATGAGCTCCCCTTCACAACAGGCACCGCCGCTGCTCTCCAGCCTCAACACTCAGCACCTCGACGCCACCAGCCGCACATTTGGCCTCAGCATACAGGAGCTCCACGACCTCAAGCGCCATGCCTTCGCGGCCAAAGAGACAGCCTACTGCCCCTACAGCAACTTCCGCGTCGGCGCCGTTGTCTTGACCAAGCTCGGTGTCTATATCCCTGGGGCTAATGTGGAGAACGCGTCTTATCCTGTTGGCACCTGTGCCGAGCGCGTCGCCTTCAACAGGGCGATTACTGATGGCCATCGCGACTTCAAGGCCGTTGCTGTCGCCACGGATATCTCGCCACCCGCGAGTCCTTGTGGCATGTGTAGACAGACGTGAGTAGTAGCAGTAGTGCTGGCGATGATGGTGGAGGGCGGTGCTTGTAACCCTCGTCTCGGCCCTTTCTCAAGATCATGCTACTAACCGGACTGGATTTGGTGCCGTGCAGGATCCGGGAGTTCTGCGAGCTGCAGATACCCGTGCTGATGTTCGACAAGGCCGGCGACTATTGCGTATTACGACTGGAGGAGGTGAGCAGCCCCCCACCCCCGGGGCATTATTATCTCCCCCCTTCAGGAAGCTTTATATCCCGAAAGTATGTTGTGCGCTGACCCTGAAGAATCCACTAGCTGCTTCCCTTGTCCTTTGGTCCACCTTGGCAGAGACCTGGAGTGGTTCAGGAGAACCCTTGAAGGACGAGGAGGAATAGGAGGAGAGATATCACCAGCTTGTTCACCATGGTTGGCAGTATCATACCGACTTGGGGATGGGAGAATCCGAGCAGTCTCTTCACTGGCCAACTTCTTCCCCTTCCTTGCTGCGGTGACATTGGTTGAAAGTCTTATACGTGGATCCAGATTGGGACTTAATGCCTACCCAAAGCCTACAGCAGTCGCCATGTTCAAAGTGCTTCCTTTGGTGACTTGTGTGACTTGTGCTCACACGGCTCGGCTAAACCAGAGCTAGAACACCTACACACAACAGAACATGAGAGCGACTTGTTTTCTCGAGACTCCGCCACCATGGCCGCAGGGTGAGGATTCAAGGAATACTTGCACACTGCCCATTGCACAGTGTCCACGTATTAACCTTGACCCAGACATGCTGTTTCCTGAAGCCTCAGAGGGTGATTCCTCCCCGCCATCTCTACACAGGGAGCATGCGCATATTATGGCCAAGGCAGACGAGCACATGGATCAGGGGAAAAGAGGCATATCATCGCCCAGGAGCCAGCAGAGAACTGTGGCAGGCTCTGACTTGGCGGCATGATCAGCACACTGTAGCAAATCCTGAAGAGTCGTGTGGAGGGGGAAAGCAAGCCTTACAACCTCCAAGCCTAAATTTTCGGTATGGCTGCGCTGTCGACACCGGACGGTACTGACCTTGCTTCTCATAACGAACAAGATGGTCAGGGGAGGGGTCCGGCAGGATGCTTTTCACTCATATGTCAGCAGGAATCCCATCTCTCAGCACTTTCCACAGCACGCCCTCAACGCTGTTCTAGTTCGCCCCCTCGCTAGCACGTAACCTGGGATGACATCCCCACGACGCAGCATTATCCAGCAGACAACAAGACTCACTGTGTGCGCCCTATGCATGTCTCTAGTCGAGGTGCACTTCTCATGTCCAGGGCGAGACTATGGCGTCGCGAGCACAGCTGAACCGGGGTAGTAAAAAAGACAAACCAAAAAAAATCAAGGCTGCAATGGGGCTGACTGGCCCTGAGCGCATCTTCGGAAAAGTGCACAAATCCTCAGGATCAGCCAAGGCATGTTTTCTGCCCTTTTCTTCAGCCGCCTCGCTGCCCTTATTACGTCCTATTCGGTCAGAAAAGTGCTGATTTTCTTCCTCTCTCATGCGGCACATGCCCGGCGCTTAAATTGCCTCAAAGTGAAGCAATGCTGGGTGGACTGTTGTCCGGTCGCGGCGTCGAGCACATGGTCGGTGAGAGTCACTGCTTGTCTACCGAGGCGAGAATCTCATATTCAAATAGGCGTTAGAGAGCATCATGTATGTATTAAATACTTGGCTGTCTGCCTAGAAAATTCTCTTCTCCATCTTCGGACTCATAATACACACCCAAAAAAAAAAAGAAGGAGCCAACTCCACACCTCCCCCCCCCCCCGCCAACCCCGACTTGACTTTTCTCTGCAATACTTTGCTTGAGTGGACACAAATCAGACTTCATCATTAGCGATTATTTTCTTTCTCTTTGTCGCCCCCCCCCCCCCAACTCTTCTTCCTCTTCTTGTCACTGCGCCATGACAGCATAGCAAGACTATTTTTCTCCAATGGGGCATGGTTTGGAAACACTCACCAGCGCCCTGGGCTGGCTCCAAGAGCGATGCCGCTGGGCATACTGGCTTGCCAACGTCGTCTCATGTAGCGTGATGATCGGGTGCGCCGTCTTCGACCCCATCAGCGCCACCGAGGGTCATCGATACTGCGACGTGTGAGTCTTGCGCCTGCGGCGAACGGCCTGTCATGCACTGCCCTCCCTCACTACGTCTGTCATGTATCCATCTCACCGGTTTCACAGCCTCCTTCCCGCGTTTGCGCTCTCTGCGGTGGTCTGGCATCTTTTAAACCTCGACGCACTTCTCAGGCGAGTCCTCCTCCTACTACACCTCCTCCTTCCAGGTCCTCCCCACCCCCATTCTCTCTCCCTCTCCATGTTTGGTGAAACCACTAACCACCACTGACCACTGGGGCAGGGCCGGATGCTATACTGGGCCCCCAGGTTTGGTTCTCCTCTTGGTCATCATCATCCCCGCAGGCCCCTTCCGGACGGACTTGGTTGCCTGGCTTCCGCTTTACCTCGCCACGCTGAGCTTGGTGACGGCATCGGTCGCTCACATCATGGACTGGCCCCCTGCCGCTACGGACCGTTCCGCCGACCGTATCGACCTCGAAAACCAGGACGACACCGAGCCCGACGTGGAGGGAAGAGGAGGCCCGCCCAGCCCTGCGGTGGTCCGCTGGATGAGTGAGCTTCCTTCCAGATACGTCTTCGGCCTGGACCACGACCACTCCCGCCTCGTCTCGTACTCCGACAGGAGGTCCGGCACCACAATGTCCCTCTCCAGCACGCCCGGCCATGCCAGACCGTCGTGGGGATGGCGCGTCCTCGGCTTCTGGCTTGACCCGCTCGCTTTGGCCCTTGGTCGGCAAAGGCCGCCGCCCCGGAGGCTGAGCCATGATTCTTTGGACGAGCCATTGGACCCTTACCACGATGACGTTGCGCCCGCCGACCAAGAGCCGTGACGATCGCCCCGTACACGCACTTCAAGGATCCGCAATTTGTTTCAATTTGCCCTCCAGCTCCGATCCCTCCGAGAAACGACAGACACGAACGCACCTCGCACCCGTCCATCCAGATCAAAGGACGACAACTGTACCAAACATTCCTTTTCCAGAAATATAGCCCCTTCTTCGGTATACGGTACGGTTACTGCGGCTTGTCACTTTTTTTTTGGTAATTTTTTCCCCTTGAATTACTTACACAGGACGGATTGGTCTCCTCGACACCCCCACCAGACAGCCGATGCAGCACACAATAGTACCCTTCGACATCCTGGCCAGACGTAAGGATAAGTTTGGTTCTGTCTTTGGATCCAACTCGCAGTGGAGTGTTGGTTCTGGTGTCCCGTAGAATGAATGCCGTCTGCAGGGCCATGCCTGAGGAGACAACCGGAAGATTGATATGAGGTTTTGGGGGGGAAAGAGGGGGCAAGGAGGGAGGGGCACAGGCTGTTGGTTTTGGGGCGGTTTATCACATATCTGGTGTTATGGCGGCGGCGTATGGATATTATGTCGAGGCTGATGAATGCAATGGTTTCTCTACCTTTGGTGCACACAGACAGACCTGGCCCTTGAGAACTCCCAGACCTGAAATATGTAACAATTAGCAAGTCAAGTGAGCGCCTTTCGGGCCATCAGCGCACGCACCGTGGCGGCTTGAGATTGGATCCAGCACAGTTTAACTCAGTCCAATGTCAATGGACATCTTTTGTAGAACCCATCATAACAACTTCATACCACAGTCGGCGGGCTGACCGAGTGACACAACGCCGTGACCTCGGTGATGCCCCGTCTCAGTGGTACCCACAAACACCCGGAGACACAAGGGCAGGGAGTCGGTCCCCGAGCAGTGGGAGCGGTGCGGACCGGGCCCCGCAAGATAAAGTAGAGTACCAGGTCCAGTAATTGTAGTACCATAGTACTATGGTAGCACCGTAGCAGGAAGAGGTCAAGTGACCCGTGGCGACCCAGCCCGAGTGGGGGAAGAAGGCGCATTGGGCGGAGGAGGCGTAGAGGTCCACTTTGGGAGCGACCTGAGCAAGGCATGAGGGACCCGCCGTGCGGTACGGGTGCAACCCCCTGAAAGAAGGAAAGCTGGGGAAGAGCTCTAGCGACTTTTACCTTTGGCTCTCTCTTGTGGGACGTGAGACGCAGACCGAGTCTAGCAGTTTGGCCAGCGCATCACCACCTGCAGCGATAACAACGACCGTCCGAGGCTCTTCAAGACCCTTTGTGCAGCCGGCTCTCCTTGGATGAGAATGACAGACAAGACCCAGGTCTTATCTGTGGATCAACGGGCGAATTGTCCTCTCTGAGACGAGGCAATCATTCTGAACCTGGATTGGTTGGTTGATCGGCATGCTTTAAATCCCAAATCCATCAAACTGTATGTAAGTGAGGTGGTTGGGGTCGCACGCTACACACCTTTGCCGTCGTCGTACGAGGGCGTGCCAACATCGATATCCGGAGAGAATTTTCCAGACGTTTGAGTGGCCGGCTATGCTCCCCCCCCCCCTTTTCTTGTCCTATTTTCCTTTTCTCAATCCTTTCCCTTGGATCTCTTCTTCCGAGCCGCTGCACCCGCCGTAGAGAAGGGATCGTGGAAGAGATAGAGAGAGAAGAAAAGGCAAGACAGAATGAATGATATCGGATTGTCGTGAATCGTGATGTGCCACATAAGACTCGGATCTGTAACGTCGCTTCTACCCTCTCCTCTCCCAGCCCCACCGCATGGCTTGAGTGGAATGCCCATAAATGCTCTTCTGTTTTCTTCCGCCGAGACCTAAACATGGCTGCCCCATAGATCAGAGCTCGAGATGGATGTTGCAGCCATGGAACGTGTGATATGATTGGCTAATGGTCAAGTATTGCGCGGTGAGTCGGTGGGTTGGTTTGGTCTGGTTGGCTATGCGCATAAACGTGAGGAGATCGAAGAGTAATTAATCTATGGTCCCATGAACCATGGCGCTACGCCACCGTCAGTCATGCTCTCTCACTCTCTCTTTCTCTGTCAGTTTGTTGTCGCCCACTCGTCATATGAATCGGAGATGACTCCAATTTATCGTAAACGTGACGTTGTCGGCGGCCCGTGATTCAGATTGATGGAGGCATAGATTGACAGGTTGGCAATGTTGTATTCGGTTCAGAGAAACCGAATCGAACAGGCTTTGACGTCGCAGGTTCTCTCCCCTGTCATTTGTGTGGGTTGGGTGGTCGCATGCATTGCACCCTCAAAGGGGGAAAGCAGCAGTAACTTCTCTTGCATAAGTACTTAAAGTACTTACCATGGTAACGACTTGAAATAGCGGTGGCTCCTTCTTGATTATTGTAAACCCCTCCCCCCAAGTCAGCATGGAAAAGGGGCATTCCTTTTTTATGCACAGGCGGCAGACGCAGTAGTCAGAGGCTCTTGGCCTACCGTTGACCAACCGCGGTCCACTTGGCCCTGTAGAGCGTCTCCAATCAACGCAGTCAGTGCCTGACTCAGGGTCCTCGTCCCCTTCCGACCCGAACTCTGTGTCCACTTTTCACCCCGCTGTCAGGCATGGTGATCACCTGCTGGCCCGGTGAAGGGCCACCAAGTGTGCTAAACTGTATACTAAGTAGTTTGTGCTAAGGCACCTAGGCAGTAGTCAGGAGATCAACGCAGACCGTTTACCCCAAAACGCCCCTCAGCATCATCCCCCCAGCGACAACCCCTCCTCTCTGCCTGTGCCTCTGTCTCTGTGCAGACAGGATTCCAGACACTGCCGGCCAAAATTGTTGACTTAAACCGCCTCCCGTTTCTCTTGACTCGACTATCCTCGGCCCCTCCGCCAACCCCAAACCGGCATTCTCTTAAATTCCATTTCTCGACCTTCCCCAACCACCACCACACTTTTTCGACAAACAAGGTGCTCTCTGTTGTGATACCAACAAAGGCTCGTCAACCGTCAAGAGCCAGCGATTTGAAGGGGACGAAAGAGACGTCTCGGTCGTCGTATCACAAGTGCGAGGCAACAGAGAAGAGCAGGATGAGCTGAAATGGCTCAGGGTTTCGCGTTGGATTAGGACGACAGCAACGCTCAAGACAAACACGGGCAGGTTTTGACCTCGACATATTACAAAGTCTCACACAATCACAGCCCCTCCCTGGACTGTTGGCTCCCAGCCTTCAACGTCAACTTTCCAACTCACCGCCATACCGCGCATGCCTGGTGGTGGTATCTTCTGGTCCCAAGTACCCCCAGTACACATGCACATGCATCCCCTGGCCCGCCAGTCTTGCTCGCTAAGGTAGCAAGGACTCGTCCGACCGCCTCGTCGAGGAATCCTCCGTACATACGCACAAGTCCAGCCTCCAGCCTCAATTCACGAATATCGATCACCGCAGCGACAGCAGTTCCCTCGAGCGAACAGCGAGCTTGTGCGTGTCTCCTCGTCTGCGAATCAGGACAGGCCTCACCTTTTCCTCTCTCTATGTCTGCGACTTCACGGTGACACTCTTGGCCAACCCACCAGACCGGGGGATATCGCCAACATGGAGTCCGTTCCTGAGACCGAGAAGCTCGAGGACTTTCGACCTGCACCTCTTCCCACACTTCGCCTCCAACACTCCAATTATACCCTCCAATCGTCGTCGCCCTCCTCCTCCTCTCCTGCTACTGCCTTCGCTTCCGACCTCGACTCTCCTCGAAAACCTCCCACCATGCGGCGTGCCACCGACCCTGCCCCCGCCTCCCCCGTCTCTCCCACTTGGAATGCCGCTGCCCTTCCCTACCGGCCAAGGACCACCTCGCCGCTGTCAGGCAATCATATGAGGTCCAAGTCGGCTGCCACTCTGGGACCCCCGCCCATGGGACGAGCACAGTCACTGCCTGGTGTGAATGGCTTGGGCCATATTCTCATACCTCGACCTGAGAGCCCCTCGGGGTCTCCTCATCGGTCTCGTGCCATGCGGAAACCTGTAGATGACATTTACCCTCCAGTCTCGCCCACGCGGAGCTCTGTACTGGACCCAGAGCGACATTTGTCCGAGCGGAGCAGCATACCAAATCTGGACATCACATCGGCGCCAGCAGTCCGGCATAGACGCCCATCATCGCCCCTCCGCTATGTTGCAGGCTCCTCTACTTCCTCCACCGCCGGGGGCTACTCTTCTTCCTCTACTACTACTTCGTCGTGGTCTTCGGTCGCCTCGTCTCCGGTACAGCGACCGTATGACCCTGCTGCCGGCGACAATTACTCCTTCTCCTCGGCATACCCACCTTCCTCTTCCATACCCTCGACACCCATCTCCATGCGGTCCAGGAGCCCCAGCATCTCCAGCTTGGAGACCATCCCGGACACCCCTGACGCGGAGGAGGCAGCGGTGGAGGCAGAGAAGATCGCACAGCTCAAGGCTGCAGCCGACGCCGAGGACGGAGGCGAGCCCAAGGGACGCAGCAGTCTAGACACGCCTGTGCGGGGCCGGACCATTATGGGATTTGGCACCAGAGACAAGCGCAAGCGGTGGAGTGTCTGTGGCGCTGAGCGACGGGGCGACCTGGATCTGGAGACCATCTGGGAGGATTGAGTAAAGGAGCAAAAAGTTGTTGCACACAGCACACGGCTGGCAAATTGCAGGAGTCAGTATGCCTGGACAAAAAAGGCAGCGCAGCGCAGCACATCAGGGCGAGGTTGAGGCAGGGTCTCAGAGGCAAAAAGATGACTACAGCCAATATGTCTCTCCCTAACGGCATGATTTGCTACTACTGGAAGCTTGCAGCACGGGCTAGACACATCATAAGCCTATGGGGGAGGTTTTTTGTTTCGTTTTTTTTTTTATTTTTGCGAATCAACGCATCAAGTGCGTTTCTTGTTTCACGCAAAGCACAGCATGGGGGAACATCGGCGTTCAGAGTGAGCCTTGTTTCGATACCCCACCTATCGCATGTGGCGTTCTCTCCTTGTCGATCAACACACGAAAAGAGCAGAAGAAGAGAAGAAAAACGAGAAAAAAGGTTTCAGGTCTGGACCCAGGAGCGAGGACTTTAGGACGGCTGGGCGAGAGCTCGCCGTCCAGAGAGAAGGGAGTCAGGCCGTTCCGTGTACACACTAGGCAACCAAGGGCGGACTCTTAAGCAGCAAATGAATCCAATGAATCAAAGCAGGGCAGGTGTATAGCGGGTGTTGTAAAGTCATATTGTGTCTTTCTGTGCAGGACTTTTCTGAACTTGGCTTGCCTCATGTCTCGAGGTGGTACAATGGTTTCCGTCTCCCTTGCTGGGCATAGGCCGAGATGTGTGAGTGTTCCCTTGTGCCCGGCCACTACACTGACATCCCTTGTCACTTAGACAGTTTCCAAGCCCCAGCTGCGAATGTCATCCCTCACGGTGGCAGACCGGAGGGGAAGGAGAAGAGAAGAAATCAACAGCTCCAGAGAAGAGAGTCCGCATCATGTCGAATGTCTATAAGAATCCTCGAAGGTGCTCTCAACTCAGTATGCATCTTTTCCTCTCTCTCGTATCAGGATCATCAGAGCAGCAGCAGCAGCAGCAGCAGTGCCCTTCCCCTTTTCCTCAAATTCACAACAACACTCTTTCTTCTCCAGGGGAGTCTTCACTCGCTATTGTTTGTTCTCTAATATCTTTTTTAAATCAAGATATTATTCTATATTTAAAAGTTGCTTGGTCCTTCGTTATAAAAATATGAAGCAACAAGCGCTTCTCGGGATTCTGGGATCCCTGCTGTCTCTGCAGGCCGCCGCATTCCCTCAGCCCAGAAATGTGAGCAAATTCCAAAGCCTTCCCCCCCAAGGTCTCGTCTTGGGAAGAGAGATTTGAGAATATATATAAAAAAAAAAAAGTCTCAGCCAGTTCTTATTTTTTTTCTTTTTCTCTTACACACACACATTTAACTAACCACACACTCTTTTTTCTCTTTGCAGCTCTGGCAGAGACTCAGCGGTGCTCTTGAGCATCGTGGCGACAATGAGGCTGTCGTCAAGCGCGACGCCGAGGATGCAGATGCGAACCCTACCACCATCACGTCCACTGCTCTTGGCGTCCACACCTCTGCCACTTCGGTCAATGTGTGCCCTGTGCAGATCCGCTACGTGACTGTGACGGTCACCAAGCCGACCACCATCACGTATTTCCCCTCGTCGTCTGTTGTGGCCAATGCTACTGGTAACTTCACCGGCACGCTGCCCAACGTCACCTTCACCCTGCCGCCTCCCATCAGCTCGCTGCCCCTCACCATCGTGCCCACCGGCATCCCAGAGAACTTGACTTTGACCGCGGCGCCCAACACCACGTCGACTCTGGAGATCCCTCCCCCTTTCAACATCTCGACCCTGCCCCCGGTTGTTCCCACCTCGCTGCCTCCTGTGGTCAACATCAGCACCTCTCTGCCTCCGTTGGTCAACATCAGCATCTCCACCCCCTCGTCGGAGCTGCCGCCTCCGGTCCCGAGCACCAGCAATGTCACCCTCACCAACACCGTCTCGCCAACCTTCACAGTGGGCCCGTCTCTCTCCATCATTGTGCCTCCCCTCAACTTCACCGTCTCGCCGTCGCCGCCCATCGAGACGCTGTCGCCCATCGAGACCCTCACGGGCTTCATCAACAGCAGCAGCACCATCGCCGTCGTCATCGAGACCTCGCTGACCGCGCCGGTGGAGGTGCCGCCCACCGAGACGCTGTCTCCCTTCACCACCCTCACCGAGTACCCAGGAAGCAGCAGCACCGTGGTCATCATCGTGGAGACGCCCGTGCCCATCCCCCCTTTCTCCGAGACGCCTCTCTTCTCCGTGTCCGCCCCCAGCGTGTCCACTTTCGTCATCGCCACCACCATGACCCCGCTCGTGACAGCCTCGTCCATCCAGACCATCCCCATCACCTCGGTCGTGCCCTCCATCACGGGCACCATCACCGGCTCGCCGCAGTCCATGCCCACGGGTACCCCGAACCCCTCCGACACGTACTGCGACGTCCACGGCACCTCCCTGGGCGACTACTACCTCGGCACCTGGGTCGAGAACCGCTCCGGCGTCCAGGTCACCCTCGAGGGCTGCTACCAGTTCTGCGACATCTACGACAACCCAGACCACCTGGGCGGCTGTGCCTCGTACGAGTTCCACGAGGAGGAGGGCATCCCCGGCTCCGCCCGCTGCGATCTCTACGGCGCCACCATCCCTTATGTCGTCGGCAAGCTGTACGAGAACGCCGCTGGCGTCTGGTTCGATCTGGCTTGTGGGAGCCCGAACAAGTATCTCAACATCACTAGCACTCCTGACTATTGATCAGAGAAGAAGAAGACGACGACGAATGACAACAACCTGACGAGGAGAGGAAGAGAAAAGAAAAGAAGAAGGTAAAAAAGGTAAAAGAGGAAAGACAAGAGAGAAGGAGGCGAGAGAGAGAAAGAAAAAAAACCTCATCAACAGCAAATGGTGTGAAAATGATGATGAGTGCAGGGAAGCAGATTGCATTGGTATGGCATGCACACGAGCATCGATTAGGGCTTTTTCGGCCTCTTTGCTACTTACGATCCTTTTTTTTTCCGATTGCATTTCATTCCCACTATTGGGTATCACGACACGACCTCTACGGCTTTCTTGATATTATTAGATCTAGCAGCATTCTCTTAGCCTACTGAAATTCAATTCTCTGGTCTCAAAAAAAAAAACAAAAAAAGAAGAAAAAGAGAAAAAAAAGGTCCCTATTTCTGCTTTCGGGGTCTGGTTTTTCTTACTGTGCAGGTTGACAAGTGACTTGACCAAGTATGCAGAGATGCTCGGTCTTGTGTAGTACTGATAGCAGTTGGTATCTTTTGTTTTCAATCTGAATTTTCTATCTCCCTCTCTCTTAGCTGACAAGACAATCTTCATCTATCATCCAAACAGCGCCCGGTTTTTTGGTTTTTTTATTTTTTATTAATCAAACGGTATCCTGCGCAGTTGCTGTTGCCCTTGCTTCATCGCCTCCATGCCGGCAGCGACACCACTTGGTACCTTGATCCCGCAGCACTCGCCCCATCCGTTCTGCTGGTGTACATGTCGCACCCCGCCCTCCTGAAACACCTGGACCTCGCCGCCCTCGTCGTCCTCCTCCTCATCAGGCAGCCCGCCGAGCTGCTGCGCCTGGTCGCTCATGCCGTCGGCGGCAGGGACCAGCGAGCCGAACAGGAAGTGCTGCATAACGGGCAGTTTCCGCAGCACCTCGGCCACAAACATCCTCCGCATGCCGCCCTCGACCTTCTCCCACGACCGGGCGCTCGAGATGTCGTCAAGCATGGGGCTGTGCCACCGCAGGCCTTTTACCGTCTTGGTGCTGTTGACAAACACGATCTGGTTCAGGTAGAGGTAGTCCCGCCCGAACTGCTCCAGCATCAGCTCCTGGTGGATGGCCCGCGGCGTGATGTACTTGTGGTGCAGCAGCTGGCTGGCGCCGAAGAGGAACGGCAGGAACTGGTAGTCGTCTAGGCCCCAGACGCCGTGCGAGCCCGCCGGCTCCAGGTAGTACGTCGACTGCACCACGCGCATGACCTCGAGGTAGTGCGTAAAGACCCGCAGCACCAGCGCAGGGAAGTCGGCGCGGCCCACCACCCGCAGCTGGTACAGGCACAGCAGCCACACCAGGAAGTTGAGCTCGTGGCCTGAGCCATAGTCGATGCGCCGGCGGTTGCCAAAGGACTGGCTCAGGTAGGTGGTGAGCTCGGCCTCTGCGCCGGCCTGCGTGACGCCCAGGTCAGCGTGCCACTGCGGAGAGCGTGCCTTGGCGCCGTCGAGGAAGTCTCGGAAGCGCTTGTTGCCGAAGCGTGAACCGCCTTGGTCGTCGGGCGGGTTCTGGTAGACGAGCTGCTCGGTCTCGTCCAGAATCGCTATCATCTTCTTGACCGTGGGGCTCAGGTTGTCGTCCTTGATGGCTGATATGGGTGTGTCGATGACGGACTCGGACAGCCCAAAGACCCAGGCCACGATGAGGTCGTAGGTTGGCGACCCGAGGAAGAGGTCATGATCTTCTTTGGACAGGATTCGCCGTGTTGGTACCTGGAAGGACATTGGATTCTCTGGAGGAGGGGGCAGGGCGGGCGTCTCGGGAAGGGGAAGCGGGTTGCCAGGACCTTGTCGTCGCCTGGGCTCAAGCTTGGGCAGCCTGTGCCTCAGATCTGGAATCCCTGGTCCAGAGGACATGGCTGCTGGCAGTTGTGAGGTCTTTCCTCCAGTAGCCATAGTGGTTGTTCTGAAGGTGCGATAATCAAGCACTGTTATTTGGTTGACAGGAAAGAGACTGAGTGGTGAGTAGTGCGGTCGCGCGTGTGGTACGAGTAGTTGATGTTTAGGTTGTATGAGGTGAAGTTGAGGTCAGAATTACAGCACGTTAATACTACGGGACTGCCCCCGCGGCCATAGCTTAGGACCCTGCAGGAGAAGCTGAAGAACCCCGCTAGCTACAGGCGCGTTGTCACTGTAAGGTGGGGGTCATGCTTAGCCTATCATGCCCATGAGATCATCTCGCCAGCCAGGTTGGCCCTGGTCTAGCTGCCAATGATTAGCCTACCTGGGCTCTAAAAGAAGCTTTGGTGCAAGGCAAACATTGAAAGATCTTCGCGCCTGCAAGAGAGCCTCATTTAAGCTCCTACCATTTATCACGTTCAACACCAGTCACACCCTCCCCCCCTCCCCAACCCAGGCCAGCAGCAGCAGCAGCATCATCATCATCATCATTATGACTGTGTCACTTCAACCAGAGGCAGCACTGTCGCCCTTGCCCAAGGCTGATGGGTCTGCAACGTATTCATACGCGGGATACACCATCACGGCCTCTGCGAACGGTCCCATCGAGGCCCAGAGAAGGGATGAGCACCCTTACGAGGCTCTCGTCGATGTGGTAGTACGGCCTGCCGCAGGTGTCGGAGGTGAGTCTTTCCTCTTCCCCGAGGTTCTTCATGTGTGGCTGCTCACCAAACCCCTTCGCTCAGGCACGCGAGAGCGGCATCTCGAGTCGTTGCTGCAGCAGTCTCTGCGACAGCTCATCCTCGTCAAGAATTTCCCGCGCTGCCTCATCCAGATTGTATTGCAGATCACCGCCTCTCCTGCCAACGAATACGTCAACACGAAACTCACTCAGGCCAGTACGGTAAGTTATTAAACGCCCAGAGTTGATCCCCTGCCGTGATCCTCCCCACCCCCTTCCCTTCTCTCTCCTTCCTCCCCTTATAGGAGACTCAAGGCTGTGAAACGGGGCTAATTGTTCCTGCCAGGACCTGTCCATCATCCCCGCCCTGCTTCAGACGGCAGTTTTGGCCCTGCTGTCCGCTGCCGTACCGATGAGGTCGACCGCGACATGTGTCGTTGCGGCAGTGTCGCCCGAGGACGGCAAGACCGAGGTCGTCATCGATCCGTCCCCACGACAGGTGGAGCTGTCTCGGTCTGTTCATGTGCTGGCCTTCACCTCTCACGATGAGCTGCTGCTCGCCGAGAGCGAGGGTGACTTCTCCATGAACGAATGGGATCAGGTCTACGATACCGCGCGGTCCATCTGCTGCAGGCCCCCCGCGCGAGAGGTAGACATGGTCCTGGACGACGATCAGCAAGCTGGTCTAGATCTGCGGCAGTTTGTTCGGTCGACAACAGAAGCTAAAGTCACGGCTGACCTTCACTGGAAGTGATCAGTTTCGCAAATCATCGTCGCCTGTCTCCATGTAGCAAATGGCTCCTGCAAGTCTTTTGACTCTTGGAACACGGAAATAACACCTTCCCTAACAGCCGGAATCGCACAGATCCCTCATGAAAAGGGGAATAAGCTGCTTCTCAATCAGAGAAGACGTCGCGCGGCAACGGCCAAATTGAAATTCACCTGGCTGGAGCGGCAATCCCGGCAGCGCTGACAGTGGCAGGAGATCCGATGTCAAGGGATCAACAAATGATGATCCTTTGACGCGTCTGTTTGTGCATGGAAGTTTTGGCAGGGTCGATCCGACCGCTGCAGTGTTCCCAAACGTCTGGGTGGAGTTCAAAGTCAAGCCCACGTCTGGGACGGTGTTTCAGCACACGTCAAATTGCCGCCCACCACAAGCCAACCGGAAAATCGGTGACAGCTACTGGACCCGCCTCTAGAGAAGAGGGCGAGCGAGTGGTGGCTGAAAAACACTCAATCTCACTCTCTCGGTTTAGAGGTTCAGATGATCTCGGATCAAGTAGCCTCAAGCTCGAGACCACGTGCTGACAACCACAGTCACACGCTGCTGTGGTGAAAGTCTGGTACCATTCAGCCTCCCCTGTTGGCCAAACTAAAAGGAGAGACAAAAGAATGAAAAGCTTGTATTATTGATCAGATGGTCTGTCCCAAACATCAATGATTTGCCATGATGTTATTGACATTCTGTCCAGCTGGCTGTGAAAGCTGCTGCTCGGCGGGCTATTACACGCCGAGCCAGAATGGCCCATATTTTGCTGGTCTATCAAACGACTAATGTCCATTTTCTTCTGCTTTCTTCTTTTTCTGCCTACATGACCAAGGCCCAATGAAAACTCTGCAGCCGAAAATAAAAAAACAAAACTTGCTGCACCCCGTCGTCAAATTTAGATTTCAGTTTCGCCCCTCGATGCATATCAGAACAAGCCAATTCGTTGACATGCAGGACACGTCTCTGCCTGCCTGTTCTTCAGGGGATGAGACGCCATGCTGCTGCACAGAGCTTCGCGACGCACCGCGGCCCTATCCTTGCACAACCTGAGACCGGAGGCGGTTGCGGCTTGCTCAAACTCGGGAAGGGCAGATCTCTAACGAGCTCCTTTTCTACTGTTATCGTGTCCACTTGTGGGGTCTGGTGGACGCCTCGCTACCGTATTGTTATTGAATCGTCCATTTGGAACATAGATCCCAACAAGAGCTGTCCGTTCTGGGTTATCAAGAGAGAGATACGAGCTTTCATCGGATAGAGATTCCTTACCAACGTTTCCCAAGAACAGGGCAGAATAAATCCCCCAACATTGCAGAAAAAGACATACGGATGTGCGTTGAGAGCTCTTAAGTCAGAGAGAGTATTGTAGTTGAGACGCGAGGCTGCAAGAATCATCCTCCCCCTTCTTATTGGCTTATCTGCCCTACATGAGCAAGACAATAACACAATCTAGACCGCGTCGCATTGAAGCCTTTGTGTACGCTGTGAGGCATCAATCCCTTGACGGGTCTACCCCGTATCTTCATGGGGGTCTCTTTTGGGTGGCACCCTCCTCCCCCTTCCCTTCCTTTGTCAAATGCCAGGGGCAATCCCAGGTACAACGTTTCTAAGTGGACGACCTTGCCTGCGCGAAAAGACTCACAAGCCTTCTTCCTGTTGGCGGGGCGATCGATCCGGTTATACCCTGTGGCTGCACCCTCCTCAAAACAAGGAGGGTCCATTCTGGCAACCACACCTCAGCCTTGTCCCCCAGCAACAAGAGCTGTTTGGCTTGATGGGGCTTCCACTCTCTCTATCTTCCCTCCCCCACACTCTCTCTGCCTGCACCGGGCAAAACGCCAGACCCAGGGCAAAAGAAGAACCTGAAGCGACCCCTCGTGCAGTCTTCGTCCCAGTTCTAACTCGGGTCCCTGTCCGTGTTCAAGCGCGCAAGGGCCCTCGATCGACCCGCAGCGTACATTTGCATAGCTAGCCGATCGTCAAGACACTTAGTTGGCGGCTCTTAAAAAAAAAAAATTACAATACATAATGAGTCTGTCGCTGGTCTGCCAGAAAAGGGCTTTCATCGCATCTCTCGACGATTTCCCCCTTCCAGCAGCATGGTAAATCACAAACAATCTTGTTGACCTCCCTTTTTTCGTTCTTTTTTTTTCCCTTTCTTTTCCTCTCTTCCTTCTCCCCCCCTTTCTTTCCCTCTCAAGCGAAACAGCAGAGCTCTGGTAGTTCTAGCAAATTACCCCCCCCCCCTCTGTTTGCTTGCCTCGTTTTTTCTCTTCCACCCGTCCGCCTTAATTCATTCATCCATCCACCGTCCCTTTCCCTTTTTTTTTATATTTATTTTTCATCTTCTTTAAAGTACGCCGGCGTTCTCCATTTTTCTTCTTTTTCTTCTTCTGGTATACTTCATTTCCACCACCATTATTACCAACCGGTTCAATTGGGTCATTCAATCACACTGCATACAAATCCAGCCCATTCGGAAGGGAGCCTTTACATCCATCGTTTCTCGACTGCATTAGCATCACACACTTATAGACCTGGCGTCCTTCACTTCTCCCCCAATTAGACTCGGCAAGCGGACTTTGTTCTTCGAAAGATACCCCCCCCCCCCAACCTCCATTTTTTTTTTTTATAATCTACGACTCGTCAACATTTGCCGTCGGGCGCATGCAGCCTTTTCGCATCGGACACTAATTCTGGCAACATCCTTTTCTTTTTTTGGTTATACTATACACAATCTTTTGCTGCATCTCCAGATCACAATCACGCCCTATATTCTTATTTCGTCCTTTTGGTGTGACAGCTTTTTTTTTTGTCTCCGGAGCAAAACATCCCAATAGATTTCATTCCCATCATCAGGTAAGTTCTCCAGCATTCCTTCTTTTTACCGGTTTTTTTCTTCTTTTTTTCCCCTTCATTTTTTTTTTGTTGAAATCTGGAATTTGCATACCTTTTGGAACGTGTGCACATGGACTAACGATTGTGGTTGATTGGCCTGACAGTTCTTGCGAGATTCTCAAAATAAGATCGACGCACCCCCGAGTTATCCGGAAGCCGTTGCAACCTGCACTCCATCTCACCCGCCTTGTTCGCCTCTTCTTCTGGTTTCCAAAAAGGACCCCTGGTTTCTAACTGGGACAGCTCAGTAGCCTCGGCCTGTTCCCACCGAAACCAAGCCTAATCTCCAGCTTACAAGGGGAAAAGGGGGGTTTTCTTGAATAAACCCCGTTGTTTTGTACCTGGTACCTGTCAGTTTGCGGGTGTCGTCTTTAAGAAGGCTGGTTTCTTGAGACTCCAGTTTCCCAAGAAATCATTCAAGACAGCGCAGCAAACAGCATCAGGAAAATTGCTGCTTGTTGAGATCACAAACTACAACAAGTCTACAGCAACAGGCCTTTTTTTCTTCTTCTTCTTGTCTCGGGTTTTACATCTCGAAGCGAGAAACGGGACCCCCTTGTCGGACTTCTTCTTCCATCTTCCTTCGCGACCTTTTTATCACCGAGATCGATCCCGCTTCTGCTAGAGTTCCGCTTGGACCGCAGAAGAACGTCACACAATGTCGGACCAACTACTTTCCCCGACTTCGATCCACCCTGCGCTGAGTGCGACCAGTCAGACATCCCAGTCCGCACTGCAGCAGCAGCACAAGACCGATGGATTTAACACTACTTCCTCCTCTTCTTACTCCCACACCCTGTCCCACCACCAGACGGAGCGTCCACGGACCTCGTCGTCTTGTTCTTCTGTCTCTGGCTCGGGTTCAGAGGCTGTGACATCGTCCTCTTCTCTCCGGCTCAGTCCGCTTCAGATTAAGCCATCACTATCCTCGTCCTCCTGTTCAGCCTCGCCTATATCTCTGCTCCCCCCTTCCTCACTACAACAACACCTCTCTCTAGACGGACCAAAACACAACAACAACAATAGCAACCATCTCCGCCATGTCGACCAGAGCCACCCCGTCTCGCTTGCAGCTGCTCTCGTAAGCGCAACACCCTCTGACAGCACCACCACCAAACCCTCGTCCACCTACAACCAGGGTCACCACCGGAACTCCCATTCGATTGAATCTGTCCCGCGACAGACGCTCATCAAGGCACTCGCTTCCTCCGTCGCCCGCAACAACAAGCCCCAGGCTCTCTCGCTGCCCAGCATGCTCAGCAACAACAGTACAGCTGGCGCAGGCGACGCACGACCCGGCACATCATCCTCGCAGCTCTGCGACGCCCTGAACGACCTCGCACTCCGCAGCTCAGGCGCGGCGGGGGTCCCGGCGCGGACACCCACCACGGCGCTCCCGGCCCTGCAGTCACCATGTTTCTACCACCAGCGCTTCGACGGCATCGTCGACATCGACAAGGTGCTGGAGGAGATCAAGAACGACGAGTGGATGTCTCACTCCCGGCTGGTGCAGACAGCCACGGGCGTGCGCGAAGTCTCGAAGCAGCTGCAGCGGCGGCCCATCAAGCGCGCTGTGCGCAACGTCATGATCGTGACCAAGGCCCGCGACAACACGCTGGTCGTACTGACGCGCGAGCTGGCGCAGTGGCTGATGCGCACACCGCGCTACGGCTCGGACCTGGGCGTCAACGTCTTTGTGGACGCCAAGCTGCGAGGCTCGAAACGCTTCGACGCCCCGGGTATCGTGGCCGAGAACCCCCGGTTCCAGCACATGCTCAAGTACTGGACGCCCGACCTGTGCTGGAGCCAACCCGAGAAGTTCGACCTGGTGCTCACGCTGGGAGGCGACGGCACGGTGCTGTTCACGTCCTGGCTGTTCCAGCGCATCGTGCCGCCCGTGCTGTCCTTCAGCCTGGGCAGCCTGGGCTTCCTGACGACGTTTGAGTATGAACGGTTCCGGGACCACCTGAACCGTGTCATGGGTGACGACGGCATGAAGATCAACCTGCGCATGCGGTTTACGTGCACCGTCTACCGAGACGGAGCGATGGGCCGCGAGATGGAGGAGGGTGAGCAGTTTGAGGTGCTCAACGAGCTCGTCATCGACCGCGGCCCGTCGCCTTATGTGTCCAACCTGGAGCTGTATGGCGACAATGAGCTCCTGACGGTTGTGCAGGCGGATGGCTGCATCTTCTCCACGCCCACTGGTAAGTTTCTCCCCTCCTCAGATACTCCATCTCCTCTGGACCAGCAGCCCATCGTAGTTAGTAGTGGTGGCAGTAGTAGAAATAGTAACTGACCTGAGCTCTTTCTCTCCAACAGGATCAACAGCCTACTCCCTCTCAGCGGGCGGCTCTCTCGTCCACCCCGACCTCCCCGCCATCCTCCTCACCCCCATCTGCCCTCATACCTTGTCCTTCCGGCCCATGGTCCTCTCCGACACGATGCTTCTCCGCGTCTCCGTCCCGCGCAACTCCCGCGCCACCGCCTACTGTGCCTTCGACGGCAAAGGCCGGGTCGAGCTCCGCCAGGGCGACTGCGTCACCATCGCCGCCTCGCAGTATCCTTTCCCCACGGTCACCCGCACCGACACTGAGTGGTTCGACTCCGTCTCGCGTACCCTGCGCTGGAACGTTCGTGCTGCCACCCAGAAAGGATTTGATGCGGGCGGTGGCGACTGCACGCCTGCTAGCGAATATGAGGGTGACGAGTGTGGAGATTGGGATATCGACACGGATAGTGCTTGCTATGCGAGTGAGGAGGGAAGTGCGAGTGCGAGTCCGCTGCGGAGGCAGATGAGTTTGTTGGGCATGTAGCGCGGGGTAGCGAGCAAATGACGTGTTGGCATTGACTGACTGCACATGGTCGGTCAATAAGTCAGCCAGCCAGTCCACACATTCCTTGCTTTTTTTCTTCCTTCTTCTTTTTTCTTTATTCCTGTTTTTCTTTTTTCTCTCCCTGAAAGAAGCCATATCAGCGAAGAGATTTATTATCATTCTAGAGAAGAAATACTCATAGAGCCATCAGAGAGAAAGAGTGGACGAGAAGGTTGGTCTGGAGTAAACAACTCCTTGATCGGTCTTACTTGGGGCAAGGTTTTGGAGCGGCAAGTCAGTGGGGGGAAACGAGCCTAGCAATGTTGGGTCGTTTTTTCTTAAGTTTTACTACTTATACTACTTCGGTAGCTAGCTACTTACTTAGTAGCTAATGAACTGACGACAGTCCTTACTGGGCACAACAAACTCTCGCCTTCTCTTTCGCTCTCATCTCGCTCTCTTCACAGCATTTGCACCGACTAGACAACAGATTCACAAGGTATTGCGCGCCCTAACACAGGCAGAACACACACATATTTGGTGATTGTACAGCGGCGCCAACGTCGACACTCCCAATATCACCAAAGACAAAAATTACCACCAAGATTTTCCAAGCCTTGTCCGATAGTACACCTCGATCTTATTTCGCCGTACTCGTCATTATCCATTCCACACGTGCTGTCGGTGCCGTCCGAGCTCGCCCCTACCTTCGTTGCGGTATCTTGCTCATATGTGCGTTGGACAAAAGTCCATAGTCGTATCCCATCTGGACTCATCTTGTCTCATATACATACCCGATACTACGCTTGACAAAAGCGTCTCGACTGAAGAAAAGACCCCGCTTGGATACAGCAAGTGTACCAGCCTATCCAACAGATAACTTACCTACCAGCTGCACTCGATTAACCTTTGGCTGCCCCTATCACCCTTCAGCTCTGGTGTAAATCAAAAGAAGGTACGATCCCCCAAGAGCGATTGGTGGGATCTCCTAGATGTACAGATGCGGTGCACACCACGAATTGATAATTCCAGGTGCCAACAGCGGCTTTGATAGCCAGGTGAGAGATAACGGCGCCTCAGACCCCGGGATGGGGAGGGGCGCACAATGGTGACTGCTGTGTTTTATCGCCAGTGACCCTGGCTGAGAGCCAGCAGTCCGGCAATTGCGCTAGCCGCTCCCTTCTTACTAGGACTGACCTCGCCGCGCATAAACTTCTCGACCTCATCATCCGTGACCCCACTGCGCTCCGATTGACGGCCACCATCCTCGTTATCGTCGGAGACATCAACTTCAGCCAGGCTGTCGTCGAATATCGCAATCGGCGACTCGCCCTTCTTTCGTCTCGGACCCGGTGCTGTGCTGGCGCGCCCGAGCATAGTTCGATTGCTGTCGTCCTCCAGCACACGCCGGCGTGCATGCTGCGACTGCATGCCCCTTGAGGTAGGCGCAGATGGTAGAGGCCGTCGACCTCCAGGGTGAGAGCCACGGAACACCGGGTTGCCGTCGTCGTCCGGGCTCCAGTTCTCCTTGTCCGATTCGTTCCCTCCCGGCGACAGCAGGATCGACATCTTGACCTTCCTGAGGTCATCTTCGTCTACATCGACCTCATCTGAACGTGCTGTTGTTGGTTTTTCGCTCACCATGTTGACCAGGTTGTTCTGCAGGCGGGCGATGCTGCTAGAGGCTCTGCCGAGCTTGGGCTTTTTGGCATGGTGATGATGGTGATGTTGCGCGCTGGGCCTTGCATTGCGCTTGGCGCTGTTGAGCTGCAGAGGAGTCCCGTTGTGGCTGGAGGCAGGAGAGTGGGAGCTGGAGCTGAGTGTGCGGAGAAGACTAATAGCAGCGATGGCGGACCCCGAAGACTCGCGCTCCGCATACGCAGTCAGCTCGTCACGGTGCTCCCCGCTGTTGGCCTCGCAGGCCAGCTCCCACAGATGCACGTCTCGAGAGCGGCTGCGATAGAGACGTGGGTGGAGCCGAGGCTGTGGTTGCTGCAGGACTTGAGGTTGCGCGGGCACGGCGTCGTTGTCTTCGAGAGAGGCCGTCAGTGCGGAAATTGGCGGCAGTGTGATGGCGCCCGCTGCGCTCTGGCTACGGTGGAGATGAGGCCGGTCGAGGGGAACTGAGCTCTCGGGAAAGCTGGTTGGGGACAAGCGAGGCGGAGAAGGCTGAGAGACCAACTCAGCCTTGCCCTCCATCGACATCGACAAGCGGAACTTGGACGACTGCGGTGGGGGAAGTACTGGACCGGTAGTCGTCGACGAGGGCCGCGGTGCAGGCATGAACTCATGTCTACATGAACAATGGTTAGCCTGGGCGCCAACATGTGTTGGTCGCAGGTCATGCTGGTTAACATACCTGTAAGAATCTGGGCTCTGGCGGGCTGCCTGGAAGGAGGTGCTAGCATGTAACCTATTTGCGAAGTACCCCACAGACTGGGAGCGGTAGAGCTGCGGCGGCTGGTCAGCCGTGCACCCGACAGGCTGTGAAGACGGGCCGACAGCAGGTATGCCTCCAGACGGAGCCGACTCCCTCCTGAGCCCGGCGGGGTGCCCGGCGCTGTCCGGTCTGGATGGTCCTGTGTCCGAATGCGGGGACGCGTTCCCCCTCTCCGGCGCGGATGACGGTGGGACCGGGGACGTGTTGTGGGCAGCCGGCAGACTGGAGCTCGGAGGCAGAGTCGACATGTATGGAGGAGCGGAGATCGTATCTGGGAGGACCTGCATGCTGCCATACTGCAGAGCAGCGATCTCCTGCGGAGAAAGGGGACGCGACTTGCGCCTGTCGTTCTGCCGGCGGTTCTGGAACCATATCTGCAACACACAACAAAAAGAATAGCAGGCAGGGTCAGCGGAAATATTCGCCTAATGCAGTGAATCATGAGGTGGAACAACAATTGGGCGCGTCGCGTGCGTGCCTAAGAACAATGGGCGTGGGTGTCATCGTACCTGAACCTCCTTCTCGTTGAGAGACACGCGCTTCACGATGTCGAGACGCGCTGTTTTGTCGGGCTTGGGGTTGGCATTGTATGCCGCCTCGAGGATAGCCTTGTCCTTTGCACTATACACCCAGAGGGAGGCAATTCCCGTCAGCCATGAAGTCCTGCCCTTCTCAAGCCTAGGTCGCATCTGCAAACATACGCAGTCCTCTTTCTCTTGCCCTTGGGGTGCCGCTCGGAAGCATTGCTCTGGAACGAGTCCTGGCTTCCAAACTGAAGGACAGAGCAGCTCCCGCTGTTTGGCGAACTCGATGCGTGGCCATTGTTGTCGCTCTGCTGCTGTGAGCTCGCAGGCAGGACGGTTGGCGATGGTAGTTGGCTCGACATAGTGTAGAGTCTGCGCTGATGCTTGAGAGCGTGACGGACGAGGGCCTCGGAACAGTCTGCAGTCAATCCCTCATATATACATGCTCCTCAAAGACCACTTAAAACATGAAAGAAAACCCTTGATTGAGCTGTCTCAACAAGAAGGAACGACAATACCACCGTATCCTGAGGCAATGGACGAGAGCAATTGAGCAGAGCACAGAGTACGAGGGGGGTTAAGAGGGCCAAGGAGCAGCAGGAGGAGCAGGAGGAGCGGCGGTGGTAGTGGTGATGACAGCAAATTTGCTATGAGCCGCGTCTGATTTAGAGGGCCAAGCTGCAGGCGAGCAACCAAGCTCCAGCGTGACGAGACAAACCGCTGACCTAGGGTGGAGACGCGTGAGATGGGGTCAGGACAGGAGCGCCCAGGAAGCCAGTGGCGGGGGTGGGTCTAGCGTGTACAGCCAATAAAAAGTCTCTAGATGGACCATTTCTTCCTATTTGGGCAGGTGGAGCATCAGGGTAAGCATGGGCTAGCTTGCCATTGTCTTTTTTCCTCTGCCCCCTCCTTTTTTCTCGAATCTCGACGCGATTGATGGTCACAGCCCCCCCTTTCAAACTGTTTGGACTGATCTTGCTGTTCAAAGTACTTAGGATGCTGTGCTGCACGAGCCATTAGTTTTAACAACCAACTCCACTGTTCTAACGGAACACAATGTCGATTTAAAACTCTTAGCTAATTTGTCTCCTGCAACCACTTACTAACTTACTTGCTATTAGTATTATTGCATCCCTAATCCTAATAGCAATGATGCATCGTCCTACATTCTTATTCAATCTGTCACTTGGAGGTCTGGCCGGTCTGCCAATGTCATTTGCATACCGATGCATCTCAACATGCTGAGGAACTTTTGGCTATCGTGAGACACCATCTGGCTCGCTGCTAACCCTGTCAGGAGATAATTTTGACCCGTTCCCTAGCAGTGTTTACTCAGAGCTCCCGTTACAGCAGCACGGCAGCCACGACACAAGCTACGTCCCCCACCAGGAATGAGATGCCAACACAGATGAGATGAGCATGTCCAGGACACCTTCAATCGTGCAACTGTACATGCCGTCAACTGTCGATTATACTTATGAGACCACGTCCGTGGCTTTATTATGTCTGGTCTACACCCTTGTGCCGCGCGCTAGGTCTGTGGCTACTGGAAATGACCCCCTCCCTTCTCATCACTGCATCAAGACTCCAAGACACTAGACGATAGAAACAACAACAAAAGAAAATAGAAAACCCCTTCATATCTGTCCCCCCTGGGGGGGGGATATAACAGATGTCTGCCTCGATTGAGGAAGAATCTGGACACCAAGAAGAGCCAAAACCAAGGGAAGAAAATGTAGGTCACAACGCCAATCAACTCCTTGCTCAACAAAGGCTACTCCCTAGCCCTTCCGGGTATCATCGCTCTTTCGGTTCTCATCAATGTTCTCAAGAAGCACCGTCGGCTTCCGGCAGTCCACCCAGACGGCGTGTCGCGAGTCGCTTCCTCGTGCCCCCACCGTCACCCAGACGTGCTTTGTCACCGGCTCGACCTGCATTGTCTGCCTGACTCCGTCCCATTTAAGCCGACCCTCACGGGACATGTCGCTCTGGCCGATGCCGCCATTCTGTACCCATTCCTTGACAATCTTGTGCATGAACTTGACCTTGTCGCGGAACCCGTTGGCGTCAGGTACGAACAGCAGCCCCTTGGGAATCTCTGGTCGGTAGCGACCCGACTGGCTCGCGGCGGCAGAGGTTGTATTTGACATGGTGAAGTTGAGTAGCGTCTGGAGCGGGTAGCTTAGTACTGCACGGTTGTCCAGTGAGGACTCGTCGAGTTCTCCGGTCTGCGCGAGGCGCTGGGCAGCCTCCTCGGAGAGATGCCAGAAGTGACACCACTTGCCGGTCGAATCCAGCACGATCTTGGTGTGGTCGGGGAAATTGAATTGAATGTGCCCATCACAGAAGTACCAAACGCCGACGTCCCCGAACCGCTGATAGAAAGTAACGAGGTCTCCTGGCTCTCCTGTCGTTGGTGCGAACATATCAATATCCTTGGGATCCCTCGCGTACTGGAGCATATAGTTGGCGAATTTCTTCCAGAGAACGATCCGCTCCCGCTTCCGGTGCTTCCACAGGTCATTCCCTGGACCAAGTTTGCTGGAAGTTCCGTCTGGGTTCACCGAGACCCTGAACTCCTCTGGATGCACAGCCGTTCGACTGACACCCTCCTCGCCATGTAGCTCGTAGAAATAGATGTTGTTGGTCATCGGCACAATTTGATGTCGGTCGGAATATGTCGGGTCGTGTCTCCGCGAAATATGCTTCTCAGTTCCATGGACGAGCAGGTATGTCGGTGGTAGCACAGCATCTTCATTCCCCAGCGGGGCCACAACATGATTCAGTATACATCCCGCGCTGCCGTCGTTCAGGATATAGCCGACGCCGAACTTATTACTATAGTCCACCCATTTGACGACAACCTTTGGGACGTCTGGCTCTTTGTCTTGCGCAGAGAGGTACGCCTGGGAGCGTGCCTTGAGAGCCCTCTCAAGCTCAGATTGTAGCTTGCGCATCTTGCCCAACACAACGTCGGGCCTGGTATCATTCAGCAGCTCCTGAGGCTCGTCCGGGGCAAACAAGGTCGTCAGCTTTTGTCCCTCGGGGCCCGTGCCCACGGTCTCTTTCGGGGCTTCGGTCTTTGAAATCGGCTGGCTGTCGGATGCTGATCGTGCCGTTGGCTGTGCCTTGCCAGAGGGTAGCTGTGTCCTTGTTGTTCGAGTTGGGCCGCGAGTCGCTTTCTCGTGACCTTCGACCGACAGCGCACCACTCGTGGTCAGAGGTAATTCTTTCTTCACAGCCCGGCCCCGGACAGTACCTGGTCTCGTTGGCGCAGTACTCATGGATGGGAGCGTCTGCGAGGTAGGCAGGACATTTTTTGGTCTGTTGGCAGCCCTCTGTTGGGCCGCAAAGCTCTGAGGTGGTGCTCTCAATAGGCCGGACTGAATCTTTGTAGCGGAGGACGAGTCGATAGTGAGAGCCTCGGTCTTTTCGCAGAGCATCGATACTGACTGAGACACAGCAAGTTGCTTCTTCTCTTTCCTGATCTCATCATAGGGGCGATACACGACGTCGGCAGCAAGTGGGATGTTGGGGGTTAAGCCATGCTTCTCCTCCGCAGCGATCTCCCTCCATATGGCTGTTGCAGGGGGTCGAGTACTCTGGTGCCAGGGGCCGACATCACACTCCTGGCAGAGGGCTCTGAGATTACGCATTGTGCGCTCGCGCAGCTTGGGCTGCTCACAGGCGTCGTAGAAAATTTCTTGTTGAGGAGGGGTTTCTCTCAGCTTCATGGAGATGTCTGCTTGAACCGGCACGTATCCGGCGGCAAAAAAGGGGTGCTGGACGATGAGGTCGGGATCCGGTCTCTTATCCGCGTCGACGAGCATCGATGAAACGATCATCTTGGCCTCCGGACTGATGATTCGTTGGTCATTCTCTGGCCAATCGTACTCTCGCTCTCTTGCGCGTCGGTAGATCTCGTCCGTAGTCGACGACTGGAATGGGGGCTTTGTCGTGAGCATCGCAAATCTGCGGCAGCCAGTAAGCATCGACATGGTAACAAAAATTCCGGGCTCGCCGCAGGTATGGCACTTACATGATGATGCCCAGGCTCCAGATGTCGACCATATGATCGTGGCCACTCTTTCCCTTCTGCAGGATTTCGGGTGCAATGTAGTTCGGCGTGCCGCAGAGCGTGGTCCTTCTGATGGTGTGCATGTCGTTACCAGTCACCAAAAGAGCGGCGAGACCGAAATCGCCGACCTTGGCATTCATGTACTTGTCGAGGAAGATGTTACCCATCTTCAGGTCACGGTGGATGATGCCCTTATCGTGCATGTACTTGATGGCACCGGCAATTTGCACCGTATAGAAACGTACTTCGGCCTCTGTCAGGCCCTTCCTCTTCTTGACCATCTCCATCAGCGATCCATTCGGGCACAGCTCCAGGGCCAGGTAGGTGCAGCTCTCAAAGGTGAACGCGCGATGGAACTGGACGATGTTCCGGTGCCGCATCTTGGAATGAATCTGCAGCTCCGTTTGAAACTAAGAAGGGATCAGCAAACTCACTCTCATGATCTGGAGCCGGTCGGGGATGTCTGCCAACCTTCTGCTGCATCTTCACGGGCATCTGGCTCTTGACGATCTTCAGAGCATATCTCTTGCCCGTATCGGCATGTTTGCCATCGTAGCATATGGCAAAGCCACCCTTCCCTAGCAGTCTACCGACCTGGTACACAGCACCATCCTTGCGGTCGGAGCTCGGAGGCTCCGTGACCAAAGGTGGTGGCATGGGAGGGTGGTCCTTGTCCTTACTGGACTTAAGCTGGGCTGCAGCTTTTGCCTTAAGATCGGTCGTGCGCTTCGGAAGGGCATTAGCATCTCGAGGGGACAAAGCCTCTATGTCAATGCCGCCTCTGGCATTCATGATGCTAGCAGTATCTTGGATTTCCGACGTCTTACGTCTGAGGCTCGACTGGTGGTGAGCAGCCCCAGAGAATGTGGTGTAGTGAGGAAGAGGAGGGGGGGGGGGGGTAGAGTCGAGCGAATGGCCGAGCGATCTGAGAACTATGGCTCGAGAGGCAGCATCTGGGTGCCGCTCCGTTCTGCCAATGACTCGCCGTTGAAGCTGCAGAATAGTCGATCAGTACGACATGATCAATATGTCCTGTTCAAACGACGTGGGAAGAAAACGGAGGCTTGGATGCTCAATGTGGTCAACTAGGTTGGTGGTAGAAACATCAAGCCGCTAGGTCACAAAGACCAAGAATGATGGAGGGTG
This sequence comes from Cryphonectria parasitica EP155, assembly GCF_011745365.1. NCBI lineage: Eukaryota > Fungi > Ascomycota > Sordariomycetes > Diaporthales > Cryphonectriaceae > Cryphonectria > Cryphonectria parasitica. Next base: position 4,228,512 of record NW_024468910.1, on the reverse strand, counting down.
GCTGGGCAAGAGCAACGGGCCTTTCCTAGTGTGGCGATAGAAAGAAGGGATGACTTACAAGCAACTCCTGTCTGGTGATAGCATGCGAGAATAGCAAATGCCCGGAAACGTTGTTTCTTTCCTTCTCAAGATAGGGGAGAGTTGTCTTCTGTGATCGTGACCTGGAGTCTAGGTATGTCAAATCGCAAATGGCAAGGAAAATGACAATGGACTTTTCATTGAAAGGAGTGAAAGCTTGTTGTCTCATTGCCCGAGCAACAGACTTGCCAGGGTCTTTGATTTAGGTAACCTTGACCCCTGCGGGTAGGGTCAGCAGGTGGAGTGCAACCACCCGACAACGAGACAATGACAGCGAATGGTTGCAGCAATGAGCTGCACTACGGTACTATGGTACTTGGCAGCACTACTGGCCCAGTGCCAATCGATAACTAGCAATTCGTAGCTTCCAAGCTCTACACTGTACAGTACGTACCCACATCTGATCCTCGGACAAGAAGTCAAGTCCATGCAATTGAAATCTGAGTCGTGTTGAACATGATTGCCCACGTCATTGCATAGTTCTGCTATTTTGCATGCAAAATTTATCGTCTCACAATTACCATTGTCACATCCGATTCAGGGCGGCCTTCGCAAGCAAGGAACAGAGCGAAAGGGGCTACTTTGACGGAACATCCGGGGGAATCATCACTCGTCCCACTTCCAGTCCGTTGCCGTGTCGCAGAGGCTGGACCACCACCTTTTTCCCTCCCTCTCTTGCAATGGTGCCTCTTCCGCTCTTCAAGCTCGCCTCACTCTTTGTGCGGCATGTGTCGAAATATGGAGCGGTAAGGAGTCCAGGTAGATCCGCGTTGCCGACTGCTGGTGCTGACCACGAATGATTCACAGAACCGGATCAAAGCACAAGCCCACGAGCACCCCCGGTTTCGAGCCTTCGCAGCGAGGTACGGCCAGATGATACACCAGCTGAACATGCGCATGAACGTCGCATTATTGAGAAATTCCGAAGCGGAGCTCAGAGCAAAGGAAAAGGCAGAGGCACCCACAGTCAAGACAAAGGAGCAGTTGGAGAAGGAAGAGCTACTCAAAGCCAAATACGGCACGTCGGCAAAGGAGTCGCATCCTGCGAAAAAATATACGGGAATCAGTGTGTGGAAGAGGAAGTTCAAGCCCCTGCCTGAAGCCAAAGCTGTCGATCTCTTTGCGGACGTTGTTGGCGATGGCTTCATTCTCTTCGTGGCCGCAATCCTGATCATCTACGAGACGTGGCGGTCCTCGAGCAAGCCAGATACAAACAAAGAGAAGATCGAGGCCCTTACAGAGCGGTTCGAAGAATTGCACAGGAAAGAGCAGGAGCGGGAGCGGGAGGAGAGAAGGCAGCAGAGCCGAATCCTGCAGCTCGAGGAGGCACTGAGGAATTATAAGGATCCCAAGACGAAGCAACCATTACTACCTTCGCCCACACCAGCTTGAAATCATGGAGCTGAGTCTCACCAATTGGTAGAGCATACCATCCACATGTCACGCCGAGATTCAAGCATGGGCTACGGAGTCAGTAGGTTGGGCTGCAGGTATGGGTTCGGAGACTTTGGGATATTTGCAGTGTTCGTCCCAAAGACGCAGAGCCTGGTCCTGCATCATCTCACGGTTGGACGGTGAACGCCTGCACCATGTGCATGTACGTCGACAATCATGATGTCGTGGGATTTCAAGGCATATCGAAATCTCCCACTCTCAAAATCTCCATTCCAAGGTCAAAATATAGGAAGCGAGCATGGCGTTGGGAATCATAGAAGGGATGTCTGACCCAGTCCGATTTTGGGCGGCAAGCAGGCGGCATCTCTGCCGGAAGAGGGATTCATGTATTTCCGCATGTCCTCCGATATTCGCTAACATGAAATTCTCACACCGCGACAGACTGGCCGTCAGATAGGTCGGCATAAAAATTATATGTTTATTAATTCATGACATACATTTCGGCACTGCTTTATCTTTTTAAGGTAAAATGGTACGCTGAGATTATGTCTTGTCTGACCACCTCGCCTCGTAGGCCAAGTGTCTCTGTCGGAAGCTCCCACGCACCGAGCTCCAGGGGATCGGTGAGGAGAAGGGGCAAAATATCATTTAAATGGTAAATCTATTGCTACTTGTCCAAGACCATTGGTTGGGTTCAAGTCGAGGCTTTATGACTTCTGTTTCTTTTTTGGCAGCCCTGATCGTCTTGCTAAGCGTGCCGGCTGCTGACGGGCGGAGAAGGCCTACTTTCAAGATCATAAAGTCGACCTCAGTAACATTTTCAATGTTTGCATTAGTTGATACCTCAAGAATTGTATGCTTCAGCTCATAACTGAATAATCAACGGCTACCGGACACCGTGCCCGTCCTCTGATTGTGTGCAGGGGCAGCGTGGATTTTCGATAGCTGTATTACAATCAGACCTTAGTGCTTACTGCTTACCGTATTCAGATGCATTCTTCAACTTAACCATCTTAAGAAGCCCGAATTAGGCTGCAGCTCATCAACTTCGTCCCCTCTTCTCAATTCCTTAGAGCACAGCCAATCCAAGCCTGAACATACCTCGTCTCGACCCAGTCTTTCCAAGATACTTCGTCACAACCCTCAGCCATGACCTTCAGTGTCCTGATCTTCTCTTATCGCAAACCTGGCACCACGCCGGAGCAGTTCCGCGCCCATTACGAGGGTACGCACATCCCCCTCGTCAAGGAGATGGGCGGCGAGCACTTTCCGCTGTCTCACACGCGCCGCTACCTCGCCCGCGCCGAGGGCAGCGCGGAGGGCACTACTGAGCGTAACGCAAGCTTCCCGGCGAAGGTGCTGCTAGGCAGCCAGGCCGATTACGACTACGACGCATTCGCGGAGCTGACCTTTACCGACGAGGCGCATTTCAAGACTTTCTTCAGCCTCACGCGGCAGCCCGAAAACTTGGCACGTCTCCATGAGGATGAGGACAAGTTTCTGGACCGCAGCAAGATATCGGCTGTAGTAGTGGGAGAGACTGTTTCGACCAGCAAGTGAGAGGCTCGCATGGTGTTGGGAGAAGATGTCCAGGGCGAATATTGCATGTGGTCCGATGTATCTAGTGACATACAGCCGTGATAGTCAAAATGATGCGATGAAGAGCAAGTCTTGACACACACAGTATCTGCATCCTTGCCCCATTTTGAACCTTTTGGAATACCGTTTGATAGACGTAAGGAGGGACCTCGCGACAGCTTTCCTGATTAATGACTTCGGTAGTCCGGTCAGATATTTTATAATTCCTGACATCTCATGAGCCGCTCATGGTTCACCGAACATCATACTGAGAGATCGAACTAACTCTACAATAAGGAGTTATGAAGGATCATTTAGCCCATGCGTACTGGGCTGAGATTGGGAGTTGATGTGTGGAAGTATGTCAGAGCAGAGGGATTCGTCGTTTGTATTGTAAAACATCATGTTATCCTTGGCAGCTTTGTGCAATTCATTATTCAGACAAAGTGTTGCTTCTAGCTCCAATGGTTGATATCAAGGTCGTTGTAGGATTTCGATTGAACGTGACTTTCAACAACGAACGTTATGAGACCGTTGTAAGATGGAAAGGGGACGTGCACGGGTAGTCCAGCTGCGCCTTTACTAATTCATATGTGAGGAAGGCATGGCCGACATTTAGGCGTACTCGCGCCTCCCTTCTGTGGTCGCATCGCGGAGGCTGCAAGTTCGCGCTGCTCACATTGTTCGTTATCTAAGTGGTTTGGCAACTGACCTCAATCCAATCTGGAGGACTTAGCCGTTCTTCTCTGCATAAAATCCCCAACGTCAGAAACGAATGTCGCCTCAGAGTTCATCTCTGGTTGTCAAAAAAGGAAAATCACGTCTCTATACGTTCCAGTCCATCATCCTCACGCTGTCTTCACGTGCTACAATGTTCTGCACATCTCTACGGCGACGCAGGCAGTGGGCATCAGCGGTTCCTTATCTGCTTCAACATGATAAGATGAAATTCAGAGGTACAACAAGTCAAAGCTACAAGCGGACTTGCTACTGGCTGAAAAGCAGGCTGACGTATGTGTAATCAGAGAGCAAATTGGACACCCACGACGTGAATCTGCCTCTACCCAGCACACATCCAGGCCAACGCTACTTGCGGTTCGTCCTGCTCTCGGCCGCTGATGGAGACATATCCTACAGGCATCAGCGTGTTGAACGGCTCTATCATCTGTCAGGAAACAACGACGCCGCTGTCATCTGGCTGCTCGGCAGTGCGGGCTGTACATCCTCTTTCATCCAGTTCCAGATCAAGTGTGTCACCAAGCACCAGAGCTTGAATAAACCGGGCTAACGATACATACTATTCCTAGACTGATGGACGACAAGCTCGATATTCCTCTTGTCCCTCTGCTGAAGATCGAGGACTTGCCGGCCACACTTCTCAGATTCCACCGATCTCTCCTCCAAGCCGATGTAATCACTCGACAGCCTGCAGTGCAAGCACCAAGCATGGGTTCCATGCAGTCACTACTCCCATATTGCGCGATCGAGCCTCCTCTGAGTGAGAACAAGGTGCATATCCTCAGCGATATTACTGTTGGCCTCGCAGACCTGGCGAATAAAGCAAATACGGAGATAGGAAGGGCCAAGATTGTGGATTACCTCGACCCCGAGGATGCGGAGCGCACCATCGGCTTCTGGGCGCAGGAATACCTTGCTTGACTCAATCTATGAATAGAAGACGACGCCGGTGTTCTTGCTCATCACTACACTGTGCTGGCCATTCAGAGCTCGGTCTGGATGAAAGTCGAACGCTCCGTGGAAAGCGGTTCACTGAGGAAGATGAATGAGCACGCTAAGCAGACTTCATCCACTACATTAATTATTCAGCTTTATCACGAATCAGACTCTCATAACGATGGGCTGGAGCAGGATAGTTATGCAGTGAGTCTCGACCTCCACTATTGCACCACAGTCCCATGATTCTGTCAAGTGAGGCTAACAATACCGGAGTCGTGATGGTGGGTGATAAATTCCCAACGGCGATTAGCTTTACTGACTGCCCACCGTGCAACTCCTTCCAAGCACAACCTCATGATAACGTCAGTTGAGTGGCTCCGTGACTTTTCAATATTGCATTTGTCGACAGTAAGCCAAAGATAGTGACAAAAGCATGCGCTTAGGCTTTCATGGGGATACACCCGTCACGACTATTCTATCCACCATCAACGAACTTGAGCCTCATCTGGATGATCCCACTCACATCACGGTCCCCGGTCTCGAGAAAGCTCATGCAGGAACCTCAAAATGTTCCAAAATGCGTCTCAGTAGGAATCGAGGCAAATGCTGAATAGGCTATTGGCGTGCTGTCCGACAGCACTTGGGTAGCCGCCTGGCTCGGCCAACCATTTGTCTCAGGAACTTGGGCCTGTTCAGCAGTAGACGCCTTGGTCACTGCAGCTGAAAGCCTCATCACTACCGGCTCAAGCACGCCCACGTTCCAATCGGCCAGTGATTGAGTACGTCGACGCCATTGTCTGTGACAATCGCCTATATCAACATCATGATCTTGACAAAATCAATGCCGTGATTGCTAGACGAACATACGACTGGTAGCACTAGAGTCAATCCGAGGGTCCGACGCTAATTCATCACGGGCATCTTTTGGGATTCGTCTGGCATTGAAGTACCCTGGGTAGCACCTGTAGTGACGACAACGAGTCACAGTGCAGTGGCAGGTGGTAGCAAGAAGAAATAGGCTTCAATTCGTGGCGTCCATTGGCGGAATACATGGCTGGTGTGCCACACCGTCCCCAAGAAGAAGTGGGCGGTTCCACTGCTCCATGTGCCAATTAGCGTTGTGCTGCAAGCGCTTTGGCTTCGCACGCAAGTTCGGGACATAAGCGGGGAGAATCTTGTACTATAGTAGATCCGATCCTGCACAAGTGGAAAGTCAGGAAGATGTCAAGGCTCAATGACTGAACAGTGAGGCAAAGCCTACCTTCCCTGTGACGAACGTCTCTGTGGCTGCTGACATCCGAGTTTGGGTAGGCGCCTTGAGAGTTGATGCCCAGAACGAGTCTGAGATTACCAAAATGGCGGCCGCCCGGGCGTCTGCATGACGGCGTCTGTCGAATCAAAGAAAGCCCCCCACCCCCGGGGCTCCCCGATGGCTCGAGTCTGCACCAACCTGGCCGAGGAACGTGGCTTATGGATCCTAGGCGTGATCACGATTCTGCCAGGCAGCTGCGAGGAACTTTGAGCCGTCGTCTATTGATTGAATCACATCTTGCACCTCGATCAGGTGGCAGGTTGTATCATGGTGTCAGACGAAGAACGTTTGTCGACCATGTGGCTTTCACAAAGAGAATCGGACGGAGAAGACTGCTGTGCCTCGTCCGTACATGACGTACCCGATCGGGCAGGGATTCTGTCGACCTCAATGGAGTCGCATGGGCCAGTATGATCTACTCGAGGTCTCCATTCACATGCGAATCTTGGCAGAGGTGTCGAGTCACAGAAAAGCTGCGGCTCGTCGAGAGCTGTCGGGGGTGTACTGTCTTTGCTGTTGCAACTGCGAATCTCTTGTGCAAAAGGGCGCTGGGCCGAATCTGGCCTCGCCACAGAGCTCCTAAAACGGCCCGTGCCTCAGCCTCAGATGTGGCCCATCGCAGGTCTCGGCTAAACTTCCAAGCTGTATGATCGACGGTCGATGAAGAAGTTTCCAAAACCGAATAAATTTGACAGGGCATCTGAAGCACGGGACGAATAACCTATTAACCTTAGATCAGATGTTGGCGGACTGAAGTCATTGCGGAAACAGAGAGAAAGAAACTCGCGCAGAGCTGGGCCTGCATTGTCGTCAGTTGGGATGGCGTGCGAACAGGACGAGCAGTGTTCAGATGTGCGACTCCACACTCTGCCAGGTCCTCCTCGTCCGGACACACTCTCGTCACAACACCGCATCGGCTGAAAACATCATTATTTCAAGCGAGCCTTGTCTCCGGGACTGCGTAACCATGGAGTTCACGATCTGGCGGCCAGATTTCTTCTCATTTGCGGTGTGATGAGATTGTGACCGGCTGCTAGTTGAGAAGGCCGATCACCGTGATTCCGGGGGACTATTGTCCGATATGCTTGCATAACAAAGCCCTTATTGGCGAGAAAATGGTACCGGGCGCGTGCATCTCCGCATCGGGGCCTCGAGGTCATCAGGATGTTTCTAGACAACCCACGAAGAGGCCTTTCTCAGCAAGAACAACCCCTGAAGCTACTCCTCGAGTTACATGCCGTCGCAGACCAGGCCCCTGGTTCAGTCATGCAGCCGCATTACAGGGAACGGCCTTGGCCTCGGCCCGCTCGAGGGTCTGATTGGGCTGACTCCATGTCTAAGCGCCAGGCTTTGGTCCCACTTGTCTGTTTTTCTTCCAATCACCTTTGGATGACAGCCGTTGCCGCCCTCCGTCACATCAATTGCCCGCATCAAGAATCACCCTTGGATGTTGCCACGACCAATGACCAACAACTATGTCTTGCCGCTGTGCCCTGGTGGTGCTCGCAAATCTTGGTGACCTTGTTCATTGGCTTCAGGGTACCTACCAGGGTTTTCAATCACCAGGGAGCCCAAGTTTGTACGAGTAAGACGATGATGAATATGGCCACGCGGGCGCCAGCCTCCCCGGGTCTCGACCCCGCCTCTGCTGCACTGCCCTCTGTCCTCTGTTCTGGGGACTGGATAAGAGAGGGTCGAGCACACTATTCCGTCTTCATGATTGAGCAGGAAAGGGTCCCACCAACTGGTATGTTCTCTCTAATGACTAGGCAGGGTACAACTGGGAGGCTTGGCCATGGCTTTCCGCCATTCGTGAGACCGGAAGTTGTCTCGTTTGGCGCGGAGCCTATCGTCCTGTCCAGCTTACTGTACTTCTCCTCTTCTTCTTTATCATACGAGAGAGAGAGGTCATGCATGCCCATCACGAACAGGGGGCCTGACCCTCTTCTTCCGAGGTGTTCCTGGGCCCGTCCCCTCTTTTCGGGTCGTGGCATGCAGGTCGGTGGTAGTCCGTGCCATGGTATGTGCAGCATGCATATACCACCACTTTGGACCCACATGCCCATGTCACTCATAACCTCCATGTCCCGCACCTTGCGAAGATCAAGCAGCTCTTCTCACCGTCTAACGCGGTCCTTGCCTCAAAACACCTACCCCCTCGTGCCTCAGAAGACGGTCGTCTTGTCTGATCTCCATACTATCAATCAATGCGAAGGACGCCTCTCCTGGTCATCCATACTCTCGACTCATTTCTCCCTTGGCTCCCACGAGCATCAAACAACGCCATCTCATCTGAAGGGGCAAAAGGCGATCAACCGATCCGTGAATGAACCCAGGAACTGCACATATCCTCATGATACAGGGCTCCAGCCACGGGAAACATCTCGACTGAACAAGCTTGGCTCCAATTCGGATGCCAGCCGTCAACATCGACCCAGATCTCAAGAACCCGGATCTCAGACGAGAACATACCAGCATCAGGCCAGGAGCATCATACTCCTATACACTCTCCCCAGTCTTTTACGGGGACAGACTGATACACGCCTCTCGGCCCGGGCTTGTGCCCACTGGGCATCGACCTTGAGGCACCCTCCATCGAAACTCGACTTACTTGGCTGAGGCAATATAGTCCGGCTTGGCCCCATTGCCATAAGCCTCGTCGATACTCTGCACCTAATCTCCCGCCTCTCTCTTCTCATTTTTTCTGCTGCAGTGCACCTGGTGTGTCGATAGCCCTCTTTCATATCGACTACACTGCACCACAGTCTTGTACAGAGCGGGTCCGGTCACTCGACTCTTATTTTCATATCCAACTTTTAATACTACGACGTCAACGTCCTTGACGACTCTTTCTCTTTGGTGCCGGTGACGAAGCGGTATCCGTTCATTCTTAATTCAAATCCGGCGTCTCAAGAGACTTCACCAAAGTCTCTGCAATCAAGAGAAGAAGCAAGAGCAATCTAGGAAGAGTCTGGAAAAGGAAGACCATTTTTATTCAAGATGGGCAAGCTTATCAAGAACCACTGGGCGAGGCTCATCATCCTGACCGCGGGAGCTTGTAAGTCTTTATTCTTTCTTTCTTTTCACCATTACCAGAGATGTTACAACGTGTATGTTCCTTTCAAAAAGCAGACATACTGACCGTCATCTACAGATCAAGTCGCTGCCGCGATCGAGGGCTTCTTCTGGCCCAAGATTTTCTGGGACTTCGCCACTAAGTTATTAGACCCGGCGGTGAAGCCCTTCCCGACATTACAGATCATCAACTTGGTCATGGGGCTTTTCATGATGGCATGGGAGTGGCCGCTGTCGTTCATCGCCGGCTCGGCGATCCACCGAAGTTTCGAGGCCCGTCTGGCCTTTCTGCCCCTGGCCGCTCTCGCCGCAGTCCTACTATACCAGGGCACGAACGCGGCGCTGTACTATTTGATTGCGATGGTTGTCGAATTCTGGGCATACTCTGAAGGCGAGGTGAGTCTGCTTTGGTCCTGTGTAATATTGGATATTGTAGGATGACATACTGACCTCTCATCTAGATGATCTGTGCCAAGCCATGGACTTTGCCAACTCGAAACACTCGAGCGATGAACGCATAGATGCCACACAACCGCTTCCAACGTGTGACGGGAAACATCAGTCGCGAAGCCCTGGATCGTCCAGCGTCCTCGCCACCTACGCGCTGTCACTCCGACGGGGATAACCGCGAATTTTTGGGTCGCTCGTACCGACGAACAAAAGTTCTCAACGAGTCCTCAAGCATCATTCCTGGACATCCAGGTTTCACTGCCTGCTCGATTGACGTGCAGGTCACGGCATGTCAATGCGCACTACGCATTCCATCAGTCCTTTAGCTTTTGCTGTTTTCTGAGGACCTATTTTCAGCAGAGGGAGAAGGGGGAGCAATTCGCAATGAGAGGAAGCGAATTCGTCACACTTCGGGCTTGATTCAATCCACATTTGGGTTCTAAGGCGTCAGCGGAGGCATGACGATACACCAGACCAGCATGATATTATTCAACGGTTCAGAGAGTCTTTCCTGGATCTAGAGAAAGGGATGTGCAAAGTCATGATTGACGTCGTTGCTACCAAGTTTGGCATGCGTGCAATCCCTCAACATGATTATACTAGTTATTTTTAGCGGTTTTTTTCTCAACATAAAAAAATAAAATGAAAATAAATCATCAAAAAGTTCTGTGACAATCTGATGAGCTTGCTCAGTCTTTTGGGAGGGGGAGGGGGGTTGGCAAGGGTCATGATTTGGAGTTCGAGTTGCCGTTCACTGTGAAGCCCCAAGGTCCCCACCGTACGTCGCATCAACCCTTCGAAACGGGGCCATCCCAAACGTTGAGACTGACTACCACAGCCAAGTCCCGTCCCCATTGTAGCAGAGCCTAACCTTGGAACCTAAACCAGAGCTCGGGTGACGTGAATTACGGGGGGAACAGAGGAAGAGGACGGTTGGTAACGAGTAGATGTAGACTAAATACAAGTCAAAAACAAAATCATGCTGCTATACAAATTTATTCAATGCCAGGGCCAAAGAAATACAATTTGGACTTCGGGACATATGGAAGAAGTTGATGACAACGACGACAACGATGAGGCTCAAAAATCTCAAAAGGAAGCCAGCCGCACTTTTCTCTTTGGTTCATCTGAAACTTGACACCTCCCCCCCTTGTATCCTCCAAGAGCGCAAGACAGAGAGGGAAGGATTTATGTGAGTAGATGCAGCACTGGAAAGTTGCGTAGCCGCCCAGGGGGAGAAGAAATAAGCATAAGTAACCCACCCCCTTGGGTACAGGGAAGGATTAGCCGCTGGTCTGGTTGAAGGATTATAGCTTCCCGCCTTTGCATGGAAGGGATGGGCGAAACAGCCTCGAAACGGTGTGCGGACTTGGTTGGTTGATTATGTCATATTGTCATCTTTGACAACCACCAGTTGGACCTGATCTTGATGTCTTCAATGGATATTGTCCAAGTGAGTGGTATGGGAACGATGTTTTTTGTTTGGTACAAAATTTTGTGTTCCCCGGCCAGCTCGAATTGAGGTGAGGAAAGGGCAATCCCGGCTTCCTTCTTAGGCGGCGCGTATGTGCGTCAAGCACGCCAACCAGGTCTGAAGACATGAGCCAAGTTGTTTCATTTTCCTGCGAAATAATTGAGCCGTTTCTGGTCTCGTTCATGCTTCTGGATTAAACTGTCATGAAAGACAGCTCTGGAAACTCTTGAAGGGAGTCAGGTCTGATGCCGCCATGTTGAGCAGAGGAACTGGTAATCCGCGGGAAGCGCAATCCTGAGGCATGAAACCCTGTTCAAAGGCACTGAAGGCGAGGTGCGATGCACTCTTTCAACCTCAAGGTTGTGTTCAATCTGGTGTACGGGATGAGTACCTATCAACGCATCGAATCCAAAATTTTCAGAGAGCTCAAACAAAAAGTATGAAGGTATCTTGTGTCCTGTCTGTCTCAGCTTCTGGAAAACCTGTGCTAGGTCATACTTCAAAGAAGCATTCCGGATCTTCTCCTAGGCCGCCGACTCGCCATACGTCGCGATGGGGTTCTGGAACCCATACGCATAGTTCAGGAACCGCCAGCCCCCAGTTGAGCCCCAGCGAGGCAGCATACTCATCCACCTCGTCCACCTGCTGCTTCACGAGCGGGTACGCCTTGGCCCTGCTGTCCTCGCCGCTGATGGCGAGGCTGGCGAGGAAGATGGAGCCGTTCTTTCCCTGGGAGACTTCCTCTAGGCCCATCGAGTTGCCGCCGTTCTGGACGCCGTGCTCGATCATGGCCTGGACGAGCGGGAAGAAGGAACACAGGGAGACGAGCTCGCTGTCGTCGCTCACGATGAAGGCTAGCTTTCCTGCTACGAGTTCTTGATGCTTCTCGCCCGCGAACTTGATGATACGTCTGGGCAGAGAAATATCGGTCAGCAATAAGATTTAATAAGTTGCTGTCGGCCCTAAGCCGATATTTCAAGATAAAGTGGATAGAACATGTTGGTCGTTTGCATAAGATCCAGTGATCCATATGTCTTTGGCAATGATCTGTTAGTGATCCCTCCATGGGAAGGTGATGGGGCAAAATCTAGAAACACAACAATGCCACATACGAGAGCCCAGAGGGCTGACCAGCATCGAACTCAGCAGTGATGTTCGTGATCAGCACAGACCGAAGCGTATTCAAAGTTAGTCCCGATATATCCAGGTAGCCATCATAGATGGATGGGTACTCCGTATTGAGGATATTATCCATGGCAACCTACAGAAGCATCTCGTCGGCTGCAAAGGTAAAAGTCAGTTGGCAGTTTTTGGTATTCTTAGACATCAGTTCAGAGTATTGCCCACATACCAGCGTATTCATAAACCCAATAAAGCATTGTTGAGCTGTCCTTGTCCAGCTCTTCGATCTCCACAAAGTTAACGTAGTCATCTATAACCTCATCCGTGAAGATGAGGTCGTAGTAGGTACTGCCACTTTCTTTCATCACCACCATCACCACAATGGACCAGCCTCTTCGTCCTCCGGCGCAAGGGTCAAGCGGCACAGGGGCCCGTCCTCTCAGGCTCGTGAGGAGCTCGAGCTGTTCTCGATCCATGTCAGAACCGAGACCTGTGTGGAGGCGGGGTCGGTGGCGAACGATGATGAATCTTGTGGCGGTGGTGGTGAGTTTGGGAGGGGGGGGAGGGGGACAGATCGAGACGAGACTGGGAGTGATAAGGGGATACTACAGATGAGGACAGTGGCGGTGATATATGAGGACCCTCGGCGACTCTGAACACTTTCACCGTCTCCGGGAGTATATACCTGCATATACATAGCATGTGTATAATTATATATACTGTAAATACAAGAAGGAGCAGACTTTTCTAACCTCATATGTCTCTCAAATGAGAAATCCTGTCTTTTAATTTAGGGTTGACAAGGATCATGATTTCCACTGTCCAAGGCCCTTTGACGAAGTACGAACAGGAAGAAAGAAAAGAGGAAGAAAAAAAAAATAGGAAGAAAACACCAAGAAGAAAATCCAGGAGAATGATGTTAATCTTAGCAGAAAATGATACTTGCTTTGTCCCGTGTTGGATTGCATAGTATCGCTCGACACAGTGGGCCTCAATGCAGCATTGAAAGACAAAAGCAGGAGGGCGAAGAAAGTTTACTATATAGGACAATCTCTAATGATGGTGCCTTTGAGAATATATAGAGAGGCTGTCATGAAAGAAAAGGTGTATTGTAACATCAAGACAAATGGCACTTCCATACGCAGCTCTGGATGTAGTATCGCGAAGTGGGTAAGCACCTCAGATCCCTAACTGAGCAATCACATAGATTCAGATTGACATACTCGCAGGAGATGGTGGGATAGACTGGTGTAATTTTTTTTGCTACCTATCCGCGACGGCGTACGTCGTCAGGTGCATTTCCGCAGCCATATCGGCTCACACGGACCATGCGGGGGCATGAAGAGACTCGCTGTCTCTCAAGACATCACATAATGCCCGATGACAGAGAGACCTCACTAGAGCACCTCCGCTTTCCATCCATTATACTTTCGTAAACTCGTGACACTGAACGCCAGGTGTGCATGTCAACCCTTCCAAAGTCCTTCCCAGAATGCCTAGACCATGAAGTCGAATGGGTATCGATCAGCCTCGGCCACATTAGTGGGCGACGAGGGGGCCATTGGAGTCGTTCTTGGGACCCTGGCGCTCGGGCATCTGTTTGGTGGGTGTTGCGCTTGTCAGTTCTCATGTCCCCTAGGCGGATTGGTAGGGCGGAGGGTGAATCCGGAGCTCTGATATCACTTACCTTGGAATGAACCTTTTCGCCCTTGGCCAAGATCTTCTCAATCACTTCCTCATCGACGGACGATCCGAACTCGTTCTCAAGCTCCTGTTTGGAAGCCGCGTCAAGCTTGCCTTGTGCTCCTTGCCTGTTACGAGTATTCATGTCAGCCAACTCGCCCGATTGGAGAGGAAGAGAGGGAGAGAGAGGCTGCTGTTACTACTCACTTGTGGGTGATGAAGATCTTGAATGAGGAGATGAAGTGTGAAAGGGCGGGCTTGGAGATACTCTTGTCCTTCAGGCCCTTGATGTAGGTCTCGTACTCGTCGACGTCGTCCACGAAGATGACAAAGTCCTCCTGAGTCTCGTCGCCCTTGTAGTGGATCTTGGTCTGCTCGGTAGCGCCCTTCATTTTGACTGAGAGTTGTGTGGTGGTGATATGGGTGTGTTTTTAAAAAGAATAGATGTGCTTGTCTTTCGTTAATTACTTTTCCATTGGTGTTGGTAGTTTCGATGGTTTTTGTAAGCTGAGTTTGTGAATGGAAAGGCCAGGCACGCGAGCTTATAAGGAAGGGAGGGGAGACAAGGGCCTAGCTCGTGACCCTACGTCATCAAACGGGCTCTGGGTTTTGGCTGGGCAATGGCGCAGTACCACAATACCGTAGCATCACTGTGCTCAGGCGTAACCCCGCCCCTGAGGGGAAGCTTCCAGCTTACAAGGTCGCTCAGCGTGGGGCAGTTACCGCACCTTCCCCCCCTGCCTGTGGTGCCATAATTAAACACTTACTGTACGGCAGCACCTGCGTTCGTCACAGGCACGAGGAAGCTTCCAGGGCGCATCCCTACGTCACCATCACTATATCTGTCCTCCGCTTCGACAGGGATAGCTTTTGGGCGTGGAAGGTCGTCGGCCGCATACACATGAATGGGCAGGTCGACGACAGCCAGCCTCATGTTTGCATCATACTGGGATCTGCACCAAGTTTCAGAAGCAGTCATTACATAGAATAATACATAACCGTAGTAATTATAGCAACAGCATCTTAAGCACGGTGGAGCTCAGTACGTTGCGCGTCTTCAATCACCCGTGGCCACTTGGTAAATGTGGCACTGATGACAGAAAGCAGCCGATGACTCCCTGTCAGAACCAACAGGCACTGGAAGCTCCCCTTTTCGAATTAGCAGTGCTGCACCTGCGCGACTTGCATAGCCTCTTCATCGTATGTGCACAGGATTTCCCAGAAGCGTCAAACCTCGGTTGCATTACGAGATGGGTAATCAATTGGTCCATATGTAAAACGGACAAGAGACAATAACAAAAGAAAGTCACCCGAGGTCGAGTGTTGAAGAGATCCTATTGACAACCAGCTTGTCCTTCTTGACCCCAACTCCGAGACCATGACATAAGAAAATGGGTATAGTGATCATGAAAATGCTGTGCCATGCCAGTCCAAACGATGCCTTCACCGAAACAAAGATCGGGGGGGGGGGGGGTTGGTTTCTAATAACACGAGCGAACTCAAAGACAAACCACACCCGGGGCTACCGAAAGATCCCCCGAAGTCCCTGAACCGCCGCCCCGCGGCGCAACGCATCCATCTTGGACCGCCTATCACTCGACGCCTTGTTTCGTGACGTTGACGGTCGCAGCGTCGAGGAGCTCGAAGGCTGACGCTCCTGAAACAAAACATCGTTTGGCTTCGGATCATCTCTGCAACGCTTCATGCTCACACTTTTATTGGCACTATCCTTGGTGGAACATGCAGACTTGATAGGACTCCTTGATAGCCATGAGGTCTGACGCTTGAGCTTCGGTGTGTTAATAGACTTCACACTTAATGCACTGTTTGTGGGGGTTGATGGTGCTGCTGGAGAGACCGAGGGCGACGCCCGGCCAAAGGCCATATCCCCGAGCTGCCAGGTACTCGGACTCTTCGTAATGCGCATCCGCCAGCGGGGGCTCCGCGGCTTGTGTATCCCGCTGGTGGTATTTCCGACCTTGATAACACCATGGGCATGGACGGTAGACGGAGTGCAGTCGGAATTGTCCTTGATCATAGTGTGACAAGATCTGCCTAGACTTTCACTGTCAAGATGCACATCCACAAGTGACGCTGATCCTTGTGGGATGGTCAGAGAAGTCGGGGTGGTCGGCGCCGCAGGTTGATTGTCGTCATCTGAATCCTCGTCACTGCCTCCCCTAGTGACACTGGCGAGGCTGCTGGAGCGCTTTGTGAACGTGCTGGTGATGCTCGTAACACTCAGCTTACGGATCATAGAGTGCGCTGATGTGCGAATAAGGTGCTCATTCCGCGCCCGAGTCGTCATACCCGGGAATGGTAGGATCTCGCGGGTCCAAACATCCGATAGTAGTGCCTCCAGTTTTGCCCTGTCCGCTCGTGAGGGTGCCAGCACTGGTACACGACCCTTGGCCGCGAGGAGAGACTGGGACCGGGCGACGGTCGCATTGGCGGGCGACAGTACGTCCTTCTCGACGCTCGTGTTTCTGACAATGACGTTGCACAGGGGCGATTTGGGACCGACGGTTGTTGCTCGGTGTATGGACAGGTTGCGCGCGATGGACCCTTGTTTTCCGTAGACGGTGCCCAGGGTCTTGATATTGAGAAACAGCGAGCTGTAGAGATCGGGAGTATCATGCTCTTGTGGATCCATGAGCGAGCCAGTGTCCAGACGGGATCGCCATTCGGTCTCCTCTTTTGGCGTGCATGCAGTCAACATCATCTCGTATAGCTGACAGTCGCACTCGAACACAATCTTCCAAGAGAAAGGCGTGGTGTGGCATTGAAGGCCTGCGTTGGGATTAGATGGTGGCAGCATAAGAACGAGCGTTGGGAAGGGAACCTACCCCGTCCATTGTCCACGGCCTCAACTTTGACTTGGCTTAGGGGAATGCAAGCTCGCAGGGTGTAGATTTGGTCGAACCTACTCGCAGAGGCCAAGCATAGCCACTCCTTGTAGAGAAGCGCCACCAAATACTGCCCTTGTACTCCGTCTCTTGACTGCCAGCATGCATAGAGGACGCCGCAAAGCTGGATGTGCCCGAACGAGCGAATACGGTTCTTTGATGCAGCGTCAAGTTGCGAGTCTGGAAAGACGAGCCGGTCTTGCAGCAGCCATGTCTTCTCCAGCACGGCTTTCACTCGCGCGTCGTCAGTAGCGCGGTTGATCTGCGATGTCGCCTCTCGCAAACGGACCAGGGTGTTCTCGACTTCCATGTGCGCGTACGGCGAATCGGCCACGGGTGTGTATTTCAACAACTCGGCAAAGAGAAGCGGATACTTGCAAACCCGTTGGACGGGCTTGACGAGCAGATCTCCGATGGTGAGCGACTTCTTGGACTTATCGCCGTAGGTACTACTGGATCCGACAGACGATGCCAGCATCTCTAGACCTCTCTGATACGTCGACCACTGCGGCATCGTCCGATGGACTGATGCAATGTCTTTCATCATCATCTCATACTTGGCCCCATACTCTTCATAGACGAAGAAGCGGTTCATCTGTGGGCCTGTCAGCAGCCGAATGCCAGTTGTTGTTCTTGATGGGCTCACCTTGTTCGTGAACAGCTTTGCGACATCCGCAGCGATGTTCGGTTCGGCGAGCATGCCGGGAACAGTGTCTAGCCACAACATGCCTTCGTCGTCCTCCTCGGGAACCGCATTAAGGCTCCGAATCCGCCGATGACCACGACCACGATGTATCGCCTGAGGATTGAAGTCAAGCTGCGTATATTCAGAATGAGGGACAGCTCGGTGCAACTCTCCCAGGAGCTCTTCGTGAAGATCGACAATGTCAGCTAGATTTCGATTTATCGAAGACCGTAGGCCCTGAGGCATGGTGGGGAGAGAGACGAGGATGGTAACGTAGACCTGGAGCGTGAAAGTTAGCAGATCGAACGCAGAGCACACAGAATATAGAACACTAACATTCATCAAGAACCGTACGTCCCCAATGTAGCCCTCCTCGGTGCTGACTAGTTCCTCCAAGATGCGCCGTCTCTGAAGTGAGCGCTCTACACCTGCTTTGTCCAGTACCCGCGGCTTGTCCAAGCAATTGCCGTCCTCGGAGTACCTGTGACTGGACATCGACGCTCTGCTGCTGCAATCGGTCTGCGTCTGGGTCCGAGATGACCGCATACTATTACGTCTCGACCGGGTAAAGACGCTTCCACTCGCAAGACTCACGCTGGCTGTCCTCACTGCCTCGACGAACCCGAAGGAGGACCCTGAAGATGACTGGCGATGATGGCCGCTTGTGCTACTGGCTGCTTCCTGACGCAGTGTGCCCATAGAAGCTGACCTGAACAGTCTCTCGTCTATCGTAGAAGTGTATTGCCGGCGGCCAGCGCGTCGGCGCAATGTCCTCATCCATTTGTGAAAGGGTGCCCCATCTGGCGCCTGAATTAGCTCTTCGTCCGCCATCTCGTCCTTATGGACAAGGGTCTGTGATCGACTCCCGGTGTTGTGAGAATCGGTAGAGTCGAAATCAATCAGCGTGAACTTCGTCGGCATAGGGTCGAGTGTGCCCCATTGCATCCAGTCGTCGGTGTCATCTTTCGGTGAACTAGAGGGGGCAAAAGGCAAATCTAGAGTAATACCAAGAGCGCCAGACCTATGTTCGAGAGCGGTGTCGAAGGGAGAAAGGTCTGAGAAGCAATGGAAGGGATCAGATGTGGTATCTTCTGGCAACCGAGTGATGAGTATCGAACCAGCGGGGGAGCAGACTTCGGACGACTCAGAAGCGCACGAGGCCATAATATTCTAGGGACCAGAAAACTTGAAATAAAAATTCGTAGTTGCATATGGTCACCCAAAAGGAGGGTAAAAGAGTGAGCTCCAAGAAAGTAGCCGTCAGGCTTCCAAAAAACAGAAGAAAATGGAAAAGAAAGGAGGGGTTCAGAACATGTTGATGGCGAAACAAACGGCGAGAAAAAAAGATACAGAAGTGAGAAGAGCTTGAGATAGAGCTGAGCCACCCAACTAAAAGTAGATCAATATCTCACAAGGTCCAGAATAACCGGGCGATTGTGTAAGGATTATTACGAAAAGATGCAGCGTATGTGAAGGAAAGATCTTGTGCGTGGGCAGGCGCGACTTTGTTCATGGGGAGCTGGCTGCACGCGGAAGTCTCCCTCACATAACCAACTCAAGGGAAGAAGAGAAGATCTGAGACTTGCGAGACGTCGGGAAGATAACCTTGTATATCTCTCCTTCCACAAGGTCAGACTATGACCAAGCGGTTGACACGCGTTCCAAGCTTACCAGCAGCAGTAGTGGTACAGGCCAGTCTCGTTGCGAAGGTAACACCGTCCTTCGTTGGCCGCAGCTGCCAGTCCATCCATCCTCAATTTTGCCCGATTCCTGGCCTGCCTGACTTTTCCTCTCGCGGCTCCTCTCCTAACAAGCACGGATGGAAACGGAGATAGACAGACATGAACATGTCGATCATAGGAGACGAATGACGTGTGAATCAGCTGAAATGCGCTGGACAAAGGCATCGGCTTCAGCTTGTCTCAATAATAGATGACGTTGCCGGGGAGAGATTGCCATGGGAGATTTCCGTGTCGGCGAGGTCGAGTTTGAAGATCACAATTCCCTTATAAACGCTGCCCCTGCTTGGGGCTCGAGCACATCCTTGAGACATATTGTAAGAGCAGGTTAGCTGGCCAGCGTGGATAGAAGGCTTGATGCTCTCTGCAAATGAATCCAGAACATGTTCTTATGCCCTCAAAGGGAGAGAGGAACAATGTGAAGCAGCAGGTAGTGGAGGAGGGCCTTGGTAGTGCACGTTTCCCGTTCTAATACATAGTGCGAGTGCCAAAAGCACCTAAGCGTTGCTTTCCTGCGGGGACGGCGGAACCGGTCCTGCAAGGTTGAAGTTACCTCTTTGTAATGTACACCTGACTGTACTTGCTTCCTCATGTCTCATTTCGAAACAACCAACAACAGGCGGTATATCTGGTTGCCAACAGCCATAATGATACCCTCCTGGCCATCTTGTCTGGATCCTTGACTTCTCTATAACAGCCATGGGCCTACCGCTGAGAATGAACAACATCCACGCACCCACGGTCCCTTCGGGTCCCACCACCGCGGGGGCCCCCACGAACGGCGCCCCTGCGAACCTCACGATTGCAGAGCTGCAGCGCAAGAAGGCAAATATGGAGATGGAGCTCTCTGCCTTGAGCAGCGTGCTCGACTCGGTATGCCATACTCTCACACCTGCCTGGTCCTAATCCCCAAGAGCAACATAGGGCTGACAGGATTCATATAGCATGGCGTCGACATGCACACGAGTCTGGTCACGGCCGATGGCTTCCCCCGCTCCGACATCGATGTCGCGCAGAGTATGTCATACTCTAGAGATCGCTCCTCCTGAGTGCAGTGCCCTGCTGACACCCAGCTCCCCAGTCCGGACTACCCGCGCGCGCGTCATCCACCTCCGAAATGACTACAAAGACCTTATGGGCAAGATCGAGCAAGCTGTGTACGCGGGCTTCGCCGAAGGAGAAGAGGAGGAAGATACACAGGAAGAAGAAGCTCAGACCGCGGCTGGTGCCCGAAATCCTGCGCCTCGCGATGCCGCTCCAGACCTTAATGACGAACCTTTCGCCAAGGTGAACACTGTCGCGGACGACAGTCCAGCAGCCGCGGCCGGGCTGCAGCCGGGTGATCTAATTCATCACTTTGATAGTGTGAACAAATTCAATCACGATGGGCTGAAGAGGGTCGCTGAAGTCTGCCAGCAGGCTGAGGGGGTAAGCTGCCTTGACCTTGCCCCTGTGGTGGCTGGCGTGGACGTGTGTTTTTGCTAACGATGGCTTCACAGCACAATATCCATGTGAGGATCTCGAGACCCAGACCAGCAGCGCCTCCACACGAGCTGCTGGTGACCTTGTGTCCCAGGCGATGGAGCGGGAGGGGGCTGTTAGGATGTCACATTGTGCCTCTCTGAGGAAGCATGATCGTCTTTGAGAGACTGCATATTGTATGCACAGTCCAACTCAAGCTTACACAAGCCAGAAGACGAAAAGACAGCAACGCAGAGGAATGCGGCCAACACGCAGGTGATGACTTTGAGCTGCAAATCATGACTCGTCTTTTATGAAGGCATGCCTCATGACAAAACAATTAGCAATAAGTATATGATAGGCCATTTCGGGGACAGACAACTATGGCGCAGACTGTGAACATATCGCCCGCCACCATGCCTTGGGATTCAGATCGTCTGCTTCAATGATAAAATGATCATTCTCTTGCCTTTTCATTAGAAAAAAAGCTTAAAGGCATATTTTTAACTTCTCCAGAGCAACAATCGACACGGCTCGTCAAGTTGCTTGAATGTTGGGAGAAATCAACAAGGCCTTTATCAGCAGAGATATCTATTTTCAGGTGAGTCGTAAATTTGGACCAAGAAAATTAGGCCAATACCTATGTATGTTTTGTGTAGACATCCCAGACAATGCTGCTCGGGGAGGAAGGAAGTGATTGTTCAGTGCTGCTCAGGAGAGACTTCTCCCAGGGGAACAATACTCGGAGGATACTGTGGTGCTCTGGCAACCAGCTAGAGCGGGTCAAAACAATCAATGAGGGGTACATGCAGGGGGATGAGAGGAGCCTGCATTGACATCATGGCAAAATTTGAAAAAAACGCCCCCCTCCCCCCCGCGCCAGGTCTTGACTCGGAGAGCCTGACCGCCTTACGTCCAAAGGGTTGACTTGGCCAACACACTTGCTTTTCCAGAAGAGACATTTCTCTGATTGCGTTGCACAAGGAAATACGATTACGGAGAGGAGGCAATAATTGTCACGCGGAGAGATGCTGGGCGAAATATTTGCTGAGTCCCCTTTTGTTGGGCAGTGAGTCTACCTAAGTTGCGCCTGAGTGCAAGGAAAATTCGGCGCAGAGTTCCTTTCTGGCGCGGGTGGTGAAACTAAACGGAACCGAGGCTTTGGAGGAAGGGCTCTCCTGCCCGGCCATTAATGCGTCACCAGTCTGCGTCCTAGCTCTTCCAGTAATCCATCGTGAGTTTCATCAACGTGAACTATTCCTGTCTCGCCAGCCTTTATGTGTCGCTAGTCCTAAGCAAGATGCCGTAGACGTCGAAGGAGAGAAAAATGAAAATCTATCCATCCATCCACCACGTAATGCCTCCTGTAGGCCATCGATCCCGAGCATCGCATTTCGCCCTCTACAGGTCGTTGTCGTCATCCTCGTCAGGCAGAGGCATGTTGGCAGCCTCAGTCATCTCGTTCTCGTACTGGCGCAGAAGGGCCTCATCGACCTGAGCGGTAGGAGGAGCAAGAGCGGGGGCAGCGACAAATTCCTGTGAGATGTATTAGAAGACACAGCAAACATGACGCGCAAACCTGGTATCGATTTGGGGAAGGGGGGGGGGGGGCGTACCAGGCTGGGGTTGCCGACGAGCTTGCGGGCGAGCCAGAGAAAGGGCTTCTCGAAGTTGTAATTGGACTTCGCAGAAATATCGTAGTACTGCAAGTTCTTCTTGCGGTGAAACGTGATAGTCTTGGCCTTGACCTTGCGCTCCTTGACGTCGACCTTGTTACCGCACAGGACGATAGGGATGTTCTCGCAGACACGAACGAGATCACCTGTTGAATAGTTGGTCAGCCTGACAAGAACCTATGTGAGCTTTTTTAGGGGGCAGAATTCGGAACACATACGGTGCCAGTTGGGGACGTTCTTGTAGGTAATACGGGAGGTAACATCGAACATGATGATACCACACTGCCCGTTGATGTAGTACCCATCACGCAGGCCACCGAACTTCTCCTGACCGGCGGTATCCCAGACGTCGAACTGGATCTGGCCATAGTTCTGTACAGGTTGCGATTAGATGGAGTCCATTATCGCCACATAGGGGGGAGGGGGGGACGAACGGTGGTGAAGCCGAGAGGGTGGACCTCGACACCGAGGGTGGCCATGTACTTCTTCTCGAACTCGCCAGTCAAATGGCGCTTCACGAAGGTGGTCTGTGGTGAGAAAAGGGCATGTTAGCTGACATTCCGAGGCGGTTGAGGCTGTTGGCTCAGTCGAGCATTGTGACAATCACAAATGGCGGCCAAACTGCCCCGCCGAAGAGGGAGGTAGCTCGGCACAACTTGTGTGATTGACAAGCCTGATGAAGAATAGGTGGGTGGTAGAACATACCTTGCCGGTACCACCATCGCCAACAAGGACGAGCTTGAAGGTAGGAGTCTGACTCTCGGCCATGATCGTTGTTGTGGTTGATGTTTTGGATGGAGAGAAGAAGGGAAGAGGGTATGACTGGAGGTCTCCGAGGTGATGTATGTATTGGAAATGCCTGGAAGTGGGGGCTGGTGGGCCGGCGTCAGTGGTCTGCAAAAGTTGGGAATGACAAAGCCTGGTTTGGCTTGGTACAGGCGCGATTGACGATGGTATGGGTCCAGGGAGGGAAATCGACCTGGGCTTTGTAGACGAACCTTTTACAGGCGGGTATCAAAGGGCTGCTGAAAGGAAAGGCAGTTGATGCTCTAGTCTGGATCAAGAGACAGAGAGAGAGAAAGTGGGTTGGAATTTGGGTTGAGTTGGGTCAGGTAGGAAAACAAGAAGAACGGGCAATGGTCTGGAGGCGGCGAGCTTACGGGGGATAGGGACTGCTAGCGAACCTCAGCGAAAACTTGTAACGGGTGACCCGCTTTTCCACGTGACTCAGCCGATGGCTCTTGACAACAGGCGAGGACGTGCCGTTTCCATTCATATATTTGTCTTTAACGTCTATTATCTTCGTAGCAAAAGACATGCATCCATTGGATACACATATGAATGTGTCGACGCTAGACTGGCCTTGTACTCTGCTGTATGATTTCTAAGCAATTGCAGCCCGATGACACGTTTTGTCCTTAGGTTGGTCTCCAGCTCTTGTCTTCAGGCTCCGGTGTAGGACGGGTTGATGCCTAGACTCGGCCTCACGTCTCTTGCACACCATTAGGCACTGTCTCGGCATAACTCCACCTTAGAGCAACGGGCAGCCTGTTTACAGTGCCTACACCACACCTCCTGGCCTGGTTCTCCATGCACACGATCGTCTCGTAGTCAAAAGACGGGCAGAGTTTCCCTACTCGAGATAGTCTTCCAAGGGCTTTGTCGGCGCGTTTGGCCGAGAAGACTCTATGGTATTAAGGCATCAAGGTCTCCTTGCCACGTTCGTGGTGTACCGAGACGACTGGTCAGGGAGGCGAGGCCTGTTGGGGTGAGGCGAGGTCGATGATATCGTCGAAAACATAGACCCGAGGTTCAGTCGTGTTCTGCGCAAAGGCATCGCCTGACCTTCGGGTGCACCGAGATCAGCATAAGGCCAAACTGTACCCGAAGGTCAGTCAGCTAAACACCAGCGCTCCTAAATGGACTGCGGTAAGTGCCTGATCTGAATCCCTGGCTCATACCTGCACGGAGGCGAGTCTCCATCTGAAAATTGTCGATGAGCAAGGCTGTCATCAAGACTTGTTCAACAGACATATTTCCGGAGTGAGGAGTGTTACTTGAATAAACCCCCTCCCCCTCAAAAAATAATACTTTAGGATACATCCATTCTAAACCATTGTTGTATCTTGATGTAAAAGTGCATTGTGACCAGAACCCATCTTCTGTAGGAGACTAAGTCACTGTGACGCGTGATGGGCGGGTACCGAGGGTATGGTGTGAACAGCGGAAACCCGGCCTTGTCCTAGAGGTAAGCGCTCGGAGGTAAACTTATAAGATGGACCGAGATTTTTCAGAGCTGCAAGTTGCGGACAGCAACAAGGCTTTGGAGAGAGGTAATGACGCTCGGCATCTGACCCATTTCGCCGTCTTCTGCCCGCATGACTACCTGTCTGAACAGCCTTGAGACTCGTTCATTTTTTGTGACCATCAATGAGTCCGGCATCTCGAAGAGCCATCCTGCCTCAAGAGAAAAAGATAATGCACATAAATTTGCCATGTTTATCAGTCCTGTTCAACATGCCGTCTTGAAGCTATGCAATCGATCGTGGCCACCCCCCTTTTTCCAACACCAAACCTTAAAGAACGAACATGAAAATGCGCCAGCAGTGTTCCACACGCGCAGCAGCCGGCCTGCGAACAGCGGCAGCAGAATTGACCCCCATCTCGTGTCAGCAGTCAACAGTGATGACTGTGTCGGTGTCGTACCCTTGGACCCTTTTTCCCGTCACATTACCACACAGCTCTCGTCCTTTGCCCCAGCTCTCTTTTTCAGATTGGGATTCTTCGGAGGCGCAACATCCATCGGCGTCCCACCACTCGCTGCCGCCCGAATAGCATTCAATCTCTGCTTCGCTCGGTCATCCCCTGCGTCTGCGGCCTTGACATACCAGACGTTGGCTTCCAGAATATCTCTTCTGCACCCAATGCCCATTTCCGTGAAATAACCCACTGCGTACTGGGCCTTGACATAGCCTGTGGGATTAGATGGTCAGCATTATATACTACCAAAGAGACAACCAAGCAGAAGGTTACAACATACCCAGCTCAGCGGACCTTCGTGCCCACTCGTACGCTTCTTCCTCATCTTTTTCCAAGATCGGCTCGGCTCCAACCATGTACCAGGCGCACAGGCCCATCATCGCACCTGCGTGTCCTCTCTCAGCGGCCCCGGTGTAGAAGTGCACACTCAAGGCCGGGTCTCGCGGACAGTTGAGTTTGCCATGCTCGTATGCGTCGCCCATTCGGAAGTTCGCCTCTGGGTGACCAAGATCGGCGGCTTGTGTGAACAGCTCGGCCGCGTATCCTTCATCCTTGAAGATATCTTCACCATATCCGGTCTCGTATAGACATCCTAGATGGAACGGTGCCGCGTTGTACATGGCGTCTGCCGATTCTGTTGCCAACTTGAGCCACTTCAGGCCTTCTCGATAGCGCTTCTCACCCAGATCACCAGAAAGGCAAGCCTTTCCTAGTCTTGTCATTGCGCCGGGATGCCTCTTTGATGCCGCGGTTCGCAGAAATTGAACAGCTTTTGCCGGGTCCTTACGACAACCCCATCCGAACTCGTAGCACAGACCGGTCCGATATCCAGACTCTGCGTGACCATGCTTCGCGGCCAGGACGAACAGGGGAAAGGCAGAATTATAGTCTTCCTTGCCTTTGCTGAACAAGCCCGAAGCATATCCATCTGCAAGGTAGTACTGGGCGAAGGGGTATCCTGCGTTGGCAAGTTTCTGCAGGATGGCTCGTGCTTCTCTTATCAGATCATTTGGATCGGAATCCGCGCTTCCGGTAAAAGAGCCGTTGGGGCTGTGACCTGGCTTCGGCGACTTCTTCTTAGGCTCTGTGACATCCACGCCCTGTTCCTGAGCCGTGGAGATCAGAAATACTGCAAACGAGTATTGTATCGAGAAGTCACTGGTCTTCTTGACATTCTGCCTGTACATGTCGAGAGTTTTCTGTGAGCTCAGTAGAGACGCATTAGATCCCACCGCGTTCCGCAATTGTGAGTTGTCAATGGTCAGGGGTGCAGGCGCAGGCTGTGGATAGGGAACATTCAGCAGCTCTGCGTACGTGGACTGGCGGTTGTCTACGTTGGGTGATTTCCTTGCATAGCTCGAGTGCGCCGATGGAGCGCGAACGCTTGGTGTGCCATTCCGGCCGGAGGAGCGGCCGCGATCAGAGTGGACAGAGTATGCAGACTGTGGCCTGGGCAGCGAGGTCCTCCTGAGATGAGAAACGGGTGTCAGATGGCGGTTTACGGCAGCACCATTCTCAGACAGGTCTGGTGATGATACAACCCGCGGGTCGTGACCACTCAAAAAGGTTGGAGTCGGCGGTGTGAACGGCTGGTGGTGATACTGGAGCTGTGCAACCATCTGAGGCTGGTTCGCAGCATCGTTGGTAGCGGAGCTCACAGTAGAAGCATCCTCTGATTTCCGCTGCTGGCCGTTTTCCAACTCGTTCGTGCCGCCCGACACTGAACTGACACTCGTTGCTATTGAGGTTTCTGTCGAGGTGTGCTGATTCGAGACGCTGGGCGTCGATAAAGAAGTATCGGTTTCCCGACTACGCCGGTTGTCTCCCTGGACCGCGGGAACCTGTTCGCTGCCAGCAATGTCTGCTGCAGATGTTAAGTTTTCTCCGCGGCTTGAATCAGCCTGGGTCCCAGAGCTGTCGCCAGCGTTGACCCGCCGTATTGTTCCCTCCGGCTGCGAAAAGTCCAACGGAAGACTTGGAGGGGGTCGCTTGGGTGCCTCGAGGATCGGCGGCATCTCCATGTCCAGTGATGCAGATGAGCGCTGCCGGCGGTCAGGACTGGAGTGTTCCCCCGTCTCTATGGCTGCGCTTGAAGGCTGTGCCCAGTTCTCAGGTTGGAAGTTCATCTTGACCGGGGATACCGGTGACTGTCCCATGCGCGAGCCGTCTGCCATTGGGATGCGTGGTAATGGTTTGTTAGCTTCTGAGCGTATGCTCTGCGGTGAGCCATGGCTGGAAGAGCCGACTGGCTTCCTCCGTACGGGACTCGAGGTAACTGAGCCATATTGTGGAGGCGAAGAGTCCACGGCAGCCATTGCAAAGGGGATCAGGGTTTTTCAGCCTGATGATGTTCCCCTCTGACCAACTTTGCGTGCTGTAATTGTCCCAGCTGTTATCGAAAGGCTAGTCGTCCCTGGACGTAGTACGACTGGCACAATGCTATTGCGACGGCTATAAAGTCTCCTCCTGCTGCATTGAACTCGTTGTGTCGCTTTACTTTCACTTTTTTCCCCTTCTTGTTCTCCTTTTCTTTTCTCTCCCTCTTGGCGTCCTCCTGGAATGGAATTATTCAAGACTCGGCTGACCAGTCCTGAAAGCGGCGTGCTGCCGTCGGAAGTCGAATATTATGCAGGTGACGTGTGTCGGACGCAAAGAAGTCTCGGAGAGGACCTCAAGGCTCGCAGAGGGAGAACTCGTCTCTTCGGAAAGGGGTAAGGCTGGTCGAAAATCCGCGGTGCCCACGCTACTATGTAGTCACTCCGGCGCAAATGATGCTACAAGTCTATGGGATGACGAGAAAGGTTGGACGATCCCCGCAAGAAACAAAGAGGACGAAAGAGTATGGACTGGGGAAGCACCCAACAAAAATAACAAAAAAAGAAAGAAGGGAAAGGAAACCCCCACAAGAAGCACAAGGCTAATGCTGCTGCGGCTGAAGAAGAGAAGAATGGTATCCGAAAAATGACGAGGCGAGAAGGAAGATGACGGAAAACAGGAGGAAGCAAAGACGACACGAACAAGGCTGAGCCGTAAGAGACTGACAAATGACGGCGTTGCGTAGCGAGACCAGACGAAGCAGGGTCCCACACACACACACACACACACACAATTTCTGCCCTCGAGATGTCTTGTGCGACTGGCAGGCCAGCAAGTCGGTGAGAGGTGTCGAGAAGGGAGGTGAGGTGGAAAGAGATGGATAGAAAGCAGACCCAGACCCAGATTCAGACCGAGGCCGGATTATTGCACACATGAGCTCAGCACGGACAGGATTCATCAATGTTCAAGAGTGCAAGTGCAAGGTACCCCTCAAAATAGGAAGTCGCACTGGGGCCGCACGTGAACCCTGAAGTACTACTGTACGTACCCGTTTTTTTCTCCAGTGTAGGTCGATCACTGTGCTTAGCGTATCCCGTCAGAAGGGTCCCGCCAAGGAGTCGCCTCTACTACCTAGTACAGCACTATGACTTCGCCCAGCTTGCAGACTATGCTGCCTGTAAGCAGCGTTAGACCTATACCGTGTGCCTGCGACACTGATGCACAGCAGCTAGTCTCGGATGCACCAGGTGCTCCCTGCAGGGATCAGCCTGTGCTAAATTAGGCCGAACAAGGACTGAGCCCCCCAGACACGGAAAAGCTGGTGTGACTGCAAACTCCTGCCCGCAGTCGAAGGCCCTGTACGCTTTTTACTATCCACAGTGGGTGATGAGGTGCTTCTTGTACGTACTGCATACTACGCAGGAACTACAGCACTCTGGTCTGTGCAGAGGGACCCCAGACTGTCGCTGTCACTGTCTTGTGCATGCAATCAGACCCCACTCCCACCTGTTCACACTGCCATCGCCATCCACACCTCACGCCACGGATGGGAACACAAATAGGTTGTCTCATCCAATCCCGCAGAGGATGATGGATGATGAGGCTCCTTGCGCCTGCCCGAGCCTTCAATAGCTTTCTGCTCGGCGCCTGGCCGAACAACGCACACCAGGCATAGATTCGGGGCGACGGCAAACATAGGGGACGCGGTGGAAGCCTGGTCTGCGCTGTACATCCTCAGTCCACGGCAGAGGGTATCCGTTCATGCCCTCGTATGACGAGACGTGTGGAGACAGAAGACAAAGTCTGCAAGACACGCGGCCGGATGGGCAGGAACACGACCGCCTGGTGATCCCAGAGAGCTGGACCATCTCTTCGCCTTGTACACCATGGCTACATGGTGCGCTTCCGCTTTTCCAGCCTGTCCGACACAAGCTATGGCGATGCTGGTCGTACACTTGCCCCTCCAGTCGCTGATGCCAAGATTCCTGAGGAGCAATCCCTCGGCGGGTTGCTAGGACACTAGCCAAGGCAGCGAAATAGGGGTGCACCAAACGAGGCCAACAAAGTCCTTGGGAGGAGACCCCAGACAGACGCCATGCGAATCAGGATTGAATGCCTTACCCTTCTCTGTCACCCAGCGGAATTACGAAACCAGACATCGGTACGGGTCGCGATTCATCGCTGCCGTGGAACGTAACGCCGCGTCAGTGTAACGGATTTCGGATGCCCTGTTCTCCACACCACAACAGAGCCATGAGAAAAAAGGGGCTCACAGGGCGCAACGCAGGTGATATTCATTATCACCAAGATGAGCGGACAATACGTCTGTCGATACTGATGTCACCGGGTCCCAGATGCAGCGTCCAACACGCGCATGTTTGCGGTATGAAACGGGCTTCTGTAAACCTCCGTGGGTGTGGAGGTCATTGGTCATTCTCAGACCCTTACCTTCACTATGCTGGCTCCGTGGTACTGCGCCC
This sequence comes from Cryphonectria parasitica EP155, assembly GCF_011745365.1. Taxonomy (NCBI): domain Eukaryota; kingdom Fungi; phylum Ascomycota; class Sordariomycetes; order Diaporthales; family Cryphonectriaceae; genus Cryphonectria; species Cryphonectria parasitica. The sequence continues at coordinate 4,198,645 of NW_024468910.1, read as the reverse complement.
AGAACATTCCCCACCTGAAAAGAATTGAGCCAAAGGACATGAGGGCTAGCAGCCTAAAAGCTATGTACAGCAGGATGTTCTGCATCAGAAGCCAAAGGCCCCCCAACGGGTATCCGACGCTTGGCTCTCAGATTCCAGGATGCTGCTGGGTGCATTCTTGTCTTCGTCACTGAAACTTGGATGACGACGATGACATAAGTTATGGTGCAACTCTCTGGGACTGCCTCTGAAGGTACATGTCGAAATGACTATTCGAACCCAAGCAGATCAAGTGCGACCCTCGCCAGCAAGCAGCGGCATGCTTTTTCGAGCGCCTAATTCCGTCCTGTGCTAGCTTCATATGTTTAAAACACGCCTCATCTACAAGGTCCGGGAAGCCTACCCGCATGCACTGTGCGACCCAACAGCCTTATGGAGCCTTCACCACAGTACTACCCAGCACCAGAGTACTACAGTATGTATTCACTATGGCCCGTTGCTTGGGGGCAGAAAGGCCCGACGCTGACTACTACGAGACAGATCTGCTCGGCACTCCTCAAAAGTATCAACCTCGAATGAAGGTCCTGACTCGAGGACTCGAGGACTCGGAGAATTTGCGCAGATCCGACCGTAATGGCGCGCCTCCCGCTACTGCAACCTCTGTCGCCCATATGATTGCGAAGGCGGGGAGCCTGCTGGTCCGGGCCAAGACGAAAAAAAAAACTCAAAAACCGATGGCGGACTATTACGAAAATTTCAAACTTGTCGTCTCATGCGTGTCCTCATTCCAGTGGCTTCCAACCAGCTGGGAGCACTAAATCATTACACGAGAGGGCCTGCAGGCTCATTCCCACTTAGAAGCTTCGTCCAGTGCTTCCGCCGTCACGTCACATCATCCCGCAACCTGCAGGCTGGGGTGCCGCAGAATAAACTTCCCATACTGGCTTGGGGTCAGATCCCAAGCCCTATTTCCCGCTTAGCGCCCTCGTATTGAGTTTGACACCCACGCGAGGCATCTCGTTTTCCGGCACGTCGACCCTGGTCTAGACGACCAGCGGCATAGGCTTGTGCCCGCCCTCGCCGCGCACATTTCTCTTTATAGGACTTTATCACGAATTGAGGTTGGATGGAAAGCGAGCGCCAGCCTTTCGACCTCAGAAATGTGAGCCATGTTTCCTGAGGACGTCGCCATGAGGCGCGACGGTGTCACAGAGTGGCGCTGTCGCACAGGACGCCTTGGTACTTGTGTCACCAAGAGAAAAAAATGAAAGAACAAAAAAAGGCTGAGGGAGCAAACCTCATCGGGGGGCGAGCAGATCGATGGTCGATCTTGCAGCGCGGCACCTGTCCAGCATGTCACTGCATCACAGACGGTCGCATTTTTTGCGCAGCTCCATCTGCCCCGAGTAGCCTAAAGAGGCTTAAGCGGAGAGCTGCAGCTGGCCCTATACGACGCACCTCGATCACGTTTGCCGCCCATGTCCCATTACTGGACATTCCCTGCAGGAGGCGTTCCTGGTGGAGTGCATATTGGAAGCAGGCCCCGAAGGATGTGGCTTGGCTCCTCCTCTGTCCAGACAACGCCCTCTGGCGCTGTATTTGTGTGTGTGTGTCCTCTGTCAGAAAGGATGTGTCGACCCTTTGCCGGGTTGTCCGGACTCTTCAGCCTTTGCACGCCCAAGTGAGATTTGCAATTTACCCAATGGTCGATCAGACAATTGATTGTCCTGCAACTGACCCCCTTGATCTCCTCCTCCTAAACGGCTGATGAGCGGTGGTAACTGCTTGCTGCCGTTGCGTGCGGTACGGTGCACCAGCAAGATCGGGAGCCAAGCTGCAAGGCAAAAAAGTTAGCTGCAAATATGCATAAACATTCTCTGCATCTTTTCTCCCCAATCGAAGGGATGATAGATAAGGAGGACCCCCTCCCCTGTCGGGTCTCGTACTGTCCTGTGCCGTCATCCACGTCCGCCCACCCTTTGCGATTAGGGGGAGGGGATGAGAGCCCGATGAGATCGCCCGCGCAGATCAATAAAATGGAGCTCTGGGGTTCGGCAGGACTGTGCCGTCAATTAGAAGTGGAGATGCAAATTGAGAATGCTTGATGTCCACAAACGTGTACAGCCCCGCTGTGACCCTGAAGGCTCTCACCAAAATCTAATCTTCTTCCATGGTACGATGGTTTTACGAACGATCAAGGTTATGGTGTAGACTTTTGCAGCGTGACGTAGAGAAGGGCTTGTTGCATTGTAAACAAGGAATCTTGGTACATGGCCCAGACTTTTCTGCATTTTCATGTGAAGCCCAGCCTCGCTATATTAGCAGCGTTGTTATTGCTGACACTTTTCTCCCCTGGGTTCACTGGGGAACGGATGCACAGAATCGTATTCAGCCTGCCCGCCTCTCTAAGTCCTTTTTTCCTATCCTGCTTTCTTTTCCTACAGCAAGAGGTAGACCCTGCAGAGAGACTAGCAGTAGTACTATGGTACAGTAGGGCACGGGCTCTGGGGTTGAGTGTACCCCACCCCTTCTGTCCTTTTTTTTTCTTCGTTCTTTCTCTCTTCCCTTTTTTTCTTCCCCTTTCTTTCCTTCCCCTCCCTCATCAGCTGGACTTTGATGAAAAAGCTGGTGGCGGGCTGGGGAAATACAGTATAGTGATGCTTGGTAAGTCTGGACCCACCTCCACCATGGCATTGTAGTGCCCATTACTTGTACTATACCATAATATTGCAGTACTGCAGTACATAGTGCCAATAGTGTGTAGCAGAGTCCCAAGGACATATTTTGGGGTAAGGGGGGAATGTACTTAAGACAGGGATGATCCATCTTTCAGGGGAAAGGTTGGGAATGTGAGGTACAGCTGAAGAGGAAAGGATCACTTGCAATACCACCAGCGGCTCAGTCAATTTCCTCTCTAGACAGCCAAACCAGTCCACACTGTCCATCCTTCCGTGCGCTGTGTAGTCTGTGCTTTTACTACCATCAGTCACAACGTCCCATCGTTTGTCTTTTTGTTATTTTCTTTCTTCGTCGTCGAGAGGCACACTTCGTGGACCAAGTTCCTCCCACCACGACTGTCATTGATTCCTCGGTCGGCCGTGGCTGCCCTCTTTAATCGTGCGCTCGGTAAAAGAAAATCAAGTAACTGGCCCTAGCCTAGTCCTGGTCCTTGGCCCTGGTCCCATCCTTCACCGTCCGTCCGTCCGTCCATCATCTCTTCGTTTCATTCCGACGTGGTCCAGGCCAAGAGATCGAGTCCCTCATTGACCCCTTCTTAGCCTTGTCCTGAGAAGACAGACTCGGTGAATCAGTATTCAGGTCAAGCGCGACTATACTGTGCGCAACGGTGGCGGCTGTCAGCTCTGTCGGCCGAGAGTTGCGAAAAGCCCAGTAACCCGCTACTGCTGCTGGGCAACAGGCTCCCTCAACCAAGAAGTGGAAGGGCTGTGGCCCCCATCCCTGGTACACCCTCAATCATACCTGACGGCCCCTTCCCCCTCTTCGCCGGAAAACCCATCATCTGCCAGGCTTGTCTTTCATGCTCTCTCACCACCACAACTGAGGAGAACGACCCGCCAGCAAGGGGCATTGCTGCAAGAAAGAAAAAAGGCCGAGGCTGGGCGAACCAGTTGTCCTTATTACGGCCCTTCAGTGGTTGTTGTCCCGACCTCGTTCCTGCATCATCCCTGGAGTGGCCAGAAGGGGGCTGGCTGCGATTTGCCGCATAAACCTAAACCACCACCTTGTTTTTCCCAAGGGACCCTCGCATTTACCACAGTCCCAAAATATCCACCTCGGGTGCCGCTACGAGCCCAGAGCCCGTACACACAACAACTGTGAGTCTCTAGTCGCTTTTGTCCTGCGCATTGCCCCTCTCCATACACGGTCTCACCTCAGCCTCACCGTGATCGTGAAGACTTCCATTTCGAGTTCTTTTGGTACTTCCATGAGACACATGTTTGGCCTTCTGTTTTCCTGAAATCCCTTCCCCAGATCCTACTCCTCGACCGCACAAAGATTATTCTGCTCTACCTCCTCCCTCCTGACGGTGAAGTTCCCCTGACCCTGTGAAAGCACGTCGTCCACTCGACATTGGCGCCACAAAATGTCTTGGTGCCATGAAAGCTAACGGCTCATCTTGCTTGCAGGACCATGTCTCTCCCCGAGAGGCCTGGTGGGAGGACCTCGTACGAGCAGCGCACTGCCTACCGTCAATCCACGCGCCGTAGCCGGCACCATGATGTCGAGGCCGGCGGCTCATATGCAGGTCGGGAAGAGAACCTCCATTCCCGTGCGACTTCTTCCGGCTCGTTCGCCACAACGGTACCTGCCCGTTCTAACGCAACAGCAGACGATGTGCCTCTGTCACCAGACCTTGAAAGCGCCATGGACCAGCCCGTGTCCAGAAAGCGAAGTTTGATCAGGCCCGAGCGGAACAGGATAGGGAAAAACCATCCAAATTACCACTACCGCCAACATGCCTCCAAGATGCAGACCCTGCCCCCGAGCACTGGCACCGAGGCGGTGTACGAGGATCTCGAAGGAACAACATACTTGACCACGTCGAATCGCGATGATGCAGTCTCGGACTCGATCGCTTCCCGGGACAAGAAGAGGAGTAGTGGTGGCAGCGGCGATGCCGACAAGGAGCGCCGTTCTAGGAGGAGAGCAAACAGCCGGAAGCACTCTGGGAAAATCTCCAAGAAGAAGCAGAAGAAGGAGACGGAGCAGATCCGGCCTCCCAGTTTATGGGACATCTACTGCGCCATCCTTACCTTCTGGGCCCCCAATTTTATTCTGAAGTGCTTCGGAATAAAGTCGAAAGACCAGGCGCGGGCGTGGCGCGAGAAGATGGGTCTTTTGAGCATCATCGGAATCATCATGGCATGCGTTGGTTTCCTCACATTTGGTTTTACTAGGACGGTCTGTGGGACGCCTTCGGAGCGTCTCCAGGTAAACCACGTCGACAGCGGATACATGATCTTTTTCGGCCAGGCATACGATCTCTCCAGCTCTCATCATCCCGTGGCCGAGGGCATACCGGCCGAGTCAGATGGAGATGGCGCCAACGTTCTCTACGATCTTCCCGAGAAACACGGCGGCCAAGACGGAAGTTTCTTGTTTCAGCAGGTGAATGGGAAGTGCAAGGGAATGGTCACTCTAGCAGAAGGCTCGGATGTGCCGACAAATGATGATGGTGACCTGGCCTGGTACTTTCCGTGCAACACCTTCAACCAGGACGGGTCTACCTCACCAAACCTCACAATCCCGTACTACCTCGGATATGCCTGCCATACCTCGAGCAAGGGCCGCACCGAATTTTACGATCTCACGCCCTCCGCTGATGTCTACTTTACCTGGGATGACGTCGCGAACAATTCCCGAAATCTCATGGTCTACTCCGGAAGCGTGCTGGATCTGAACCTTCTCAAATGGTTCAATACGTCCCAAGTGTCCGTCCCTAGCCACTGGAATGACCTTGCTGACAATACCACGGCTGCAAACAAGGCAGTTCGAGGCCGTGACGCCACGCACACATTGTTGAAGGCAGGCGACAAGGCAACGGCAGAATGCCTCGAGCAGATCATCAAGGTCGGATCAGTTGACTCGGACTCGGTAGGCTGCATTGCTTCCAAGGTCGTCCTATACCTTTCGCTCGTTCTTATCCTCTCGGTTGTCGTTGTGCGCTTCGTCCTGGCCATCATGTTCCAATGGTTCATCAGCAGACGCTACGCAGCGTCCAAGACATCGCAGTCGTCAGACAAGAGAAAGCGGAATCAGCAAATTGAGGATTGGTCCGAGGACATCTATCGGGCGCCAGCTCGCTTGCCTGGTGATGTCGGCAGCAGTGTTGCGGGTGCCTCTTCCGATCGAACAAGCAAGCGGGCTAGCACTTTCCTGCCCACGACCTCCCGGTTCTCGACTGTCTACGGCATCGACAGGGGCTCTCGGAGGCCGACTATGCCCACGACCATGGCCAGCCAGAGCTCGGGGGCTGCCCTGCTTCACCCGAACTCCGTGTACGGAGGAGCCGACAACAGTCGGAACAGCCTGATGGCCTCCGACCCCTACGGCTCCCAGCCCAGCCCCGAGGGTCCTGGTCCGGCAGGTTTTATTCACGAGGCAGTCGTACCGCAGCCGCCCTCAGACTGGATGCCTTTTGGGTTCCCTCTTGCGCATACTCTCTTGCTCGTCACTGCCTACTCCGAGGGTGAGATGGGCATCCGCACGACCCTGGACTCCCTCGCCACGACCGACTACCCAAACAGCCACAAATGTATCCTCGTTATTTGCGATGGTATCATCAAGGGCAAAGGCGAGGAGATGTCCACTCCCGACTACTGTCTGAGCATGATGAGGGACTTTACCATCTTGCCAGAGGAGGTTCAGCCATTCTCCTACGTCGCTGTTGCTTCCGGCTCCAAGCGACACAACATGGCCAAGATCTACTCTGGTTTCTACGACTTTGGTGCCAAGTCCCGGATCCCAGTGGACAAACAGCAACGGGTTCCTATGATGCTTGTAGTCAAGTGCGGTACGCCCGCAGAGGAGAACAAGTCTAAGCCCGGAAACCGAGGCAAGCGTGACAGTCAGATCATCCTCATGTCCTTCCTGCAAAAGGTCATGTTCGACGAGCGCATGACTGAACTCGAGTATGAAATGTTCAATGGACTATGGAAGGTCACTGGAATATCACCCGACTTCTACGAAATAGTGTTGATGGTGGACGCCGATACGAAGGTCTTCCCTGACAGTCTGACGCACATGGTCTCCGCAATGGTCAAGGATCCTGAGATCATGGGTCTCTGCGGCGAGACCAAGATCGCCAACAAGCGCGAGAGTTGGGTCACCGCTATCCAGGTCTTCGAATACTTCATCTCTCACCACCAGGCCAAGTCTTTCGAGTCGGTCTTTGGTGGTGTGACCTGTCTGCCGGGCTGTTTCTGCATGTACCGGATCAAGGCCCCGAAGGGAGGCAACAACTACTGGGTCCCGATTCTTGCAAACCCTGACGTGGTGGAGCACTACTCGGAGAACGTGGTCGACACTCTGCACAAGAAGAATCTACTCCTCCTCGGAGAAGATCGTTTCCTCACGACTCTTATGCTCCGGACGTTCCCTAAGCGAAAGCAGGTGTTTGTCCCTCAAGCAGTCTGCAAGACGACGGTCCCAGACAAGTTCATGGTGCTCCTCTCACAGCGGCGTCGCTGGATCAACTCGACGATTCACAACCTTATGGAGCTTGTCCTCGTGCGGGATCTCTGCGGCACCTTCTGTTTCAGCATGCAGTTTGTGGTGTTCATTGAGCTTATGGGAACTCTAGTCCTCCCGGCTGCCATTGCTTTTACGATCTATGTCGGTGAGTAACAATCGCCTCTCACAGTTTGCTTATGGGTTCCGCCGCCTAGAATCACGCAGCTAACCATCAATGTTTAGTCATATCCTCAATCATCGGACCAGTCCAAGTTATTCCCTTGGTACTGCTCGGCTTGATCCTGGGTCTGCCCGGCTTCCTCGTCATCATCACAGCTCAATCGTGGTCATACATAGTATGGTTGCTCATTTACCTCTGCTCGCTGCCCATCTGGAACTTTGTCCTACCCACGTACGCTTTCTGGAAGTTTGACGACTTCTCGTGGGGCGACACGCGCAAGACGGCGGGCGAGGTCAAGGGGGCTGGCCATGGTGAGGCGGAGGGAGAATTTGACAGCAGCAAGATCACCATGAAACGGTGGGCCGAGTTCGAGCGCGAACGCCGCGCCAAGAACGGGTACTTTCCTGGCCCCAACGACGGTAACATGCCAGGCAACACGAAGAGCGTCCTTTATTCGCCAGGCCCTTCCCCTGGTCTTCACTATCAGGATGAGTACTACTCAGACGCATGAGACATTTCAGTTCTTTTTTATTTATTTTAAGGGGGTTGGGGAAGTTTAGGGAAGAAGACAATGGAGGGGGGACCTTTTTTTTTTTTAGCACCTCAAATGAAGGGTGGCTCATTCTTGCTTAAAAAGCGCTTCTGTATTCGCACACTTCGTTTATGGCTCTATTAATACATGATGATGGTCGATGAAACCGACGACGTGGGATGGCATAGCGGTGTTCAGTCTCAATCGAGACTGCCTGAAGCCCGGATGGAGCAAAATCTCAAGACGTGTGTTTGAGCAGAGGAAACGATCATGAGGGCATGGCGTCGGAAGAAGCATGTCTTTTCCCTGTTGTTTTTTAAATCCATTCTGGATGGACCGGCTTGCCTGTCTTGCTTCGCCTACCTGTATATATGTAATACGAAGACGAGGGAGACCATCGGCTGGTATTGCTTGGCTTTCCTTGAGTACCCAACATAGTAGAAGTAATCAACTTGATGGTACCTTTTTTTGTTTGTTTATTTACATATTGATAAGACCTAGAACCGTGACGAAACGTGGCACCACATGAATCGCACACGCCTGTGTCTGGTGTTGCGAAAAAGGTCGATCGTACGAGATAGAAGGTCCGGGACGGGTTGTGCGACCAGGCTGTCATGCTGGCGGCCGTGGCTTTCCGCGGAAAACTCTCACGACTCGTTCATCAACCCACTCTGGCTTCTTCCTTGGCTACATACCATCGAACTCTCACCACTACCTTCCGGCACGCCGTGATTAACATGTGTAGATTTCTGGGGCCCAGGGACAGGACATGTTGAAGCCCACTACCGGTGGCGACAGGCGGGACTCCGGGACGCCTGGGGCTGATGACGAACGACAGGGGAGTGCAGGAAGATGGAGGGAAGGGGGAACTGTGATTCGGACAGAATACTCCATCATGATGACGGATGAGTGGGACGCCGGCTGACAGGGCCGAGGCTGAACAAAAGTAAGGCTATGGAGTCGGGAACTGAGAAGGCAGGTGGCGCGAATGTGTATCGCACACAATCGCCTCAGCTCAACATGACAGAGAATCCACCGACCAACGAATATACGTGGCTGGCACCCATTCGAGCGAGGTTGAATGTTGGGCTGGGGCAGATTGATGAATATTACCTTGGAGATCCACAAGGACTCGCCTCGGGAACTGCTGGCTAGGACTACTAGCAATGTCACTGGAGATTGAGAGTTCATCAGGTACCCATCATTGTGCAACGTCATCCTAAAAACGGTGCTCATCAGCGAAAGAACATTCAAGAGCCACCTGATCTCCAATGCGCCCTCACAGCAGGCCATATCCAAACCTCCACGTAACCCTCTTTTGGCCTCTTGCAGATTATATTGAGCCCGTTGAAGGCGAAAAGAAAAAAAAGAAAAAAGGGACCGCGCGTCGAGCCTATAGGCGACAGATCGATTTGACACGTCGACGTGGTGTGCTTCCAGCATATGCTGCACACCTATCCTGCCGTGCGAAGAAGTCTGGATGCGAGGCGAAGCCTGTGAGTGCGTCCGGTTGAAAGGAAAATGGATCTATGAAAAACAGCAAATCAGTGCAGGTCGTCGGCGCATCGGTCGATGCTCGACGGACGTGCTGGTTCTGCAGGGTGCCTATTTGGGAAATGCTCAGGGGGGCAAGAGACCGGGGGGCGGGGGGGCGGGCTCAGGAAGCGAGAGCAGTACGAGGCACACCTCAAGAGGTACATGGCCAAGACATCGCTCGCTCACAAATAAAGCGCGACTGGAAGATGCGGAGGATACAAGCAGCGCGACGTTGATGACCGTGACACTCTGTGCTTGCACCTCGCCCTCATCCTTGATCATAAAGTCCTATACGCGCGAGGGATAAGCAGACTGGCGAGATTTCTTTCCCTCTACCTCTCCCTCTCTCTTTCTCATCAAGGCTTGTAGAAACGAGTATCGTACACCTGATCTCGGAGGCATTAGTCATGCCTGCGGAGAGCAATCCCACCAAGGCATCTTGGTGAAGGTGGTCGCTGCTCTCTTCGCCTCCCAACCAGTGCGACTTTGAAGTCCACGCAAAGGAACAAAGAAGAAGGAAAGGAGAAGAAAGGAGAAGGAAAGGGAGAGAAGCGCAGTTCCGACACCTATGTCGCCCGCCGCAGATCCATACGTCGCTCATCCGAGCCAGCAAGTACAGCGTATCATTGGGCGCCGTCTAGGGTAATGAAGAGAGGTGTCTCGAGCTGGCACGCCGGAGCTGCATCTATATGTGAGCAGCCGATGCAATCTTTGTTGGGGGCGGTGAGGTGAATGCAATGGATGGGACCGATGACAACCTGCAGGTCGTCTCCAGCCGCTGGGGAGTGGTCGTACAGAGGCAGACAGAGAGTGTCAGGGTAGACGGCGAGGTTTTGCGCGTGATGGAGGGTGCGACGAGTTACACGATATCTGCTGGTGAAGGGTGTGGGCCTGGTGGGCTGAGCCAAACAATAAATGAGTTGGGGACTGGGATCGGGTCGAGTTTCCCTCTGCTCTCAGGCAGACTCGAGTCTGACACCCTCTGTGTGTGTGTGTGTGTGTGTGTGTGCGTGCGCGTGAGAGGAAAGGAAGAGGAAAGGGGGAAAAGAAAAGGATCCCGCGGGGTGAGCACTGTGATAACCAGAGTTTCCATTGATGTTTTCGTGTCTTGTGAGAACTGATGCGTCAGTTTTGCCCGTGCGGTGTCGAGGCCGAATCCGGGTACCGGTCAACAGCTGCTGAGAAGTCTATGTGAGAACATGACTACTTTTCTTCATTTTGTCCTCTTTTTTTTTTTTTGGGGGGGGGGGGGTAGGTTAAGATGAAAACGGGAGGGTAGACTTGGTCAATATTGATGAGCAACGAATTCTAACGTCAAGAATGATTCTTCTCGTTGATAATTGATGAGAAAGGCATAGGGACACATTACATAAATCGATCAATGCGCAACAGCAGCACGTACTTGGGCAGGTAGGAAGGGAGAGCCAGACAAGAATAATGAGGAGGCGCCAACGTAAAAAAGTATCCGTACACACCATCCAATACGCAGCAGCCCGGACGGTAACATTGGACCGTAGTGGCTGCGACGACGACCAATTAAGTCATTCGAAAGGTCCACCACCCCCTCCATCTTCCTGGGGTCTTGTCTCCAAGTTGGGCGCTTGGGTCAAAGATACAATATCTTGATGACACTTGGGTATGTTCAATAGTGTGGTGGAGTGGGGGGAGGGACTGATCAGGTCTCACAAGTGAAGGAATGGGTAACGCCAGGCGCGGCTGTCGACAAAGCTGTGCTGCTGCTACTACTGCAATATAACGGATGACGGTAAGGAGGCGTTGAATTGTTTTTGAGTGAAGGCGTGATGCATGCTCTGTGATCTACTACTAGTAGTGATGCGCCCACAGCGGTTTGGTGCGGGATTACGCCGGCTCCTTCAGAAAGTGCGGAAGGGAGTACCCGGCCTGGCCTGGCCTGGCCTTTCCACACCCTGGCACCCTGCCCTGATCTACTCTAGAGTGCTACTGCATAGTGCCACAGCACGTAGGTGTACTTACTATGCCCTGGCCTGGCGTGCCTGGCTGCTGCTGCTGCTAAGAGGGCCCCAAGGAGGTCGCCGTCCATGGATCTGCGGGGGTTGGTTCCTGAAGGTTAGACAGGGCAGTGTTATACAGGCTTGCTACACCTGGGCCAACCACTAACAGAACTTCTCCGAGGCCGGTTTGGAGGTGGCACCTCCTTCCTCGTCGGCCCCCCTCTCCACACACCCACCCACCCACCCAAACCTAGATTCCCTCCTGCTCATCGCGGAATATCGCGCCAAACCTGAGCCGGTTGACGAGCACCTGACAGCTCCTGACGACTGCAAAAAAAGACTTGCCTTTGCTCAACCCAAATTGGTACTCCAGGACCAGACTACACATCTTGCGCCTGCCACTCTCTCTTCCATGAGATCGATCGATCTCTCAAGCCCACTTCCTCCTCTTCCTCTGTTCTCTCTTTCTCTCTTTCTCTCTCCCTCCCCCAAGAAGGTCTCCCCCACCTGAACCTTGGTCGGCTTAGATCGCAAGAGTCAATACTCGGATCAGCCTCCGGAGCCCAGCGAAGCCCCCCAAGCCTGCAAATTTCCCCACGCCTCAGAAACAAGTGAACAGACCAGACACTTGACGAAGCCAAACCCGCTGCGCATTCGCAATTCCCACCTTCTCAGCCCTGCGCACCATAACGGCTTGCACGATATCTCTTTTGCCCCCCGATCCGGCACCACCCACCCACCCATTCGGCATCCCAGCCACCATCCTCACCCAGTCCAAGACGTCCTTGGTACCTTCCCATTGAGAGCTGACTGTCATCCTTCGACCTACTCTCTGACGGCGGCTGCGCTTCCCAAAGAAAATAAAAAATATTACCGACCGTTTTACATAGTCGCGGCGACTCCCACTTCGTATTTGTTCGAGTGCCATCTTGCTTTGTTGTCGACAACAACCCTAAACGAGGGTCCCGGGGGCTTTAAGCGACTTTGGGCCGTCATCACCCCGGCCTCGCTCCGCAACCCCCCCCCCCCCCCGGTCCGTTCTACTGCCCAACTCTACACCCAGAAAGACGACAAAGAAGAAGAGAAAAAGCAAGGAGGGGAAAAAAGCAACTCGTCGCGAGGATCCAAGAAAATAAATAAGAATATAGGAGGACGAAGGAACCGGTACGACCAGTCGGGCAAGTCATTGGCCGGGGGCCCACGCGAGACGGAAGGATACGAACGGCCAGACCGACAACCCTCCCGCCCCCTTCTCGTACCGTTTTCCCACCACGATTGCGAATGCGCTCAGGCCGGCACGAGTCCCGATGAGCTCGGCCAACATGTGGTCTGACGACGAGGACGGGTCGTCGAGCTCCTCGCTGAGCGGCAGGACTACTGGCGAGAGCGCGTCTTCCTATTCCGAGGTCCACTGGCCGCTGCCATTCGTGGCGGGCGACCCCTCTACCTACAAGTCGACTGAGATAGAAACGGACGAAGACGCCATGCATGACCTGCATGATCCTGCCACGCCGACACAAGACCACTTCTACAACGCATACATGCCTGAGGGCGATGACGATGACGACGACATGGTCGGCGGTGCTGGTGCACATATTGACATCCTGGCAGTCACCAATGTTCTGTCTCAAGGGATCGAACTGGATGACGATGATGATGATGATGATGGTTTTGAGCCGGCAGGAACAATCATACCGCCAAACCACGGTCATGGAGGCAGCGCTCAGCCTCTCACCGTACCCGGCCAGAGCCCAGGGGTCTTCTCGCCGTACAGCTTGGGGTCCAATATTGTCCAGGCAGCCCACTACTTCGACTTTGAGGAACAACAATCGCTGTCGCCGACGATGGTACCTACATTTCTCATTGGGGAGGCACAACAGGGCGACCTACCGAATGCGCACCAAGACGGACTGGAGGGAAACATGATCACCACCATCAATCACCATATGGCGACAGGAGTACAGATTATTCACAACCAGCAGATAGCTCATCCTGCTGTCATAGCCGTCGGCACACATGCGAACGCTCTGGGACCCGATAATTACAACCTGTCAAGTTTCATTGAAGCGTGGCAGGGTGCAGCATGGCAGGGTCTGCCACGGGAACGAGGCCGATATCCTTGGCCGGATAGGATAGACCGACAGTTGTCGCGGAGCGTAATGCATATTGATTACATGGACCTGGAGGGAGACAGATACGATGTGCAGGGCATAGACTGGGAGGACCTTGGTGTAACGAGGGGGGAGGCCCGCGAACGGAGGTTGAACACGTACAAAAATTATGTCAACGTTCCCGACTCGGACCGCTGGGAGGTGAGCACGGCGGCAGCGTTACAGCCAGGCGCTTTGACTGCACCTGACATGCCCTGTTTTGGCATCACTTGCTAACTATTGTCCAGGAGACCCAGGCACTTCTGCCCAGTACTGATGATTACTTCAGATTCCGCGGCCTGGACGTCCGGAGGAACATCAATCTTGCACACTTCCAGCTCCGCAATGTCCTGGCCTCCACCTCCCGGAGCTCAGTCTTCTATCCCAGCCAGTTCGCCATCAACGAGTTCAACCCAATTACCGGCAAGACCAAATTGGGCATGCGCTCACAAGAGATCCCGCATTTTCAGGTCTCCACCCTGACAGCGGGTCACGACACCCTGGTGGCAGGAGGATTCTTTGGCGAGTACCTTTTCCGAAGGCTGTCCTCGGAGGGTAGCGCAGACACACACGAAGGGACGATCACGAGTGATAATAGCGGAATTACGAACCACGTCCAAATTTATGCGTCGCGCACATCTTCTAGTCCAAGAGCCGCATTTGCCTCCAATGACAACGGCTTCCGTGTCCTGGATATCGAGACGGAAAAGTTTGTCTCGGAAACGTATTTCCCAAACCCCGTCAACTGCTCGGCCATCTCTCCAGACCGCCGCCTGCAGGTCATGGTCGGCGATCAGCGGCAGGTGCTCATCACCAAGGCAGAAGCGGATGGTGAGCCCGAGGTCCTGAGAACGCTCGACGGTCACAGGGATTTTGGTTTTGCGTGCGACTGGGCAGATGACGGCTGGACGGTAGCGACGGGGTTTCAGGACAAGTCTGTCAAGATCTGGGATGCACGCCGATGGACTGATGCCCAGGGGGTGCCCACTCCAGTGTGCACACTCCGATCTGAGGTCGCAGGCGTCCGATCCCTCCGCTTCTCACCGCTTGGCTCCGGCAAGCGGGTGCTCGTGGCAGCCGAGGAGGCAGATTTTGTCAACATTTACGATGCCCAGACATTCCAGTCGAAGCAGACCTTCGACTTCTTTGGTGAGATTGGTGGCACCTCCTTTGTGAACGAGGGCCAAGACCTGCACGTGCTGTGCTGTGATCCGAACAGAGGCGGCCTCTTTAGGCTCGAGAGGTGTGGCATGGGTGCAGAGCGGCATCATGACCCTGAAGACCTCGGGATGAGGCCCTATGTCGCATGCACAGATAGCAGCTACGACTGGCAGGAATTCAAGGTCACGCCGCTACGGCGACCTCGATATTGTGAGACACGGCGGCGGCGAGCTATCACTCCACACTTGCTTCAGCCCTTCTAACGACAGAAAATAATCAAAACAACTCGACGAGTTTCCGACAACAACATATACAGAGCTACCACACAAGACTTACCTACCTGCCGAGACTTGATTTAATGATAACGCACATGATACCCCGAAATATAACAACTCGTCCTCTCCCCCCTTTTATTTTATTTTATGTTTTAACACAGGCGGGTCTTGAATCTGGAAATGCGTTATTATTCATGTATAATGGGGAGTACCCTTGCCATGAGGGCAGCGCCTCACGAGCTGGAGTTTTAGAGCATGTCATGTCCATTGGAAAGCGTCTGGATTAAATAGCGCAGATCGGTTCTCATCTTGTTTTCGTTGTCTCGATGAATTAATATTATTTTTATTTTGGCCATGGGGGCTGTCTTCTTAATTCTTCCAACATTCACCCAGACCGGCGTTCTTTCTACACTTGAATTATCTTGTCATTCACATGCATAATCGGTACGGAAACCACGGCCAGTAAAAAGAAAAGAAGAAGAAAAGAAAGAGAAAGAAAGAAAAAAAGGGAGGGAGGGGGGCAAATGGAAATAGTGGATGGATGTGAGATGTTGTAATTATCTCTTCGATCGAGACAACTCACAGGGCCCTCTCTCTCTCTCTCTCTCTCTAGGTCCTCTTCATGGCGCACAAGGCAAGGTAGATGGGTCATAGACGAGGGATATGATGCTCCTCTTTATTGCCTCTGTCTCTCTCTTACCCCCCCCCCCCCTTCTTCTCTTCTGACCCTTTTTCTTCTTCTTTTTATACGGACACTTGTGTGCTCCCTGACGTCCCATTCTGGATGGTGTAATGGGATGAATGTTGGGGCTATGCGTTAGCTGCCTTAATTTTGTTTTTATATTCTTTCTGTCCCCTTCCCGCTCAGTCTGATATTGAATGGCGTCTTGTATGCATTTCTTATACATATGTATTGTGTGCAAGGTAGGTTCTGTCAAGATAAATGTGTGTCGCGAATGTTATGCACACATTGGTTGAGATGACACTTTCGAAGTGTGTGCGGGGAATTTACTAAGCTAACTTGGACAACCATCTTTCTTCGAAGGCATAGAAGGCGTAAGTATTCCCAAAACCCGGGGTTTTCACGGTGGAAAATGGGGTCGAGCTGGCTTTAAAAAAAAAAATCGACCGACAAAAAAGGTAGCCCGCAATGAATTCTCTGCCTACTCGCATAGATATGAGAGAGAGAGCCGGTGGAAGTTTCTCTCAGGTTGGGTTTGAAAAAAAGAAAAAAGCCAACCCCCTTGAGGAGAACACCCAGCGTACGAACGAATCTATACACATAAATACAGCAAGAGCGCAGGACGGCAAGACATCTCTCTCACTCTCACAAATCCCAAACAGCAAACCACCTCCCCTTCCTTTCCGTTCCTTCCTATCCAACTCACTTTGACCTATTCCTTCTTCTTACAGCGCGGCAACGAGAGCCTCCCAGGCAGCACCGACGGTACCGAACAGGCTGGGGACGATACCCCAGCTCTGCTCGCAGTTGTACTCGCCAGCAGCCTTCCACTTGTCGTCAAACATGCTGAACAGGACAACCCTGTCGCCGACGGTCTCGAGGATGCTGGTGATGGCGAGGGCCTGGTTGGCGATGGAGGGGACGGCGAGGCCGATGGTATCGCCAGAGGTGGGGTAGCCGGACTCGAGGATGTAGCCGGTCAGGCCGGAGCAGGCGCCCTCGATGATGTCGAGCTGGGACTTGACAAAGGGGCCGGCGTCGGAGGGGGCGACGGTGGAGGTGAAGTAGGCGTGGGCGTTGGCGGCGACGACGTCGATGAGCGGGCAGAGGGCGGAGGCGAACTCGGTGTCCTGCCAGGTGGCGACGACGTCGGTGGTGGTCCAGGGCCCGCTGTACAGGGAGCCCAGCTCGGACTTGACGTGGGTGACGAGGGCGGCGAGCTCAGACGCGGTGCAGTAGCCGTTGTTGTAGGCCTCGTTGGCGACGGCGAACAGCTCGACCAGGTCCATGTGCTCCCAGGACTGGAAAGCGGCGATCTGGTCCGCCACGTCGGGCGAGTCGTTGGTGCAGCCGGCGTCGCCAATGTAGATGCCGGCGATGATCTTGAGACCCCACTTGGCGGCGGCGGCGCCCACGTTGGGGAGCGTGTCGCAGTCGGTCGAGTACACGCGCACCGACGAGAAGCCGGCCGCGGCCACGGCGGCGAGGTCAGCCTCCACGGCCTCGGCGGTCTGGCAGTCGCCCGTCAGAGAGTTGTAGGGCGTGTAGGTGAGCGACCAGGGGGAGGAGCCGGAGCCGCCCAGGGTGGCGGTGGATGAGGAGGAGCTGCTGCTGCTGCTGGCGGCAGAGCTGGCGGAGGAGACGGAGGCAGAGGCCACGACGCTGGCCGAGGAGGCGACAACCACGGGGGCGGCGGAGCTGCTGGGGGTCTCGGCGACGGCAGCGACCGAGGAGGCGACGACGGGAGCAGCGGTGGTGCTGGCCTCGACGGAGGCGAAGGGGCAGTAGACCACGGTGGCGGTGACGACCTCAGTGGTGACGGCCGGGGCGGTGTAGGTGCCAGGCAGGTAGGTGGAGATGACAGGGACGGTCACGGTCTCGGAGGGGGCGGTGACCGTGGTGGTGGTGCCGGGCACAATGGTGTAAGTACCAGCAGCCGGGCAAGTCTGTAGGGGGTTTGTGTTAGAACAAAAAGGATCACATTTGTGAGAATATCACTACTACTACTACTACTACTACTACTACTACTACCACTCTGAGTAGCACTTACGTAGACAGTCTCCTTGATGACGCTGGTGACAACACCGGCGCTGTTGGTCGAGACGGTGGCGTACGGGCAGGTGACGACTGTGGACGTCTCCACGACACTTTTAACCAGCGTGTTAGTCTCTGCTTATTTTTTTATTTTTTTTTGTCTCTGGATCGTTGGAAAAGTGAGGAGAGAGATGAGAAAAACTCACGTGGTCGTGCCACCAAGGGTGTAAGTGCCAGCAGTGCAAACTGTCGACGAGGGCACAACTGCCGAGGTGGTAGCAGTCACGGTCAAGGTGCTGGCCGGGAAAGTATATGTGCCTTGAGAAAAAGAAGAGAATTAGTATTGAAAGCTATCAAAAGACTGAAGCGCAGTGTATTTTACTCACCTGAGGTAGGACATGTCTGGGCCGCAGGCGTAGGAATAGCCGCCGCCGAGGAGGTGGAAGCAGCAGCCGTCACGGAGGTGGCGTGCGACGAGGGGGCCTGGATGGTCGTCGAGGTGGTGGTGTCTGGGTTGGCAGGCTTCGCATCAGGAGTGGGAGTCCCTATAGAGCAGCATCCACCTTGGTCAGTTTCCTCATTCTTGTCCTCAAAAAGGCATCTCTCTTCTTTTCCAAAACATCTTTCTTTTTCTTCCTCTCTCTCATCCTGATACGTGCTCTCCTTCTCCCTTTCCCCCCAACCTCCAAGTCAACAAACGTACAGATGAAGTCACCAGTGATGGTCTTGACCACGGGAGTGCAGGCCTTGTCGGTTCCGTTCTGCCTCCTCATGTGAAAGGCATCGTGGCCGTGTCTCTGCTGGTTGTGGGCGCTGGCACCTCCGAGGAGGGCCGCAACGGCCATGACAGATCCCTTCATGATTTCTTTCTCTTTTCCGGATTAAGGCGTAAGAATTATTACTTGGACTGTCGAGTCGGTATGAGTGTGTGTGTATGTATATATTATGCCGGTGGCAGGTTGAGTCTGATTTTGAACGAGTGCCCGCTAAAAGAGTGAAGCGGTGGTTTGGTGATATTAGATTAAGGTACGGGGGAGGAGAGCTGGCGATAGCTTCCTTTAAACTTGTCGATATCACCGCAGCGAAGGGGATACCAAGATGGTCCGTGGAGGAGGGAAAGAAAAGGAAAGGGAAAGGAGAGGGAAGGGGGGGGGGGTAACGTTAAAAAGAGCCAAGAGGAGATCATGGGCATGTTATTTTATTTCGTCCTAGTGAGAAAGGAAGCGGTCGGTGGGCCGGGCAGTGTTGGCTGTGGTGGATCCGGGGGGGAGTGCGTTGGTTCGCACCCACCGCAACGGACCGTCCACCTCTCTTTCCACAACACCAACCCCCCTCTCTTCTTCGTCTTCTTCGTCTTCTTCCTCCTCCTTCTCCTCGAGATCATGCACATTGACTTTCTTGTGCTGATCTCCTGATCTCCCACAGAGGCATGATCTCCACATTCTCATCTCATCACCTCGTCTCTCCCCACCCGAAAGGTGGCTGATGAGCCAGAGAGCGGAGAGGGGTGGGATTCCTTCTCCCCAATGGAACACTGCCTGAACCTGACGATCCCTCTCTCAATCTTTAGGGGAGCTCCTCTTCATCATGGGGAAACAATGACTGAGTGGACGGGACGTTACCACACGCCAAAAAGAAGAGGGGGGCAGGGGGGAAGGGCGGGCCCAGAGTGGTATCGCGCGCGCCTTGTCGAAATGAAGTGCCTGACAGGACGTCTGTTTCCCTTCTTTTTTCGGTTGCCCTGAGCGGCCCTCCAGTCTCACAGGGCACCCCGTATACGGTACCAAGTACAATACTCTATAGTGGCAAAGAAAGAAAGGGCTAAAGAAAGAGAAGAAAAAAAGGCCCAAGCCCTGCCAAGCGCATGCGAGATGAGGGCTGTCTGCTTAAACTAAAATGGGTAGCGACCATTTAGATCGGGGAATTTCTTCGAAAGCGCCATGCATGAACCCGAAAAAAGGAGGTGTGCCCGACATGGGACGTCATCATGGAGCGAGGAAACAAAATTGAGAACCTGGAGAGAGAAAAAAGAAGGGCCTCCCTCCCAGCAAGAGGCAGACAGCCACACGTGCAGATGGAAGGGCCAGGGTCGGGGCGCATGGTCAAGGGGAGGAGAGGAGGGTGTGGTTGTGGAGAGGATGGATGGAGAGTGAGAAGAAGAATAATAGAGAATAGAGGAAAGGAGGGGCCCACGGACTTGGCCATCCTACGATAAGGTTGGCCTGGTGGGTCCCACAGGGTCGGGAAATTGGCTTAGCGATATTGGATTTCCACTCTGGGCTGTCAAAGGTAGGATTGGATGAACGGCGATCAGCCGGGGGGGGGGGGGTTCACTCTCTGCTAATTTCTTGGCCCTCAATCCTTCTCTCTGTCTGCGCCTGTCTCTGTCTCTTTTTGTCAACCGTTGAGGAAGATGGAGAGAACATGAAAAGAAGCAAAAAAGAGGCTGTTTTAAGGTGGCGGGGGCTTCGATACTATAGATCATAGTGCGATCGAGAGGCTTGAGGACGGGGCACAGATACTATAGTATAATGAACCAAGTACTTACTTCGAAGTACTTACTATTGAACCCAAGTACTATCTTTGGTACTTTACTCTCTTGGAATCACACTTCACAGAGCCAGTCGACCAAAAGAACAACACAAAGTCTCATGTCATATGCATACACACACACACACGCACCCACCACACTCGATATAGTAAAGCAAGAAGCCAGAGGACCCGACCGCCTAGCGCCACAGAAGACAGCACAATTTGCCGTCCGAAATGAACGACTTCGCCTAGGGTGCCCTTTCTCAACAACGATTCGGTGACAAGAGAACGGTGCGCCAAGTGAGCCGGCAGATCTGAGGGCGCTATCCGATGACTCGGGCGTCAAGAGAGAGAAAGAGGGGAGGGGGGGGGTGGCCTTTGCTGGAGAGCCAAGTCTCGATATAGTACATCATTTACTGGCATCCATTTCTCCCTCTTCTTGGATTGAACTTTACAGTAGAACGAGGACATTCACTGTTGTCGATTCCAAACATGCTGCTGTAATGAGCACTTCTATGTATAGCAAGCAGACGGACTATTGATGATGATGGTGCTGATGCTGATGGTTCAAGACGCCCTCGCCCTTCCTTTTTTTGTCTTCCCCTGACAACCGTTCATAGCAAAACCCAATTCACCATTCCGTCACATACACACAATTCCGTCAGACCTGTCAGCAGCGACAGCTCACCCTCACCGCTCGAAATATAATCACGATCATCCCCTTCCCCCCTCCCCAGCTCGTAAACGAGGAACCGGGACCGGCGATCTCATTCTCCAGCGGAACCCACGACTAAGCAAGGCGCGCGCACCCTCGGCGCCCCGTCGTCCCCGCCCGCCTGCTTTTGGTTCCTGCATATGGGGGCCACGCTAAATATGTAAAATCCAGGAACCAATGCAACCTTGTGGGCCCCTGTCCTGGTCCCTTTTAGTCCCCCCTCCATTGTGAGGGCTGTGATCGCACACCCACACACAGACCGTGCGTCGCTGTTCTCCGGCAGAGAAAGAGAGAGATAACCTTATCATGAGTCAGCTCTCAAATGAACAAGCTGGAAAAGTTGTCGTGAATGATGATGGTACATTCGTATGTACAGTGCTTATATAGAGAAGTGGAAATGGAAGAATAAAAGGGAAAGAAGGGAAGGAAAAAGAAAAAAAAGTTTATCCATCGCACAGGTACAGTTTGACAAGTCGATCACGAGGTCTCGAATGGGGCTTCGTTATGGTGTCCGTCCGTCCTGCATAGCTGAGGTCGTTATGCGCTCAGATGCAAGGGAAACAAGGAGAGCCTCGTGTCGCGCATAGTCCAGACCAAAGCTAGATACGCACCGTCGATCTCCAGCACCCAAGAGGCTCCTTTGATCTCCCTTTTCTCGAGTTCGCCAGATTTGAAGGAAATATAGAAAAATTACAAACGACGATCTGGGGCAAACCATCAATTACCCAAGAAGGAATCCCATGAGTTCATATGCATACTCACAGAAGCGTTCATGGAATAATACACAGAAGCGCCCCCCCCCCCCCACCTTCTTCACATGAGTTGTGCATCTGTCTGCCCTCGCACATTTCGAAAGACTAGAAGAGAGAAAGAAACAGACTTCATGTAAGGCGCGGCAGTCGGTGGTACTCTATCAAAGCCAAAGTCCAACTCTGTGCTCACTTCAGGTGCCGAGATTTTCCACTTCAAATATCTCCATGTTAACACCAGGCGTACTTTCATATCCAAACGCACTCAACTCTATACAAATCCCCAGATGAACATGAACCCCTTTCTTCAAAGCTGCTGCCCTTTCGGCATGTTCCTAGCTAACTACAGCTTTCGTTCCCCCATCCAGTGTGTATTCACAACATACCAGCAATAAGGCACAGAGCCAAGAACGCCATCTGCAAACCTACTTAATAAGTGAACCACACATTGCACTGTTGGAAGATGACTTACCGAGGCCTTGTCTGCCGCTCTCCTCGCCCTCGCCCCCTGAGCAGCGGCAGACTCCCCTGCCAGATTCGTAGGAAGAACAGCAGGGCCGGAGCTAGACACGGAACTCTCGACGCTACCCACTGCCGTCTGTGATCCCTCGGTAGGATCCGTGGTTGCTATGGATGCCGCGGTGGTCGACCTATGCGTGCTCGGTGGTGGTATGTGCCCAAGTGTCACTGACCAGCTGGATGAAGACGTGGCGTCTGGAATCATGGCTGTCATGGTGCCGTGGGCCTTCCAGAGGGTGGAGGTGGACGGTCCCTGGAACGAGTCGGTATCTACCACGAGTGTAGTAGGCAGACTGGGGCCCACGAGGCTGAAGGGGACGTTTGAGGGCACGATGGAGAGCGGGAGAGAGATAGCCATGGTAGTTGAGCCCAGATTCCACCCAGAGGCATTCGTCGTCATTGTGCTGATGTCCAAGTTTATCATCCTCTCTGAGCAGTCCTTGAAGATGGACTGGGATACGAAGGTATACCGAAGAGCAAAGACAGCAATAATATGGCTCTTAGATGTGAACCTAGAGCCGGACAGAGTGGGGATATCCAGGTCTATGGTTCAGTTGTGAATTTGATGGGCTCGCAAGAAAAGAAGGCAGAAAATGAAGCCTCTGGTCCTCTGTACAGCACTGCTGATGTCTTGCAGAAGTGCCTTCTTGATTTATGCAGCTCCTGAATGGTGTCGGCCTTGTGTGGGAATAAATCACAGTCGAGATGAAGGCGTCTGCCGGTGGTCAGTTTCATAGTCCCCCTTGGTCCTTTGCTACTTGTGTACAAGGCTCACAAACTGCGTCTTTCCGGCATATATTCGTCACCAGGAGATGCCACCCAGAAGAGTCCTACTGGCGAGGCGGCGGAAGTCGCTGGAATGGCGATGAATAACTAATGTTTTAACCTGTGTATTCCAGGCCACAAGGAGACCTATTCCGATACTATTGTATTGCTTGAGCAAATGAATCGTTTTCGTCGGGTGGAAAAGAATCCAGCCGCTGTAAGACGGAAACGTGGATGAATCAAGTTAGAAGTGCATCACAAACCCACTCGATTCTCGGGCGAGTTACGCCACGCTTTTTGGTAAACTGGACGGAGAGGATGAGAGTTGCAATCAAATTAAAAGCGGAAGCCTGCACGACAAGACTGCCTTCAATCGATCAAGAACCTCGAATCTTGTGGCTCGCAAGTCCACGCCGCAAGCCCCTGCGCAGATGCAGCAAACCGGAATTGTTGCAGATCAAGGGCTCATTGGTGAAAGGTGGGATGCGCATGAACTACAGTAACCAGGCAATTCTTTGGTTGATGATGGGCCCCAGGGGAGCCTGATGGTGTCGTCTGGCCTTGCATTGAGCAATTCCGTGGTTCCTCGGTGGGATATGCTCGTCACACGTAGGACCGGGGGGGGGGGAGACGACAGCAGACCCAGCCACTGCTGTCATTTGTGCGATGCCGGCGAACATGTCGCACCCCCTCATACGAGCCATCAAAAGGGGCCCAGGTCATCCAACTTAGGTCGAACGCGGATGCGGCAACCTTCGTGGGCTAATACCAGGCTCAAAGGGGTCTGGCATTATGTCGTGCGAGGGGTGACGTCGTGGAGGCCCTGGCGCTCTGATGGGTCAAGTCGTGGTGATGCTGTACGGGGTTGTTATCGATAAGGTACATCGATAAGATAAGGCGTTGCTCTCAAACTTTTTGGACTTTACGACCATCAATTCCTGTTACTCTCTACTCTCTCTCTCTCTCTCTCTCTCTGCTCATGCCTTTATACGGCTCACTTCACGATGCAGAGGGCCAAGACTGGCTCATATGTGTGCTGGAAATGCCTGTCAAGAGGCGTTCAGCCCAAGCCTTCCTCGGTCAAGAGGCTCTATTCAACGACAAGTAGCCGATTGCTGAGAGCACAAGGCGCGCACGACGCGTTCCGAGATAATCGCACGGTAAGAAGAGATAGGAAGAAGAAGGAAGGAAGGAAGAGGCGCCCCCTTCCAACCGGGCCCCCAAGCTTTTGGCTGTCCTAGCTTTGTGAGGACGATATTAATTTGTGGCCCGTTTTCCCTTTCAGAATTTCGCAATCGTACAGGAACAATCCCTTCAACCACAGTTCAGTAACGACACTCCGCGGATTCGCGACCGCCTGCGACAATGGGAGGCAGAAAACCAGGTCGATGCCCCTGAGCCGATGCTCATTGACGCTGGTGAAGCTGGACAACCTCAAAACCTGCTCACTCGACCTCGGCACGCAAACCAGATCGGGCAGATCAACGAGGAATGGAGGCCAGGTCTTGAGCAGCCGTTTCAAGACAGCGATGGCGCGCTCGAGTCTCTCCCCGGCCCAACCGACTTTCAGCCCGGCGACCTCATCGAGCACTTGGGGGATAGCGAGAGGGTCCCACATCTAGCGATCTATCTCGGCTATCGCAATGACTTGTACCATTTCTATACCATCACAGGCGAATGGAAGGTGATAGCGAAGCTGTCGTCGCAGTTTGTCATCAGGAAATTTGTCAGCAAAGACATGCTGCAACCCGTCCTCGACAAACTGCCCGGGGAGCACCTGTCGCGCGAGGCTGTGAGGGCAAGGATGCAGATGAATCAAGACCAAGGGCCGGATCGTATTACCGGCTCAGAGCTGCTGCGCAAGTTGGCCAAGTTCCAGCAAAAGACAGACGAGGCCTTGCACAAATTTGGCATCCAGCTCGAGCGGGCCCATGAGATCGTGTCCGAGGCAGGAGACAGATACGTGACCCTGGATCAGATACAGTCTCGTCTGTCCAAGCATATCAAGGACCCGCTCTGGAGCTGGCCGACGCCGCCGCACGTGTTGTATGCTGTGTACCGCGCAGTGACAGAAGACGACTTGGGGTTTCGCGCTCTCGATACACTGGGCAACTCCCAGACGTGGTTGTTCGAGGTCACCCCACGTGAGGACGTCGCCTTGATCAAGAACATTCAGACCCTGGTCAGGCTGTTCACTGACATACCGGGCAAGGTCAAGACGACTCTATCCGACCTGACAGCGGCGCACTTGAAGCAGAGCCAGCTTGGCCGGTTCATCCTCAAGGCCAGAGACGCCATCGACCAGAGCAGACAGTTCCGGGACTGGACCCCACATGGCATGCTTGGACCGGCCAAGCAACAAATACCCCGTGCTCGTACGAATTGGAGCGATGTGGACATGAGCATCATGCATTTCATGCTGATGTGGACGGGCCTTGACCAGTTCTCTGTGTCCTCGCGGTACCATTGGATAGGCTCGGCGATATTGCGGGCAACTGGCCGGTACAAAGACACCGAGTACCTCTCGACCACGGTCGGATGGACCTTTCTACAGGAGGTGGGCTACGTCACTCCCTGGGACCTTCACGACCGCTACGTCAAGCGTCTTCCGTCTGTCAAGCTGTCGCGGGAGGGTGGATTCGCACCTCTCCCTTTGGGCCCTGCTGGCATAAAACCATACATCACGCCAGATGCATTCTATGGCAAACGTCACGACTGGGAAGGTCTCAAGGCTTTCGCTATCGATTCCAAGGAGACGACTGATGTCGACGATGCTGTATCTGTCGAGGCAACGGATGTGCCTGGGGAGCACTGGGTCCATGTTCACGTTGCGGACCCTGCCTCTCAGATCCGACCTCAGTGTGCCCTCGGGGAGCGTGCCCAACTGACGCCCTTGACGCTGTACCTTCCAGGACATTACTCCAATATATGGGGCGTGAAAGACGAAGTGGGGAAGCTGTTCTCTCTTGCCCCGAACAGACCCTGTCTCACCTTCAGTGGCAGGATCAACGAAGACGGAGAGATCCTCGAGTCCAAAATCACACCTGCCAAGCTGCAGGAACTCATCTACATGACGCCCGAAGACGCAAATGCTGCTGTGGGCTTCGAGAAGCCTCCCAATCTTCCCGAATGGGCTGAGAAGTTCGTGGTCGGCGCACCAGTGGCAGAGAAGCTGCCGTCGCGAGAGATGACAGCCCCCTCCGAGCTACAGCCGCAGGATGTCAGCTCTCTGAAGACCCTGTACCGGCTTGCGGAGGCGCGCCACCAGAAGCGACTTGCCGATGGTGCTCTGCCGGTCTTTCCTCCTCGCCCCAAAGCCAAAGTGTCCTTTGCCCATACCTCGGTAGAACAAGTGGCCCCAGGTTTGATGACCTGCAACGGCGACCCCTCGATCAGCATCTCCTTCGACACCAACGAGTCGCCCATGATAACAAGCATCATGCAGCTGGCCGGCGAGATTGCTGGGCGCTGGTGTGCAGACCGCAACGTCCCTGTTCCTTACCACCAACATCCGCTCGCCGTGAAGAATTTCGAGCTCTCCAGATCCTACGCCGAAAAAGTCGTCTACCCTTACTTCCTCCGCGGCGAATTTCCCCCGCCTGAAGCGTTGAACATGCTCTACCGCTTCCTCGGAGGGGATGAGCTCTCCACCCACCCGGGCCGGAACTTCCTCATGGGCACGGAAGCGTACGTCAAGGTGACCTCCCCGCTACGGCGGTACTCAGACCTCATCGTGCACTGGCAGATTGAAAATGCCCTCCTGCAGGAGGCAGAGGCGGGCGCCATTGCGGAGCAGAAGCTTCCCTTCCTCCGCAAGGAGCTCGAGAAGGAGATCCTCCCCTGGCTCCGCATGCGCCAGCGCGTCCTCAAGAGCCTCAACAGCCACTGGGGCAGCAAGGGCTACCTCCTGCAGGCGATGCTGCGGGCGTGGAAATACCCCGACGCCGCTCCGTCGTCCTCCAGGCTGCCCGACACATTCAGGCTGAGGGTCAACACCCGCTTGACGTCGACCGCAGGCGGCGGCAGAAAACTCAAGGCCATCATAGGCACGTTGGACTGGTTCGACATCGATGCGTGGCTCGTCCCCGAGGCCCTGGGCCGGCTGGGCCTGGGCATTTCCGACATCAGGAAGGGCGATGTCTTTGAGGTTGAGCTGGTGGATATAAATGTCCACCAGAAGGATGTCTTTGTGCAGGCGGTGGGGAAGATTAAGGTGCAGAAGGATGAGGAGGTGGCCGGTAAAGGCGAGGAGGGGCAGGAGAAGCTCGAAGAGGCGAGGTTATAGGGAGGGACAATCATGGAAAGGAAGTATCCAAGGCGGTGGAACAACCCCCCCCCCCCTTCCTTCAAATGTACCAGGCGGAAATTTCCCTTCCAAATACTACTTGCCATGTATGATAAGCAGAGACTTGAATTGCAGGAACTGTCAAAACAGACATGCCGTCATGATGATACTGGGAGGATACAATGTACAGTTTAATTACTGTGTGACTAGAGAGGAGATGCATGCTCTCTCAAAAGATTACACATATGCCTCTCTCTCTCTGTCTGTCTCTCTCTCTCCTGACCAGTCGCCCCCCAACCATCACAACCACCAACCAGCCCGGACATCACCACCAGCGGAGCTCGGTCGACAGTCACCCCCGATCACAAACCCCCTCTCCTATCGATCGATCCATCTCTAATCTCACAGTGATTCCGTTATTCATGTCGATCCTTTTTTTCTTCTTCTTTTTCTTCTCCCCTCGGCATGAGACCGAACGGGCCAGAGCCGCTCTTCTGCTCCGGTCAACCGGGGGGCGGTGGCGGGCCAATAAGCCCTGACACATAAACGGGGCGGGGCGGACACAAAGTGGGCATTTCATCACACGATCGTCAGACCAAAGACACATAAAATGAGGAAACATGTAAGTACGTATATTGGTTTAGCCTCTGGGTGAAGGCTTTCCGAAGGTTATGTGTTGTCCGCTTGTTTTTGTACGTTAAAATCCCACACCCTCCCCTAAATTTCTTCTTCCAATATCAGGAGTTTCCTATATACAAGGGCGCCCCCCCCCCCTCCCCGGGTTTCAAGCATTGGATGAAAGAGAGACATAAACTCTTGTTTCAACCCTTTTCTTTGTTGTGGTCCCTCCCCCTTCCTTCCTGTGTACTCGGACACTTCCAGCTCAGTGATCCTGTGGGCAGTATTAAAAGAAAAGGCTCGATCTTAATTCCTCTCGAGTATCCTGCTCTGGTACGAGGCAACGCACGTTGGTCATGGTTTTCTCTACCAAATATTTAAGAATCCCGCGCGCCCTTTTTGAGATATTGTGGTCTCCGTCAGGATGAACCTTGTTGGGAGTAAACCTCCCCCCCTCCCCCCCCCGGCTCCAGACCCTCGCTAGAACTTGTGATATTATCATCCCCTCTCAGAACGCCGCTCCAAGGGTTTCAAGAAACAAAAATTCATATGACCAATCCCTAAAGTGAGCACCCGACCCCAATCCTTGTTGCTTTTGATTTGAACTCCAATGATTTTGAAGAAGAGAAAGATTCCGTAATGCGCCATATGGCAACTGATATAGATTCCTCACAATGCGAAGGATGATCCACTACCGTCTCCCAGTTACTCGTTCGAACGAGTTCCGTCCCCTCTCTCAAGCCTGCTGCTCGATGCATGCCCGAGTATAACGATCCCACCACCAAAGAAAAGACAAGACTATCCGAGTAAGAGGTACCGGTGCATGCCTTTCCGGGTCTCGAAATGTGGTATTGACCCCCAAAGAAAAAAAACGCCTTTCGTTATGATGCTGATAACGTAGTCGAGGTTCGATGATTGCTGTCGAATCGGATGCTTTGGATGTCGAAGAGGCCGCCGTGATGGCCTTGATTAGTTTGGTGAGGATGCGGTAAGAAATTTGCAACGCTCAAACCATGACGCAGAACGCTCCATGGATGCTAATCGTACAATCGATCGTAGAACAGGAGGATGATGCTAGAAATGGTGTGTGTGTGTGTGTGTGTATGTTTGTGTTTTGTGTGGGTGTGCATGTGTGTGACTGCGCAGAGGAGACGTGCTGCCATGTCTCGCCGCAGAAGTGAAACAGCCTTTTGACAGAGAGAAAGTGCTCAATCATCGCGTGGGTATCGAGGAGATGAGATCTGGGGAGCCTTCTTTTTCTGAACGAGCAAAGTCAACATCAACGCCTCCACCCGACGTTCCAAACCACATGGGCGATATCCCGGGCCGTATTTACCGTGTCAAGAACGAAGCCAACGATCCCTTCTGAGGCCGTTTCGCCTTCCTCATAGGGCATGAACATACCGGATTCGGTTCTCTTCATACCGGCGGGTGCTGCGTTGAGGCTATTCGAAGAGGGGCTGCGACGGAATCCTGATGACGATGACGATGATGATGATCCGAAACCGCCCGGTGGTGGCGATCTCAAGCCGGGACCACTAAACCCATCGTCCCCAGTCTCATCCTCCTCCTCGTCTGATTCGTCCACAAAGAACATCTTCCCAGAGGACTTGGAGGGCCGGAGGGTTTCTTGCGACGACGACGGCGACATCATGGGGCTCCTGTAGGAATGCTTCATGGCGGTCTCGACGGGCTCTGGTGTGTCGTCATCCCGGTATTTCAGAGTGGTCGGCGGCAGCGGGTTGAGCATCTTCTTGTCCGAGCTTTCGTGTCTGCTTGGCTTCCTGCGTAAGATGGGTCGTCGCTTCCGGGTGTTGGTCCGCTTCATCACGATCCCATCATCAGACTCGCTATCGTAACCGATATTGAACCGGTCCGAGTCCATGTCTTCGTCGTCCTCATCGCCCTTGACCTCGACTGCGATGCACTGCTCCACCTGTTCGTTGAAGTGGATGTGTTTCCGCTCGCTGTTTGGGCTGATGATGCCAGACGTTGACGAGGAGGGTGCAGTACTCAGGTCTTCCTTGCTCATCCTCCGTGAAGAGAACGGAAAGGTCACATAATCGGTAGCGGCCCGTGCCAGTCTCGGCCTCGCGGACAACCTTATACCTCGTGGTAGCTCCCTCTGTTGCGCCTGAACAGCGGCGGCGGCCTGTTTCACCAGGGAAGAGGATGACAGTGACTTCTGCAGCATCACCTCAGACATGCTGCGCTTCTTGAGGATCGGCTTCTTCTTGGACTGTGATTGTATAAACGAGTTCGACTTGGAAATCCCTACTCTGGAGTCATGGTTCGACCCAGACAGACTACTGCTCTTCCCTGGGAGGAGGGGACCGTAGAGCCAGGTGACATCACAGTCTTTCAGCCTGCGAGATATATATAAGTCAGCGACCGAGCCCCTGTGTAGTAGTAGTAGTGACGGTTGTACAGAAGGTATATATGACGAACCAATTTAATGTCTCTGGAGAGATGGTCTTGAGGTGGTTCTTGGCTTTCATCCAGGTCCTCCAGGACGCATTCTCCAGCCGTGCAGCGTTGTTGAAGCTGTCCCTGTTGGACACGATGTGTTTCCATGACGACCATATGTCCTCCATCCTCCAGTCATGCGACAGGTAGTCAACATGACGGGTAGGCTGGTCGCCGACAGCAGTGTCGTCGGCGGCGGGAACATTGTCCCACAGATCAGGGGTGTGAGGAACGGAGGCGGTCGTGGAGGTTTCATTGCCTGAATTGGCAGCTCGTGGGCTCGGAGGGGGCTCCAGTTCTTCTGGAGAATTTGTCCCAAAATCGTCGTTATATTCTGGGAACACGATGTCGTCGTCATCCAGGGCTCGTAATATGGGGTCGTCGCAGGGATCGCTCTCTGTGGAGAGGGAGAGATTGCTGGCTGGCGTCGAGGAACATGACAGGTCGGCGGTCGATACCTGTATCGTCCTAGGAGAGGAGGGCGCCGTGGAGGTGTTGGAGTCGGCGAGGATGGTCTTGACGGGTGGTGATTGATAAAGATCGTGTATCCTGGAGGCCGAGGCGGATGTGTGAAAACCACCGGACTGCCTCGTAGAAAACTTTACCTGAGATTGCGAGCGGCGGAGACCAGAAGGAGCATAGTAGGAGCTCTCCTCGGAGGTGATCACCACGGCCATGTCGGATTTATGGTTGTGATGACGGTGTGATCAGTTGGACGATATGTCCGAGATCACCTCTGTAAATTGCGTTGCAGATCTTGGGATAGGGTCCGTCATCGGTACGCGATCCAGTCGGCGGACGTAGAAAGAGGAAGTTGTTCTGTGTGTGGGAAGAGGTTTGCTGGGTGATTTGGGTTTCTCGAAATTATTTCAGGGCTGGAAAGTGGGTGGCAGTTGTGAACCATGAACACTGACTTTGCCAGGCCTCGACCTGCCTGCACTTTTCTTTCTGCGTGGGCCCAGCGAAGCAGGCAGTGAAGGCGAGGGCTGTGGAGATTGACAGGGCGGTGGTGGAGCTCGGCGTGCGTGCCTGGTCGGCTGGATACGGGCTGTAGTCGAGGCGAGACGAGGTGCCAAACGTTCAGCCCAAAGTTCTGAAGAAGCGTGCCTCGGGCCTGCGGGTCTCTTCTCGCTGTCTAAGGGGGGAAGGGGGAAGAGCGTGCGAGATAACAAAGAGCAACGAGTGACTTAAGAATGGTCTGCAGATAAACAGGCCTAGCTCGAGGAGAGGAGGAGGAGGAGGAGGAAGGGGTTTTTAAGGATATATGATGTCGAGTGGAGAGAAGCAAAGGAAAAAAAAGAACAGCTTTTCCTACAAGTATGCAAAGACTTTGAGAATGACGGGGGTGGACAACAGGCAAGATGAGGTGGCAGGCCCAAAGACTTAAAAAGGCGCGAGATGGGTGCAGCGTTTGAACCGCAGAACCGGAGACAGGTATGGGGTGGGAAGTGAAAAGCAAACGGCATGCGTGCATGGGTGAAAGGCCAGGCCCCTGGCCAAGGTCAACTCAAAAAGGCGATCTGGGAAAGGATGGGGAGGGGGAGGAGGGCCTAACCGGGGTTCTAGGCTTTTCACCCACTTCGATACGGTGCTGCATGAGAAAAGAAAAAACACTAGTCCTAATCGAGTACTAACAGGCTTTTTTTTTCTCTCTTCCTTCTTTTTTCTTCTCCCCGATCCCCTTTCCCCTCTCTTTCCGCCAACCTGAACTGACGCCAACAGGGTTGCAGTTGGTACATACTATGTACTAGTGCAGTAGTACTCGAGCTTGCCGTGTTCCTCGCCAATGCTGTGGCGATTAGACCTTCTTTTTGACTTCTTCTATTCCTACCACTCTCCGATAACCACTTATGTTTGTGGTTCCTACCACTTACCAAGAGACATACATAACACACAGAAAGCAATTTTATATAGTTGAACACGTCATGACAGCACCATCACCGGAACCACCACCTCCTGAGCCGACGGACACCCTGCTATCGTCCCGGGAGCAGTTTGTTGAGAAGCGCGACAGCCACTCCCCTCCCAGATATGTGGCACATTACGCCATAGCTGGGTCGTCTCGGCTCTGCGGCGCCAAGGGTTATACTGTAAGTGCAGTGAAGTGAGGAACGAGGGAAACCACAAAATGCTCCTGCAGGAAAGTCATAATGACAAGGGAGGGCTGATTGGGTTTTACGTCTGCCACGCCTTGAAGGGGGGGAGGAGGTCTCTGGCGACAGGGGGGAGGGGGACTGTAGCCCTACTCTTGTGAATGTACAAGTAGAAGTATTGTGTATGTACGGTAGTGTGTGTGTGTGTGGTGTGTGTGCACCTCTCTTTCCCTCTTTCTCTCTCACCAGTCCTGGACGGGGTATGCAGCGCAAGTGCCATGTCTTTTCTCCTCCGACCAGAAGGGCTCGGCTATGAGGATTCGCTTGCATGCGACACTAGCGAGCAAGAGGACCTTGGGTGGAGCAGCGTTATAGGGAAAAAGGATATTTGAGGATTAGCACGGTCCCAAGGAAACGACGACCGCATTTGTTGTTAGGCAGGTTTATTGATTTCGGAAGATGTCGCTCGGGGTCCTGCGCGACAAGTCACAATGACCCATCTTGGTCGGAGACTTGCATGTGTGTGTGGTAGGTGAGATGAGGTGAGTCGTCGAACGGCTCAATGTACTGTCTCAAGGAGGGCCGAGGATAATGATCCGACCAACACCTTAGATCGGGATTCAGCCGAGGATGGTAGAAGGTACTGCGATATCCCGCGGTAAAAGAGTACTACGAGGATGGTAAGTGATTCAACAAGCCACCCGAGGAGTCGCAGGGTCAGGCTAGACACGTAAGTAAAAAAAACAAGGACGAGAGAGGAAAGAAAAAGGTCAGACAAGAAAGTCAACTCTTCCTGTGGCTCTTTCTTGCCCCAGGAAAAGGGGATCACGGGGCCGCTGTACCGCTGTTGACTTGGCCTGGGATCTCGTTCCTGCCCCTCCCCATCCGTCCCCGCTGTTGCGATGCTGTGCTGTCTTGTGTGTTGTACTGCGATGGGTAGACTGGGCCCTTTGGATGAAGCGAGATGTGGTCCATCGCCATCCTGGGGTACAGCTTGAGTGTACATGGTTCGTCACGATGGTGAAAGCATGTCGGAATGGTAGGTGCTGGTGGCCCCTGCTGTGCCCTGCTGGCGTTGATTGTGCTATGGTACTTACTGTGGTACGTGCACCGCGCCCTTTTGGGGGGGGGGGGGGGGTTTGTCTGCCCTGACAAGTTCGGTTGGCATTGCGGTCAGTCTCGGTCCCCACCCACAGTAGAATGATCACTTGACTTGTTACAGCGAGATTATCATCATACCAAAAAAGTAAAGACGGCAATTCCAACGGGTATGAGTACCCACGCAAGACGTGCATAGCAATGACCGAAGGTAGTATGCTGCTTCAAGAAAGGAACCCAAAGCATGTACTATGTAGAACATCAGCATTACGCAAGTGTTCTGCAGATCCTCCTCCCGCCCCAAGGAAGAAGGGAAAGCGCCAAATAGGCAAGCTTCTGGTGTTTTTCGTCCTTCTCTTCTTTTTTTTTCTTCTCCTCCTTCTTGGCTGGAAATAATAATTCTCCAGAGCCCCAGCTTTACCCTTTGGGGTATCAATTTTTTATTATCAAAAAAAAAAATTGGGGCCACAGTGATGCGTGTTCCAAGATCCCAGACCTGGGGTCGAGGTCGACTGGCTGAGAATTGTTTTCAGCGAGGCAAGCCACTGGAGCACGGACTGTGGGGAGCCGCACAACGGGGGTTGAGCTGGTTCCTGAATCCGGGGGGATCGATGTCAGAAATTGCCAGATTTAGGCCGAGCTCTTCTTGCAAAAGTCTGGGGATTTTTTTGCGGAGAGAGCTCTGGAATCAGATCATCTCTGCATTCTTTGGGGGTGCTGGGGGAGCGTCAGTTCGTTTGGGGGGGGGCCAATAAGCAAGCAAAAACCGCTGCTCTCAGCTTCTGAGACCTGCTCATTTCGAATTCGGAACTCTGATGTCATCCAAACCCTTAGGAATGTACAACATGTCACTACTCCCTCCTGGCCTCAGGAACGAATTCCGCTTTCCAAGTCTTTGCGTTGCACAATGTTGGATTGGGTGTGTTTTCAATAGATGAATGAATGATGAATGAGTTCTTGCCCATGCTGTCAGCTAGTTTCCTTTGATAATTTCTTTGTAGTTCACGGACGAATTATCCCAACAATCACCTGCTGGACTGCGCAATTGGGATTGAAACCTTTCCTTACCCTACTTCCTTACCCCACAGGCTGTGAGACCACCCCAAGCTCAGACATCCTCAATCAAGGTTTATGGAGAAGACTCGTCCCTGATCCTTTTCATTGGCCAGAGGCCCCCTGATTCTTGACGTATGCCAGCAAGCCCTATTCTAGATCAAAGCAACGCCGGGGAACAAGGTCAGCATCATCTTGCTTGAAGGCCGTTTATTGGGACCATTCGTTTGCAGCTGCAGCAAAGGCAGCCACGCTCACCGCTGCTCCCCCTGCGGGCGTACAGACGTAGTTATCTCTCACCCAGGAACCGTACCTTCCTTTTCAACCCCAATCCCCCGCTGGCTGTGGTCCTTGTGTCCGGAGCCAAACTCCCGAATTCTCCCGGCTGCGTTCCCCCCCCCCCCCAAAACGTTTTCCCTTTCCTTCTGGTGTTACTGCTGCATGTCGTGCATAGGATAATGAAAACAAGATAGGCTTCCCATCAGAGAAGAGGCGCCTGTTTAGCCCGAGCCCCTCCTCTAGCTACAGAAGTCCTGCAGACTAACGTCTCGTCTGGCAGAACGGGTCGCCCCGGTATCATTGATTGTATCCTTTGATATTTGCTACAAGAATTAGATTTGTTAGCGGCATGTCTTCTCATCATCACCTGTGCCGTCCTGCGCAGATCCTCACACCGTATGGTTGAAAGTCTCCCCCCTTGCGATCGACGTTGGACCAACCAGCCTTTCCGCCAATCCCTCTTTTGAGCTGCTGCTGCAGCAGCGCACCACTGGGGAAAGGGGAAAAGAAAATGCAAGCTCTGGTCTAGTGCCTTGCGACGCCACCTTGCAGACTTCTGTGTACTATGTAGGAATTACGAGGCTAGGCACCAAAGTTTCCGAACCAACGTCGAGGCGGCTTTGCTTGGCCCTTTCTGACACACTACTTACTGTACTAAGTAGTACCTACTACTTGCTTTCTTGCTTGCTAGCTGCCTGGCTATCCTGGTCCTGTAGCGGTAATACTGGAATCTTGGGGCCACTGGGCCATCCGGGTGCTTTCACTTTGCATACAACTAACGGAGGGACGAAGACGCCTAGACCTGAGAATCCGTCCGACATTAGACTCTCTAAAAGGGCCGTGCATATCTATCTTCCTAGATTCAATGCTTCTTTTGGCCCAACGCTGACCCAAGGTTTTATTCTCCACATCGCCAAAACCCATCATCGTCTCCCATCCTCAATATCAATCAGGTCGGATAGAAGGACGCCGTCCTCATAGGCCAACTCGAGTCAGGCCTTCCTTCCCTTCAGCAGTTTTAAGTGTACTAATGACAGCATCGGAAGTGGGTGACTAGGGAAGGAGGGAGCAACTTGAGCCGGGAGACGACTATCACGAGCCCATTCCCCCGGGAAAGAGCTAGCGGGAGAAGTAGGGGGGTCCTATCATCACGATGGGTGCCACTATTGGCGGTTGGTGGTAACGAGCATTAGCAGGTAGCACCTAACAGGAGCCGTCAGGACCCTGATCGTCGTCGTCTATGGTGGACTAGCACCACAGCACAACTCCCCCCTCCCGAGAGCACAGCTCCGATATACCACCCAACACAGAAGCAGCTAGCGTTGATAGCAATTGGAAGCGGACGAATCCCAGGCCTCTCGATTATACCATGGAACGTACTTCCATGTATGGTAGCGATAATCCACTTGAACCAGCCTCCTTGTTCAAAGGGAAGGGATCTCTCGATCAGATATCGAGGTATCGAGATCTTGATCTCCCAACGACAACGAGAGAAAAAAAAGAAAAGAGACAACCAGAGGGAAGGGGTGAAAAGAGGACGGGGGGGGGAGAGTCTGTTGCAAAACATGCTTTTTTGCTTTCTTTTTATTTTATTTTATAGCGAGGAATGAATGACAACTATTATGGGACACACACGCAAGCGCGCCCACACGATGAGGCTCCAGGAGGGGGACGATGCCCATCTTCCTTCCAGCGGTGGCGGGGCTTCTGCGCGCGCGCGCGTCCCCCGTTGAGACCCGATGTGCACGCATGAATCTACGACTGCGGGGCCGGAGCACGATGAGGCTCTCTCTCTCTCCTTATCTCTCTATCTCTATCTCTCTCCCTCCCTACATTCCTACAATGGTAATACTACTGTGGTACTATACCTACTATGAATGCGCTCCCATCAACGTCAGAAAGGGACAGCGCTCGCCCATGGGGGTCACCTCTTTCAACTCCTCTCCCCTCAACCTGCGGCTGAGCTTGTACCAGCCAAGACTGTGACTATGGTAGCACAAGAGGTAGCTTCCCGAGCCCCCGAGGGCGCTAGGCAACGAGCGGGTGGGTCGGCTATAGCATAGTGCGGGACCTCCACGGGGGGTGGGTAAGTTTTCAACCTGTTAGACGAGGCAAGGCTGGGAAGGGGGCGAATCGAGAGAAGTTTTTTTTTCTTTTTCTTCTTCTTCTTCTTCCCCCTTTCCCTTCCTTTCCTCTGCCAGCAAAGCAGAAGGAGAAAAGAAACCGCGCATGGTTGGCAAGAAGGTCTCGGATGGCCAAGGAGCAAGGAGACAAGGAGGTAAAGGTGGGAGAGGGAGCGGGCAGAGAAAAATAATGGAAAGGACCAGGGACACAAACAAGAAAGGGAAGAAGAAAGAAGAAGAGAAGAAGAAAAAAAACCCCCCTCTTTGTAAATTTTATTATGCGCATCCGCTGGCAGCCGCGGCATCCTGGGCGTGCTGGGGAGAAGGTCGCAAACATGACCTGTCGTTTTTGAGGCTTCTTTGGGTTGCACAGCCCGTTGGAACCCCCCCGTGGGCTTGGTACCCACGACCGACTGACAGGTTCGAGACCGTGCTCATTGGGCACATGAGCAGTAAGAGATCGGCGAGGAAGTACTACAGGCGTGGGGTGAGCGCGCTCTGGGGGGAGGAATGACAGGTTCTTTTGTCGCCGACGAACCCTCTCTAGCTTTTGAATGGATGCCAAGTGTGGTGGTCTTTGAAACAAGTAAAAGTTCTGGACCCCCCCCAAACAGGTGTGCAGAGAAATGGTGGAATCAAAACCAAATAAATAAAAAAGAAAAACAGGGTTTCTGTTCTTCGTATGGGCTGCTTGAGAGAAACAACATTGCGTATACTAAGCATTTACTATAGACAAACCTGCATATGACCACCAGCGAGTCACGCTGCGCAGTCCGTACTATACAGATACTATACAGACATCAGACCAATGCTTGGCTCTCAGGGAGGGGAGGGGTGTGTGGGAAGGAGGGGCCACCAGCACCCGGGCGTGGCGTCAAGTCAAATTTCCCCACCCTGCCACGTTCTCGAAGCCCTGCTGTTCGGACTCTACGGTACGGCCGGGCTTGTTGATCCGGAGCTCCTGAAAGGGGGGGGGGGATGTATAGAAAAAGACGGAGAAGGAGGAGGGGTCGTCGGATTGTCCAAGTAGAGGAAGGTTTGGATGCTGGCGCTGTTTCTTTTCTTTTCTTTCATTCTCTCTTCTTGCGGCTTGGGGCAGGCCCACATGATAAGTCTTTAAAATGCAGAACGAGGGCATCCGAATTGGACAAGCTGCATCACCCTTCGGTCGCTTCCTGCGTCCTATATATGACCCTATGAAGGGATAGTCAGTCAGCAAATCAAGAAGAGGAAAAGAAGAAGAAGAATGGATACGCTTTCCGTTCCCGCGCCTAGGAGGTGGGGGGGGGAGACATCCGGTGCAGTAGGGGGGGGGGGGCAAGAACAGAGAGAGAGGAGGCTCGATGCGGGATAGATGGAGCACACGGACGCAATTCTTCTTGGTTCAATCCAGCGCCACCCAGCCCCTAAGGACATGGGAAAATACGGGACACCGCTGATCGGTTTTGGTCTAGACTTTTGTCTGCTTTGACCCTTGGCCTGGGGGCAGGTGAAACGGACTTTCCGTGGTCTGGTCGCAGGAAGGAATTCCCTTCTCATCTCCATAAAAACCCTTTCTTGTTCCCTAAAGAGGCAACCCGAGCCGTTTTTGCTGGACGCACACGAATCTGTGGTGTGGCTGCATACGGTGGTACTGATCGTCCCTGTAGGTATGTATGCATCTCATGTATATACGGGGATTAATATGGCGTGCCACACACATCTGCACAACCTCATCCTCCTCCTTTGTGATTTTTCTTCTTCTTTTTTTCTTTTCTTTTCTTTTCCCCCAAGATCCAAAGACAAGACAAGGGCTTCCAAGATAGAAACCTGAAGAGGGCGAAAAAAAAAAATTAAAACAGACGGCGGCACCACCGTCG
Organism: Cryphonectria parasitica EP155; assembly: GCF_011745365.1. Classification (NCBI taxonomy): domain Eukaryota; kingdom Fungi; phylum Ascomycota; class Sordariomycetes; order Diaporthales; family Cryphonectriaceae; genus Cryphonectria; species Cryphonectria parasitica. The sequence goes on along the minus strand of NW_024468910.1, from coordinate 4,159,794 downwards.
TTTAGGTCCGGACTACGCCCGGCAGAGGGAACCTTGGAAAGGCCCGACTCGAGGGCGAAAAAGATAGCCGCGCGGTCAATTCCTCGCAGCATCTCCCGGGCACTCTTTTTTTTTTCTCTTTTCTCTTTTCGAGTCTTTCCTTTCCCCACGTTTCACCTCCGCCGAAGAGACCAAGGACAGACGAATGCGACGAGGTACTTGTTCCGTCTCAGCCCTCATTGTTCACCGCATGAGGTACATCGGCTCCAAACTTAGGAGAAGAAGAACAAGAGCCGGCCTGGGAAGGGTTATCGAGGGACAAAGGAAGGGGGGGGGGATGGGACGTTCGTGCCGACGAGAGCCGGTGCGGGATTTTGATAATGAGATAGTCAAACAGAGAACAGACAATACTATAATACTTAGTCTTTTAAGGAAAACGAGTCAAAATTTCATTCAAGTCACCGGTTCGGATCCTGCTGATAAGGTGTCTGCGCTCATGTTGATAAGTGAAGGAAGGAGAAAAAAGGAACGAGAGACAAGGCAAGGGCCGCGGGGTCTCCCTCCTCCTTATCGGGATCCCTGGCAGGCGGGAAGAGGAAGGGGGGGGGGGGTTTTGATACAACATACTACTGCTGACTGCGTCCGGTCGTCGGTGATTAGATGCCAAATGCAGGGCAGGGCTGCAGCAGCACATTCTACAAGATGTGCGGTGTGTGTGTGTGTGTGTGTGTTTGCAATACACTCGATACTACCATCGTACCTAGTACGTAAACAATTCGCAAATGCAAAAAGACATTGCGATCTCCTCGATTGTTCGTTCGTCCTTGTCGTCATTCTTTATGCACTCTCTTCCCTCGTACCGTCGTTGCAGTCTGGTGGACCGACCCCCCTCCTTTGACAACAAAAAAGGCAGGGCCTACGAAAGAAGAAGAAGAAAGAAGCAGTGCGGTCACCGCATCCACACGGTATGTAGAGCAAAGCAAAAACAAGAAAGCACCGAGAGAAGAAGAGAGAACCAAGCCGCCCGCTATGATCGCTGCACAGGCCGTCCCGAACGAAACGAGAACAGCAAGAGGACCTCATATGCAAGAGGCGTTGGTTGTATTATCGCCCTTCCCCCCCTCTCATGAATTCCTCAGCCGTCCCCTCCCGAACCGTTCGCCCGCCCTGTTCCTCCCGAACTAATCTGCCCATTGAAGCCCTTGTGTTGTCGGTAGTGGTACTGGTAGTAGTAGCATCAGCAGCGGGGTGTCGTTGCTTTTGAACCCCTCCTGGATTCTGCTGCGTCTATCTCAGCCCTGAGGGGGGTTGGGGCTGCTATGTCCCCCCCCCCCCGTTTCGCTTTCTTATTTGCATGATGAAAAGGCAAGGTCGTATGTATGTAACTCTATATGTCAGACCGGGTACGATTCCAAGCTGCGAGCGCTTGCAAGCGACAGAGGAAAGAGAGAGTGTATGTGTGTGAGTGAGTGAGTGAGAGAAGAAACCACCGAGCGGGATAGGTGGAAAGCAAACTACACCACCAAATGTCTATCGTCTTCGCTCTATATATTGCGTACACGTCTGCTCATTCCCCCGCCCCCCGTGTGTTGACACAGAGGGTAATCGGCATCACTTTGATAGGGCAGTGGCAGATCACCTGTCATGCATCTGGACTCACCGGTCTGTCGTGCGCCGTGCACACCAGGGAGAGGAAGGGGGGTGGCTCCTTCGGCAGGATGCTCGCACTTGTTCGAGGAGTGTGTGTGTGTGTGCGTGTGTGTGTGTAAAAGGTTGTGTGTGATTGATTGCACGGACAACAACCAGAGATAAAGTTGGCTTGGCCAATTGTCTCATTTGACAGCTTGCGGCAACGGTGAGATGAGGGTGCAACAGCGGTGCCGCTGATTTTCTACTCCGTACTTGGCATTGTAATGGTGGTGGGAAGCAGTAGTAGTGACTTGACGTCGTTTCTTTTTCTTTTACTTTCTCCCCCCCCCCCCCATTCTCAAATACATACTACCTCATCGAGATCAAATATTTAGATCAAAAAGGTAAATAATAATAAAAATCAAATACGGAATTACTTCCTTAAAAGGATATCAATTCGCAGACGCCGCAGGCAGGTCGCAATACGTCGGATGTGGTAAATGGCGAACCTCCAACATGGGAATACCTGATCCGGCCGCTGGCTGCTGCGACCTCGCTCGCTGCGTTCAGCACTTTCAAATGCGACGAGACACGAAGAGAACCCAGAGTTTGGCTATCCATGATCATCATCCTGCATTATTATTATTGACCCCAGGTTTAAAAGGTTTTGTTAGCCTTCACATGCAATAAAAGACACGTCAAGCTCATGATTATCCTTCTCCCTTTTGACCATTAGCTTGCGCAATAGCGCCATGCGGCTCTGAACAGACTCGCAGTTATGCTCATGGTTCATCATACGATCAAAACATTGGATGTCTTGTGCACTTGGAAGGGGTGCAGAGGGGTGGGGGGATGTGATCTTAATTGTCTCGTCTTGTCTTTCAAATGTATTGACATGCCTATCTTGCGTGGCTGCTGTTGTCGTGCGCAGCATTGATTATATGTATTGGACCGGACGGCTTGCAAACAGGTTTTCTTTTTCAGATATCTTCGTGGCTGCCACATGTAGACACACAAAAGGTACGTGACTGGATGTGTGGCTTGCACAACTGCATGCGTCCGTCGGGCCATGAACCCACACTCCCATGTGCTTTCCTATCAGGACCTGTATCCAGGAGAAGTATGCTGGTCGCGACCCGAATCCTCTTTGTTCATGGTTGGGAAAGGGGTTGGATTGACCCAATTGCATCAAATATTGCAGTGCCATGACATAAAACGAAAATAAAAACAGCCCTGCATGGTCGATCGCTACCGAGATGAGCAAACCTGGTTTCCTCTGTCTTTTGTGTGTGTGTGTGTGTGTGTGTGTGTGCCGGTGCGCCGAACACGAAGTTACTACCGACAGGTAACGCGGTATCCTTTGGTGCGATTACCTTGGGGAGTTTGGAGAAGGTGGCGGTTTTACTTTGTTTCCCACCCCCTTCCCAGCCTACTGGGACCATTTGTAACAAGCTCCAAGAAGAACCAAAGGAGAGGGGTGTGTGTGTGTGTGTGTGTGTGTGTGTGTGTGCCAGCCATGCAAGCAAGGGCCAGCCAAGAGAGGTAGGTACTCGACAATGAATGCAGACAACAGATGCCCTTACCATATGCAGGTCGACATAATGATCCGTATGGCTTGCTACCCTGTGCCCCCCTGCCTCAAGACGTTGGAACGTTCTAGGCTTTCTGCTTTCTGTCTTTCTGCGTGGCGGCCATCACATCACCGCTGAGGCACATATACACCATCAAATCAAACCAAATTCGCAGGGCGCCGTTGTGTGTATGCCCTGGCCTGGCAAACCATCGAGTATGTAGGTTGTTGAGTAGTGCTGAGAAATAAATACCGTTGCAGCTAGCCATGTCGTTAATGCCACCCTCCGGTCGTCGTGCAGCCCACCCATGCGTTTCAACGGCCGTGCAGCACTCGCTCGGCCGTAGGCACCTCCGAATCTGCTGATAAGCCTCTCATTTGCCTTTCTGTATTCGGACCAGGAGGGAGTTTGTCCAGACAAGACGCTCGTCGTGTTTTACTGCAGGCATCTTTTAACCAGAACAGTGGTCTGATCGTCAGGCTGAGGGGGTCTGTGGGGAAGGGGGGGGGGGGTTAATAGTCGGGGTGACGGTGATCTGTTCCCGCGCCCCCTCCTTGCCCAGTGTGCTTGTTGGTGATCTCCATTTCCATGGACACACTCATACTGTTTTGTCATGTGAAAATGATGCTGAGTGGTCATGTCCTTCCGTCGTTCATTTCCTCGGAGCAAAGGCTACATCAGCCGGCAGCCTGAAGCTCGCGCAGTACATGCTCTTGGCCGGCGCCACATCCCGGACGAGATGCACCCCAACCATGCCCTCCTCCAAATCCCCCTCGCCCGCCTTTCCGCCCGGCGTGTCCTTCACTCCATCCCAGACCACCGTGCTCCCTAGCTCCCTCGACACCCTCTCTGCGACATCGATGCGCGGCACGTCCTCGTCGCTCTTGAGCGCGAAGCAGTGGACATGAACCACCGGCAGCTTCGTGGCCGTGTGTGGTGCGAACAGGGACTCGTGACCTGCATAGAGGCCTCGGAAGTGGGGAAGGAATTCCGTTGCAGACGCAGGCAGGTTCATCACGAAGTGGGACACGGTGGCAGGTAGGGGGATAACGGTGGGCGGGGGCCGCTGCGCATCTGGATTGCTGCGGGAGACCTTTTGTTTTGAGGGGATTGTGACCGTTTCACCGGCACTGTTGGCGGCTAGAACGCTGTCGACGGCTTCATGGATGAAAACACGGCCGTCTTTGTTGAAGGGCCGGACAAAAGGGTGGACCTATGGTCAAAAAGGGGTCAGCTCTCTGGGGACCTAGTGTCTGTTCTATGTGACGTGTATGAAATGATCAGTATGCTCACTTTATTCCGGGCGATAGCATCCTGTAGGAATCTGTAGCTCTCGGGGTTGTAATCATTCGCCCAGACGAACACGCCGCGCTTCCCAGCCGGCACCGCAAAGGGTCCAATCCCCGCCATCACATCACAGACCACCTCACCAGGCTTAAACATCCTGATCAGCCTCGTGTGCTCCTTCTCGAGCTTGCTGTTCCAGTAGACCTTGGCGTAGTCAAACTGAAACACGCATCCGTTCTCGTTCACCTCGACGTTGAGGTCGTCGGGCCCCGCCAGGACCTCATAGGCAAACGTCCTGAACTCGGACTCATCGCCCACATTATCCACCTTGTTGATGACCGTGGTGATGTGCTGGTTCTTGTCGACCAGGACCTGCCCGATCAACTGCTTGTAGGGGATATGCTGGCTCCGCAGGTTGAGATGCGCCACGTGGCCCGCCGTGTTGAAGCCCGCAGGGATGTCGTCGTGGAGCTCCGGCGGCAGCTGCGCCGTCATCACGTCCCGGTACGTCCAGTAGTCATAGTCCAGCTGCAGCTCATACGGCACGATACCGACCTCTTCCTGCCTTACAAGCTCCGACACCACGGGCCCCCACGTCTCGGGTTTCGCTGGGGAGATGGTCGGGTTGAGTAGCAGAGCTTTGCGGCCCTTGGCGGCAAGGAGAGCGTCTGGGTCCGGGACGACGGTGGAGATGCGTTCTAGAGAGAGCATGGCTGCGTTCTTGGTCAGGGCCTGGCGGATGCGTGTGATGTTCTTGTTGTCGCGCACTGCCGCAGCGGCCAGGCTCAGTGTCTTGGTGAAGGCGGCCTTGTTGAGCACGGCGCTGGGCTGGAGCACAGGGGGTCGTAGAAGATTCATGATATCTTCTTGCTGAGAGTTCAAAGCCATAGGGTGAGATTCGGGAGCTGACATGTTTATGTGAGTGGAGATGGTGGTTCTGTGATGAGATTCATGATGTTGGGGGTGCTTTTGCTGGTGTGAGTTTTGGTGGGGAATTTTTGAACAATTTGGCGAGGCTGTCAACACTGGGGTTGCATCCAATAAACGATTATTACAGGTGGTTGCTTGGGTGGGTCCGTTAGTGGGCCTATCCGCAAGGCTGACACTAATAACAACCAACTGGTGATGTCACGACTGTATTCATCCAAAGACAACATAACATGTTCTCGAGTACATGAGATTCTCATATGATATTGTGAATTACTACTTCTTTACTGGTTCGTAGAACAATTGGTTCTCATAGAAACATGTCAAAGAAGCGGACACTCGACGCGTTCTTCGCACCCCCGTCTAAGCAGCGCAAGGTTGATGAGATTCAGAAAGATGAGATTCCTGTACGATCTTTATGTACCAAGCCAAACTCAATAATCAACTCAGTCCTGACACATATAACCCTCATTGAATCAGACTCTAAAGTCGACACACGCCACATACCCTTTCCCAATCCCAGACTTCCCGGCACACATCTCCAAGGACCTTTCGTCCCTCCCAGCAGTGGAAGGCCGCGTGATCAACGACCAACCAGATCTGGACCTCCTCTACTTCGAGCCCTACGTGCCTACCTACCTCGCTAAAGATGTCTTCAGCTTCCTCCGGTCTCAGTTACCCTTCTACCGTGTAAAGTATACCATCAAGCGCGGCAGCACGGAGACCAATATCAACACCCCACGGTACACCACCGTCTTCGGCCTAGATGAGACTTCGCGCTTCTCGGAAGAAGGCGGCGGCAAGACAGCCATTGTTGACGCCGAGACGGGACGCAAGGTCGCTGCGAGCGCGTATGCCAGATACGCGCCACGCCCCATCCCAAAGTGTCTGGATGACTTGCGGAGGTCGGCCGAGGCGGCAACGGGGGGCTGCAAGTTCAACTTTTGCTTGGTCAACTACTACTCGTCTGGGGCAGACAGTATATCGTATCATAGCGATGATGAGAGGTTCCTGGGTCCGGAGCCGGCCATCGCCTCGTTCTCGTTTGGGGCGAGGCGGGATTTTCTGATGAAGCACAAGCCCGCTGTCGTGGGTGGGCAACAGCAGCAGGAGGTGGAATTGCCTGAGGCGAAGCCGCTGAAGCTGCCTCTGGGGAGTGGAGATATGGTCCTCATGAGAGGGAAGACCCAGTCGTGCTGGCTCCATGCAATTCCCAAGAGGTCTGGCAAGAATGACCCCGGTGGGAGGATCAATATCACTTTTCGACGGGCCATGGTAAAGGGTGGAACTGACAACTATTATAATTATAATCTTGGCACAGGCCCAGTGTATAAGTGGAACGAGAACGCTCGTGAGATGCAAATCTGGAAGTCTTGATTTTGATTTGGGGGGGGGGGGGTATAGAAACTCGAAGGACAGGGGAAAAGAAAAAGAAAAATCTAATGCTATCAATGACATCTCTCTTGCATTTGTCCTTCTTTTTCTTCTTTTCTTTCTGTTTTATTTCTTTCTTTGTCATGCCTTGAATCTGTACAGAAGCTCCAACATGTTGGAAGGCCTCAACTATCGGCCCCATCGAAACTGCGCATTGGCGTATTTGCAAAGGCCGCGGTAGAACACCTGGTAGCCAACGCCCTCGTTGTCTGGGACGTGAAATACCTCGGTGATGTGTAGGTGCCAGGGCGGGTATCCCTGGAACTCAACATAGGGACCGAATATGATCAGCAGGTCCGACTCCTCCATCACGATATCCTTCAGCTCCCCGTCAAGGAGAGCCGAGTCGATATGCGCAGGGTCCACCTTGTTCCTCTGTGCCATCTCTGCCAGTGTCTTGGTCAAATCTACTAGGGAGTCCCGTCCGTCCTCGTGTGATACCAGCCTGACCAGCAGGTGACCTGGCCCATCCCCTCCGTAACCAGCCGTCGGTGCTGGTGACTCGATTGACTCGACGTGAGGAGCGCATAGCGCCAGGGTCGGATGTTGCTTGCCGAAATACGATTTGAGGTTCTGCGAGATTGCTCGGTGTATCTCGGGAAGGTATTGCTTCAAAAGTCCTGGACATTCTGTGTCAGAAGCCTCCCTCGCCAGGAGTTTGGGGGGGGAGGGGGATTATGCACCTGTCTTCTCGTAGACGTTCAGCACGGGTATGCCGGCGCAAGCGCACCAGGCCGAGATCTCTGCCACCTCGTTCACCAGCCTCTCAAGCTCGGCACCTCCCTTGCCGTCATCTTCCAGCTTTAATATGACGCTCAGGATCTTGGGTAGTCTTTCCAAACCCTTGACGTCCTTTTGTATCATGGCGGGATCGCGGTGGTGATAGTAGAAGATGGAGAATATGCGGTCACGGACAACATGGTAGGCTTGTCGGGTTCGGATGTATATGGAGAAGATCGTATGGACAATGGTAAAGACCAGGAGGTGTATCTGCGACTTGAGGAATTTTCGAAGGCCAAAGGTGGGTCGCCGGCCTCGAGAACGCTCGTTCTGTTCTTGAGTGGCCTTGGTGGGTGGCAGGTATGGCTTTTGTCTGGTCAGCTTGCTTATCCTATGAGCAGTAGGGCGGGCGCGCAGGCCTGCAGCTTACCTCCAAGAGCTTTATTCTCTCCTGTGGGGTAAGAAGCTTCCCGCCAGCCTTCTCGTCGCGCCTGTACAGTTCTTCTACTTGGTGTCGTGAAGGCATGATAACGAAGCTGCCTTCTAAGTTGACCCTAGGATTTGTCGATTAGAAAAGCCTGGTCTCCTCGTAGCTACAAGGCAGAGAAGGAAAGACAAGGTAGAGGGGAAAGAAGGAGAGCAGAATGACATGCCAGAAATACATACACAATGCTGTCACTAAGTGTTAGGAAGTCTTGGAAGGTGGCATGGTGGTGTGGCAGTGATGGTGGCGAGTTTAATTTGTTGTTGTCCTGAATCGGGAAATATTTCGCATTGCCGCCGCCTGCAGTGCCACATGCATGTTCGGACTGGTCTCTTGGGCCTGCCGCAGCTGCCGCAAGGGAGCTGTCATCACTGGGGTCTGGGCTCTAGTTTGGGGGCCCCTGCAACAGCCTGAACGGAATCCCAAGGTTCCTTGCCCAGGATCGCCAAACATCCCCTGGAACATCGCTTTAACTACATCTAATCCAAGCACAAATAACAAGCTACAACAACACATCACAAAAGCTGCAGGACCATTCATCTGGTTCAGCGCAGCCATATACATGTTCTAATTGAAGCCTTACCTCAAGTATTGTGCCCTTGGGGCCAGCAGCTACGACTATGTCGATGTCGAGCAGGCAGGACAGGGCAGAGTCCATGATAGGGTCAAGGGCTTTGTTCCCCCAGGGACCAAGTTTCTCGGAGGAGGACTTCTCGACTAAAGACTTCATCACAAGGGACTTTGTAGATGAGTTGGCAGAAAGCGCTATTCCGGTCAATCGTCGGTCTGTGCCCGCTGTCCAAGCAGCGTTCGACCCGAAACCCTTGATCAGGACTTTTGAGAGTATGTTTTGCGGCGTGTCATACAGATGTCTAAGGGGACTTGTTGCTGATCATGACCTCGTCCATTAGATGCGTTGGCACAGTTGGGATCCCTTTCCGAGAAGCTAGAAGAGGAAGAGTCGGGTCTACAGGCCGAGGTGCGACGAGCCGAGTCTCAACACGATCGAACTCTCGATGTCCTCGGCCGCAAGCTCGACGAGTCGATGAAACAATTTGAAGCCCTCGACCTCGCCCTGAACAATCCGAACGGCGTCAACGGCTATGACAGGAACGGGCGGAGTGATGCGGGCGGTAATATCGCGGTACAGATTGGCGAGAACCTCGAGGAGCTAGACAGGAAGCGCAGGAGGGCGCTGGACGCCAACTTCCTAATACGGTGTTGGAACGAGGTCTACGAGAACGGCCAGCTGACATCTCTGGAGGAGATGAAGAGACAGGGCGGTGCGGAGAACAAGGTCCGATGCGCCACCATCGCGCGGCAGCTGATGCGCATCAGCCAGAGACTGGATCCTACATCCTGGGGGCAAGTGAACGGGTACCGGCGCAACGGCGTGACAAATGGCATCACGGGGATCAGCAGAAAACATAATACTCGAGAGGTCCTGGAGAAGTACTGCGAGGTCCTAGAGCAGGACCTGCTTGAGCAGTTCAACAGGAGCTACCGGGCCCAGAACTTCCCAGACATGATGCAGTGCGCGAAGGTCCTGTACGATTTCAACGGCGGTTCTAGCGTCATAGCCACGTTTGTGAACCAGCACGACTTTTTTATCAACAGGAACCAGCTCCTCGCGGACGAGGTTACGGGCGATGATGAGAGCTGGGAACAGCTTGCCGATCCGGACAAGGAGCCACCAGGAGTCGAGCAGAGTCTACAGTCCCTGGTGGATGAGGTCAGGGTGATCATGCAAGAGGAATCCTTCATTATCAAGCAGGCCTTCCCATTCGCAGAAACAGTCTTGATCAAATTCATACAGAGAGTTTTTCAACAGTCTATACAACAGCGGCTCGAGAGAACCCTCGAGAAGGCAGATTCCGTCTCGTCTCTGGCATTCCTGCGGACCCTGCACGCGGCGAGAACATACATCGGCCAGCTCATCGAAGACCTCAAGACGCACGGACTGACCGAGCACCCGGAACCTTGCTCGGCGCAAATATCCCAGACGCTGGACCAGCAGATAGACGAGCTGTTTGTTCCATACCTGGTAGGAAATTCATACATCGACAGGGAGCGCAAGAACCTGGAAGAATTGTACAGCTCGTTGCTGTTCAAGTACACAATCTTCCATTCGAGGCGCAAGAAGGGGCCCACAGGGTTCATGGCAGCCATCGCTCAACAGGGCTCCCAGCTTCTGACATCAGCTAAGGAGGCCTACCTGGAGCGTCTCGACTCCTCTGATCTTACACCAACGCAGAAGGCCATGATGCTGCGAGTTGCTGGGGTTAAGGACAATAGTGGCGACAAGAACGAAATCGAGGTCTCCGAGGAGGACGGCGTGCTGAGTGTCCAGGTGGCACAGAGGATGATGAAATGGCTTGCGGAGAGTGTTCGGAGGACTTTGGAACTCGGTTCTCCATCAGACACTGCCAAGGATGTCAACAGTCTGCTCAACCTTCTCCTGACCAGCATGGGCCAGGTCTACGTCGAGACGTCGCTGGACGCCGCTCTCGATGCAGCGACATCGCAGGAAAACACCAAAGTCGAGCCTGACCTCGCGTACCTACCTTCCATTCGGCCAGCGACTACAATTGCCAACATCATGTCACGGTTCATACACACCGTCATGATCAGGCTGGCAGAAGGTAACGCGACGGTGCGTAGGAGCATGGAGGCCCAGGCAAAGATGGGCATGGAGTCGATAGAGAGAAAGACGAACAATATTGTCAAGAGTTCCATCGACGTTGTGGTTAACTGGGTATCGAGGGCTTTGGCCACCCAAAAGAAGACGGACTTTAGGATGAAGGACAACGAGCTCGAGGCTATGGCCGAGCTTCTGCAGACACCAACATGCCAGACGATCTGCAGCTTCCTCAAGCGTGTCTTGACCTTGGCCAAGCAGGCGATAGACGGCCACAACCTCGAGCTGTTCAGCAGCGAGCTCGCGCTCTCCCTGCACCGCCTTCTATTTGAGCACTTCAAGAAATTCTTTGTCAACGCGACAGGCGGCCTGATGGTGACTAAGGACATCAACAGGTACGTCTCCACGCTAAAAGAGTGGCCGCTCAGCAACGATGTCAAGAGCTTCCTCGACCTTCTTCCTGAGATCGGCTACCTGTTCATGATCGGGGCCGAGGCTCTGCGAGAAAAGTCGCGCACCCTGACGACAGGACCCGGGGCGGCGGGTGGAAAGAAGTTAACCAAGGCAGACTTCAAGGCATTTGTGGCGAAGCGGGAAGACGCCGGGAGTGTGGGTGTGCAGAGTGTGCTTAATGGACTATAGTTGAGATGGCACAGATGCTATGCTGTTGTTGATGATGGCTCAGACTGTTTCAAAGTCAGACGTGCATGATCGGGGGGCTGTAGCGGTTCGATTGAGAAATGATACCATGATCTGAAAACTGTATGACCAAGTTCTACTCGTCCGCAATCAGAGGTGCCTTCTGCCACAGCAGAGCTGAGATTGTGACGGCGACGGTCGCACCATGTATGTCACTTGCCTAATACAGCTGTAAGCGTTCCCTCACCAAGAACCAACTGCATGCAAACCGACCAACCAGCGACGACCATTTTCTACCATTTACTATGGCCAGCCTTTCTTATACGGGCGGCTGGACTTTGCTCAAACCGGAATAGGAGCACAGCCCGTCGCCAATCTCTCCCAAAACTCATCCCAATTGCTGCGGACAACAAGGGCCGATTCAATTCCCCCAGTCCGATATTGATGTCAGTACGACGTTGTTGTCATTGTATGTCGCAAAGTCATGCAGCCTGTCCTGCTTGCGCATCCAAAGAAGGTTAAAGAGAAGAGGCGCAGTTGCAAAAAGACACGCCGTTAAGCGCGGCTGCAACGTAGTGGTTGTCAGCTGAACCTTGTATGCTGCGCATTCTTGGGCCCAGATGATGGGACCAACAGTATCATTCTAACTCCCCCGGACCTGCAGATCAGGCCTTGTCTTGTGTGTGTGTCGAGGACCAAATTCGTGAATACAAGCATGGGGGGTTTTCGAGGATGAGAAGAGAGAAAGGCTTTGGGGGGGAGGGGGGGGGGATTGCAAGATTGATACTGTATCATTATTTATCTTTTCCTCTATTCGAGTTTCTTGTTTCTGGTCCTTTGTATTGTCTTTTCTATGTCCGCGCTATTTCGACCTGTCGCACAGCATATGTCTGTAAGAATTCCCTCGCCTACGACTGTGATCAGTCCCAATGATGTAGACAATCTATTCGTCGTCAATATTACAGCGCAGCTCGAGCGTTGGTCTCCTCAGCGAGACCAAGACCTACACACCAGCCCCCGGCCCCATACATAGCCAACCTGACTTAACTGCAGGAGGGAGGCGGCGACGACAAGGCCAACTGACACACCCATGTCGAACAACCCAATCGCCTCTCTCGGCCTTTCCTGCCCCAGTGGCGGCTCATTCTACATATGCCACGGCAACACGACGCAATTCCTGGTCTGCTGCACGAGCGATCCCTGCGCCGGCGGGAAGGGCGAGTGTCCGCAGTCCGACCTGCGGTACGCCAGTTTCGGCAAAGTGGACTACTCGGAAATCGGGAGCCAGGCGTGCTTCAATGCCTCCGCTGCGCAATGGTACACGTGTGCCTGTACGACGAAGCCATCCCTGGGGTGCTACTCAAGCGACGCGTGCGGGACAGACGCCGGGTGTGCCAAGGAGCACCTGGCGGCTGCACGGCTGTCGGATAGCAAGAGTGCTGCGGCGGTGTTCTTGACGACCACAGCGTCTGCCAGCAGCGTGGGGTCAACGGCGACGGACGCGAATGGTCCTCAGGACTATGCTTCTTCTGGGTTGTCGGCTGGTGCGAAGGCAGGCCTCGACGTAGGATGCGCCATCGCCGCTATTGGTCTGGCCGCGGTGGTCTTCTTCTTCGCAAAGCGGACCCTGAGGGAGAGGCGAGGGGTCGTGGTCAGAGGAGCCTCGCCGCCGATGCCGAGTGCAATGATGAACGGCAATCCAACGGACCCGTACCAATATTATGGTAGGAATGCCTTATCCCAACAAGCTGTCAAGGCAGACAGACAGACGCTGAACATTCTGCCAGATCCCAACCATATCCTCATCACCCCGCCACCGTTGTCGCCTCCGGCCAACGTGCCGTATTACAACACAGTTGCCAGCAGCAGATCGCTGGGATCGATGTACGACCCCTCATACTCTGCACAGTCGTCCTCTCTCTCCTTCAATGCCTTCACTCGACAGGCGTCCATGCTATTGATGAACGATAACATCTTGGGGATCATGCCCTCGCCGTCGCTCGATGGCAACCCCGAGCAGACACACCAGCAGCAGCGCTGGACCAACCCTCAGCAGCCCCTGCGCTGGGATCAGTATGCACGCTTGTCGCAGTACGCGAGTCCTCCGCCGCAGTCGTCGCCGCCGCTCGGGGTGATAGCAGAGCTCGATGCGACGGTGGTTCCTCCTCCAAGGCCAGCTTCTGAGGATCCTTCGGCGCTGGCAAGATATCCATCTTCCATGTATGGGCTGTATAGGCCTTCGGGGCAGGGATTCCGGGATATCACTTTCTGAAGTTATATGCAGTTACATACCCTTTGATTGTCGCAGTGAGAGTTTCTGACTGTTGTTTGGGGAAGATGAGAATAATTATGTGAGTGTGTAAGGTTGCAGTGGAAGGAACTGGCTTGGACAGAGCCTGAGCAAGATTCAGGGCCTGTGCCTGACTCGAAGCAATGACTGGCTTTGAGGGATACCATACAGTGGAAGGCAGTAATATTATCTATTATTTTTTAAAATATTTATTCTCATATTAAGATGATCATAAGTGTGTTGTCAGCATGGCTGCAGTACAGATAGTTTGAAGCTGTGTATAATGATGATGGTAAATGAGAAATAGTAACCCTAGCGAGTCAAGACATCATCGCGTCTAGAACAAATGCGGTGGAATCATGCTTCTGAACACTTGGGGTATGACATTGTGCAGAACATTGAAACCACACGTGGACTCAGGTTTCAACTGCTGTATGACATATCTGACTACAACGAGCATGAAAAAGAAGACAGATGGCCTCTTCAGGCGGATGGCTTGAGTGGCACCTGTATAGTAAGCAGTGGTTTTGGAGGACCGAGGTAGTTACATTGTAATTTATAAATCACTGGATACAGGCCCAGGTCCTTGAGTGAGGCTCTTCTGGATCTTTCTTTGGGGCAGTCGTATTCCTAATCTGACCCCCATCATGACGTCGGTAGGCGTACCGATTGGCTAGTATATTCTGAACTGTAACCTTATCGATCGGCGTTACCACAGTACAGCGAGAAGCAGCAGGGTGGAAGGTCATTACAGGGTGCTAAGGTGGAACTACAGGCAGTGACATCGCCGTAGTCGCTCAGGCTTTTTTTGCTTCTGGACACGTTGAGACAAGTCCTCGCTAGTATCGCCTCTACTCTGTGGACGGGTATTTTCTCTTTTTCCTTTTCCCTTTTACTAGATTTATTTTTCCTTTTGGTGCCTATCTGTCTGAGTGAGGTCTTGGAACTTAGCACCTCTCGAACTGTCCACTCCTCTGCTCCATCTGATCTGGTGAAGTTGGTTCTCTCATTCAACAAGGGCCACAGTGCTGAACCGCCCCTGGTCCATCCACCCGCAGCTGCGGTAGCGGTCCTTAGCGACCAGAACCCCTGGTTCCTGACAGGCTCAACACCCACTCCCCCAAAGCTGAGACTGCTTTAACTCTTCCCACTTCCACTCACTTCTTGAGAACAGCTCAAGAGTTCCCTACGACAAGATGGAGAACGCTTTTGCAAGATCGGCAGACCAGGTCCTGTCGACCTTAGGGGTGCAATCCTCCACTGGCTTGACAGATGCGCAAGTCAAGGACCAGAGAAAGAAGTACGGCAAGAATGGTAGGCGAACCCACCCCTCCTCTCCTCCGATGCGCCTGGTTTCCTTACTGACATAAAATCGTGAAGCAATCGCCGAAGAGCCTCCTACGCCCCTTTGGGAGCTCATCCTCGAGCAGTTCAAAGATCAGCTTGTCATCATCCTTCTCGGTTCCGCCGCCATCTCTTTCGTGCTCGCGCTCTTTGAGGACGAAGGTGGTTGGAGCGCATTCGTTGACCCCGTTGTTGTAAGTAGTTATGTCCCGCGGAACTATGCCCCTCCATTCTCACAGGCTCTGACGTTTCTATGCTATAGATCCTGACTATCCTGATCCTCAATGCCGTCGTCGGTGTCTCTCAAGAGAGCAGCGCCGAGAAGGCCATCGCCGCCCTCCAAGAGTACTCGGCCAACGAGGCCAACGTGGTACGGAACGATGGACATATCTCAAGAGTCAAGGCTGAAGATCTCGTGCCCGGTGACATCATCTCTGTGGCAGTCGGCGACCGGATTCCTGCGGACTGCAGGCTGATATCCATTGAGAGCAACAGCTTTGCTGTCGACCAGGCCATCCTGACGGGTGAGAGCGAGAGTGTTGGCAAGGATTCTGGCGCGGTCGTGACGGACGAGAAGGCCGTGAAGCAGGACCAGGTCAACATGCTCTTCTCTGGAACTACCGTCGTCACTGGAAAGGCTAAGGCTGTTGTGGTCCTGACCGGTTCCAACACGGCTATTGGCGACATCCACGAGAGCATCACTGCACAGATCTCCGAGCCCACGCCCCTCAAGCAGAAGCTGAACGACTTTGGTGACAGCCTCGCCAAGGTTATTACCGTCATCTGCATCCTCGTCTGGCTCATCAACATCCCCAACTTCAAGGATCCGAGCCATGGAAGCTGGGCCAAGGGCGCCATCTACTACCTCAAGATCGCCGTTTCCCTTGGTGTAGCCGCTATTCCTGAGGGCCTGGCGGTTGTCATCACCACCTGTCTCGCCCTGGGAACTCGGAAGATGGCTGCCAAAAACGCTGTCGTTCGCAGCTTGCCTTCTGTCGAGACCTTGGGAAGCTGCAGCGTCATCTGCTCCGACAAGACCGGCACTCTCACGACCAACCAGATGAGTGTAAACAAGATCGTCTATTTGAACGAGGCCGGTACCGACCTTGAGGAGCTTGATGTAGCGGGGACTACTTTCGAGCCCAAGGGCGATATCACTTACAAGGGGCAAGTCGTTCAAGATCTTGCTCAGAAGTCGTCAACCATTCGCCAGATGACTGAAGTGGCCGCCCTCTGCAATGACGCCTTGTTGGCTTATGACTTCCGGAATGGCTTTGCGAACGTCGGCGAACCCACAGAAGGTGCCCTACGAACCCTGACCGAGAAGGTTGGCCCGTGTGCGCCCAGCACCTGTGCACCAGAGGACCGTGTTCACTACGCCAGCGCCTGGTACGAGAAGCAGTACGATCGTCTGGCCACGTTCGAATTCTCCCGCGACCGGAAGAGCATGTCTGTCTTGGTCCAGAACGGCGGCAAGCAGAAGCTCCTCGTCAAGGGTGCCCCGGAGTCTATCGTCGAGCGCTGTACCAGTGTGGTTCTCGGAGCCGACGGCAAGAAGGTCCAGATGAATGGAAAGCTCTCAGATCTCATCATGCGCGAGGTCACCGACTACGGAAACCGGGGTCTGCGTGTCATCGCGCTGGCAAGTCTCGATGACGTTTCAGGCAACAAGCTCCTGCAGTCCGCGAAGTCGACGGCTGACTACGCCAGCCTTGAGCAGAACCTAACTCTTCTCGGCTTGGTCGGCATGCTGGATCCTCCTCGTTCTGAAGTCCCGGTTTCCATTGCCAAGTGCAAAGAGGCTGGCATTCGCGTCATCGTTATCACTGGAGACAATCGCAACACTGCTGAGAGTATCTGCCGTCAAATTGGTGTTTTTGGGCCACACGAGGACCTTCGAGGCAAGAGCTTCACGGGTCGCGAATTTGACAACTTAAGCCCGCTGGAGCAGATCGAGGCAGCCAAAAAGGCGTCCCTGTTCTCCCGTGTCGAGCCGAGCCACAAGTCTAAGCTGGTAGATCTTCTCCAGAGTCTAGGCGAGGTTGTTGCCATGACCGGCGACGGTGTCAATGACGCTCCTGCTCTGAAGAAGGCTGATATTGGTGTCGCCATGGGTTCTGGTACCGACGTCTCTAAGCTGGCAGCTGACATGGTGCTGGCTGACAACAACTTCGCCACCATCGAGGCCGCTATCGAGGAGGGTCGCTCTATCTACAACAACACCCAACAGTTCATCCGGTACCTTATCTCGTCCAACATTGGCGAGGTCGTCTCTATCTTCTTGACCGCTGCCCTTGGTATGCCTGAGGCTCTGATTCCAGTCCAACTTCTCTGGGTCAACCTCGTCACGGATGGTCTTCCTGCCACAGCTCTGTCTTTCAATCCTCCTGATCACGATGTCATGCGCCGTCAACCCCGGAAGCGTGACGAGGCTCTCATTGGAGGCTGGCTTTTCTTCCGTTATTTGGTCATCGGCACTTATGTTGGTCTCGCGACGGTCGCCGGCTATGCCTGGTGGTTCATGTTCTACTCCAACGGCCCACAAATCAGCTTCTGGGAGCTCCGTCACTTCCATCGCTGTTCCACAGAGTTCCCTGGCATAGGCTGTGAGATGTTCTCGAACGACATGGCCAAGTCCGCGTCCACTGTCTCGTTGTCGATTCTTGTGGTCATTGAGATGTTCAACGCCATGAATGCCCTCTCATCTAGCGAGTCTCTCCTGACCTTGCCGCTGTGGGACAACATGATGCTGGTGTATGCCATCACACTGTCGATGGCGCTGCACTTTGCCCTGCTGTACACACCTTTCCTGCAGACCCTGTTCTCAATTCTGCCGCTGAACTGGGCGGAATGGAAGGCGGTGCTTATTATCAGCGCGCCTGTGATGTAAGTCCTTTTCTTCACTCCCCTGCCGTGTTTCGAGATGTTGCTAATACACCGCTTTAGCCTGATCGATGAGGTATTGAAGTTCATAGAGAGGTCGTTTTTCATGCAGAAATGGACGGATTTCGATGTGAAGAGGACCAAGAAAGTGGAGTAAATGATGATCCGGTTGGAGGAAAAAGAAGAGCTATATTGCATCATACAGGCATAGAAGGCGGTTATGTACAGTCAGACTTGTACCATTAACTTTAGATCTCAGACAGACACCTGCTATGCGGTGCATCGTATGAATGCGCCGGTGAATAGAAAAAAACTCCAATCCATAGTTTGCGAGATCCAAAAGTGGAAAGCCATATAGATCGATGAACGGAGCGTGCTCCCGTCCTGTACCTGCAACGTCTACCTGCGCGCATTACAAAGTTCATCCGTCCTGTCACCCATATTGGATTTGAGAATATGGCTCACTTGATTCATATTAAGCCACCGATTTGTCATGATGTGTCTGGTGTCTATCGTACAATGCGGAAAACAAAGTCGTAGCTGCTCGACTGCACCCCTCCTCTCATGTCAAGGCAGCGTCTTCCTCCCCTACTGATTCGAATTCTCTCCCTACAATGCCACCCCTAAGCGAGCCACATTTTGGGCTTAGTCCTGACGACCCTTGAGCAGCCTCTTGGTTACCTTGTCCTTCTCGATGATGTAGACGTGCGCGCCCCATCCGGACAGGGCATCTCGGTCGACGGCGTTGAGGAGGGCTTGGGAGATGGTCTCGAAGAGCTCGTCGGGGCTCTTAAAGCACAGATACCACCCGTCAGCCAAGAAGAATGAGAACACTGGAAAGAAGGAAAAGGCCTTGATCTAATACAAGCTCGAGGGCGGGGCAGGGGACGTACCAGGTCTGGCTCCCACAGGTTCTCGCACATGCCAAACAGCTGCTCGGTAGCCGTGCCGCTCACGATGAAGTCCTTGGCGAAGTCGATGCAGCCGATGCTGTCGAATCCGCAGATAAAAGGCTTGCCGGTCTTGGGCTCGAGGCCGGCGACGACGGGGGAGACAAAGTAAGGGCCGAAGCGGCGCTCGTACAACGACGAGGAGACGAGGTTCGCAAACGTCGTGGGGCTGATGGCGCGCTCCTCGCGCAGGCGGTACATGTTCACCTTGTACCGGAAGAGGTCCGACACGGTGCTCACATCGGTGGCGAGGCCTGTCAGGCCTAGGTAAACGGTCGAGCCGTACGAGAAGATCTTGGGGAAGTTGTTGGATACGGTGAGGGCTTGGAGGCCGAGGCGGAGATCGCATGCTATAGCGACGCAGTCCTTGCCTACCATGGCCACGCAGGCGCCGCCGTCTATGGAAGAGAGATATTAGTTGGGGGATGAGACCGGGAAAGGGGGGGGGGGGGGCGGTGCGTTTCGCCGTGGTGGACGATGTTCGTACTTATTGAGAAGGGGGACGACTGTCTAGTGGTTAGCTGGTGTCTGTCGCTTGTGTGTTACGTCTTGGGGAAGAGAGGTAGAACTTACCATGCTAGCAGTCTGATCTGGGGATTGTCGAGGCTGTAGAGAAGATGGAGTGCAATGAAGAGTGTGGCAGACACTCCTGTGGTTTGTGAGGTCTCGTAGTAGGTGGCTTGTGGGGAGCTGGTGGAATTGGTGGTGTCGTCTGGGGGAGAGTTAGAGTTGCATGGACAAGCTAGCTGACGTTGGGTCGAGGCTCCAATACTCAAGAGCTTAGAGCGTGCAGGCAACCTGAGCTGGCGCGTTGCATGTCTAGGCCGTCTGGGGTTGGAGGGGGGGGGCCCACCCTGGAAGGTGGCTCAGCGCTGATTGGCTCGCTAAGCCAAAGCTTCTGGCGCGTTCCGTTAGAGCTTAGCAGCTCGGTGACCTCACTGCGAGGCTGCCTGATAAAGTGGCTTGCCACGAAACTCAACGGAGGTAATGCATCACCCTAGATCAGCTTACTTACCAACAAACATTAATCCTCATTCTTCTTTGCACCCCTTTCTGTCAAGTAACCACTTTGTGCACTCTCCTTACTCTTCAAGAATAAATTTGGACAGTTTGACTTTCTTGCATCCTCGTGTGTATTTAATCTATTGCTGCTCGGCTGCAGCGCATTCCAATAACCCCTCTGCCCCTCACTCTACTATTGGAGGGGCACTGCAATTAGCAACACACGACGCAGTACACGACATAGAACCAAGGACCTGGACATCAACCATAGCAAGATTGTATACAATTTTTGTGTGACAGCGGGACTTAGAGGACCAAACGACAACACTGCAACAAGTCGCCCACACCTGGAAGGCTTCCAAGATGTCCTCTACCTCGGTGCAGGTCTGGGCGCAGGACCTCAGAAAGGCTGTAGTGAAGGTGACTCCAGGCACATCGATGTTCAGTGTCCTGGAGGAGGCATGCCAAAAGCTCAAGCTGCCTGCTGAGAAGTACACACTGAAGTGAGTGGTTGGGCCATCTCTGGCAGCCTGTATGGAGGAGCCAAGCTGACACCGCTGCCGTGTGAAGACACCAGAAGAAGCAATTCCAACTGAACGATGCGTTTCGAGTCACTGGCCTGCCACCTGGTGCCAGGCTAGAACTCGTTGCCAAGTCCAAGACCCCCACTGTTGTCAACATCGCCTTAACACTGCCTGAGTCCATGGCCCAGACCCTGTCCACCAGACGCCTCACGAGAAAGTTTCGAAATGACACGACACTGTGGAAGATGCTACGGCAGTTCGAGGCTGACGGTGCAGCTGAAAACAAGAGACTGAGCTTTACGGACCGTGCTTCTCCACAGACAAGTAATGGAGTGCAGGCAGGTAGTGGCCAGCTGTACTACGAGATGCCCGTCTTGCGGATCATGAACCGCGAGGTCTCGACGCTGGTAGACTTCCAGAAGACGCTGTCGCAGCTGGGCCTAGACTCTGGGAGCCACGGAATACAGCTTTCGTTCAAGCCCACCCAACAGACCCTCAGTGAGGCTATGCAGGAGATATCTCAGTTTTTTAAGGATGAAGAGGCTGTCGAGGTCAAGGAGAAGGAAGCCGCGCCAAAGCTGGAATCGCCAGCCGCGCCGGTGGCCGAGAACTCTGCGGCACCAAGTGTATCGGAGCCATCTGGTGCAGTGGTCAACACAGTGACAGAGGAGGCTCCGAATGATGCGGCTCAAGAGACCACGAAGGAGATATCGTCAGCAGCAAACATTGCAGATGGAACAGGAGATGCTATGGACGTCGACGAGCCTGCGGCACCGCCTCACGATCCCCTTAAGCCCACCAACATTTTCTCTGCTCCTACCAACGCGACCCCTGCCGCGGCGTCCGTCGACCTTCCCGATTCGTACTACACGCCCACAGTCGCGCACGCTCAGATGCATCAGCAGAAGTTGCAGGAGAACGCAGTGAACAGGCGCCTGAAGTCCGACGCAGAAATCGAGGCTGAAACCCGTGCCGAGGAGGCAAAGATCGCAGCGGTTAAGAAGATCACAGTGAAAGCACGCTTTCCGGATGGGACCGCTGCGCAGTGGGAGTTTGGACCCGACGATACCGGTGCGACGCTGTACAAGGCCGTACGTAGCGTCATGGCCGATGACTCGGCGCCCTTCAAGATCGTGCTGCCTGGTCCGCCGACTGCAGAGAGCCATATCAAGGACGATGCAGGTGCCAAGCACAAGCTGATCAAGGGTTACAAGCTGTCCGGCCGCGTTCTTGTCAACTTCGTCTGGGAGGATAGCGTGTCCCAGCATGTCAAGAAGGCAGACTTTCTGAAGCCCGAGTACGCCAATGTTGCTCGCAAGGTCGAGGTTCCTGATATCCCCGTGGTGGAGGACGAGCCCGAGACGAGTGCAAGGCATCAGCAGGCGGCACCTCAGCCTTCGAGCTCTGCTGACAGCGGTGGGTCTGCAAAGAAGATGCCAAAGTGGCTCAAGGGCTTGGGAGGGAAGAAGTAGACTCAGGAAGTGTGTCCAAATGCGATGCTAATGAGCAGAGGCAAGCGGCCTGGCCTTCTATCAGCCTTGCAAGAAGAATCGCCGCAATGATTTGGGAAGAAGGCTGCCCTGTGATTTGTTATCCAGCCCAACTCCTACTCCTACATGCTTTCCGGAGGATGTGGCTAGGAAGACCCTCGCCATAAGTTTCTTCTTCCAGAGGAGCAGATGATTATCTGTACATGCCATTCAGGGAAAGATGGTTGTCTTCGGAGCTATAAGAGCACATTTTGAATTTCGCGGCATTGGTACAGCACCAAGCTAGGCGTTGGGGCGGCATAAGGAGCGGGTAGCATGCACTCTGTACCAAGATACGGCTCTCTTTACAAAATATCACAGTGTAAGAATATAGCATCAATGACTTCAAACATTACCACGACCGTTCTCAATTGAGGCTTCATGAAGATCTCTCGAACTTAAGAGGTAAGCTGGACGCTCTGATCCCCTGTCAGGGCTGCTAGGCGCAGGTTACATTCAATAAGCTTATATTGCTGCAGTCCAACTTGGACTGCGGATCCATTGATCCATTCATCTAAACCCCCTGGAAAGCCAACTTCTGTATCATTCGATCGGATTCAGGCTGAAGATTACCCAACACGAAGAAAGTGTCATCAAAGATCGTGGCCGACTCTGGAGAGGGAGAACGAGGCATGCCCGGCAAACGTAGGTGGCTGTGCAAGAGCCCCTCGAATCTTTCCCAAAGTTTGACGACGTTGTCCAACGCCTGGACGCAGCTTTGGCCGTTGGTACCCCTCTGGCCCGAAGTTCGGGACAAACGCGTGAACACGATCTCGTGAGATGTCGCAAAGAGCTGCCGGTTGGAGCCCCGCTGACATTGTACACGCCCATCCATGTCATGAAGGGGTCGCAGAAATGGGTGGTCGAGCTCCCGCCGCGGCGCGGGTTGAGCATCTCAGACCCTATCCATGTCCCGTGTCACACCGGGGCCTTTTGGTGCAAATCAACCCTTTCCAAAAGGTGGTGTCACAATTTAGTTTTTCAACACAAAAGCTGTGCGTCGGCCTGGAATGTCAAAGGGGCTATCTGAGTCTAGTTCTAGTGTCTTTTTGCAAGATGGATCGTCATGATCAACATGACGTGCAACGGGCGGGTTCAAACCAAGTGTTGGCAAAGAACTTTGAGGGACATTCAGATCGACAAACGATGGCGTAACTTCAGCAGGGTTGGTTGGTGGTCGCAGAGGACCCATGGGCGAAAAGAAGGCAGAGAGAGGGCGAGAGGTCGCAATTGCGGGCCCACGCGGGCCGTGTCCTCGTCTTGTCGCCGTGTCTTGGCATACGAAACCTCTGAAATAGGAGTCGAACCAAGGAAAAGAATGGTTCTGCTACTGTGATCGCGTTCTCAAGTGGAACGGGCACATTCTCTTGTACTATGTGGCACCCAGTCGAGCGACTGGTTGAGCCGCAACAGGGGGGTGGCAGGGTCAAGTGCATCTTTTTCTATGCTTTTTTTGGTTCTTCTCCTGTCCCTGCAAGCCAAGCCTGCATAGGGGATGGACGCCTGGTGCCTGTCATCTCGTTCTGTACTATGTACGTACCAAGGGTCGTGGGCCGCCCCGCCGGACTGAGGAACTTGAAACGAAACGTTCCGACCGTTGAGAGCCAATCAATGAGCATGCATAAACCTGAGCATACCCCAAATGGGCAGTCCGGAAGAGGCGTTGCACACCTCCCTGAGGACAAGCAGCCTACCACAACATGTCGCACCCGCCAAGGTAGTGCGTGCAGAGGCGTGCGAGGTTGGGACCAGTTTCTCTCCCTTCTCCCAAGCATACTGCCTGAAGGCACCGAAGCAGACGAGTCGCCTTTGCTGGTCGCCGACAAGCTCGTCAACGCTAGTATTCCACCGTCAGCGCGATGGAGCCGTTGTGTGTTCAGCCCTCTCTCTCTCATCTCCATCTAGCGTACAAACCCATCTTCCTGGAGTTGCACCTCTTGTTGAGAGAGGAGTCTACCGGTAAAGCCGTGTTACGCTGGGCTCAAAGACACGATCCAGCGCTAAATATGCATAACTGAGTCCACCCTAGGATGGATGATCTGCATTGCTTGGGGCGGAACTTGACCTGCAAGGTACAGATCAAAATCCAAGTCGGGAGGGAGACCCTAACTCGAGCCACACACAGATGGTGTCAGGGGTAGTGACCGGCAGTTAGCATCGAGAGGAGATATAACCAATGCTGGTCACCCTTTCCCCTTCTTTTCCTTTTCCTCGTTTATCATCCATACCTTTTACTCTCCTACTTCAAGTCACCTCGTTGGCACCTCGACTTTTTTTTCCTCCTAAACGACTCCCACCTTTTCTCTTCAAAGCCAGTCAGTCATACCCAACAATATGAAGAAGGCCTTCTCCATCCTGGCCTCTGTCGTCTCCTTGGCAGCGGCCACCCCACGCCCTGCTGTGCACGACTATGTTATCCGCCAGCCCAGGGCAGCAGCCAGCACAGACTGTATTCCTGAGAACTTCACCGTCTCAAATTTCTTCGCGGCAGGCTCGAACTCCACAAGCCTTGATGAGGCCTACTTCAGCTACTTGGACCCTCATACCGGCCTCACGACAACCTGCGAGCTGAACTCGACCTCGGTGGACCTCAGCGCGGAGGGCAGCGCATATGCAAACTACGCATGTGATGATTCCTTGCTCAAATTTCAATGGGGTTACGACGAGGATGCGGGCGGGTTTCTGCTGGGTGTGGCAGAGACGATCTGCAAGTGAGTGGTTGCTGTTGTATTATACTTCTCGTATTCCATTTCTCTAACCTGCTGTACAGTGGCACATACTCCACCTCGGACTCGTGGATACCAGACCTCATATGTCAGAACTGCACCAGTGGCCTGGGCGTGGAGTGCAAGTTGCCAGGGAACGACTCGTACACAGCGGATTTCTCAGGCATCCCTCAGCCGGTTCCAGCTTAAGGGCTTGCTTTCCCCAAAAAGAGACTTGATGCACGACATGAAGGACGATAATTAGTAGTCTTTGTGGCAGTTCCCATTGGACGGGGGGCATGCTCATTGACTGGTCGAAATGCTACATGATAATATACCCAGTGTAGTTTTATATCCGTACAGCAATAAAGGCTGGATTTAATACTGATGACTGCTTCGAGCTCATCCTTTAGCTTGAATTTTGTTGATCGTGTCGCAACATCAGATGAACGTTGGTGCTTTTCTGTAGTGAGCAGTTCGTCTGACAGTTCGTAGCCAGACGGCCAATCCCAACGACCTTTGTAAGCCGTGAGGTCCAGCATGTTTTTGTCAGACAAGGCCTTAGAACGAACCTCATGTGTTCATCTGTTGGCGGCTGGTGGCGTTGACCCTGGTCCCCAAGATCTGAGTGATCGATCCTTTAGCCATTGTTTTGACCTGGAGGGGAGTCTGGGGTGTTTGGTGCACTTTTATTTCCCCGCCAAAAACGCCCCCCTGGCCGGCTCCAAAACGACGTCATGTGGCTCATTGTTGCCTTTCCCCAGTGACCACCACAATGCCTTCGTCGGTGCATTGATTAACCCAAAGTGGTCTTGGCTCGACCAAATGACCAGCATACTTTTACCATCTCCATTCATCATCATCATGTCTTGACACCTTCAAAGATTCTGCTCCTGCATCAACTGCTAATTCTGGACAAGAACGTCGTGCGAATCCTCGCAGCTATCTTGGGAAAATGCGACGCCTTCACGTCTAGCCAAGTCAACGACTTCGCTAAGGCATGTAAGAATTCATTTGAATTTCTGGCTACTTCCTACAAGATGCGCCTCCTCTCGAATCTCCTCATCACCTGCATCCTAGGCCTAACGAGTACCGCCCTTGTCGTGGCCTCCTCCGCCGCAGCGAACCCTCTCGCCGCCCAACGACCCATCTCACACCCCGACACCGATAGCGATGGCTCCTCGACAGCCTCCATTTCCCCTTCCCTCTTCACCTCCCTCGAGCGCTTCGCCCGCCTCGTCGACATCGCCTACTGCGTCGGCACCTCGGGCATCTACCAGCCCTTCACCTGCGCCTCCCGGTGCAAGGACTTTCCCAACCTTCACCTCGCGTCGACCTGGAACACGGGCGTGCTCATGAGCGACAGCTGCGGGTATGTGGCTGTCGACCACGGCTCAGAGGATGGCAGGGAACAGCCGGCGATTATCGTCGCGTTTCGTGGCACGTATAGCCTGACCAACACGGTCATAGACCTGTCCACAGTGCCACAGGAATACGTGCCGTACCCGGACCCAGACGAGGGTGATGACGACGGCGGAGACAACGGCGGCACCAGCGAGCAGAGATGTACAAACTGCACCGTGCACATGGGCTTCCTCGAGAGCTGGCGGCAGGCCAGGAGGCTGGTCCTGCCGACCGTGAAGAGCGCGAGGGCGAAGCACCCGGGCTACCCAGTGCGTCTTGTGGGCCACTCCCTCGGCGGCGCGGTAGCGTGCCTTGCGGCGCTGGAGATGAAGGTCGCACTGGGGTGGGATGACCTGGTAGTCACCACGTTCGGAGAGCCGCAGGTCGGCAACGCGGGGTTCGTCGCGTTCGTCGACAGGGTATTTAGTCTCAACGGAAGCCCTCCCCAGGATGATGAGGACGAGAAGGGGTGGGCCTACCGCCGCGTGACGCATGTCAAGGACCCCGTCCCGCTGCTGCCGCTGAGCGAGTGGGGGTACAGGCCGCACGCGGGCGAGGTTTTCATCACCAAGAAGGAGCTGTCGCCCAGCGTCGAGGACCTGAGGCTATGCCGGGGCGACGAGGATCAGGGCTGCATCGCCGAGGGCAGCGAGAGCAGCAGGCTGCAGCTCTGGCAGCTGCTCTTTGCGCACCGGGACTATTTCTGGAGGCTGGGCCTCTGTGTTCCCGGCGGGGATCCGTCGGATTGGGGACGGCCACCGTATGATGTGAATCAGCCGGATGAGCTATGAGAATGGGAGAGTGTGTAGTATTGGGATAATAGCGGCCTGCAGACACCTCAATGGCTGTGGTTGCTTTTTTGGGACTTGTGCTCGGGCCTTCGCTCAAGAGCTACGTGCATGGCATTTGGCTTATCGCGATGGCATCGTCGTCCGTTCTTCTGAGGTTGGGAAACATAGGATACACTGATTCATGGCAACCAGTAATTACGCTCATGACAAAACAGAATGACCTGACATTAATGATATATGTAGTACATATTAAATACCAAAGAGGTACTCAACCAACCCTATCTCCTGCTCTGAATAACGCTCGAGAAAGTTTGAGAGTGTGCCATTTCAAAGCAAAACTACGGAGCATAAAGTTATTCATGTGTGCAATCCATAACCAATACAGAGAACCTGGCTGGCCAAGGATCTACAGACTGCTTCTTCCTACAGAGCGAGAGGCTATGGGAGGCTCGAAGCCTTTCCCTGCCTAACGATGCTTACGGCAGGGGGTCCAAATGGTCTGCCGCAGATCCAACAGAACTGAGGCGCTCGCCTTAAATACACACCTTCACGACCTTGGTCTCTTAAGAAGGATTCTCGTCACTTTTCCGTCCCCCTTTCAGATCGGTGTAGAATCAACTAGCAGGCTGAGAGGGACAAGGGGCTGAGAGAAAGACGATAACGATAAGAGTAAGAAGAGACGACGAAAGAAAGGCAAAAAAGGAGACTGCGCGCGTGATGTAGCCTTACAGGGGGTTCCCACACAAACACGCCCCCTCAACGTTTTTTCTGCGTAGGGCGTGGTGGCCCCTCTTTTCAAGGGTCCGGGTCTCCGCAGCCACCAGCAAGCAAGCAAAGAATCGAGGCTGACAAGTTCCAGAGGAGGGTGCGCCAGGGGAGAGGGGGGGGGGGTGGCCAAGAAAGAGAAGTAAAAAGGTTACAGGGTGGCTACTACCAGGCGGACGAGGCCCCTTGCCCACAACTGCACGCACATCGGCTCGACCCGTGGGGTTTCCGGAATGCCCGCATAATGGGATGAGCGGCTTGACACGAGGAGGAGGGGGGAGGGGTTGAAGTGAGACTGGACCGGTTCGATGATTTAATTTAGAGGCGACAAGAGGCCGTTGAGGGGTATTCCGTATTCCGGACTCCGAGGTTGGTGCTTTAGGAGTATAGACTTACATACTGTGCTAGTAGTGCGTACAAACGCGGCGCGCACACACACACACACACATATACACACACACGCACATGCAACGAGATAAGGAATTTCGATCTTGGGCAGGTCAGATGCTCGAGACAAGTGGTTGGTTCATCAGGCTGAAGTGTGGTACGTATGACTTGAGTTGGGGTGGCTTGGATCGTCTTGGAGGGTGATGCTAAGATGAGGGCCAATCTTGGGGGGGAGGGACACGAGATACATCATGTATGGCCCCAGCCATCTACCATTTCATTACAGTATCTATTCCCTTTGTTGTCGGCCTGCAACACATACAAGGTTTGCCCTGTCTGACCATGAAGAGCCCCCATTGTGAGGCTCATGCCCTTGGGGCTGGCTGTTTGGTACTCCATGATCTTGTTCGGAGTTGGGGCATGGGTCACGGATACTTTAGCTTCGGAATAGAGACAAGATGGACAGACAGGTAGATCTTGCAATGTGGCACTGGTGGTATCGTGACGAGCTTGATGGCAAATTAATGGTGATTTCCAGGGTTTAGGGGATGACCAAGGGGGGGGGGGTCCAGGTCTGGGGGAATTCCGACTGGGAAGAGGGAAGCCAACCCACTCAGCTTGGAGGAGGAGGAGGCCGATCACAGGACTGTCGGTGACAGCGACCATGCAAGGTGTGAGCGTGCCAACCAGATCAGCTGGAGGGGGAAGGGGCACATCCATCACCTTTTGGTTTTATCGGAGATATGCAGCTATAAGCACAAAACACAGCACAAGAGACAAAGGGGTCCGTCTGATAGGGGCAACAAATGTGTAGTACTCCAAGATAAAGAAGAAGAAAAAAAGAACAAAAGCAGTGTTACCCACCAAAAAGACTCAAAGGGTTGAAATCATGTGCATGTGGTGCGCTGTATGTACTATGTATGCATGCTTGATACGTTATCACCAGGGTCCTTCTAATGGATAGTGGTCGAATGGGAAAGAAGCACTTCTGGAGTAAAACTAGATGGGAGTGGGTGCGCGTGTGCGTGCGTGTGCGTGACAGGTGGGAGAAGCCAGAGCTTTCTTTGCCAACCAGAGCCCAGACTCAAGCTTCTCGCCAGGCGACCTGCCACCAGACCGGCAGACCTCGCTAGCACCTACCTTGGAATTGGGCAGTGGGCTCTGCAATCTAGCAGGTACCCCGCTACCAATTACGCCTGTCACCCTCCCCCTCCCCCCCTTTAGACTGAAGTTTTCTCTCCAAACTCCTGCTGGCCATTGGGTCTTGCCAGAAATATTGCCTTGGGCGTCCCACTTTATTTACAGCTCACCTCAGTCTAGGCTGGCAGGGCTGCCGTGGCTCTTAGCGTGCCAACCTGACGCTGGGGCCCTTTCAACTTGTAAACGCACTGGCGCAGACAGGGCCAGCCAGCCAGAGGAAGAGAGAGAGAGAGAGAGAGGAAGAGGGTCAAGGTCAACTGGTGCCTTTTCCCTCCCACCTTACCCCCTTCCCACCTGCACCACATCCAAGAATCCAACGTCTTTTCTCTCGCCCAAAACACAACATCACCAACTGACGACCACTGTAAACAAACTTGTTTCTGCACACCCAAACCACTCCCTCACCAAAGGACCTTTTCTTCTCTTTCCCCCGCTCGTAACACTCTTCAATTCTATTCCCTCTTTTACACTCGTCAATCGACTTGTGAGAGATCTGAAAAAATGGCTACTGAAGTAAGTCTTGCCAACCGCCCCTCGAACCCCTCAGATCCTCTCCCGCTCTCCAGAGCTCCTCTGCGTCTTGTGCTGCTGCCCAACTCTCCCCTTTCCCCTCCCCCATCACTTACTGCTTATTATCCTCAGCGATGGCCTCATCAGCTCCATCTGCACCTTTGCTAAGCTTTCTGCTACTTTCTTGGGACCATCTGGTTGCTAACATCTGCCCGTAATCTTCAGCGCGAGAGGTTCGTTTTTTTATTTTTATGTCACCGCCACGAAGGCGGCTCTACACCCATTTCCCCCTGCGCCAGAAGACTGACCGAAGCAAAATCCGCGCAACAGCAAGACTTTCCTCGCCCGGCTGTGCGAGCAGGCCGAGCGCTACGATGAGATGGTCTCCTACATGAAGGAGGTCGCCAAGATCGGCGGTGAGCTCACTGTCGACGAGCGCAACCTGCTCAGCGTCGCCTACAAGAACGTGGTCGGAACCCGCCGTGCATCTTGGCGCATCATCTCGTCCATCGAGCAGAAGGAGGAGTCCAAGGGCTCCGACAAGCACGTCGGTACCATCAAGGAGTACCGTTCCAAGATCGAGCTGGAGCTCGAGAAGGTCTGCCAGGATGTCCTTGACGTCCTCGACGAGTCCCTCATCCCCAACGCCGCGTCTGGCGAGTCCAAGGTTTTCTACCACAAGATGTAAGCTGGAAGCAGAAAGCGTGTCGTCGCAGGCCCCGATCCCGCCACAGCCCGGAATTTAGTGTCGTTTGTTTCTGACCTTTGGTTTTTCCCTCAAAAACAGGAAGGGTGACTACCACCGCTATCTCGCCGAGTTTGCTTCTGGCGAGAAGCGCAAGACGGCCGCCACCGCTGCCCACGAGGCCTACAAGGTAAGAAGACCCGAAGAAGAAGAAAAAGACTGCGAGTGTGGCAGTGAAGCCCACTAGCCATCACGCGCCCGGCTGCTAAAGTGTCTCTGCTCCACAGTCCGCCACCGATGTTGCCCAGACCGAGCTGACCCCCACCCACCCTATCCGCCTCGGCCTGGCCCTCAACTTCTCCGTCTTCTACTACGAGATCCTGAACTCGCCCGACCGTGCGTGCCACCTTGCCAAGCAGGCATTCGATGACGCCATCGCTGAGCTCGACTCCCTTAGCGAGGAGTCATACCGCGACAGCACCCTCATCATGCAGCTGCTCCGCGACAACCTCACCCTGTGGACCTCGTCCGACAACGGTGAGGCCGAGGCTGCTCCTGCTGATGCTGCCAAGGAGGAGAAGCCGGCGGAGGAGAAGGCTGAAGAGCCCAAGACCGAGGAGGCTGCACCCGCCGCCGAGTCCTAAACGGCTCTCTTTTCTCTCTGTCTGTTCCTTTGAGCGCCTGCGAAAAGTCGATGGAGGTTCGGTTCTCTGCTAATGTCGGGGCCATCCATGGTGTCAACAGTGGATTGGGTGATGTTAGAAGGGAAAGATGGTAGGGAAAGGCGATTTATGGCATTGGTCACGATCGGGATCACCTCTTCCAGGGGAGTTGGTTGTTGTGGGTAGCGAGGATACAGGGCATGTCTTTTGTTTCTGTTCTTGGCTCCCATGGGGATTTCCTGCAGCACATGGTTTCTCGTGTCCCTTTCCCGGTCAAGCACGCGGTATCTGAACCTGTCATGGCCCCATGGGGTGTCCAACCCATCTTGTGGAGATGTTACAAGCCCTGGAACTTGTTTTTCATGGATTATGTTGATTTCCTTAAACTCCTCCTGTTTGTGTCTTTTGCCTATTCCATATCGAGAGTGGTGGTCTCGAAATTCCCCCCCAGATGTTTTATCAGTCCTCACACAACACACACACACACACACACACACACACACACAAACCAAATTTAAAGCCCCAGAAAAATCAAAACAGTCTTCAACCCAACAGCCTACAGTCCGCTACTGCTGCAGCAACTATGAAGGCCTGCGTATTCATGTTTATCTCTTTATGTCTTACTCGTGCTAGCAGCAGCCTCTGTAGGTCTCTCTTCAGGATCTATTGTCCTTCCACGTCCGGTTATTTGTCGTTCTAGAAACTTCATTAGTCTCTTCAGACCCTTGATCAAGGGGTGGCGGAGGGAGAAAGGCAGAGAAAGGAAGAGAAAAAGGAGAAGAAAAGGCCCTCGGTGCTCTGGTTGGAGCTGGCACGTGACAGGTGAAATACAGGTTTCATTCATCAAGCTACAAATAAGGTTCAAAAATGGCAAAGAGGTGGAGGGTTTGGTAGGGGCAGATCTGACTGAGTGGTGGCAGTCGTGCATACTGCGCAGTGTTACGGAGGGGGCTTGCCTGGCTATAGACTAGAGAGGGTGACATCTCGTTGCAAGGTGTGAGTGACGAGGACCAAAACATTGCGAATTCGTATTGTTTCGTGTGTCGAATGTAGCATGTGGACAAAAGAAAAATAAACTAGATATATAAGAAAAGCAGGCAGGGTATCGTCTTCTCGCTCATGGTTTTCCCAAATAAACATTATCCAGGCTACGCCTGAACCTGCCACCTCAAACTGCAAAGAAACCTCCCAGGATTAGTGATATTCCCTTCCCCAACCTTGACACCAGTGATAGATGGAACAAAGAAGGAGGGGATAAGAATGAAAGAAAAAGGCCAATACCCTCGTCCATCTGGTGAATCATCAGTGGGACCGAGAACGCCTCCCCCCTTCCCCCCCCCCCAACAACGCCATAAAACAAGCCCTCCATAGCTGGATGAGCACCTAAGAAGTACAGTGGTCTTGAACCACGAAATTCCATCCCGTCGTGCCTGCAGAGGCTTTCCTATTTTCCCTCTCTCTTTCCCTCTTTTGTCGCTCACTCGCACGTACTCTTGATTTGTCCCACCATATCTGGCGTCGTCGTGGTCGTGGTCGTCGTCGTGGTTTTGGGCGTCACAATCTTCCACACCACCCTACCGTGCACATTCTCCCCCCGGATAGACTGGACGCCCTCGGGCCGCAGCAGCCGCGCCAACTTGGCCTCGCCAAACTTGGTGTTGATCTTGACGGTCTGGACGCCCTCGGGCCTCAGCAGCCTGGCCAGTTTGGCTTTGCCGAACTTGACCTCGGCGCGGTGTCTGTCTAGGTCGCCGTGTGACCAGCTTTTCCGGGAGGGGGCTGTGGGTATCTGGAGGGAGAGGAGGGCGGGCTTGTTTCTTGATGCTATCATCCCGCCTGTGTCCTCGCCTGCGCCCTCGGTGGTGGTGGTGGTGGTGGTGGTGGTGGAGGAGGTGGAGGTGGAGGCGTTGGTAGGTGTGATCATTGCCTTTGGTGTTTGTCGTGGTCAGCTGAGGTTGGTGACGAGGTGTTGCAATTACGCTGTAAATGACGCGCAATAGGGTTTCGGAGAAATATCATCAACAAAAAATAGAATTTCTCCCCCAAGACTTGCGTGCGGACTGGTAAGAGGGGAAAGGGCCGCAGTGAAGGATGATGGATATCGCGCCGGACACGCTTGCTTGAACAGCCTTCCGGGGGGAGGGGTGTTTGTCCTCTTCTTTTCTTCTTCCTTTTTTCTTCTGCTCACGAGCAGGTGATCCACCACGACATGGCTTGCAGAAGAATGAAGCGAGAGAGACACACACAGATACAGAAAGAGAGACAGTAAGCCCCGTGTGGCGAAAGAATGCCGGGCGAGTGGTGCCTGGGGCGTCCCGAACATTATGAAGCCCCGATTCACAGCGGACCTTTTTTTCAGTTTGTCATCTATATCTCTCTCTCTCTCTCTCCTTCGTGTAAGTCCTTGCAGTATATCAAAAACACAGCGAATCCTGACAACGATGGAAGGCCCGCGACCCGGCACGCTTTGGGCGAGTTGAAACCTAGTTGGGGCCGTACAAGATCTATTTGCGGAGGCGAGAGGGTGAGAATATTTCCTGGATTGGGCAAAGGTTGAACCAGCAGGCCGGCATTTGTAGGCCTGGCCACAAATCCTCCGCAAGCCCACGATAGATAAGTTGGTGATCGCCGCGCACCTGGTCTTGCTGCAGCTGCAGCGGATGAGATCCTTCGCGCCGGCTCACGCACAGCAGGGCAAGGGCAAGTGTGGCCGCTCGGCAGGTCGGAGCTGCTGATGTGAGATCACAAACTGCGGGTCGTTTTTCTTTCCTCTGTAATCTACCCCGCGATGCCAGCTTGAAGAGTGGGCGGCTTGATTGATCGTATACTCAAAGTCTATGCAAGCACTTGCTGCTGCAGCAGCACACGTTGATGATTCAGTTGAATGGGCCACACCTCCCCCCCCCCTTTCCGAAGAGACGGGGGAAGAGGGGCTCAGTAGACCTCACACTCGCCGGCTCTGAGACGCCAGGAGGCTCCTGAAATCGAATCTCTTGGTAATTAGTCGAATTGACTGCCCCTCGTTGGGCGCGAAGGAGTCTTTCTCCTCACGCCGCAGCAACGGTCTCCTTTTGCAGGATAGATCAACCTCCCCCCTACCAACACACACAATCCTTCCATGTGGCGTGAGCTCGAACGACAGCCCGGATCTGTCTATCTCTCCAGAGGGAATGAGATTTCTCTGTCGGGTCTGCTTTGCAATACTTGAGACAACACACGCCGGCCTCTCGTGGCTTGGATGATTATAAAGGCTTGCAAATCTACGAAAAGCAACAACAGCAGCAGGGTGGAGATTTCTAAGCAAGAGGAAAGAGGAGACACTTTCGAAAAGTTGATATGACCAATCTCGAGGATACACAGATATGGAAATTTGGAAAGACCTGAGGGGTTTGTGCAACCATCATCTTATGTGGTGTGTGTGTATGCGAGAGAGACAGAGAGAGGATCAGGAACGCTGCAGGGACGGGTGCCAGGATCCGAGGACAGCATCTCGAATACGCAAACAACCACCACAGCCGACGCAGGAGGCAAAAAGCACTAAGCTGGTAAGAGAATACAATGCAGCCCAGAGGATTCAGAAGATTCGGCCCCTTTTCTCTCACAAGGAGTGCAACATTCGTACATTCGAGTAGGGGCACCACAACAGAGTCACGGAGGGGGTTTGTTGGGAGAGGGTGAGAGAAGGGAAGAGAAGAAAAAAAGAGAGGGGAGGGGGGCAAGAGGCTGATGACGACTGGCGTAGAGCTGCACAATTTCTCCGAAGTGGGCGAGCCTACCCCATGGAGCAGAAAGCAGCAAGACGAGTGGAAAGGGTCCCAATGAGGCCGGCTGGTCTGACGTACTTACGCGTTCCGGCCGTTGTCGATTCGACCCAGCCCGCCGGGGGCTGAGGAAGAGTGACCTGACTTACACGAGGACATGCATCTGCAGGAAGGAAAGGATGGAGGAGAGAAAATATGTCCAAGAAAGGTAAGTTCTTACCCGCTTGCTTGTCGAGTTGTTCCACAGCACTTTAGACTCGGCGATAAGCAGCGGCTCTTTCCCTCACAGATGAGAATCGTGGGGGGCGGGGTTTACTGGCAAGAGCTTATGGCATGGATGGTTGGTTTAGTGTTCCCTAGGGGGGAGGAGAGATCCAAAAAGACGTTCATTCCAAATTAAGTACTCTCCCTTCTGTATTCCAAACTTATAATGTTGACGCTCGAAACACCATGTTGGTGCTGACATTTTGTACCGCTTATACATCCAAGAACCGCACTTGGAGCAACACCAATAATCACAACAAACAGCGTCGAACTGACCAAGATATTCCAAAAAAACAAAAAAACAAAAAAAAAACAAAAAAAAAACCAACCGTCAATCCTCTCGGTTGTTATTTGGATGGCTCTTCTGCAACAACTTCTGTGCCCTCCTCAGCCTTGCCATCCTGTCATTCAAACTCCGATCGCCGCCCTCGCCCCTGCCCCCATCCTCCGAGCTGCCGAGACTGCTGCTGATGGAGGATGCTCCCCCGCCCCCTCCGCCCCCCTTGTCGGTGGCAGAAGAAGAGGTGCGAAACATCTTGGTGGCCAGAGCTGGATCATACCTGTCCTCGGGGTCTCTGAGCTTGAGGGTGCTCATGGCGGATCTGAGACCCTGTAGGACGGATCTGGGTTTCGGCGGCGACTCTGTGGTCACTGACTGCGGCGGCTGCTGATGCAGGGCCGTTGGTGATGGTGGTGATGATGACGACAGCGATGTTGGTGGCGGTGGTAGCCTATCGCCTACAAAGTGACGGCCGCAGACCGGACACGTTGTTGTTGTAGTGGTGGTAGTAAAATTAGACGAAGGGTGCCTGGGGGGTTGTTGTTGTAAGGATGATGATGAAGAAGAAGAAGAAGAAGAAGAATACCCCGCTGCGTCCCACGCATGGCCGAAGCGTCTATCGCTGGCACAGCTCTGCAGCGACCGGAACTGGACCGTCTCGTCCAGCCAGACCTCGATCTGCTTTCGTCTTCTCGGCGGTAAGAGCTTGTCGGCTATGCTCTGCGTGGGTACAGCAGGGGCATTGCGAGCCGCCGCCATACCGGAGCCGTGATGGTATTTCCCAAAGGATTCCGTTCCTGTTTGACATGGTCAGGCTGATGCATATCGTCTTAGATGTCATGATCCTGGCTGTTCCCAGAGCCCATGGCGCACGGAATCGCTGCACAGCTCTGCTTCATAATGATCACGGCGGCCAACTCCTGAACGAGAGTACATCACGAAACAGCGAGAGAAAGGAAAAGGCCTCGACATGTATAAAAATAATATGAATACGCACCAAATACTAGCAAGTTGTCCAGCATGAGATGATGGTGGTGGCCGTGGTGATCATGTCCTCCCTCAAGAGCCCCTCCAGTGCTCCCGGAGACCAGTCCATCTATCAACTGTTGTCTGCACCGCGCGCCAGCACTATAGACTGTCTAGCTTTCTCTTCCTAGAGGACGGAGCACACAAGATCAGGTTTGATAGAATAAGGCTTGAACGCAGACACAGGGTGGCGGCCTGGAGATATGATGAATTATATTTGGAGGTAGGAAAGCTTCTTGCATAGCTCAGGCGTCAGTTTCAAAAGTGTTTTCGCATCAGCCCTGCCCACCACTTTCCAGGAAACACAAACGGAGAGAGAAAGATGCTTACAGTAATAGCAACGATTAAGTAGGTATTATAAAACCAACGCAGAATAATGAATGCAGGCACTCAGCGATGATCTGTAGCTATGAAGATTTTCTGATAAAAATCCGCATATGTTTGGATCGGCGAGGCGCGTTGCCTCCAATTTCAGGGCAAGCGTCGAGCTCTGGGGATGAGGTGGGGGATGATGAATGGTGAGTGTTGTCCCCCCCCTCCTCTTCTTATTACAGGGGCGAGGTCTCACATTGAAATACGCCCGATGAGCCGCACCGTGCACTTGATACCCATGCACGCACTACTATGGAGCCAGACTGCTCATGGTCACAGTGCCAAAATCGGATTTGATCACACGGACTATAAAGCCCCGTTCTTATTACTTGGGAAAGGCAGGGAAACAAAAGTCGACGTCTTGGAAAAGCCATTTATAATTTTGTGATAAGAATTTCTCTTTGTCCTTTTGATCATAATCAATCTTGCTCCCCTCCTCTCGTCTAGGAAGGTTTGAGAGCCTCCCATGTCCCAATCGTGTTCGATCCATCGTCGCCCAACAAATCTACCACAGGGCTCTTGGCCTTGATGACTGGTTTCTTCGCCGCTGGGGGAGGTACAGGTTTCCTGCTGCTGTTGCTGCTGTTCGAGAATCCGCTTGGCGGGGCGGGAGAGCTCATGACCACAGGCTTCCTCGCGGGCAGGGCGGGGCGTTCGTCCTTGGACAGGCCGAGCCCGACGAGTCCCACAGCCCCAGGGGGCGCCCATCCTTTGATACTACTAGACGCCGGCGAGGCCGTCGCCACCGAGGTTGTCCCCGCTCTACGGGGTGGTGGCAGCGGTGCTGACGAGTGTTCCTGGTAGCGGTGTGTAGACGCCTCCCTTGCGGAGGCGGTGCGGTGCAGGCCGTCATGAGCCGCAGTCCTGGAGACGTCCTGCACGTTACCAGAAGATCTGCGAGGGGGTATTGGTCTCGCTTTGGCCTCGGTCGGGGAAAGAGAGGTGTCAGAGTGTACCTCAGTAGGTGGCGTGGTGATCAGGTGTGCCGGCTTCTTCGCCACAGCGGGCGGTGGCCCTTTGGCTGTATTCTGGGACGTAGACGATGCAGCAGAGACTGACCGAGGGGCAGGCGGCGCCGGCGCCGGCTTTCTCATAACGCTGCCGACCGCAGGCACAGGAGTTTGGTTTGGCGGTGGCGGGAAATATAGATTTTGACCGGTCGCCCTCCTAGGTGGTGGTGCTGGTGGTGCGTCTACTTTCTTAAACTGCAGAGCTTGAGGTTGCTCGTCATTCATCGTCATTCTTCCCACCTTGGAGGGGAGAGCTGACGGGTCGTAAGGGGGAGGCAGCTTCCGCTGCGGAGGTGTGCTCGAAACGGATGAGGAGAGGGATGGTAGGAAGGTAGAGTGGTTGATGTGTTCGTACGGCGACGTAGACATGCTTGAGTAGGATGACAATCGAGAGTCTGCCCGTGGCACTGTGACCCAGTCAGGCTCATCTGATGGACCAAAAGGATTAGGTGTTCGACGAGGGTTGAGGATCGTCGATGTGGAACTGTCCAATGGTTTCGGCGGCGTGATGGTGGATTGGGCTTGTTTCCCATTGTCCAGCCACCACTTCTGGCGATCAGAGCTGGCAGGAGGCAGGCCTGGCTCGATGGCATCGTAGCCAATCAAGTCTTCATCCTCAGTATCCTCGGTATTGTCATTGGCTGTGGCATGTCCAACCTCGGCCTTGCGCCTCAGGTACACCTCGCGGCTGATCTTGTCCCTCTGCGCCTCGTTGATGATGCTCACTTGGCACTCAAAGAGGGCATATACGGGCCGATGATCCGAGAACTTGAGTGGTGCGCAGTTGTACGCTAATTGACGAAGATTGGGCCCTTTGCGCAGAATACGGTCGGTCCAGGCTGGAATACGTTGCTTCTCTGATGAATCGTAGTTGTCGGTACCAATGTCGAACTTGTATGTCGGCATGAAAGTGATGCGAGCCTCGGAGTAGAATGGGAAGGATAGACCAGCAACCATCTGCAGGTTCAGCTGGTCATTCTCATACAGCCGCTCGAGATCCTTTTGTTGGACCAGCTCGGTGGCTCGCTCCCAGGACAGCCCGATGCGATAATTGAAATCGCCGAGCCAGACAACGGTATCTAGAGACCCAGTCAGCACTCGCCACGTACGCATCCTATAGTCAAGGGCTTATTACCGTGATCATCAATGCCTCTGTTTCTCTGGAAGCGCAGTCCATGACTGATCGTTGCATAGTCCTTGTTCCTTTCATCGTAGTTGGCAAAGCCGGCGGCCAGATGTGCGGTGACGAAGCAGATGTGAGTGTTTGCAAAATCCATTCTGATCGCCACTGCACCCTTGTTGCCAGCCATGCCAGACAGACCAGTCTTCTTCACCGAGCCCTCCACGTTCTTGATGTTCGACAGGACTGACGCCCGCACAAAGATGCAAAGCGCCGCCCCAACGAGCTGGCCACTTCGTAGCAGCACATACTTCTCGCCACCGATCTGTTGGGCTCGGGTGTTGAGACATTTGCGCACAGCATGTTCCCACAGCTGCTTCCTTGTAGGATCGCTATTCATGATCTGTTGTGGACTCAACTCGACAATCTCTTGGAACCCAACGACAACGATTTCGGGCTGGCTTGTCCCGGTCACCTCGGGACATAGCCACGAAGAGAGATCTTCATCTATGCCATCGGTCCGGCCGTTCAGATTAAAAGTCCCAACCAAGCTGTTCATGAGTCAGTGGCAAGAACACGGGCGAGGATAGCAATGGCAACCCACATCCTGATGTTCTCGGTCGACGAGAACTCCGCACCGCGTCTGTTCAGCTCCCCGTTGACATAGTCGTTGATAGGGTCATAAAGAGATACCGGCGACTGTCCTACCAGCCGGCCCAAGAGCATATCAATGGTAGTTTGCCTCTGCTTGTCCGTAAAGTTGTTGATGTACAGCCGTGTTGCAGATTTGCGGGCGTCCGCGATGGCTCCGGCCAGAGACATCTTTCCGTGGCGTGTAAAGGAAGACTTCAAGGCCCCGGTGCCGGCGTAGATTCGCGATAGGTTGTCTCCATTGTCGGCCCATAGACTTGAGTGTCTCATCCAGAAATCGGGCGGCGCAGACTCTCCGCGATGGCCTAGGAATGCCTCGACAGCCAGTTGAGACACGAGGGTCTGAATGAGGTTCGTGCGGTCCAAGCAGTCGAGACAGTTTGTCCGGAAGACACCTTCTTGTTGCAATAAAACCACGTAACGCCTGTCGGTGTGAGGTGTGCCGTTTGCTTGTTCACCAGGGCTGTCTGTTTCCACCGCCAGATAATATGCAAAACCCTCTGCTGAGTTCTCAATATAGCGACGGATCCCCTTGGCAGCCTCGTAGCCGGTAGGTCCTTTTGTTTCAGCATGGAAATCATACTCTGTTATTTTCAGCAAAGCATGCTCCTCCGACCGTTTGTCGCCCGGTCGACTCAGTGGGCAGTGTTTAATCCCGTAGCGGTACAGCTGGCTAAGCTCGACCTCGCCGGGCTTCGACTCGCTAAGCAGGTTAACCACATGAACTGCCCCGTAGTTATGTTCCAGATCTGAGAAGTGTTTATTGAAGGCTGGCTGCGTGCCGTCGGGCGATCGCGTGATGCTGATTTTTTGCTGGCCTGGGAGCAGTCCTGCCGCCTGCTCCCAGAACACAGGCACTGAGCCTCGAACCTGTGCATAGGAGAACAAGATGCCTGATGGGCTCCAGTAGATCGTCTCTGTCTCCACAAAATTGGCCACGTTGCCGTCGTCGTCGATGCCCCTCGAGTTGAATCGTGTCCCGGCTCGCCGACAGGACAGTCGAGATATGATTGTTAGGTAGGACGGTATGCCTGTCTTGGCCGGCCGTAGAGGGGCAACTGACTGAGGAATCGTCATGGTCAGGCAGAACCCTCGTATGGCTGAGGTCAGGATCCGCGACTGGTCAAGACTTTCTCTCTCGTGATGCATCAGCCGCGACCGAAACTGAACCAGCGGGTTGATCATGTACGAGTTCCACAGAAAGCCCTCGTCGAAGTTGTCAATGTCGAAGGTATTCGCATCCGGCGGCCTGTCCTGCAGCCGATTCGTGAGGTCGAAATCGGTGCTGTAGTAGAAGCTCCCGTTGCTCAATAGCTTCTGCACGTCCGAGCAGGGGT
This sequence comes from Cryphonectria parasitica EP155, assembly GCF_011745365.1. NCBI lineage: Eukaryota > Fungi > Ascomycota > Sordariomycetes > Diaporthales > Cryphonectriaceae > Cryphonectria > Cryphonectria parasitica. Next base: position 4,119,034 of record NW_024468910.1, on the reverse strand, counting down.
GCTCCACGCCCCCTTCCCTCCTGTTCAGGGTCTGACCATAGATCGAGGCATTGTCCGACATCTCAAGCTCGTATGGATCGATGGAGGAGAAGACGTCGTCGTACTCGGAGGTGTTGAGACCGTAAAACTCGACCGCCAGGATTCTTTCAATGGTCTCGCCCGGCCGCAGGGTAGAAACCCTCGAGGCGTGCGTGATGACACTCAAGAAGACATCGCGGCCAACCGAGATCAGGCCCAAGGTCCCGTATATCGGCCGTGACGTCAGAGGCCTGTACTCGCTGAGCGTCTTCTTGGTCACCGTTGTGAACTCCACCATACACTTGGGCGCGTGGCTGTCGGATAGGCTGCCACCGGTGCCAGCTCGGGGTCGGGCAGAGGGGACAGATGTGAGGGAGCCATTGGCGATGGCCTCGCTGGTGGTAGGGCTATGGCGGAAGATGAGGGCGTGGTCGTTGGAGACGATGGCGATGGCGCGGTGAGGATAGTCGCGGATCAAGAGTTGGGAGGATTTCTCGGGCGAAGGCGCCTGGCCGCTCCAAAGAGCGGAGGCTCCTGGTTCCATGCTCTAACTGGCCAGGACGAGAGCGCCGCTTCAGCTGGGTGCGAGAAGAGTGTGCTCGACTTTCCCTCTCTCAAGAGGACGACAATTGACACAGGCGGTGACACATGTCCTGTCCAGTGTGTCCGTTGCTGATGATGGGGAGGCACAAGAGGAATAGCACAGGAGACGTGTTTAGAAGGAAGCCTTGATGATATGTTTTTTTCTTTCTTTTTGGAGGGAAGATGATGATTGTAAGCTGATATAACTATTGCTGAAAATTATCATGCAGAGTTGCCCTTTTCTTTCTTTTTTTCTTTTCTTTTTAGTGCTTCTGCTCGTGGTCGTTGGCTACCGAGATTGTCGACGTTACGCACATCAGATGCAAAATGCCAGAAGTGCATCCAAAGTGCAGCTCCCCACCCTGCCATGGAGCCAATGACGTGTGGCGGCGGCCCGTGCACACTTCTCAGCCCTGCGAGATTCCGAGTTGGGAGGCCGGCAGCATATACGTTGCTTTTTTTTATTTATATTTTTAGTACTCCTAGTAGTACGTATGTTTTTTAAGACGACCCATGGGAAACATAGAAGTGCGGCTCTACAAGTTCGCGCGAGGTCCGAATAGTCTTTCATAGCAATCTCATGCCTCTGGAGTGCGTTACATATATTTTAGGGTGCTGCGGCAAGAGGCCAGTGCAATTAGTTTCATTTAATTCACTCTAGCCTCGAGCATAACTGGGCCGCAGAACGATGAAGATGAGTATGCCAACACCCATGGCAAGACGTCTTCCAGGAGAGGTGGGGTTCTTCCACGAAGAAGTCCATCGTCGACAGTTTGCCCTTGGAGATATGCAACCATGCATGACTGGGCAGAGTTTCTTGCGCGTGGCTAGTAGGACAGCGATCCAGTTCGTCATGCACAATATTTCATCCTTTTTGCAGTGTTATCCGAGGCACTACCACAACAGACATCTGCAACCATAAGTCACCGAAATGACGCGCCTCAGTCTTGAAACACATGACTGCGCATCGTTCGGACGATGGTTCCATCCTGGGTTCCTGGTGCGGGCTGTTCCGTAGAAACCTTTCTGCCCCTGGCACATACTGGCTGTCCGTTCATGCGCAACAGGCAGTCGTGGTTTCTGGGAATCATGAAAACTGGAATGAATCACGAATGAGCATGGCAGATAAGCAGCTCTTTAGGAAAGAGCCACATCTTGAAAGGGGAAGCATAAGGTGTTGGTGACAAGACAAAGTCTGGCCTGGTAATCAAGCATAAAGGAACGAGTAAAGGACTGAACAGGAAAAAAAGCAATCAAGAGATAGATCGTTTCTGTGGGTCGAGCTTCAGATATTATACAATGGGGAGATCATACTCGCCATATCTGGCAGAGTCATCCTCTTCCTATCATGTTTGTTTTAAGTAAATCATCACAAGCTCATGTGGAAAAGGAAGAGGAAACCTTCGTGCTCAAACCAAAACAAGGTAGAATTTTAATCTGGCTCCTTGGTGGAGTTCTGATTACATAAGACACACACCTAGCCTAGCACAGACCCAGGAGCAACACTCAGCACAAGCTGGATCCCTTCCAAGCTGGATCCCTTCCAAGCAGGCAGGGATGGATGCAGCTGTGAATTTGCAACCTGCGCAAGCTGGATTCGTCTATCCATCACACACTCTCCTTTTTCAACCTTCCCACCCCCAGCCACCCAACCCTCCCCATCTCTCAAGTTGGATCCATTACCTTGGAGTCCCGACCTTCTCTACCTGTTGTTCACAGCACACCTGTACCCAGCACAGGCATTTCTTGATCTTGTCTCCATTTCCTGCACCAACTTTGAGGACCAGGCCTTACTTTTTGTCGCATAAGCACACCCATAGCGCAGATGGCCGAACTCCAAAACTACGGCGGCTCCGATGAGGAGAATGCTGAGATTCGCAAGCTGAACACTGAGGTGGTGCGTCTAGATTCCAGCGCAATGATAATTACCGGGAAGCATGCTAATGTCCTGTCACCCTGAGCAGGAGACCGACCCTGACAGCTTCGAAGCCTGGGAAAAGCTGGTGCGCGCGTGCGAGAGCCTCGATGGAGGCCTGAACAGAAATTCGAGCCCCCAGGCCCTCACAACGTTGCGCAACACCTACGACCGTTACCTTCTCAAATTTCCTCCCCTCTTCGGATACTGGAAGAAGTATGCCGATTTGGAATTTAATATCTCGGGCCCAGAGTCTGCAGAGATGATCTACGAGCGAGGCTGCGCTAGCATCACCAACTCGGTCGATCTCTGGACAGACTATTGCTCCTTCAAGATGGAGACTACCCACGAGCCCGCCCTTGTGAGAGAGTAAGTAATAGAGGCTGCTTTCCTTCCCTATAACCTCTTTCAGCCATCGGCGCGTTCGTTAGGATCGTCAGGATCGCGATCTGTCGCAAACCTCGTAGCCGATCTCGCCAGAGACAAGATCACTTTTGCCGACCGAAACAATGGGTTCCGGTGAGAAATACCACAAGGGCCAATCATCTACCGCTGGGATCGCGTCTCACAGAATCTACCAGGCACTGTTGATTTTCCAAAACCACACAATCATCCTCATACTCGCTATGAAGCACCCCCCTACTCTTACGCTTCCCCCCCCCGTCGCAAAAAAGACACTGAGCTGTTGTTCGTCGATCACCTTGGGAGAAGGATTCATTTACTGTTCGCACCTTCTATCCCTTCCTGTATTTGGATCCTGCCTACACTCCCTCTCTCCCCTCCCCCCCTCCCTCTCTCTGTCCATTGGATCTTCCTGACAACTGACCTGTCCTAGGCTATTTGAGCGCGCAGCTACACATGTGGGGCTGGACTTTCTGGCCCACCCCTTCTGGGACAAGTACATTGAGTACGAGGAGCGGCAGGAAGCGCACGACAAGATTTATGCGATCTTGAAACGTGTTATTCACATTCCAATGCACCAGTATGCCAGATACTACGAGCGATTCCGAACCCTCTCGCACTCTCGGCCCTTGGACGAGGTCGTCGAGCCGGAACTGCTCACCCGCTTCCGCGCCGAGGTAGAGGCCGAGGCAGCCTCCTTCGGTACAGTCAAGTCAGAGGCAGAGATTGAGCGTGACGTCCGTGTCAAGACAGACGGCATGTTCTACGAGGCCTTCCAGAAGACACAGACGGAGACAACCAAGCGCTGGACATACGAGTCAGAGATCAAGAGGCCATACTTCCACGTCACCGAGCTCGACCACTCGCAGCTTGCCAACTGGCGAAAGTATCTGGACTTCGAAGAAGCGGAGGGCGACTTTGCCAGGATCACCGCCCTGTATGAGCGCTGTCTGGTGACCTGCGCCTTCTACGACGAGTTCTGGTTCCGGTACACGCGGTGGCTGTCAGCTCAGCCTAACAAGGACGAGGATGTGAGGAACATCTTCCTGCGCGCGGTGACGCTCTATGTGCCGGTTAGCAGGCCAGGCATCCGGATGCAGTTCGCGTACTTTGAAGAAGCAAGCGGCCGAGCGGATATTGCCCGCGCGATCCACGAAGCGATCCTCCAGAAGCTGCCGAACTGCGTCGAGGCGATTATCTCGTGGGCCAACCTGGAGCGGCGGCAGAGCGGTCTTGATGCTGCAATCGATGTGTACAAGGCACAGATCGATTCGCCTGCTGTGGATCTGTACACCAAGGCCGCGCTTGTGACACAATGGGCTGTGTTGTTGTGGAAGGTGAAGGGCTCTGTGGACGAGGCGCGCACTGTCTTCCACAACAACGTGCAGTGGTACGCAGACAGCCGGGAGTTCTGGAGCAAGTGGCTGGATTTCGAACTCGAGCAGCCCACCAACACCGAGCTGGAGCCCGAACACGGTGAGCGGATCCAGAAGGTCATCGAAGAGATGAAGACCAGGAGCCGCATGTCTATCGTGACCAAAAAGGAGCTCTGCATGAAGTACCTAGACTACCTGCAGCGGCGTGGTGTCAAGGATGCCATGAAGAAATTCCTGGAGATTGACCGAGAGATGGCAGGGTAAGTACAGATTGAGACCCTCCCCCGCCCCTCGGCTGGATGGCGAAAGCAAGCAGGCTAATATGTCCCCAGACCCGCCTCCATCTCCAAAGACAAGTTCTCTGCCAAGGATAACGGGACACCAGTAGGCGAACTTGACGAAGCCTCCCGGATCAACGCCGAGACTCGGTATTTCAGCTACTACGAACTGTACAGTGAACCAGATCCTAAGGCTACTGGTATTGCGGATTTCAACTAGTAGTAGGCCTCATTTGCTTCTCCTTTACATGTTGGTCTCAGCCTGTGGGAAAACAGAAAGGCCTGGGGTGTGAGAGGAAAACAAAGATGAAAATTGAATGCATCGTCGGCGCTCTGCTGTATACTAGGTGTTTTGGGGCTGAATTGGATGTACGATGATGGGTGGGAGGTACAGCTGAACTCTATGAGGGATGTGCGAGTCTTAGATGATTCGAGCCTGGGTGGTGGTGGCAGTAGTCCTTGATGCAGCCAGGCGATGCGGTCTTCTGAACACACAAAAATTGAGATTGGGGAATCACCTGTCACGATGGTAGAAGAAGAAGGAGAAGAAAATGGTCTAGACTCGCGCATGTGGTATCTGAGTAATAATGTCCAGACAAGTATCTCGGCTCACGTGTTGCGTGTACAGCTTTTTTGAATGACACATCTTCATCCTACTCTAGAAGATGATTACATGTCGCCTGCAGGATCTCTCAGGCGAAGTTTCCGAGGAAATGCACATCCCAAGTCTTACACGGCACATGACTACGTGACGTGCCTAATGTGTGCTTGGGGCTGCACAAATAGATCCCTTATCCCATGGTACCATAGTAATTATCATGCCACCAGACGCAGGGTCGTTCCGGCCCCGGGCTCTGCAAGGTGGCCATTGGTTACCGGACCGGGCTTTGCTCAGGCTGAGTCACGGATGGGGGCGGCGACGGGGAGCCAGGAACCGCTGCTAGGCAAGTGGCGATCCGGAGGAGACCGAGTATGGTTTTTCTTTCTCTTTCTTCTTCTTTAGACTCGATGATTTTGGTGGGACGAACAACGTCATCGTTCCTCTGTAAATACGATGAGGAAGAAGAAGAAAAAACTTGAGACCTCGGTCATGTTCCTTGTGAGTAAAAGGGTGGTAGGGTAGCTGTCTTGTTGATGGAGGAGGACAAGGCGACAAAAAGTCCACGCCGTCTGTAGCAGTTGATTACCAAGCACCATCCACCAGTCCCTTCACATCAAAGGGCACAAGAAAAGAAGAAATCCTCAATACCGAGATCGGCCCGGGAGAGAAGGGCGTAGTAGGGGTGACGATGTACTACAGGTGGTTGCCAAGCACCATTCGCGAGGGACACGCGTAGTCACATTTTTTTTCTTCTTTCCCTCTTTTCCTTTCCTTCCGTTCCACTGCAGACGAATTGGCATTCACCCAGGCCATTGATAAGGAGAATTGAGAGGTGCATGCGGCGATTCAAGCCGCCCGACACACATCTGTACAATCTCACCAGGCTAAGACTCGGCATGTGAGACTTCGGCTTGCGCCTTGATTACCCACTGCAAACAAGTGGGGCCCCACCTCCTGCCGGCGCCATGACAAAGTTTGGTGGGTCGCGGCTTCTTCAGAAGATACCATAATGAGGCAAGAGAAAAGAGAAAAAGAGGATCGCGACGCGGAGACAAACTGGGTCGGGCTTTGGTGGGGCACTGTGGCTACTGATGGAGAACGATAGATTGGCCAATGAGGGATGGACAATTACTCTTTCGTAACTGGTGGTACCTATCGCTTGAAGGGTCTTCCATGGTCGTTTCGTTGGCTTCGACGTGAGGTGAGATAGCGATGAGGTGCTGCCGTGCTGGACCCTTTTGGGGGTGGGCGTGTCTTGTCTCGGCTTGTGTGTTTCTCCTCCCTGCTATATGAATAATCAGGAATGCCCTCGGTGTTCTTTTCCCTTCCTTTTCTTCTCTTGGATCTGACCTGTGACTCTTTCTTTTCTTCTTCTTTCTCTTCTCTGTTTCTCCTCCTTCCTTCTGCCCAGAGTCTTACATCACTACTCTGTGTAACGGTTTGGTATTCTGTCCCATACTTTGAATATTTTGAGAACATTTAGACAGGGCGAGACACGAAGAGTAAGTAGGTTGCTTCCATCTCCCTCCAACCACCCCGGCCTGTATATATCCAGCCTCTTTTGTCTACCTTCAATTGAGGTAGACTATCCCATCCCATCCCATCGTACGATTAATATTCACCTGGCCACGGCCAAACACCTTCCACTGAACTGACATTCTTTCTGTGCCCTCAGCCCAAGATGGCCACCACGACACGCCAGCTCGCTCGTACGGCGACCCGCCTCACAACCCGCAGGACCTTCGCCACCTCTGCTCCCCGGACAGCCTTCCGCCAGCGCTACTCCGGGCAACAAGGCCACCGCTTCTACTCCTCCTCCTCCTCCTCCTCCTCCGAACCACCCAAACCCTCCTCGTCCTCCTCTCCGCTTGTCTACATCACCCTCGCCGCCGCCGCCGCAGCCGGTGGAGCCTTTTATTATTACTCCTCCTCCTCCAGCACCCAGCCCGCCGCGCCCAAGGTCCTGACCAACCCCACCAAGGAGGACTACCAGAAGGTCTATAATGAGATCGCCCGGAGGCTGGACGAGAACGAAGATTACGACGACGGCTCGTACGGTCCTGTCCTGCTGCGGCTGGCGTGGCATGCCTCGGGCACGTACGATGCGCTGACGGGCACCGGCGGTAGCAATGGCGCCACCATGAGATTTGCGCCTGAGGCGGATCATGGAGCCAATGCTGGTCTCAAGCACGCGAGGGACTTTTTGGAGCCTGTCAAGGGTAAGCGCACACGCAAACACCTGTCTTTCCCCTTCTCCCATGTTCCCTCTACCCAGAATCTTAAAGCCATGGCGTCGCCGTGATCGGAAACGAGCTGACACAAACTCCGCCACAAAACAGAGAAGTTCCCCTGGATCACCTACTCAGACCTCTGGATCCTCGGCGGTGTCTGCGCCATCCAGGAGATGCTCGGTCCCAAGATCCCCTACCGACCCGGCCGGTCCGACCGCGACGTCGCCGCCTGCACTCCCGACGGCCGTCTCCCGGACGCCGCCCAGGGCCAAGACCACCTGCGGGCCATCTTCTACCGCATGGGCTTCAACGACCAGGAGATTGTGGCCCTGGCGGGCGCGCACGCCCTGGGCCGCTGCCACACGGACCGGTCCGGCTTCGACGGGCCCTGGACCTTCTCGCCCACCGTCATGACCAACGACTACTACCAGTTCCTGACGGACCGCAAGTGGCACTGGAAGAAGTGGGATGGCCCCAAGCAGTACGTGAACGAGGACGAGTCCATCATGATGCTGCCGGCCGACATGGCCCTGGTGGCGGACAAGAAGTTCAAGAGCTGGGTCGTCAAGTATGCCAAGGATAACGACTTGTTCTTTAACGACTTCCGGAACGTGATTGTGAAGCTGTTTGAGCTGGGCGTGCCGTTTGCCGAGGGTAAGGAGAAGTGGGAGCTGAAGACGCTTGGGGAGCAGGAGTAAAGAGAAAGAGAGAAAAAAAGAATGACTTGTTCTTTTCCACTCTTCTGCTATGAAAATGAAGGGGGGGGAGAGAGACAGAGAAGGGGTGGATGACAACAGAGTGCACCGAGATAGACTAGATTGCACCAGACCATAGACTCAGAGGCCAGATCTAGGTGATTAGACGGATGTTCATGACCACCGGTTTGATTGAGAGTAAGGGAGGAAGAAAATACCACCTCCTTCGAAGTATTGTAACGATAATAAAACTGGTCGCTAGTCCTTATTTTGTCGCTCCCCATCACCACTCTGTCCTCGAGAAGCGTGTATCATGATCGTGTCTGCCAGTTGTATTCTGTGGCCCATCATAGAGGTAGTAAACTCATCGTAGTCGGAAAAGTATGGGAGTCGACAACCATTCATCTATGGATCTCACGAAGGTTGAGGAGAAGGACCAAGACTCAGTTTTGAACAGGGACGAGCCTGCTGAGGTGTCGTCTAAATAAGACCCCAGGTCCCTGGCAACGAAACCACCCCCTCATGCGGTTTCCCCCCTCCCCCCACCCCTTCCACCCTCAGACCGGCCCAATAGGTTTCCCCGCACTTCACCAGCAGCAGGAGGAGGATTGATGAGGAAGCCCAGAGAGGGGGGTGGTTTGTTTCTCTTTTCACCTCTTCATGTGGGGTTGGTTGCAGTGGAGGAGAGAGATCTACGGGCGGGAAGCTGTGGGTTCTTTTCCGAGATCGCTTTCCCCGTGGGGAAGTGGGTTTCCTTTTTCTGGTGGTTTTTTTTTTTAATTCTTCTTCTTTCTTGGGACCAAATACGATTCCGGTTTCTGTTCTTACAATGTTGAAAATGTGTGAGTTGGGAAGAATTATATCTGTCTTCTTCCTTATTTCGGCGATGAGATTTCAGTCGGTCTGGTACGTATTCTTTCTGTATACGTTGATTCTGTTGATTTGCTTCAGTGGAGCGAGATCGATGGCTGGTGGACCAGGAGGGCTTGGAGTGCGATCTTGCATCTTCGAAGGCATTAAAAAGGGTACGTTAGCCCCTCGACTGCATGGCGACATGAAGAGGGGATATCTCCAACGACCGTTGGATGTTCTGTCTGCCAGCCTTTGGTGTGTGAATATTATCTTTCGTCTGTCAATCAGATCGTCGCGCGGTCAACGTTCCGCACACACCGCCATCATCAACATTCCGCAATGCTGGCAATTGTGTGTACTAGTGCTACTTTCGTTCCTATCACAGTTCAAGAGTCATGGACCGGAATCGTGCGACAGTTGGTAATGGGAGAAATCCTTACTGTCTCCTTCAGTCCGTATGTCTTGCTGCCCACATCCGCCTCCCATCACTGACTATAGAAAACATGGCAATCTGGTGGCTCCAGAAATATCAAGTACAACTTAGTAAATAAGAAAAAGTGAAATAAACCAACCCTTCCCCCCCCCGCAGAACGCATGATACAAATTCTCATCTTCTCCAGGTGCTTCTGGCTCGTGCAAAACCACATTGATCAGTCACCCATCAATGTCAATCAAGCACAACTCAGGCTTCACACCCATTCTGGCCAGATTAAAAAATGTCTTGTTCCTGAAATGATGAGGAAGGGGGCATGTCGGGGCCGGCTCCAGCTACGCCGGATCAATAAGCCAGAATCCCAACGCCGGGTTCGATGCCCGCTTGTCAATGAAATCTTCCGTGCTGGCGGAGCCCATGTCTGGGGCAAATCGTCGCAGGGCGGTCCGCCACAGCTGCCCCCATACTTTGCGATCAACCAGCTGGAGAAAGTCTCTGACCTCGTGCGTCAGATGAATGTCCACCAGCATGCGGTCGCGCAGGTAAGGGTCCACGGGATGACACTGCACGCCGCGGTTGAGGTTGTCCTCCCTCCACGTGTCACCCGCCAAGATGATTCGAACCTGCACAGGATGACCACCCGCGTCTTGTCCTGCGCGGACACCAAGCTTGCTCTCGACTTGCCTCCAGAGGGGGAGAATCTGTCGAGGATCGCGGCCGAACCAGACCTGGTGCAGGTCGGGCGCGATTGCGCGAGGGTCAGGACCGACAAAGTCCAGAGGAGCAGACTCAACCATGATAGGGAGGGATACATTGTACCAGGGAAGGACACGGTCGCCTTGGCTGATGGGGATCATGCCACGTCCTTCGGCCGTGAAGTCGCTGCGCCAATAGAGACGGTGCAGCCCGGCGATAGTCTCTCTGTAGGACTGCAGGACGAGAGGCTGTACTTTGGTGAGGTCCAGCTGCGAGAGGGCTCTAACCTGGCGTTCTTCAAGACATATGTTGACGGCGCCCAGGCCACGCAGGTCACCTATCTTGAGAAGGTGGAAGAAACCGACGAGGTGTTGGGGATTGATATCTGTATCGTAAGGTTGAATGTTGAGGATGTCCCATTCTGGGCTCAGCAGCATGGGACACTCGTAGTCCTGCGGGAGCCCCGTCGGCTGGAAGCCCCTACGAGAGCACGGGATCCGGATTCTGTAGAATTCGCGTGCTACATCGGCAGCTTCGCGGCAGACTCGAAATAGAATGCAAGGAGACGGTCTGTTTCGAAAGAAGACGCGGTACGGCTTTCTCCACACAGATTCTGAAGGATACTGGATCCCGCGGTCCATCAAGATCTTGGAGTCTCCGGGGCTGAGTGGCTTGGAAGACATGACAACATGGATGAAGCGGTGCTGGCCAAGGGCCATAGTCCAGATCTGGAGACGCAGCTCGACAGGGAGCTGGGAGAACTGGGGAAAGCCTTCTTGTCTGCTGCCTTTGTTGCATCCATCGCGATCTCGGAGGTATGTATCATTGAATAGGCTGAATTTACGAGATGTCGGCAATCTGGGTAGTCGATTATAAGCAATCAAGCCACAATCGTCCATCCACTTCTGGATCAATTGGTTGGTGATTTCTCTGTTCTCACCCCCTCCCTCATCGCTGTCAGACTGCATAAGTAGCTAGAGGGAGTGCCTATTCTCCTTTGGGGGGCTGTCCAGTAAATTAGGTGTTTGGGAAAGAAATTATAGTGGCAATTGTTTATACTGACCATAAGGCCTTACTCACTGTTGTGGAGGGCGGAGCTGTATGAGAATGTGCGAGGAAGAAGCCCAGAGAAGATTCCTGTTCTCCCGGTGAATGTATTTGAGCTGGTTTGGAGGTGGGCTAGCTTGCTTGGAGTCACACTTATTCTGATAGAGATGAGCAATCTGTGTGGAGCACCTGGGCAGGTAGTCGCCAGCCTTGTCCGGCACTACCCTAGCAGCCGCAGCCAGCCAGGCTCCCTATTTCACATGCATTTCATTTGCAGGCCGTGCATGTTTTTAGGGTCATCATGGGCTGAAATTGCTCTCTCGATATCTGATCTATCATTTACTAACTCGCTTCTATATAAGCCTTGGTGACTGGGTCCAAAGGTTAAGGTGTTGAAAACAAAGGCCCGAGTCTCAGAATGGCTTCGTTCAAATCTGCAGTTCATTTTCAGCTTGTGCAGTCTTCTGTAACGCTAAATGCAACTAGAGCAGACCCTAGCCAAAGGGTAAAGTGGTAGGACAAAGAAAGGAAAACAAGAGTAAATATGTGACTGTGACTATCCATAGATCATGAGTACATGAGAAGTGCTATCAAGGATAAAGAAGGGGATGAATGTTAATTAAACGAGGATCTGTGGAAGATCGTGTGCATCTTGTGGTCCCATACCTCGTCGTAATATAAGCATCCAAAGTTTTTCTCCACTTAGTCCTTGTGAATATCTCTTTTGTTGTCATTGGATGCCTTTACAAAAGTCACTTGGACCTTATACGTATGCCCTTATCAAAAACTCAAGATCAATGCTCAGCAGACTCCAGCTTTGAGAGATTCACTAGCAGCAAGGCATGCATCAACAGTCATAGCTTTTGTAGAGCAGATATAGAAAGAGGAGCTTTGAGAGAAGTAGCTGATTTAAGTATTTGTTGCAAATTTTGTCAAAAGGAGAGCAAACGATCGATGAAGCTGGGGATCACTATGTGAGGAAAGAGACACATACTTGGCAAGTATGAGTAGTCCACCACTTAACACTCTACCAAGTCTCTCGAATGCGAAGTTTGAGTAGACATATGTCCTGCAGTAGATTGATATGAGACTGAAATGGCAAGGACAAGGAAAAGACATGCACTGGCACGGTTGCAGGATCTTGGAATTTGAGCTGCTTCTGATAGAATCGGCTATATTGTGATAGTTAAGGCACCCCCTTGTGGGCACCTGTTAGGTAGGAAATGCGTAGGCAATGTGGCGAGGTCTTTTCACTAGGGGTTCACACAGCAATCAAATTGAGGCCTAAAGAACTATTGTATCCTTTCATTTCGATGCATTATTATTATTTCAATATATATACACTGCTTAACTATTCAGCTGCAATAACATTAAGGATATATTTTTGCCTTCGTTTCCATATTTGGGGCGTGAAGCGCATCTATCGCGTCTCAAATCGGCATGAGCGCTAATACTCTATCTTTCTGTTAAACACTGTTGGTTCTAGCAAAACAGCTGCGCAGCACTCCACAACTCCACAGCGCGTGTTTATATATTCAACAAATACTGGCGCAATCACCTAAAATACTCCTCTGGTCTTGAAGCAATCTCTTCTTTTTTAATCTTCACAATCAGCGCCATATCTCTGCCGTCTTAGAGGACAGAACCAACAAGTCCGATGTCTTCCAGCTAGTCGTATAATACCACCAATGCGGCACTCTCACGAGTTGATCTGTTAGGGCCAGTCCCTCACATAATGTCTATTATACCAGGTATACATAAAACTCTGTGAGTCCGACCGTCTACGCAGCTATATGGGCCACAGCCGTTTCCAGTCAGTGGGGAGTGGTCACTCCTTCTAGCTGTTGCAACCAAAATCCACGATCAGGCGAATAATGAATTTGCCAATCTCCTGTCTGGTCCCGCTTGTTCCGTGTGACTTGTTTTGTGCCCTGCATGTGGGATGAGTGAGAGCATTTGGTTTCTGTGTTAGGTTCGCTCAGCGTGCTCGATGCTTTCAGACGCGCAACTTCTGCATCAATCAAACGAAGTACGTCGCTCTTGTCAAATGCCCTTACCCTGCCTCCATATAAGATTTCGTCCACGACCAGATCCTGAGGCCACAAAGTATCGACGAAGTCTCTCAGTGTGAATCGTCCGCGGCGAGAGGTTCCTAGCCTGCCAGTGGCACTGGAATAGTGCTGGAACTGCTCTACACATGAATGAAGGAGTCTTATGTCTCCCCAATTTGGCCCTTGCAATCGCTGCGACTCGTGACTCTCTCCCATTCTCACTCTGAGCCCGAATGCTTTGGACGGCGGAGCGTATATGAACCACAAGAACTCAACCCGTGAATCCGCGCCTTGGACCAAAAACCCAACAAAAGCGCTCCACTGCGGCTCCAAAGGGAACCCGTCGCGTAGCATTGCTGTATCCGCAATTTTGATCCATAACGTAGTTATATATGACAACCATATTGAACTTGTTAGCGGCGGGGGGTAGGAGCCGAATCTATGGAGAACTGGGGCAGTAAGAAGAGACTCATTTAAAGGTAACCACCCTACTTTCACTAAAGCGAGAAGACGTATACCCAATTTACAATGCATCCTCCTTTGGAATCTAAAGAGTTCTTTTACCATCCAAGTCTTGAATTCTGCAGATCGAATCCATGGAGGGTAATTCTCGAATGCCCAGCCAAGATATCTTGGCCACCTTGCAATGTCACAGCATGCCAACTGTATCAAGGCGTTGCCATGGCCACCTGCGAAGTGCAAATCACTCAATTTTGAATCGATGAGCGGCGTACCTGGCGGAAGGGGACCGTGATGATGCCTATGAAGAATGAGCTCTTCAAGTGCAAGTACCGCTGAGGTAAGTATAACAACGTCATCTCCACCATTGGCCAATACGCCATCGAAGAGGTCCATGATGAGCTCAAGCGGACGGATGCTTCCGACGATTCCCGTATGCCACGAAGGGACAACTTGGGCCGCAGCATTGAAGCATTGAATGATTAGGGAAGGTCCTGAAACGGTTTTGATTGGACTTTGGCCACTTTCCTGGAAGAAATCGTAGACAGAGCGGTGCATGAACAGTAGCTTATGGCCATGAGTCATGATGCTGAGAACTGATTCGTCCTTGAAGGGAGTGCTGGGGGGAGCAATGTCGAGGAGACCTTGACATAGGCTTGGAACTCGCGATATGAAGCCATCAACCCTTTCCTTGGCCTTTTCCAGAGTAATTGGGGAAATTTCGGAGTCAGGGGAAGCTTTGATGCAAGTGTCGAGACAGTCTTTGATGAATGAGTAATGGAAAAGATTGAAACACTCATGTCCATCCCGAGTATTGAGTGATGCTGCAACCGCGAAGACTGCAAATGCCTCGGCACGATTTGCGGATCTGACCCTCTGTAAAATCTGGGTGAAGAAGCTCTCCAAGTCTTCTGACGACAATCTATCCATAGTGCGGTGGAGAGTTTCCAGGGATTGCCGGTCGTCCAACCCGTGCCAGAGCTCGATGATAGTTAGGATCACCCAGAGGAATACCCCTTCGGCTTTTTCCACGACTGATCTGGTGAGCTTCTGTAAATGTTCTTGAGGGGTCGACGGAAAATTCTTGCGGAGACGTGGCATAAGGCGATTCTCAACCAGTGTCTCGACGTCTTTATATGTGATCATGTGAAGGCGTAGCCTCAACTCTGCCGGAAAGGTGTTCATGAACGGATTCTGTTCTCGGCTGGAAACGCAGGCCTTCACGTTTTCTTGTCGGACCCAAGACCAGATTAGCTCTGCGACACCGAAGCCGGTAGAGCCATTAGGACAGCCGTTGTAGTCTTCTAATTCGTCTAGTCCGTCGATGAGGAAGAAGAATCGCATATCTTTGGCTTGGCCTTGACCGGATCTAATGCGATTAAATGCCTCGAGAATCTCATCAAATGGGATTTCGGAGCTTCGCAGATCCCTTTGTCTCCCAGGAGCAAAGTCGCCCGGTTTCCAGCGGCTAGGAAAAGCCATTCCCGTAAGAACAGGCGATTGCTCGAGAATCGAGTGAAGCAAGGTTCGAATCAAGCCCTGAAAACTTCTCTGGTACCGATTCCCGGCTTTCCATGCGTAGAAAGTAGCCGTGATGAGCTGATTGCCATTGGCCCATTTCTTGAGCTGAATTCTTGACGCTTGGTTGGAATCTGGTCGAATGGCTTTATCGATGAGCTTCATAAGGGTGGACTTGCCGCTGCCTGGTTTGCCGACGATATGAAACGGATTGGGCAACAACTCTTCCCGACCACTAGCCAGCCAGTCCTTGAAAGTGACTTCGTATGTACAGTCGTTGTAATTTGTAATATGGTCACTGTCGATCCACCATTGAAAAGTGTTCGTTTCGGCGTTGTCTACAGACTCCCGCCTCGCATCCATGCTGTCGAAGTACAACTTATCCAGGATCCACGCTCGGTTCCTTTCCTCAAGGACGGTCTCTGAGAGGCGAAGAGAGTTCACAAGAGATTCCAAATTTCGGAAGTTCCTTTGAGATGTTTCACCCAGGTCGTCCAAAATTTTCCGGATATCGTTTATGTGTTGTGAGTCGTCCCCGCGCATGTCCAAGCTGCTCTGGATCTGGTTGAGCCTTTGACGAAGTTCTGGTCTGTGGTGAATTAGTCTGAATCCGTCATGATTATGCTTACCTGAAATTGAGAATAGCACTTACCTGAACAAATCATTTACGCAACGTGTGAATTCTTTCTCATGATACTTCCACTCTTCTTCGAGAGCTTTCATAGCCGATGCGGCCCACTTCAATTGGATTCCTGCCCTGATAGCTTTGTACGTGGCTTTGAAAAAGTTCCCTTCATTTTTGGCTGGAGTTTTCAAGTCTTTGACAAGATTCGAGAATTTCTGCGTAAGCTCATTGAATGGAGATGTCAAAGCCAGCAATCGAGCGCGAGCTGCTTCTTCTTCTGGGGTAGGTCGGTAATTTGGCGGAACTTGGCGTTTGATCTCAGTTTGCAGCGACTTGTTAGCTCTTTCGATTTCAGTGCTGAAGCGATCGAGATCTTTCGTGGTTCCAGACTTGTAGAAATCCTGGACGATTGTGTAAAAACCCGCAACGGCCTCCGCAAAGCTCAGAATAGCGGAAGCTGTCCCGATGATAGTATAAGGATCCAACATGATTGCCCTAGGGTGTTCTCGTATACAGAACGGGTAGTCAAGGTAGAGAAATCAAATGGTTGGAGACGAAGGTGCAGAAGTTATTGAAAACAGTTAGGAAGATGAAATTTGTCGAAGCAGAAGGGGAACTGGCGGCCACGCTGGCAATGCTCAAGTGGCGAGCATCTTTTAGCACAACTACTGGGGATCGCAGACCCGGCCCGCATAACATGCTCTGTCAGGAGAGGTGCCACGCAGGTATTAATACTTAAGCAAGCACTGGCATCGGATAGGATTGGAACAACACTCATTTGATTGGATGCCTCCGGGTGGATGTTCAAAAACCTGCATAGCATTTCCTGCAAGCCAACTTCAGCTTTGTCTAGATGAAGTGCTGATTTCAGCAATGGCTGGCACATGGCTGGCTAAATTCCACAGGATGCTCACCGCCCTAAGGATTAACACAGCAGCTAATCAATTGCCCCACGTACTGAGTACAGTCAATGTGCTGTATTATTGTTTCGTCCTGTCCTCTAAGGTTGTGTCCGCTACGTGGAAGCCCCACTTCACAAGGGTTAGGGTTCTAGCCTGACGTCAACCGCCAGAAAAAAGAAGACGCTGAACCACACGCCGAGTGAGCTTTTACCCTCTTCGGACCTACGAACTCCCAACTTGTCGCGCACACACAGGGAAAAGAGAATGGCATCACCACGAATACCAGCGCTGCGCAACCTCCTCAGCAGCCACCTGCGCGCCCTACGCGCCGGCAGCCAGCGGCGCTGGGCCCAGGTGCACGACGTACGCTTCCTCGCGACGACACAGGCCTCGCGTACGGTCCTCGAGAAGTACCGCGAGAAGCTGGACGCCAAGGCGAGGGAGGAGGGCCACGGGAACATTGAAGAGCTGAAGAAGGCCTACTCGGACAAGATACAGGAGATTCGCAAAAAGGATGGGTCGGTGCCGGGGATATCATCGCTCCTCGACGACCAACAAGATTCCGCCGCCGCCGCCGCGGCGACGACGACGACGACGACAACAACAACGACACCCCCACCTCTACCAACCTCACAGGGAAAGAACCTACCGTCGTCAGGATCATCCCCCAACACAGGCATCAAGCCCCTCTCCGAGATCCTCGACCTCCCCAAGGCGCGCGAGCTCCCCCTCGCCGAGCTCACAGCCATCTGGCGCCTCCGCCACGCCAGCAGCCCGCACTCGCTCTGCGCCGTGATCCCGTACCACACCTACACGGCGATGGAGAGCCTCGCGCGGCGCCACCCGCAGTTTGTCCTCCCCGTGCCGCACCCGGAGCAGGGCGCCGAGATCCATTTCCTGCAGTGGACCTTTGACCCGCCGACGGGCACGAGCACCGTGCTGTTCACGCAGCTGGCCGAGTACAAGGCGCGGGGCGAGTTTGCGGCGCCGCACACCACCGTCACGCACCACCTTGATCTGGCCGCGGACAAGAAGGTTGTCTTGATGCAGGGGCAGGTCGTTGCGGATAGGGGGGTGAGGCCTGAGGATGCGCGGTGGCTGGTGATGTGCTTGCAGAGGTTCTACGGTGGCTGGGACGGGGAGGGAAAGGAGGAGCTCAGCAAGGAGAGGGAGGAGGAGAGGCGGAGGCTGCTGGAGTGGTTTGGCGCGGGAGACAGCCGGTTTAGCGTCGAGAAGCTACTCGAGGAGTCCGAAAGGATGGCCTAGACGGCGTCCATGTGCATATGTATCCGAGAACGAAAAGAGCAACATTGTGTTTGGGATGTCCGCAATGCTTGGCTATATACCTTAGAGGTCTATATATAGAGATAGAGAGAGCTCTATGCCAATTCTACAACGCCGAAAGAAGGCCACACCACATTTCTTATACGCCCTACCTTTCAGGAGGTGCGCCGTCTCCGCGGGCTCTACAGTCTCGGACCAGCCTTCCTCTCTTCCTGCTTTGCCCTGTCCCTCATGATCCTGCGTAATATCTTGCCGCTCGGCGATTTGGGCACCGCATCAATGAAAAACACACCGCCGCGCAGGCGCTTGTGGGGAGAGACTTTGGGGGCCATCCACTCGGCGATTTCCCTGGCCTTGTCGTCGCTGGCCTGTACGCCGGAGTTGAGGACGACGTAGGCACGTGGCAGCTCAGTGGCCTGGTTGTTGTCGTAGACCCCAATCACGCAGACGTCTGCGACGTCGTGGTGGCCTAGTAGTAGGCCCTCGAGCTCGGCTGGCGGGACCTGGAAGCCCTCTATCGGGGTGGGGGGTGATCAGTCAATGAAGCATGCAGAGACATAGGAAGAATATATAAAAGAGTAAATAAAAAAATAAAAAAAGGAAAAGAGGAGGGCACGGAGTAATGGCCCTAAAGACTTACTATACTTGATCAGCTCCTTAAGCCGATCGACACAGTAATAGTTGCCGTGCTTGTCAACCTTGAAGATATCTCCTGTCTTGAACCAGCCGTCGGGCGAGAAGGCTTCCTTGGTCTTCTCAGAGTTCTTAAAGTAGCCCCCAAAGACATTTGGGCCCTTTAGCCACAGCTCGCCCTCCTCATCCGGGGCAACCTCATTTCCCTCGAGGTCGACGATCATGGCCTCCATGTTAGGGACCAGCTTCCCGACGGAGCCCATGAACTTGGCCCACTCATCTGGCATCTGGACATGCGTGACGGGACTGGTCTCGGAAAGCCCATAGCCCTGCTTGACAGGCAGCCGCAACCGGCCCCAGAACAGTTCGAGAAGCTCGTTGGTGAGCGGTGCGGCGCCGCTGTGCAGCATCTTAAGGGACGTTAGGTTGTACCTGTCGACAGCCGGGTCCTTGCCTAGGGCTAGGACGATAGGCGGTGGGACGTAAGCGAAGGTGATGCTGTTGTCTTGGATGATGCGGCAAGCCTTCTCTAGGTCGAAGCGCGACATGATAAAGAGCTGCCAGCCAGCGTAGATGCTCATGAAGACGCAATTGACGAGACCGTAGATGTGAAAAAAGGGTAGCACACCCAGCATCCGATCGCCGGTCCCGCCTGGACCGCCAGACGGCCTGAGATGTGCACCGTCCATCTCGCCGTTCTGCAGCATGTTGGCCACGATATTGTAGTGCGTGAGTCGCACCCCTTTGGGCATGCCAGTCGTGCCAGAGCTATAGACGAGGAACGCCAGGTCGCGCCTCGCCCGAACTTTCGTCTTGGCATACCACCCCGTATATGCCGTCGGGCGCAAGGAGCTCCACTGTCTCACCTTTCCCTCCGGGTCGCCGCGCCCGCCGAGCAGAATGATCTTGTCCTCGGGAAGCCCAGCCAATGCCGCAGCCTCGCGCGCCCGGTCGAGGAAGTCAGCATGAGTGGCAAGGGCGCGGGCGCCGGAGTCGGTGAGCTGGTGGGCAAGCTCGCGGGCGGTGTAGAGCGGGTTGGCGGGACAGGCGACGCCGCCGGCCCAGAGGACGCCGCAGGTGAGGACAGGTGTGTCTACGTCATTGGGAGTGTAGAATGCGAGGACGTCGCCGCGCCGCCAGCGCCAATGGGCCTTGAGGCCGCGGCCAAAGTCAGTGGCGGCGGTGCGGAGCTGGGCGTGGGTGTAGGAGCGGTGGGGTTGCTCGCCGTCGATGAAGATCTGCTTGGTGTCGGGGACGGGCTGAGAGGAGGGGCCACGGGCAAAGAGGAAGGTGAAGATGTCCACCTCTGGGATGGGAATGGAAGGGTACAGGGACTTGTGAGGCATCTTGAAACAGTGTCCAGAGGGTGAGGGTTGTCAAGATGGGCCTATAGGAAAGAGCGGGAGACCAAGAGGGAGAGAGAAAGAGCCAGTTGACAACTGCTAGGACCCTCTCTATACACCGTGCTTTCCTTACGTGGATGACGTCCGCTTAGACGCGGGCTCCGACCCGACGTGGCGGGGGAATGCCGAGCGCGGAGACATGCAGCTAAAGATTATACTTACCCCAAACTGCCCAATTCCGCGATTGGCCTCTACTTACAGTACTATATTCTTTGCGGGGTCTGACGATAGCTGATAAAGCCTGCTGGACGCTATCTGTGAGGAGTAGTAATTGTGTTTATGACCGAGGTGAACAATAAACACCTAAACGCAGACTTGTACGAGTAATGTCGCGAGTATGGGACACAGAGATCGCACCTCTAGGTATACTGTATGTTTGTAGAAGTATGTTTGTAGAATAAGTTTCTTGAAACTGATATCC
Source organism: Cryphonectria parasitica EP155 (assembly GCF_011745365.1). Lineage (NCBI taxonomy): Eukaryota > Fungi > Ascomycota > Sordariomycetes > Diaporthales > Cryphonectriaceae > Cryphonectria > Cryphonectria parasitica. Next base: position 4,098,612 of record NW_024468910.1, on the reverse strand, counting down.
ATGATGAGCGCCGTGGTTCCGACTGTCAATCTGGGAATCTCGTCTTGCCCCTATCGCAGCGTTTTGGTACGATTCGTGTAAGATGATTGGCCAGGCTATAGGTAGCCATGCGAAAAGGTGCCTTGGAAGAGATCTTAAGCGACAAACCTCCTCCTCCTCCAAGTAGCCAGAGGGTCATTCAAGTGAATTCTGTCATTTGATTCGTCTTAAATTCTTCTTTTTTTTTCATTGGTAATCATGATCTTCCCTACAGGGACCACTCATCAACTTGTGCATTTGCTATGGTAAGAGACACGAAACAAGCAGGTAACCGAAAATCCCATCCATCCCCTTAGCAAACCAGGAATCCGTACCTCGCTTCGCAACCGAACCTTGAGGTGCAACCAGTGTTCGAGCTGGCTTGGGAACTCTCTTGTTTCTGACCTGACCTGACAAATCATCTCGTCTCAACCCTTCAGATCGACAATGACAAAATGTGATGATGATGAAGGAAAGAAGGGGTCATAAGGCATAGCGGCTGTCGTCTCAACCTTAATGCCAAGCTTAAACCCTGGCCACCTGACAGCCAGGGGGGTTTCGGCCAGGAGCCCCCTTTCCTCTGATGCACCACCCTGCCCTCCTCGCTCCGTCGCAGGTCGTCGGCCTTTGCCTCTCTCTCTGTCTAGCTAACCCTTCTCCTCGAACACCTAGTCGACATGTTCTAGACATGGGCCCCCGGGTGCAAGGTCTCAAAGTTGGCTCCATCATCAGATCATCGCCATCCGAACCGTGCGCTTAGTCGTTCAGGCGGGCTGGAGACAGCACTCGGACGAACTTGGGACCATCTACAACACACTCTCCATGGCAGGCCACAATGAAAGTCTAGTCTGCCAACCAAGTCCACAAGAACCGACCGCCAACCGCGAATTGAATCTGCCAGACAGACAAACCCGAACCTCATTCTTACATAGTACATTACAATACTGCTTCCCTAGACCCCGCAATTCCGGAATCTCAGCAGCCGAACTAGGTTACATTTAATATGTCCTGACTGAGGCTACACCGTACCGCCATGCCCCCCAGAACGGCAGCACATCCCCCCCACCTTCTTCTCGACCCCACCCGCTCCCGCAGATCACTCACCAAGTGTATCATCAAACCACCAGCGCATAAAGGCTCAACTCCCACGTTTACGATGCGTTCTTGTCGTCCACCACGGAGTCAAGATCCCAGTGGTGATCACCTCGCTTGCCATGAGTTTTTCGTCGAGGCCCTGACCCTTCTGGGCGGCTGAGCCCTGATCGACAGCCTCTTCTTGAGACGAAGGAGATTACCAACGAACCTCGGTCATAGGAAACCTGGGACGCGCCGGTTCAGACACCCATACACACACGCACACAAGCGCCCTGTTATCCTTTTTCGAGGAGGCAAGTTCCCACCTTAGAGAGACGCGAGCCCTCAAGGCCCTTGGCTAGGAGGTCTTGGAAGTTGTCCCAAAGATTGGTTTCGACGACGCCTCAAGGCTAGCTTGCCAAGAAATCATGTCTCCATGCCATGAGAAAGGTCACGATGATTATACTATAAGATCAACTCCTCGCCCGTGGTTGAGACAGATGATGATCACACTTCTTTCATTCAGCCGCCATCTCTCAACCGTTCATTCCATTCCATCTCTCTCTCTCTCTCTCTTTTCTCCTCACAGCTGTGCTGTCGAGCTTTTTTCAAACACGCCAGTCGTTCTCGCTCTTGAAACCACTATATTTTATTACATACTGTAATATCAAAACCTTTCTTTATATACGGACAATATGTATTTCAAGGCCACTGTCCTCTTCTCCCTTGCGGCTTCGGCCCTCGCGCTGCCCGCCAGCCAGGGCAAGGCGCAGAAGCGCGCCGGTGTCTTGACCGCCTCGAACTATGCAGACTTCCAGGTCTCGGATGGTGTCGGCGGCAATGCCCTCGCTGAGGTCAATGCCAAGTTCCCTGTGAGTACCAATGCCCTCCCCTAATGATTCACAAACTCGGAACCAATTTTTCTTTTCGGTCCCGGCATACACACACAAACATATTCTCTCCAAACAAAGATGTACAGATAAAACATGAAACTAACACCTACGTCCTCTCAGATCGATACAAGCGACCTCGCCAACGTCGACCCTAACGACCTGGCCATCATCAAGGCCGCCCGAGTCACAGCCGAGGACGCTGAAACCGACACGGGCGGCTTCGACGACGCCATTGACGCGGCTTCCGGCGCCACGGCCGACGCCCTGAGCGTGGGAAAGACCAAGAACAAGGTTCTCAAGCTGCAGCTTGAGGTCCTGGGCCTGCAGATCGACCAGGCTCAGTCGGGCACCGACAACACCGCCAAGATCGCCGCGGAGCAGACTAAGCTGAACACCAACATTGCTAACGATAAGGCAAATGCGGGACAGACGAGCCAGAGTGTGGACTTCCAGGGGACTTCGGATCCTTGAATGACGAAAGAGGGAGAACAGTCATGCTCACCCTGGGTGGAATGGGAATGGGATGAGTTGAGAGGTTGGCCTGACATGAGGGGGTTTCTTTTCTTACAATCCTCCGTATTAATGACGAAAGGGGTTTGATACTCTGTATTACGAAAACGAAAAGAGTACCAATTATTCCCTCCTATCCCTCCATTAACCTCCCTTCACAAGCTTCTTCTCATCCCTGCCCCTCGCCGTGTACAGAGCCTGTGCCTTGTCGCTCTGCCCATGAATCTTCCTCCCCTCGATGCGCTCGAGCGAGTCTTGGATGATCCCGATATGACCGCGCAGTGTTCCCTCGAGCTCGTCCATGCGCGCCTCGTGTGCCTCGAGGTTGTAGTCGTGGTGAGACTTGAAGTAGATGGTCATGGCGCCGAGGGCTGTGAGGTTTGCCGTGCACAGGATATTGGTCAGGGCCGGTGAGCGGAGGAGAGAAGACATGACTTGATATGTGAATGGAAAGATGGGCAAGATGCTTCGGCGATCTATATTCAAAATGGAGTTTATAGACAAATGAGGTTTGTTTTGCAGTCGGCAAGGTAAGCGTACGAGGGGTTGACCCGCCCACATGTTGACTGCCGTGCGCAGCGAGTCGGAGACGTCATTGACACTACTAACTAGCCTTTGGGTGCCATAAAAAAAATACTGAAAATATGCATTTTTGATTCGAGTTCATGCCTGCACGATGATGATGATAATGATGAGAGATTGCAAATCTCTTCGAAGCCCACAATGGTATGGTATAAATCACCCAAGCAAGAGATGACACACCCATCATCCCCTTAGAACATATCCCCATCAAACCGCCTCGCGGGCGCGGCGCTGTCCAGGTTCAGCTTCGACTTCCGCTCGTCCAGGCTCTTGACCACGGCGCCGAGGATGGTCTTGACAAGGTCATCACTGGACAGCGACCCGGGGGTGCCAGACCAGGTGACGGTGTCGACGATATCCCTGGTGTGGGCCTCCTTGCACAGCTCGTCGTCGAGATACTCAAAGTTGCGCTTCTGCTCCGGGCTGGGCTGGCCGATCTGGAACAGCTGGATGCCGATCTGGTGCTCGGGCACGCGCAGCTCGTCGAGCATCTTGGCGGCGGCGACGAGTGGCTTCTTGACGTCGTCGTCAAAGGCGCCGGCCGTGATGACGATCAGGTTCAGCGCGGCGCCGTCCTCGTCCACCTTGAGCTTGTCCGTGTACCACGACAGCAGCTTGCCCAGCCGCGCGCCCAGGTTGCACTTGCCGCCGGGCCGCACGCGCCCGAACAGGGCCGACACGCCGTCGGCACCCGCGGCGCGCCCGCCCAGGTGGCGGTAGCCGGACTTGCGGAAGGACATGCTGGAGAGGAGGCCCTTGGGCCGGTGGTTCAGGAAGAAGACGTCGATGCCGTCTGGGTCGTACTTGGCGCACACGGGGGCGATGCGCTCGAGCAGGGCCTGCACGTCGTTCCAGTACGGGGCGATGTGCTCCGAGTCGTCCACCAGGAACATGGTGTCGAAGCACCGCAGGAAGGACAGCGTCTCGCCGTAGTCGTCGACATTGACGCTGACGGCCGCGGACGGGTCGGAGGGGGGTGCTGGGGCGGGCCACTCGTCTGCCATGCTGCTTTTTGTGTATATGTGCGTGTATGCAGTGGTGTGAATCCTGAGACGGGTTTGGTATAGTAAATGAAGGCAGCTGGACAGTGATGATTGGTATGATTGATTACATGAGACCCTTGTTCTTGTGGTCCTGCTGGACTTGGGCGGCGTCGTGTAGAGTCTGGTTTGGGTGGTTCTAGAGGTGGTGGCTTCTTAACTGCTGAGGTATGATGAGGTCAACAGTCCTGGGGGGAGGAAGCGTACAAGTCGCCCACGTCTGTTCATTTGATGATACGCTGCGTACAGGTTGGGGTTCTGCAGGCCATGTGTTGCATTGATGGTACAGCGGTGAGGCCACTCGACTGGACCCATATTATACAACCATCTCAGCGGCAGCCCGCAGTGATGTGGATACTCCCCTCCCCTCCTTTAGCTGCGTCTTGTCGAACGCCTGTAGAAGCCCTAGCCTCCAAGGTGAATTGATATATCTGACAAAGAATGCGGTATGTAAAAGTGCTAAGTGCTGGATACTTTTATAATTGTCATGCCGGCGGCCACTTTTCTTTTATTTTCGACCGGAGAGATCACAGGAGTTATCAGCAGCAGGAAGATCTCAGAGCTTTGCTTCAGAACATTTGGGTTTGAGCGACAGTTTACAAATCCCATGGAGGCAGCCAGAAACTGAAACATCACAGCAGAAAGCTTTACCTGAATACTGTGTTTTCAGTGTATCGGGAATACTAAGGTGAAGAAGTGCGTTTGACCCTGTAGTAGACTTGAAAACTAAATTGTGGCTGAGTGGCTGAGGCAGCCTGCCAAGAGGAGAGAGGCGGCGGTGCATGCTATCTGGTACTGGCTTGACACGGCAAGTCGTACACTAGATCAACTGACGTAATGGGGGTTTGACCCATCTAGTGCCAGGCCATGCCACGCCAACAACGCGCCAGGGGTGGAAATCAGGGAATCTCCATGTCACTCACCATGAAAACCAGAGCATTCTCATAAATACTTGATGTAGCAGTTGTCTTTCTTTCATACACACAATCTCTCTCTCAACGGTCCATGATTGTCCGCCTGATTGCTACGAACCCCTCGTCTCATCTCTTTTTGAATCAACACGCGTCTCGCAAGCCAGCAGCTGTCTGCGTGGTCAGAAGCGTCTTGTTCTGAAACGGGCTCAGATACAACGGCCGCCAATACTTTTTACAGGCCTGATCAGGAAGGGGGCTGGACTGACTACGCACGCTTGTAGCCACTTGATTTCGACCGCATCACAACAAGAGAAGCAGCAGGTTCTCCTTGATTTCAACCTCATCACCTTTTCTCCTTCTTTCCACAGTCGGAGAAAAAAAGGAAGGAAAAAAACTCTCCAAAAGACCATCGTTTATTTCCGAGTCACCCTCACACACCGCCAAGATGTCTCAGGCAGTGGTAAACATGCTCGCCAAAAAGGTGCTGAGCGACGCTGCTCAAAAGAACATCAACGCCAAAGTATGTACTCTTGACCCCTCAATAGGAACTCAATTACTCACCTTGTTGTAACAGGATCCCTTCTTCGAGGAGGTCAAGGTCAACGATCGGCACGGAAATGCAAAGGTCAAGAAGCAGAAGAAGGGCATCCCGCCAGGAGTGTCGCAGCATGATGCCAAGATCCTCATGTCCGTCAGGAAGCGCGCGTACTGGCTCGACCTGAGCTTGTTCAACCTCTGCGGTATCCGATTTGGCTGGAGCGCTGTCATTGGCCTTTTCCCTGGGTGAGTGTGTCCTTTGTGGAGGGGGATTTCTAAAGAAAGAAAGAAAAAGAGAGGCACGAAAAAGCTGACCTCAATCACCAGCGTCGGCGATATCATAGACGCCATCATGGCATATCTGTTCGTCTACCGCAAGGCCATTCTGGTTGAGGGTGGTCTTCCCGGCGCGCTGCAGTCTCGGATGCTTCTTAACATCGCCATGGATTTCGGTATCGGTCTGGTCCCCTTCCTGGGTGACGTCGCCGACGCCTGGTTCAAGGCCAACACGCGCAATGCCTGGCTGCTGGAGGAGTATCTGATCAAGAAGGCCGAGGCGGAGCGGCGCGGCGGCGGGAACATCGAGCGGGGCGTGGAGCAGATGCTGGATGGACCTGCGCCCGCGCGGACCAAGCCGGGACGCCATGGTGCGGGTGAAGACATGGAGATGGGGGTCATCAATAATGGACGATGAATTACTTGACAGGAAGGGGAGAGGGTTCGAGAAAGTGTATGTGCACAGAGGGAAAAATTGGATGGCCATGGTTTAGTGGTGGTAATGTGGAGGATTTTGAAGGACGGCGGATTTCTTCTTTTGTCACCAGTGCAGCAACAATACCTGATACCCAATCCAGCGGGCTGCTTAAGGAGGACGAGGGAGCTGGAGGTCAACGAGTTACGTTCATAGCGCGCGGCTTTTCCAATATTTCAATCTACTTGTAATGATTAAAATGCTAGGGAACAGATCCGTACAGCCAAGTTTCGGGTTGGGAGAAAGTTATTCATCTCAACAAGCACCCGCGATACTCTTTTATGTGTTTCTATTCCATCTATATCAATGTTGCCTTGAACGCCATAGGATGGTGGTGCCTTTACGTGGCGATGCTATCTACATTTATAGTGTGTTATAATGTTGTTCATCCAAAAACAAGTCCTGTGACCTCGTGAGCTATCCGTATATGTTGCTCACGACGGTCCGAATCCCCTTCCCAGGGATGCTTTAATAGCCAGGATCCAGCCCTCCCCATCTACCCCAGACAAATAAGAAAAGAAAAAGAAAAAAGACCTCAAAACCCCATATCGACTCTCAATTAACGAGTCGACCCCCCTCCTTCCTCCATCCTCCTTCACACCCTACTTCATCAGCTGCCCAAACTCGTCATCCGCCCCATCCGGCCTAGGAACCTCCGTATGCGGTACTGCTTGGGCGGCTTCATAGGCGTGCGGAACGACGCGGTCGACGATGTGGACGGCCTCTCCGTGGCCTTGATGAAGTGGCCGATCCCCATAATGGCCTCGTCGACGCCGTGCTCGCCGCGCCGCTTGGACGTGTCGACCTCGAAGTAGGCGCACCCCCAGAGCTGCGCCAGCGCCTTGGCCTTCTCCCTCTGGGCCTTCATGTCCGCCTCGGCGCTCTCGTTGAAGGCCGTGGGGGAGAAGTCGCCCTCTTCTAGCTCTGCGTCCACTCCCACGCTTCAGGGTCAGCCGGGGAGAAGACAGGAGAGAGAGAGAGAGAGAGAGAGAGAGAGAGTGTGTGTGTGTGTGTGTGTGTGTGAGAGAGAGAGAGAGAGAGAGAGAGAGAAGAGAAAGAAAAAGAAAGAAGGTAAAACAAACGCCGCTTCCCCCCCTCTACCTTACGCTTTATCTTCCCCAAGCACAGTAGAGTTGCAGATGGTGGGGGATAAAAAGGAATATATAGGAAGAACTTGCCCGGTGGGACCGACGCACAGAAAAAAGAGAGACGAAAAAGGACGGCGGAGAAAAAAAAAAGCAACACCACTCACCTTGCGGGGGCGCCAGGTCCCCGTCGCGGTTCCCAATGAGGAAGACCGGCACGTTCATGCCGCCGTCCCTGTCATACTCGCTCATGGTGACAATGTTGTGGTGGTTGCGGGCCGCGCGCTCCACCTTGTCGTGCAGCTTCTGGGTCGTCTCCAGCGAGCGCGGCGAGTACAGGCTGAAGACGAAGGCGAAGGCCTCTGCGTACTCGATCTGGTACCGCAGCATGGCCTGATCCGTCTCGGGGCCCAGCTCCAGCAGCTCGATGTTGACGGCGGTCCCGGAGATGTCCATCAGCTTGCGGCAGCGGTCGTCATGGTCCGCGCCGGTTGTGCCGGTGGTTCCGGCGGGGTCGGGATCATCGACATTGATGAACTGTGGGGGTGAACGGAGAGGGAGGAGAGCAAGATGTCAGTTACTCAGTGAGGGTGTGGGCGGGGGGGTACGTGTGAGATATGCTGGAGAGGGAGAGGGCGTGTGTATATGGAGTGTATCTGTCTGTATGTATGTATGCAACAGTAACAGGAAAGGACCGAGAGCATGAAGTGAGAGGAGATGAAGTTGAAGAATGGATTCAAGAGGACAGACCTTTTGTAGCACCTTGTCCCGGCCGGCATACTCGTCGTCGTCTGCACATACGACAATGCTATACTCCGGAGGCTCAATAAGAGAAGGCAGGTCGAGGTATGTCTTGCTTCCTAGGTGACCCGCAGTCAGCCCACCCTTGTCAGCGAATCGTCTGTCTCCTCCTCCGTCCTCTAGGGGGGGAAAAAATGAGCAACGACTCGAGGCAGAGACAGACTCACACTCACCTTGTGATAGTCTCATTCTGAACAAGATCAACGGCCACGCACACAGTTTCTTTCGGGTCAAGGGCACACACACCACACTTTACGCAACAGCTTTCATCCACCGGGGACCTGATTGTGGTCTCTGGGGGGCGGAACCTATTCACGGGCCACCTTTCTTGACCGCCTCTTGAATTTGCGCCTGTGTCCTCTCTGCGACCAAACCCCCCCTTTTTCCTCCCCTCTTCTATTTCCCCCAAGCGCAGCCAGTTGGGAACAGGCTGACACAGCCCCCAGTAAGAAATTTCGAATGCGAGACCACAATTAATTGCAGGCCTCATTGGACGTGCCACGCGGCTCTCGCCCTGTGGGTGCTGTGGATCCACACACAGCTGGCTGGAGGCCGGGGTGTGTCAATGAAGTGCTCAGGGGCTTAGTGGACTGAGAAGTGCTAATTAGGGTTTCCGAGCCCCCTGGCAGCCGACGACTTCAGATGTCACTGCAGCTTGTTGTCACGCTGGCTGTATCGTAGGAGGTATGATGTTTTCTTCTTTTTTGCTGAATTTATATATGCCGTGCGATATTGTAAGAACTCAAGAGAAGAAAAGGGAGAGAGACAGAATTGGTGGCTGCTGCAGTCTCTTGCCAGCCATCGATCCCAGAATTGGCCCCAGGAGCAGACTTGTGCGACGTTGTAAAGATGCAGAGGTGTCCTCATGTTCTGTTCCACAGCAAACTTTTTTTTTGATACACATATCTTGAGCTTCGAATGCTTTAGGGTCGGTCAACAACCATGGGGAGGCCAGCCAACCTTACCAGCGAGGGAAGTCCGTCCTGATCGAAGGTCAAAGTTCGGACTGTGCCCGGATCAAAGATGGAGGTGCAATTGGATTGCAGAGCCATCAGCGTTGAGGCCCATCAATAGTAGCATCCGCACTTGCACTGCAGCTGTATTGTCACTTGGTCCTCCGACAGTTTCATAGGCGAACGTAGGGTCATCTGGGCTCTGCTGGCCAGGCCAGAAGTCCGCTGCCAACTGACCAACCCTTTTTGGACCCTAGGAGATCACATCAATGAAAATTTCACTGAGAACAAGAAGCTCTGCCATCAGGACGCGTCATAAATGTGCAATGCTCGACACAGTCTCAGTTCGCAACGGCGTTCGAGCCTCAGCGTAGATGAAGTGACAATGCCAGGCAGGTTGACAAGAACAAAGGCCTCATCTAGCCATTAGGGGACCTGTGAAGTCGTCAAAACAAGCCTGATCGCAAAACCTTCTTGGATACCAGAGCAACCAAAAAATCCCTCGCAGCAGACGACCTGGTTTCAAGCTGTCGAGTTGTGGTAGAGTGGTAGGAGGTTTCAAGGTTGAGAGTGTGCATGCCTCCTACGATGGTCGCGAAAAGAAGGGGGAACGAAAAGAAAGAAAGAAAAAACCACAGCCAAAGTATAGATAATAGATGATTGGTAATTCGATATGATCATGAGTCGTTCAGTGCAATACTGAAGATGATCTATCAACTTGGTCGGGACTGATTGTTGAAGCTTTGGGTAAATCATACCGATAAGCAGCATTCCGACACCCGAGATATCACCGTGAGGCGTCCCGCCAGGCTGCCCTTGAGCACAGCAATCTTTACCCCGCGGTCAACCCCGCCAAGCAGCACAGCGTCATAAATCTTTTAGGCGTGACACTAACAGCTCCCAGTGAGGCTCTTCTACCGTTGCTGATACTGAAGCTTGAATACTTGCCGGCATCGCTAATGAGGGAGAGATTAGCAAGAGGATAAAAGAGCTGCCGTCGAGATCCCCCCACATTGCCGCAGCTTGCCGCAACCAGAAGACCTCCGATTCTACGCCGGTTGAACATTATCATAACTCTTGACAACCGTCTTCGAACCAACAACGCCACCTCAATCTCCTCCTTCTCCTCATCTTGCTCCTCGCCCCTCCTCTCATTCCCATACCTGGCTGCCTGCACACCTCGAACCTCACACAACTGCTCTATAGAACAGGATATACAGCACACACAATGGCCGCAGCTACCGCTGGAAAGGTGCGTTATCTTCTCACCCTGTGCTCCCGCTGCCACGAGCTCGTGAAGCTAACAGTCATGATGTGACAACAGACCATCACTTGCAAGGTTCGCATGACCACCACACTCCTTCTCCTTCCACAAGACGACCATTCCCCAATATTGACACTGTTTTGACAGGCCGCCGTCGCCTGGGAGGCCGGTAAGGACCTCGTCATCGAGGATGTCGAGGTTGCTCCTCCCAAAGCCCACGAAGTCCGCATCCAGATCTACTACACCGGTGTGTGCCACACGGATGCCTACACGCTCTCTGGAAAGGACCCTGAAGGAGCTTTCCCTATTGTCCTGGGTCACGAGGGTGCTGGCATCGTCGAGTCCGTTGGTGAGGGTGTTACAAACGTAAAGCCCGGCGAGCACGTCGTGGCACTCTAGTAAGTACTCCCTTGAAAAACTCCCCCTCGACCCTATCGACGCTGCATGAGCTGAAGGGGTATTGCAGCACCCCAGAATGCCGCGAGTGCAAGTTCTGCAAGTCCGGCAAGACCAACCTCTGCGGCAAGATCCGCGCAACGCAGGGTAAGGGCGTTATGCCCGACGGCACCTCGCGCTTCAAGTGCAAGGGTAAAGACCTGCTGCACTTTATGGGTACCTCGACCTTCTCGCAGTACACCGTCGTCGCCGATATCTCAGTTGTCGCCATCCCACAGGAGCAGGCCCCCATGGACCGCACATGCCTGCTCGGCTGTGGCATTACCACTGGCTACGGTGCCGCGACCATCACCGCTGGCAAGGGCGGTATCGAGAAGGGCGCGAATGTGGCCGTGTTTGGCGCTGGCTGCGTGGGTCTCTCAGTCATCCAAGGCTGTGTCAAGAACGGAGCTTCCAAGATCATCGTGGTGGATGTGAACGACTCTAAGGAGGAATGGGGCAAGAAGTTTGGTGCGACCGATTTCGTAAACCCTACGAAGCTCGCCAAGGGCCAGACCATCCAGGACAAGCTGGTTGAGATGACCGATGGTGGCTGCGATTATACTTTTGACTGCACTGGAAACGTGGGCGTTATGCGGGCTGCCCTCGAGGCTTGCCACAAGGGCTGGGGAGAGTCCATTATCATTGGTGTCGCCGCTGCCGGCCAGGAGATCTCTACAAGGCGTAAGTCAATGCTCGATCCTTCTGCCCCTTCATCCGAGACAACGAAGCCCTGTTGGAAGGGATAGCGCTGACAATACTACCCCAACAGCCTTCCAGCTGGTCACCGGACGCGTGTGGAAGGGTTGCGCGTTTGGCGGTGTCAAGGGCCGCAGCCAGCTTCCAGGGCTTGTCCAGGACTATCTCGACGGCAAGCTCAAGGTCGACGAGTTCATCACACATCGTCAGGACCTGTCCAAGATCAACGAGGCCTTCCAGGACATGAAGGCGGGTGACTGTGTGCGCTGCGTCGTCACTATGAAGGAATAAAGTAGCAATCCTGGACAAGAAAATGATTTATTTGGCTTACACAGTTTATGCAAGATGAAGAGAGAGCAAAAAAGTTTCTGATGAAGCCATGGAGTTGGTGGTGTGTGCGAGTACTGTATCAGTGATGATTGGCTGGCGGGTGCTGTACTGAACTGGATCGAGACCAAATGAGAGTCATTTGATTGTATATGGCCATATGAACGGCAAGTGTTTTCCAGTGAGCTCATGAGAATCCTTACAGAGGATATTTGTCTTCCCTATGGGACATTCCGCAACACGGAACCCTTGAAAGAACCTAACAGGTTGGGCAGGGTCATTCCACCTGAGCAAAAGCCACCAAACACAGCCTCTTGACCAAGCCGACCGGAGCTGGTGGCAAGTGTCTGTGGCCCTAAATATAAGCACCATCTACGGGCAAGAAGGCGTCGTCTACAAGGTCTACAGTGCTTGGAGGAAAAAGATCCAGTTTTCCCCCATCTCACCAGCCCTACTTCCTTCTACCACCCCTTCCCGCAACAATCACCTGCCACCGCACGCAAACTGAGCCTACGTCTAGCAATTCATCAGCCTACAGAACCTACGTTGTCTTGCCTCTTCTTCAGCCACGTCTCATGTTTGCCCTGTTCCCTTGGCTCCCCATCGAGCTGCGGCGCATGATCTGGTGGGGAGTTATGCCCGGCTACGGCATATATCCCGTGTTCTGCGAGAAGATATGAACAAAGGGAATAGTGTAGTTTGTATGAAAGTTGAAGGGACACGAGTATCAATGAAGGATATGGCAAGGAGGAATATCTGAGCAACCATAGACTGATGGGGACAGTACTGGGCTCATGGGCAGACATTCAGAGCTCAGAAAAGAGCAGCCAGGCCATGTACTCGCTGAATATGGAGCGAGGAAGTAAACGTGCAGTAGCAATTCTCAATTCAACTTACAAATATCAACCACTGCTTGCTGATTTTGTGGCCGGGTGGGATCGTAGTGTCAAATGCTAATTTCGGTGTCTCGGCCTGGCTGCAATGCGGGCCTGAATCTAACAAGGAAACCTGTATAATTAATAGTCAGGCCCCAAATGCATCCCTCAGGCGGTACTGTGTCAGCTGATGATCATCTGAGAATCCAAAAGAAGAAGAAGAAAAATTCTACTCTAAGGTATTAACCCTCAAGCGCCTTTGCCAATTGCTTTCGCAAGCTGATCACCCACACAATATCGCCTATTCAAAAACATGTCTCGAGCTTGACCTGGCCTGTTCTGTCATGACCCGCCATGAAAACACCAAAACACCTGATTCCTGCATATGCGGTCCACCTGGCAAATAATTCAGCATCACGATATGGAGCTGGTGGTGGTGGGGATGATGACGATGAATCGCATCTCGACTTCCCGGAGGCTATCGGATGTGACTGTGTGCCATGGGAGCATGCTTCATCATGGAGGTCGGCTGAGCCTAGCAGGACAACTTGCTGTTGCCATGAAAAGTTGTAAAGTCGACCCAGCCGAGGAGATACGCATCCACATCGTGGCGGCTGTCGCCCAGGACGCTCCAGGACGCTCCAGGCCTCACACTGCAGAGACTCACTGACATGTAGGCTCCCCATGTAGAAAGGGAAACCCTTGCGTGGGGATGGAACTCCCTCCGGCTCAGCGACAGAGCAGGTGGATATTCATAGAAAATCTGCTGCTGAAGGCCTGTTGTGGGGACAAATCCTTCCAAGAGCCCAGTGACCAGAGTCCATAGTAAGTCTTGGAAGCAGACCGATGGCGGCGCTGGTCCTCTTAGATCACCGAGGTTCACGAGGAGATTCTTCCTCGGCGTCAATGACGGAACCGAGCAGTTGCAGGAATCTCGTCAAACACATTGTGAGAATCGCCGCGATATGCATGATACCGCCGACCAACTGGCTTATCGATAGTCCAAACAGCTATGAAAGATTGTCCTACACTCATCATGAGACGATGCCGTCCGTCACTGACAAGTAATTGGATCGAACTAGCGCGAATAGAGTGTTCCCTTTCTTCCTCTTTTGCGTGCTCTTGACTTGTTGCAATACTTCAGAGGACCCGAAATCTCCGATCCACCACTCATGTGCAACTTTCCGTTCCTATGGGATTTCTATAAGTGTGGGACCTGGTCAGTCAAGGACCCCGCTCCCTGCCAGCCATGTTCTCCACATTCCGAGGAGACCACAAATATTTAGCAAATGTATGCCTAATGACAGTTAGGTCAGTTAGTTCGTAGTACAGTGGAAAGAGATCGTTCTCTAAACAAGAACTCTATGGAGAATGTGTAAACAAGTAAGCTATGGTAAGAGCTGAAAAGAAGGAAAAGGGGGGTCGGGGGAGGAAACTAGCCTTCGCCATCTGACCACCACCAAGTGGTAAATGTTCCAGCAGCTAGCTTGTTAGTCCGAAAGCGGCGGATGATGATGAGGCATTGCTGGGCGTGTGGCAGTTTACTAAGTAAGCAAGCTATCATGATGCAACGATCGATGGCGACAAAACAGTAACCAACACCTTGGCAGGTCAGGATGTGGGAAATGAGACACATAGCTTCAAAAGATCATCACTTGGTAAACACTCTTCGAACCGTAGTGCATGAGCACTTCGGAGAATTATTGGCGCATCCAGGCAGATAGCATAGATACAGTCCGTACAGAAGGAAGAGTGGGGACTGCATCCCGCCTGCCGTCCTGGCCGGGGGTGGAGGCCCCGCTGCAGACTTTATCAGATCCTGCTAGCAGGTGGACTCCAGCTAGTTAACGCCTCTCCCATGATCTGATAAATCGCTAGCGCCAAGGCCAAGACGTTCATCTTACGGTTTCGGTAGTTTAAAGAGAGAGAGAGAGAGAGGAAAAATTATCAGCTAGGGTCACTTGCACACAGACGTTTTTGGAGACGACCAGAGGGCCGACTAGGCGATGCGTGGGGAACGTTGCAGGCACCCGCTCTGCAGCATCCCCCTGGTTGCAGGGAAAGGTGGTACCTTCCATCCCCCCACTCGAAAGCTAAGCCAGGATCATACAGCTCTTGGCCCTGCTGGCCTGCTCAAGCGCTGCAGGTCACTGCTGTGGTAGGTCGACGTTGCGAATGACGGTAGCCGCTGGTGGGAGAAGAAGAAAATTCAAAAAGGTAAAATCAACAAGTAATATTGATGCGTCTTTGGCCTAGTCGGTACGACAGCAGCTGTCCCTCAGCTCAGGCTCTCAACCTTTTTTCCTATTTAAGGCCGACCGCCCAGCCTGTGAGGATGTCGTACTTTGAGTCTTCTATTCCTCTCGTCAAACCTCCTCACTGGCTAGAGATCGTCAAGACTGCTGCCAAGCGGTCACGCTGCGATCAGTGAAGCGGATACTGCTCATAGGTACGCTGAGGCCTCTACTCTCCCCACCCAATGCCTCTGAGAATGGCGGCAGCAATTGGTTGCACAGCCTTCTCCACAACTGCTGCTCATTTTCACTGATTTCAGGTCCCGGTAAGAATATATACACAGACGCACGTATACGTACACGGCGCAAAGATGGGCTTCCTACATCGAAACAAGCGTCCTCAAGAGACGGAGACCTTTCAGAGGTCCGAGTCTCTAGAGAACAAGACCTCGCCCGAGCTTAAGAATGACATAGAACAACCCGTCTCCGGAACCGACGACTCCTCCAGGGTCAGCCTGGAACAGCTGGACGAGAAGGAGATCCAGGCCCATCCCGACCAGGTCACCGGCGAAGCCGCCATCGGCGTGCAAAAGGCCGAGGCCGCCGCCATCGTCTGGCCGAAATGGGCCGTCTACTGCACCTACGGCTGGATCTGGATCTGCTTCCTGCTGCTAGCCCTCCAGCAGGGCATGACCACCCTCTTCAACTATAGTGCCTACGCCGACTTTACCAAGTCGCCCGAGCTCACCACCGCCGCCGTCGTGGCCGCCATCATCGGGGGCATCATCAAGCTGCCCATCGCCAAGCTGCTCAACCTCTGGGGCCGTGCGGAGGCTTTCATGTTCTTTGTCGGCGTCTATGAGCTGGGCATGATCATCCTCGCCGCCTGCAACGGTCCCAGCTCTTACGCCGCCGGCTACGTCCTGTATTGGATCGGCTACGACGCCCTCTACCTCATCATGGATGTCTTCGTCGCCGACACCTCAGGTCTCCGGAACCGGGCCTTCGCCTTTGCCTTCATCGGCACCCCGTTCATCTGCACCGCTTTCACCGCGCCCCTGGCTGCCCAGAGCTACCTTAACAACTCGACCTGGCGCTGGGGATACGGCTCCTTCTGCATCATCATGTTCTTCGTCTTCACGCCGCTCGCCGTCGTTTTCAAGTTCTACACTCTCAAGGCCCAGAAGATGGGCCTGTACAAGCGGGAGCCCAGTGGTCGTACTACGGCCCAGTCCATTGCCCACTACTTCCACGAGTTTGACATTATCGGCTGCGCCATCCTGATGGCCGCCTTCCTCCTATTTCTGCTGCCTTTCAACCTGACGTCCTCGAAGCTGGCCTCATTCAGCTCCGCCAAGTTCATCGCCATGGTCGTCATCGGCATCCTGCTATTCCCAGTCTTCTACATCTGGGAACGATATTTTGCCAGGACACACTTTGTCCGGTGGCAGCTCTTCCGGAGCCGCACCGTAACCGGTGCTTGCTGCCTGGCTGCCATCCTGTACTTCTCCTTCTACTGCTGGGACCTATACTACCAGAACTTCGTGCTGGTGGTCTATGACCTGGACGTGTCCATGGCCGGCTACATGGGCCAGATTTACAACGTCGGCTCGACCTTCTGGGGTGTCCTGTTCGGCATCTGGGTGCGCTACACCAAGCACTTCAAGTACACGGCCTTGTTCTTCGGCCTGCCCCTCATGTTCCTCGGCGCCGGCCTCATGATCCACTTTCGCAGCGCCGACCAAGGCATCGGCTACCTGGTCATGTGCCAGATATTCATCGCTTTTGCCGGCGGCACCCTCGTCATCAGCGAGGACATGGCCGTTATGTCTGCCGCCGACCGCGATGGGGTGCCCATGATGCTGTCCCTCATTAGCCTGTCCGCCAGCATCGGCGGCGCCATTGGCTATGCCGTCACCGGTGCCATCTTTGACGGCTCCTACTCACAAACCCTCCAGGAATACCTGCCCGACGAGTACAAGGCCAACGCCACCATCATATGGAACGGCGGCTATACCCTGCAGAAGACCTACCCCGTTGGCTCTGACGTCCGCAACGCCATCGACAGGGCATGGGGTGTCTATGAGAAGCAGTGCTGTATCGCTGCCACGGCTGTGCTGGTTCTTGCTATTCCTGCCATTGCTGTATGGAAGAACTATAGTGTCGACCGTAAGCAGAACAAGGGCGTTCTGATTTGAGATGTGGTGTGGTCGCCATCGAAACAGGGAGAGAATAAAAGGAAAGGAGCAACCTGGAAAACGAGGGAGATATGCGGGTTTTGGTAAGGCTCCGGTGGCACAGCTGACATCTATCGGCCAAGGCCCAGACGACTGGATGAGTGGGATAATGGCTATCTCATGACGCTTGATAAACATCTGGAACTTTTGAATAAAGGCAGGTTGGGCGTGAACATTTCATATAGGCATTTTTTGGAGAGTTAAGCATGGTCGGAGGATTTTTCGGATTTTCTCTTCTCAATATCAGTTCTCTTCTTCTATACCCCGTTACACAATCATTTAAAATTTAAAGTTTCACAGGAGGCATTGAATTACTTATGAAGCTCTTTCTCCTAGCCCATTGTCGCTCAAGTCGAAGACTGCCAAGTGGTGATGAGAACTCACACCACACCAATTTGGCCTCTTGTACTCTTGTAATCTCACCAATTTCCTCTCAGTTCTCACACGTCTGCACTTTGTGAAGTCTACTCGAAACAATGAGTCCTTGACGATTTTTTGGTCAAGGCTCCCAGAGCGGCCTGCTGGATTTCTGCTAGCAGTGAAGAAAAAAACGAATTATGCTTACCCACGAATCCAGACTCTGGATACATGCTCCCATCAGCATCCAAGTGCTGCAAGAGACCCCTGGTAAGTACGAGCCATGGCTCCGCTTACAAGGGGGAGAGCTGCAGTGACATGGCTAAGCTGAGCCGCAGCAGCGCATGCAACCCATCTCATGTTTGCTCTGACATGCAGTCCATCGTATATGAGAGCCAGTGCACGTGAGATGTTTTGGAGGATATTGAACGGAAGGACGTTCTCGTTATAAGTCTTTTTAATTAGCCCTTTCAGGCTGCGGCGAGACCAGCTGGATGCGGGTTTCGAGGGTGTGCGCACGGCAGAGGGAAAGACAGAACGGCCCTGCTTCGTCGCGCATTCCGCCATCATCTCACATTTGCCCGCCGCTGCCATGGCTGTCGGGCTGGAAACGGTCGCCATCTCAGCAGCACCTGGGTTCTCGTCTGCTACAATCGCAATCTCGCTGGTCTTTCTCGCTTTCCTCCCCTCGCAGCTATACAAGTTGTACAGATCTCGGCCCAAAGTTCATCCCAGCTGGCACGGGCGCTCCAAGCTCGTAAGTTTCCCAAAGCCGCAAGTAACAGCAGCAGCAGGGCATACAGACAAGCGCAGAAAGACTCACATGAATGCCTTCCCCCACCTAGATTCTCGCGACCCTGCTACCAGTCATCATTTTGGTCGATATCATCCGGGATGTGCAGGCTGTGGACGAGAAGGGGCCCTCTCCAGCTGCGCTGTGGTTCTCGCTCATTGCCGCCAGTGCATTATGCTGGCTCATTGCTGTGGCTCACATAAGGTCTGTGGAGCCTTCGAGCTTGGCCCTGCTCTATCTCCTGGCCAGCACTGGCTGTGACATTCTATGGGCTCTCGCTCCTAGGTCGCGCAGTTCAGACGACCCGGAAACTGCTCTGTCAACAGCCCTGTTCTGGCTCCAGATTCCTGTGAAGCTTACACTGCTCGTTTTGGAGAGCCATAGCAAGGAGGCGATCTTGCTTGCAAAACACAAGCACCTGTCTCCAGAGGATACGGCTGGTCTCGTCCAGCGCGTGCTGTTCTGGTGGGTCAACCCCATTCTTGCACGCGGATCCAGACAGATACTGCAGAATGAGGACCTTCCCCGGATCGGACAGCAGTTCTCTTCCGATGGCCTTCGACGAGCGATATTACGCGCATGGCATCAGCGAAGTATGTCATTATACACAAGAATAGAGACGGATGAACTTTTTACCAGGGCAAAACGTCTTGAGACCCTTGGCTGACAACCGCATAGAGAGACCTGAGCGGAGCACAACACTGCCACTGGTCCTTGTGCGCTGCCTCCAGCGGCCATTTCGAGCGGCTATCGTGCCTCGTCTCTGTCTTGTCATCTTCCGATTTGCGCAGCCAGTCTTGATCCAGCAAAGCATACGCTTCGTGTCTCAGTCGCACGATGAGGAGGAAGTGGGTGTCAGAGTCAGGGGTTACTGGATCTTGGTGGCAGCATTTTTCGTCTATACCGGTCTAGCAGTGAGTACAAAGGATCACAGGGATATGTACTCCAGCAGGCTCGATCTTACTGACTCGACTGGTCGAAAGTTCTCTACCGTCTTGTATCAGCGTGCTCTGGCAAGGCTCAGGGTGATGACGAGAGGCGCTCTCGTCAGCCTCATCTACGCAACGCTACTGAATGCCTCCAGCGACGTATATGATACCGGCAAAGCCGTGACGCTCATGAGCACAGATGTAGATAGCCTCGATGATACCTCGGAAATGTTTCACGAGCTGTGGGGCCATATGCTGGAGGTTCTGGTGGGCATGACGGTGCTCTACGGCGAGGTTGGCTGGCTCTGTACTGTGCCTCCAATCTTGATCTTCTGTAAGACCATTGCCCAACCTTTTTCTTTTCTTTCTTAATGTGGATGGTTGAACACTATCTGACGCCGAGATGATCAGTCTGCTCACGTGTGAGTAAATATGTTGCTCAGAACCTCAAATCACGGCAAAAGAACTGGACTTTGGCCACCCAGGACCGGATTGCTACTACAGCGAACATGTTGTCTTTCATGAAGTCTATCAAGATTCTTGGTCTTTCCGAAGCTGTAGCCAATCTGGTCCGGGACTCCAGGCTGTTTGAGATGGGTCAGGCCAAGAAAATTCGATGGATGATGATTTTTTATAATGCCAGTGGTTAGTATAATTACCTTACGACACAACCTGTCCTGTGTTGTTACATGCTACTCTCATACAAGAAGTTGCACCACTGACCAACACACTCCAGCAAACGCTCTGGGCATTTTCACCCCGGCCATCACCATAATTCTTTATGCCGTGCTCGCAAAGGTCCAGTATACAACGCCGCTTGATCCAGAGACAGCGTTCACGACTATCGCAATATTGTCTATGGTTACACACCCCGCCAATATGGTTATGACTATTGTCCCGCGAGCCATTGCCTGCTTGGCCAGCTTCGAGCGCATCCAGAGCTATCTCATCAAGTCGACGAGGCACGACCCGCGAACAAGCCTCGAGGACACCACTCGTTCGCCTGGTGGTAGGCTGCCGGCGGTCAGACTTCGAGGAGTCACTGTCGGCATTAAGCAGGGAGAGATCCCCATTCTCCAGGACATCAATGTCGAACTTCATGCTGGCCAAGTGGCTGTCTGTTCTGGGCCTGTTGGCAGCGGGAAATCGGTCCTGGCCAGGACAATCCTAGGCGAGGTGCCCCTATCCGAGGGCGCCATCCAGATCTCTACCCAAAACATTGGGCTGTGCTCGCAAGCTGCGTGGCTCCCAGACGGGACCATCAAACAAGCCATTTGTGGACCGACCAATCTCATCGACGTTGTCCGCTATGCAGAGGCTGTCAGGGTATGCTGCCTAGACTATGACATTCTCACCCTTCCGGATGGCGACAGCACTGGCATCGGCAGCCGTGGTATAAATCTTTCTGGAGGGCAAAAGCAGCGTCTTGTAAGTGCGCCCCTCGAGATCTTGACCACTATTTCAGACAGGCTAAGGTGTCAAGGCGCTCGCGAGACTCGTGTACGCTCGATGCAGCGTGGTGATCTTGGACGATCCGTTCAGTGCACTCGACGGCAAGACTGAGATGCAGGTGATTGAGAATCTTCTAGGACCACAGGGCATTTTCAGGAGGGAGGGGACGACGGTCCTTTGGATAAGCAATAGCGGTCAGTCACATGTTCGGTTTCTATACTGACCCGTTTTGATATGTCGACTGACGTCTCTGAATAGCACAATACTTCACCCTGGCCGACCATGTCATCCTCATGGATAGGTTCAAAATTATAACCCAGGGCCCTTGGATACAAGTTCAGTCCCAAGTCAAGTATGAGTTGACCCTGGCCCAAAAGACCACAGGCGATTCGGCAAAGGCACCCGAAGCAGCCGGCGTCGCTGTGGGCCTCCAAAAGCTGCAGGGTCAGGAGCGTGCTGCGCATGATATAGCGCTTGACATCAAGAGGAAAGCTGGTGACCTCTCACTCTACGGTGAGCAGTATTATTCTTTTTGGAGCTCTTCTGTTCTGTGGAGCAGAGTAGTTCATGTGCACAGTGGCTCCATGTATTGTAGGATCATTTGGATCACTGATCAGCTAATGACCTCAATTTCCCAGGGTTTTATATAAGTCATACTGGCGTGATCAACTTTTTCTGCATGATTGCGAGCACCATGTCATCCTCATTCTTTGTTACCTTTCCCAATTACTGGCTGAAATGGTGGACCGAGGCGCCTCCATCAACATCTGCCTTCTATATTATCGGATACGTGCTATTGGTCTTGATGGCGTGGATCAGTGCGAATGGTATAATGATGTACGTTCAAACTCTATATGCACTTCGTCATAGTAGAAAGTTCTCGGACTCATTCACTGATTTTTGCACGCAGGTCCACAATGTTGCTTGTGGCCGTGTATTCGGGTCTAAATCTTCACGAACTGCTTCTCGCAACGGTAGTCAAAGCACCGCTATCGTACTTTTCACTCACAGAGAGTGGGACTCTCCTGAACCGGTAAAGTAAAATGTTCTTAGTTATTCCATGAGCACCTGTACTAATAATTCGCTCAGATTCAGCCAAGATATTCAACTTGTTGATAAAGACCTGCCCAACGCTGCCCAAGCCTTGAGCGTTCGTAAGTCGGAGTCTTGCAAATTCAAGAAAATGCTTCGATGTGTGAAGTAATCTGACAACGATATGCACAGAGATATTCAAGCTCGTCGTTCAGATGGCTTTGCTTCTCACTGTTCAGAGGCTGATGCTGCTTGCCCTGCCATTCTGTCTGCTGGTGGTATACGTCGTGCAGCGATTCTATCTGATGACGTCTCGGCAATTGCGGCTTCTGGACCTCGAGTCTCGCTCAGCAGTGTTTTCGTCATTTCTCGAGACAGTATGTTTCTTGCACCCAGCGCTTCTCTCTCACTTTGGCTCCCACATCGCTTGTCTTGTCCTAATCAACCATTCTCCCAGGTTGAGGGTCTCACCACCCTACGAGCCTTTGGGTGGCAGCGCCTGGCAGAACAGCACAGCCTCAACGCCCTGGACAGCTCGCAGCGTGCATTCTATCTCGTCCTATGTCTCCAGCGGTGGCTCAATCTCGTCCTCAACCTGACCATCGCCGGTATAGCGATCACCACCATAGCCCTCGCCATCAACTTCAAGGGGAGCAGGGATGGCGCCTCCATTGGTGTGGCTCTGAACGTGGTGCTCGTGGCCAACACTACCTTGCTCCGCCTCGTGGAGTCGTTCACGTCTGTCGAGATCTCACTCGGGGGAATTGCGAGGCTGAAGGGCATGCAGGAGAATACGCCTGTAGAGGACAAGCAGGACGAAGAAGTGATTCCTGGTTCAGATTGGCCTTCTTCCGGCAGCATTCAGCTGCGTGGCGTCTCTGCGTCTTACGAGTCAGTGGATTGATTTGTTGTTGATTTGATTCTGATGACATCTGGATTGCCGTGGCTGACTTTGTTGTTTATCTAGTGCCACACACAAGGCTCTTGATGAGGTGTTCTTGAAAATTAAGCCTGGATCTAAAGTAGCTATCTGTGGTCGCACTGGCAGGTAAGTTCCTAGGCTATGGCGCCACCATTCTGTGTATCATCGCATAGTCTGCTGACATTGTATCAATCAATATTCAGCGGTAAAAGCACGCTCATCCTAGCCTTCTTGCACCTCGTCGAGTACAGCGGAAGCATCAACGTGGACGGACTGGACATATCCAAGGTCCCCCGCTCGCTAGTCAGGCAGCGTTGCTTCATCTCGATCCCGCAAGACCCCTTCCTTATGCCGCACGCCACGCTCCGACTGAATCTGGACGAGACAGGTGTAGTCCCAAACGCAGTCCTGGCCGCCTCGCTGAGCACCGTGCGGTTGTGGGATCATCTATCCAGCCGGAACCTCGACGACGACCAGGACCAGAACGGTATTCTAGATAGGAAGTTGTCTGTGCTCCCCGTGCTGTCAGCAGGACAGACGCAGCTCCTGGCCCTCGCGCGCGCCCTCGTCAAGAGGTGGATACTATGTCTGGATGCCCATGGCGGCACAAGGGTGAAGCCACCGCTGCTGCTCGACGAGGCCACGGCGTCGCTGGACCCTGTTACCGAGGGCATCGTGCATGACGTGATTGATGAGGAGTTCTCGTGGCGGGGTCATACGGTCGTTATGGTGACGCATAGACCGAGCATGCTGGCCGGTCGGATGCGGGAGGGGAGAGACTTGCTTGTCTTTATGAAGGATGGGCGGGTGGAGAGCGTGCAGAGTGCAGGTGGTGGAATTGGACTCGAGGAGCTGCGGGATCTTGATGAGGACTAATACACAGATCAGGTCGCATGCTGAAAATCGCTTCACTTTTGCGTGTTGCTGTTTGCTTCAACGGTGGTTTCTCTCCCGCCGTGTTACAAAGAATCGATCGGTTTGGTCTAAATTCATTCAATCTGTCGTCTAAAGGCTCCGCAAAACTACTAATTATCGGGTAAATACTTAATGGATCTGGTATGAATTGACCAAGAAATACAAGAAATAAAAGGGTCGGTTAGATAACTCTGAGTCATAATGAACATCTCTTTTGATGCACCAAAACGCACAGAGCAGAGGTCAAATAGCAGTTTTGATGCTTGAGCATGAACGTGATACATTTACAATGACGAAAATAGATTTGAGGAAGAGAAACACGACGACAAAAGAGTATAATTGGAATTTGGCAGGTCACTCATTATGTCTGAGCAAAGATAACCCTCCGTGATATTGCCTCAACATGTGGTACAGAAATGCATATTAATATGGAGAATTAAGAGGGCGTGTGTAGCAACAGCCGCAAGTGAAAACACCTTTTCTAGCCTTTCCTACGATTGATTACCAAGTGAAATCTTCACACGAAGGAGCTTTGACGAGTGTAACTGTGTGATATGTAAGTAATGAGAATCTACTGTGCTTGGACAGCTGCTCCAGCACTGGACAGGTCATCAATTGACAGCAAATTTATGTACAATGAGGTAATAACAGCAGCTGTGGTCGGCCTCGCACACATAACGGACTTTGTGCTTTTCTAACAAAACAGTGAGCATATACTGTGATTAGTGAGAAATCACAATTGCACCTAATGCAATAATCATAGAAAAGCCGAGGGTATAATCCTGAGTCCGTAAAGATGATCACAGCGGAAAGAAGGGACAGACGCATTGAAGAACGAGATTGTTCAGAGTAGAATACGATCTCACGCTGCCCTATCACAGCTCCATAAGCCATGCCAGGTCTCAGCACCCAGCCTTCTCTTCCCGTAATTATCCGACCCAAGAACATCTGAGCAAGTATGGCAACGCCGAGCACAATTCAAACTACAGAAACTCAAAACATCACCACTCTAATCACCGTCCCTACGTCCATGGTGATGGTGTCCGTGATGACCACCTCCCCACTGTTGCTGCTGCTCATGCTGATGATGCTTATTCACCCTGAATACCACATGTCAGCATTCTCAATACCCCCAACAATGTTATGATCCCAGAAAGAGGGGGGCAAAAAAGCTCAAGAATAGGTGGGTGGGCGAAACTCACTCATGCTTTCCAAAGTCCTCAAGCTTGCTCCCTGCAAAAGCGCCCACGCCGGCAGCCAGCAGCGAGCCCATGATGCCCGTACCACCCATCTTGTGAGCCGCGAACCCGGCCGCCGCACCACCTGCGAGCCCGCCCATCAGGCCACGGTCCTCGTCGCCGGGCTGTTGGCCCTGCTGCTGCTGAGCATACTGTCCAGGCTGCTGCTGCTGCTGGTACTGCCCCGGCTGCCCGTACGGCACGGGTGAGTGTCCACCGTATCCCTGCTGTGGTGGTGGGGTGCCATACTGTCCGTCACGGTACTGATCTGGAGGACCGCCTGCATATTGGGGCTGTGGAGGCGGGTACCCTTGGCCCGGGTGGCCGTAGCCTGGGGGAGGCGGGGGGCTGCCACCATAGCCCTGGGGAGGGGGAGGACCTCCGGGATGGTGGCCGTGCGGGGGCTGCTGGAAGGGTGGGCCCTGGTGGTGAGGCGAGGGCGAGCCATAAGTGTGCTGGGGAGGGGGTTGGTAGCCGCCCTGGGGTTGGTATGGGGAGTGCGAAGGAGGATAGCCGCCCTGTTGTGTGAAACAGAAAAAGGGAGTGGGTTAGCATAAGCAAGAGACCTGGCTACTGTTGTTGTTGCCGCGCGAGCGAGCGAGCGAGCGAGACAGAGAGAGAGACAGAGAGAGAGAGAGAGAGAGAAAGGAGGGAGGATTGGGGGTTCTGTGTAGTTTACGAACCTGCTGGGAGTAGTCGGGTGGTCCTTGGTAGCCCTGCTGTTGGTAGCCACCTGGCGCAGGAGACTGATAGTCACGGTTGCCGCCGCCAGCACCAGAGTAGTAGTCGTTGGCGGACATGATCAAGATAAGGGGAGTGGAGGTTTGGTAGGAGAAATTGGCTTTGTTTGTTTGCTGTATCTGTATATTGATGTGGAGAAAAGAAAAGGAGAGAGAGCAAGATATTCAGGGTCCAAAAGTGTTGGTGGTGATGACGATGAGACAGAGGAAGGAGAAAAAGAAGAAGGGAAGGCGAAGCTTGATGACGGTTGGAAACAGCAGCTAGAGTTGTTAAATGGGAAACACAAAACCCTCGCCCCTAGCATCAGGGATGCGGTGCAAGCTTACACATTGCACCAACGCTACTTACACATAAAGTACTATGGTAGAGGCCACAGTCACGGTCTCGAATTGCGCCTCCTGCTCCTCCTCTTGCCTCATGCTAACCCGGCACTGCCAGAACCCTCCAACAACCACATCAAGGGACCATCGGAGGGAAGGATTCGGCCTGTTGGCTAGGCCCGCTGAGAGCTGCTGACTTTGTGCGTCCTTCCTTTGATGCCTCAGCATCTGCAGTCAGCAATGGGCAGCCACCAGCTGAAGCTTTTCTTGGGCTACCTCCCAGCTGGCCTTCAACTCCTCGCGGCACCAAAGGACTTACCCCACAATATGGGCTGAGCTGAGCGTCCTGGGGGGCTGGCGTCGTCACCTCAGAAGTCACCGAACGAGCCGGAGCGATCTCGGGGGTCTGCGGGGACGTGGGGCAATTTTTGCACATCATACCGTAGTACAGCAAACAAAAAAAAAAAAAAAAAAAAAAAAAAAAGCTCAGCCACACAGGACCAACTGAACAAGGTGACAGCGCCACAGAGTTCCGCGTCTCGGTTGTAAGTAAAGCCACTTTTTTGTCTACCCTCGGGAATACTAAAAGGAAAAGAACGAGTTCCGTCCGCTTGTGTTCAAGCCAGGCAGAACAAGCTGAAGGGGAACCCCTGCACAAAACCCAGGTCCGGGCTTCTGCGGCCCAAGCTGCGGCCATCATCGAAGCACCCTATCTATCCCTAATGAGGCAGAGCCTCCTGCCCATCAGCGCTGGAAACACACATACACACACACACAGACACACACACAAACACTGCGTGCCTCCTGCAAGAGAGCGATTCTCATCTTGTCAGTTGTACCGATAAAGAAAGAGAGAGAGTTTGTGTGTGTGTGCGCGTGTGTGCGTGGGGGAGACAACAATGGGCGCATCTTCGGGCCTTGACTGTCAAAATTGAGGGCGAAAAAACAAGTAAATGACATTTCAAAGTCCCCTGCATGAAGAGAATGATGAACGTGATATCGATGTGGTTGAAACAAGGCAAAACAGAAAAAGTCAACGTAACCCTCACTCAAACGTCTGCCGCCCCACGACTTTGTATCATGTCCGCCTCAGAAAGAGAAAGAAACAGGAAAGAATACACCAATCACGACCGACACCACTTGGAAATGTAATGTTACCTTTTCTCCCTTCTCTCTCTCTCACACACACTCTCTCTTTCTTTATTATTCTCAATCAAATTCCATGTAGAGCGATGCACGTCAGGCGCTTTCCCCACATGAGACCGCCCTACCTACCCTGCGTTTCTTCCTTACATGTGTGTGTGGCCTGGTCCCAAAACCCCCACGGGGCAGCTGGTAGGTAGATGGTGCACCCCTGCTTTTCTGTTGTCTTGTGTCAGACCATGCGAACCCGTCCCTTTTCTTCTTCTTCTTCTTCTTCTTCTTCTTCTTCTTTGGTATGGAAAGGAAACCAAGGAAACAAAACCGGTTCAGACCGACGTGGGTGGACGAACGCGTGGGAGAGAGAAAGAGAGGGCATGGGTCAGGTGTGAGTGGGGAAGGGAGGGGTGACAGGAGCGATATTTCCTCCAGTGACAGATCAGGTCTTTTTCATTTGCAATATCGACTCGAGAACAACGGTATAGGTTGAAGGGGGGCGGGGGGGGGGGGGTTCCCCAACCATGGTACATTGATCCGTGGTCCGGATGACAGTAGCGTATACGTGTGCCGTCCCGCGCGCGCGCGCCTGTCAGTATAAAAGAAATGTGGGACAAAAGATTTCTCGACAAGGTAAGTGTGCGTGTGTATGTGAGGTGGGTATCCCTCCTCCTGTACGACAGCCCTGCCAGACAATATCGGCATCAGACGACCCTCTTCAGCCCCAAAAAAATTCAAGGAAACACAAGCAGACAGAAATTGACATCTCAACACCTGCTGCGGCGGTGAGGCTTACGGCCTGCTCCCACACCTTGGATCTGAACATCACACCTTGGCTTGTCCTCGACCGGCAGGTAGGACTACAAACTAGCCACCACTCAGAACGCCTCACTTCTAGTAGTAGGAGGATTGTTTATGATTGTCAAGTTTCCCCTTCCCCCCCCCCCCTCTCTCTCGCTGTATCTCTCTTTCTTTCCTGATCGGGTTGGGCTTTATCGTATGATCTAGTTGCGCTGTGTCAAGAGACAAGTCGGCCAGCCGCGCCGATGGCTGGGCGACAAGTCACACACCTCTCTCGTGATTACGAGCAATCCTTTTAATTGTCGATAATACCACTGTACCATGGTTTCCAACATGTTCAATTCCACCGTCCCCCCCTCCCCCATTTCCTTCATCATACATGTGCACAATTTACGCCTGCAGAATCGGCCTTTTGAGTGATAGAGGCGCACATTGTGCATCTCCGTCTAGCGGATGAAAGGGCGGGGGGGAATGGATTTGTGCTGATGCACTCCTGTACTCAGCGCTGCCGGACTCCGTCAGATCAGGTACTGATGTTCTCTAATCTCCACACAACCGTCAATTCGTGTAGGCGACGTTCACTGCACCTTCATAGGTGAGGTGTTCTTCCTCACTAGAGGCTTTGCCTGCCTGCCTGCCTGCCTATCTACCTGGCTTCTGATGGTTTCGCATTCAAGCAAAAGGTAGGTCCAGGTGCTCAGAAGATGACAAGGAGGTATCCAACCCCGAGGTACTTCACCAGTTCAGTGCTATCCAGAGCCACATCATAAGCGAAAAAGAGATTGGCTCAGCGGACACAAAAGCGACTTCGTCGGCAGTTGTTCCAGGACAAGTCCATGCGGCGATCCTTTGAGAGACTCTCGTATTGATCCAAGCGATCATCTTTCTCTACGAGAAAATTGTAATACTGCCTCGATCGGGGATAGCGGCAACCAATGAAAAGGGAAAAACCACACAAGACGGCCCCATCCCTAATCACGATATGATCGACTGTGGAGAGGTAGTTGGCAATTGAGTGAGCAGCGTGCCGTGATTTAGCTGAGCGCTCCAAGGTGGTGGGACCGGGGATGAGAAATATCGGCGTCGTGATATTGCCAGGCACCAAACATTGAAGGACCTCGAGAGTGAAGGAGAGGAAGACAAGAATAAATGAGGCTGACGGTGACAAGACCGGGTCTTCTAGGAAGGTGGTACACTTCTTGTGTCGATGTGATGAATTGTCCGGACAGAAACAGGAGGCCGGTGAGAGACACCAGGTCATCTTTTGCGTGGTACTGTGATGCGCATGACAGGAAAGTCTTAGTGATCCGATGCTCGTCGTTCGCCTCGTCGGATGAGAGCACCCTTATGCCTGGGTCAACGAACGAACAGGGGGTGCAGACCCCTGCGAAGACCGTTTGACAGTTTCCCGACGGCCATATATAAAGTCGTCGTTACCGACCAGAGGGGTACACCTGGAAAGACTTGTTTCCTCCCCAAGGACAGATCTCGTGCGACAATCACCATATCATCATCATCATCATCATCGTTGTCTCTTTGACCAGCTGCTCCTCTCTCGACGCAAGACACCTTTGTCGATTGTGTCGAAACACTCGTCCTCTGACTCTGCCCCCCCCCCCCCCTTTTTGGGTCTTTTTCACACAAGCACACTCGCTCTCTCACACACACATTTATACAACCACAAACGCTCCTTTCAGCACATTTCCACAACCAGTGGCCTTCCTCTGACAATCTTTTGAATCTCGGTACTCTCTTCCAGGCTGACTGACTGTCTGCAAGATGAACGCCAAGGTCCGCGAAATGATCAACCAGATGAGCGTAGCGCTCTGTCAGCACCATGTCCTGGGATGTCCGAACAGGGCAATGGCTGGCGGGAGGCTCTGTGAATTATGCGCGAAGGTCGGCTGCCAGCACCACGCTTGATGTATCCTCAAGAGACTGCCACTTGGCCCTCATGTCGACAGTCATACCATCTCAGGGGGGCGTATCCAATCTTCTTCTTCTTCAATGAAAGAGTATAAAAATCAAAACACACGCACAAAACCCCAAAAAGCAGAAAATACGAGGGAGAGACGGAAATGGAAAACTGATCATATCACGGGCTTTTGACGACTGATTCTGTGTGGAGAAATCATACCTCTGGTAAGATGGCTTCAGCGTGGAAGGAAGGGGTTTAGGAAAGACCAAGACGAAAAGATGAAAGCAGGAACAACACCGGGTTAGCAGTATGGTGAGGAGAGCTCGAGGAAGTCTTTGTTGTAATTAAGGCTATCATGGCAACGAAAAGTGGAAAGCGCAGGACCTTTTAATGGTAATTTGAGAAGGGAAGACCGAACTTTGGAAGTGAGGAAGGAACCTTTTTGGAGGCATTTTGTGATATTATGGCGGCTGTTTGATCAACCATGCGATTGCTCGAGGGAAGCCTGTTTCTTTTCAATTCGTTCCCTTTTCATACCCTTGGTAGAATAGGGAACAATCTAATAACAGCAACACTTATCATCCAGTATGATACAGCCGCTCGTTGCATTTAGAGAAAATCACACGGTGAAGTCGACCGCGTTGCAGGCATAGCTCCGGGGGGGGGGGGCGCGTCGTTGAAAAATGGCTGCTCAAGTGACGATGATGAGTGGGTTGGTGGAGATAATTCAAGCATGAGACGAAGAGGAAGAAAAGATCTAGGGAGGCTTCGAGACTGCCTCCTTCAATGCATGACACAGACGTACCCATCAGGAATGAAGGAGGAAGCCTGGGGACGGCACCCGCAACGGGCCTCGGTAAGCTGAGCTGACACTGTACAAATAAATATAGGACGATATAGGACAAGGCACAAGGGATGAGGGACGGGCCAATCATCCACACAATCCGTCCATATTGGGAGCACTTGGAGGGGCCATGGCAGCGTGGCAGACTGGGAAATATCACGACAATCAATGAAAGGAAGTGAGCCTGCATCGTATGTGTCTGTGTGTGAAGGAAGTAAGAAGGTCAATGCCGTGTCGTTGGAAGCCTGCTCCTATTTCTCCTCGGGAGTACAAGTCCCCTGTACCCTGCCAGCCATATGATGAAAGATGAAACACAGACTCGGCCCATGTCTCGACTTGCCGTTCGTGGCCGAGGGCATTTACCAGTTCACCGGAAAAAAATCGAGTACGGCCGTATTGTTTCCCAAAGAAAGCCAGACGGCTTCAGAAGATCATGATTTCGTGTCGATTATGTTCACTCATCCCTGAGAGGGAGAAGATAACTATGCAACAGGAAAGCCTTGAGCTGCCGCTCCATCCTAGCTTCATACCCCCTCCTCCTTCTTCTCCCTCCAAAACGAGAAAGATGCGAGCCACCTATCTCTTCCATCCTCTCCCTCCAGACATCTTGTCACGGGCCAACCTTCCTATCCGTCTTTCTCTTATCCAGCGTCTAGAGACTCTAGCCTGACCAAAGAAAAGTCATTGCGCCAGCTGGTGGAAGACAGCCGGTGATGAGCTCAATGGGACAAAAGAAAATGCGAAGCGATTTCGCGAGAGAAGTGAATGATGCAACGTTGGTATCAAAAAAAAAAATAGCCTGTGGCCCTACTCCAGACTCGACCACCACAAAACTCCAATCGGCCCATCCCCTTGCGAATCCAAAGAAGAAGAAAAAAAAAAATCGCTTTGCTGTAGCTCTCCATAATTTCGTGCTGGACGTGGAGGGTAGTAGACATTAAGCCGAAGTAAAGTGTCAGCCTGTCCGTATCAACACGCGAACAGGCCGATTAAGGGGCGCGTCGGGCATCTAGAAGAGCATGGCCACGGCACCCAGGACACTGAGCAGCAGACCACCCTGAACGGCCTGAACACCAGCCGCCGCAGCACCGGTCGAAGAGGTGCTGGCGGGAGCGCTGGTGCTGGTCTCGGAAGACCCAGAGCTGGCGGTGCTCAGAGCGGTCGAGGTGGCCTTGGCGCTGGTGCTCTTGAGGGTGGTGGAGTTGAGGCGCACAACACCGGTGCCGGTGGCGTAGGCGGTCGTGTTTCCAGCAGGGAAGAAGGTCGAGGTGGTGCTGGCGGGCGTGGAGGTGTTGGAGGACACGGCCGAGGATGCCACGAGCACAACAGGGGCGGGGGTCGATGAGGTAGACAAGACCGAGGTGAGGGTCACGGTCTTGGTCAGGGACAGCGTCGAGGTCGTGGTGCCGCTGGTGGTATCCTGAGCGGCGACCAGGCCGGAGCCCGCGGCGAGGACGGTGAGAACGATGTTTGAGATCTGCATCTTGGATGTTGCGTGGAAAGCTCTTGAATTTTCGGATGATCTCGTGGGGCAGTTCGAGGTCTTTTAAGTCTCCAGGTGAAACCAGCAAGCTGACAGATGTGGGTGAGGGATGTGGTCTCTCGATGGGCCGGGCCGCGGTCTGTCGAGGTACGAATTTAGATGGTATCAAACGGATAAATTTATCTCTTGCCAACAGAAGAACGCAACGTCGTCGACGACTTTTTTTTTTGGATGTTGCTTTGAAATGGATGGATTGATTGATTGATTGGTTGTAAGGAGTGGAATGCCGCACGGAGCAGGCTGAGCGAGTGTGTGTATGTTGTTGCGATTTGCGCAAACAAGGTGGCGGTTGAGCGAAGTGAGCGAGGGGGGCGAAGTAAAAAGTAAGTAAGTAGCACAGGCCTGGTGGAGGGATGCGCACTCCCTCTCCTTTTCTATAGGCAAGAATGTTCTCCTCCTCGTCCTCCTTCTCTTCTGGCCTTGCATGCAATTTCACCAAGGAGTGGGTTCTGCAAGGGACGCAGGAACTCCCCACGGGCTAGAGTGGGACGAGATTGAGCCTATGGAGGCACTTGCCTGGGTTGTGCGCTTAGCTGGCCGACCAATCTCCATCAACCTGCGGGCCCAAACGGGAAGGGGCCCAACACGGTGCCATCATAGTAGTGCCATGCCACAGATTATGGTAAGTACTTAAAACACTATGGCACTTGTAGCACATGGGGTTCCCTAGCCAGAGGGGCTCTCTATACTGTCAGCTCCAACACTGCTAAACTGCTGACAATAGACATGCTGAGCTTGGAGACGGCCGTCTGGTCGACCCTACCAATGCCTCCTTCCACTGCCTCCTTGTAAAATGTGCATGATTTTCGTTAGAGCCAGGCGAGGGGGGGAACGTCTCACTCAGATGGGGGCCTTCCCCCCCAGCGAGCGCCTTTTCCAGCGGGCAGAAGAGGTGACCAAGTGCACTTGGAAGGGGCTATCTTGAACCCAGGTTAGACTGGCCGTTGCCCCCACCTGTCTCAGGAACCGGGCCGCCATCATTGGCTGGTCGCCATGAGGCCTGCAGGGTTCCACCCAAGCGCATAAATACCCTGTACCTGAACCTTGCTTCATCGTTGATAGGGATCCTTCAAGTCCTCTCTTCTCTGACATTGTGACAAAAGACACCACAATAGGGTCAAGATTGTGACCTGCACTCGTCACGATGATCTGTACGATGATCCGTATAAGAGCCCACAGTCTTCATTCGGAAGATTCCCTTGCAGCTCCTGCTGCCAAACTGGTTCGTGACAATGCCGATGCACGACCCCTCCTCGACTCTGGTCCCTGATCGTGATTTTGCCTTCTTCACCACCATCACAGAGTTCGTCACCGCGTCATGGACCACCCATGGACCGATTCCTCTCTTGCTGGTATCGAACAACAGAAGAAGCAATTACACCGGCTATGCCCCCGTCCCGCAAGAGGAAGCACGCACATCTCTTTTGGGCTCCCATCGGTGATTACGATTTCCCCACGGGAAATGTGCTACTACAGAGACTGTCTAACCCTCGACCACCCACGTCGGTGCACCACTATGTATCCATAACTATGGTTAATGATCATACTACATGATAACCGTGCCTCTAAGTTTTCAAAGAAGCTTCACTTATGAGGGCCCAGAAATTACACCATGCCGATGGAGACCGTCCCGTCCTGCTTCCGAAAGGGGACAAGAGGCCATGTTTTGCGCACGTATGCAGCCCCGTCGCAATTTCCTGGCGGCACCAACAACCACTCCACCTTCTATCTCACAAACCCAAGCGACAACACTTGGTCCGGGGACATCGTGACAACTCCTGGATCTAGCCTCTCCGAAAAGCACGAGGATTCACTGATCCCTCTGCATCTGGCCACACGCTGGTGCTCTTGACCAATGGGACTCCGGCGACGAGAGGCAGACGAGGGTTCGGAGGAGCGCTTCGCTGCATTTCTCAGAGGCGGACTCATTACGATGATTGGACTCCGCATGTGTTACGCTGGGAGTTGTTTCGTCCACGGCGCAGGCGTAGTCCACGGTGATTGGGTCCGTCCTTCGAGGCCCTCTCGGAAAATGATGGTCCAGGCCACGACACGATCCACACCCGCAGCACTCAGACCTGTGAGACCTCTTTCTGTGCCCATCAATAGTGTCGAGAATGAGGCGCTACCGTCTCCCACTGGCGTGGCGCAGGAAATCCCGGCCCGGTGCATACCTTGGTCCCCATGCGCAATCCACTACGCCTGTACGGTTTGTCCTGAGACTGTGGTACGGAGGCGGAGCGGTGTGAGCATGAGCATGAGTACGGGCACGTGCGTGGGACTCGAAATCCGAAGTAGTGCCACAACCGTATCTGCACGTGTGGTCGCTGTGACACCGAGTGACACAGCCCATGATGGCCATGTCCACGCTCTTGTTCCGACAGAAAGGTGTCCAGGTATCGAGAAACCTCGGTGAGAATCCGCTACCGGTCGCCTGCTCGGCGATTCTCTGCACCACGGGCTGGATTCGCGGTTCGCTGCAGCAGAAGCTCCAGGAGATCCGTTGTCTTCTCAACGGGCTGACGCTGGCGAAGCAGCAGGCCGAGGATCTGGTCGACAGCCCCTTGAAGGACTCCAGCCTATGAAATGAGTGGTGGTCGTCGTTCCCGATCGCCCCTAGAAGATGCATATCCTGCTGCATGAGCTCCCACCCGCTCATGTCTCGCGAGGACGTCTTCGATGAGCCAATCGAGTTGTCGCATGCTGGCAGAAGCTGTGCTGCATCTAAGGCCATGAGGCATTCTTGATTATCGTGGTGAGTGCTCTGTTCCCGCTTGGTGCTCTTTTTGTATTCATTTTCCACACACTTCAGCCTGCCCAGCTCTTGCTCGCAGTCTCACTCGTCTGAAATCTCTCGAAGTCGGGTCTCACTGGTGACACCATCATCCTTCATCTTTCTCGTCATCTGGATTGGCCGAGGCTTGCAATTCCTGTAATTCATGCTTGATGCCTCTCTTCTCGATCAACTTCAGTACTTGGGTCCTATCGAGGCCTTTCAGCTCCCCCTTCACTCTCTTCTTGTCGTCCACCTTAGCCGCACGCCTGCTCTTCTCTTCTCCTATGGTGACGGCAGCCTTCGAAGCCAGTCCCACCCCCTTCATCGTCTCTGCCATCTGGCCCAAATGGTCGTGGATATATTTGACCCTCTTGCCGATGGTTTCCGTCGCCAACTGGTTTTGTCCCGAGTGGACACAGGCGGTGTCATCCGGATGATGCAGGCCCAGCTTCGTGCTACACTCCTCTGAAACGGCGTGCTCGCCCGGGTAAGTCTTCTGGATGTAATCGATAGGGTCGTTGGCTCGAGAGATCGGCTTCGGCGATTTTCTCGTTTGGTCCCTTTGGAGGGAGCAGGAGGCATATGTTCAGCCGAGGCGGATTGTCCCTATTGGTCGATCGTGAAAACCGTTTTCATAAGTGGTGAGCATCGTCTTCTCCAGGAAAGATCTAGCATGGAAGGGAGTTTCAGGCCCTTTTGAAGTTTCTGATCCCAAACACACCTCTGTTCCTGTAGAATTCGAGCTGAAGTCCCGAGCACGTACCATCGGTGCTGCCGCGCGGCGACATCTCTGTTTCGTGCTGGCGATATTTCCTCAAAATGATGCATATCTCACCTGTTAACAATGATACTGCAAATTGTGGTTGTTCCAACCCAAGACCTTTCAATGGACGCTCTCATGGCTCAAAGGGACGTTGGCTGCACATCCCAGCCCTGTGCGCGTCCCACAGCTGAGCAGTATCAAGTGGCCGGAGACTGCTGAACAAGGGGAGAGAAGCCTACCGAGATTCTACTAGATGGCATGAACATTGGATCTAAACAGCTCAGCTCTTCTGAAATTGCGAAGTGCCAGCATTTGGTCGTCTTTTTAATAACTATGATGAGTTGCGACCGTTGAATGACTTCCGACTTGGACAGATCTCAAGACCTGGTCATTAGCTGCTAGTTTGAATGAGTACCAAAAAAAAAACCAAAACCCTCGCTTCGGCAAAACTCACCAGATGAGAGAGATTCAAAGTACTTGAGTAAATATGATAAACAGTTTCGATAATGTTCTCAGGCTACGGATACGCCTGTGAGAGGTGCTGCCAGTACATACAATATGAGTAGCTTCTTTTGATTAGTGATTATAGATATGATGCAATGCAAGTCATGTACGACCACACGAAATTGATACTATTCCGAATTATTTTCTTTTTGCCTTCATTACTCTTCATTGGCTATGAGTGGTAAGCATCTCTCAACTACCCTAGCAATTCCCCAGAACTAACCACTGCCAAGTAACTACAGTATAGGGGAGGCTCAGTGGGGGTCAGGGGTCCGCCCAATACTTCACCAGGACCCTGATAGCTCCTTAGAGCCAAGTCCTCTCTCCTTGTGCAAGCCACGCGTGCCGATCGGGCCGGCCCACCTCAGCACGAGACACCACCACCCCTCCTCCCCTACCTCCCAAGAACGGGCCACGACGAACGGAATAGGACCAGCGAAAGCGTGCGAGCGAACCACAATACACAGGGAGCATCAAGCACTGGCTGCTGAGACCATCACTGCTGCTGGTGTCAGAGTGCAACCACGCCTATTCCTTCTTATTGCCAACGAGGAACGCCGACTAAGCAGCGCGACCCCTCCCCCTACTTGGTCCCCCCTTTGTCCTTCCCCTAAGCGCATCACGAGAAGACATCACCGCCAAGGAGAAAAGAAAGCAGCCCATCATGGCTTCCGAGGCAGCCAGCGTCAGTACGTCAGCAGAAGGCGCCAGCAGCACGCCCGCCGCCGAAGCAGCACCAGCGCCCACATCCACGACGTCCGCTTCTACCCCTGCGTCTTCAGCAGCAGCCGACCCCACGACAACGACAACAGCTGAGGCACCATCCACATCAACACCAGCAGCAACAGCAACAGAAGAAGCAGCCGCTGCACCGGCCAAAGCAGCAGCATCCTCCTCTTCCACCACCACCACCACCACCAAGGCCAAGCCCAAGGGCAAGAACTACAGCATCGACCCGGCGCTGTACATCTACACCTCGCTCACCGCCGGCAACATGCACATCGTGACGGCCACTTCGCGGCTTGAGACGATCCTGCGCGCCAACAGGGTGCCATTCAAGGCGACGGACCTCGCGACGGACGAGAAGGCGCGCATGCTCTGGGGCAGGCGGGCTGGCAAGACGGCCGAGGGGAAACCGAGGCGGCTTCCTGCCCTGGTGCAGTTGGGTTTGGTCTTGGGGGTATGTTCTGTTCCTTGGCTGCAGTCGGCGTTGTCTTTTTCTCTTTCCCACTTTCTGTGTTTTTCTTTCTCATCGGAGACAGACCGGCTAATGGTTTTTTTTTTTTCCTTTCCAACGGATTGTAGGACCTCTCCGAGATCGAGGAGTGGAACGAGTACGGCGAGCTCAAGCAGCACGTCAAGATCTACTACGACGAGTTCACCCAGCCCAAGAAGGGCTCCATCGCCCCCGTGCCCAAGTACAAGCAGCCCGCGAACAAGGAGGCCCACCCCCCCGCGGCCCTCAACCCTCCGCCTCCCGCACCGCCCCTGCCCGACCTGGCCAGGGAGGGCGCCAAGAAGATCGCGGCGGCCGTGTCCCAGGCCCACAGCTCCAAGCAGCAGCTGAAGAAGGCCCCGCAGCAGCAACAATCACAGCAGCAGAGCGTTAAGAGCGTAGCCGAGGAGGCGGCGGAGAAGGCCACCGAGAAGGCCAGGGCGGCCAGGCAGGCCAGGATCGAGGCGCTGCGGGAGAAGGTGCACGGCACCAAGGCGACCGCCAAGGAGGTTGGAGAGGGCAGCGGCGGCGGCGCAGAGCCGCCCGCCGAGGGGATCTCGAAGCTGTCCATCGCGTCGGCATCATCCCCGGCGGGCGCCGGTCTGCAGTCCCCGACCTCGGGCGCATGGGGCAAGGATGCCAGCAGCATCGGCGGCATCGCGGCACAGACCGTCCAGAGCCCCCTGAGCTCGAGCTGGAAACCGCCTGCCGAGACGAGCCTGGCACCAGAGGACACCTTTGCGGGCGCGCGGGTCGCGAGCGCGAGTGCGGACGAGATTCAGCGGATCGAGAGCGAGGAGGCCATTCGGGAGGAGCCAGAGCCAGAGTCCAGCAGTGAGGATGACAGCAAGGGGGAGAAGGAGGAAAAGCAAGGGACTGAAGGGGCAGCGGCGGCAGAGGAGGAGAAGAAGGCCGACGAGGAAGCTTGAATCCATGTCCTTACAAATATAAATTACAAGAAAGAAAGAAAGAAAGAAAGGAAAAGGATTGGCGGT
The DNA here is from genome assembly GCF_011745365.1 of Cryphonectria parasitica EP155. Classification (NCBI taxonomy): domain Eukaryota; kingdom Fungi; phylum Ascomycota; class Sordariomycetes; order Diaporthales; family Cryphonectriaceae; genus Cryphonectria; species Cryphonectria parasitica. Next base: position 4,060,187 of record NW_024468910.1, on the reverse strand, counting down.
CACTTTTTTTTGTCATAAGTGTCAATACTTACTTCCTCCTCACTCGGAACTCGTTGATGTGTTTACAGCTGCAACCAGGTTTAATGTATGTGAGACGACAGATAGGTAACTTTGTTTGACACGCAAACCCCAGTCAGTGCATGCTGTATACCTGGCCTTGGTACTTGGTTGGTAGGAACATGGCTCACATCTCAGTGGCCTTCAAAGAGATTGCCTTCAAAGGAAGATTTTGTTGGTTGGGGGGGAGGGGGGGGGGGGGGGAGGATGATGCAAGGCATGTAACCTGGTAAACAGAAACTAGTTGCGCAAGAGCAAAGATCCTTTTCGCACAACATGGTAATGGTTTCTTCCTGGTGTGCAAATCCAAAACATATGCTTTTCTTATTTTCATCTTTCTTCCCTGTTCAACACTTCTGTCCGCTTACACCTATACCTAGTCATCATATAAACCCTCATCATCACTACCCGTCCCAGTCTGAAACCCCGCAGCAACGGCCTTGCCCTTTCCTTTATCCCTCCTCGAGAAGACGCCGCCATTCACACTGTCCTCCTCATCCTCCTCGTCGACATCATCATTGTCGTCATCACTACCCATGGCGATGGCTTTGCCTTTGCCCTTGCCCATCGTTGCAACCGCTGCTTTTCCCTTGCCCTTGGCGCTCAGTTTCCCAGCCGATACTCCTCCACCACCACCACCACCACCAGATACCGATCGCCCGGTCATTTGAAGCGGCGCCGGCGTCAGTCTCGTCGCCTTCTTCTTATTCTTCTCGTCGTCGTCAGCCTCGCCCTCACCCTCGCGGCCACCTTCAAACGTGGCCCTGACGCGCTGGTAATGTGCAAGCTCGCCCGCCGACACGCTGGGGATCAGCTCGCGGTGCGCAGCCATAAAGTCCTCCTCCGTGACCATGACGGCGATGTCCTCGGGCGTGGCGTGGTGGTCAAAGAAGTAAGCAGTGGTGATGACGTTAGGGGTCTTTTGTTTTTTGGCCCCGTCACCGGCTGCGGCAGCGGCTTCGGCTGCTTCCGTGTTGAGGCGCCTGATTTTTGCGTCGACCTTGGCGGATTGGCGGGTGACGGCTTTGAGCATGGCGTCGCTGCAGAGAGCGTAGAAGTCTGCACCTGTGTATGTGAAGGGAAGCTTTTCTGCAACAGCGCGGAGGGAGGCTGTTGGGTCGAGGACGAATCTGGGAGGAAAGGAAAACGAGGGTCAGTATAATTTGGATGGAAAGGGTAGGGAGTCAAAGAACAAGGGAGAACAGAGAAAAAAAGAAGAAAAACTTACTTCCTCGTCAAGGCCTCCAGGATCCGCAGCTGCTTCTCATGCGTATCCGACACGCCCAGGTACAACATCTTGTCAAACCGACCCGGGCGCAGCAAAGCCGAGTCGAGCAGATCCGGCCGATTGGTGGCGCCAATGACAAAAACACCGCCGGCGCTGTCCTCACCGCTGGACATGCCATCCAGCTCGGCGAGGAGCTGGCTCACGATGCGGTCCATGACGCCGCCGCTGTCGCCCTGATTGCCACGCTTGGGCGCCACTGAATCCAGCTCGTCGAAGAAGACGACGCACGGCCTCGCGTCTCGCGCGCGCTGGAAGACGCGCCGCACGTTGGCTTCGCTCTCGCCGATGTACATGTTGAGAAGCTCGGGCCCCTTGACGCTGAAGAAGTTGAGGCTGTACTCGGTGGCGATGGCCTTTGCGAGAAGGGTCTTACCGGTGCCTGGTGGGCCGTAGAAGAGGATGCCGCTGCGCTTCTTCATGCCTTTGGCAAAGAGCTCAGGACGCTCAAGGGGCAGCTGAATGGTCTCCGAGACGGTGTCCTTCACGTTGTCGAGGCCACCCACGTCGTCCCACGTCACATTGGGGATCTTGGGTGCTCCGATGGCATCGGCAAAGTTCTTGCGCGCAGCATCAACGGCAACATCGAAGTCGGCTGGTGTGAGACCGCGAGCAGAGGGTCCGCCTGCTACCTGTACGTCACGGATGGTAGTTTGGCTGTGTAGGGGGGCGGTAGTTGTTGTGGACTGTGAGGTCAGTTTCTCAAGGCGAGACTGTCGTGCTACGAGCGCTCGGTCGACCACATCGACGAGATCTCCCGCGACCAGGGCGGCCGTCTTCAGCGCAACACTGCCCAGGTCGACGTCAGGATCCAAGTGCAGGCCGCGAGCGTCAATCACGTTCTTCAGAATGGCCTCTCGCTCCCCTTCATCAGGCGCACTCATCTCAAGCTCATGCGTGAAGAGACCTCGCACTCCATCGGGCACCTTGTCAACTTCGGTAGTGGTGGCGATGAGTACTCTGGCATCAGCCAGAATCTCCTTCATCGACGAGACCATCCTGTCAGCCGTGAGAGCCTCGATATGCCTGATCAGCAGTGCGCAGGAAGCAGGGCCACAGCTCATTGCTCGTTCGGCCCTGCTCTTCAGGAACCCTTCCGTCTTTACATCGCTGCCGCCCGAGCCCGCTTCGTTTACGATATCGTATGCGTCCAGAACAAACGTGTGAAGGCCAATGTCAAGGCATGCATCCGAAGCCACAGTGGATTTTCCAATGTTCCTCTGTGTCGACACGAGCAGGATTGCAAGAGGTGGCATGTTGAGGTGTATGGCTCTCTTGCTGGTCGCGGCCGCAAGCAGCTCGCGTAGCCGCCTGCGCAGCGGCGAGATTTGCATCCTCTCTGGCTCCAGCACTGCAATCGGGGAGGGCTGGAGAGCTCTGTCTGGTGGTTTCTTGAGACCCAGGTAATACCCCCACGTGTTGTCCTTGATCCCAGGTATGCGGCTTGTGACTGATCCTGTCTGCTGGAGCAGGGTCATGGAGATGTCAATGCAAGCAACGGAGCCCCAAAGATCTTCCTCGTGGTCCCCATCCTCGGGCCTGTCCTGTCTCAGAGGGACAATGTGGGCGACCTTGAACCATACAACCTCGTCAAGTTTCAGGCCTTGGCCCCTGCTCAGCTTTCTTGAGGCTGCCAGAGACAGAATGTCATTAACGGCAAGGCCATCTGCCTCCTGCAGCGTCCTGCCGAGCTGCGTGTCGATGGGGAAAGCAATCAGGTCGCCACTTTTCACGATCCGCAGCTTCTTCTCAAAGTAGTACTTGATACCAGCCATGACAGCTACCTGCACGTCCCTCTCCACGGACTTGGGCGTTCGGACGTGCCGTAAGGTGACCTCGCGTGCATAAGGCGGTTGTGAGGAGCCCGTCAGTTTGGACAATGGATTCTTGGCTAGCACGGTTGAGCCTCTCTTGAGAGGCGAGATCCGCAGGTAGGGAGGCGACTCGAGATTCGCCAGCAATATGGGCGACGCGTAGGCTGCGGGGCTCGAGGGCTTCTGGAGTTGTGACTCGAAGAACGATGGTCGCCGCCCTTCGGACTTTTTGGAATGGACGATCCTCGTCACGGGCCTGTTCGAGTATCCCTCTGGCAGGCCAAAGACCCTCACAGGTCGCCACTGTGGCTCTTCCTCTGCCACGTCGCCAAAGCTGCCGAGGCCAAAGTGCCCAAATCCGTTGGATGGCGGCTCCTGCGATGCCTCGAGCCTGGCCCAGTCGCCCGAAAAGCAGCCAATCCTGGTAAGATTGCTGATGTCCACATAGACACGAGCCTCCTCGTCATCTTCCGGCACGACTTTCGGATGTAGAAGCTCCGGCGGGATAGGTCTCATGAGGCCCTGTGCCTTAAACAGGCGCCCACGCGGTCTGTCAGGCCGGGCAGTGGTCGCGGTGAAGGTTGAGAAGACCGACCCGGGCGTGCTGACCCCATTTGTCTTCCGCCCGCGGCCCAAGGTCATGGGCGTCCCGGCCGCGATCGTCGAGACGCCACTGGCAGCCGTCGCAGGTAGAGCTGGTGCCTGGAGGGAAATCAAGTCGTCCATCGAATCGTCCGACAGCTCATCCTGCTCGTCCATGGAAAGCTCCGACTCGTCCGTCTCGGTCACGCCGCCGTCGTCGGTACTCTCGGCCTGCATCCTCTCATCATTCTCCGTCCTATATCTTTCCTCAGCAGCCGAGTAGAACTGGTCATTCGCGGTGTCCTCGGCATCCTCGATAACCCCGTTCAGCTGCGAAGTGGAAGAAATGGCGGAGGCCACACGCCCGTTTCGCGAGTGGATGCGTCCGCGGGACACAACGATCTTGGTGGTGGGCGACAGGATGCCCTGCGCAACAGGCTCGCACAGGGTGACCTTTCCGGGGTTCGGCGGCACATGGGTGATGGGGTGGGGTGCTAAAGGCAGCGGGAACAAATCGCCCGCGTGTACAACCTTGAGCGTACCGAGAGCAACACGAAGAGCTGCTTTCAAGCGGTCCTCGGCCGACTGTGCGGCGACAGTGTCCTTGCCCTTGTCCTTGAGCCGGGCTGAGACATCGGGATGGTCCCGAAAGAAGGTGCCCTCTCCGTTCTCCAGCCTCTGTGCGAGCTCACCTTCCAGGTTGACGAAGACGGTGTCCAGGGACAGGGCGACCACATCAAGCACCAAGATCTCGATACCGCTGCGGCTATGGCTGGAAAGTTTGGAGGGCGCGACCTGCTGGAGGCGAGTCGCAAAGCTCTGCAGGGCCAACGACGAGGGCGAGAACTGTACCGTCGAGTGTGCCAGCGCGGCGGACTGCGTGACGGGGACGATGGTCCAGTCGGTGGTCTCGGGCGAGGCATCAGGAGCCCACGGGGCCAAGGCGACGTGTAGAAGAGCATCGGGAAGGAAAGGTTGGTTCTCGTCTTGCTCGCCGTCTGTGCGCCGAAAACCCAAGAGAGATTAGCATTGCAATGAGTGTCTCTGTCTGCCTTTCCATCTCTGGCAGAGCAAGTATAGCAAGGCGCAACACGAACCAAGTCTCAGATGCGGAAACAAGTCAGCGAACAAGTCTTGAGACAGAATACCAACGTCCCCCTTGACATGGTCGTCAAGGACAAGCCTGGCGACCACGGGAGGTTTGTCCTGTCTGCGCCTCCTCTTGCGCTTGCGGTGGGATAAATCGATAGAAGCCGGAGAGGCCATGACCCTGGGGGTCTGAGGAGGAGGAGGAGTGAGAGAAGGCGGGGCAAGACAATTTGTCTCGAGGTGAGTTGACCGACAGCTACAAACGGAGCCGGTCTGAAGTAGCTTGACCCGAGGCTGCGGCGGTGATTTCAGAAGCTCGGGACTTATTGTCTTCTGTGGTGTTGGCGTAGAGCTTGTTGCTGTCTGGCGCCCATTGCGATTCGTCGAGCAGCGAAGAGGGGGGAGAGAAAGAGAGAGAGAGAGAGAGAATACGGCAGCTCGGCAGACGTCTTAGCACTAGCTCTCTGAGTATGCTACGATGCCGACTGGAAGACACAGTCGTCCCAATGGTTTAAGGGTGAGGAGAACGGTCTAGGTGGGAGAGCAAATGGTGAACTCGGCGCTGGAGGTTGAGAACAACCTCGGCAGCAAAGCATAGGCGCGTACAGTGCTACCCACTACACGCTCTAGGGTTGGAGACTAGGGGGAGCCTGGGATAGGCCCGGAAGGAGCACCGTCACAGGGTTAGGGTTTAGGATTTCCCTTTCCTCTTTAGATTTAGTAAGCAGCATTCAACTTTTACATCCACACAAAGCAAGAAAGACTGTACAGTACGCCTACCAGATCCATTTTTATCGTTCATGACATTCCAAGATCTTCAATCGTTCCAAGCGACGCCCCATGACTTGTCTCAGTACACTCAGGAGCCTCCCCGTCTGCAACACCGTGAATAGATCCTCTTTCAGCGATTGATCAGACCAGGCAGTCTCTTTGCCACCGCCTTGCTCTGCCTGCCCTGCCTGCCCTGCCCTGCCCTGCCCTCATGGCTTTTGCTCAGCTCAGCTCGTGCAGACTTTACGATCTATCACCTCTTTGAATAGGATCAGGTGTCAGCTCTCGACGACATCACAAGCTGCCTTGTTTGATCAGGCGTGGTTTGGTCTGATCTTCACATGTCTTTTTTAGTCTCATCCCCAACGGCCCCACACGAGGACGACTCAGCAGCCAATGACTCGCGACACAGAGGGGGCCACCCCCTGCAGAATGACGCAGGGTCGTCTGCCGCTTACCATAGTACAACATGGCGCTGGACCCAGTGTGCTGGATCCAATTCCTCAGCACACCCCATAGCGCACCATGACCCATAATTGTGCCATGGTAGTAGTATAGTAGTATGGATAATGCACATTGACATCTAATTCGCACACTAAAGTACTGCCGCAATATCCACGGAAGAGCACCACCCCGGTGCTAGCCCACACTCCATACTCCTATCAAAGGGGGGGGGCAAGCATGGTCACTAGAGGTTTTAGTCGACCCCGTTGTCCCTTTCAAGAATGATGAACTGACATAGTTGACGTTGACACTGGCGTTGACATCTGAAAATCCCCTACCAGCAGGCCTTTTTGTTGTATATTTTTTTTTCTTCCCTGGACCGACCCGCTTACTTACCTTTTATTTATTAGTCTTCTAATGTTCTTGAATAAAGGATCATGACGTTGGTTTTCTTCTGTTCATAATTATCACTATTATCATCACTTCTCTGGTCCTACAATCTACGACCCAAGATTTGTTGCTGTTGCTGTTGTCGTTGACATTCCTTTCGCTTTGCTCTTGAGAAAAGGCATCGCAGCACACAAATTGATTGACTTGTTACAGTCAAAGAGGAGCGAGCCCCTTATGCATTGTTCAGCCTGTCACGTTCACGACAACAAGAGATGACGGGCGGCAGCGACTCTACAGCGCAGGGCGCGGCCAGGCCAAAGGGGGCATCGGCGATAGCGCGGGCCGTCGAGTTTACCAAGCAGGCCGAAAAGCTGTCGCACAAGACCCCTGAGCAGGGCGACGCCGAGGTCGCTGCCGAGGCCAAGTTCGTTACACCTCTGGATCCAGTCCTCGTCACGAGCGATGGCAACAGACTGCCTGGCGTACCGCTGCCCGAGGCGCACAAGCTGAACAGCCTGAAGAGCGAGCTGGAACAGGATGGGCCGTCACATGAAGGAGAGGAGGCGGAGGAGGAGGAGGAGGAGGACGACGACGACGACAAGGAAGAGGGGGAAGGAGAGGGAGGAAAAAAGGATGACACTGCGCAGGGCATCCATGTGGCCTCCGTGTCCAACGGCAAGTCGCTGCAAAAATCAGCTGGCGGGACGCTGCGCAAGGCAATGCCGCCCTCGCACACGAACCCGCTGTTCCCGCCCCTGCCCCTCTATGGCCCGCCTTCGATCGTGCGAGACCTGCAGTGCGCGACCTTTCGCGTGTCCTCGTTCTTCCTGAGCATGTCCTTCCTAGGTGTCATTGTTCTCGGCTCGCTCTTCACCAGCATCCCCACCGTCGTCAGAAATGCGTGGCTGCGCCTGACCTTTCGCAATCCGGACCGAGACCGACCCTTCTACGAGGAAGAAATGCGGCGCGCGGCCGCACGGAGGGCGATGGAGCGGAACTGGAAGAGACGGCCGTCCCAGGAGCGCATCCCAGCGGACCACGAGATGCCTGTGGACAACGACGGCTACGAGCCCACCGAGGGCGGGCCAGATCCAGTCAAGTGCGACGTGGGTTACTACGCCCGCCGCGTCGGGCTGGACGTAGAAGAGTTCGAGGTCCAGACCGAGGACGGCTTCATTATTGACCTGTGGCACGTCTACGACCCGCGCGAGTACGAGGCCCTGCAGCCCGAGGACCGTGGCCCCCGCGGCCCAGACCCTTTCACCGGCGGCTCACGACAGCAGAAACGGCAGAAGAAGAAACAGAAGCAGCAAGAACAGCAGCAGCAGCAGCAGCAGCAGCAGGGCGCTAGAAGACGGCTCCGCGACCCAGATGCCCCCCGCAAGTACCCCGTGCTCCTCGTGCACGGCCTGCTTCAGAGCGCGGGCGCTTACTGCGTCAACGACGACCATTCGCTCGCCTTCTGGCTCTGTAAGGCCGGCTTCGACGTCTGGCTGGGCAACAACCGGTGTGGCTTCCGCCCACGGCACGTGCTGCTCGACTACGGCGACCCGCGCATGTGGTGCTGGAACATCCGCCAGATGGGCGTGTTTGACCTGCCGGCACTGACCTCGCGTGTGTTGTACGAGACAGGTTTCGCCAGGTGTGGGCTCATCGCGCACTCCCAGGGCACCACCGAGACCTTTGTGGCGCTCGCCAAGGAGCAGCGGCCCGAGCTGGGCGAGAAGCTGAGCGTGTTTTGCGCGCTGGCGCCCGCTGCCTATGCGGGGCCCCTGATTGGCAAGATGTACTTCAAGTTCATGCGCGTCATCACGCCCGCCATGTTCAGGCTGATGTTTGGCATTCATGCCTTTATCCCGATTATGATGACCATGCACGGGCTCTTGCCCTCTGGGTTGTATGGGTGGCTGGGATACAAGGTCTTTTCGTTCCTGTTTGACTGGTCGGATACCAGGTGGGACCGTGGGCTGCGCGACAGGATGTTCCAGTTCGCTCCCGTCTATGTCAGTGCAGAGAGCATGAGGTGGTGGCTCGGGAGGGAATGTTTTGCAAAGCATGTGAGTGTTTTTTTTTTTTTTTTTTTTTTTTTTTTTTCCTTCTTTTCTTTCTTTTCTATGCTGTTTGTTCTTTTGCCCACTCGTCTCGTTTCTATTTCCTTTTGTTCTCCTAAAGGCAACTTCAAGGCAGAGTTTGAGTAACAAGTTGGACTGACAAAGATCGTGCAGAAATGTATCCTCGCCACCAAAGAAGAATGGCGCGCCGAAGAGCGTGAGGACAACAACAACAACACCGACGAACCCCCTCACAGCCCACTCACGCCCACCGCCTCCCCTGCCAAAATCCTCTCCCGGCGCCGGACCAGCTCAAGCGCCACTGCGCACCCTCCAGGGACCCGATCTCCTACTCGAAAACACCACCACCACCCCAAGGGCGCACGTGCGTGGTACAATTCCCAATCCCCTCCCTTTGCACTGTGGGTTTGCGGCCGCGACAACCTCGTGGACGGCAACAAGATCCTGCGGCGGTTCGAGCGCGGGCGCGAGCCCCAGGCCAGGCTGATCCACCGCAAAGTGATTCCCGAGTACGAGCACCTGGACGTCATCTGGGCCATGGACGCCGAGACCCAGGTGTTTCGGGAGGTGCGGGAGGTGCTCTGGCGGACTGTGCCCGAGGGAGACAGAAGTCGGTGTCGGGTGCCTGCTGGGTGTGAGGATGTAGCGGTTTGGGTGGACGACAGGGTGAAGAGGAGAGGGGGTGATGAGGGTGATGAGGGCGATGAGGAAAGGGAGGGCGAGGAGACGTTGGTCGGCAGTAGTGCTGGTGGTGACGGGGTTGGGGGCAGGGAGAGTGTCGAGACCTCGAGCAGCAGTGATGAGCTGTCTGCGTCGTCATGAGCTTACGGATGGAACGATGATGGAACATGTGTTATGTCGTCTTGGTTCTCGGATTTGTTTTTTTTTTTTTTTCTTTTTCTTTTTCCTTGTCGTTATTGGTTTGGGAGGGTTATTGTCATGGTCTGCTGCCATCACGAATACCACAAAGAGGCATTAGGCAAATCGGAGTGCCAGCCCGGCGTAATGGAAATAGTTTGGAAAGGCGCGTACATATACATTTGGGTATATATTATGTGTGGGAGGTGTTTGGTGGTATTGGATGCATAATATATACACATATAGATAGATAGATAGTTAGATACACAAGACAATTAATTCATGCACACTTGACGCCGTCTCGGGCTCTGTTCTGTTGTAAGCAACACCGGCAGCCCTAGAAAGCACAAACGTCGCACGGCGTGATGCAACTTGCGCACGTTTGGATCTCATTTGGTCTGCACTGGGATCAGCAATATTATAGTTATCTGTGCATCTGTTCATAGAAGAGCATATCGCCTTGTACTTGTGATGTATACTACATAGTAGCCTGTTTACGTTGGCTGCAGATGTGTGAAGGTTTAGGTGGGGGGCGTATTGGACCGGGCGGGGAGGTGGCACTCGGAAACAAAAATTGGAGTTTTCATCGTTTCTATGTTTTTCTTCTTTTCTTCTTAGAATTCGAGAGAAGAAGAAAACATAAGGGAAAGGGGAAAAAAAGATCAATGAGACAAGTTGGCCTAGAGCACTTTGGCACCTGAAGCCTTACAATTGCAGACTTACCAAAACACTGCTATCAGAGGCGGACGGGGAAAAGAAAGGCAAGAAAAACGAGGCCCTCAAGTTAGCACCCATGCAGAGAGCACACGTATACACATCAGCCCAATAGCGCCTAGGCGTTAATAGAGATCGTCCGCGTACGCGTTCACGGTTTTCTTTTTCCCAGGGGTTTCATGACAGATCAGCTAGTCCAGGTACAAAGCTACGTGGCAGAAGAAAAAGAAGAAGTAAAGAAAAGGACCAACAAGAGGTTTTTCTGTTTAGGGGGGGGGGGGCGCACGTTGTTTCAGGTTCGTCGAGGTTGTGCCGGCGCCAGCGTTTAGCACGAAGCAACGTGAGCCAGTCAATGTTGAGAAGGACCCCTGGTTCGTGTGTCACTGATCTGTGCGCGCGCTGGGGGTGGAGAGGGATTGACTGGGTCGACAAGAAAAAGCTCCCCGACGGCTGTGGGGGAAAAGAGTCCACTGCGCAAGGACGTTCTCCACAGTCCTTTTTTGGTCTTTGTGCGTGCTGTTCAAGGCTGTCTATCTCTTCAGCTGTGCATGGCCGTGGAATAATGGGTCGGTAGTATACTGGGAGGGCCTTGCTGTTATGGACAACGGGGGGTAGTCGGGGGGGGGGGGGGGGGGCGCGCGCGCGTGTGCGTGTGTGTGTGTGTGTGTTGCCACATCTTTCAGTGGCGAGGCATGAAAAAAAGTCGAGAAGGCAAATTTAAGACTAAAGACTACCAGATCAGACGACAAGAGATGACAGGACTGACTGTTTCGAAACACTGTTTAGGTTGTGTAGGTGTGTGTTCGTTCCTGTTTGGTGGCGTGCTTGTTTCATACACATGAGGTCTACCGTTCCAAGGTACCATACTCGACGTCCAATCTTGCTGATCTTAGCTTACTGTAGCAGGTGTGGTCAAATCGCACAAGCCTCACATGCTCACCATGGGCATGACATACAGAAGAGTAAGCTGATTTATACTTGATGTGTGTTGTGTTGTGTGTGTGTGTGGTACAAGCAGGAAGAGGAGGGGGGAAGCGGTTTTCGCGGACGGGAATGGTGGAGGGGGTTCGCTGCTGGCAGTGCAAGTGCCAGTTGCAGTGCTGTTGCAGGGGAACAAGGGAAAAGGGTAACCAAGCCCCTGAGAGAACTGCCCCACCCTTGCCCACCTCAGTGCTAGCGTGGCTAGCGTAAGTTCCCAACCGCCCAATGAGCGGTCCCGGACCTCGAGCCGCCAACCTTTTCCAAACATCACCTCTCGAAGCAGGGGAGCAAAGGAGTCAGTTACTTTGAACTATCTCCTATCTCTTGCGGATGCCGACAGTTCTGATCCTTACCACACACACCCCTCCACTCCCTTCTCGAGGTGACCGAGGTTGGGCCTCATTGACAATGGCCCACCTCCCCCCTCAACTCTTGCCAGACATTCCGATACTCAAGAGTTCTACTCAGCCTTGTCCAGTGGCAAACCCTCCCATTTCGAGCTTGATGCGGATAAAAAAGAAGGACAAGGGCCTCGAGGCAAGCAAGGCTCTGTTTCAAGAACATGGAAGGAAAAGAAGAGAGGCGCGGCATGGATGGTGTGTCGTTCTTCATTATAGTAGCAGGCAGATCTTATTATCTGTGAACCCTGTCGGTTCCTCCTTTTTTCATTCTTTTCTTTCTTGGCTTTTGACTTTTGAAGTTGCCGATCGTTCGGAAGATCGTCCCAAGAGCTTGGGCGTTTTCCCGACGCTCGTTGTTTGGGTGTTTTGTCAGATACGAGAGAGATCTCTTTCTTTGAAACCAAACCTCTTCTTCTGCTTTTGGTGAGAAACAAGCCCAGCGGCAACCCAAGAGAGGGGTGGGGGCGGGTTTGTACAACATTCCTGTGGGTGGCTTTGACATAGTGACACGACCCTCTCTGTGACTGGCCACATCATCCCGTCCTCAGCCTTCCTGTTATATATATTTTCTATGATACTGTGGCCCGGTGATTACTTGGACTTGTCTTGGTTTCGGCCTATGTTCCATGGTCTTTCTCTTTGGTTTGTTTTGGGTTAATACTCTCACTCACTCTCTCTCCTTACATTCCCCCCTCCCCTTCAATTGAGACCCAGACAAGCCACACTCTTTTCTTACTCGTTGCTCGTGGCACTCGGCCAATTTGAAAACATGGCCCAGCCCAGAAATCTGCCACTTTCTTCTCCCACCTTGCTCTCTGATCAAGGTTCTGGCTACCTGACTGGCCGAGCTGGCCTCTCCGTGACAATCTCCTTGAATCAAACCTTCAACCATGGTACTCATGAACGGCCCGATAGATAAAGATACACCTGAAGGAGGAGGAGGAGGACCCTTCCCAGGGGACCCGGTCTGTTCACGTCTCGTCCATATTATTCTGGTCGCCTAGATTGGCGAGTCAGAAGTCCAGATGGGCAATGACAGCCCCAAAGAGATACAACGCCCTGTGCTATGGTGTGTATGGTGCCAGGGTTGTCAGTACCCACACGCTGCGGGTGACAAGGGGGAGGGGGGAGGGGTGGTTGTTTTCCACCCGCCCTCACCAGTTTGCGGCTCACCGGCAGGTCGGCACCCCCTTGTCACCACCACTTAGTAACCATAGTACATGGTTATACCATAGTACAACAGTTGTAGGAGGTGGATACCATCACGGGGGGGTAAGTGACAGCTGCATGGCCTAGAAACATTGGTGGCCAGTCGATCGCTCCGTCGCCCAGCCATGCCATGCAGAGTATGCGCGGCCTAGCCAAGCCAGCATATTTAATACAGCATTCCCGCATGTGGCAGACATCGATCCCTCTCTTTGTATTACGGGTTTACTATCATCATCTGTATCTTTCTTGGCTGTGGTTACATCTACGTTGTCCACCTCCTCCTCCTTCTCCTTCTTGGGCTGGCCCTTGAGTCTGTCTACTTTCCTTGACCCTCCCTTCGTCTGCCTTGCAGAAGAGATCTCATCATCTCTCTCTCAGCCGTCCTTCCTTATCGGTTCCAAATCCCCTCCCTTCTTTGGCATCTTTCTGCCCACTTGACCAACCTTCCTTTGACACGGTACCGCACACCTATTGTCGCGGTGACAAATTTCCAAGCTGTTTTATTGTCTGGTACAACAATAGCTGGCCCGTCAACAAACTACCAATCTTTGGTATACACCACACTCATCTCGAAAGTTCTGCGGCCCCCGTCAGGTCCTCTGCCTCCGAGTCAAATATCCAAGACCTTTTTTCTTCTTCTTTTCCAAGTTCAGTCTTGACTGTTTTCTGATTCATCCTGGCCGGTGATTCACACCTTGTTTCTCTCCACGTCTGCGTTTTTCTCTCTTTCTCTGTGAAAAGCCAGACCAGCCACAGCCAGATCCATCACCACTTCGATTGTTGAGATATCAGAGCCAGCCTTTTAGATATCTCTACTATTTTTCATTCCTTTGCCATCTCCATTTATTTCCAAGGAGGAAAAATACCAGTCTTTTACACACGAAACATGCCTCTCACAACATCTTCTCGGTCCTCCACCATGCTCTGCAAGCTGGCCACCCTCCTCGCTGCTGGCCAACTGGCTGCAGCAACCACCTACACGCTCCAGGACAGCTACACGACCAATAACTTTTTTGACGAGTTCGACTTCTACACGGGTGCCGACCCCACCAACGGGTTTGTAGACTACCAGTCCGCCTCGGCCGCGTCGGCGTCGGGCCTGGCAGGCTACTCTGAGGGCGGCATCTACCTGGGCGCCGACTACAAGACCAGCAACCCCACGTCAGGCCGTGCCTCGACCCGTGTCTCCTCCAAGAAGTCCTACACCCACATGCTCCTCGTCGCCGACGTCAACCACATGCCCGTCGGCTGCGGCACCTGGCCCGCCCTGTGGTCCTTTGGGCCCGACTGGCCCGCGGGCGGCGAGATCGACATCATCGAGGGCGTCAACTCGCAGACCAGCAACGAGATCACCCTGCACACCGAGGAGGGCTGCACCATGTCCCAGGGCTCCCAGCTGACCTCCACCAAGGTCCTGGACACCTTCGACTGCGGTGCCGACAACGGCAACACCGGCTGCCCGCAGCTGACCACCGAGACCACCAACTTCGGCACCGGCCTGAACGCCGGCGGCGGCGGTGTCTATGCCATGGAGTGGACCAGCAGTGCCATCAGTGTCTGGTTCTTCCCCCGCAACAGCTCCAATGCCAATGCCCTGACCGGCGGCGGCAACTCGTCCTCCTCGGCCGTCGACACGTCTGGCTTTGGTACGCCGCAGGCCCAGTTCTCGGGTGGCAGCGGCTGCGATATTGATCAGTACTTTACCAACCACACCATCATCATCGATACCACCTTCTGCGGAGACTGTAAGTTTTTTTTTTCGGTTTTTTTTTTCCTTCTTTCTCTCCGTTCTCCCAACCATGGGTTTTTGGTAAAGGAATGAGAAGTGGATGACTAACCTGAGACATGGAACCTTTTTAACAGGGGCTGGCAAGCAAACCGTCTGGAGCGCCGATGACACATGTTCCGCCCTCGCCAGCACGTGCGAGGACTACGTCGCCAACAACCCAGACGCCTTTGTCGACGCGTACTGGCTCTTCAACTCCATCAACGTCTACCAGGCCTCTGGCAGCAGCACCACCACCACGCGCCGCGCTCAGACTGACTCGACCATCAAGCGGCGTCTGGAGAAGTACCGTCTTTGAAAAGGCATAACAAGGCCAAGCACGGGAAACTCTTCTTCTTCTTCTTCTTCTTCTTCTTCTTCTTCTTCTTCTTTGGATCCTGCTTCCAATTTTTCCATTCTTGACAACATGGTAAACAAACTAGGGATAGAATAAGGATAGAAAGGACTCTTTTTTCTTCTTCTTTCATTCTTATCATGGGTAGGCTGAGGTGTGGGGGCGGACTTTTGTCAATGACTGGGTTCTTTTTTAACGAATGGAAATGGGTTTGGAGGGGGCACGATACCACACACATAGGGATTTACGGAGTTCTTTTTGCGGGTTTTGCATTTACTTCTACTTCTTCCAAGTTTTTACCATTAGCCCCTCCCATTTCACAGGAGAGAGGTTGCATTCAAAATTCTTCACTTGTTGATCATGGCGATTGTTTCTTCTTTCTCTTCATTTGTCCTTCTTTCTTCTGCTTTTTGCAAAAAGAGAAGGAGTGGCTCATTGATCTGGTCCTGTAGATAGACCCTTGATACCAAAGAAATGAGCAAATGATGAGAGGATTCATGTGTTGGGTCCTCTAGGGACACAGAAAGAAAAAGATGAGGGGTCTTTCTTGTTTTGAGGGTCTTGTGTGCATGAGATCTTTTTGTATGCGAGGTGGATTGTTTAATGAGTGACTGGACGAGTGAATGAAACCTGACGCTAAGGGGAACGAATAGACTGGCACTGACTACTGACTCCTTGGACTCGGTCTAAAATAGGACAATCATCAGAAGGTTGATTACTGCTATGAGCGGAGAGTATATATGCCAGTAAGAGACTCTCTCAAGCAGGGACATGTCGACAAGCAAGACATCATGGGCGGCAATAAGTGATTATGTTGAAGTCATTTCCACCTCTGGCGAACAAATTGCTATTTTGACCTTTCGCATAACAGCAGGGAACAAACATCTGATCTCTTTCTTGCTCATCCAGCCTTTGATGCTTTTCATGCTAAGCTCACCAAAACAATACAAATCCCAGCAAGTGCCGGGAGAGCAATGAGAATTAACCCAGACCATCAACGCCCTATACTATGCAAACATCCCAGAGACAGCCTCCTTGGCATTATGAGGGGGGCGCAAAAAAAAGCAACTGACAGGCGGCGTGCGCGTCAATCACTGCCAGCTCCTCCCAAGCAACCCCTTCGTCTTGGCATCGCCCGACTCCCACTTCTCGATCCGCAGCACCAGCTCCCCCATCAGCCCGTTGGCCCATCCGAACCAAGCCCTGGAGAACGCCTCCCCCCTCCAGCTGTTGACGCTCTCGTGGACAATGCCCCACCCACTCGTCGAGTTGAGCACCATCTCCAGCTGGCCCGCGACGTGGTCCTCCAGCATCAGGCCCATGCCCATCGTGACAGGGTTGCCCCGACTGTCCACGTAGCCCGCCTCCTTGTCGAACGCGCTCATTCCCGCCACCAGCGCCGCCATCGGCCACGCCTTGCCTGGGCCCAGGTGCGGCCCGCCCACCGCCGAGATGGCGGGGCCCTTGGCATAGTATGGATTGTCCAGGGACAGCACAAACTTTCGCGTGTTCTGGTAGATCTGGTCGTAGTCCTTCTCCGCGGCGCTCTCGGGCAGTGGGTACCTCGACTCGGCATACTTGAACAGCGGCATGGACAGCAGGCTCGGCACATTCGCATCATCCATCAAGTTGACCCCACCGAATCCATCACACTCATACGCAAAGATGTCGCCGTACTCGCGATGGTTTACAATCGCATCCGAGTCAATGCCTTGACGGATCCCATAGGCAAAGTCTCGCATGGTCGCCACCAGCCCGCGCGCCATCTCCTGTTTGCTGGGGTCTATATCGTGCGCCGCGCCCTCGGCCAGCTCCTCCATCATCACCGAGGCCTCCTCGAGGTACTTGGCCCACATCATGTTGGCGGGCACCAGGAACTGAAAGATGGTCGCGTCGTCGCTGGGTCGGAAGGCGGTCCTCACCATCCCATTGGTGCGGCTCGGGTTGCCCAGCCCATCGTTGGTGAGCGTCTCGCTACCTCTGTTTGTCCAGCCTGTAAAAGTCCACGCGCTGGGCAGGACGCGCCCCTCGTTATCGTATGTGCCCAGTCGCATGGCCGCAGCGGCGTCGACCGCCTTCTTGACCGCCTCGATCCAGTTGTACTTGGCGAAGAAGGCCAGGTCGTGCGTGTGTGCCCAGTAGCCCACGCTCACCTGCAGGAACGATGCGAGGCTGTCGAGCTCCCACTTGCAGTCAAAGACCTTGCTCGGGTCATATGCCGGCCGCGGGTTGTTCTGCTTGTACGCACCGTTCTTGGTCGGCGGGATCCCAGACTCTGGTGGCGGTTGAAAGGAGTGGCAGTACGGTGAGATGATGATGTACCGCGCGTGCGAGTTGATGAGCCCCCGCCAGAGAGAATTCAGGCTTTGGATATCATCACGGCCCTCTGGTCTGTCCGGCGAGAGGAACGACAGGTATGAATACAGCTGGGACGCGCTGTCGCGCAGCCACATGGCGTCTATATCTCCCGTGATGATATAACTTAATTCCTCCGCCGTCTCGTTCCCCTCCCCGTCCTGCGCATACCCGTGCCACTTGACCATCGTATCCAGGGTATTCGGGAAACTGTTTTGGAACAGCCGGTATAGATCCGGGTCTTTGATCTTCTCCTCCATCTTCTTGATATAGTCGTCCACGGCCGGGACCGTAAAGGAGCGACACTCGGGCGGGGGGCGCAGGCTCGGGAACTGGCGTGAGCCTGCAGATGGGGGCCCAGGTTTCCGCTTCATGTAATTCTCGAAGGTCGGGCAGTCAGGCTTCGGCATGGCGGCGGCGGCGGCAGCAGCAGCAGCGGCAGCAGCAGCCGCCTCCTTCTCCTTCTCATTGTCCTGGCTCGCGGCCGGCTTGGCTGCTGGGTATCCGGCCTCCTCAGCGGTCGTAGGTCGCTCAAAATCATACCCATCGTCTTTGCCGCCAGTATTGGCCTGGCCTGACGGCGCGTTCGGGTTCGAGGCGCCAGCCGGTGCTGACCCGTGATGCGCATGCCTATCCGTCTCGCTCTGTGGGACTGTCAAGGGCTTCTCAGTGCCGGACGCGCTTCCTTCCGGTGCTCCCAGGCTGGTGTCGAGAGAGGATTCCCAGGCGCTGGGCCGCCGCCAGCCGACGTAGAGGAGCACGACTGAGATGAAGAAGGCTAGCGCTAGCAGCCTCGCGTTGCGTATACTAAACATGTTGCGCGGCCGAGCATTGACAACGACCGAGAGGGCAAAAGCAGGACCAGGTGGCGGTAGATCGTACAGGGCGAAGTTTCAAGAGAGAGAGGAGACACGCGACCAAACAAAGAAAGGAAAAAGGCCAACGACAATGCGACACAACAGGGGTGGCCGCCAAAAGAGACACAGGCGATGAGGATGCCGAGCCAAAGGCAAAGACGGTCAAAAGAAGGCGTCAGAGCGAGGTCGACGAGCCTATCTCAAGTGCCTGCCTTGAAGGTAGTGCTCAACGGCCACCAAAGACTCGGAGGACAAGGTGGTGTGTCGTAGGTGTCTCGTCAAATGCCGTGCATGGCTCCTGCTGCTGCTTGCTGCCCACTTTGGAACGGCCTCGGAGCACCATGCCGAAAGGATGGGGCCACTAGTACCCCAGGGTCGTCGCATCGCCGAGCACAAGTCGGGGGCCGCCTTCTCTGTAGGAAAAGGCTGTCCTTCTCTTGGCGTTTCAATCCAGGCAGGTTGCTGACTGACTATCGAATGCGGTAATGGCAGGAGAAGTCGACAGGGTGAGGTAACCTTTCTTGGCCTGGGCACATGATTGATTGCTCTTTTGGCTCACGTCGGGCAGCGCTTGGCGTAATTGGGGAACGACATGTCCCACAAGGGCTTCTGGTTGGCTCCTTTTGCAGGCCGAGATCCGCTGTGCGCTGTGCGCTGTGCGGTAGCCACGGCGGTCTCTTCAGGAACTTCTCCCAGGAGGCTCGCCAGCCCTGCCAACCCATTTTCGCTTCTTTTTCTTCCGAAACGGCAGTCTGAACTGGAATGAAGACTGTCGAGAATTCGTCAGCTGTAACACTCAACTTGAGCCACACCCCCTTTTCAGTGACTCCGTGATGATGTTTCCAAGAGAACAATCTCAGTGCCGCAAACCAACCCCAGCCACACCAGAAACCGCATCGTGGCCTGTGAAATTAGTGACGACAATGGCGTAGACTCTTGTCTCAGAGACTACATCATAACCTCACCACCTCTCTAAGCTGATCTTGTTCCGAGGAAGGGGTCGCCCCCTATGGTCTCCTCTCTGAGCTCTCCTACCCAGTAACTGTGTGAAGCTAGCCAGACCCGTTGTCTCAACGAGCAGACTTGGCAAAGCGTCCTTTTGCTTGGTACCGTGACAGAGAATCAATTCATACATCCAATTCCTCGCTCGCTGTGTACACAAGTCTTGTCCCTCCCTCCCTTTCGGATCCTGTACTTCCTTCGTTCCCCCGCCAAGTATGTGTCTGGGCACAGCAGATGGATGGATGTGGTGAGGAGGTAGACGCCACTTGTCAGACGGATGTTGGGGGGGGGGGGCGGGTTGTGAGGTGAGATTTTGAGCTGTCGAGTTCCTTTCAAGCATTTCGGTCTGCTGGAACTGGGGTATAATGAGAGACGGTTCATGTTCGACTTTTTCTTCTTCTCTTTTGTGAGGGAAAGACAAGGGAGTTGTTGAGCTGTAAGGCACGATGTACTTCAAAGGTGCTCATGCCTGCCATTTCAACTCTGGGATGTAGATGGCAGTCGCAGCCCTCACTTAGTGTGTATTCAGACTAGCCTGAGAACGCCCTTCAATCTCCTCTGTCTGTACTAAACAGCCCTCAAGACAGCCTCCGCGACTCGTAGAAGAGAGGGAGAGAAGGCCCAAAAAATCATACCAGAAACGCAATCTACCATTTAACGAAAGGCAGTACGCTACACACGGATAAGAACGAGCGAGCACCTACGTAACGACGGCAAGAAAGGCACTTATTACATTCCCACGGCTGTGAGTACTTACCTGATGAATGGGCGCGAGGTGTTTCACGAGTAAAGGGCACGAAAGAGAAGAGAGAGAGAAAAGGTAGAAGTGGAAGCGATCTGGCCATAGTGAGACTAGAGGAGAACCTAGAAGCTAAAGTGTAGGTTGAGGAACCAAAGTCTAAGTACACCAGACATGAAGAAAGAAAGTTGACAAAAGCAAAACCCCCAAGTTGTCCAATTCCAATTGTGGCTCTATCCTTGATGACCCTGGCCTGACCTAGCCTGACCTGACCTGACTCCAAGCGATAATTTTTGTGTGTCCCTGTGAGGATGGCTGCTTTCTCCAAAGTAACGACGAATCTCATCCTCATGGCTTCGTCGTAAATTTGGCGAGCAAGCTGCCATACACGCTCATCTCCTCGAACTCCTCCTAGAAGTAGCAATAATCTAGAGCAGGCAAAAAAGATAATAATAGTGATAAAGAAAAAGAGAATGCCATGAAAAGAGGTGAAAGGTTAATAAGAAAGAAAGAAAATGCCACATGGCCCTCAATTTCAAATGCATGCGTGCTGCTGCTCTTCTGAAGGGTACGGAAACCACCAACTCAAAGCTTGAGCTTCTTGCCCGTGATCTTGTAGATGACCACGGCGACGAGGTCCTCCTTGAACCGCTCCCACCACGACCGGTTCAGGTAGTAGCTCAGCTCGCGGTAATTGTACATCTCGCCCCAGCAGTCGCGACCCCACTCGCAGCCCGCCATGTTGACGACAAAATCGCGATCGTGCTGGTTATAGTGCACGCGGGTGCTGTTGCCGACGTCGGAGCACGCGCCGGGCGGGAAGCTGTTGATCATGCGCTGGGGGATGAAGCCGGTGTGGGCGCGGATCCAGGGCTGATTGCGGTACAGCTGTTCCAGGGCGTCCTGCTCCTTGTGCGCCCACTCCATGTGCTTCTGCTCATAGGCGACCGGGTCCCACCACACGTCGAGCAGGCGGTCCGTCCAGGCGCTGCGCCGGACGAAGAAGGACCCCAGGTTGAAGCCTGCGCAGTCCTGCGAGAGGATGAAGTTGACCGAGTTGATGTCGCCGTCGCCGACGGAGCTGCGCATCTCCTCGTCCAGGTAAATGTCCGTCGGCGGGTGGGTGATGTTGAGAGGGTTGTACTCGTTGATGTCCCGGTAGACATGCTTGTCCAGCTCCTTGAACATGTGACTCTGCAGGGAGTAGCCAGGTTCCATGATGTAGCTGTTGAGGTCGAGCCACCACACCCTGTAGTTACGTTCGCGGTCAGCCAAGGAAGAGAGAGCGAGCGAGCAAATTAGAGGCGTAGCAGGGTCACAGCCCAGGCCAGCTCAGGCCAGCCCAGGCCAGAATGAAGGAGACACACTCACCACTCGGCCTTTGGGTACTTCTTGAGCGCATTCCTGACAAAATCGACCTTTTCCCAGCTCTCCCTCCACTCGTGCGCATAGCGCTTCTTGGTGCTCATGTCTACCACCTCTAGCTCATAGCCCCAGTTGGCAACGTACTTCTTCTTGTTGCGCAGGCTGTCGCGCTCAATCGCCCATTCCCTCGCGCCCTTCCACTCCATGACACCCCCGCCGACGTTGGCCCCCAATATGATCACGTACTTCTCCCCACCACCAAGCCATGATTTTCGCCGCCAGTAGAATAGTAAAGCTGCGGGCAGGTTCAAGTCAGGTTAGTTGTTTTTCCCCCGCAAGACGTCCAGATCGGGCTAGGGAGGGAAGGAAGGAAGATAGACTCATGCGACAACAACGTACGAGAATGGAAGAAAATCCAGATGGCGAATAACAGGAGGAAGACAAAGAGCAGGCGCAGCTTTGCCCTGCGACCGATGCGCCCAGCGACACTCCTCAGCCTTCCATACACAGGTAGCGTCGGCGCGGGCGACCACCTCCCCCTCTGCAGCTTCTCTTTCTCTGCGTAGTGTGTATTCGTGTTGAAGCGTGGTAGGCTGTTGGATATGCGGCGCATGTGTCTCTGGAAGAAGCCTTGGTTCTGCGTCTCGAACGCAGGGTAGCCTCTGGCCCCCATATTTCTTGTGTGCGACGACTCCCACAGTGCCTTGTTGTTGTTGCCGCTATTGGCCGCCGTGTAGACCGTCGCTGGGCTCGACCGACCGCTCGTGGAGATGTTGAGACCCGGACTGGACCAGCCTCCGCCGGGGGCGGGCGAGGGACTCCGGGAGAGTGTCATGGGAAAGCCGGGAGTGCCTGTGTATATCCCCCAACAAGAAGAAGCAGATAGTCAGTCAATCAGTCGGTTCAAGGTTTGTCTAAGCTGCCGGTGAGCGGAAGGGGGGGTAATAGCGAGTGTGGGTGGGCGGGTTCCCGGTCGGAGAGTTCCCATTCAGCCGTGCATGCCAGGACAAGGAGAGCAGAGCGGGAAGCAACACGAGGTCATGACCTGTGTTGCATTCCTGAGAGCCACACACCCACCACATGGTCGACTGTGCAAAGTGGCCCGTCCTCGACCCCCCCCCCCCCCCCCCACGCCTTGTGGCACACCCACACAGCACACACAACATGCATCATGCCCCATGCACCATACAGCACAACTGACTGACACATACCTGGAATGGGAGACAGCTGACCAGGCTGGAGCCTGTTCGCCTGTCTGCCGGAAAGGTTACTGCCCTGGCCACCCAGTGAGATCCGGAGACCGGCAGCAGGAGAGGCTGAGGAGCGCCGCCGGTGATGTGATGCCTTGGGCCTGTCCTCGGCGGCGGAAGACCTGGCAGATGATTTTGAGGGAGCCAGGTTGGGCAGTCGAGGTCGCAGCGCACCAGAGGGCAGAGTGTGCCTTCTGGATGTGCCGCCTAGGAGCAGTTTAGGGAGAGGGAGAAGAAGAAGGGATAGTGGTGGTGGTGTGGGTGAGCCCGACTTTGAGGTGCAATGCGCTATACACAGTAAGCGCAAGGATGTAGCGTGTTTGCAACTTCGGATCCGAGCCGCGGTCGACGGGAGCGGTCGTTCCAGGTAGAAACTTAGTAGCTTGAGTTTCGAGCCTTTTTTTTTTTCTTCTTCTTTTTTTTCTCTCCTGCTGCGACGTGGGGTAACACAACGGGCCACAAGCGTTTTGAGAAGGCAGCAATAGACGGCGCAAGGGATGTCGAGGTCGCACGGGACAAAGCTAGGGAGGGGGCCGACCACACGGCGCGCGGGTTGTCCTTTGTCTCTAGATGGAGGGTCTAGAATTAGGGCAGCGCCAAAGCCGAGAGCTCGGGTTCGTGCAAAGCGACGAGACAGACGACAATTGCCCTAATCGATGATGGGTGGTGGTAGGATTGAACGTCAAGCGAATAAGATGGAAGAGGGATCGGGGGATCATAGGTAAGCCGTTCAGACTCCGTGATGGCACAAATTAAAGTTATGTTGTCTGTGGCAGGCAACCGCAAAGAAGAAGCATGGAAATTAAGTTGCAGCTCTGGTGGATGGGACGATCAGGGAAACGCAGGGTTCGCCAATTGGGTCGTCTGAACCGATTGGTTGCTGGTGTGGGGGAGCATGGGGGAAACTGTGGAGGACGATGGATAAGGAGCTTGGCAGGTCATTAGCATGTAAAGCAGAGCAACTGATTGACTGATGATGGCCACTATCGATCGACCCTTGATATGAAGGAGGCCGGTGTAAACACTGGGGTGAGAACGGCAGCTCGTATTCTGCAAAAGAAAAGTCAGGGTGAGACGGTGAGCAGCAAATGGGGGGCGAGAAAGAGATGTAATCACCCTGCAAGCTGACTGATTGATTGATTACTGTCGCCATATTCTCGTGTCAGACAGGAAGGGAGCCATGGAGCCATCCGTGGCTGTGATAGCCTCTGCAACCTCTGCAGCCACTGTAGCCTCTGCTTCTTCCAGGCTTAGTGGTGGTGGTGGTGGTGGTGGTAGCAGTAGGGGTCCTTGTGCTATCGCAGATCGATCCCACTACCTTAAAATGAGTGAGTGCCTACGAAGCCGGCGTTTCTTGGCTCCAGCGCCTACTCCAGCCACCACAAGAGACCTACACTGGCAATTTGGTGGTATCAGGTTATAATCATCGTTGTCTGTCCAGGGTCTTTCATGCTGTTTAGGGGCCTCAGACTTGCATGTTTGTGTCATCTTTTCATCTCTCGCCCGTACTTACCATCGTGCTTACCATGTTAGTAGAATCCAAGCTTGGGTTGCTCACTAAGCCTGCGGCAGTCAAATCTTGGTGGTTGAGCTTGGCGGTTGAACCATTTCCTAGTTGAGAATGGCATCCCCCAGCTGTTTGGTCTAGCCAGTTGCCAGTGTTCGGGTGGTCTCCATCCCCATCTCGTCACCTCGAAATCTACCGGATGCATATTAACACCCCGATTACTACACGCAGCCTGAATTGTTCGTATCGATCCCAGCCCTTGGGCTCCCGCCCAATCCATTGAAATAAGTCCCAATCGGGGGGGATGCTCTTACATCATGAGTCAAATGTCTCAATTTGAGAGGAGAGGATATACTACACTATACTATGTGTACCTGTATCCCGTTAGACGTTGAAAGAAGAAAATCTTGGCTGTGGAGCTGACTACTATGTGACGGGCTTGGCAACGGTGGGATGTATGTAACCGTACTGGAGCTTGGCTCGGCAAAAAAGGAAGATGACCTCGTTGCGATGGGAACCCAAGATGACAGTGTTTGAGCTTTTTGATGCTACTATCCAATTTCGCTCTGTCTTCCCGTCCTGTTTCAATAGTATCTTTGCTTTCTTTCTTTTTCCTTCGTCTTCAATGACTCGTTCTGTTTACTTACTCTTCCTAGCCTAGTGGTGTGCTCTGGGCCCATGAGAGAGAGACGCTCTCGATGGGCAGTATTGGGCGTCGCTTCAGCGCCTCATATCCATACTCAGGCCCCGTGCCTGCCAACTGGCGTAGGGATTACGTCGACGCAGCTCGTAATGGGGCGGTGGCAAGTCCAAGCTAGGTGGCCTCACCCACAGACGGTTGCCACATCTATTTGCAGAGGCAGATTCCATTCCAGGGCCATCATGAAGACTGAGGCATTTGCTGGGAGAGCAGGGTGTGTGGGGTGTGTGTGCGTGTGCAGAACCTTCCAATGCCAGATACTCTGGCGGGCATGGATGTTCCCTTCGCATGGGGTCACTCCTAGACCTGGTTTGCTGGTCTCTAAAAAGGGATTAAAGTATCATGGTAGCTTTATGGACGGGGCCATGCAGCTGGCTCCCCCCAGAAGTAATAAGACCGCCTTTCGAAGCTGTTCCTGCGACGGCCAATCTGACCATAAGCTACCCTTTTTTCAGCTCGACCGACCAGCGCATAACTGCCCCGGATTTTCCGATTCCCAATCGTTAGAATCTTGGGCCGTCACAGATAGAGACACCACAGCAGCCATAGGCGATGGGTTGCTGTGCACGTCCAAGCCTCAAAAGAAAAAAGGAACCAGCCTTCTGGGCCATTTCATCTCCACCTAATGGGTCCTGTACACACAACGTTCTGCACCTCTTGTTGGCCTCTGGTCCCCACAGCACCTTGGGTCGATAAGTCGCCGGTACGTGTGTGGGCAAGCTGGATTGGCTGATCATTCCTCCAAGGTTCGGGGATGAACAGGTCTGTGCCAGGTTCGTCCGACTAACTGCGTTCCTCCTGAGTCAACAATCTCGCTCTCTTTCTCTTCCTATCTGTCTTCCGTTTGTAGACCGAGGCCCCACAGTACAGACCTTCGCTAGCTAGCTGTTTCGAGTGGTTTCCTTCGGGAATGTGGCTGAAGTCCGGGACCTTTCCTAGCTGGCTCTGCATGTCATGGATGATGGATGGGGTGGCTACTCTGCTTACCTGGCTGGCAGACTGGGAGGGGAAAAGGAAAGAAGAAAGAGGTGGCTAGACTACAAGCCCGTCACCAAAACGGCGGTGAGGTCAAGCCTTCCTCCCTCCCCGGTGCTGCTTGCTGATGCAGCAATCTGCTGCTACTTGCAGACAAGGCGCCCGCCCTGGAGAGACGAGGGAACGAGTCGCGATACGACACACAAGATGCAGGTCCAGTCAAGTTGCTGCATGCACGCTCAGGGCGCAGCGTTGACTGGCTACGGGTGGTGCCACAGAGGCTCTTGGTTGGCCCGCCGGAAGGGACGATGACATCAAATCGTGCATGAGGGGCCATACAGGGGCCTGCCTGGCCTATGAGGGGCAAGGCGCGGTGGGGAGCGAAGGGGAGTGGGGAATCGAACGGGGATCCCTCTTCATGCATGGGATCGTCTGTGGATCGTGAACCTAACGTCAATGAGTTGAGGGTAAGTATTGGGCTGGCGGTGCTGGCGAGTTCGAGAAGGATGGGAAGAGAGAGACGTCACACACCCCCAATCTCCCAGCATAAAAGCTGGCTCATCCTCCCAGACATTTTCCTCTTGTGTTCCCGATCGATTTACAATTTTATTTTACCACAACCTCTAGTGATACCGCCCTTCAAAGCAATCTATCTTGGTCTCTTTTGTCTTCGGAGACTCAACAATCCATCTCTCACAAACCATTCCTCCTTCCCACAGACGTCATCAAAATGCCTGAGGTTCAAGCTCCCAGCCAGCAGATCGCCATGGAGGCTCTCCCAGCCGGTGAGGTCGTTTCCCAGCAGCCTGTAGGTTTGCCTCTCCTTTCAGTCGCGCAAAGACGCCCGTTTCTTTTCTGTGCCAAGCCGAATAAACTTGTCTTCGAGCCTTGTTCTATTTCTTCTAACACATTCTGTGCAATAAAGGCTGTCGAGGAGCCAATGTCGTCCGATGTCAGCCTCCGTGGTGGCTGCGGCGAGTCCATTGACTGCTGCGGCATCACCGAGTCTTGCGGATGCTGCTAGACGAAACTGAATAAAGCCATTCTTCGTATCGATTCGACAACCTACACAACGAAACAGGCAACACATCAGTTGTTGGCCATGAGTTTTCTGGGTTTTGCAGCACGGATTATGGGAGAATCAGATTACAATATATGGAGGAAGAGGATGCGGATGTGATATCCCATAATTTGTCTCATTTGGAGTTTACGGGATGGATTGTCTCGGGTGAAACCAGCACCGAGGCTTTCTTTGGTCTGATAAGATTGGAGGATAGATATGCCCAGTCCAATTCAGCGTTGCTGTTCTGATCATCTTTTCTGGTGCTTCCGTCCCACTGTCCCTATGATCCGAGATATTCGACACGAGTTTGCGTCGTCAGCCAGTCAAACATACAGACTAATGACGCGAGTCAAACCGTCGAGGCCAACTTTCCATTCCTCGTGCAAAGAGCTCGACTTCTCATCTGTTTGCAGCCACAAACAGTGATCGAGAACTCAACAGTGCTCATGTCTCACGCTTTCCTGAGACTGGTTGCGCATCACCAGGTTCAGTGGACTGCTTGGCTTCAGTCAAAAATGGCAGCCACAATAGGCTACCTCAGCCGCACCTGCTCTTTCCTCATCACAGTACCAATCGAGTTCCTGACCAGATCACTCACGTAGTCGTTCCTCTACTTCTAACAAGTTTCCTTCCTGAAAGCAGATTTCTCGTCAGCCTGTGTTTTTTTTCCTTTTCCACGCTAGCCTCCGCGACCAATTGTTTGGTCTCATCAGCAAAATATACGGTTCGAGCGGCACCCCTGCCTCATGCACGTCTGGCTTTATCTGCCCTCCTGCCACCGAGTACAGCTGCAGCAGTTTCATGCTGTAGAGCTTAGTCGAACCAGGTAGACGATGCTAATCTGAAGCTTTCATCATCGAGATTCTCACCAACCTATCAAGGTCGCTAGCTGCCCTATTTCGAAATGGGCTCTGCTGTTGCTGATCGAGAAGACCCCCCCCCCCCCCCAGAAGTGTTTCCCCACGACGACAGGGCTTTTCCCCAGGGATCAGGAGGCAATTGTCTTCCATAGCGAACAGCGCCGGTGCTCACCCGTGACAGGCGGCGATAGATGTGAACGAGGTTCACCCGCCTTCTAGACATGGCCAAATTATTGCAGTCACGATGGTGCCTCGAGCAGGAAGCCAGCCGTGACAAGATATCCCTGAGACACTAATCTTGCTCGAGGCTCCAGGAAGCTTCTTGTTCATCCGTGGCATCCTTTCCCTTCTTCTTCTTCTTCTCCTTCTTTCCCCTTCGTTTGTAGCGATACGCTACCTCACCTGCTCATCTGGCAATAGTGCTGCATATCGAGTTGACGCGCAGTACAAGTGGTCCAGCGAAGCCCACGCATTCTGAGTTTGGCGCAAATCAGCCTTACGAGCAACGCACTGTCGATCCTGCTGTCTTGGCCGGATTGAGATACACTGCCAAGAGAACCACACAATCCATTCTGGGATCCGGCCCCACGCCGTCGAACGGTGACCAGTCTTGGCGACACACCTCGCAACACTTGGTAGTCAATAAAGGCATGCCGCTTGGTTCGGAGTCCGTCCACCTGTTGGCCTTGAACCCAACGGCTCGCCGGTCATGGTTGCCGGCCATGTCGAATAGCGACTGCTCAGGGAAATCATTTTTCTGTGGATCCTCCTCCTGCTTCTTTGCTGGACTTGGCGCTACTGGGCGCCCCCGGCGACGAAAGTGGTCGTGGCCGCTGCTTCGGTTGCATACAAAACCGGACCGCATTGTCCTAACTCAACTGACTTACCATCTCAGCTGCATTTCGGACCCCACCGGGGCCATGCCGAAAGGCAAGGTTGCACAAGCTTTCAAAGAATGGATAAAGTCTTCAATCTCATCAGCAATCACAATCTTCTCTGATGGCTCCAAAGGGACGGATGGTGTGGAAAATGGCCATGCCATCTGGGAAGGACCTGGCTCTACAACCATCCAAGAAGGCTCTGGAGCTTTGCATGATTCAGCAGCTGTATATGATGCAGAGGCAGTCGGGGCATGGCGAGAGCTGGAAGCGGCGACCAAAATTGCAAGATCACACGACCCAATTATAGTCTACCTTGACAATACATCTGTCATCAGTGGGTTACAGGGCCGCCCAGGTGACTCATCTCAATAGACATTTCCCTCTTTGAAGAGGAGAAGGGAGACAAGGCTGGCCTCTATTGCGGTCAAATGGTCTCCCGACCATTTGGATATTGCAGGCAACGAGGCGGCAGACAGGCTAGCCAAAAGCAGGACAGACAGGATCTATGGACTGCAAAGCTGGGCCGACTTTTTCAAGGGCTGGAAACTTACTGTCGTGCAGCTCTCGATGATTCCATATGCAAAGACTGGGCCCGGACTGACAAAGGGCTTTCGAAATGGTACAGATGTTGCCGTCTCCGCCCCAGAACATCGTGCCCTACTGAACTATATCTCGAGCGGCAAACGCTCCATCATTTTCTAGCTACGGTGTAGGTTGGTTTTGTTCAAGACAAGCTAGTAAAGAGTGAGAAAGAAAGGAAGCAAAAAACAACACAAGCACACACATACTTCCCCCCGCATTCACGCCCACTAGCGTTCGAACAATCAGTTCTCTGCTCATGACACTCGAGGCTCTGCTTCTTTTCCTTTTCCCAAATTGTTCCTACCTCATTGGTGGCTGTCCAGACTGGGCTCAAGCTCTCTTATGCGTCAATTAAGTTTCAATGCCAATCCTGCCCAACAGAGATGTATGAAATGACTTCACAGCGAAGCATAACTACACATTATATCATATCAAAGGTTGGAATGCACACCTGTTTTGCCACTGGCCCCCATATTGCTGCTGCCTGATCCTGCTAGGCTTTGACACTAATATCCAGAGCGTGCTTAATCAAGACCTGTCTTTCCAAGCAAGTCATCTAAATCCTGCTTCACCACTTCCAGATAGTAGGATCTGAAAGATATGTCTAGAATAAGTCTCCCCTGTGTCATGAAATATAGTGGGTACAACCGAGTGCCAGCTACGTGTCAAGGGTGTGGCTAGAACACTGAGCTAATGGGTTCGTAACTATTGCAAAAGTGATCACCGGTACACTGTCTTGGCTGTACCCATTATATCTTGTGACCCCCTGATACAAATGAGCACACTGCTTGAATGTCATCAGATATTGCCTTACTGTCCTACTCCTACATCTACTTACTCCTAAACCCCATAAAGCTTTTTCAAACCAGAAACCATCTTCACATTTGACCAAGAGTAGCTATGGAGAGAGAGTATAGAGTGTTAAACGAGACCTTGGAGGAGGACATCAACAATGCGGATACAGAGTCTCTTCTTCGTGTTCTTCGGGAGTATTCCGAACCAAACGACTGTTCAAAGCAATTGTCTTGCTATTCCAGAGTCTCAAGGAATTACAAAGTCCAGTACATTGTCAACATGCTGCTTGCTGCTGTGCTGCTCTCCTGCATAGCGACTGTCTGGAATCAGCAATGTGAATGCAGCAGCGATGTTGAGCAGTACTATTACTATTGTGAGTTGCAACCTCGGCTTCGAAACCATCAAGATCAATTGGTAAACTTATGAAACATAGCACCTGCTCTTCGAGCTACCAAGCCAGGATCTCGCGTCACGCAATTTAATCATACCAAATGGTCGCCATTTCGCCCGAGCATTTATCAACCCCTCGAATATGTTGATGGCAACTGGACAAACTTATTGCGTGGTGAGAACAACCCTTTCTAGATCTGCGGGAAAGCTTGCAGGCTAAAGAGTTTCTGTCGGCCAGTTGGTATGATGAGTCTTAGCGAGGAAGAACTGATCCTTGCGGGCGGTTCACCTCGTGAAGCAGTCAAGCTACCTCCCGAGAGCAGCGGCGGGTATATGAGCTACCTTGCCAGTCACCACCACCTACATTGCCTTTACCTGCTACACCAAAGTCTTCACCCGGAGTATTATAGTACTCGTAGCGTTGTGTGGCTTGAAATGCCGGACCCTCAACGGCGGCTCAGTCATTTTGACCATTGCATCGAGACGTTGCGGCAATACGTTACATGCCAGGCTGATACGAACGTGGTTACCCACCAGTGGTGGGAGCAGTATCAATCTCCAGTTGCAACTCAAGAGAATTTGAGGCGATGCGCGGATTGGGACTTGCATTGGCAGTGGCAACTGGATAGGCAGGCCCCAGCGCCCAATGCAGAAATAGTAAAGCCACCGCTAGGCAGTTTGAGCATGTATACGAAGATTGAGACTTAAAAGGTGGAAATAAGTTGAAGAATTTTATGGCTTATTTACTGTATAAAGTGATGAAAGTATTGCAAAGAACCGAAATGAATAAGAAAAACACATTTGATCTTTATTGCTACTTGACTTTTACCATTTTCTCTATTTGATCATCCTCTTCTTTGGAGACTTTGTACAGCCGGTGTCCGGTTCTGCTGCTGCCAGAGACAGGTTAACCCACAGTCATTGAACTGAGGCTGAGCAGCTCCTACGAGTGGAATACTCTGCCTGCCTGAAAGCTCTCTGCTGAACAATGCTTTCATTAGCTAGCAAGTCTTTCCTGAAATCGTATTC
This sequence comes from Cryphonectria parasitica EP155, assembly GCF_011745365.1. Taxonomy (NCBI): domain Eukaryota; kingdom Fungi; phylum Ascomycota; class Sordariomycetes; order Diaporthales; family Cryphonectriaceae; genus Cryphonectria; species Cryphonectria parasitica. Next base: position 4,029,050 of record NW_024468910.1, on the reverse strand, counting down.
AATATCTGCCCTATCAATAGTATTGGATCTGGTCAAGTCCTAGCATGGGAGTGTAAGCGGTGAAATTGATCAACTGACGACCTGCCTTCCATTACCCGCGGACCTGGGCTGATAGGAGGCGGACTTGGCAGCTTTCGGATGCGTCCGCGCCTAACCAGAAAAGAGACAGAAGCGTAAGTTTGATGATTAGTACTCTGTGCAACCCCCCCCCCCTTTTTTTTTTTTTTGTATGAAGCGTCCTGACTGTCTATATTGTCTGATATATAAGAAACTATCTTCTTCTTGTTCGGGACCAGGCATAAGACAATTCTTTTAGATCTCCCCTCCCGACCGCCGGCTGCCGTTTCGCTCTCTCCCGTCGCCTCCGTCTAGAGAATGCTGCCGCTGCAGCCTGGCTCCGGCCAGGGAAGGAACGTTGCGTCCCTGCTGCGAAGGGGAAGGAGAGGCCCCTGGAGGAGGGAGCTGGTACGGCGGAATTGGCTTTGGATCGGCTCTCGAGGCTTGACGTGACGTGCACTGGCTCTTCACATCTGACAACACATGATGTTGACCTTGGTTAGCAGATCAGAGAACAGACAGATACCGGGCGATCAGACGGCAGCAGCAGCCGAGACGCCTCCCAATCCTTATATTTCACTTCCGACTGACCCGAAAGCTTGCGTATGATCAGCTGCAGACCTCAAGCTGGGAACTCTCTCGACCACAGGTTCGAATCACTCGTGTTGTATCGGCAACACATCAGCTGTGTGTGTGGCCCCACAGACCTGGCGTGAAACATGAAACGCCTTTTATCCCTGCGAAATCGATTTTCTTCTTCTTTTTCTCTGCGGGATTTCAGATCTGCAAAGGCCTTCGTCAGTATCAAGACGCGCATGTAAGGTACGAACTCTCGGGACTAACTAACCGTGTTGCAGAGGAGCACTCGTGGTCTGGGATTCGCCATCTGCAGGGGCCAAGAAAAACCCCTTGAAGCTGTGCAGCACAAATGAAGCAGTCGTCTGGAGCGATTGGTAACGGGCGCTTGCTTGCAGAGGGTCCATCGGTGCAGTGGGCCTGGTCAAGCCAATCATCTTACATGCATCCTGGAAGCTGGCCAATCTGGTACAAGCCGCATTCCTTGTAGCTCGAGGTTGGGCGGCTACGCAATACTATGTACACGCTCAAACAAAGTTCCACCAGCCCTGCTCCATTCAAGACAAGCCTCGAGAACCACTAAGCGCCCTCCATCGCAGGCGAACGAGCCTTGGACCGATGCAGGAAGAATGGCGAGATTCATCTCGAGACGCCTGCGCCAGTCGGGCCAGTCAGATCCGCTTCATCGTCAGACAGGCAATTACGACAGGTGGAGAAAGAGATGGCTTGCCAGCTTCCAGCGGCACGAAGCTTCGAAGCTCCCTCGGAGAGGCTGGCGAACTAACTTCCGTGGACTCAATCCCTCCTAGCCAGACCCCTTCTCTCTTTTTCCCACGAACATCTATTGTCAAGGCTGGTCCATTGTGATTTCTTCCTGTTCTTTTGTTCCAACATTCTTTCAGGTTCGATCTCTCGAGGTCAATGCTCTCAAGCTTGAGACATTCCCATTGTTCTCGGCTTATGGCGGTTTCTACGTAGTAACCCTATTGTCCCTTTTTCTTTCTTTTTTTTTTTTTTTCCCCTCCTACCTCGTCCCTATTGTCTATTGTCTGGCAGTCGTCCTCCACATCTCGTCGTATAATACACCAAGAAAAAAAAAGCCCCCATCTTCTTGTGCTGTTCTTTTCTTTCATCTGCATTTATTCCTACAACCATGCAAGACCTTCGAGCCATGCATGCTGCTGCATCTCGAGATGATTGGGAGGATTGGACCGACGAGGAAACAGCTTTGCCACCCACCAAAACCCCACCAAAACCCTCGAATCTGTCAACCACAATAACAGCACGTCGTTCAAAGTCCAAACAGTCAGCCCCCAAGCTCCAGAGACTGAAGTCACGAAAGCGACAGCAATTCCAGAATGAGAGGCTGGGAATCAAGCTCGTCACAGACATGACCCGCTTCCGCAAAGGACCCCAACACGTTGCCCAGATTGTGAAACCCTCTCCAGTCCCCAGCGCGACGGGCAAGTTTGCAGATGCCAGCGCAACAGGCAAATTTGCAGATGCAAGTGCCCTGCGGGCCCTGGAGGGGTCTCCCTCGTCTGCTTCCATGGGCAACTGGGCCTGGCTGCGGAATAACAACAATCAGTCTCCTGCCAGCGCCACTCCGACCTCACAGCGCTATCTTTCGCCCGAAGAGAGCAAGATCGTCATTGGCATGTCCATGTCCGAAGACGATGCTGCTAGCAGGACGATCAGCCCCTCAACTGCAACCGTCGCCACCCCCACAGACAGGTTTCCCCCTCAGCCAACTTCCTCAACACAGCCTCGATACCATCTTGGCCAAGCTTCCCAATCGGCTTGGTCGCCCGATACGGAAGATGGATGGTCGCCTGCTCGTCACCCCAACATATATGCACAGTCCACTGGCCAGTCTTTTGTGCCCCCTGTGCCCGCCGTGCCATCTGATCTCAAGAAGAACAAATCGACAAAGGCCAGCCTTTCCAAGAATGACTTTGACGACGACAACTTCACACCAGTGACCTTGTTTGAGGAAGACGGTAAATCCCCCCAGTCAGCCTTGTCCAAGATCTCTCCAGAGACCACCCGATCGCGATCTGGCTGGTGGGATCACGTCAGTACACCGTTTAAGGAGCGCTTCAGCCCGTCATCCGCCAGGTCGGCCAAGGAGGCGGCAAGCCCCGACGAGTGGTGGAAGGGCGCCGACGAGAAGAAGCCCGGCTACATGGCCCGAGAGTACGCCCCGTCGGACGCATCCGCATCCACACTGCGGCCCGTGGTGCCCATCATCCGGGAGCCGTCGCCGACCATCGCATCCTCCTCTCGCGCGTCGCCTCCGCCCAGTTCATCTGGATCGGATACACGCTCTGAGAAGGCTGGCATGGTAATGGCAGACAACGCTGACCCCAGTGACGTGCCGCCGCCCTATGAGCGTACGCCGTCGTCTGAGAAGGAGTCCCAGCAGCCTGTTCGGTTTCGCGCCGTGTTCCCGCCAAACCATCCCCTGGCGAACCAGTTCCCACCTTCACCGATGCCCGGAAGCCCAGGCCTCGACAGAGACATGTCGTCTAAAGGCGATATCAAGATGTCGGATGTGCCATTGACGCCGGCTCTCACCGGACCGGATGCCGCAGCAGCGGACGCTCCGCTCCCTGACCGAGTGGCCGGCACATATGTTGGTGACCAGTTCCAAACCGTGCACGGCGATGATCCTGCCGCCAAAGTCGAAAAGACGAGGCGGCGCCACGAGAAAGAGGATGTTCTCGCTCGCAAGGTCGGCGGCTTCTGGAAAGGCCGAGGCTGCCTGCCAGAGGAAGGTTGCTACGGACGCTCAGGCCGAGAGGGTCGGCAGCGCAGACGGCTCTGGCTCTTCATCTGCCTGGCCTTCTGGCTGCTGACCATCCTCGGTGTTGTCCTGGGTGTCGTGCTGTCGCGTGAACTGCACCGCGCCAAGAGCGCATCTGCTACTGCAAGTCCCTCCAGCGGCGCTGATAATAATGCATCACCATCAGGTTCTGACAATCCAGAACAGGCTTCGGTCTGGCTCAACCTGACCGACTTCCCAGCGATCCCCACGGGTCTCGCGACGGTCGTCGGCCCGGACAACTCAGAAGCCATCACAGGCTGTGTCGAGCCTGCTTCGCTGTGGAGCTGCTCGCTGCCTCCTGAGCAGCAGGCTGCGAATGAGCCGAGCGACGCAGACCAACCCACCTTCATCTTCCAGATCCAGTACGACAACAACACGCGCGAGCTGTGGGACATTCCCAACAGCGCCGCCCCGACCCCGACAACCACGGAAGGGGTCACTGCTTCGACCAAGTCGGCCTCTTCTTCCACCAAGACGACGGCGACGACCACATCGACCACGTCTAGCGCAGCCTCAGCAACAGCGACAGATGCCCTCTACGGCAGCGAACCATCTAACAAGCAGCGGCGGGAGGCAGACGAGCTCATCCGCCGGGACACCCTCTACGACACAGGCATCGCGCCCAACCCTGCAGCACCGTCCTATGACGACATGTGGTTCCTGGGCAACTGGACCGACGGCATCGTGTCGGCCAACAAGTCGGGCGAGCCCACGCCCTTCTACATCAGCTTCTTCACCAACGTGTCCAGCAGCGCGGGGCCCAACATGCTCACCGACTCGACCTCCTCCTCCTCCAAGCGCAAGACGCGCCGAGACAGCGGTAGCCTGGCCTCCATCCTGCCAGCACCGATGCTCAACCCCGACGGCACCGGCGCCACGGCCCAGCTGCATCCGTACCCGTTCCAGCAGCCCTTGCGCCTGTACGACCGCGGCCTGGACACGGAGCACTACGGCTTCTACAGCTACTTCAACAAGACCATCTACGTCAGCTCGATCGACAACACGTCCACAGCCGACCCGGCCTCGGGCGGCGTGCTGGAGAGCAGCGCCTCCTGGTACGTGACGTGGACGCAGACGCGCTTTGTGGTCAAGATCTGGACCCGCAAGACCAACGGCGGCGGCGCCCGCCTCATCGGCTCGTCCGGCACCGCCGCCTCGTCCAACACCACCAGCCCGGGCAGTTTCCCCTACCCCATCACCATCGGCGAGGACACGCACGGCGGCAACCTGCAGACCAAGTACAGCTTCGCCCTGGCCGTCGAGGAGAACCAGGTCATCAACAGGACCGACGCCCAGACGTTTGCCAATAACATCGCGTACGGAAGTCCCGTCGTGAACCCAGCGTTTCCAGACGGGGACCTGAGCTGGGGCGGCACGGATGGAGGCACGGGTGGGTGTCGGTGTGAGTGGGTGAACTGGGTCAAGGAGGATGGGAGTGTTGATACGAGTTTTGGTTGAAAACACTGAACAACCAAGGCGATGATGATGTGATGATGGGAGATGTTGTGAGGACGGAGATGAATCAAGATGAAAGAAGATGATGAATACAGCTTTGCTGGACTGAGCTGGATTTCAAAAGAGATTAAAAAAAAAGAAGCCAAGCAAGAAAATTAGATGTTTGGGATCCAAAAAAGTATCTCGCTACAATATTCGAGAGCCCGAATAGTTATTGCGGCCTCTAGAAAAGTTAATTAATACCTCAATATCACTGTTACCACAGTTTTTCTTTTCTTTTCTTATTTAACTGCGGCTTGTTTATAAGTGATGTCCAGAAGTGTTCATTATATATTCGCATCCAAATTGTGTAATATATACAAACATATATACCCACAAAAGTTTTGTCATGAAAACTTGAAGATATATACAATCTTCCAAATTCACTCACTCACTCACTCACATTCAAAACCTTCAACGTCCACTCATATCTCATGCCCAAATACATGATGCCCCTCCCATAACTCCACGCTCCTCTTCTTCTGCTGCGTCCGCGGTGTCAGCCCCTCCCAAAACGCACACCGCGCCCGCTGTTCCGGCGTAACATCCTCCATGTGCGTCGTATTTGTCTCCAGCACAATCCTGCTCCCATTGCCATCAGACGATGACACCCACGCATCCCATGCCGGACTCCCCTCGGCCCGTAGCGTATTGGGATCGCGCGTTCTCACAAAGGAGAGGAAATAGTCCATGACGAGGGGGACGGCGTTGGCGTCGTAGGTAAGGTAGCTGGTTGGGGCGGGGGCGTCGTCCAGATTGGAGGGGCCGAAGACGGCGTAGGATTCCCAGAGATGGGGGACGCCAAGGCCGTCGGCTGCGTTGGTCTGGTCAAGGACGTTGTAGCGGTAGTTCCAGAGCTGGGTGTCGCTGGTGGTGGAGGACGACGAGGCAGACGCAGCAGCAGCAGCAGCAGCATAAGCGGCAAGGATGGTGATGGCGGGACAGATAAATGTAGCTTCGCCGTATGCCATGCTGGCGGACGGGAACCAGGCAGCGTGTCCGGCGATGGCGGGTGCGGGTTCTTGTAAGGGGTAGAGGCTGACGATGGCGTCGGTGTCGTTGGTGGTGAGGAGGGGGTAGTTGTTTTGTAAAAAGTTGACCATGTCGTCGCTCGTGGCAGCGTCGGTGGCGAACTCAGAGCCCTCGTTGTTGTCGTTGCCGAATAAGAGGGGGACGTTGACGAAGTTGCCCGAGGCGAACATGTCGTAGGGGAGGTCACGGATGAAGTCGCCGTCTATACAAGGGGTCCAGTAGAAAAGGGGCTCCGGGGTAGCATCGCGTCCTGGGAATGGGAAGGGGATGTTCTGGGCCTGAAGGGTGGTGGTGTTCAGACCGCGGAGGCATGTCAGCTGGTCATCGTCGGCCTCGTCGGCGCAGCCTGTGGAGTTGACGAGGCGGTCGAACTGGTACTCAAGTTGCGGCACAAAAGGCTGCGCAGGGAAGAAGACAGACTCGGCGATGGCAGCAGTGAAGAGGCCGTCGTCGCGTCCTCCGTAGGCTGTGAGGTGGAGGGCCACAGATCCTGCGCCGGCCGAGGCGCCGTGGATGACGATGTTGTCTGGGTCGCCGCCAAAGGAGGCGATGTTGGTCTTGACCCACTGCATGAGGAAGCGCTGGTCCAGCAAGCCCGCGTTGAGGGCCCCGTCGGCGCTCACCCTCGCGCTCGCCAGGAATCCCCACAGCGCCACGCGGTAGTTGAAGTTGACAAAGACGATCTGGTTGCCCGACTTCATGACCACCTCAGCGCCGTCCCAGTTGGCATTGGCGTTGGTCACGTATCCGCCTCCCTGGATGAACAGCCACACGGGCAGCTTGGCAGTCGTGTTGGCGCCTGAGGGGGCCCACACGTTGACGAAGAGGCAATCCTCGCTCTCGGTGGTGGAAGGGTAGGGTGCCGAGGTGCCCAGACAGATGGGACCAAAGTCCTGGGCCGACTGGGTGTCTGTCGAGGTGGGTGGTGAGACGGGCGCTCTCCATCTTAGATCACCGACGGGGGCAGCGGCATAGCGCATCCCGCGGAACCGGTTGATGCCTCCGGCGACGGTCTCTCCTTCGTAGGTGGCATATCCCAGGTCGACCGTGGGGTTTTGGCCAGGCTGGGCGATTGTTAGCAGTCCGTTTGTGAGTAGGCAGACTAGCAATATGATCAAGACGAGGATGAAGGCTGTCTGGGCTGGTGCCACGTGATGGGTCCAGTTGGTCTGAGAGCGACCATGTCGAGACATGTCGCTCTCGAAAAGAGAGCCAAAGAGGGAAACGAGAGCAAGGACGAAAAAGGAGCGTTGTTTCCCTCTTCTCTCCAACGGGACGAGCCCGTCAACGAAAGGGAAAAGAGAGCGAGAGAAAAAGAGACCACCAGGTCAGAGAGTTATTCTTTAAAACAAAAGAAAAGTATGTCCATGTCATCATTTCAACTATACCAGACACATATGAACGATAAGGGGGAGGAGGAAGCCGGGGGGGGGGGGGAGAAGAGGGCTCTGAACTAGGACGAAATCATAGCCACGGCCAGGCCCTTGAACCTTGAGCTTGATCTTTTCCAGATTGCAGACATGGATCGACAGCGATTCAGGTAACCACCCGCAAGCCACACTCGGGGAATTCAGTTTCCTTACTGCATTTGTAGTTGGGAGGTTTGTCGGGGGCCCCACTCCTCCAGAAATAGTAGCCGGCGACGGTGGCGGCACGAGGGTAGAGACAGGATCCGCAGGGTCGAGAGAAGTAAAAGAAGATGATGAAGAGGTGGTAGCAGTAGAAGGAGAAGATAAGGAAGAAGTAGCAGCAGCACCACCACCAGAACTGTTCTGAAGATTGCTCGAAATAGGGCCTACCTTTTTGAGATATCCCAAGAGTCCCAAGACCAACAACACCACGAAGAGCACAAGCAGCACGGCAGCGAGAGCGTACGCCACGAATGCCTTGCGTGTCTTCCACCAGGGCCGTCTCGTTGCTGCCCCCTCCTTCTCAGAGGTCGACGACGACTGTTGCTGCCGCTCATCCGTGGCCAGGGGTGGTGGGACCCCCATGTCCTCATTCTCGTGCTCGCCCCCGGCCGACGCGTCACTACGGGCCAGCCATGCTATTCGTGGTCTCGACCACCAGCGGCCCGTTGTTGATGAGATTGGGGACCCATCCTTAGCGGGAGGAGGACCAACAGGAGCAGCAGCAGCAGCAGTCATCGAGGCAGCGAGCCGGCTTAATAGTGTGAGTTGTGGTCTTCCTCCGTCCTCACCGAGGCCCACTGGCTCTCGTTCTCAAGACCCAGTTCCGAAAGGATTGTGCTCGATTATGTGGGTAGAAGGACAGGCCTCGTGTGACGTGCACCCAGGGAAGTATTAGAGTTAAAAGTAAGAGTGAAAAAACAAAAAAGACAGAAGGAGGAAGAAATAAAAGAAAAGAGAGGGAAAGGAGAATTAGAAAAGAAAGCAGGATGCAAGGTTCGTCGTGTCTTCAACGTCACAAAACCTGAGGCAAGATTCCAACGATGAATACTTGCTTCAGAAAGGCCCAGTCCAATGAGACGATCTTGGGTGTTTGGTTGTGTTTCTGAGATTGGACGAAGACCCTGCTTTCAGCTAAGGCGTCTCTATCTGTTCTTTCTGCGGTGTGAACTAATTAGTGCCGGGCTTGTCATCCGCTGTGGATTTTTTCTTCTTCAAAAGCCACGATAAAATGGATCCCGGGAGTAAGCGGCACTGCAGTTGCGAAGTCTTTGTTGGGCAAGCCTTGGTCAAGAAGTGACCATGTTGAGGTATCAAGGTGAATGGTCGGAGTGTGTGTTTTCGTTGTGGCTTATCACTTTGGCTGAAGTGATAGTCAGCAGAGTGAGGGAATAGAAAATAAAAATAAAAGAACAAAAGGAAATCTTACAGATGAAGAGAGAGAGAGAGAGAACCACAAGATTGCATCCTTATCGAGCCCAGTCCGGCTAAGCGGCAGCACTACTGCTACCAAGTTATCAGAGTGGACTGGCTGGCTCCTTCCTCTCTTCCCATCCTCCTCTCTTGCCATTTTGAATCCTCCATTTCTACATAAGTACTATAGTAAGTTTCATAATGCAGTCACCATCCTCTGCAACTGCTCTGGCTCGGCTACCCCGGGCAAGAGGAACAACAACAAGGTTGTGCCTTTCAGCTGAACCAGAGCACACTTTGAGAGTACTGCACCTTTCCCCTTGCGCCTCGAACAAGAGACCTCAGCCCAAGGAATTGAGAAGAAGCCACAAAGTCCTTTTTTTTTCCCCTCCCGCACCAACCTCCTCGGAAGACTGCATGTGCTGAGACGTCCGAGCACACAAGAGTGCAACCAGGAAAGTTTCAAGGAACACCACCCCGGGTCAGGACGGGAAGGGGGTGGGGGAAAATCAGAGAAGAGAATGCGAGGGGCCGATGCGAGTCTGACGGACAACAGATGAACAATCTTCACATGCGCTTCTGTTCAAGAGTGCACGTGAACAATCTGTTGCTGAGACTGAACAGCTCGAATGTCCAAAGGGACTTGTCGTCGTTGTCTTCAGAATTTCACCCTTTCTCTGTAGTGAGTGAATGCATGTATGTCTCACTCATAATCTGGATTGGGCGTCCTAGGCTGGAATGATTACGGTAAGCGGCATGACATCTGTACTTGAATGGCCGACTCGACAAAATATTGTCATTAGTACGTGTATACTTGATGCGTGGCCTCGACGTTTATACACAACGTATACAAGTAATATACATGCACAGCAGATGGGACGACCAAAACTTCATTGCATAGTCAAACCGCCTCAGAGCTAATACACACGGCAACAAAGTACAATCATTTGTCTATGCCTCGTATGGTACAAACGCTGCTCCAGCACAGTTCCTCTTGTCTATTCTTTTCCCTTCCAACCTGGGCGCACCCCCTCTTTCCTCTCATTTTCCCTTCTTGACCCAGTCCTCGACAGTCTCCCGCGCACCCTTGACCTTCTCGCCCACCGCGTCTGACACCACCTGCCTGTGCACCTTGGCAAAGCTGACGCCGCTCTCCAACGCCTCCCTTGTCTTGATGTGGCCCTGCGCGACGGCCGGGAACCGCTGCTCGTACCGCCAAGCCAGCTCGCTCACATTGCCCATCGTGACGGGCAGAGCAGTCCAGCCCATGCCCACGCCGAACGCGACGGGCACGGCGGCGCGCAGCAGGATGTTGCTGCGGCGCGTGACGATGCTCCCGGCCATGGCGGCCACCAGCACGTACACCAGGCCCGGCATGAGCTTCTCGCCGGACTCGGCGGGCGGCGCGAGACCCGCCACGGTGTCGGTGAACGACTTCTCCAGGTGGAATGCGCGGTCCATAGCCCGGTTCACTGCGTCCTCGGCATCGCAGGCCTGACGGTACAGGAAAAGCCGCGCGTCGCGGATCTGAGCGGCCAAACGATCAGTGGGCGTGGGGCCGCGAGCCTGCTGCCGGACGACCACCTCCTGGGACCCTGGGGACGACAAGGACCAAGAAGACTCGGAGGCGACGATGGTCGAGGTAGGGCTCGCCGGGGCTTCTTGCGACGACTGCTTGGACGGCGGCGGCGGTGGTGGTGGCAGGGTGGCTGTCGTGGGCACGGCGTCGAAATCGTCGTATATGGGCTTCTTGGGCTGGAGGACACACATGACGGTCAGTCGTTGATTTGGGTAGAGCAGGCATGGGAAGCTTTTGGGGGTCAATATGATCGTACTGATGGGGAGTTGTATGATTCTGGGGCCTCTGCGTGGGCGACTCGTGGGTAGAGGGCAACGCCTCCGGCAAGGAGGGAGGCTGTCAACGGCGCGGCATGCTTTGCGAGAATTCCCTCGTGTCAGTAGATCAAAGCTCCAAGCTCAATGAAATTCACAAGCCAATTGGGCCAGTAGGATGGGGCCTTACCCGTTGCAGCAGAACTCTTGCCGCCATCTTGACCCTGATTGATCTCCCGGAATACTCGACCGAACGTCAAAGGGTCGGGTTGGGTGGGTTGTCGGTCCTTTGGTGAGGAGGTTGGTTGGGTGGTTGATGGGACCTGAGAACAAGGCGCTGTAGTCCGGCGAGTTGGCGGCTCTTCCCGGGAGCAAGCAACAGCGGCAGCAGTGGTTATTGTTCCTTCTCTAGCGGGAGCTCCTAACTAAAAATTTGAGCTGGGCAAGAGCCATTATTCCGTCATGGGCGACAGGGTAGGGTAGTACCTTTCGTCGGCCTAAAATCGGCGACTTGTGAAAGTTCTCACAAGCACCTTCTTTTTCCTTGTCTCTCTCTCTCTCCTCTTCTCTTTCTCCTCTCCTCGTATAATTGAATAGCTTCCAGCACTCCTTCTCGACCAGACTTGGGAGAGTTCAACATCTCCTCTACTGTTATTCTTGCCTCTGCCTGCTCTGTTGTTCCAGTCTACATGGATTTTCCTCCTTACCGACGACCAAGGCAATGACAATATCCAAGGACACAAGACCAAGAAGCCTCTCAACACCACCGCTGCCGCGACCATCACACCCGCCACAGAGGTCATGATCAGGTTCGCCCAGCGTCCAGTGGCGTCTGCAGCCTGGGTCTGCTCAAGATGCGCAAGGCGCACGGTGCGAGACACACGGCTGCAGCTCAGTACTGCTGCGACCAGCCCTTCTTCTGCTACTCAGACTGAGGACAACACATCACCCTCCCCACCTCAGAAACCAAAGTCAATACTTGGCTCTATAGTGCAGTTTACCACCGACACGAGTCACGACGACACGACCCTCCGCCAGATCTTCGACTCCAGCCCAGCGTGGCGGGACTTCTCCAGATCCTCCAGAGGCAAACCGCGCGTCGGCCTCTTCCGTAATGCCTACCTCACCGAACCTCAAGGCTTCCTCGCCTTCGCCAGGGTCTCGCTGGCACGTGCCCAGACCATCGTCGACAAGGTCCTCCACGCGAGCTCGCTATCCGAGTACCAAGAGATGGTTCGCGACATGGACAGGTTATCAGATCTCCTGTGCAGAGTTATCGACCTCTCCGACTTTGTGCGCGTCACACATCCGGACCGCCAGATGCAGTCGGCGGCATCAGAGGCCTGGGGCATCGTATACCAGTACATGAACCAGTTGAACACAACGACGGGGCTGAACGAGCAGCTGGGGCGGGCGATGGAGAACCCAGAGGTGACGGCTGCCTGGACCGAGGAGGAGAAGGCTGTCGCCGAGATCCTGAGGCTGGACTTCACCAAGTCGGCGGTCAACCTGCCGCAGGACGCACGCGACAGGTTCGTCGAGCTGTCGTCCAGGATAGGAGACGTCGGCCAGCAGTTCGTCGAGGGGATGGCCCCCGAGCAACCATTCTTGAACCTCCCCAGCATCAACTTCCAGGGGGTGGAGCCGAGGTTCGCGCAGAAGCTGTCCAGACGTGGCCAGATCCACCTGCCCACGCTGAGCCCAGAGGCTTCGTACGCACTGCGCATGGTGCACCACGAGCAGACGCGCAAGTCCATCTTTATGGCATCGCGGACGGCCTCGAAGGAGTCTGTCCAGCGCCTCGAGGAGCTGCTCAGGCTGCGGGCGGAGCTGGCGGATCTGTCAGGGTTCGAGAGCTACGGGCACATGGCACTGCGCGACAGGATGATGGCCAAGACGCCCGAGGCTGTCCAGGGGTTCCTGCGGGCCCTGAACAATAACAATGCCCCGGTGGTACAGCGCGAGATGCAGAACCTGCTAGCGATGAAACGGACCAACACAGCCTCCTCGGGTCCCGTCAGGCCCTGGGACAAGGACTACTATATGAACAGGATCCGCGAGGCCGTGAGGTCCAAGTTACGACGGGATGACTTCTTGTCTGCCTACTTCTCGCTGGGAACCGTCATGCAGGGCCTCTCGCGGCTCTTCACACGGCTGTACGGGATCCGCTTCGTGCCGCAGGAGACGATGCCAGGCGAGACCTGGCACCCCGACGTGCGACGGCTGGACGTCGTCTCAGATACAGACGGACACGTCGCGGTCCTGTACTGTGATCTCTTCTACCGGGCAGACAAGTCACCTAACCCGGCACACTTTACGGTGCGGTGCTCACGAGAGATCGAGGGGCGTGAGCTTGAGGAGGCTGAGTCTGCACTCCTGCAGGCCGCAGCAGCGCAGCACCCCGGCTTCGCCTCCCCAGAGGAAGCAGCCAACGACGGCATGGCCATGGCGCGAGGTAGAGATGGCTCCCTGAAGCAGCTGCCGACGATTGCGCTCGTGTGCGACTTCCCGCAGGGCAACGGCGCGGGAGACAAGCCTGCCTTCCTGACATATGGACAGGTAGAGACGCTCTTCCACGAGATGGGCCACGCCATCCACAGCATCCTGGCGCGGACGTCCCTGCAGAACGTGTCGGGCACCCGCTGCGCGACCGACCTGGCGGAGCTGCCGTCGACGCTGATGGAGCACTTTTGTGCGGACCCCGAGGTCCTGCGCCTCTTTGCGCGGCACTACGAGACGGACGAGCCGCTCAACTACGACATGGTGGTTCAGCAGCTGCGGCAGTCGAGGCTGTTTGAGGGCATGGACAACGAGAACCAGATCCTGCTGGCGATGCTGGACCAGTCGTACCACTCAGGACAGGTCAGGGCGGCTGACTTTGACTCGTCACACATGTACTGGAATATCCAGGACACATATGGCCACACGCCTGCCGACCCGCCGAACACCAGCTGGCAGGGCTTCTTTGGTCACCTGTTCGGCTACGGGAGTACGTACTACAGCTACCTGTTTGACCGCGTGCTGGCCGAGAGGGTGTGGGAGAAGGTGTTTTCAACAGGCCGGGGCGGGGCGGCCGTGAGCCGGGAGAACGGAGAGCAGCTGAAGGAGAACTTGCTCAGGTGGGGTGGCAGCAGAGACCCGTGGAGGTGTCTGGCCGACACCCTCCGCGACGACGGGCTCGCGCGCGGTGATGCGAAGGCCATGGCCTTGGTCGGCAGCTGGGGTACAGGAGCCACCCTGAGGGGGTAGTCATTCATCAACAAGACCAGCTTTCTCCATGCAACGATTCCCAGACGCCCATGTATTTTTTCATTTTTTCTTCTTCTTCAGATGTGCCTGTGAAGATTGTTTTCTCATTTTCTTCTCGTTACGTGTGTATACGCGATCACCAGAATTGCAGCAGGGGCCCAACGCGGCGAGAACGGCTCAAAAGTCGACATGAGGCTGCCGTCTTCCTTGTCAGAAAATTTGTCTGACTTGCTAAGATGAGTAGAAGCATTCTCGGGTGCTGCGGAAAGATCTGGGTTGGAAGGGGTGATTTCCTCTTCTCTTCACAGAGAGCGAGAGTCTCGAGAGTCTCGACAGGCCCGACAGGCCCGACACAGCCGCCTCCGCCTCGAAGTCACTCACTCACTGTTCCACCTGCCCCGTGGCTGGCGTAAGCAAGAACCATCCAATCTGCTCGTCCACGTCCCCCTCGGCAAGGCTTTTCCAGTCCTAAATTTAACCATCCAGCAAAGCCGAGGACAAAATGACCTGTTCAATCTGGTTATCATCTCGCCAGCGCTGAACGCCGATGTGAGTAAGAAGACCATCGATCGACCGATCCACACTCCCGGACATGGTCGCCCCCCCCCCCCCCTCTTCCCTCGGCAAGCATGTTGGCATAGCCGCAGCACAACCATGTTTTTTTTGCGTGTTGTTGCATTGAGACGCGGTCAGCCTTCCCCACAGGCAATGATTGGCTGCATCAGCAGAACGACTGCAGCACACCAAGGAAGGCCAGACTCTACCAATGTAGGGAGTGAATAACCCAATTACTCAATTCGGCTTAGCCTGCCTCTCAAAGGCTGTCACGATGGGTCTCTCTGCGATGCCCCCAGGCCGCCCTCGGCATGCTCGGTGAAGGGCGCGGCGACATGATCCAAGGCGCATTTTGCTGCTGCTGCTGCTGCTGCTGCTGTGGAGGGAGGGGGAAATAGGACATGGGCTGCGATTTCCGGTCCCTTAATCAGCTCCTGCCCTCCATTCGCGGGTGCTCGGAAAGATGAGCGACGGGGGGTAATGGAGATGTGAGGTCAGAGAAGAAGAAATATATAGAAGGCGGATGAGTCTTTATTTTTTTTGGTCTTCCTTTCTCCAGCTGCCTGGTCAGCACAAGAAGGTTACACACCGTCGAGAGAGAGAAAAAGAGAGAAGACGTCTGCCCTCCTTGAACAAACCACATCAACAAGGCCACCAAGAAATGATGGAAGCTCATCGCCCAACCCAAGAAGAACGACCCTCCTTCACCACGTACTGGAGGAAGAACCAAGAGGATTCTTCGGCCAGGACACTCAGATTCGTCCAGAGTGATCCAGGCCAACCGAGCAGACCAGGTATGTTGAAGACGAAGAAGAAAAGAGGAGGAAGAAAAGAAACAGGAGGAAAGGGGAGGGGGGAAAGACAAAACTTTTCAAGGGCCTGACTTTCCTCTTGTCTCACGGACCATCGAGATCACTTCCCCCACCCGCCCTTTATATAATCTCGTCAACGATCTGGTCACACAGTCCACCCTCGCCCCCTCCCTTCCAGCCCTCTGCCATGCTTGTGCGCCCCTGGGCGCCGAGTTGCTTCGGACTTGGCGTTGGGGCGCGTTCTGCGCTCTGGAAATCTTATGCCTCGATGCGGGCATGGCGATTTGTCAACAGTTACCGGAGAAGCGGGACCTCGGGCGTGTACTCGGTCCCGCTCGCAGTTGGACTCCCCATTTGGGCAAAAGAAGAAGGAGGAGGAGGAGAGTATCTATATACTTTTTCATGTCCCTTTCTTCTTTGGCCTATTCTTTCTCGTTCACGCTACGAGTGCAACCCTCCCCCCCTGGGTCTATGATGTCTCATTCTGTCCCGCACATTCATTCATGCATCCATCCATTCATGTGTCCATCCGTCACTCTCGCGCCATGCTACAGCCCTAATCACTGCACCAGTACCCAGATGATCACTACCTCACAACCAATCCACCACATGACCTCATCATCTTCATCACCCCCACCATCAAGATGGCGGCCAGAATAAGAAAAGAAGAATCAAGAAGAAGGAAGAGAAGAGGAAGAGGAAGAAGGAGGCTAACATCAACGTTGGTCATATGACAATAGCAACAACGGCGGCACCACGACCGCCGCCGCCAGCAGCAGCAGCAGCAGCAGCAGTCGCCACAAACTCATTCTCCCCTGGAAGGGCCGAGGAAGAGGAGGGGGATGGGGAGGGGGAGGGGAAGCAGTCAGCCAGGAACAAGCGTCGCGCCCAGGTCCGACGAGCCCAGATCCAGCACCGCCAGCGCAAGGCCGACTACGTCAAGCAACTCCAGTCCGACATCGCCGGCATTCGCGAGCAGATCGAGGACGCAGAGCAGGCGCGACGGTCGCTGCGGGTTGAGAACCAGAACATGCGGGCTTACTTATCGTCTCCGTCATCGGCGGCCGGGTCGGTTTACGGTAGTGAAGGCGGTCGTAGTAGATATGACCATCACCATCATCATCAACAACAGCAACAGCAACATCAACAACAACAACAACAACCACATCATCATCATCGTCACAATTACCGTCAGCAACAGCAACAACAACAACAGCAAGCAGCTGCGGTCAGCGCAGACTTGTACGCGAGTATCCCATCGACCACTTTGTCCTCGCCATATCTACCACCCAACCACGTGCTGGCTCCAGAGGATGACATGCTGCTACAGCATCACCAACAAGGCCTCGGCGGGGATCTCGGCCTCGGCGGGGGCGGCACAGCAGGGTTCTTCACAGTATCAGACGCGGATCTGGACGAGATGCTAAACGCGCAACAGGGAGGAGGAACTGGAGCGGGTGGTAGTGGTGGTGGTAGGGTGTACTACGACTCTGGGTCGCCGGCGTACGGCACAGGGAGCTCGAGAGCGAGCCCGGCCGTGTATCATGGGTCGCCGCAGCTTGTGGATGGGGCCACGGGGCACGGGTCGGACTTGTCATATCCTCTGCTGCCGGATATGCTGATGGGACAGGAACAGGGTGGGCATCAGCAAGGGATGGGGTATTTGTTTCCATGAAGGGCGTTTGTTGGTGGTCGTGATGGGGTGGATGATGGGAAGGGAGAGAGGGGAAGGATACGTGTCCGCATGTAATTATTTCACAAGCAATATCACATATACATCTTGGTTGGTTCGTAGAGACCAAGTGAGGGAAAGAAAAAAAAAGAAAAAAAAAAAACCAGAGAAAGAAAAGGAAGAAAAAAAAAAAACCCTTCACGTCTCAATTTGCTATAATCAAGAAATATTTGGACCAAGGTACCTTGATTTACACAGAGAGAGAGAGCCCTCTTGGCGTAATGTTTTCTTTTGTTCTTTCCCCTTCTATCCGAATTTGATATGCCTCTATTTGGGTATCTCCAAGGC
This sequence comes from Cryphonectria parasitica EP155, assembly GCF_011745365.1. NCBI lineage: Eukaryota > Fungi > Ascomycota > Sordariomycetes > Diaporthales > Cryphonectriaceae > Cryphonectria > Cryphonectria parasitica. The sequence continues at coordinate 4,011,773 of NW_024468910.1, read as the reverse complement.
CCTCTCAAACCTAGCAAAATATATAACAAACCCCCTTTTGACTACTAACTTAGGCATCCTCTATAAGTACTGCCGACGACGACCCAAACAGCCTATAAAGCACCACCATCGCAAGCCTCCTCCCGCCCATCCCGCTCCAAAGCGAAGCACAAGGCACAGCAGCCAGCCCTTGCTCCACAATAGCCCCGCGAATCTCATCTGCTAGAAACATGCTCGTGTCTAGATACACTAGATATGGCTGCTGGCTGTGCCGCGTTGTTGTTGTTGGTGATGATGATGATAAGCCTTGTTCTTCCTCATTTGCAAGCCTGGCTACGGCATGACTAAAGATGTCGTCCGCACCACGGCGTAACTCGTCAAGCGTTAGTCTGCTGCCGCCATCATCACGGCCGGCCTCGATGGAGACGACACTGTGCAGACCAGACCCGCCTGTGCTGGCCTCGGAGGAAGGGCTAATAAGGGCAAGACAGTGCTCGGCGCGGTACACTACCCTCGCTACTCCTGCTCCTAGTCCTGCTCCTCCTACCACGGTCCGCCTCTCGCGCCACACACGGACACTACCCGCCTCCAGCCCAGCCAGCCCCGCATGCGCATGCCATTCTGCCTCGGCCGACCGCGGCAGCTCGTCAACCTCTGCGGCGAAACAGAACGGCACCACAGGTGGGTGACTGGCTGTTGTTGTCTCGCCATAGCCTGCTGCTTCCGGGTCTGCCAGCAGCGTGTAGTCCGGCAGGTCTGGTCTGGTGGTATTGGCGCTGGAGGAGGATTCGCCTGTGTAGGACATGTAGCGCGGGTCGAACTTGCGGTCCCATAAGTCTGGGCCGTCTTCGTCATCGTCGTCATCGTCAGTAGTAGACGATGATTTATGTGCTTGTTTCCAGGCACGGTAGGCCAGTTGGGCTTTCTCTCGCGTGGACAGGGCGGTGGTGGTCTCATCTGCGCGCGGGAGATAGACGGCTGCGCTGGTCCACCACTGGACACGCAGCTCGGCTGCTATGCGCCAGAGGTGTTGGAGGGACAGGACGAGCTGGACGTCCATGCCGGCGGCTGGCAGGTCCATGCTTGCTGGGACGAGGGGGATCTGGCCTGCGATGTGCACCGCTCTCTCTGTCGTTGTTGTTGTTGTTGTCCCTCCAGCCACAAGGAGGAGGGGAAATGTGATGGCCTGGCTGTAGGGGCCTATGTTGGCTGGGGCCCAGTAGGATCTGCTCTGGACGTGGAGACCCTGCCTGTCGAGGGCAATAGTAGGGACGGTGAGGTAGATGGCTATGTTGCCGGCGCCGTCAGGGAGAAGATCACCGCACGAGATGGTCACTCGAGAGGGAGGATTTGGCTCTGTAAAGAGGGCGCCGTAGATGGTGTTGATGGCGGGGAAGTCGGCCATGGAGCGGAGGATGATGATGGTGCTGATGATGGAGGCTGGTGTGAGGTTGTGTGTGGTCAGGTGTGAGCGGATCTCGTTGACTAGGATGCTGGTCTCTTCCTGGATGGTGAGGAGGTTGTGGGCGTCTGTTGTCTGTGGGCGAGTGATGGCCCAGGTCTGCTGCAGAATCTGGGGTGGCGACGCGGGTTGATGAAGGTGGTAAAAGGCAGGAGAAGAGTGATCAGCCGCTTTGAGGGTGAGAGGGGTCAGGTCGAGGTCGTCACCGTCGTCGTCATCATCATCGACAACAGCAGCGTTCAACACATCAACCACCCGCTGAAACCTCTCATCAAACAATGCAGGTCTCCTCACCACGGCGCCCTCGCCTTTCTCTTCCTCCTCCTCCTCCTCCTCCTCCTCTTCAGCCGTCTTCTTCTTCTTCTCCTCCACCCTCGCCCGCCTCACCTTCAGCCAAGCCATCCCACCTCCTTCCCTCACTACCAACCGATCGCCCTCCTCCACAACAACCTTCTTACCAAATAACCTCGTCGGTCCATCCAGAACAAGCGTCTCAAATTCCCCACCCTCGCCCAAGATAGCCCCCGTCTCCAGAACCGCAGACCCAAACCGCCCCATGGCCCTCTTGAGCATCGTGATGCCCCTCGGCGCCGCGACGTTCTCCCAAAGAAACCCCTCGTCCAGCCCTCCCGAGGCGACCTTGATGATGCGCGCCTCGAGAACTGCCGCTGCCATATCCAGCAGCAGCTGTGCTTCGTCCGCCACCGCACCGCGTGCCTCGGCAGAAGGCAGCGGCGGGGGTGGCGGCGGGAGGATGGGGTACTTCCAGAGATAGGCCAGCGGGACGAGACCCAGGCGCAGGGCCACAGACTCGACACGGGTGCGCTGGTAGGTGCTCAGGATGGCACCGGCGCTGAGGGCGTTGGCCTCGGGGTGGGAGGCGAGGACGGCCTTGAGGAGGGGCACCAGGGATTCCGTCTCGTCCTGTTCCGCTGCTGCTGTGCCACCACCGTCTTGTCTGCTTGTGGTAGTGGCGGCCCTGACGGTGGAGTATTCCCTCCCGCTCTGCACGGCGCCGCCAAGGATGGGTTGCCGGTACAGGGGGAGGCCCGTGGCGTCGGCGTACAGCGGGATGACCTGGTGCCCGACAGTCTGGTACATGAACGAGTTGAGGTCCGTCTCCTCATCCTCTTGTTCCTCCTCAGGGCGGCCGTCATCGTCCACACTGCTCGGTGGTGGTATTGTCTGACCTCGTTTAGGCAGGGGAGAAGGGGGGTGCAGGTTGGCCAGGGCGACAAGGCGGTGCCCGTTCTCGAGACAGTGCAGGGCCGAGAAGAAGCTGTCTTTGCCACCTGAGACCAAGGCGATGACGTTGAGACCGGCGTTTGATGAGGAGGAGGACGACGACATGGCGGTGGTGATTGTGGCAGGCGGAATATCGAGAAGACGAAGAAGCGGTGTGATGTGTATCCCTCAGCAGCTGATGTGAAGGGCCCGACGAAAACGTAATGGTGGTCAAGATCGGAGGTCGCAGCACCACGCTGGGCTGATCCGCCTTGCTCTTGGTCGGCGAACCTTGGAAGAAGACAGTGCTGGTGCTGGAGCTGGAGCTGGAGCTGGAGCTGGAGCTGGAGCTGGAGCTGGAGCTAGAGCTGGAGCTGCAATGAATGAACATGTACCAAGCCAAACTTGATCCCGGCGTGTGTTGCCGCGCAAGAGTTCGGACGTGTGATGGAACCTGACCCGATCCCGTCTCTTTTCAGCCTCGCACGCGGCGTTCCGTTGCAGATGCCGTGTTGGTGGGACGGCCCAGACGCGCCCAGACCTTTTGGTGGCGTCTCGTGAAGAAAAAAAAGGAGACAAGATTAAGGTTTTCCCGGGTTTCTGTCGTGACACCAGTCTCGCCCGTAAAAGCTCAGCTGGGAATTGTGAAATGTCGCGGCTTGTTAGGGTCCCGAGCTGGCGGGTTCTAAACTATCTCCAGGCCATCGAATGCAGTGCGTTCCGATTCGAGAGAAATAACCCTGAGTACTTGGTTAGTCCCACTGCAGATCGACGATAGCCGTTGGAGGGATGAGGAAGGTGAGACAGACAAGTGTGAAAAAAGAAGGTATCGAGGCTGGCTGGGCTGGGCTGAGGCTTGGGTGAGGTGATGGGAAAGGGCGATGGTGAGTGGTCGAGTTGCTGGAAAAGATAGGCGTTGTGTCTTGATTGCCTCTTTGGTCGGCGACGTGATGGTCAAGCTTTGGGTGTCATCTGGTCACAAAGACGAGCGTCATGCACGCGATGGGCGAGAAGTAATTATTGGGTTTATTTTATTCTGCGAATCATGATCATGTACTACTATCTGCTTGACGCTGTTCAAAGCCCGATCAGGTGGCTAAATTTTCAGCAACAAGAAAAGGTGAGGGTTAGGAGTTTGCCCCCCCCCCCTCTCCCCCCACCTCTCTTCAATATGAAGGGAAACAAGAGAGGAAAAAGGGACAGAGTTCACGATCAAAACACCTGACCCCCACAACAAGAAGAATAGCAAAAAAGAAAGAAGAAGAAGAAAAGAACTCATAAAAAAAAAAAAACCGGTGAGGCCAGTCGGGAGACCATTGACGGCCAGCCACAATACGAGAAAGAGACCCTTAACTCACCACATAAGCAGAAGAAAACCAAGCCACCAAATATATGCACGTCTTCCCGACCTGCATCTCATAGTCTGGTCCGAGTCCCTCGATAGTCAAACAGATGATCTACCCGAAAGAGGAATTGAGAGACAGAGAGAGAAAGAAAAGAAAGAAAAGGTTAGACGAATCCAACCCACCACCACTACTCATCATCACATGTGGTGATTGCCCCGTTGCGAGTGCAGTCTACTACCGTCTCAGAGCTGCATTAGTGATCCCGAGTCCATTCCAGCTAACTCATCTATCCATCACTCACCCCTCCCCCCCCCCCCCAAAAATGACACTTTTACTTTTCTTCTACTCTTTTCTTCCTAGCTTATCTCGTCCCAATGTAGGAAGATGGGGCTTGACTGACATAACTTGGAAGAGGAGGGGTGGGGGGAGGAGGGGCGGGACCTTAGATCTTACGCCATGGTTGACAGATAGCCAGACCGCAGGCAAACTAGGCCCCGTCATCACGAAAAATGAATCCCATGTACCTCAGCAGAAAAGGTACTTGACTGTCCAAGCTGACCCTAACGGTCGAAATGCCCCTTAGCTTCAACCCAAAAAAGCGAGAGAGGTGTATGTATGGTTGTTGCCCCCCCCTCGCCCGTGCGCCATGTCTCACCTATCCAGCCCTATGAACATCCAGAAAAGGACTCCTCAACCAGAGACATTTTTTTTTATTTTATTCTCATTGGTATCGTATGATGACACTTTTTGGTAAACCCCTTCTCATCACACCGACGGCCCGGCGCTGCTTTTCAACAAAAAGACTGACCAGTGACCATTCGCGATTCCAAATCTGACTGTTTCCTTTTTTTTTTTTTCTTCTCCACCCCCACATGCATTCTCACCAATCTTTTTCGTCCATTTTCTGTTCAGCCAGCCAGAAAGAGAGACATAACAAAATTAAGGAAAATCTCATCCCGCCAGACCAACCAACAACCAACCAACCAAACCGAAAGGTCCCAATGAAACCTATCATATGGAAGAGACAAACAGTAGGACAGAAAAAAAAGGTGTGGTAGGACGAAAAGAATACAAACAGAGAGGACCAAGAAAAGGACGACGCACGTGCCTCTCCGAATTTGGTATACTCTCTGTCTTGCGTCGTTTTTTCAGCCAGTCATCAGATAGCCCACCCACTCGCCGAAGCAATCGGTTTCAATGTGTTGCGTTGCTATGTGTTCGGATTCTTGAGAGGAGGAGAGGCGGGGGGGGGGGGGGGACACGTAATCTCTCCCCCTTCCTACCGGTCTCGATCCACTCGTTGAAACTTGCACATACATCGACATTGTACTACTTGTATGCTACAGGTATGGTCACTGTAGTACTGTATGCAGACTCTTCCACGGTCCTCAGCTCGCACGGCACGAAGGCGGCGTACCCCACCTGCCCTGTTACCTTACCTCCCCCCCCCCCTTCCTATGCGTCAGTGTCTCTTTGGCTGCGGGTTTTTTCTTTTCTTTCTTGTCTCTTTCTTACTGGATGTGCTACTATATTTTGTAGCTTGTACTATTAGTAGTGTGAAAATCGCACTTGGGGCTACTGCAGACCTGCATGTTCCATGTCACCAGACTAGAGCATATAATACAGTAGCTCGGCCGTGCTTATGCAGGAACAGGAACGAAAAGTCCCTCCCCCCCCCCCCAAAAAAGAACCACACACATGCAGCAAAAACAACAACCAAAAAATTTAAAAAAGAGAGGGGCTGATGGGGGCAGAATGTAAAGGGGGGGGGGGCGCTTGAAAAAAGTTTGGTCGGGACCTGTCAGACTTCCGTGGTTCATCAGTCTTTTGGTGGCGCCAGACCCATATACCGAACCAGATATTGGTGACGACTTCTGGGGACTTTTCTTTTTGTTCTGCTTACGGGGTCCAGAAACGGTCTGGTCTGGCTAACTTTGCTTTTCGGGTCAGAACCCTTAGGTGTGAGGGAGGGGGGTAAGAAGAACGAAACAGCCACAGAACAGCCGTTTTGCTTATGCTGCCCTGCACACGCAGCAGAGAGAGGAGGAAGAGGAGCCAGTGCGGCGTACGTCAGTCAGTCAGGATCGATACCCGTCCAAAGTGCGATTCTGAATTAGGAATACTTATCGAGGCGCGGGGATGGTGTCGTGCGTGTCATAGTAAGCCAGTAAGCTGCGTGGCATTCCTTTTCTTCCCCCAAACACATGCCCACTACTGCACGGCTGATCCCTCCAACCCTAAAGAAGAATGTGTCTTTTGGGTGAGAGAGGAGGGCGAGGGCTGGCTCGCCTGTAGGCTTATCCGCGTCTAGTTCCTCCTCTTGCTGCGGTTGGTTTGTTGCTCGGAAGGGAAGTGGATCGTGCAACGAAGAGGGATGAGGTGATCACGATGGGGAAAGGTCTTGACATATCATCGTCTCACGAGGGAGACAGAAGAAGCAATAACGATTTGTCAATTGGGAGGAATAGAGGCTTCACATGGTGGATTGATCAGCAAGATAGACACACAACCTCCCTTCTCTCTGTCTTTCCATCTTTTTCCCATTCAAATTCTTCTTGGAAGAAAGGAATAAAAATAAAATTTGGTCATACCCTTCTGCACGTCAGGCCCAGCGGTCCCAAATTTCCAACATGCAGAACGCAAAAAGCCCAGTAAGAACAGCCCACAATCGTAAACCACCGCACACAACCATCGACTCACCCCACCCCACCACCACCAAATCCTTCCCCTGGAATCCGCGGCCAGATCGAGGCATACACTCGCAACATCGGCAAGAAATCCTCCCGTGAAGAAAGATCGGGAACAACAACCGCCCCCCCCCCCAACTCCTTCTCTCTCTACTCATCGGAGACGGCGGCGGTGGCGATAAGACTGAGACACAGGATCTAGATCTTATTCAGCCGATGACGTTCGCGATGATCCGAGAGAAAGAGAAGGGGAGGGGGAGTTCCACGTGCACACACATGCTGCGTGCCATCGTGAGATGTGCTGTGGTGTGGGGGGGGGGGGGAGGGAACTGGCCCCAAGTGGGATCGGATGGGGTGGTGCCCAGTGTTTCTAACGTGCAGCAAGATGGGAAGGTAGCAGTTAGGAGGAGAGTAGGCAAAAAGGAAAAAAGAGAGAAGAGAAGAAGAAAAAAAAAAAAGGATTCGGCACGAAGGATGTTTCGAGCCTGCATGCACAGACGACCAGCCGGCTGAGATCGACGCCTTGGGGAGGTTAGGCAGGTGACATGCCATGCTTCTATCTGTCATTCTGTCTGTCGGTCCGTTGCACTCTCGTATCGCACGTACTGGGTTTGGCTGTAGACCATAACGATGGGTCTGACCCAAAGAAGAGGAGGGGAAGAAGAAAGGGTTCACGTGCAAAGGGCGGCGTTTCAGGCCCGGCGCCGTCATATTTCTCGGCGTCGGTGCCGGCACTGTGGTCTTTTCGACACCGTTGATTGTGTGTGTGGGATTCTTTTTGAGCGGGGGCCCCCAAGTAGAAGACAGTGGAGTGTAGTATTATTCCTATTACTACTGCTACTATTACAACTACTGAATTATGTTCTTGGATAGTAGTAACCAAGCATCACTTAGATACCCTTTTCGTCATCACAATCAAGAGCAAAAGGCACCATACAAGATAGAAACGAATGATGGTAGTTTCGCTAGAGAATAGAAACTTGTTACAATGTTTGAATCCTCAAAACAATGGCTCCTCAGAGCTGTCCCTGTCCTACTCTCTGACCATATTGCTTCGAGAGAATCAGTCCACACGGCCCCAGTTTGTTGTTTCCCTGCCTCCAAAACACATAAACCCGTCCATCCACACATCCCCGCTAGAAGGCATTCCTGTAGAAAGTTTCACTGCTCTGTGTCTTCGCACCACCTGGCAGAAACAAGGCTCGCTCTCAATCCCAGAAAAACAAAAACAGCCTCCCAACCGTCCACCAATCGAACCCACCCAGCTTGTAATTGTACAACAAGCCCTGTGGATACATACTCCATACACGCCACTGAGATCCTCGCCAGAAGGATCCGATCAGGGTTTTTTTGTCCTTCCCAAAGTGTGCCAAACCGATTTGTCATTCAAGCATTGCGCGCGCCCCCTCCCTGTGTTGTGTCCCGTTTGAGGAGAGCGAGGTGAAAAAAAGAAAAGCTTGGCTAGCAAACTGTGTTGGTACATTGAACAACAAGGAGAGGGCAAAGATGTTGTAAATGCTGCAGTAGAACTTTTGATGTGATTGTTGTCGTGACTCCCTCCCTTCTTCAAATGACGCCGTTGGTCGTCGGTGGAGCTGCAAAGGCACTCTCACCGTAAGATTCCCTAGAATTTGGGGGCTCGCTCCGCAGAAAGAGAAGGAAGGGAAAAGAAAGAAAAAAAAAAGGAAAAAGGTAGCGGTGTGAGCCAAAGAAAACCTTCATGCACCTTTTCTTCTAATTAAAAGAAGCAAAAGATAGGTGCTGCGACGAGGAGCTCTTCCCTTGTCCTTACTCAGCGCGCTTCCTCTTCCTCTTGCCGGCCGAGTCGCCAGAGTCTGACAGCTCGCCTGCAGTGTTGACGGGGATCTCGGATGCCACTTGGAACAGCACCTTGCCGTAGCTGGCGTACTCCTCAGGGCTAGGGCCACCAGCCATGGGGGGCGCCGGGTACATGGCGGGGTGGTGATAGTGGCCGGCCATGTCATGCTCGTCGATGAGGTTCATGACGATGGCGCCCGAGCCGTGGGTGCGCTGGTGCTGCGTCAGGTTGTCGGAGCGAGAGAACTTCTTGCCGCACTCGTTGCACTCGAAGGGCTTGTCCTCGGTGTGCAGCGAGCGGTAGTGGCGCTTCAGGTGTTCCTGACGGCGGAACCGGCGGTTGCAGAGCTCACAGACAAAGGTCTTGCTAGGGTCCTCGGTCAGGGACTGCTTGCGGCCGCGACGGTTGGGAACCGAAGAGGGGGTGCCGCTGTCAGAGCCGGATGAGGCGTTGCCGTTGGGCGTGGAGGACTCAGCCGCAGCGCTGCCGCCCTGGCTGCCGTTCTGGCTGTCGGAACCGTCCTGCTGTGACTGCTGGGCATCGGGGGCATTGCTCTGGTCAGCCTCTGCAGCGGCGGCGGTGTCCACGTTGATGTTGCTATGGTCTTTCTTGGCGCGCTTGTTGCGGTGGCCGTCGCAGCTGGCACCCGAATCAGAAGGGCTGGGCATGCCGAAGGACTGGGTCTCGTAGTCGCCGTAGGAGGAGAAGCTGTGGGAGGTGGCGCCGGAGCTGGAGCGCGAGCGGGAGGCCTGGTCGCCCAGGTGGACAAGGCCCTGGACGAAGCTGTCCTCGGAGGCGAGGTCAGAGAAGTCGTCGTAGATGGGCAGGCCGTGGGGCACAGGTGGTGTGACATCCGAGAACGAAGAGCTGACGCTGGAGATTGCAGGGGTTGATGTTTGCCCGTGGGAGAATGTGTCACCTCGGAGCACAAGCTCGCCTTCCTGTGTCGCCAGTCCGGAGATGGAGAACTCAGGAGCCAGTGTCGGGTTGACTGTGCCGACCGTCAGGTTGCGCGGGTCACAAAAGTCAAAGTCTAGCGAGGGGTGCTCCGAGGTCACAGAGTTGGCGTAGGTTGGAGGAGGGGGAGAGGGAGACAGCGACGGGCACGACGTGGTTGTGGATGTTGCCGCTGAGGTAAAGTCACCAGGGGCGGGAGATGAGCAGCTAGAAAGCTGCTGGGGCGGGAGGTACACTGAAAAAAAAAGAGAGCAGTATGTCAGCATATATCCACTGGCAGAAAACTGCTTTTTCCAGTCTGACGCCTCGAATGTCTTATTTTTTCTTTCTTTTAGACTCACCTGGTGTCATGGGTGGCGAGGCACAGCTGTGCCACTCCAGGTTGGGAAACTGCTCAACGGGTTGAGCAACTTCCTCCTCCTTAAGTCCCATGGCGCTGCCATCCAGGCCAGAGAACATGGGGTTCAGCGGCGTGGCCAGCATGTCGCAGCTACCAGGGCTGCTCATGACGCTGCCGGCTGTGGACAGCGCAGGTGTCTGAGGGTAGCACATGCCATCGACACCCTCGAACTTGTCTGTGTCCAGCACGATGGTTGGCCTGTGGAGTTGCTGGTGCATGCGCACTGGTGAGGCCTGGGGGGTAAGCACCTGCTGGGGCGCGCTGGTGAAGCTGGGCTTGCTTGTCTGGTTCATGGACGGCTGCGAGCACGAGGAGCTGGGCCGCGAGAACACAGGGGTCGAAGGCAGCGGTGAGGAGGGGAGCACCGGCACTGGTGGGAACACCTGGATCTGCTGTGCAATGTGGTGGTGGTGTGCGTAGGCGTGGTGAGGCTGTTGCTGTGGGATAAAGTGACCATGACTTCTGTTCTCTGAGTGAGGGTCTGGGCTGTAGTAGTAAAAGGCCGGGGCCATCTGCTGTTGAGCCATCATGGGTTCCATTGTGATGCGTGGTGTGGAATTGTTGCTGGGTCTGCGGTACCTGACACATCAGCCTCCATATTCCTCGGGGTGGTCAAGACATCTGTTACTGCTGTAAGAGAGGGAGAGGAGAGAGGACTACCCACCAGGCTGCTGATTGTGTAACAGGTTGAACTCTGCTTTCCGACTTTCCAAATAAACTTGCGTGTGTTTTAAAGTATTAACTGTATATGGTGTAGGGTTGTAATTGTACAAGTTCTCTGGGTCGAGAAGGTGTTGTTGATGTCGAGGCAGGTTGGCCTAATGATGGTCGTATCGGTTCGTTCCGATGCAAAGAATGGATGGCAGCCTCGAGGTCCTGGAGGAGCGAGAGTGCTGTCTTAATAGTTTGATACTCGAGAGGCGTTGTTGTACATGGATCTCGTCTTGGGGAGAAGAGGAGGGGACGGTCTGATGTTGCTTGCTTGACCCTCTTTCCTGGTCCGGGAGGTATAAATGGATACAAAGGTAAATAGAGGAGGGGGGGTGAAGACGCGTCGTCGTCAACTATAACAAGAACGAGGTATACTTAAAGAAGGGATGGAAGCGGATGTTCCAAGCTCGAGTCAAAGAAAGGAAGAGAACTGATATGTAAATAGAAGAGGAGGAAAGGGAATCATGCGTCCAACAATTTGCCGATCATGAAGTGGAAACAGAAGAGCGAGCGTGGTCGAAGTGGGATCTCCAGAGGAATATGTAAAGAGCGGGCAGCATGTGTGTGCAGAAGCGGGCTGCCAGAAGGAGAGAATCAGCAGAGCCCCCAGACAGGTAAAGGTTGGTTACCGCACCTCCAAGGCCCAGGACCATGGGGTGGCTTCTGGACCTTGTGCAAGGGTGTGAGTGACGGGGGCCTGGCACTTGTCCCGGCCAACTACTCTCTCATCCTGGTTCCTTCATGAAGCCACCATAAACCGCGGAACCGACTGCTATGCCCCACGACAACAGGGCCCCCGGGCCCCTTCCAGCGTTTCCTCCACCGAGAGCCCACCCACCACCTCTTGGGTTTGTCTCACACTGCTCTCATCGCCGCTGACGAGGCAGCGAGGGCTCTCGACTGACCAGGGGACCAGTACATACCCCACCCATCCACCCTTCTTCCTCCCCCTGTGCCCTTGTCTGGGGCAAAGGTGGGTGGGCGCAGCGACGCTAGGCCGTATCTATTTTGGCGACCTCTCCCGACCAGGCTGTCGGAAGTACCGCTCATCGATGGGTACTTAGCTCTCTGGGACGAGGGTCCCATGGCGTTCCGGGTCCCCGGAAGTGAACCAGATTCCAAGCAGTGGGGAACAGCAGGTGGGACCCTCTGGGAATGCGGTGGGCAGCCCCCCTGCCACGAAAGCCTGCCAGCAAGAAGGTAAGAAGAAAGAGAGAGAGACACACACACACAGAGAGAGAGAGAGAGAGAGAGAGAGAGAGAGAAAGATGAGGGCATACGACATCCCGCAGCTCACAACTGTGTGCGACCCTGATGTGCCTGCAGCGTGACAACTCTGTGCGTTCCTGCAGACGGGCGCCATGGTTGATCACCTACCTCTGGCTGTTACTGGTCAGTTGCCTACTACAAGAGGCGTTTGGCTTCTGCTGAAAGCGGCAACACGAGACTGGGCCTGGAGGCGCTGTACCATAGTACGGTGATGCACGCGCAAATACGACAAGCTGAGCTGATTTTGCCACCGCACGCCCTCTCTCGCATTGCTAGTAAAGTGACTGGCGGCTATTGGGCGACGCGAGGAGACCGACTAGATTGCTTGCGCTCGCTCTCTCTGTCTCTGTCTTCCAGACCGAGCTTTGCACGAGCAGGACCCGTCACACAGGCGCCACAGTCGAGTGTGAGCTGTCCAGCTGGATAATCGTCGTGTTCTGATGTTAGTGCTATTCTGCAGTGAATGCGACGTGTGGGAATCAGAAATCTCGCAGCAGCCATAATACGAGTGCGCATGCTGCTCTGTGCATGAATAGTGCAGCAAGATCGTACGGGGATGTCGCTCGTAATTTTGAAAAAAGGCCGCATGTCATTAGTATTCCTGCTACGTACCATAGTACAGTACAGTGTACAGTACATGCTGTACTACTAGTAGGGTCGCTCAGTTAGTTGGCGGGACAGTATTGGGTCGGATTGCACGCACGCAGCGTGCGAGATCGGGAACGCATTGAGCGAGACCCTAAGAGAGAGAGAGAGAGAGAGAAAGAGAGGATCAAGGACGAATCGCTTGGGAATTGTGCACACAGGTCCCCCGCTTCCCGTGGGTTCGCTGGCTGCTTGGACCCAATCCGATGCACTGGTTGGGCCTAGGGGCCCATCACAAATCTCCACAAGTCTTGTACAGATCCATACTGTGCCCTGTTGGGGCCTGCATAACGTCGGCGGAGCGGTGGGCGCTTCTCCACCTGATAGGACAGCGACGAACAGACGGCAGCCGCTCTCGCTGACCGCACAATCCAGCGTGTTCGACGCTATCACTAGATGTGCTGGACCGGAACAGCAACGCAACGCAGCGAGATGAATCCATTCGCTGCTCGCCATCGAGACGCCAGACCGATTGTTTGGCTCCAGTTTCCGCGGGCAAACGTGCTGCCCACGACTGGTCCTGCTGGATCGCGCTAGGCATGGTCAATGGTCATTCAGTCCAGAGCACATGCAGAAGAATATGGACCCTAGATCGTCAACAAGAGACTGGACAGGACGGAAGCACAGGCGCCTCGCTGTTGACTGCACCTGCGAGCGCGATAGGTCGGAGCATCTCTTTCGCAGCCCAGAGCGGGGGTGGGGTGTGTGTATGTGTGTGTGTGTGTGTCTATCTTTCGACCCGATGCCAGCGGAGGTACTTCGGCAGGACAAAGTTTCGCGGACCTGTTGGAGACACTTGACTTCATGCGCTGGGCGGTGATCTTCAGGCACCTCCCATGCCCCGAGAGCTCCCGTGCCACGCACTTTGCCTGTCTATCCAAGGCACGCCAAGGTCTCGAAACACGCCTCAAGGTTCTGCTTGGTTGGGCATATCGTCAAGCGCGGCAGACGATCTGCTGTTTTTGGGCATCTTCTGAGCGGCGACCATGGCAGGAGTTGGTTAGCTGGAGCGGCATATGTCTCTGCAGAGCATGGCGCGAGAGGGGAGAGAATCGTCGAACCCTGCTGTTTCCAAGGAGCGACTACCATAGTATAGGGTTGGCCCCAGCAGCACTGATAGTACAGCAGTATGAATCTCTGACGACACAGCTAGCGTGTCGTCATCTACATCACACAGTAGATGCGACTTTTGAGCTGGACAGGCATCGTGAGTGATGCCGCCCGCATTGCTAGACCCTGCTCGTGGCTGTACACATGCGACGAATAGGTGTTCCAAGACGCAGTTCGCCTCTTGAGCCGCAGCAAGAAGATGAACGATGATGTGTGTAGCCAGCCTTGTTTGTGGAGTAATGGTGACGATGGTGGTCCACTTCCCTTTGAGGCCTCTGACGCTCCTCGTCTTCTGATCTTGACCTGGCTGGAAATAGTATTGTACTGTACTTGCTCTCTAGTACGGTGATCGACGCCAGCCAATCCGAAACACTGGCATGGCTCTGGCGTCAAACAAACAATGGAGATTCGACAAGTTTTTGGTAGGTGACATGCGTGACGAGATGCAGTGCAGTCACGCCCGAGAGGCCAACCAGAGGCCTTCAGTAGCACACTGGCTGCATGCCGAGGCGGGCCGGCGTGCTGCAAGCACTTAGACATTGGTGCCCGTCGGCGGCCAGTCAGAAGGCCAGGGCTCCGTCTGCAGCAGCAGTCTCGTGGGTGGGATGGCGCTCTGGGAAAGCTCGTGATAGCCCGACGTGCCACTCGGTAGCACTTGTTGGCTATTGCCTCCCACGTCTTGCCGCCGTCGCAGCGGCTCGCCTGATCCCGTGATGGCTTGTGATGTGCGATGGCTCTCGTGGTAATTCTGATTGTTCAGGTTTTTGAAAGGGTGTTGCAACTTGCCGATCAGCCGTCGTCAGCCCTGGGCTTAGCACATCCGACCAGGTCAATCGGATGATTGACACCATGATAGGACAGTCTCGTATATGCGCGCAGGGGCCGTGTGTGCATACTCTTGATCTCTTGTCTTTTGTTTGAGTTCTTTTGGTGTGGCGTGCGTGTGTGCTTGCTGTTTTACTGTTCCTTAGGGTTGACGACCCTGAGGGCTTCATCGCTTGGGCGACTGATTGCTTGGTTTACGTGGTACCGATGTCCGTCCTGCCGTAGTTGCCAGTATTACGGTTCTCTATTGGTACATGGTACAGTAATACATACATGCAATCGTACTATGTCTGTAATCGGCAGTGTGGTAGACACTACTAATTACTACATGGCACCTACTTTGGTACAGAAGGACCCAGTCGTAGTTGCCTCTCCTGGCCAAGCTGCTGCCTATCATTTTCTTCATCTGGAAGCAACAACCCAGGAGAATGCAGAACATTGGAAGGAACCATATCCTCATTCTTACTCCTGAAAAGAAACAAAAAAAATTTCGCTCCTGATTCGTTGTCCCGCCACTGCACGCTTGCATCTGCTCGTGACCATCCTTCGTACTTTTGGGAAAGAAGAAGAAAAGCGCCTATTTGGTGTATTCTTTGGTTCTTTCTTCCTGCCCTGCATGTGGTTAACTTGGAGAAACCGTCAACTCGAAACTTCGGTCAGCCATTTCGAGATCAAATCACAACACCAGTAGATCCTACACTGGCCCACCGGATGCTACAACAACTATAGTACTAAGCGTATAGTACCTCGTCGGTGCTCCTGCTCGTTCATGGCGTTGGGCGCTGTCGGGCAACTTATCTTGGGTGATCTACCTTTTCGATCGGCATCTTGAAATGAAACAGCCCTCCCTCCTCCTCGTCTATTCGTCCTGCTATGTACAGTAGCGGATCTACTCGAGAGAAAAGGCCAGCGACGGCCCACAGGCGATTCAGGGACGACAATCATGTGAAAGACACTGGCGCGCACACCCACACCCACCCACCTACACAGGCTGCTGGCAAGGAAATCTTCAACGCAACCATTCCCTATTCGCCCATATTGCCGCTGTTTCACCTGCCAGGCATTGTCGCATTGCAGCACCATGCCGCGGACCGACGACGTTTGCCACCACTATCGTCACCTACATATTTGATATACTATGGTTCTGGGGAATTTGGAGATCAAGTCTCCCCATACCCCATGGCAATAGTGCCATTTGCCCGAAGACCACTCAACTGGCCCGTGACTTGGACGTGCACGCGCCATGCCGGCGGTCTGCTCTGCACCAACCCCTCCTGGATATGCATGCATGCCTACTGTACGGTGAACCGTCTCACAGTCTGCAGCATGCAGCTCGCACCTCTCACCACCGCCTCTAGGTGCATGAATTCCATGTGAGAGGGCGGCCCACTATCTCTTTCTGGAAGCCTGTCAGTGCTGCACAATCAGGCACATTCGATCCATCGCATTTCAATTCTCGACAGTGTCCCACTCGTCGAGCTATCACAGTAACCCTGCTACGGCTCACCAGCCGTGGAGGGGCTGCTGGGGCATCTTCCAAACTTATCCCTGTCGCCCTGGGCCCCCAACAAGGACTTCCTCGCCTTCACCGGTCTTCTCTCTCTAGTCACTTCGCCTTGGGGGGGGGGGGTGTTGGAGGAGGGAGTTACTGGGTACCTTCGTATGGGCCCAGAGGCAGCTCGTACTATGGTAACTGTGGTACCTCGGGTACACAAGTCGTACCTTGCAGGACAGCCCTGCACTTCTGCAGGAACGAGACAGCCACAGCCAACTGAGCAGCGCGACAGTACGGAAAATTTTGGGTCTCCCACCTGGCTCGACTTGCGGATCCTCTCTCAACGGCCAGGGAGTAGAAGCCCAGAGAAACACCCTCCTTGACCAAAACCCCTCCCACCTCCGCCGGGGGTTGATAAGAGCACCCCGTCCTCTGGTAGTTTGTCGGGACGAAGGATTTGCTAACGAGATCTTGGTTCCTGAGATCTGGAGCACGGGCGGCGGGCGAAAGACACCATGCCGAGGTAGACCGCGTCTACGCACCGGGTCTCGTCGGGGCGCCTGACCTGCTGTCTTCCCAGGTCCACGGCCCTCCCCTACTATGTAGCTTGTGCGCTGTCTTCATGGACACACAGTGCTCAATGCAGCCGAGAATCAGTCGATGGATAGCTGGCGTTTCTGGGGCCGTTCAGACCGTCTTTTGGGCCACCCCCGTCGGACTGCGTACTGTGGCAGATGGGCTGTGGGTTTACCCGTCAGGGCCGGCAAAAGTCGTCCTTCATCTAGAGCAACCGGGTCGCAGGCTACAGATTCCGGGCCCGATAAAAGACAGAGCTTGCAGGAGGGGCCGACCCTTCGCTCCTAGGCTCGAGCCAACCGGAAGGCCACAGGAAAAGGCCCTAGAAGATGGGCCCAGAAGATTCTTGTCTGTGCACTCACGGACAGGCTTTGGTATCAATCCTTGGCAGATGGACCGCTCACTAGCGGTTCATAGTGTTGCTGTTGCGGATAAGCGCGATTTCTTTTGGTCATCAGATTTGCCTGCACAAGCGATCTCGCCACCAGACTGCTGGGTCCCCCAAAAGATATGAAGCCAGACTTGGAGTCATACCCAAAAGATCCGACCGCTGGCTCATTGCGGTACAAGGGCCCTCTCGTGATTTCGATCTTCACGGGAGCTGAGGTTTGGTTCACCTTGGCGCGCGGACCTGAAGACGACGGTCTTTGTCAGGCATTCAAATATCCTGACTTGTGAAATATCACTATCATCGGTAACAAATCACCACGGCAGGCAGGGGCTCGCCGGCGTTCAGGCTCGCCTGTGAACCGCTGCGAGATCAGACCAAGATGGTCTGCCAGGCACGTGTCATGCGACGATTCCCCACAAGGTGAAAACCTCTCCCCCCGCAGGTCAGCGGCCTTGAACCTCTGTCAGGCCTCTGGCCCTTCCTCCCCTTCTCTTTCTGTCTCTGTGTCTTCCCTTCAGTGGCAAGAATGGGTGCTGATCTCGGGCGGGACTTCCGCGCAGACAGCGGTCCGTACCCGATGGTCAGGCTGGAGACCATCTCACAAAAGTATGGTATGGGTGGGTGGACGCTTGAAAGCAGACAAGGGCTGTCGGCCGCGGTCGACCGCAGAGGTGTGCAGCTTCTGTGCTGGTCGATAGCACCACTCACCACCCCGGCCCAGCAGTCGCTGCCCCGGATTTGCACAGTGAGCCGCATCAAGCAGACAAGGGGCCCCTACATCTCACGACACGTCGAGCCATAATGGTACTCGGTGAGAAGCCTATGAAATAATACCTTGGGGGCAGAAGCCTCTGCTTCGATACCCCTCTGCTCGGGGAACCGTGGAACGTCTTCGCGAAACCTTTAGCATGGCACTTATTCTCGACTTGGCTTACTATGGTACAACTGCTGCAGGGTTACAATGAGGTTGCCATGCCGCTCTTACCTTCTTGTATCGTTTCCTCATGGCATCTTCTGAATTGACTGGATGCCTGGACAAGTTACTGGGCTCGAATGTTACAGATGCGGACCTTTCACTGGATTCGATACCGCACATTGCCAGAGATGGTCGGCTCTACGCACTCCATGCCAGTTATGCAACGTGTTAAGGACAGGGTTATCAAAGACCTCAATGCGAACAGGTGCTCACCGCCCTCTTCTTTGCAGTAGCAACTGGGGACGGCTTCGTGGCAATCTGTTTACTATGTGGTGCCTTCCAATACAAAAGCGTTAGCGGACTTTTCTTGTTGGCGTGTCAGCCGATTTCCACAATTGACTGAGTGGTGAACACCGCCAATTCTGCAGCGCACGGGCTCAACCATGGAGTTTTTGTGCATTATCCTCACCACTCATGCTTCAAGCGACGGGCTGCCGGACCCATTTCGGAGCTTCATGCTAGTCAAAGACCCATCGACATGGGGCTGCGAGCCAATTGGCATATCCCCGGGTGCAGCCTGGCAGTCTTCTCGAAGCGAGTGTCGAAGGTTTCAGGGTCCATACGAGATCCTTCGAACGGCCTCTTGTGGGGCGGCATGGGGTCATCAACGATTCGACGGGTCCTAATTTTGCCCTGCGACGTTGCCCGTCGTGCCAGTGCCACCGGCTGGCTTCACCTGTCGCAGGCGTTCATCGACGCCGACCACTTTGATACACCCAATCTCGGCCATGCTGTATTCATGATTGCGATCCACAGCAACCCACGCCGGTAGTAAGCGACACTAGGAGACAACTATTGAGCTGTCAAAAGTGGCCGAATGCTACTATGCACCGCAAAGGCGCGGCCACACCGATAGAAGAAAGAAAGAGAGAGGGAGATGGAGAGAATGGATGAAGAATCTTCCGTCACATCGTCTTGTTGTCCTCGTGTGGGCCTCCTGAGCCTGCTGGCTCTTCGGAGCTCTTTGACCCTGCCAGTTTGTACCATTCACCGCGTCCTCGCCGCCTGTTGGGCCAAGAAGGATGGTGCCTTATCAGATTGCCCAGACAGGAAGGGAATGCGTTGGTCTGATGGCTCTGCTTCGGCACGCCAGCTCTCTAAACACCCTCGGTGCTGGTTCGGTTTTCATGGATGAGAATCCATCGCGGATTCGCGTTCGGAAAGTTGTGAACATGCCCGCACGCATTCTAGAAGGCACATTCACTATGTACACCGGCGCGGCCGCATTCCCTATCTTGTACTGAAAAAGTGCGGGGACGACCAAGCTTTCGCTTCCATCGCCTCTGGTGACCAGCGGCCCTGATCTCTATGCAGTTAGAAGGCTCATCGTAGAGTTGCGTACTCATTGGAACGCTGTCTTTCCCAGGTACCAAGTTTCCGCCTGGCCCTGTCTCAGGCGGCACGAGCCGTAGTGGTAACGGCTCATCGCGACATCATTCTTCCTTCACCTGAGTATGAAAGAGAGAGAGAGAGAAAGAGCATCTTCCGCCACTTTATTTCTTCCAACAGTTCACGCCCACAGCAGAGAAGGCAACAAACTACAAAGACGCCGTCCACATTGTCATACATGCACAGGAGCATATATGGGTATTTCGGTACACCGGTGATGGTGCACGGAGAGTATTCGACGTGCAGAAAATCGAACAGTGGACGTCGGAGCCTTGCTGCGTATCGGAGGCACAGACCGGCGCCAACTTCCCCGCACCTGAAAAGAGATCAAGATGTGACGCTCTCGGGCATACACGCAAGGTTTTGATCGGAGCCATGCACAAGCATGCAGATCGCATGGTCTCCTGAAGAAAGAAGTTTGTTCTGAACGAGAGTGGACGGCCCGAGGTTGAAACTAGCAAGAAGGCAGACCATATACGCCGGGACACACGGCTCATCTGAAACAACCGCTGTGCGTAGCTCTCGACGCCGGGCTGCTTGGCGACAGCACTACTGCAGGGCCGGCCAACTGATCATGGTCAAATGGTCAATACCAGCTGCACGAGTGGCATGCAGGGGTGGTGCGAGTTACATTCATCTGCGTGCCAGACTGCTGGAACCGCAGCATTTCGCTCGGCCACTATAAGAGTCCGTTCTGTGACGGAATCTCTACAATACATATGTCGATCCATTGCGCTGTCGAACGTACGGCACCCCGGCACGCACACACTTGCACAACTAAAGACGGAGGAAGAGATTAAATGAGGGTTGACTTCTGGTCTGTCTGTGGTTGATTGATCCTGCGTCTGCAGACTTCATGCAGAAACCCCACACACATTGCAAATTTTGGCCAACTTCAGCCTAGTTGCAGACACGAATTTCTCTGCCTCTCTCGGCCAATTTTCGACATGGGGACTCGCAGCGCAACATGGCGCCTGGGTTCGAAGGATCGCGGGGCCTCGTCGGGGTGTGTTCGTGGTGTGCTGCTTATTGCCACAGCCGTCCTGCAAGAGATATTGGGGTCAGACCTGCCAGGGTCGGTCTTTACTCGGCCGCCCGCTCTGCAACGTTCTTTGGAGATCTTTCAAAACTTGCCCGCTAGTTCGTTCACATTGTGAGGGCTCGGACTGGGACACGGACTCGGCAGATGTTATCCCAAGTTGGGGGCATGAAAAATATGCTCTCGCCAAGCTGACTCGATTCTGCAAGGCATTTTTTTGGGAGAGCTATGCGACCCAACAAGCAGCATTGACAGGACCAGCCGCGCCATCCACGGAACCTCGGACGGCTGCATGTGATGATTGTCTTTCGAGCATTATCTACCAAGACAGAGCGACCGAGGCGCAGTGCATCATTTGTTTCGACCAAGAGGCCTCGCAGTACGAGACTGCGGCGTCAGTCGCTCGCTCTCCTCTACTTCATGATCAACAAATGATTGGGCGCACTATCTGATGATATGAATCCATTATGACATGGACAGCCCTCGGTGTACTTCTGTTTAGAAGGGAAGCCTGACTACTCTGGTTCCTTTCCCCTCTTTCTCGAGAGCCTATTGCCACGATCAAGCGTTGTGTCAGCTTTTGGAGGAAAAGGAATTATTGGCCCCCAAAGCACTCGGGAGGAGGCTGGATCAGCAGGTGCTACGTAGTAGTTCTGTCGCACAGAAAAGAAAATCGTAAGTGCAACAGCAACAACAACGTCGGTGGCTACAAAGAATATGAGCGCAGGATCTTGCCTGTCGGACAAGGGTGGGCTGTCTCATTGAAGGGCTCCAGGAAACGGGGATAGGCGGAGGGGCCTCCGTTTCTCTATCGCAGTTACGTCCACGTTGTCATGAGGCTGAGAAGATCAGCCACCGGGCTGGTATCAGAGAAAGGTTGACGCGTGGACACACCGCGGGTAACCTCGCCTTCCTCGGGTTCCCTGGCCCAGCACGTACTTGCGAAAAAAGCTCCTTATCGTCGACATTACAGACTGGGACCATGTATGCTACGTAGTAGCAGTAGTAGTATGTCTGACCTTTTCTTTCTTTTTTTCTTTTTTGCCTGTCGTTCAACCCCAATGGCAGCACTCAGTCAGTGCCTTGGCAACTTGGTTGTCTTGGCCCCCTCGGCTGTTTCACTGCTATTTTGGACAAGCACAGCCTGCAAAGCACCCTTGTTCCCTGTTTAGTATTACTATGCGTACCTCAAGATCCTAGAGTACACCGAGAAAAAAAGGCGGGGGGGAGGGAAAGAGAGGGCGCACAAGACGATGGAACGACGAAAGACCTTTACGTTTTAGGAAGTCAAAGCCGTTGAGAACGGTTTGGTGATGATGATGGACGGGCCCCAAAATGACGCTGCTGGAGACCTTTTCCCCCCTTGGGGACGGCCCGGTGCCTGGGCTCGACTGGGGAGTGGGCCATGTGCGTCCCGTCAGTCCACGCATGGCATGATGAGGTGGGTTTTATCTTCAGACGGAAACTGGTTCAGTGTTGCTATTTTCTATCTGTTTTTTTCATTATCATTTTATACGATCTGTTTCCCATGGCCGACGTTCTTCCGGTGGGAGGGTTAAGGAAAATTCCCGCAACGCTCTCGTCTAGGATGGCATGGTCTTGGGCTGTTAGGGTACCGGGAGGTTGGGGGTGGTGATCCGAGGGAGGGGGATGGAGGAACGCTCGAAAAGGCCCCCAAATGCACCGGTGATGTCAAATCTGGCGGGGGGGGGGGGGGTTGGTCATGCTGCCTTGCTCTTCGTGCCTGGGCATTTTGATGCCATCCATCTCCGCAACTTGTCAACAGGACGGCGCCCATTGGTATCATCCATTGGAGGAGCCAGACCCGGCCGCGCAGCATCTCACGCACGGCCAAAAACGTTGTGATCGTACCTTTCACACCTTGGGTGTTTGGCAGCATATTGTTTTGCCACTCGGAGGATGAGAGCAGTCAGCAGTCAATGCCTCACACTTGGGATCCTTGGGGGGGGGGGGAGGTTTTGTCTTCATCTATTTTTCTTACTCCCTCTTCTCTTTCTTTACTTCACCATAGGTTCCGCTCGATAGGTGGACACCACAACAGAGAGATCATCGATGAGTTTGGTTGCTTCTGGTTTGTGGATGGCTATCATAGTGCCGGCCGAAGATGCCTGTCTTTGGGGTTCTACTCACAGCATACACAAGGGGGGGGGCGTTGGCACGGTCGATGCAAAGGACACGCCATATTGTGCAGGCATGTTCATGTTTCTTTGGGGCCTACTTTCACACTGTACGTGCTTCCTACTCATTGCTAATCGGTAACATGGGCGCACATGGATCTCTCTGCAAGGCAGAAGTTTTTTTATGTCATAAATGTCTGGAACAACACCCCCCCCCCCTCCCTTCTCTCTGTCTGCTGAGGCCGCCGAGTCGTCGTTCTGCTTGTGGACCGCCACCCTAAGCCTGTCAGTTTACCTCTTCATGCGCATTGAGATTTACGACGAGAAGCCTATAATTACCGCACGTATGCCTGTTCATATAGAACGGGAAGCTTAAACTTTCGAGAAGATCTTATCATAGTATGTCTTAGCATGGCCGCACGCCCAGCCGGTGCCCAGTTCTAAGTAGGCTTAGGTGGGTTTCTGCTGAGCAAGGCTTTTAGATGCAACGCACGTGTTTGTGCCGCCCATGCTGTCTTATCAAAACCAGACATTTGGGTTACGGGACGAAGACGATAATTTAGAAATGAGGTTACTATGTATAAGTTGGCCAGGCCTTTTCGTGTGTCATCTGATCAGGTGGTATCGTCTGATGATTTTAATTTGTGGATAGTTGCGTTGTCCCAGTTATTCCTTCGTCCCTTTCATGTTCAAGCGCAAGACAACAGGCGTGGGCAGCTGCGCACCGAGTTTGATTCGCGATTGGATTATCTCTTTCCAAGCCTCAACACCAACCAACCCTTTACTTTATGCAAAGTGGGGAAAGAAGAAGGGAGAGGGGAAAAGAAGAAAAAAATACTCATGATGCGCGGTTTCGTGTTGATTGTATCATGTGTAATTACTATGTACTTCCCTGTCACGACGACACATGGACATACATACAAACACGTTATCAAGGGGGTCGCGGTCTGCTGGGGCCAAGAGATTGAAAATGCAGCTAGAGTCTGGCAGAGACGTCATGCTTTTTCCCAGGACGCTGGTCTTCTCAAGGGTTGCCTGTCGAGGAGCCGAGGATAGCTTGCGTGGACCTCCCCCTCCCGGGTACAAGGGCATTTTCTCCCCCAGTGTCAGTGGTGTTGGCGTTGGTGTTGGTGTTGGTGGTTTTTTGTGGTCTAGGGTCTTTTCCTCCTCTCTTTCCATCTCAACAGGCTGGGAATGCGAATCCGATCCAGTAGTGGAGGTGAATTTGATAGACAAGACGGGACCAGTGACATTTGTGGAGAGTTTTTTTTTTTTTTTGTCAAAGTGATTGATGCCCAAAGGGAACCTAAAAAGAATGAAGAAAAAAAAAAAAAGGAAAAAAGGGTCGGATGCTGACCGGCCGTCGATCTCTCTGTCTGTCTCTTTTCTCTTCTTTTCCTTTCTTGCCCTCATCCTCTCTCTATCTCTCTTGTCATGAGGTGAAAATCGACTTCTCATCATAATCAATCACGGCCCACCCAATAGTTCCGGCCATCAGTCGAACCGAACGCCTCAACCCAGGGAGGAAAGGATAGAATATCCTGAAGGGGGAAAGACGGGCAGAGGTTCCCGCTAAGTGGAGGCCTTGTTCTCCCCTTCTTTCCCTTTCCTTCTCTCAAGCGCTCTGTGTACTATGTGTGTGTGTGTGTGCATCTAGTTTCTATCTGGGTATCTTCTCACATACATACATACATACATACACACAAAGAGAGGAGGTAAATAAAAAAAATAAAAAATAAAAAAAAACCCTTGGGAAGAAAAAGCCTAAGCTTTGAAAGATCGTCCATGGCCGCCACAATGCGCCTAGAAAACGAGTCAGCAGCACCCTCTTCCCACTAAACCTCCCCAAGCCCAAGGCCGGGCCGACATGGGATTAGAGAAAGAGATGGAGGAGGTATTGGGTGATTGATAGGCTTGCGTGCTACCCCGGGGAGAAGCGGACGGCATGGGCTTGGCCCTTTAATTGGCGCGCCACTGGGGGGGGGGGGGGGGTTCGAGATTCTCGTCGCTCGCCAGGGTCGCTATGGTGACATTCATAGTATACTTGCCGGTGCCGGGGAAGTGGGAAACCAGGGGGAGGAGGGGAGAGGAGGATAAGTTGAAGTGAACCCAAGGAAGAGGGACCCCTACGAACTATTTAGATAGTAGTAGTAGTAGTAGTAGTAGTAGTTTAGATGGGCTTGTCGGTGGAAAAGGGAATTTCCTGTGGGGGCGGGCATCCAAAAAGGGTCCATCTGGCTGGAGGAAAAACCCCCTTAGGTTGTGATGGCGTCGCCGAGGAGGGAGAAGCTTCCTGTCTGTGCGGAATGCTAGTTACATCGACTATGAGGACGACTAAAGCATCATCGAGAGAGACGGATCACCGCCCCTCGTACCGTGTATGGTAAGTTCGTTCAAGGCACTCTCACCATGGCAGAAAGGAAAAATTATGGTACAACAGATGCCAGAAACGATACGATGTAACCTCTTTTTGTCTCTCTTCTCTCTTGAAAAATTGCCGTCTGTGCTTTTCTTTTGTCTAGCTGGCTGAAATATGCTCCACGGGAACTACAGTTGCCGTGGACCATGGCACGTTCTAGCCTAAATCTCTGTACTAATTAGGTATATGTTTGTGCGTAAAGTTTCTATTCAGGTGCCCCCCCCCCCCAAGGAGATGTCCGAAAACGAGAAAAAGGAAGAAAAGGTCCTGAAAGCCGGTGTGGCCCTGAGTAAGTAAAAGTAGATGAAGACAAACAGAGACCAACCATTTGGCCAAGCGCCCCCCCCCCCCCCGCCTTCACTTCCTGGCATCAGCAGCTGCTGCAGCAGCAGCAGCCGCCGCCGCCTCCTCATTCGCCTGGTCCGCCCGCTGGACACACTCCTCCAGCACCCTCCAGAACATGGGAATATCCAGGCCCCTCGGGATCTTGACTCCGTCCTGGCCGGCAGGCAGTGGCGTGGCGATCGTCCGGCCCAGCTGCGAGCTCGAGCCCGTGCGCTGCGCTTC
Source organism: Cryphonectria parasitica EP155 (assembly GCF_011745365.1). NCBI lineage: Eukaryota > Fungi > Ascomycota > Sordariomycetes > Diaporthales > Cryphonectriaceae > Cryphonectria > Cryphonectria parasitica. Next base: position 3,986,349 of record NW_024468910.1, on the reverse strand, counting down.
CTCGTGCGTGCCCTCGGTGACGACCTTGACGTCGAAGCGCTCGTGCGGGTTGGGGGGTGTGGAGGAGGAGGAGGCGAAGGAGGAGGAGGCGGGGTCGCTGGTGTTGGTGTTGGTGTTCACGGCTTGGTAGTCATACAAGGGGATCTCCCATGGTGTTCCGGTGAGGACGGCGGCGACGGCCAGAGGGTCGTGGAGGGGTGGGCCCTCGATGATGCCGAACATGTCCCTGTTGTTGTTGTTATTGTTGTTTTCATGGTCAGCCAGAGGAAGAGTGGTTATACAAAACAAAAACCATTGTCCTCCTCCGCCCCTCCCCTCATGGCGGGTGTGAGAAAGAGAGGAGAAGAAAGAAAGAAAGAAAGAAAGAAAGAAAGGAAAAAAAAAAGCAAAGCAGACTTACTTGTACGTCTTGGCAAAGAACATCAGCAGCTCGACGAGCATCGTTCTCAGCGTCGTCTTGCCTTTCCTCTGCCCTGTCGTCTCGACGGATTCCACCTTGGTGCTGTCCAGGCCGCCTGACTTGTCCGGCCCGTAGAGGAGGAGCTCCTGGACGTCCTGTCGGGCCAGGACGAGGTGGGTTACGTCCAGGGGGAAGATGGTCGTCTTGGCGGCGAGGGCCTTGTTGTCGAAGATGAAGGCTGCCGCTTCGGGGTCGATGATGATGTTGCTGTGTGTGTATTCTCGTCAGTTGGTGGTTCAGATGTGTTTCTTGTGTGTGATGTTAAATACAAGCATATAGTCGTGTAGTCCACACTCTTTTCTCCGTGAATCTTTCAAGCAGCCAGACAGACAGCTTTGAAGTATGGCTTCCTCACACGAGGGAAGATGTGATCCAGCAGAACGTATGAGAAGAAGAAGAAGCACACTCACAATTCTGCCCAGGGCGTCCAGTTCCCAACTCTTGCCTTGCCATCCACAATGCCATACACCGCGCTTGCTATCAACCAAAGATCATCAGTAACGTACATGATGTTTTCACTCCAGAAAAAAAGACGACCTCAAGGCTGAAAAAAAAAAAAAAAAAAAGAAAAAAAAAAAAAAAAAGGGAACTGAAACAGGATTTACACATACTATGTCCGTCCCCAATCGCACCTCCCATGATACTCAGCCCCTTCACATGTCGCACCAGGTCAGGATACGTTTGAAAAAGCGCAGCAGCATTCGTCATGCTCCCCGTAGCCACCACCCACGCGGTGCCGGGCTCACAAGACCGCAGCGCCGCGGCGGCGGCCTCGATGGCGGACTGGTCGGTGCGTGCGGGCACGAGGGGCTCCGGCAGCAGGCTGGTGCCGTCGAGGCCGGATTCGCCATGGATGTCCTCGGCGTTGGTGGCCAGGAGGGGTCTCTGGGACGGGGAAGAGGCACCTGGGTAGACGGGGACCTGGTTGTGCTTGGAGATGGCTGTGAGGACGCTTGTTGCGTTCCAGGTTGTCTTTCTGGAGGAGGGGCGTGGACGGGTCAGCTCATTTGAAGGATGTTGGTTTCTAAGGAAAAGACAGAAGAGACCGGCGGGGTTGAGGATGAGAGAGTGAGAGTGAGATCCCTGGATGGATGGACAGATGGACGTACTCTAGAGGAGCATTGCCAAAGACCGTCGAGATTCCAAGGAGCCTGATGCCAGGATGGTAGGCTGCGAGGAGAATGGCAAAGACGTCCTGAAGAGTAAAAGGCTTTGGTCAGCGTATGCGGTTCACTCACTGCAATAATCACAGCGGCTGAGACATGCAGATCAGAAAAAGGAAGGGAGAGAGGAGGAAGATAGTTGCCCAGACGTTGTACAGCGGTGGACCACATCCCCTGGTCCGGTTGCCACATGGTCGTACAAGTAAAAACCACTTGATATGACATGTTATGATGTGCAGCAGCAGCAGCAGCAGCACGCCTTTGCCATGCACGCGGGTACTCGAGAGCCGCCGCCCTCTCTCAGTGTGACAGAGGGAACCGGAACGTCTTCTTTGTATGTGAACGGTGTAAGAAGTACTTGTGAAAGAAAAGGCGGAAACAATCATCCAAACTTACATCATGTCCCGGGTCACAATCGAGCCACACTGGAACAGGCTCATGTGTGGTAGTAGCCATGGTCTCAGAACCAAATAGAGCAGCGACCAAAGATATCTTGCAGGCGCAAGCTTTACTAAAGAAGAAAAGCGAAGTCTACCGTGTCCTGTAAGATGAAGCAAATGAGCTGGCGACGCTGGAATAACTAGGGACGAAAGAGGAAAGAGAAGAAATCCCATCCAAATAAGTAAGATCCTTCGCCAAAAGAGGTGAGATTTCGTGTGTCTGCGTCGCGTAAGATTCCAAGGGATAACGTGTACTGTCAAGACGGTCGGAGATATGAAAGCCTTCCTTTTTTTTTTTTTTTTTTTTTTTCCCTCTCACTCACTTTCGGTGCGGAGCGGCCGAGCGGGTTTTCGATGCCTGGCGATTTGACCGGGAGCGGAGGGGAGGTTTGGAGGGGAAGCCCACAATTATTTTTGCGGCATGTGAGCCGATTCTCTGCCGGCGGAGGGAATTGCTGCGCTTTCCCAAACCCTCCGGCTACTTATAGACGACGACGTTTTCGGACGAGGGGGGTTATGGATAATTAAGTACGTAATTAAGCAAAGAGGTCGCTTGCTATGGTGAGTCATTTTTCTTTGTGCATGTGTGGGCGGGTGAGAGACAGACTGAGGTCTCTCAGCTGTGTCCGTTGCAAGATGAGAGAGGTTAGGGTATAAAAAACGCCGATAGGTCGAAAGAGTGTGAGTGCAGATCGTGATGAGTGGTCGCACTCTCCGAAGAACTACACGACTATACGAGAGGGAGGGTATCACAGGTTTTTGGCATTTCATGACCGTGTCATGTCTAATTAACGTCTCCTTCCTTAACCCCAAGTCATTCTAAGGCCGCCACCGGCATACGCGAAAGGACAGGAAAGAGGACAGAGACAGACAGACCGACCGACCTTAGGATTCAGTCGTCTTCCTCTTCTCAAGAACCTTCATCACGTCGGCAAAATTGTTGCCGTCGCCCTTTCTCTTCTTGGGGCCTCTCTTCCGCTTGGTTTTCCCTCCGCCGCGCCCTCCTTCCTCACCGTCATCATCGTCTCCTCCCCATGCAGACAGTTTGACCTTGCCGTCATCCTCGAGATCCTCTTCGTCCTCCAGACGGTTTGTTCCGAAGCCCATGTCGAGGTCGTCGGCGTCCCTGTCCGCGCTGGCCAGCTTTTTCTTGAGCCTCTCCTGCTGCTCTGCCGCCTTTTGCTCTTCCTCGGATCTGGCAGCTGCATTCAGTGTCTTTGCCTTCTTGAGGGCAGCCAGTACCGACGGGTCATTCAGTGCGGGGCCGTTGGTCTGCTGTTCTGATATCAGGTTGGTCTTGAAGTAGCTGCGAGGGTGCTGTGTCGGTGGTGCCTGCGCAGACACCTTGGCCTGCGGTGGGCTCTGTGCGTCGTCGACCTCGCCCTCGCTCCTCGGTGAGCGGCCTCCAGGGCTGGTTTTCTGTTTCGTCTCGTCCTTGGACGCATCGCTGTCGTCAGAGTCTGACTCCAGGCCTTGTAGAGGATCGTAGTCTGACTCCACATCCGAGAACATCTTGATGTCCTCCTCCTCTGCCTGCTGCTGCTGCTCCTGTAACTTCTTCTGGTAGTATTCCGGGACGTCCATACCCAGAACTTGGGCGTTCGGGTCCACCTTGAATGCCTCGCGCTCCCTTTCAACCTCAGCTGCGACCTTCCTGACCTTTCGTCTCTCGTTTCCGTCCTCGTCCACGATAATGAGCACCTCCCTGCCCTTTGCATCGCGCTCTATCCTTGAGCCGGGCTCCTTCTTGGCACCAATCTTCTTGAACCTCGAGCCTAATGCAGACTCTTCCTGTTTCGCCTTGGCTGCCTCCCGGGCTGCCTTCATCGCCGCCAGGATCTGGTCTCTCGACCGTTTCTGCCCTGGCACCAGCGACGTTATCGCCAGCTGGCCCTTCTTCTTGGTCTTCTCCTTGACTACAGCCGTGACCTCCTTGTCTTCAAACTGTTCAAACGCGTCGTCCACGTCCCCCGCAGGATCCTCCGCCGCCGCCGCCGCCGCCTCTCCCTCTCTCTCTGCCTCCTCGTCCTGGTTTGCAGGAGGCGGTTTCCCTTCAAAGACGTCCTCGCCCTTCCTGACCCTCTCGAGTAGCTTAAAGTCCAGCCCTTTGATCAGGTGTGTGCTCGACAGGTCCCCGCCCGCAATCTCGTCCCGCAGCTTCTCAAACGTCGCCTGGTCGATCTCCTCTTTCTTCAGCGACTCCTCCAGTGCTCTGATCCGCGCCGCCTTCTCGTCTTCCTCTTGTTGCTCCTGTGCAGTCTGCCTCGCCTTTGCACGGTCGACGTATCCCTCGCCAAACTTGCTGCCCTTGGGCGCGGACGTGCGGATCCTCTTTTGTGGTCGGTCCTGGTTGTTGCGCTCGGCGAGCTGGCGGGCGAAATCGACCCGGCCTGCTCCTGCGACGGATCGCCTGTTACCAAAGAATATGATCAGCTTAGGAGGCACTTTGTCTTCCCCGCCGCCGCTTGTAGGTTGCCGGACAGAAAAGAAATCACCTACGGTGTCATGGGGATGCTGGACCTCTGACGCGAGCCGAGTGCACCAGCAGGAGCAGAAGACCCAGCGGCGCTGCCAAAGCGCCCTGGGGATGAGGAAGACGCGCCATTCTGCTCGCCACCTGCCTCTGCTGCTGCCTTGGCCGAATTGGCATGGATTAGCCTTCGAAACTGCTCGTTGTTCATCGTGCGAGAAGCTCAAGAGCAGCTCTCTCGTGCTGAACATGCATGGTGGTGGTTCGTTTTGACGACGAGGGGGTGGGAAAGTGCTGGGGACTTTGCCATGCTACCATAGTCGTGCTAATGTCACTAAGCGCGTAGGGGGTCCACAGCCTCTGCTTATTCATCATTACAGCACTGCACCCTGCTAAACCTTGGCCCCCCCCCCCCAACTACAGGAGCTCAGAACTGCATACCTTCTTCTGTTTACTCTATAAATTCTATTTTCATCTATAGTGTGTTGGAACCGTCGTTGGTAATTATGTGGTGACTTACTTTGACTCCCTTATTGCAATTGAAGTTCTTTATGAGCTGAGCAAAAACTTCAATTGCAGTAAGGGAGTCAATTATGCATAATAGCCTGTACTTTAATAACACCGTGCAACAATCAAGTAGGTAATACGACGCCTTTGTAAGGGTAAGTCAGCTAATCCCGCACGATGCTGCGTTGCTGCGCCGTACGAACCTGCAGCACCTCATCAAGTAAGCACTGCAGATGGCCATCAGGTGGTACGCCGATATTTTCTTCGACTAACGCGCCGAGTATGGAATCCTTGGTGTGTAGTGCCCTTTGACCATGCCGTGGGCATATGCAGCGTGATTGTTTAAGGATGACATGCCTTGCCCTGTTCTTCACATAAAGCATGATACAGATTTCAACAGAATACGCGTATGTCTAGGTGACTTACGGTATCACGGTGTCGATCTTGGACCTTGTTGACTCTGTGAAATCATCTCGGTTGCGACTCGCAGAAGTAGGAAGGGAAATACTTATATTTGCAACCTTCAATCTTCCGAAGCCTTCACTCAGCCCCTTGCCTCTTGCTGCATTGGCTTACATTCTCTACACACAAGTCCGTCTGGTTACTCAGTATCAGCGATCTCGGAAACAGGTGGGCATCATGGGTGCCATCTTCTCATCACCCGGGGGCACTTTGGCCGTGGGCATCGCTCTGGTTGTTCTGTAGGGAAACCCCCCTTTCATACTGCATCAAAAATGGCTTCCTATTGCCGTTGATCAAAAACGACATCATGCATCATGAGATCCATTCTGGGTCGATTCTGGGCCTATGTCAGCTCTTGCATATGGCCCTATCGACACAGATTATGTTTCTCAAATATCCTTCCGAGGGACATTACAACTCCTAAAAGGGAATCCACCCTCTTTCAGAAGACTTGCTAATACAGAACTGGGATAGATACGCTCTCTACCATGCAGCTCTTCCCAAACCGCTCGCGGGCATCCCGTACAACAGAGATGCTGCTCAGAAGCTATTTGGCGACGTGCCTGAGATGATGGGATATGTCATCAAGACCAAACGCATTTTCGTAAGTGGTTTCCCTGGCTACTTGGGTACGCGACCCCGCGAGCCAAGTAGCGCCTAGCCGTATAGTAATGATTGCAACGTCCTGTGGCTGACAGTTGACAATATTAGTGCTGGCTGACGTCGCTCACCACTCGGCACCAAAGCCCCATTATCCAGGCTTTCATCAAGCCCTTCTCACTGCCATGGGTAGTCGTCACGGATCCCTTCGAAAGCCAAGATATCCTGCTGCGGCGGACCAAGGAATTTGACCGATCTGGTTTCTTTGGCGACCTGATCAACGGGATCCTGCCGGAGCAGCACATCCAGTTTCTCTCGTCCGACGACCGCTTCAAGAAGAACCGAAACCTGATCAACCACCTGATGGCGCCCACATTCATCTCGCAGGTCTCGGCCCCCGAGGTCTACAAGGCCTCAACCACCATGATCAAAGTATGGCACCTCAAGTGCGATCTGGCGCAGGGACGGCCGTTTGCTGCACATGGCGACATCACCTCGCTCGCGCTCGATAGCATCTTTGCCAGCTCGTTCGGCCTGCCAGAGGCCGAGAGTAACACCTACCAGCGGCTGGAGATGATACAGCGGTGGAAGCCCGACCCGTCGCCGCCCGAGAAGAGCAACGTAGATACTCCCGTGCAGTTCCCAGAGAACGCCAGCGTGCCTGAGATCTTCTCGGCGGTCCTGATGCTGGCCAACTCGGTCACGGATACTCAGCTGTCGCCCGTGCCACGCCTGACATCTTGGGTGATCCGCAAGTTCCCTTATATGCGCAAGGCAACGGCAATCAAGGACAACTATATCCGTGGCAAGACGGAAGAATGCATTGCGCTCATTGAAGCGGGCCAGACGCAACCGCGCAGCGCGCTACACAGCGTATTGCTCCGCGAGCGCGATATCGCCGGCAAGGAGGGTCGGCCACCAGCATATCGACGACGCGGCATTGCAGACGAGTTCTTCGGCTTCATGACGGCAGGGCATGATACCAGCGCGACGACAGTTGCGTGGGGTGTGAAACTACTGGCTGACCATCCCGAGTCCCAGGACAAGCTGCGCAGGGAGCTCCGCGCCGCGCTGCCTGGTGCTGCGAGGGAGAAGCGCACCCCGACGTATGCAGAGCTGGCGACCACGCACGTCCCGTTTCTGGATGCGGTGGTCGAGGAGGTTTTGCGGCATGCCAACACGATCGCGTTCGTGGTGAGGCGCGCCCTGACTGATACGACCGTGCTGGGGCGGCGCATATCTGAGGGTACTGACGTCTTCCTCATGGCGAACGGTGCGGGGTATCTCGAGCCGAATATGAAGATTTCCGACTCGGAACGGAGCCCTGGGGCTCGGCGGGCTGAGGCCAAGGCTCTCACGGGCGCATGGGAGGATGGAGATACTGGGGTGTTCCGGCCAGAGCGGTGGCTCAAGACGGACGAGGACTCGGGTGCAGCAGTGTTTGACTCGATGGCGGGCCCTACGCTTGCCTTTGGACTGGGCCCCAGGGGCTGTTTTGGCAAGAAGCTGGCGATCCAGTCGCTGAAGCTGCAGTTTACGTTGCTGATCTGGAACTTCAACCTGCTGAAGTGCCCCGAGGCTCTGAGTGGATACAATGCTATCCAGAGATTTGCCAGAGAGCCGACTGACTGCTATGTCCGTCTGTCGAGTGCTGCTTTTTGAGGGTCTATCAGGTAGAAGAGGCTGGGTGGGCGACCGTCATCGTTCATCATGGTGTGTATACCAGTTGCAGGTGCCATCTCGTATCTGGAACAGCATCTTTTCATTTGTATCACCGAAGACATTGAAACAAGAGGGACAGTATTCTGGGAGTAGGTCCTCCAAATCCCATCAGAACTGGACTGAACATGTGATGAGAGACATACATGGCGGCGGGTGAAATGAAGGAGGAAAAAGGATGCAATGGGGATGGCAAAGGCAAGAGTGACAGACCATCGATCCCTTAACCCTCGCAGCTCCAAGGCTAGCAAAGTTGATTACATAAGCTCGCTCGACGCAACGGCTGGGGGATCTGGACCCTAACCCCAAAATGGTTATTCCTACCCAATGCGACATCTAGAGTGGAGGCGTTCAAACGCGCTTCACGTCACCCGAGTTCACGCACGTCGTTCAACATCCCATCGACACCCACCCTCATAGATACTCAGCATGACTTTCACTCAGCAAATTACCTTGGGCTTCATCTCCAGTATGCATGCCACTTTATTCTAACCTGTCTTTGAATTTCAAGTTTGGCACGACCATGAAGGTCAGATCAGTGACTTTTCAGTCTGGCTCGTTTGATCCGCTGCTGCCGTGATACGAGGACGCTGCCTCAGCCGTCGTCGCCATGGGCAGTCGACTAGACAAGAACTCCAGCGCTGTGCGCAAGCGCATCGAGGGCCACACATTCTCTGACGAGGGAGGCGAGGAATATGAGGCGAGCTCCTTTGGTGGTTTTGGCGACTACATGAGGCGGAAGAAGATCAAGCTGCAGAACCTCGACGCCGAGCTCAGGGATGCCAGCGGCAAGCCTCAGATCTTCAAGGGCATCGTTGCCCACGTCTCTGGATACACCCAGCCGCCCCTGCACATCCTCCACAGGGACCTCGTAGCACATGGTGCCGGGTTCCTGCAGTACCTCGACGGCAAGACCTCGGCAACGCACATCATCGCTTCGTCGCTGACGCCAAAGAAGGCCGTCGAGTTCAAGGACTACCGCATCGTCAAGCCGGCTTGGGTGGTTGACTCGATCGCCGCGGGTCGTATACTGCCGTGGTCCGACTACCGCGTGCTCGACGAGGGCCCGCGGCAGAAGCTCATCAGCTTCGACGGTGGCAAGCTCTCCTCACAGGCCAACACGCCGCAGAGGGGCTACAACGACCAAATCCAAAAGGGTTACTATGCCAGCCAGTTTAGGAACTCGGCGAGCTCGGCTACAAGGTTGGATAGTCGTAGTCCGTCCTCTGCGTCTCAGAATCCTACGTCATCCAAGTTCACACCATCGAAGCTGCGGCCGGCCGAAAGTATCGACGATGGCGATGATGATGATGATCAGGTTCATGATGGACTTGGGGGCTCTGACTTGGGTAACTTGGCCCCTGTCTCGGTGCCATCATCAAAACAGGACACCCACGCCGACGACCACCAGATAGCGGAGCCTATGCAAATTGATAATGACCTAGATCCAGGGGACCTCGGGCTGGTCCCAGATCAGGAAGACATACCCAGAGATCCTGATATACCTCCAGACAATGTGGGAAAGGGAATGCCTGGAAACACCCACGAGAAGCCCATGACGTCTGAGGAGCATAATGCCTGGCTGCTATCCGATCCAAGATTGAGAAAGTCGTCCACTGCAAACCCCGGCTTCCTTCAGCAATACTATGACCAAAGCCGTCTGCACCACCTCTCGACATGGAAGGCGGAGCTGAAGTCGAGGATGCAGAGACTTGCCAACGAGAAGAGTGCAGGGTCGCGCAAGGCTATCAAACGCCGCCCCGGAGCACGACGGTACATCATGCATGTCGACTTTGACAGCTTCTTCTGTGCCGTCTCCTTGAAAAATGCTCCCGAGTACATCGACAAACCCGCTGTGGTGGCGCATAGCACTGGTACCGGCTCGGAAATTGCCTCGTGCAATTACCCAGCGCGGAAATTTGGTGTCAAGAATGGCATGTGGATGAAGAGAGCACTGGAATTATGTGCGGATCTCAAGGTTCTACCGTACGACTTTCCGGCGTACGAGGAAGCCAGCAGACTTTTCTATGAGGCGATACTAGAGGTCGGTGGCATCGTGCAGAGCGTCAGTATTGACGAGGCACTGATCGACATTACTTCGCTCGTGCTGAGCGCTTCAGGATCAGACGGGCATGGTGTTTCTGAAGGGAGCATCTGGAGAGAGCAGGAGATTGCCAACAATATTGCTACAGACTTGCGGGCAAGGATCAAGGACAAGACGGGCTGCAACGTATCCGTTGGTATCGGAGGCAATATTCTGCTGGCCAAAGTTGCTCTCCGCCGGGCGAAACCAGCTGGACAATACCACATCATGCAAGAGGAGGTCCTGGACTTCCTAGGCGGGCTGAAGGTGGAAGACCTGCCTGGCGTCGCCTACAGCATCGGTGGGAAGCTAGAAGAAGTCGGCATCAGACTTGTCAAAGACATCCGCGAAGCTTCCAAAGAACGCCTCGTCTCTCTCCTGGGGCCGAAGACGGGCGAAAAGCTCTGGGAGTACTCCAGAGGCATCGATCGCGCCGAAGTAGGGGACCAGCCGGTACGAAAATCCGTCTCTGCAGAGATTAACTGGGGGATCCGCTTCATCAACCAGCCAGAGGCCGAAGAGTTTGTCATGAACTTGTGCAAGGAGCTTGAAAGACGGCTCCTGAACGAGGGCGTCAAAGGCACGCATCTCACCATGAAGATCATGCGCAGGTCTCTCGACGCACCCTTGGACCCTCCGAAGCATCTAGGCCATGGGAAATGTGACACGTTCAACAAGAGCGCCGTCTTTGGAGTGGCCACACATAACGCGGTGACTATTGGCAAGGAGGCTGTCTCCATCCTACGGTCCTTTAGATTCAGCCCGGGCGACTTGCGAGGCTTGGGTGTGCAGCTTCAGAAACTGGAACCGATCAAGGCGTCTGCGGCGCCTGATGGGAGCCAGAAGAGGCTGACATTCGGCGCCTTCGTCGCTGCTTCAGTCAATCCCGCAACAAAGAAAGCAGAAGCTTGTCCGACTAAGGGTATTGACGAGATATCAGAATTTGGTAGCCCTGAGCAGTCGAAAACGATCAATCATCACCAGGCACGGCGGAAAGATCCTTCTGATGACCCCATCGCGGAGGATCCTGTGACGCCTCAGAAACCAAAACACCCTGCAGTACACCCGGCTCTGGCCCTCGCGAGAGCTAACGAGGCGGATGAGAAAGCCAGCACGCCATTGAATATGATGGGGACACAGTTCATTATGCCGACCAATCCGGATGCTGCTGTCATAGCGGACCTGCCCCAGGACATTCGCAGCCGGCTGATGGCCCAATCAAAGCCACGTGGGTCTGGGGCTGGCCTGTCCAGGGACCAGTCCCCTGCAGGCATGGATGATGAGATCCCGTCTGATATCGATCCTGAGGTGTTCAGCGCCCTCCCAAAAGACGTGCAGATGGAGGTGTTGGCGTCGTATGGTGAAAGACGTGGGCAGCCTAACCCAGCGCAGCCACAGACCCCCCAGGCAGACGGGACGGGTGCCCGTCAGCAGATCAGGAAGAGCCCTGCCCAGCAACGGGGCCGAGGTGGGATACGGGGCATGCTGAGCCGGACTCGCGAGAGACAGCATGATGCCACTGCCGGGCGGGTACAGACCAACTTTGTCACCATGAATAATAACAGGAGAGCAGCAATGGAGACTGTCGTCGACGAGATCATCGAAGAGCTTGACCCGGCCTTCCTGGCCGAGCTGCCCGAGGAGGTTCGAAGAGATATTGTGGCAGATCACCGCAGGCAGAAGCTGGCTCAACAGGCCGGACTCGGCCTGAGTCTGCCAGGTCCAGCACGGCGCAGTGCTGCTGGTCGTGCCAGGGAACTGACGAGCGGTGGACAGACCAAGATCAACTTCCCGAAACAACCGGCAAAGGTTCCATTTGCAGCAACATCGCTGTCGTCGGTCCAGGAGGTGAAGGACATGCTGAGCGCATGGCACCGCGAGACGAAGGACGAGGGTCCGCACCATGCTGACGTGCAAGTGCTCGAGACATATCTCGCGCGTGTTGTCACCGAGGAGAGAGACATGGAGAAGGCGAGGAAGCTGGTCAGGTGGCTCGATTGGATTATCGAAGAGGAGGATGACGAAGAAGGAGCTGCTGCACCTAGTCGGGGGAGACAGCGCTGGAGAGAAGCTCTGGCCGGCATCAAGAGTTCAGTGCAGGGTGCTCTGTGCGAGAGAGGCCTGGGCCCCATGACATTTTGAGTTACTTCAAAAGCGAGGACATTTGGACAATGGGTCGTTCAGTTTTGGTCTGATGACGACTGATGATAATGACAACGACGACGATTACGACACGTCAGGGTGAAGCGCGTCCTTGTCGAGTTTTGACGGACATGAAATGAATGGCATGGCCACGTTGGTGGTATCTGAACAACAGGCCGAGTCGAATTATCACACTTTGCCGACCCGGATTTATACAGGGTTTGATAAAAAGGTTATCCGTGTTTTCCCTCTCCTTGTCGCTTGGCTCTTAATAGGCTGCTGACTGCGGGAGAGCCCACCCAATCATGAGAAAGTGAATGGAAAAGAGGAGAATGTCTCGGTCCCCAATGCCGAAGCGAGTCCATACATAGTAGATGACTATGCAGCGGGGGAGGAATTGCATATGTGTGAGATCGACCTCCCCGCATGCACGACGGATACACCGATCCGTCTACGCCTCCGCTCCTCACCCCACCCCCAACTCAGATATACATACATATACACATATATACACATGCACCATGTCTGACGCCGAGCAGCAGCAGCAGCAGCAGCAGCACAAGGATCCCCAACCCCCAAAGCAGCCTCCAGGCCTGCGAACCATCGACTTCTCCACAAGCCAGCCCCTCCGCCAGATGACAACCACCCTCCGCCGCGTCTGGCTCCTCGACCCATCGCTGTCCCGCGAAGAGCTCGCGGACCCCGCCACCGTGCAGGAGCGCTTCCGCTCCCTCTGCGAGGCCGTCTCCGGGGAGATCACCTCTGACAACGACGACGACGATGAGGCACGGTGGGACCACGCCCGCTGGCTCGGCCGCACCAAGCTGCCGCTCCTGGGCGCGCCCGTCGTGCAGGTCTGGGTGGACCCGCCGCCCCCGCACAGCGCCGAGTCGCCGTTCCGGGAGGGTGTGTATGACAGCTACCGGCACGTATTTGCGGACCTCTGGCGGGTGTTGCAGGCGGAGGAGCAGGAGCAGGAGGAGGAGGAGGAGGAGGCAGGAGGAGGAAGAAAAGGAAAAATGCTGGACCGGTTCGACGCGGCGGACGGGTCGGCTGTGTCGCTCGGGGTGCTGAGGACCCCGTTCGCCAAGGGCGAGGAGCTGCTGGCGTACCCGACGGACACGTTCCTGTGTCCTGTCTGGATCCGCCCTCGGGCACGCGTCACGTTCTCTGTCGGGGGCCGGGGCCATTCCTGGTCTGCGGGGATGGGCCAGGAGGAGAAGGGGACGTGGGCGACGGGGATCTGGGTGCAGGGCGAGGCCGAGGTTACCTTGTCGACTGAGGTAGAGGACCCGAGCGAGGATGGACTTACGATTACGGCTGTGTTTGTGGCGGGACACTGTCGGAGGAGGGATGGGGAGGGGGAGGGGGAGGGAGGAGAAGGGGATGATGAAAGATGACGACGACGACGAGGCTCCGGCGGGGGGGAGAGGAGCCTTGCCATTTATCACCGAGGGATATGATTTGTTTTTTTGTCTTGCTGCACGAGTCCTCTTGGTGGCTAGACTGCGATAGAAACGTGGTGGTCACATAGTACGTCTGACGGAAATGAGACTTTCTTCTTCTCTTTTTCTCTTCTTTCTTCTGCCCGGAAAAGGAAAAGAAGAAGAAGAAGAGGTATGAGCACCCAAACCACCTCACCTCCCACCTCCACAAGCCCACCCTCCATCATTCTCCCCCCGTCTTCCCACCGCCCCCCTCCACCCGATCCACCCACTCCCTCCCCCGCCCCATCAAGACAAAAGCCTCATCCGCCGTCTTCTTACTATCCAAAAACTCCACACACCGCCTAACCCTACCCCCACCCTCCTCCATCTCCAAAATAAACACATACTCCCCCTCATACGTCCACATGTCTTCCTCCTTCACTTCCCCCCTCTCCTTACCACCACCGTCCTCCTCCCGGAGGACCCCCCTGACAACCTCCTCCCGAAACAGCGCAGAAGACGTAGCCCACACCACCACACTGTTCGAGCCCTCGCTCTCCCAGACTTGCGTGGGCGTGATGGGGATCCCGGCCAGGACCTTGCGCAGGTCGCCGATGAACGCGAGGAGGCTGGCGCGGTTGTGGGCCGGGAGGTGGAGGGACGCCGGGGCCATGATGTGCTCGTAGTCCGGGGTGATGAGGGAGTCGAGGAGGACTAGGTCTAGGGTGGCGAAGTGGGCAAGGTAGGATCTGGCCGTCTGCATGCGGGTCGACTCTTCTTGGGTCATGGTGGTTTTTTGGTTTTTTTTGGGGGGGTAACAGTGTTGATGAGATGGAAATTGTGGAAAGGGTGCTTGAGTGAGCGGGTGAACGCTTGATCAGTCGATGTGTGTGTGTGTTTGTATGTGTGTTTGTATGTGTGTTTGTATGTGTGTGTTTGGTATCTCGTGGAGAGGCTGATAGTAAGAAGGCTTCAACTCAAAGAAGCAGAGCTGGTAAATAATATATTCCTCCTTGTCTGTGACGGAGATTGCGTACTTACCAATCTAAGTCCGTTTTGAACATCATCGCCTTATAACAAAAGACAAGAGATAGGCGGGGTTTAGAAGACGATATTTCCGATTAGGTGAATACATCATCATATGCGACCTTGCATAATATAAGCCCAGACGACGGTCAGCATCCCTTTGGGTAGGAGTGACCAGATGGATGCCCACATCCACATCTCCTCTTGCGCCCCTCTTGCAGATATTTATCTGCCTTCAGCTGGTTTTGGTCTTCCAAGATAAATTGTAATCAGACCGCGATATCAAAAGTAGCCTCGAAAACCTCCCAAGTCACAATCTCCTCCTCCCTTTATGCCCAGAAACTCCCCATGCGCCTGTAGAATCGGTATCTACATCGAGTCCCTCAGAGATCTCTCGCAGCCGAACAGAAGAATGAACGGGAAATAAAGAAAGAAGGCAACCAAAGGAAGAAGAAAAATTATTGTGGCTGACAGGTCCTTAGGTTGAACTGTTGACTGCCCATAAATGAGACCACTGCTACTCCCCGCCTGCGGTGAACGGTCGCTCACTCACTTTCGGCCCGGAACAATGGCTCCAACTACCGAATAGGTAAGACAGTACAACTTAGTTGAGCTCAGTAAAGAGATCGCTCATAAAAACGACAGGACGGGATGCATCCTATTGCCCTGCAATGGGAAGTATCCACAAATTGATGTGTTTCAAACAATGTTCCCCAGACATAGTGACAATCGTGCTTACCCCTGGGCTGGGGTTGACTGCAGAGACATACACCAAAACTCGAAAGAGGGGCGCGCAGGAGCATCAAGTGATGGCTTGGCGTTGAAGCAATAGCATCAAGCGACTGCCAAACCTCGATCGAAATTTCTCGAGCTTTTGATCGACTGAATGTGTTACTGAGATGCCCAATGGTGCCTGACCACTGGCCTTTTCCCCCCGCGTACGGTCATTCATGTATTCGAAAACAACATTGCACGAGTGATGTCGACCTCATTGAGTGAGGGCGTTGAGCTCGGACAAAAGAGGTGACGATGCGCCTTCCCTAGTGTCGAAGATGAATGGCGCTGCTCACTGGCCGTACCAAGCTCTTTGAGCATCCGGGTGAGCACCTTCAGCAGCACCTTCAGCTCCCAGAAAGTCCATCCACGCATCGTCCATAAACTGGTCTGCCGCTTCGAAGGGGGGCACATTAGGCCACATCATGGGATACACACTTTCCATCTGCGTCTGTGGGCTTTCGTCAACGGCCAACATCATCTCGTCCATGTGCTGCTGGTGGTATGGGCCCTGGTGGTGTGATGATTCATGCTGCTGCTGCTGCTGCTGCTGGTGCTGCATGTGGGCATGTGGGCCTCCGTTGCCATGATGGGGGCTGTTCATCATGTGACTCGATATCGACGGAATGTTATCCGCCGGGTTCATGCTTGGTGAGGCCTGCGGGAACGGCGGTGGGACATGATCCAGATAGCGTCCACACAGCTCAGCAATGACGCCGTAGCACCGTGCCGCGCTGACGTTGACAGGTGCGAGAGAGGCGACTGTCTGCAAGGCGGTGGTGATCTGACGGCGCCAGTCGGCAGCCTGGTCCGACAGAGGCAGGTTTCGAAGACAGATACAGGGAATCAGCGCAGCTTGGAAGATGAAATACCTAGGTGTGGATGCCTCAGATTAGATGGACTGGTTCTGATTGATGGGGGTCGTTGCAAGGGGAGGAAGAAAGAATGATGAGGGCTCTGCATGACTTACAAAGCATACCAGGCGCCCATTCGCGTATTTTCGTTGGAGGACCAATAAGTGCTGATAGAGGTAATGGTGTACTTGGCATCGGCCAGACAGCTGTTGTAGGCATGCAGGCTGGCAGGCGAGTCATCATCCGGACGACCGTCGCGGGCCCGGAAAGCCTTGCGGATCACAAAGGGGCGGTACATGATGATGCGGAAATTCCGGTACCGCCAGCTCAGGCCCACATGGGCAAATGTGTACTGCGGCGGGACAGTGGCTGACTCGGCGAAACAGGGCGGGATTTGCTTCAGCCAGGGCTCGATGCGCTCCTTGTCGAGCTCCACAAGCTCTTCGGCGCCTGGCAGGGGCTTGCCGATCACTCTGGTATAGATGTAATTTGTGGCGAGGTGGAAGGATGCCTGTATCCGAACAGCGGTGTAGGGTGTAATGTCAGAGGTCTCGGCAGGATAGCTGAGCGAATTTGGTGTGAGTTCCTATAAAATAATGGGTCAGTGCGTGCTGTCGTCGGATCAAGTGTGAGTCGCTTGACAAGGCGGAGTGGAGATACCGACCCGATCGTGAACGTTTCTCGGCAGAGACACCTCGACGCCGTCAAAGGGCCAGGTAAGCGGTCTGCTGAAGGTGATGGTGGCACCACAGTCGAAGACGCAGAGCGACCACCAAACCCTGCGCCGGATCTCCATGTTGAGGGGTGAGATGTTCCAGCCCTGGAATTCCTTGTGCAGCCCCAGCCCCATGGCCATCCTCACTGCAAGACCCAGGTAGTTGTATGCCGAGTTCGGCCTGTCCCGTTTCTGCTGATAGTTGGACGTGAGGGTCAGCGCCTGGACCAGGGTCAGGTTGCCGAGCTCCAGGAAGTTGAAGGTCAGGATGGACCGGGCCTGTGCGAAGAGCTGGAGGTCGAGGTTTTCTGGGGAGTTGGCAGAGCTCCAGACACCGATAGCAGCCACGACGTAGGCGAGAACAAGCCACGAGTCGCCATGGGGGCGGGGGATGACCTCAGAGAACTGGGCCCTGAACGTCGGCTCGTGGAGGATGGGATAGCTGAGGTGGAAGAGCTTGAAGTAGGCGTCGATCATGATGTCGGCGATCTGTCGGTTGGGGTTGGGCTGCTGGATCATGGACGGGTAGGAGCTCATAGACGGCCTCGACCTCGTCTGGGAGGTCCGCCTCTTCATGTTGGGCTCCAGCAGCCGGATGAAGGCCGCACCCGAGGCCACGCCAAGATAGCCGCCCTCCTTCTCGCCAACCGAGAGCGAGGCCATGCCATCCAGAGCTGTGTCGTCTGGGTCGTTCGGGTTAGGCGACAGTGCGGCGGCCAGGCTCGCCATGTCGTCCTGCTCATCCCATTCAAAGTCATCGGTGGCAGGGGGCGTCTCCAGGATGGTAGACATGCCCCTCTGAGGCACACGGAATGGGGCCAGCCGTCCGTTCTCAGCACGCTGGGGTTGATACTCAGCAGGAGGTTTGAGATCGGCGGCGCCGGCGTGGGCCGGTGTCAAGCCTCGGCTGCCCATAGCTGGCTCATTGTCGTGAGGCGCATCGTCGGAAGGCTCGGGCTTCACCTGAGACGGGGTCTTGATGGTGCTGGAGGAGCCTGATGCCGAGCCTGGCTGGTCAAGCTTACTAAAGTCGAAGGATGACTCGCTTGATGTCGTGTTTGGCCTCTGCGAGGGAGAAGCGCTCGATGCAGATGCACCGCCCTTCTGTGGTAGGAGATGAGGCGGCAGGAGGGCGCGCATCTGGCGGACCAGTGCCTCGGCCCTCTCCAGCCTCTCCTCTACCTCGGTCAGGTGTCTGTGTGCATTGGTTAGTGCTGGAACGACAACACAGTAGACGTTAAGTGTGAAGAGATAGGAAGGGGAGGGGGCGGAAGTGGTGGTGGTGGTGGTGGTGATGATGGTGGAGGAGGTCCTTAAGTAGAGAGCGAGATGCAGGAATCAAAGACCCACTTTCTGGTCAACGGGGTACGTGAGTGTTTCTCATAGAGACAGTGTCTCCTGTACTTGACACAGAGGTTACATGTTGGTATTGCCTTGTTGCATTTGGACTTGCGACGTCGACATTCTTTGCAGGCCTGGTCAGCAAAGCCGAGCGGGATGTCGAGGTCTCCGAGTCCGGCGCCAAGGTTCAGAGCCAGATCTGAAGTTCCTGACCCGAGGCCGGAATGGCCCTCTGAAAGGCTGGTGGCGTCTGCTGATGGCGAGCTGTCGTCCATTTTTCTCTGTGCGTCCTTTTGTCGGGAGCCAGGTTTCTGCTCGAGAAGGAGGAGAGAAGGAGGAGGAGGAGCAGGTGTTGGTGGTGATCGAGTTTTGTGATGAAGAAGGAGGGTTGTGGGAAAGGATGAGCGTGAGCCCGACACGGGCTGCGGCAAGAGCGAGTTGGCGGTTCAGGTTCAGGTACAAGTCCTGTTCTTTAGTTGGTCACGCCTGGACTCACGATGTTTTACGGCGGCCTGTCCACCTGTCTGACTGGCCCGTCCTCGCTGGCCCAGTGGAGGCTCCAGCCCGCAAGCCCCACGCTAAACCCGCTGGAAACTCTCAAACGTCACTGGCCCGAGATGCACTCCAGCCACTATGGGGGTTGGTTACTCAGCAGAGGCACTAACAGCAGAGCATTTTTCGCCCCAAAGGTTGTGTGGAGATGGGGGAAGGCCGGGTTGTGGAGGGTTTTTTCTTCTTCTTGTTTTTCTAAAGAAAAAAGTAATAATGGCGGATCCACCCTTTCTTTTTGTTTTGGCAGCTTCTTATGACCATGTACCATCTTCGTCTTCCAGCAGCTGTCACAGATTTCTTGACATATTTCATGTTCTCATTCAGCTAAAGAAGACAAAATTAGTTGACACATGAACCATCCCCACATAACAAACAGCATTCCTGGTGTTCAAGCTCTGTATTCTCGTTGACCTTGGTGAGCGAGAGAGATGTGATGCTGTATGCTGCTGAGCTGTAGCTCACTGCAGTTCTCAAACTCAACATCCATCAGTGCAGCTGGCTTCAGATTCATCAACGCTAACCTACAACAATAGACTCTACCACTAGGCACATAAAAATATGATGATGTTGATGACATTGGACAGTGATATTTCATATGAGAAACTGTCAAACCATACTTTTAGCAGACAAGAGCTACTGGCCTGGACTGCCATATAGTGAGAACCATTGAGCAGTTTTGAAGTTATATACCTGAAAACAAAAGGTCAAGGAATCTGTCTAACTGATCAAGCTTGTGCATTGGGGCATAGTCGCCTTTAACATTAGTAGCCTTGTACCCTACTTAGACACAAACATCAAGATCCTATGCAATGGCTGCTGATGCAGTTGAAATCTTTAGCAGAAAGCCCCATTCCAAACCAGCTGGGAATCATCAGACGTCACTAGCCGCATTGCACTCAAGGGCTGGTTACTCAGTAGCAGCAGCAGCAGCAGCAGCAGCACTAGCACTAACAGCAAAACACTCCCCGCTTTTATAACCCCCAAAAGGTGTGGACAGGGGAAGGCTTGGGGGTTATTAAAAAAAAAAATCCACATGCTGTTTCTTGTGCTGCTTCTTTTGTAATCTTCCTCTTCCGGAAGCTGGTACGCGCCTCAACCAACTGTTCCAAAAGTCATCGTCGACACAGAAGTCCTCCATATGGTATAGCCCAGCTCCCTTGCCATTTTAATATAACCACCTGGCCACGATATCAACACAATTTCCTTGGCCCATTGATTACGTACCTCATCCTTTCGAGGACCCTGAATCAATCTGACTGCCTCCTTACGGTGCATAATACTAACTGTAGCACGTACATGACAGCCACGCTAGTGCAGTCAAATGACCTGAAGGTAGGGCTCCTTCGGGTGTGGCGATTCAGGGTCCTCTCGGTCCCCCCTTAAAATAGCCCCCTTGGGTTTTCAAGTCAGGCACACACAAGCCACCCGGTAGCCCTTCCCATTGGCAAACACTTCATCAGCCCCTCTCTGGACAAAAGAGAGTTCAGGGGGGGGGGGAGGGCCAACTGACTTCCATCCAGGTCCCAGCATGACGAGGTATCTTGTCAAGGTCTGGAACGTTGTGCATCAATGCCTATACTGTCTCTTTCACGACCTGGTGGCTCATGTCAAAGGCAACAACAATACAACAACATGTTTCAACCACTACTGCCTGTGACAACTAAGTAGGTAGAGACAACGCAGTGCAGGCCTGCGATCCACCTCCACACCGACGGCTCGTGCTCCGCAGTCCCCGGACCCTGGACGAACTGCTCCCAAAGCCCTAGCCCCCCCCCCCCCTTCCATCCTCGGTTGACCCCTCCGAACCGGCAAGCTGCCTCGATGAACTCGGCCGGGGGTGTGTTGTGCCCACAGTTGCCCGTCGACCAGCCTCGCTCTGTCCTGAAGGGAGCGGGCGACATTCGAGGCCATCTTGACACGGCCCAACCGGCCCTGTCGTCTTCTCCTGTCCACCTGGCCTCCTTTGCTGACTCCATATGGCTTTGTTTACTTTCTAGGATCTGACTCGTTACAACTATGTATACATCCCATCTCAGATTTGTCAAAGTGTTCAGCTGTGGCCTCCTCCTCCTGCCGCTGGAATGTCACGACACGATTCCCGATCTGCCGATGTCGGCATGATTCGCCATGTATTTTATACGAGGGAGACGGGTTTAGCGACTGGACAACCTCGTACCGGGGCGCTTCATGAGATTTGAGTCTACGGCATGTAAATCAGATCTGGTTGAGGTCGATAAGGTCCACTTCCATCTGACCTCCCCCGAGCCCCGAGTCATGCAAGTTTTGCACGCCCATTATGAACATGCCTTATAAATCCCAAGACGACAATATCTAGCACGTACGACCATACCTAGTGGAGAACTTGGGATCCCGTCTGCTCTCCCCTAAATAAGCCACTAAGGGCCGGATTAGTAGTTAAGTGGGTGACCATTAGCGAATACCCGGTATTGTACGTTTTGATACTTTTTTTTTCTTTCTCTCTCCTTCTGGACATGGCCCCCTCATCTTTGGAAGAATAATGGTTTCCTCCCCTTCTTGACAGTAAATGACATTCAGAGAATCATTGAAATGATCAAAGCATTTGGGAGTATATACAGCCATCTAATTAATTTCTAATCCGTTGAGGCCTTAGCACTTTTGTTCCTTTGAAAGTCGTCCAAGCCCTGCTCTCTCTCTCACACTCACTCTCATACCACGCACAGCATCATTATAGTATGCTGCCCAAGAGTGATATGTATCGTTCATTCTTGTAAGTGGAAGGAATTGCTTTGGGCTTTTGTTGGTGAACAAGCTTATTTGGTGCAGCAAATCTCTAGGACTAACATGGGCGTAGATGCGATGTGCAAACAGAAGATGTTTACCATCATTTTCTTCGGATTCAATGCACAACAAGTCAGTGAGCACTTGGTTTGCTCTTGGGTGTGTGCAAAGATGCACTGTCAACTTCCCAACTGCATTTATACTACCGTGGAGGGATTCCCGTACAACGTGATACTACAGGCAGAATATAGTAAAGACAGCACTACCAATGATCAGTATAACACAATTTTCTGGGTAGTTATTTCTTTACTTGTCCTACTAGTACCCTAGGCAAGGCAGTGGCCATTATTACTAATTCTGACTGTGATTTGTGTCTTCTTTTCTTTTTATCATGGCTAATAATTGTCTTGGGGCAATAGAAAGCCAATTAAGCCACACAAGATATCACAACTCTTCGCACAATTTCTTGTATTGCTCTCAAGATTTCTGGATTGACAACCCAGCCATGCGAAAATCAGCTGCTTCAACTTCCATAGTCGACAACTTGCTCAGAGCAAGGTGGTCGTTGAGTGGATGGACAACCAAGGACCATTCACAGTACATAATTGATCGTGAACTACCAATGAGCTACTCCGTGTGCTGAACATGCTGACAGTGACATGATCAACAGTTTTCTCCAAATTCTTGTCCAGTCAAACAATGACACATTGGTCTGGTCATACAAGAAACCTGTAACCCCCCAGTACTAAAGTTGGCATCCCTGGACACTGTGACGGGATTGTGCAGGTGGGGGGGGGGGGGCTATCTCATGTAACTAAGGACTTCCCGGACGAAAGCTCCGTGAGTCACTTATCAATTAAAATAAAACCCAAGACCTCTACACCCTCAACCAAAAATGATAAACCAACTTGGGACGGATTTTTTTTCTTCTTTCCTTTTTCAATGTTACTGCTTGGTGCAACATTAATAATCCCCTTTCTTCTCCCCTCTCAATACTTGGCACATATAGGTAGCAAGCAGCGTGACCGTCCTTGAAGACCCAGCCTCAACCCCATCCATTCCTTATCATGCACTTCGTGACCGTCGACGTCTTCACAGACACTCCCTTCCGAGGGAACCCGCTCGCCATCGTCATAGTCGAGGACAAAGAGCGAGCCTCGCTGGAGGCGAGCTCAGAAGACAGTCCCAACAACAACACTAAGCAGCTCATCGCTAAGGAGTTCAACCTCTCCGAGACGGTATTCCTCTTCCTCCGCCCAGGCGAGACCCTCGCCTCGCCCGACCGCTCTTCGCCCGAGCGCGAGATGGGCATCTTCACCACCGAGACAGAGCTCCCCTTTGCCGGCCACCCGACCATCGGCACCGCCTATTTCGTCCTGCACCACCTGGGCTGGGACTTTGTTACTACTCTCCTGCCACGCGCAGGACCCATTGCCATCTCTCGTTCCTCCTCCTCCTCCTCCTCCTCCTCCTCCTCCTCGCCCACAGCAGAGGGCGTGACGGCTCGCATCCCGCACGACGTGCACCTGCACTCGCGCACCCTCCGCTCCCTCTACGAGCTGGGCGACGCCGGCGTCACGGCCCACATCCACCCTGCCCTGCACCCTGACCCCGAGGTGCGCACCGCCGAGCTCGACGCCCCCATCTTCAGCATCGTGCGCGGCATGACCTTCCTGCTCGTCCGCCTGTCCAGCCTCGAGCAGCTCGCCAGCGTCACCGCCGCGGGCCATCTGGACCTGGGCAACTATATCAGCCTGCTGGACGCCGGGTCCTGGGGCCATGGCTTTGTGTCGCGGTACTATTACTATGTCGACCCAACAAAGAGCGGCGGCCAAGGTGATGTGAGGACTGAGGCGGTGAGGACGCGCATGGTGGAGTTGGCGTTTGAGGATCCTGCCACGGGGAGCGCGGCTTCGTCTCTGGCTTGTTACTTGACCCTGCAGGGCGATGCGGAGAAGATGAAGTATCTGGTCACGCAGGGGGTTGAGATTGGGAGGAAGAGCGATATCGTGGTGGAGGTCGATGCGGCTTATGTTGCTGGGAGGGGTGGGACAAAAGAGATCAGGGAGGTAAGGCTGGGTGGGACTGCGAGGATGGTCATGAGTGGCGAGATTAATGTCTGAGGAGGAAGTGAAGGACGATAAACTGTTTTCTCTGGCTGGAAGGAAGGGTGTAATGATCACCTTGCACGATCACAATGAATATGGTCTTCTTGCACTATTTTTTTTTTGGCCGGAATTATGTTGATCAGACTACCAGACACGACACCTATTCCCCTCAAAAAGCATTGAACAATCTCCAGAAAGCATCAGAAATGGGCACACTCGTATGAAGAAAAAATACACTCACATAATACTCCCAGATGGCTGCCGACCATATTTTTGTCCCCTTTACCCTCCCTTTCCACCATCAGACCCTTACATGTATTCATAAGCCACTTTTCCTCTCACACGGGAAACCACAGCGATACCATTCTCAGATCCTCTGTGAAAACACCAGGTCCAACTTGGGAGTAGCCAAGGTGAAGTTATCCCTCAACCCAGCCAAAAAGTCCTCCTTGGTCTGGCCCGGTGCAAAAGCCACATCGTAGCGACGGGCGATGAGGGTCGTGACCCTGCGCACCTCCATCAGGGCCAGCTGCTTGCCCACGCACGAGAATCGTCCTGGCCGTGGAGGAATTTGAATATTCATTAGTTCTTAAGTTCTACTCCTTCCAATTACTGCTTATTGGAGAAGAAGTGGAGAGAGACAGAGAAGAAGAAGAAGAAGAAGAAAAAAGACACGACATTGCCACGGCTTTCGACACGACAAGACTAGACGTACCGACAGAGAATGGGGCGTAGGCAGTGGCATCCTTGACCAGCTCGGGCTTCGTAGTCCACCGCTCAGGGATGAACTCATCACCATGTGTAAACGTCCTCGGGTCTGTAAAGAAACGCTCTCATTAGTCTTTGTTCTTGCTTCAAGGAAAAGCGAGTAAAGGGGGAAATTTTTAGTAACTGACCTCGATAGATAGTATAAGCAGGCGTCATGACGATCGTGTTCCCGGGGATAAACGTCTCCCCGACCTGGACTCCCTGCGGCGGCGTCTGCCTCTGCAGCCCCGACGGCACGGGCGGGAACAGGCGGAGGGACTCGTCGATGCACGCCTGCAGGTACTCGAGCTTGCCCAGGGAGCTGGAGTCGAAGTCACCCTGGGTATTACTCGTACCATCCTTGGCGGTGAAGAAGGCGTCCACCTCCGCCTGGAGTTTCTTGTAGACGTCAGGGTGGGTTGCTAGGTTGTAAAACAGGCCGGTGAGGGTTGCTGCCGTTGTGTCACTGCAGAAAAGACAACAAAAAAGGTTAGTGTGAGCCGTCAAGTCAGCGTTGGTGGGGTTCTCCGTAGGTAGAAAGAGAAGAAAATAAAGAGGGGAGGGGGGGTTAATAGAGTCGTAAGTAATGTATGTAAGGGGTACGTTTGACGAAGTTTACTTGCCTCCCTGCAACTACGATGAGGGCACAATCACCATAGAGATTCTGCAACTCCTGCCATGTCGGCTTGGGTTTCTGGTTGAATTCTTTCAGGATCCAGTGGAAGACGTCAGGGACTGCTGGCTCATTCTGACAAGTAGGAATCAACACCCCCTCTTGTCAGCATGACTGTGCAAATTATCAAATAAGAAGCCTCCCAAGGGAAAGGGAGGTCGGGGATTGGCCCAGGACAACAATAAACTTGCCTCCCTACGTCGCGCGACGACTCCCTTGACAAATCGCTGAAATTTTTGATACTCCCAACGACCAAGAGTTGCCTTGAAAATGGGAAACAGCCAGGTCATGCGCTGTTGTCGAGAGAATAGTGTGTCAGCTCGGCATTTCTCGAAATGATGGAGATGAAAAAAAAGGATGCAGCAGGCTCACACTGAACAGCCCGATCAGGAACATATTCGTATGCGTGGTCTTGTAAAAGTACTGGTCAACGCCCGTCTTCATCAGGTCAAAACTCCTTCCGAAGGCCAGATCGCCCATGATATCGAACGAGTAATAACTATAATTTTTGTCAAGTCAGCACATATATGAATGAGCTTTTCCTGTCAAGGTTGTTGGCAAGACGCACTTGAACCACGTCGAGGCATTGAGTCTCTTTCCCTTTTCCCGGTCAAAGACCCCAAGCAGCTCGTCAGTGTAGCCAGCAACTCTTGCTTCATAGTCTCGTAATGCTGTAATAAAACAGAGGGAAGGGGGACCCTCAGAATGTGTCAGTGAGGTTTGATGTGTAAGGAACCGAACCAGGTCTTTGTCTCTCTCTCTCTCTCTCTCTCTCTCTCTCTCTCTCTCTCTCTCTCTCTCTCTCTCTAGATGTGTCTTTCTCTCTAGAGCAGTAGCAGCAGTAGCAGCAGTCTTTACTCACCCTTGTTACTGAAAGCTCGATCCCAGGCCTTCCTGCGCTGAGCATGCTCTCTCCTGTCACGCACCATCTGCAGCGAAATGGTGGGGTTCAGAACGTTATACCACGGCCCTCTCTCGCACTGCGAGGTAGCCGAGTGGACCACGGCGAACGCAGCCGGGTCGGCGATGGACAGCTCTGTCGGCCCAACCCGGACAAAGTCGCCGTACTTTGTGTGGAGCCGGCGCACGTCCTGGTACACCTGGCCGCGCCGGAAGCTGGTCCAGGTCATGTAAAAGGTCGATAGGCGAGCGGTAAAAGGACCAGGGAACCTGCCCAGCCGATGGAAGAAGGCCCTGTACACCAGGATGCTTGCATACAGACCTGCAAGGGCGGCGCCAGCCCAGTACAGGCCATGCTGCAGGGCATCGACCGCGGGCTCGGAGAAAAGCTCGTGGGCGAAGAAGCTGAGGACCAGCTGGAGGGCTGCGCCGACCTCGAGTAGGGTGAAGCTGTGTGCGTCCCACTCGCCCGAGCGGAAGACCGCGAGGTGGAGAAAGACACCTGCTGCGAAGCTGGCCGCCAGTTCTTCTTTGGTCGCTTGCATGTTGGTCATTCTTCTCATCACTCACACACGAATTATGATTTTTTTTTTTTGCCACTTTCCTTCCTTAAAACATTGCTGGTCTGTGTGGATGCTTGTTTGCGTGGGGTTCTTTTTTGTCAAAAGTCCGGGTCCGCTCAACGTTGCAGTGTCGTTTTTGTGCACTGATGATTATAGCCAACCTAGATATACACGATAAATAACACTGTGATTATAGTTTGCGACCTAGTGATAATTACCCGAGGTGTTTTGTACTCCGCACCGTGGCAAGCACAGCTCTCTGGAGGCGAATCCTTCTCCGCCGACAGAAGAAATACCCGCGGCATTGATAGAAGACCCCAAAGCTTGCCCAGCTAATGCCAGCTCACCGACAAGGTGTGCTGGGACGTCCTTTTGGCGTGCATTGTCGAACCCTGACAGCCCATGTTTGAGCGTGTCGGCTCGTCGGCGGCCCAAGCCGAGGACTTACTAAGAAAAAGGGAGGCAAGGGGGTTCTTGACCCCTCTCGTGAGAAGCCATTGAGAAGGAGAGATGAATAGTAAGCTGCATATTACCGTACCGTGGTAATTAGATAGTTACGAGAAATTGGACCATAGGCCACTTCTCTGGTCGTTCGTTACTCCATTTTTCTTGATCGCAATCGTCTTCGATGCATACTACGAATACTACATAGTATGTATGAACCATATAGCACAGGGAAATGTGGTAAGGAATGAGTGCATAGTAATTCCGTACCAAAGTTCTTGTTGCCTGAATCTGGCACAGGACCCGGTCTCCACATCAATGCTCGACACTAAACGGCTTTGACAGCCTAGATTGTGCACGTGCACCACGAACTGAGCCATGGATGCACAAGATTCATCATTTCTCCTACCGAGCACAACGATCAGCTCGCGAGAACCCGTCTTTGCCTCCTTTTCCTCAAGAACATAAGGAAGAGAGTTTGACCCTTGATCCAAGTCTTCCAATTCTTCTCCTTCTTCTTCTTCTTCTCTGTCTCCCTTGCTCTCGCTTTTTCTTCCTCTTTTGGTTTCTCCCCATTTTTCTTTCTTTCTTTCTTTCTACAACCTCTGTAACTTCTTCCATTCTATCCAAGTTAAATATCTTTGGCTCCAATTCAGAGATACCAAGATACCAAGAAATCCCCTCTAGCTAGCGTAAGCAGCTTCGCACTCGCGTCGACTGTGTACCCCTGGGAACTTCAAATTACTGTCGATCTTTCGCGCAGGGCCCACCACTGCGAAACGTGCCTTGCCTAAGCGGAGAGAGGTGATGCCCTCTTCCAGTAAAGCTGTACTACCTATGGATCTATCTGATCTCTCTAGAGAACGAGTTTGCCAACAGCTGAAGTGCTCAACAATTCTCACCACCCCAAATGCGGACCTCGCATAACCAAATGCCAATTTACCACCAAAAAAGAGCCTCCTTTCTTGTCGGAACCGGTGTGATGGATGATGACTCGGGCGATAGCTGTCTTGCGGAGAATATCCAGCTGTCACTGGAGATTATACTTCCCGCTTATTACCAAGTGACAGCTTGCCCTCCGCTCAAAATGGAGTGTTCAATCTCGCGGATTTCTCCGCCTGCTCGAACCAGCTCAAGACCCAGCCCGAATCTTGTCATGATGGTGAGGTTCCGACAGGGGTAGATGGGAAACGAGGTTTGTCTTCTTAGCGAGAAACCCCCCTCCCCCCCCCACAAGGCCGTTTCTCGGTGGTGGTCCAGAACCTTGGTGGTTTTACTTGCCTTTCTTGTTTTCCCCTCTCTCGTCTCATGAGTATCGTTACAGTAATCAACACGCAGATCAGTAACGGCGATCGTCAAGGCTCGCCTGGCCCAACGGTACGAACCGCGATGTCCAGGTGTCTGTGAAAATCGCAATGCTGTTGTTCATGGGCCAGCTTTGTGCCAGACGGCTGGGTCGCAGGCAGTGCTGTTGATCGGTGGAGCGAGGATCAGAGAGCGATCCCAGTGTATACAGCCGTATAGAGGATGACCAACCCTCAACACTACAAAATTAGCTTGGTGATGGCGAGGATGGTGTCGTCAGTGGCCTGGTGCGCTCTTCACTCTTTCTTTCTTGTCAACTATCAAACATAATACACATATAACACGGCCCAATCAGGTGTTGCGTCCGCCACGAGACCACGTATCTCGCAGACCAGCGGGCTCGGCCATTCTCGTAAATTCGTCAAACAGGGCCTCCTTGACAATGGAAATTTGGTGCGACACTTTGGGATGTAACCTCCATGCAGACGCGGTAGCCGGGAAAGACTGCGCACCTCGCTTATGGACAAGTGCCGCAGCTGCAATTCCGTACGGGGGTTTGTTTTAGGGGAGGCAAACACAATCACACCACGAACCCCCTCTCCCCGGTCCGGGCGTGTTCCCTTCCTGGATTCTGGGCCGGCTGTAGTGGGAGGGTATAGGAAAGGAAGCCGGCTGGCCTAACCATGATCATATCCTTACTATCTACATTCACAGACAGCAGGACCTGCATACGGATTTTTACGACAATTCACTCATGTCGGGAGATTGTTCTGGAGTTGCAGCAACGTGCCACACAGAGAACCATGGTGTAGCACACACACACACACACCTCGAGACGAAGAGCCGCCCCACCCACGACAAGCCACAGCGTGTATCTCGCAAAGCTAATCATTTTTGAGTATACTGGGATTTAGACTTCCGTTTCGAGCCCAAAAAAAGAAAAAGCAAAAGGTAATAAAAGGAAAGCGCAAAGTTTATAAAGCTGACAAGTCCATGGGGATGAAAGAAAGAATTACGGTTCACCATATTTTAAGGGTACTTCCGATCGCTTTTGCTGACGATCATTGCAGTGATCGATCCCGCCTGGAGTCTAGACACGTCGGGCCCATATTTCTCAGGAACACAAGATCGATTCAAAAAGTGGGCGAACGTCTATCAGAGCACTGACAGTGGGACTCTGCAACTCGATTGCTTCTTGGATCTTGTGATTTACATGGGACTAAATTGATACGTAGAAACAAGCATAGTACTATG
The DNA here is from genome assembly GCF_011745365.1 of Cryphonectria parasitica EP155. NCBI lineage: Eukaryota > Fungi > Ascomycota > Sordariomycetes > Diaporthales > Cryphonectriaceae > Cryphonectria > Cryphonectria parasitica. Next base: position 3,956,860 of record NW_024468910.1, on the reverse strand, counting down.
GTAGTAAACCAGAGATACCATGGTAGGAATGATCTGCACGGCCCAGCCCCTTTGGCTTGCACCATTATGCTATCCTGTGTACCAGAGGACTGCAGTAGTATCGCTCGATGCAAGGTTTCAACTACCTTGCAAACCAACAATGAGAAAGGAAAAAAAGGTCATCCCAGCCCTGCATTGTTTATATGATCTACCTGATATACCTTTTTCGTCTCATGCCTGTTCTTGATTTTAAATCATTGGCGTCGCATTGTCTGTGCTTTCGTCACGGGCGTGCCCTGGTCTTTTCCTTCACTTGGCCTACTCTCGCCTCCTAAATATTGGCCCGCCCCAGCAGCACCCAGAAAAACCCCTGAATTCAATACCAAGCTCGGCCCCGAAGAACAACCGCGGGAAGGAGGAGGAGCAGGAGGGGCCCCGACCCATCCTAGATGATTTGGCCAGCCCCCCAAAATCAAGCTCTACTACTGATTTTCCCATAGCAAGACTTCCCATTTTTTCCCGCGAGTCAGCCTGACCCGACTATGCCGCAGTGATTGAACTGCGTACTATGTACTATTATACCATACTACGCAGTATGCAACCTATAGTTCTTGTTAGAGCTGACATGTTCCCCCGGAGCGTAGCGAAAGTGCGGCAGCACCGAGGGGACGACCCCTCGCAGCTAGTAATCATTCGTACAGTAGAGCACCAAGAAAAGCGAAAGCGCCCCCAGACTTTGACCCGAAGGAACTAAAGCTGCGGTCCGGGCCTAGGAAGACAGTTTAGACGGGACTACCGTAGTGGCTTGGAGGGGTGGTCAGAAAAAATGGCCTGGCTGGAGAAGGCAAAAGAAAAAAAAACGGGCATACTACTATAGCATACTACCATAATATGTAACTAATGATCCTTCTTCCACTTGCCGTGGTTCACTTTAGTGCAGCCAAGGAGAAATTCGCTTGGTTCAACCACACCGGTCCGGCATCGTACATCGGAAGCACAGACAGTGAGCGAGAAAGAGAGAGAGAGAGCGAGAGAGGGAGAGGGTGAATTTGCGGGTCTAGTCTTACTTGAGAACATAAATTCGTTCGGAGTAGGGGGGTAAATAGAAGGGGAAAGAAAAAAAAAACACCCCTCCCTCGACGACCGTTTTGAGTCCCTGGCAGAGGTCCCGCTCCTGGTCCACCTGATATCCGGGTTCGAAATTCCTTTTCCCTGGCGCAGGCGAGCTGTAAACCATGCAGCCGAGTGAGCAGCCACATACGCGCGCACTCAAGGGGGGTCTTGTCTCTGCATCGTAACGAGAACAAAACTATGACAGGTTCCGCCGCCACGTGCCGAGTGGTTCCCCAGATCTACCTCTCCTACCTCTCTCTTTTCTCTCACACTTAGCCACTCGCTCTCTTGTTTTCATACAAGTTGTTTGCCTGGCTGCATACGGACTTGCAAAGCCCTCGGGTGTGTGCTCTTTTCTTCCATGATCCTCGACAACGCTATTCGGACTTGACGGCACCACCACCTTTCTAAGTTGTGACGGTCTATGCTTTGACGGACGAGTCAAGAGTTGTGTGTGTGTGTGTGTGTGTGTGTGTGTGTGTGTGTGTGTGCACGCGCGCGTGTGTGTCTGTGTATGTGCGGGGGACCGACAACCATGTATCTCCTCACCTCACGAGCAACGAGGCTCGTCGTCTCGCTAGTGGCCTGCGTATTCGTCTCCTCGGCGGTCGTTGCAGCACAGCCTACTAGCAGGAGTATACAAGCAACATACTCGGAACTGGTCGTCAGTCTGCCCGAGTGCGAGGTAGGTCATGATGCACTTTGCTCTCCCTGGGAGTGTCTTTTTGTTTGGGGGGGGGGGGGGGGTTTACTCTCTGGCAGCAGTGCATTGGAGGCGCTGACATGGGCCATTCTCGCATTTCTTAGGCAACATGCTTCACCGCGGCCGTGGCCAACTCGACCTGCACGACGTCCGATATGACATGCATATGCTCCAGCACCAACCAAGCTGCTATTATCGACTACATGAGGGAGTGCGGCAATCCGAATTGCACAGTGGATGAGAGCCTACGTGAGTCCCAGTCGAGAGGAATGCCAGAGGAGCAGCGAGGGGAAACGGAGTGGGCTTTTATGAATTGGAAAGTCGCAATGGGGCTGACATGATCTTTCACTCTGTGTGTGTAGGAGGGGAACAATACGTCAAAGTGGCATGCGGAGCCACGCAACACGATGAGGCGAGTCACCTGCGGTCCATCTCTTGGACCCTCTACGCCGTCGCCCTCGCGTGCTTTGGAAGTCGTATGATCGCACGAACGTCACGATTTGGCGGCATATTCTGGTATGATGATTGGTTCATCGTCGCCTCCTTCGCCGTTCTTACTGCTGTGTCCATTGGCGCCGAGCTCAGTAAGTCTCAACATGATCTTTTGTTTCTCATTATCATTGGAGAGCATATCCATACACGGGCCAAGACCTTTTCACTAATGATGGGTGATTTTACCAAATAAATAGTGTTTGACTTTGGCATGGGCCGAGATATCTGGCAACTCGACAGCACTCGTGTCACCATCGTGCTGATTGTAAGTCTGATAATACTATATAACCTTGTCTACCCAAGTAGGGAGCAGCGCTGACAAAAGTCACAATAGCTTTTCTACGTCGCCGAATTCGCCTACGTTATCGAGAGCGCCCTTACCAAGACGTCGATTGTGGTTCTATACCTGCGCATCTTTCCATCCAGAGGGTTTCGGGTGGCATGTCTCTCCATGCTGGCCTTTATCGTCTGTTTCGCACTCGCGTTTATCATCACGCTCTTGACCTACTGCGTGCCATTCACCTATGTCTGGACAATGTGGGACCACAGGCACAGCGGAACATGCATCAACATGACCGCTCAAACATATGTCTGTGCCTCCCTGAACATCATCATGGACGTGACTATCTTCCTCATGCCCATTCCTAAATTGTGAGTATCCCTCCCCCAACTGGCCACGGCCACTCTCTCTGAAGCAGGGGAAAAGATATCCCAAAACAGAAAAAGGACATGCAATGGCTGATATCCTTCCTCCCTCAAACAGAATCAAACTCGAAACCGACTGGAAGACCAAGATCGGCGTCATCTTCACCTTCCTCCTCGGCCTCTTCGTCACCGTCTGCTCCATCATCCGCCTCAAGTACCTCGCCGGCTGGGCCTCCTCGACCAACCAGACCTACGACTACGCGGCCCTGGCCCTCTGGTCCCTCATCGAGCTCAACGCAGGCGTCATCTGCGCCTGTCTGCCGGGCATGGCCTCCCTCTTCCGCCGGATCAAGAAGTCCCACGACGACAAGAAAAGGAGCCAGTCCTACGGCAATTCGTACGGCAACAACAGCAGCGCCAGCAAGGGCGGCTCGCGCATGCTCAACAGCGGACTCAGGACCTACGGCGGGAGCGGCGGCGGCGGCCCGGGCGACATCATGAAGACGACGAGCGTGAGCGTGCAGTACAAGCAGAGGGCTGACGATGAGCTCAGTGACGAGGTGGAGCTGATGGACCAGGGCGTGCCGGATGCGCTGAGGATGAACAGGATTGACAGGTGACAAAGGGTGAGGAGGTCTGGCCAGGAGTTTTACATGGGGAAAAGGGGGTGTTGACTTTAAAAAAAAAAAAAAATCCGTATGCTATACATACGAACACCGTCGCTACCTCTTCACATCCCATCCTTGAGCAGAAAGAAAAGGAAGGAAGAAAGGAAGAGAAAAAAATAGAAAAAGAGAAACAAGAAAAGTCCTAGCAGTTTTAATTAGTTTAGCGATCCTCACCTGCTTGCATACATGATCCGATGTTTGCACAAGGCATCTTCATTCTGGCTAGCTCCAAGTTGACCATTCTATCTTACTCAACGCTTGTGTTCCTTGAGAACCTATGGTTCTGCATGGCAACTCTCATTAAACAGAGAGAAGTACTGATAAGAGGATCTTTCACATGAGACTTTTTCACAAACGTTTCTAGAAGCTTGTCGTTCAGTCCTAGATCTTGCAAATTGGACCGGCAATGGTATAAGCACTATTTGACCAGACTACGATTTAGATCTTGTCCTGTCCTGCGCATGAGATTTGTTGAGAGCTCAGTCAGATCTCTTGGAAGTATTTGAAAGTTCCATCATCCTCATTGAAGACCGTCACTATCGCCAGCGAATCTGGACATCAGGAGCAGTATGTATTGGACTGTGGAATCTTCATCTTCTGGGTTTTGCTGAGGTAATTAGGTGAGGTACGATTCATTATAAGCAATGCAATCCGGCTTAAAATTTTCCTCCGTCGGAAACCATAGACCACGCGTGATAAGAAAAGTTCCTCTCGCAATTATTCGACAGGAAAAGAAGGTCTTGGCTATACTCCAAATCTTGGCATCATGAACGAGCAGATACTCAACATCAGTAAGCGCAAGAGACATCCGACCCTAAAGCGCGTCTTGTATAGTAATCAGCTACTTCATCCAGCAATCAATAGCCTTGGAAATGCGTCCCAAAGTTGCCACTTGTGGCCAAGATCTTATCTGGCGGGTATTCCGCTCTTGAGACAGAACGTGATCTGCTAACTGGCATGATTTGGCGGTAGTTGGTCGTAATACGAGGTTGCTCAGTAAGTGCCTATGTGCTACAAAGGGCCACACCGACAATTTGTGAAGACATGGATACAAATAAAATACATATGATCTGGGTTGCTGAACAAGCAAATTACCTCGTGTGGACAATAGCGTGCTCTGACTTTTGTATAAAGATGATTATCACAGCAGCCATAGAGATGAAGAGGGTTGAGAGCATTGTACAAATTGGAAAACAACAAACATCATCCTTCTTGCAGGACTTTCAAAACGTGGTTCTCATCTCGATTTTCACCTCTCAATCCAGTTGATAATAATTCACCATGCAACTCATATCCAACCTGGTGCTACTCACCACCCTCGCCGTGGGCCTCCTCGCCCCGGCAGCCTCCGCAACCCCAATCGAGAAACGTATCATCGCAGAACAATTCGACGTCTCCGACTTCTACGCCGGCTGTGAACCTCACGGAACCCTATGCTCGTAAGCCTCAACCTCCCTTTCCCAAGCCAAAGAATAAAAAATAAAAAAAAAGACCCCTCCCCCAATTACAATATCAATCAAAGCGGTGCTGAGAGAAAAACCCGGACACCCTCCCGCCCCAACAAAAGCTTCTCCTTCCAAGTAGCCACCAACCAAGACCCCTTCCCCACAACCTGCAACGCCTCCTTCATCACCGCCTACACCCTCCCCGACGTCCCCTTCACGGCCTGCCAGGACCCCTCGTACATCTGGTCGTTCCAGGCCGTGGCGGTCTCGGGCACGTCGCCGGCAAACTATACCCTCCTCCTGGCGGACGCGAGCGAGGCGCTGGCGGCGGCCAAGTTCTGGGATGCGGTCGAGTTTCCTGTTCTTGTGGATGGCGCGGCTTCTTACCAGGAGTATACTGGGCCGACCCTTTTCGTGGTTGAGTGAATTCGAGGTAGTAGGGGGGTTCATCTGAGGAGGTTTCTATGTTGGAAAATGGAGAAGAGTGGGAGAAGGGAGTGAGTGATACTGGATGATGGTGGTGGTGGTGGTTTTGATAGTTCAAAGTTGGGTATGAATCTTGGAAAGTATGCACGTCTAGGTGAACGAACAGCACTGAAGACTTCATGCGACGTTCAATTGATCGTCATCCTCATCATCATAATCATCACTTTCAAGACAAAGTTCGGAACAGTTCGTTGTGTGTATGGGTACTCATGACATTCAATTATCATTAAAACCCAATTCCATCAAAGTTATCATGCATCATATCATAAGACCAGGTCTCATCCAAGAGCCTGTCTGTTGTGTTGTGGCGTGTGCCGTTTTTATCCCAAATGTCCCTCCTTTCCTTCTTTCCCTCATTATCTGAAATAAGGTTAAAACTTGAATGTCTTTGTCTTTTTCATCATCAATGACCGAAAGGGAAACCAGTCCCCCAGGTCTTGCCCTCCAGGCCTGGGGGAAGGCGAAAAAAGGGGAAAGAAGGAAGAGATCTTTGTAGTTCATGCCCCCATCCCGAAAAGTCATCTGCACAGCAGAAAACAATCAAGAATGGAAAAATGAACAAGTGTTGAACAAGAATCTCATGGAAAACCTTCACCCCTTTTAACACCCTTTCCCAGAACCCATGGCCCGTTGTCATGTACAAGTCCCCCCAAACCATCATCATCCTCCCGATAAAATAAAAATAGAAGAAAAAAATTCCATTAACCATTCATCATCTTCATGTCATTGTGCTCAGGTGCAGACCAGAGTGTTTGGAAACAGGGAGCCCGCTCAGCAAGCACCGTACCGAACACCCCTCTTCCCAAGCTCCTTGCGACCGACAGGGTCCTCAGGCCAGACCCAGCCACGGCTCCTCTTGGCCTCGCGCTTCTCGGCCAGCTGCGGCTGCGGCATCCAGCTGTCCCGAGGCAGAGCCTTCCTGCGGGTGCCCTCAGCAGGCGCACCAATCTCGGCGCGCCAGGCAGCGTGGCCCTGCGGGAGAGGCTCGTCCGAGGCGAGCATGCACAGGCCCCAGAGGGCAAGGCAGGCCGTCATGGGGACGGACTCGGCGTCCAGCTCACCGTCGGCAGAGACGGCGGCGGTGGTGGCATTGCCGGTGGCAGCAAGCTGGCAGCTGGTGACCTCGACGAAGCCGAAGTGAGGAGTGCCCTCGAGGCCGTTGCGCACGACAACGAGCTCGATCTCGGTGAGGATGAACCCATACCGACACCCGTGCTCGCGCATGACGTGGTGCAGGTGGGCCAGGCCCCGCAGGTACTCGACGCGCTTGACGTTGCCCTCGACGCGCATGCCGGTGTTGAAGCGGTCAAAGGACTTGACGAGGCCGACAACACGGGCAGAGGGCTTGCCACCAAAGATGGCAGCCGCGCTCGAGGCATCACCTGGGACGGTGGCCACGATGGTCTGCTCGCTGTCGCGGGTGGCGTGGGGGCCAGTCCTGGGGGCGACGGCCAGCTGCAGGGGCCGGTTGGACGAGAGGGCCAGGGCAGCGTTCAGGCGGGGCAGGTACCAGGACGCGTAGATGGCGGCCAGGGCGGACTCGGTCTCTGGGTGGCGCTGGGTGGGGGCAGCAGGCGAGGGGAGGTAGGTGGAGGGGAGAGGGCAGGTAAGGAGAGAGGCGGCAGCGCCGTTGGACAGAGAGAGCACCGTCGAGGTGTTGAACGAGGTCCAGGGGCGGATCTGGCGCACATCCCACCAGAAGTGCTTGGTGTGAGGATCGCGCAGGGGGAAGGAGATGGTGTGGACCAGGCTGGGCGCAGGGTTGGCCGCCGTCAGGTAGTTGAGGATGGTGGTGTTGCTGGCGGCGTTGCTGACGGTGGGCTGAAGCTGCTGGACTGGCTCCGGAGCGGCCACAGGCGAGACGTCACGCTGCTGGGTGTAGACCTGCTGGTGCTGGTGCTGCTGGTGGGCGTAGGGCTGGAAGTACGAGCTGGGCGCAGGCATAGCGGTCATGTCCGACTGCGAGGACGAGACGCGCATCATGGCTGGGGCGGCAGGTGACTCCTGTCTCACGACACCGCAGGATCCAGCCTGGGCAGCAGCAGGGTTGGGCCCCACAACGTAGGACGGCATCTGACGGTAGGTCGGGAAGCCGAACTTCTCGACGGTGACGTCGTCCAGGTTGCAGGACGAGGCACGCTGCGAGCGGGTGGTGTCGACGACAGGGGCCGAGGGGTGCTGGACGGCAAAGCTGTTGGCAGGGAAGAGGACGGGAGAGCCTATCAGTGTGGTAGGGCTGCCCTCCTGGCTCATGGGCGGCGAGTAGGCGACGGGCACGGGGTTGGGGTTGTAGATGTTCTCCGGGTTGGTCATGCTGCGAGAGTGGCCGCGGTAGCTGCTGGTGGCACTCCTCATGGACGACGGGGCAGGCGAGGTCCTGGCGCGCTTAGAGGGCCTGGACGACGACTGGCACTGTGCGATGGGGACCATGTTGGGCACGATGTTCTGGTCCTGGCTTCTGATCTTGGGCAGCAGGAGGGGGCCATGTGTCCTGACCACAGGCGACCGGGAGGGGGTGGTCCTCCTGGTGCTGGTGGTGGCGATGGAGTGTGATGGTGACGAGTCCAGAGAGTAGGCTGTGGACGCGGTGGACGAGGCACGGGAGTGACCGTGGCTGCTGTTGTTGTGTACAGCAGGCATCTCCAGTAATGGGGCGTCAAAGCTGTACTGAGGAGGGGTTGCTGGGTCACAAGGGAATGTGAAGTCGAATGTGATATCCCCCGAGAGACTGTTGTCCCAAAAGAATTAGTAAATCAATTTTTTATTTATTTATTACACCCCCAGAGATAGAAGGCGAGGGACAAGAAAGGCAAAGAAGAAGATAAAACTCACGTGGTCATTTTGTCAGTTCTGCTGGGCACGAGGACGCAGCAGGATTATATTTGTGGGAATTATAAGTCTCTGGTGGTGTTTGACAAGAGCGAATCTGACAGGAGTCCTGCTCCGATGACAATTGATGAGGTGATTTGAAAGATGAACAAGCGTAAAAAGGTCTCGTATCAAACGGCCCGGCCCTTTTCTTCAAGCCCTTGTGTATATTGTCTCTTTAACAAAAAAAGTGTGGGTTTGTTTTGTTAAAGTGATAATGGATGACAAGGTCAAAAAGAGTAGAAAGGGAAGAAAAAGGATGTAAGCGTGATATGAATCGAAGAGGGAAGGATGATGATGATGATGATGAATAGAGAGGAAAAAGACCAAAACAAGAAGCGTGATTGTAAAAGGGACATAAGAAGGTGGGAAGAGACAGAGCGAGGTCGAGGGGGGGAGGTTGCTCATGTTTAAATCCTCGTCACAGGTCAGGACGGATGAGCGGTCGACATGGCGGTTACCATCATCCAAGCCAGGCCTGGATGGAGAGCCATGGATTGAGTATATCCCGGGAAGCCTAAGCCGACCGCAGCTCTGTGGTCTCCAAAAAAAAAAAGACCAGGGTACCGCGATTTTGTTGTAGACGCGCCCCATCAGGCCCGGGTCCATGGGGCGTGGCGTGTAAGCCGCGGTAGGAGAACGACAAGGAGGGTAGGGGACGGAAGAGAGTGGATATCTTTCTTTTTAGTCTATAGTACGTAGTTAGCTGCAGCTCAAGGTACCATGCAAGCCAGAGAGTATACTTCCATAGTAGCTACCATAGTATAGTACAATGGTACATAGTTACCTCTCCTCTTCACTTGTCTTCTTTATACCTCTCTCCTCTTTTGGTACAAGCCTGGGGCTGGGTGGTCTGGATCGTACGCGGCCAGAATAAACCCTGGCGTTACCCAAAAGAGAGAGACATATACTGACAGAGAAAGAAAAAGAGAGCGAGAGAGAGAGAGAGAAAATGGCCCCAAGTCCCCCACCCCCAATCGGGAACAGGGTTCGAGGGTGGGCAGCGCGGTTGCGTAGTTCGGTAGCCATGTCTGAAACGTGCTGAACGAAGGTGACCTGTTCTTGTCTCTGCCGCTGGTCTATTTCAACATTTCACATTTGACATTTGACAATTGACATTGAACATTTGACGTTTGTCACAAGGACACACGTTGTATGCGTGTAAGTGATTCTAGACAGCGCCCCAGATGTGAGATGTCTCCTGCTTCTGCTCCTGCTACTGCTGCTGGGTCATTACGGCCACGAGACCTGCAGGTGAATGTCGACCCAAAAGAGCAGGGGGACACAGAGAGAGATGATCGAAATCTCAGGAAGCATGAAGCCTGAGAAACTGCGAGGGTACTTGGATTTCGCAGAGACCGGCGGTCTGTCGCGGATGTATCTCGGAAGAACCAGGTTTTGTCGAGGTCTTGTCCTGCTGCTGGGGGAGTGAGCGACTGACTGAGTGAACTGACATGGGGGCTACCCAACAGAACCCATGAAAGAGAGAAAAGAAAAAAGGTACATACAAACTGTACATGGTATTATGGGGCCACCGCCCCCTCCCCCAGCAGGCTGGGCCTCGTGAGACCAATCTCGAAGATGCATGGCGATGGAGCCTCTTCTCTTCACGCGAGGCGAGGCAGGACGTGGAGAGAAGACGCGATAGGCGATGCGGTGGACATGCGTGGATCGTGTGTTTTTCCCTCAACTAGGTTCGTCTTGGTCATCTTCTTCTCCTTTTCCTCCCCAAGGCGAAAAGTGATCCCTGCCTCGGGTACTGAGTTAGCTGCAGAGACAAGAAAGCTACTGCAGTACATGAGCACTACTGCTGCAGGCCAAGAAAAAGAAAAAAAGAGAGGAAGAAGAGAAGAGGCTTTTCCGGATGGGAAGGCAGGACCCCACAGACGAAGCTGGACGAAAAAGCCTGGAAGCTGCATCTTGGTTCCCGAAAGGGGTTAGAGAGAACGTTGACCGCCAGTAGAGGTCCATGGATTAGGATGGGACACTAAGAGACGGGGAGTTGCGCTGTGCTATGGTAAATTCAGCATGCTGGACTGTGAGTGGCCACTGCGTTGTGGGGTGAGAGCAGGGGGGGGGTGGGAAGGGGCCGCCATGGGGTGCTGCAGCTGCATTGGCGCTATCCTTTGAGTCATACTGTGACGATCTTTGATCTACTTGGTGCGTGGTAGGCGAGTGAGTGGTAGTACAGTGTAGTGTGTGGTTGTACAGCATATGCTACTAACTCAGTACTCAGTATAGTCGTATTAGTGCTCGTGGTTGAGGAGGGCAACGCTGAGGCAACGCTGTGGAAGCAAAGAGAAAGAGTCAAGAAAGCCCAGATGGCAGATCAGACCTGACTCTTAGTTCCTTCCTCTGCATGAATGGCGTGAAAATACCATAGTACTAAGCAGGTCGTGCATGCCTAGCGGTGGGTCAACCCTTTCCCCCAACCCCCCAGCATTCCTCCGTCGTTCTGGTAGACGATGCAAAGAAAGATGGAAGATGTTGATTGATGCTGCAAGATGTGATAATCACAATGACGAATGAGGTCACCTCCATACCCCTTCTCCATTCTATGCCTCACCTGATACACACCACCCAAAACACCCCTCCAGAGTGCGGGATTAAGGCCGCATATGCAGACGGCAGCTGTTGCAGCACGAACACGTTATGTTGGGCAGCGCCGCGGGGACGGACGCGCCTCGCCTCTCCGAACCCGACGAGAAGACGAGGAACGCGGCGGGGCGTGTATGTGTGTGAGTTGGTTTCTGATAACATCATCGTGACCTGCATTCGTGTTCCTCTCTCGACAGTGACACGTCAGGTCGAGGTATGAAAAAAGTCACCGGGCATGAACCTCTGACGGCACTGAACCCACAAACCCCATCCCCTTGCCTTGCCTTGCCTTTGTCTATTGTCTTTTGCTTCGTTGGCAGTACTAGTACATACACTACTCAGGTACTGTGCTAGAGTTTTTGAGGAGCAAGAGAGGAGTCGGGCAGCTTCCGATTGTCTCCGGATCTGATCTTGGTCTGCAGATCCTGGATCCTCCGGGTGCAATACTAGTATGGTACATGCGTGGGTGCCCTATTTTGCTAGGGGCCTGGGCCTGTTGGTCGGTCCCCTTGTCCCTTTGTTGCGCTGTATGCCTGCCCAAATCCACCTGACCGTACAACCCAACCTCATGATCTCTCTGCTGCTGCTGAAGGAAGCCCCTCTTAGTTTTGACAGCTGGCAGACGCTGAGTGACTGAAGATAACAGAGCAACAGCTCATCGGAACCCACCACCCGCATTAATCTGATTGTGTGATCAGTCAGCAGGGCAGGTGATCATGAGTTGCCAGCACAGAGCAGTATCATGCATGTATTTCATCGCTCCATCCTTGAGACCCAGGGGTGACATTAGTCTAAGGCCTGACTGTGCTGCGACCCAACGTATCCTCTGTGTAGTCAGAGCCCCAGGAAGAGAGAGAGAAAGATTGAAAAGTGAGGCTTAGCATTCTGACGCTGGCCTGGTTCCCTGGCCCCAGGGCGGTTGAGGCAGGCGCCCCCCCCTCCTTCTGGTCAGCTGTAGCAGATCAGGCCTAGCCAGAACGGACCAATGAAATGCTACTTCGTATAGTCGGTCACTGCTCCCAGTGCTTCAAAATTGGTGCATGCGCATCTCGACAGCCTCGAAAGGCGACGGACAACATAGACTGCCTTTATTTTGGATGGGGTGGGGGGCGGCCAGCGCACTGTCTAGGCCAGAAGCAGCATGCATGATCATATCGATCCCCCAAACCATGTAGCCTCAAACCATCCATCATCTGAACTTTGCCATGTGCTGCTTTGCTGGCTTTGCTGCCGCTTGCTGAGTTGGTGGGTGTAACCCAAAACAGCACAAGTACACAGCCTTTGCAGTAACCATCTGCTCAATCTCTGGCCCAGATCTGTCATTTTTTCCCTTGGTTCTCACAAAAAAAAGAGAAGATGGCATTATGCACACGCGGCAGAACAAAAGTGCACTTTTCGGCAAAAGGGGAAAGGGTGGGATTCTGGCGCTTGGGGGCTGAGTTGGTGGGTTGGTAGATAATTTGGTGGTGGTGGCCCCTGTAAGCGGGCGGCTACGACTCTGTCTACTCTCTGTATCTCTTTTGATTCCCGACCTTGGCCCTTCCCCCCCCCCCCCCTTTTCGTAGGCTGCCTGGCGCTTAAGGAAAGAGACATACGCAAAAATACTTCCCGCGTCCTTGAGCAGCTGGACCTGATCTGATACAATGGCGAAGGGGCGGCGCGGCCCTTTAGCGAGATAAAGTAGATCAACCACAAGCGCGCGGCGTGTAGGCCATCCGGGACCGCGGCTGTGCATTGAAGAAACAAAAAGTGAGCATATTAAATTAAACATCTCGCTTTTTGCTTTTCTGGTTCTTCGGCGGATGGCCTTTACGATGCCTCATTGGACAACCCACCTGGGCGGCTGTTTGAGATTTCGATGGTGGTGGTAGCACCAGAGTCGTACGTAGTAGTAGTGGCTTGATTGTTCATGAAAGAGACCGCATCGTTTATCCCGCGTCTACGTACTAAAAAAAAAAAAAAAATGAACGATGCAACGATGAAATGCGATGGATTACAACATGACAAGGGGACGAATCGGATGATTTCTTTCTCTCTTCCCTATCATGCTGTCCTTGCCTTGATGGCCTGCCTGCACAGCCTCAATTCTGGACTTCATACTATAGTATTAACAGACCTCCCATATCGCCCACCAGCCGCCCTGGTCTGCACAAATCAGGCACGAGAAGAGGGTTCTCGCTACAATAGTACAAGCAAACCCAGGCCACCCAACCCTTACAGAAGACCACTCGGGCCAAAAAAGCTCGAGCCCCCAAATCCTACCTGACCAGGAGAGAAGACCCGCCTGTCAATCTTTCCCGGATGGGTCGATCTTAAGTTACTATAGTAGTAAGTGAAAAAAAAAAAAGAGGAAGAAAGATGGGAGAGAGGGGAAAGAGAGTCCACAAAGACGGAGAGGAGAACATGCAAGCCACCGCAGGAAGAAACAAAACATAAAGTGGGGACCTCCAAGGGGTTCCGCTCACCCTCCACGGCGCGAACCAGACCTCGTCTGCACACCCCCTTCTCCCGGCACTCGACCGTCATTGGTTCGTTCGTCGGCCAGGAACCACGCAAAAAGTTGACCACTCACGTTGAAGCAGGTCGCGTCAACGATGACCGCGAAGAAGAAAAGACGGGTTTTGAGCGTTGAACCTCTCTCCTTCTCTTCTTCATTTTCTCGCGTACATTTAGTGTTGGGAGGGAGCACCACACCTTCGCAACCTCCCCCCCCTTTGCAACACCATGCATCCAGTGGCTTGTTTCCGATTATGACTCTTACAATTCCTTGTCTTTCTCTTTCTTCTCATTCTCTCTTTTCGTTCGATCTGCAAATTGGTCTCGTACACTAAGGTGTGATGTATCTTAGTGTGCGCATGTTGTACCATCTTCAGTTGTGTATGCGTTGTGTGTGTGTGTGTGTGTGTGTGTGTGTGAGATGGGCCTCTTGCTCTCTTCCCAGCCATCCTTTTTCTCTCTTACTTTTCCTGCTACATCCTCGTGATCTACTCTACGCACTATGATACAATGCATCTGTCAACATCGGCACCTCGCCTCTTTCGTATTTTCTCTCAAGGCTACTGCGGTATCCTCGCTCGGTTTCCTTGCGGGGAGACGGGAAAAAGGAACGTTGCCATATCCACTTTTCCCATGAGTTACTTACTACTATGTAGCATGCAAATACCCATAGTCGTGCATAGTGTCGTAGTACTATGTAGTATGGACGCTATACTATCAAGTCCAACTCCGAAGTAAACATCCCCCCCCCCCGGTCCAGGAATCGACAGCTCACCGCCAACGAACACCTGCATCCAAAGACCCTCCCACCCACCCCCCCCCACTACCACCAACCCAATCCCAAAGCACGAATGACTCACAAGATGACCCCCCCTCAAAGAGCCACACTCCCATCACATGTTTTCCCCCGAACGACGATGAAACATCTTCAAAACCTGAAACAAAGAGTGGGGTGCCGATGGTGTTCCCCGACAAAAGACAGAAGAGAAAGAGAAAAAGAGGAGAGAGAGGGGGGGAGGACACCCGACGCCTCGGTCGGTTTTTCCCGATCGAAGATTTCGGAGGACCCGCCTGCCATGCCCATCGCCAATCTGTCCTGGTAGGGGCGGCGCCCGGATCCTTTGTCGCCCTGACCGGCGGTGAGGTTTATTGCAGGTTCATGCATCCCATCTTCTTGCTCTGCTTTTCCTTGAATTTTACTTTGGCACTTGGTAGAGGAGAAAAAGGGACCAAGTGAAGTTCCTGACTCTTTAGGTTGTGTGCGAGATCGAGGCTGGTTCGAGATTCAGCTCGAAGACGATCGGAGACACCTCGCCCCCCTTTTCTGTGTCTCTCTTCTTCTTCTTCTTCTTCTTCTTCTTCTTCTTCTTCTTCTCTTTCTTCTCTCTCTCTCTCTCTTTTGACACTAAAGCCCACCACGAGAAAATCCATGAGGAACTCGTACGACTACAGTAAATACAAACCAACACGAGAGAACACTTCCATCGCGTTCTTCTGCAGTCGAGTGGATTTTCTTTCCTTCCTCCCTTGCTCTCTTTTTTCCTTGCCCCTACCATAGTTCTACTGCAAGTTCGTTCTAGGATCAGGGCATGGTAAAGGGTTCTTTCTGTCAAAAACCCCCCCCAGTAGACAAGGGCAACACCGCTCTTTCGCAATCTTGCCCTACCCATGCGCTCTGATCCCCCCGGGAAAAAAGTTCTAGAATGACAAGGAAGAAAGAATTTGACTTGACCCTGGCAAAGGAAAAAAGGAGGGAAAAGAGAAGAGACGGAGAGAAAATCAAGAATCCGATTCAACATCCCGCCCATGTAACTAGTATATTGCCCTAGTCATAGCTTGCTTACCCTTCCCCCTCCTTTATCGGTGGTGTCCTTCCTTTGTGTAGAGAAGAAGAGGGGGGCAAACAAGAAAGAGGCTCTCCGCGAGTGGGGTCCTTTGGGTCGGGTATGTTTCAGGTGACTCGAACGGGGCCAGAAAGTAAGGCGACCAGTTGGCCATTCAGAATCTCCTGAAGTGAAGAGTAAAAACCTTGTTCGGACTTTATCTTTGATGGTGGTGTTGATGACGAAGTAGGCACATCATACCATCATACCACAATAACTCCATTGGTCATGTAACAGATAGTAGACCTTGTTTTGTTGAGGCAGATTTGGCGGCTGTGTGATGGTCCGTTCAACCCCTTCCGAGCACACACCACTCCCCATCATCCCGATCCCCATTCCCACATCTCCTCCCCCCCCCCTTTCCCTTCTCCCGATTTGGGGTCTGAATCGAAGTCGTCATCTGAAGTCGGATCGTGAAGCCATCTCATCCACTCGATCTGGGTGGTTCCGCCCCTCTCCTACGCCATCCCGAGATGGGGACTGTCCCGTTCCTTTGGGTTCAATGTTCCTTGGTGGCCTCGTCTGTCCAGTCTGTCGACGGTCGTCCTTGTGTGTTCACTTTTTCACCAAGCCACCCAGGCAGAAAGGCAGGCAGGCAGGCAGTGTCCCAACTTCAATACGAGATTTGAGGGAAGGAAAGAAAAAGAAAAGAAAAAAGGGGTATCCATTGGCCAAAGTATCAACACCTGCGAATCTACATGCGTGGGGGGGGGGGGGGGAAGAGCCTCTCCTCCCTCCGCTCTCTATGATCACATTTTGCTTGTACTGCCATGCGCCCCATGTCGTTGTCGTCGTCCGTCCAAAATAACGCCCCCACCTTTCCCGTCTGCCTGCTTTGCCAGACCCGTCGTCCAGCCACGTGTGTGAATAGTAGACCCAGTACCCTTTTTGGACCAGCTATGCCATGTCTGTCGGTCACCTTACCTGCTAGCACTGCCCCTTTCCTCCTCGCCAGGGAGCTCGTCATCAAATAATGGTCGGTGGACCTGACCTGAGCTGGAGGATCCCGTAGGGCTCGGACCTGCTGAATCCTCCGCGTCCAGCTTCATGATCTCCTTGGGAATTGGCGTCCTGGCAGCGTCTGACTGCACAGGTAGGCCTGCGTCAACCTCGGCCTCTTGCTTTGGGGCCATGTTGAGCCCAGCCAGCGCGACAGGCGGGGTCAGGCTGGAAAACCCAGGGGCTCCATCACCGCCGCCGTCTCCAGTACTGCCACGTCGCAGGGGCTCAGCGCCACCTGCGCCGCCGAACTCTTTCAGCTTCCTCAGGGCTCGCCTCATTCCCTCCAGCCGCATCTTCTCGACCACGACCATGCCTCTTGCGAGCTCCCGTATCGCTCTGCGTCCCATCTTCTCGTGCATGTCCTGCCACCCTGCGAGCTCCGCCGCCACTGTCTGCTGGGTGTACCTTAGCTCGCGGGAGAGATTGTCCACCTCAGCCTGGCCGGCACGAACCCTCTCCTCACGCTCCTCGTTGAGCCGCTGGCGGGCGTCGTCGAGAAGTCCTAGCGGCCATCGGGTGGAGCGTGAGAGGGACGAGTAGTTGCGTTCTACAGTGCGGCGTAAGGCATTGATCTGGTTGATAAGCCGGGGCGGGCGCGTGAGTGCTGTCAAGATGGCGTCGATGGTGGATTGCAAGGCAAGCTGCGAGGAATGAAATGCCGCGTAGGGATGAGCTGATGTAGGTGAGAGGGCCCGTACGTAGGTCTCGAGGGCGGTGAGATGCGCCGGCGGGAGGAAAGGTAGGGTAGACACAGCACGATGCAGGAGCACCGACGAATCGTATAGATCCAGGGCAGCATTGCCAACCACGTTTGTCCTTCGCGCGACGCTCTTTGTCGAGTGGTTGACGCTGCGGACGTTTTCGCGGGCATGATCGACAAACTGTTCAACCTCGCGCACATCCTCTAGAGGCTCGAGCTCCTCGCGGACCTTTTCCACACGGGTGTCGGCTTTGAGCTTGGTGCGCTGCTCCATCATGTCAGGCTGTAGATCCGGTACTAGGAAGAACTCCCACAGCATCTCGTGGGTCGCAAACGTCGGGTGAGCCAGCAAGATGCGCAGGAACCAGTCCATCCTGATCTGCAGGTCCTTGAGGACCGCCCTGCTAGGCTTGACGGGGATCTGGAACGGTGATCGCAAGCCGGCCAGAGACGGTATCCACGAGGCTGGGTTCTCCATGCACAAAAGCTTCGCGAGGTGCTCAAAGTCCGTCAGCGATCGCCTACAGGTCGTCACGGCATAACTGTGCTTGTCCACCGGCGCGCCAGATTTCAGCACGAAGCGAATGCTGGCATCCTCAACAAAATAGGACCGCACCACGGCCGTCGTGCGAGACTCGTTTCCTGGAGGCGCACCGAAAAGGACAAGGTCGTCAATCTTGTTGCGAACATCGTCATCTTTGGCGAGGTCCACAGCCGTCAACCCGCGAAGTTCCTTGGCCGTGATATCAACCCTGGCATCACCAAAGAAGGCTCGAACCACATCGAAGCGGCCATATTTGCTGGCCACCATCAGGGGAGTGAACTTTCGATCATTGACTGCGTTGACGTCTGCGTCGCATTTCTGCAGCACCCTCAGGCAGAGCTGCGCATCGTTGATGATGTGGAGCAGGGTGTTGCCCTTCGCATCGATATGCTCGTCGAGATGAAGGGGCTGCCCGTCGCCTTGACACTCGGTCGCGATCTCGAGGGCTTGCTGCACCATCGCGTGGTACAGCGTATGGTCGTAGGAGCGGCATATTGCGAAGAGCGGTGTCTGCCCGTTCTTATCCTGAAGGGTCCACGGCATCATCCTCCCATAGTTGATAATTAGAAAAGGCGCATGGAACATGTAGTGAGCCACGCTGCGACCCCATACATCCTGTTTAGCGAAATACAACCTCATCTTGTCTTCCGTAATGCCGGGCTCATTGTTCATGAAGTCCAACAAGATTCGAATCACCCTCTCGTCGCCAAGCTGAACAGCGGCGCTGAAGAGGGTCGTTTCTTCATTATTGCTGTCCTCAAGGACGACGTCCGGCGGGTAGTAGGACTTGAGGCCGAGCAGATATGTCAGGGCCTCTGGACGTCCATTTTGCACGGCCATCATGAGAATAGACTCGCCAAACGAGTCTTGCGTCTGGGATAGTCGCTCGATCGATGTGTCACCCTCGATTCCGCTTCCAATGGTCCCAATACTCCCAGATCGGGAGTGGAATGAGATCTCCGATCCGCTCGAGAGGCTTCGCACATCCATGGCCACCTTTTTAATGCGTTTCAAGGGTGGGAACATGGATTCTGTTGTACTATCCAGGTCTTCATGTCTGTTGAAAGGAAAGACGTGACTGAGGTCGGATCCCATCGAGAAGCGCTCAGAGTTCGTCAAGACGGTGGAGGATCTCCTTGATGATCCGTTTATGAAACTCCAGTGACTGCTGCTCATGGATGCCCGCCGACTCGATCGAGCCGACGACAGAGCAGCAGCTTCCTCCTCATTGACCGCGTCGTCTACAGCATTTCCACTGGGTTCCATGATCTTTTGCAAAATTTCGAGGTCGCCCTGAGCTGTCGCATCCCAGAGAACCTTGTTCCGATGGCTCGCCCTGCGCAGGCCTGTCGAATCGCGATCAAGGTAAACGAGCACAGCTTCAAATGTGCTCAAGGCATATCCCATCTCGCCGCTGTCGACGTCTTCCACGAAGATGAAATGGCGCATGTATAAGAATCGCGCCTGCAGATGCTTAATCTGTGCCCTGATCACAACAAAGAGAAGGAGTGACACCAACGTATCCGCATTGATGGTGAGGATCGTCTTTTCTGCAGAAGGCGTCACGGGACGGTTGTCCGGTATTGGAGGCGCATCTCCGAGCTGCGTCAGAGACTTCATGGTCGATAGTAGAATATCCATCATCTCCTGTGGGCTTCCAGCATTTGTGATCTTTTTGAACTCGTCAATAGCCCTCGCCAGCCTGGAGATGAGCTCCTGCTTTCCTCGATGGCCGCCCTCGATAAAAATACCCAGCTGCGACACATCAATGAAATCCATCTGTCGGATCTTGGCCTCGAGCTCCAGATCCTCGGGCCTCTTGAGGGCAGCCAGCCTAGGGAACAGCATGTTGTGCACATTCTCCGTGACATAGCGCTCGATCAGCCGCTCCACCACCGGCCCCGTCAGCTCAGTCGTCGCACCTAGAAGTGATAGCTGCTGTTTGTCGACACTCTGGAAGAGATCGATCGCATTCGTCACGGCCGTCTCTAGCGAGACTCGGAAAACCTCTTCGTCATCTTCGGCATAGAACGGCTCCAGAAATTTCTGCGCCCTCTGGCCGTTAGACGGCAATTTTGAAACCTGTGACATGCTGTTCGACCTGGCGTTCCTCGTGGCTGTAGTGATGGGTCCCTCCGGTGTAGGGTCTGGAATATGTGATGCTGATGGAGGCGGTGGTAATGGACGCTCTATGACCAATGTGAACTCGCGGAACAGCTTCTCGAGCCCGGTCTGCATCTGCCTCGCGATGATGGGAAAGTGGTTGAGCAGGTCGTGGAAGCTCTTAATCTCCTTCTTTTTGGGTACCATGGAGGCGTCGCTGGTCTCCGACTGTGGTGATGCACCATTCTGTTGTAGTGCCCCGGCCCTCCTCGTCCCCTCGACGAGCACTGCGGGCGTGATCTTGATCTCCTCCCATGATCCCACCAGCGGTCGCGAGATGTAGTAGACTAGCCACCCCCTAGGCTCTAGTGTGTCTGAGTACCAGATCGCGTCCCCGAGGAGGTTGGCAGAGGCCAACGTCTTGAAGCCTGGCGCACGCTGGCGTTAGCTCGGGATATCAAACCACCCAACACGACACCCTTGTAGATGAACCTACCTTTGTTCGTATACACCACGTTGTCCTTGATTACGACATTCCTCCCATTAATCGTATTATACTGCTTCGCCTTGCCCCTCATCTCGCGCAGGTTCGGCATCGAGTCCTTCCCTCCACCGGCCGGGCCATTCCCGTTGGTGCCTCCCACCGGCCTGGTCGGGTCTGGGATGCGCAGAACATGGCTGGCGAGGAAGTCGTCTGTAGAAACGGTCTCGGCAATGCTGGAGCCGGGAGTGGCCTCGGCCTCACGCGAGGTGAGGAGGACATCGGTGGTGGGAACCAGGAGGACGTGGTACTGGACCGGGCTGCACTGCGACGGGATGGGGCTCTTGAAGAAGGCAGCGAGGAAGGGGTTTAGGGGTTGCATTCATTCGACTGGTGACCTGCGACAGCCTGTCGGCCGCCCCCTCTTTGCATCAATGGGTGGGCTGGGTTGAGTGAGCTGATGCGCACGCTGGGGGGTGGTGGTACCGATAAGGTTGGGTTTTGAGCTGATGTCACCAGCAGATGGTGCTGCAACTGCTGTGCATGGGCTGGGAGTACAAAGCTGCTTGCTTTCTGGGTAGAGAGGGGGAGAAAATGATTGTTGAGTACAATACAGTATGCTCAGTAGCTGAAAAGGTAGTAAGAAGGTGGAGAAAGGTAGTTGACAACGTTGTGATGAGGAAAGAAATGTGTGCAGAAGGGATGGGCTGAAGTCCTCCCAGGTGGCAGGTCAAGCTGATAGATTGTCTTAGCACACTCAGGAGAGCTCAGCACCATCCGTCTAGTCAGGTGTGACTTCATCCAATCAGTGGGCCTGACCAACCCCCTCCCCCCCTGCCCCCCTACAGTGGCCCAGCCTTGAGCTGGGGCAGCTAGGGCCCTGTGGGGAATGCCGCAGGACGGCCCATGGGTCCAGATCCATCTGTGTCTGCCTTTCACATGCTTCTCCGGTACTTTACCTTCAACCTTTATCTTTTTCTTTGTTCTACTGATGAACAGTATGCATAGTCCCTCATGCGGAATCAGTAGATTTGACATGGAACAGATGCATCTCCATTTAGGCTATAGCCATGGCAACCAAAGATTTCCCCAATCCTGAGTCATTCAGACAGACCATCCTTGGCAACATTCATCCCACCAACAAATCAGAAAGCATCTTTCGAATGAAACATCTCATCCGATCGTGATGTCAGTCTACATACTTACCCTGAGATGCTGTGTGCTGTACTTCTCTTAATATATATATTTAGACTATAACATGACATATTACGGTATGGCTGCTTCCTAATAGACTCCCAGATGGACCAGGCATCCTTCCCATCTTCGCAAGAAGATGTTGTTTGTAGAATAGCAGCATACACATGACGTACAATATTAATTTGCAGGCCAGTATACCTGAAATCCTATAGACGTGAAAGTAGATCATGTATATGAAGAGAATCTGGACAGTAGCAAGACCTGATGACTTCACAAATAATGCTATGACAACCGAGTCTACCTCGCAGGTCAGCTTTGAGCACCCTGTATCATGTTCTAGTAGACGTGATGCTGGCGCTGAGGGCCCAGTGAACATACTAGGAGTCAACATCATTATTTGCAGAAAACCCGTGAGATGCAAGGACAAGGACTCATTACCGCCTGTCTTATGAAGGAGAGCATAGCAAGAGTGCCATATTGTTATAATACTGCGGTGCAATGGCTGTTGTTGAATACTAGAGTAACTTGTAGACTGTCGCCATGTGCTCAAATCAAACAATATCAAAGCTGTTTGTACAGCCTCACCTCATTCACTCTCGTCTGACTACAGGCATGTCATGTTCTTGCGGCCCACACTACGAAAGACCAGATGAAAATCCGCCTGAGGGAATACAATAACTCAAACTCCCTACCCCTTCTCCGGGAACAGAAAAACATTAAAGAAAAGGGAAGAAATAACAAATACATTGGTGATATCATGAACAATGCTCAAACACTCCAGACTCCAGTGACCTTGAAAACCAACCCAGTTACACAGTTCCATGTCAAAAAACCTCCCGCCTCTGAGCATCGACGCAGGATGGATCAATAGCCATCACACAACTTGATGGCCACTGAGTCGCATTCAACATCCCATGTCATACATCAGTACCCAACGATCCGCACAAGCTTGTCTGAATCTGCAGTGAGAAAAAAAGCACTGGCTGCTTCGTGAAAACTGAGTCGGGATACCGGGACAGCCCGAAAGAACTCGCAAAACCCCTCCCGGCTTTTACATAGAGCGAGGCCAACAGTCAAAAGCAATAACGCATGCCCAAATAATACTGCTATCGCCATGATGTTTCGGCATGGCGACATAATGTGCATCGTCGGTCCTTGTTTATACCACGGATACGAGGTCCAGAAAATGTCCATGCGTGACGTGAAAACCACCATATTCTATCGTTGGTGTTCCCCATGGGGTTCGCCGCGGGAATTGCTGTCGTCAGCTCTCAAGGCGGGATCGCCATCTTTATTCTGGAGTTCAACCAGTCGAGGCCCTTCCCTAGACTCCCGGAGCATCCTGGACCTCTCATCCGAATCGCTCTCCTCGTCTAGCAGGTCGCCGCCCTGCGTGTCGAACTCTGGCGGCTCGATCCAATCCCTCGGCACGATACAAGGGAGAGCCACCCCGATGCTTGCGGCCCTGTTCAGCCACCCAGGCCCACTCCGGCCCGTCAATTTTTGGCAGAGGTACGCCGTAAAGTGGTTGCAGTTCTTTGTCAAAAGATTGTACGACGTGCCCTGGAACTCGTTCGAGACGTCGTGGATGATCGCATCGATCTCGTTCTGTGGAGACAGCGTGAAGCCATGTAATATCTCTTGCTTGAAGGTGGCGCCGGGCGGGAGGGTCCTGGGCCTCGTCCAGTACACGCCTGTCACCCCAGGCTTGTCGTGCCCACCGTATGCGTATTCTCTGCCGTTGATGACGACACCGGAGTGGAGGAGGGACGATCCTACGGTCCATAGTAGCGAAGCGAATCTGCCGGGCTATAAGGCGTTAGCTAGAGTTAGGAAGCGTGTGCTGATGATGGGAGTTCAGACTGCATACTGGCATGAGATCATATACATTGATGATGATCTCGGTCTTTTGTAGAGACATGGTCGACCTGTGGGACCTGGCCGACTTCGACGATGCCTTCTTTGGTGCCATGGTCGGTGCTCTGTGGAGAACAACTGTCTCGTCAGGGCGATGTGGTTTGTGGAAGTTGGGAAGGAGGTCCCAAGAGGACGGAGGAGGGTCGGAAGTTCAGGTCCAAAGGCGCATGTGTGGGTGATATCGATTTCCGTCACCAGCCTCAGCTTGTCACTTGGCCGTGCAAAGTCGCACGCGCTAGGACAGCGAGAATGGAAGGAAAGGAGGTCTTGGGAAGAGGTAGCTGAAACAATTGAGAGGTTTCTATGAGACTGAAACAAAGCCCCTCACTCGAAACTTGCGACCACATACGCAAGCCAGGCGTGGTCGTCAGTGAGGTGTGGTGGGTTGGTCGAGATGGCGGCCAACTTGCAAGCCTCTAAGGGAAGGGAAGCGAGAGGGGGAAAACGGATTGTGGATTGGACTCAACCTCGACGTTGGCACTTCCCATTCCGGTGCTCCTAGCATGCTGGGTTGGGTCCTTTTGCTTGAGCGAGCGAGCGAGCGAGCGAGCGTTGGCCGTGGGTGACTTGGCCGAGCTTATCAGCCATGCTCACAGAGATGACCCCTGCTTGCTGACATCCAGTGCATCCCCAAATGAGGCGTTGACCCAAGGCGTCACCACGGGGCGTCATCCAGGGCTTTTGGCTCCTAAGGCTGACTGCCTTTGGGGGAGTCGGACAAGGACCCCTGGAATCTCCTTGGGTCTATCCCCCACTTGTTTCATGCGGGGAAGGCACTCTGGTACACCGGAGGCTTAGTTTATCCTGTTCCCGTTAGACTGTCACTATGGCACTACAGCATGATGGTGCGCTGTAGTACTAGTTGGTAATATGCTGTACCGTGGTGTGGTTGCGTGGGTGCGTCCTGGCCCGTGCCTCCTCGCTTGGTAGAGCTGCGGCTCCGTCATTCCAGTTGCTGGTCTGCCCCACGCTACCACCTTGGAAGCAAGCTGCAAAATTTTAGAGCTTGGTGGGAGGAGGCTTTTCACACCTTCTCTCCCCAATCCAACCCAAAACCTAACGCAACCCCGCCATCCCATTTTCACATTTTCCTCTTTCCCACGCGAGACGAGGGCATTTTCGTAAGGAATCAAACACATATTCCAGCGACACTCTCGACGACCAATCGCGGAGTTTCTCGTCAGCTACAATTTCGCAGTCGAAACAAAGCTGACGTTGGGCTGGAAACAGCCCTTCAAAAGGTCGCGACCACGTCCTCGCTTCTGCATCCCCCGCTCTACTTCTCTTCTTCTGTCTCTCGCGCCTTTTCTTCACCTGCAGCTAGCTCTGCATTTCAATCACATCGCGTGCTTAGCTGCACGTTTCTCTGCCTCTCCACTCGTCCCTATTCCAAGAAGAAGAAAATGCCTCCCAAGAAGCAGGTAGAGCAGGAGAAGATTCTCCTGGGCCGTCCCGGCAACAGTCTGAAGAGTGGAATCGTAAGCTTCTCGAAACCCTTGTCGGCCCCAAACACCCGACCACACGCATGTACAGGCCGCCCTCTGACTCTCTCTTTCAGGTCGGCCTTGCAAACGTCGGAAAATCCACCCTCTTCCAGGCGATTACCAAGTGCCACTTGGGCAACCCGGCCAACTTCCCCTACGCCACAATTGACCCCGAAGAGGCCCGCGTTATCGTTCCCGACGAGCGGTATGACTGGTTGTGTGACAAGTTCAAGCCCAAGTCTCGAGTTCCCGCCAACTTGACCGTCTACGATATTGCAGGTCTGACCCGCGGTGCCTCTACTGGTGCCGGTCTGGGCAACGCCTTCTTGTCCCACATTCGTGCTGTCGATGCCGTCTTCCAGGTCGTGCGCTGCTTCGACGATGCCGAGATCATCCACGTCGAGGGTGATGTGAACCCCACTCGTGACTTGGATATCATCGCCGAGGAGTTGAGGCTCAAGGATATTGAGTTCGTGGAGAAGGCCCTTGAGAACCAGAAGAAGAAGACCCGACAGGGTGGCCAGAGTCTGGAGCAGAAGAAGGCAAGAGAGGAGGAGGCGACGATAGAACGAATTCTCCAGTGGCTCAAGGACGGCAAGGACGTCAGGCACGGCAACTGGAGCCCCAAGGAGGTAAGCCGACCTTTCGTGTTTCCATCCTCAATCTTTTCCTGCAATCGCTTCTCATGTGTAATCGGTGATCCCGAACACAATCAATCTTCATGATGACAAAAGGCCATAGTGCCTGATCTAATCCCAGCTCGTCGAATGCCTCACCAAACAACGCAGAGTGCATACTGAGATAAAACTTCGTCTGAACTTCCAACAAACAATTTCTTGTTATATTTTCGGCCTCACTGCTCTTGGGCAAGGTTTGCTAACATTCTCATCAGGTCGAGGTCATCAACCCCCTTTTCCTGCTTACTGCCAAGCCCGTCGTCTTCCTCGTCAACCTGTCGGAGAAGGACTACATCCGAAAGAAGAATAAGCACCTGCCCAAGATCGCCGAGTGGTGCAAGGAGCACGCACCTGGCGACCCGATCATCCCCATCTCAGTGTGTCTCGAGGAGCGCTTGTCTCAATTTGAGAATGATGACCAGGTGAAGGAGGAGTGCAAGAACATTGGCGCCGACTCGGCACTACCAAAGGTTATCGTCCAGATGCGAAAGGTTCTCAACCTGGGCAGCTTCTTCACAGTCGGCCCTGATGAGGTGCGGCAATGGACCATCCGCAACGGCACAAAAGCCCCTCAAGCAGCTGGTGTCATCCACGGTGACTTTGAGAAGACCTTCATCCAGGCCATCGTTTACAATTTCACGACCCTGAAGGAGGTTGGTGACGAGGCAGAGGTGAAGGCGAAGGGTAAGATGATGACCAAGGGCAAGGACTACGTCGTACAAGACGGGGATATGTGAGTGATGAGATGTCCCCAAGACCTGGCGGTCTTCCAAAAGAGTGATTGCTGACGATTGTGCTATAGCTTGCTTATCAAAGCTGGTGCTGCCAAGGGCTAGAGTGGCGGCGAGAGCGATATATCTGAAAGATGATCCAGTGGTCGTCAATCTTGACCTGGTCATAGTAGCCGCAATAGAAAAAGCGCTGACCTTGTCTGGGCTCTCGATCCTTCATGAGCCATATTTCGGCTCCAACTCCCTGTGACTTCCTCGTGCCCTACGTGCGTAGTGAAACATCTTAGTGGGCTAACTACCTGTTCATACATGAAGACATGAAGCGAAGCGGTGCCCGCTTCGACGAACCATCTCGGACTACACATACGTCGGAAACGAAACCAGGACACTGAACAGAAGGCCAGTAGCACATCAGCCAGACCCAGTGACGAATGAATCTAAATAGATCAAGATGTTCTGTATGACACCAGCTCACTGTTGTTCTTCCCTATTTGTGTTTCTTTTCCAGCGTGATTCACACTCGGTGCCTCTTTTCTTCCACAACCAAACCAGACATAGGCTGCTTTTATGGTCATTGGAAGCTGCTGCTGCCTCTGTCCTCAGCCAGGGAGTCCAGTGCCTAACCTTCAACAACTTTCAGCTTATTAATCACAAAAGAAAGAGAAACAGATGCCAGGTGGTAGCGGGAGGTCATCTCCGTGCAGGAGGCATCACGAGGCGCTGCCTAGCTCCTTCGACAACAGTACAGTACAATACAGTACATAAAAAATCAGACGAAAAAAGAGGAAGGAAAAGAAGAGAAAAAAAATTGCGCCGCTCGCACGCGTCTACAGGAAGTAGGCCCGTCCGTCTCTCACCTCTCACTGTTCCCCCTTCGCGTTTTGTCCCAACACGCCTGCGTCAACCAAATCTCAAGCAACCTACGTAACTCCCTCATCTGCACTCCTCTCAGCCAGACGTCTAGTAAACGACTCAACCCTTTTCTTCTTTCCTTGTAACCTATCCTCTTAAGAAAATGTTGAACGAATCTCCCAAATACGCAGGCATGGGCCTGCCCATCCGACACAGGGCCTCATACGGGCAATGGCCTTGCGCACCCCCGTCACACCCGATCACTATGGACATCAGCTCACCTCCATCGTTTTCGAAGGTGCTCCCCGTGCGCGAGGTGGCCATGATGGCGATCATGGACCAACTGACGGACAAGCCCGAGTGGCACCATGAAGTCTTTGACAGGTCCATCGTGGACAAGTGGCGGGAGGAGGCGCTGGCCGTCCCGGACAGCGAGTGGATGAAGATTGCCGCTGTGCCAGGGAGCAAATGGGGTCCTCCCATAATCGGGGTGAGCGAGGCCTCGGAGGAGCGGCGCGAGGATGGCCCAGGTGGTGTTAATGGGTGGGAGATTGTTGACGCCAAGACTTTCGATTTGGTGAGGCCCGCCCCTTCCTCCCTGATAAAGGGTTACTTGAACATGAGCAGCTGCTAACCGACCTGTGCGCAGTGCATAGAGGAGCTGCAAACCAAGGCGCTTTACTATGAGAAGACGGGCTTGATCCCGACTCTGGATGCCTCTGCTGCGGTTGTCAAGTCGGACGTTGCCATCACAGAGAACCTCCGTGATGCCCTCAGGAAGGCCTTCGAGAAGCTCAAACGTGATCAGGCAGACAGCCCAGCGCGGCATCCCAATTTGGGACATATGGTCCAAGACCTCGTTCACCCATCCATGCACCCACTCGTTTATGGTCAGACCAAGGTGTTCGAAGATGAAGTTGTCGGTGTCTTTGACGCGATCGACAAATGGGCTGGGAAAGGCAACGTCCTCGACGAGGAGCAGCCGCAGCCAGACAGAGAACCGTTTCCCAATTTTGGACCCAACAGATACTGGTCTGCGACATATCAATGGCTCCCGTCCAATGTCATCTTCCAGGATGACGGCAGCGTTAAGTTGACGAGCTACATCAACAATCTGCACCCGACGAAGTATCCAGAGATTTACGTCGCGATTGAGCAGATGATCAATACAGCGATTCCTGCGTGGGATCAGTGTCTGCTGACATATCAAGACAACACACTTCAGGGTCCCGGGCTCAGAAAATCACGCTTCACGCCCCTGCGTGACCTCTTCAGCCGTGAAAGGAGATCGCTCTGGTCTCCGTCTCACCCGGCCAAGGTAGCCGATGCAGAACTTGATCTCAGTACGGTAGGTGACTTGTACGGCTGGGTCAAGGACGAGGCTGAGCGCAAATGGATGATTCTGCGGAAGCCGGTACTTTATGGGCCGTGTTGGGGCTGTGATGCTCATTACGACTCATACATCACAAGAGCAGGTGTGGAAAAGACTGAGGGTCGCTTGTTCAGGAAGTTCAAGGCCTCGGGCCTGCAGATTATCGTTAAAATGACCTCGATCGAGCTTACACCCGACAAGCCTGAGTCTCCGCTGGAAGACTGGCATGTGAGTCAAGACGAGGATGTCTCGCGTTGTGTGGCCTGGACCATGGTGTTAATCAAGGATGTTGGACTTCTAGGTCGAGGGCTTGATGAACGAGAAAATCTGCGCCACCGCTCTGTTTTGTCTGGACAGCGAGAACATCACCGAATGCAGTCTTAACTTCCGCATGCAGATGTGCGACCAACAGGATGTTCTTGAGACATATATCGAAGGGGACTATATCTACGAGGGCGTTCGACATTGGTTGGAGTGTGTATACGGATTCAATTCCGCGGACGAAGAGAGCATCTGCATTCAAAATTACGGCCACGTCGAGATCCGCGAGGGACGCCTGCTTGCCTTTCCAGGCGTCTTGTGAGTATTCCCACAACCGAGGTCTCCCGAATGTACTGTCACCCAGACAACTCCCGCTGACCTCATCTCAATTTTCTTCCAGCCAACACCGCGTCTCCCCTTTCAAGCTCGTTGACCCGACCAAACCCGGCCACCGACGCTTCATTGCTCTCTGGCTCGTAGACCCGCACGAGCGCATCATCTCGACGGCGAACGTGCCGCCCCAGCAGAGAGACTGGTGGGTCGAGTCTGCATTTGGCGAGTCTTCGCAGGCGCAGAGGGAAGCGACAAGAAAAATCCCCTTTGAGCTGCTGCAACTTCTCTACGAGAATGGCGTCGAGCTGGACTTTAGCGGCAGCTACATGGCGCCCAAACTGCCGCTGGAGATACTGGACCTGGTGCGCCAGGACTTTGAACTGGACATGATGAGCCCAGAGGAGGCGCTTGAGCACCAGCGCAAGCTCATGGAAGAGAGAGCAGTGTGGCTCAAGGTAGCGCAGGACGATTGGAATTATCTCACAACCCTCGTTGTGTCGAATTAAAGGAGGCGAGCTGAGTGGTGCGGCTGTGTACTTGTTGTCTCCTGTTGTTCTCGCTGGTGGCTGGAGGAGGGGTCTGTCTTGGGTGTTAGATGGCGAGTGGTGAGTTGTTACTTACCCTAGACCTGAGTTGTGGAAATCATTGCGTAACTGAATTTAGGTTGCCACAGGTCAACAGAAAAGACAAGCAGCGCCCACGACACTGGAAGCCGCGAGCCCATGCAGATGACGCGGCCAGAACAAGGCCTGCTGCATGTGATAGTCCAATACAAGTCCATCTCAAGTAATTGTCGATTTCTCAGAGGCCGGTACTGACTCTACATTGTACAACATGGAGTCTCAAGGTCGTACTGCGCAGCCACTTCAACCAACAATCAACCACACAACTGACGACGCCGCGCAAGCCCACTCCTTGCTCATACTCCAAGCGGGGTTGCCTACCCCAGCAAATTGTTAGTAGAACAGGCCCATCATTTCAGCCGTCTTACACAGCACACCTTAACAAGTACCCTGAACGAGCAAGGGCTTATTCTCCTCCAATATGACTTCTATTCTTCTATTACCATATATTTATTGACTTCTACATTCCTCATATTGATGTCGTCCTGCACCTATACTCAACCCACAATCAGCACCCTCCACTTATCTACTCTTGTGGGCTTGAAAAAATTCACTTGTTGCTATGGACGAGAAGACGCCCCTCACAACAGCGACGCCTCGTGTGTTGCATCCCACGTCACGGCCGAGAAGACCACCGTCGCCGCTGGTCATCATGCTGGGCATTGCAGGCTTGGCAAGTCTGTACCATTTGATCAGTAACCTGAGTCTGCAAGGCCAGCACGGTGGCCATCACCATCCGCATCATGGTCACCATCACCACCACCACCACCACCATCACCCTGGACCAGGATCCCCTTATGGGACATTTCCTCAGCCAGACGATCCATTCAGATTTTTGCCCTGTACCAACAAGACCTTGCCTCCTGCCCTGGAGGACAAGGATCACGAGGCATCCTGGGCGGGGCTGTTTGATCCCGAGCCTGACCACTGGAGCTGGGCTGAGAAAAACCCGGCGTCTATGGGAGATAGCAGTAGTATAAGGCCTAAGGATCCCTACGCTGGCCGTGGCATCTTCCTCTGTGGGTATCTCGACGTGCCGCTGGATTACCTCAACGCCACAGAAACTCGCACCGTCAGGATTGCAGTCACAAAGCTGCAGGTCTCAGGGCTATCCCGCCTCGACAGATCTTCACCGCCAGGCTCTGGCGTCAAGAGCAAGAGGACGCTGTTGATTGAGCCTGGTGGCCCTGGTGGCAGTGGCACGGAATACACCTGGAGGACAGCCCAGGACAGGACGCTCAAATACACCAATGGCACCTTTGACGTGCTGGGCTGGGATCCCCGCGGGGTGAACACGTCGCAGCCTGCCATCTCCTGCTACCCATACGACGCCGACAGAGACCGTTGGCACATGCTCACCGACCTGTACCGAGAGGAGTCGGCGGATCCAGACACATTACTGCGGTGGGCTGACACGATGAACAATGCAACTTTTCATGCCTGTTGGAAGAAGTTTGGAGACCTCGGCCGCTTCATGACGACGGCGCTCGTGGCAAGAGATCTCGACGAGATCAGGAAGGCCCTGGGCGAGGAGCAGCTGGACGGGTACTTTGTCAGCTACGGTACAGGGATCGGGCAGACATATGCGAATATGTTCCCTGACCGTGTTGGTCGGCTCATCCTCGACGGTACCGAGTATGTCCGTGATCACCGCCTGTTGGGCGGTTTTGGCTGGACAGCTCTTGACAACGTGACGAACGCCTGGCACGATGGCTTCCTTGGGGAGTGCGTCCATGCCGGGCCAGAGCACTGCTGGCTAGCAAAGCCACATGGTGGCGAGCCAGTCACTCTCGAGAGCCTCGACCTCCGCATGCGGACGCTGATAGACTCGCTCATCACCCAGCCCGTGCCTGGATACCATGAGGAGAGCGGCCCCTCTCTGGTCACATACCGTGGCCTGGTGCACACCATCTACGCGGCTCTCTACAACCCCGTCACCTGGCCCACGCTGGCCCAGACGCTCTACGAGCTCGAGCAGGGGAACTCCACCCTCGCTACGAGCCTCATCGAGAAGAACGACTGGGAATACGACCCGACGCGCTTCCAGCCGCCCTCCCCGCGGCCGTCAAGCGATGAGCTCTCGCTCATGGTCATCTGCGCAGACAGCTACGACGCCCCCCTGCCGCCCGAGGGCCTCGCCTGGTGGTCCTCCCTCTGGGCCAACATGACGACCAAGTCCTGGATCTCGGGCAATGACCGCTTCTACGCCGTCCTACCTTGCCGCCATTTCACCACCTACTGGCCCGATGTGGCCGAGGTCTACCGCGGCGATCTGAATCACACCCTCGCCCACCCGGTCCTGCTCATCGCCGAGGTCTATGACCCAGCGACGCCGCTGCGCAACGGGCGGAGGCTGCTGCATGAGATGGGCGAGAATGCGCGGCTGATTGTTCATCATGGCTATGGGCACTCGACGAGGGACTTGTCTACTTGTACGGATTCGCTGGCGAGGGCGTATATCCTCAATGGGACGGTGCCGACCGAGCGGGAGACGGCTTGTTTTGCGGATCGAAAGCCGTATCTTCCGGCGCCTGGGAGTAATTCTACTAGCAGCAGCAGCAGCGTTGCTGTGGCAGGTGAGGAGCAAGGGCAAGGGGTAGATCCCGTGGAGGTTTGGAGGGAGCATGTTGAGAGTTTGGCGGGGTGGGCTCCTTGATTGTTAGGTTGGTGGAGGTGTGGTTATGGTTGTTGTTGTTGTTGTTGTTGTTGTTGTTCTACCTAGATATCCAAACTCAGCAATTGTAGGATTTTGAGATATGAGATTGTTGAGTAAATTGTCTTTTTCGATGCTGGTCAATAAGCCCCTGTGTTTTGCAGACATGATGTAAGAACAAAAGTCCCCTTCGTCATAGGAGCAAGGTCACATCCCAACCGAGCCTGGCACGCAGAGAACCAACCATCCATCCAGGAACAAAAAGCCGGCGGTTAAACAGTTTAGTATGCCGAAGACTCATTAATTATAGCATATAATTACGAAAGCCTGGATCAATAGCAACTCTAACAGAACCGGAAGAACACAAGAAGAAGGCCAGAGCGCGCCCCCCCCCCCCCCCCACCCGGTCTGAGAGGGATTACTACTCAATTGGTTAATACCAGGTTCTGGGAATCGGTCGACCAAGGTTTCATGTCCACGCCCTGATGAGCCTGTAAGATGATGCGACAGAACAGCAACGCGCTTCCCCCCTCCCCAGCCCGACCACGGGGTCAAGCTTCATTGGGTTGCGCCAGGGATGTCTTCGCTTAACTTACCAGACCCTGCTGGAGGGAGGGTATAGGTCCCCAAAAAAAAAAAAGACAAAGGGCAATTCCCGCTGGGGTTGGTTGGGAAACTTGGAAATGGACAACACCAGCAGCGCGACGTCATATTGCAGTAGGTAAAGTAGTAGGGCTCCCAATACCGCTTGTTTGCTTTCATATATAAAAGAACGAGGTTCGCTTCTCGGGCTGGTTCCCTATGTTGGTTTGTCTTTTCTTTTGCTTTTTGTTCTCTCATCGTTCAGCATCTTCCCACTCTTCAATATCGAACGTGACAACTTCTTTTTTATTTCAATCGCACCTCCAAGCCAACGGTCTTTTGCACCACCACCACCATCACACATTTCAAAATGCCCGAGGTCAGCGCCGTCCAGCAGCAGCAGCCCATGGAGATCCCCATGGAGTCTGGCGTCGTCACGCAGCAGCCCGTACGTTAAACAGCTATAGTCTCCTCTCTCCCTTTTTTCCCCTACATTTCCTGTTTCTTCCTCTCTCCCTCTCTCTCTCTCTCTCTCTCTTCACTTCGTCACAACAAATAGACTTTGCGTGTGTGCGTTCTTTATGATTTGCTTATCTGACGAGGTCTGCAGTCGGCTGGTGCTGAGCCCCCAATGGACTCGGAAGTGAGCATGCGAGGTGGATGCGGCGAGTCTATCGACTGCTGCGGAATCACTGAGGGCTGTGGCTGCTGTTAATCTATTGGGATGAGGCTCTCTTGCTCTCTCCACTTGGGCCAGAGAAGGGATAAGATGAGCGAAGACGGGCGGTATCTCTCCTGGAAGCTTTGGGGGCAAATGGCTCGACCATGTCTAGAGAAGGCTTGAAGGTATTTGGAGTTTTATTGTTATTTTTATCGTGTTCTCAGTGCAGCGAGAAGGGGTGTATATCATTTGAATAATGAATGATTGAGTACATGAGTACTATCGTCCTGTTGCTATGAAATCGGTGTCACCAACATGACGACGTCCACATGCTCTGATACAATCAAGACGACGTTTTGAGTGCTACAAAGTATAGAGAACAAGGCTCTTCACTAGTGACTAGTTCAGACCTTAGGTTTGTCGATCTCCCTTTTACGCGCGTCTTGCATAAGTACTTCAGTAGGCTTGGCAAAAGCTTGTCATGTATATTACGTCGTAAGGCTGACTTTTCATCAGTCACGGGCACGCCTTGCTCATATCATATCGACTCCGAGGAGCACATTCTGCCAAACATGCACAGATTTCCCATCCATTATGGCAAACTCCATCTACGGAAAATGAGAGCATGATATTTTTTCTCTTTTCTTTCCTTTCCCTCTAACAAATTTTCACATTGTCAGACTTTTGATATCTGACCTCTCCCATGGTACATCCGAGACTCAAACTCTGGCCCGGCTGAAAAAAGTGTGGCTTATATTGAATACGAAGCCGCAGTTTCATCCCCTCAAGCCCTTTTTTTTTTTTTTATTACAAAAAAAACACAATCCCGAGGCAGACCCCAGAATCAATTTCCTTTTTTCTCTGCGCACCACGAGTAAAACACACAAGCTCACAAGCTCATCTGAGTCAGGCCCAGAAGAATATGATAAATCTTCTTCCGTTGGGGACACAGGGGTCGGTCGGCTACAGCCTCGCGGGGAGACCGTTCAAGCAAGTCTGAGTGAGAGGCGAGGGGCGTTTACTTCAGTGCTCATTCCAGGATCACAAGAGCCAGCCGACCAATAAAGATCTCCCTTAAGATCTTCAGATACACGCAACCATCCCCCTTTGGTCATGACGCAGTCTAGAACCAAGCCTTCGCATTCGTTGCCTTGATTGACCAGCGGGGCGCATGGACAGGACACTGCGAGGCCAGATTGTACGCCTCGCCCAACCAGGGATCACCGGGCACTCACTAGTGCAGCCACGTGGCAGAAGCCAGAGGCGCATCACAAGGAAAGGCCAGGGTCGGCAGTCATCTGGAATGACAAAAAAGAAACAAGAACCAAAGTGCAGAAACGCGCTCCCCGCCATAAGCCGGAGTGTTTGTTTGGTTGATGACAAGGTGGCCAAGACAACGTGGAGAGAAAGATCCAGAGACAGCCGTGCTGGGAGGGATCCTCGCCACGAAAACGTCGCAGATGAAAGAAAGACGGGGGAATTGGAATACCATGGCTTGATGGACATCGCACGTCGAGACGAGGGCTCTTCCTCTTTGCCTTGTTGTATTGTCGCTGTGTCTATGTTGAAGGGATGCGGGGCCGCAACGAGGCTGATGCCATTTATGGGGACCTCCCTGCTCACAGATGTAAGAGCTGAATTCCGGATCATTCAATACATCGAAGAAAGCTATGGCGCAATTTTATTCACACAGAGAAATGGTGTCTGTATAGGAAGAGGCTTGTGTCAAATTCATATCTCTTCCCCACTCCATCATCTACAAGAGTTCATATTCATAGCTCGCCCACATGAACGGACCAATCCCCTTGTAATCATTCTCATCTGTTGGTTCCGAAGTGTAGTACTAGTATCATTGCTTATTAGAACTGAAACCACCAAAGAAGAAGAAACAGCAAAAAAGGGAGACATGTATGAGAAGAATGTCCCACGGGCTTACCTGAAAACTAGCGTTGCTGCCCAGGCTCCCAACCTCGACAGTGTCTTCCCAGTTCAGCGTGCCATCGTCCGCGTCCTCCACAACCCATTTCGCCACCATCATCTCGTACGCTTTCTCTGCGGCGCCAAGGTAGACGTCTGCGTCCAGAAACCCAAGCCTGACGCCCTGCAAGAGCCCGCTGGCAAACATGGCGGTGGCGCTGGACTCGATGTAGTTACCCGCCGCGCCGACGTACTCCTCGTCCATGACCAGCCACCAGCCTCGAGTCGAGGGATCCTGTGCCCGCCGGAGCCCCTCCGCGAGACTCTGGACATGGCCAGCCAGCCTTGCGAAGCCAGGGTGGGCCCGCGGCATCACCTCGAGGGTCTCGACCAGAGAGGTCAGGAACCACCCGTCCGCGCGGGCCCAGACCAGCGGCGAGGCCCCCGTGACCGGGTCTGCCCACACGGCTACCTTGCTCTCGTCATAGCCGTGCTTGAGCAGCCTCGAGGTGGCGTTGCGGCCGCAGTGTCTCTGGTACAGGTCGTACTGGAGTGTGATGTCATCCCAGGCTGACGTGTTGTCCCTTTGGAAGAGGGAGGTGTGTCTCGCGTAGAACGAGTCCCCCATAAAGATGCCGTCGCCCCACATCTGGTCTGGATAGGTCGGGCTGCGGTGCCAGAACCCTCCTTCCAGGTTGCGCGGGTGCGTGTGGAGCATGGCTCGGATGCCATCAGCTGCGAGTTTGTATTTTTCCTCGCCTGTCCTTTCGTACCAGTAGAGAAGGTTCATGCCGAAACGGTATTGGTCCAGTGAATAGTCTGGTGATGATCAATGATGTATCAGAAACCGCCAAGTCGCTCTATGAAGTTACATTCAATCCGTAGGAGTAAGTTTTGATTAAAGACGAAGGAGAGGAATAAAGAGAAGAGAACGAAGAAGAAGAAAGTGGGGGAAAAGGGCTACTTGCAACTATAGTTGTATCCTGTAATAGTGCCGTTGTCCTGAACAATAGACATCTGACCTTCGTAGAAGTCCACAAGCGTCTGATTCTTGGTGAGTGAAATAGCCCTCTCCAGACCTTTGTAAACGACGGCAGTTCCGTAGTTGAAGCCTTTGGACACGCCATGTTTGATCTGAGAGTCCGCCATCCAGGCAAGGTATGAAGTGGATGTTGAATTGGCATCCCGGCGATATAGCCTCGTTCCCTCAACTGTAGCAGTCACAACACCAAACCCCAAAGTCAGAATGTTGGTGAGATGTCTCATGTTGAATGGTGATTGCGACGTGGAACAAAAGACAGGATTCACTGAGAGGGCCGCAACGGAACCAGCAGAGAGACAGTAGATCCTAGAGCAAGAGGCGAATTGCTGATCTATA
The DNA here is from genome assembly GCF_011745365.1 of Cryphonectria parasitica EP155. Taxonomy (NCBI): domain Eukaryota; kingdom Fungi; phylum Ascomycota; class Sordariomycetes; order Diaporthales; family Cryphonectriaceae; genus Cryphonectria; species Cryphonectria parasitica. Next base: position 3,920,016 of record NW_024468910.1, on the reverse strand, counting down.
TAAGGTGGAGCAAAGTGCAGATCCGACATCACAGGTTAGTCGATTATGCATCTGTTGGAGATCAAGACATGCCGATGGATGTCCCAAGCGTCGAATAAGTGGTACGGGCCCTCCCGTTGGCCTCCAAATGACCTTGATGTGTTCTTTGCTGCAGGTTCGGGTACAAGTTCTCCAAATGACTGCATATCGGACAAACTACTATTGTCCCATTTCCATCAATAGAAGAAGACTACGCTGTCTCCTCGCCGAGTCATTATAATGATAAACAAGGGACGAGGTTGCAATCACTGTTGAGCTTACTGCTGCCGTCACAATCGCGTTGCTCGACGAGATTATGTGAAAACAGCAAAAGGCAGTAGATAAAGTAGCAAATGATTTCCTGCTCATCATGACGAGCCTGCATGCTTAGTTGAATAGCCACGGCGTCTATAGCCCAGCAACACATGTACAAAGAGGCACAAACACTCGGCACAACTACTACTCGGTAGGAACTTGTCACGTTTCATCGCAAGATATAATCAATGGATGAGCCGAACATGATCACTTTAATCATCGCCAATTTTCACAGCAGTCATAGAGTCGACCGACATAATGAGGACACGCGTAACCATTGCAACAAGCTTTTAATTATTTACAAAGCGTCCGAGGTAAGAAAAAGCAGGGCCTCCCATCACCAGGTCTCAACAAACCGTTAGCCCGAAAGAAAGGGAAGAAGAAAAAAAATCAAATACCATGACATGCTCTGAGCTCGGGAATGAGTCAAACAGAGGAAGAAAAACGCGATGGCAAGTTCCGACATCAATCACACTGCCTAGTCGCAATTAAACCTACTCATTCACGTCGGAAAAGGGGTGTTCTTCGAGAAGTATGTATCAGCTTGTACAAGCCTCGGCAGAAGCGGCTATGGGATTGCCACACCGGCAGTCATGCCAGCAATGAGTGCCCTGGCCAATGTAATACCGCGGGGGCGGCTTTTCTTTTTCCTTTTATTGTTCTTGGAGGCGCAGAAGCCGGCGCAGAAGGGAGGAGCCTCGTTGTCTACAAGGCAGTCCTCTGCAGCTCTGCGCCTCCAAGATAGTGTAACTCTGGGTCACCGAGGTGGAATATTCTTCTTGTCTTCTTCTTCTTCCTGCGCCTTCTTTGGTGGGATACAATGTACATACATATTTAGTCATTTTCTTTTAGGCAGCCAAATGGCTTGCCACAAAAAATAAATAAAAAAATAAAAAGAGCTGTCTCAGCCTACGCATGGCTGGAGGAAATGTCCGAAGGATCAGCTTGCGGTGGTGCCGGCACATGGCTGAGCGGATCCGTCATGATGGACCCTTCACATGACACACTTGCCTCTCGCGTTGTTTCTGATGGGGTGGAAGAAGAAAAAGGAAGAGGCAAAGAAAAAGGAAAAATTGATTATTGTGTCTCCCTCTGATGTCATGTATGTGTGCCTGCCGGAAGTGAGGCGCCGTGAGGCTTCGTCGACCTCTGGGATATAAAACAGATGTTCACCGTGGTTCAATCATGTCGTCTGGTTTATTGTTGTGCTGGCTGATAAGCGCTGCATAAAGCTGTTCTATCATTTGGACTCTTTCTTTCCTATCAATCCCTCCCCAAGTCCATGAATCTGAGACAAACGACACAAGAAAACAAATCTTAGTTGAATACAGGATATGCAACCGCTTGTAACAAGCTCGCAGCCTTGTACACCCATCAACGAAGGGACCCGTCTACTGAGACGCCCACCACTGGCCCGAAGAGCTGCTACAGGGTCCGTCATCATGTCGCCCCCAGAAGCCGGAGGAGGACGCTCCGCAGACTACAATACGGAATACAGGTCCGGCGACCGACAAATCGCAACCCCCTTGACACACCCGCTCGGCCCGGTCACGACAGACTACTCGTGGACGCCGCCCGCAGGCCTGCCGATGCGCAACGTCGACCACGAGTACCTGCTCATCTTCCGGCGCGCGGTCGGCATCAACAGCGACCGCGGCCTGGCCTGCGAGAGCACCGACAACCTGGAGAGCGGCCGGCTGCGCGCCGTGGGCATCTACCGCTCCATCATCCGCAACCAGCGCCGCCGGCGGTTCGCGCACCACGTCTTCGGCGTCATGCTGTACGCCTGCCATTTCCTGCAGATCATCCTCGCCGCCATCCTCACCGCCATGGGGCCCAACGCCAAGGAGCACGAGATCGCCATCACCATCCTGGGCGCCACCAACACCGTCACGGCCGGCGTCTTGGCTGTGCTGAAGGGGTCGGGCGCCATCGAGCGCCTGGCCAAGGACGAGGTCGAGTTCAAGAAGCTGCAGGACTGGATCGAGGAGACGGAGTCGCTGGTGTCTGTCGGGATTATTGGGAGAGATAGGAAGGAGGTCGGCGTCCTGGTCGAGGTGGCCTTCAAGAAGTACAACGCCTGCTTCGGTCGAGCTTATGAGCTCATGTCGTCGTCTGATATTGTTGGGAGTCCGAGTACCATAGCCAAGAACCCGAAGCTAGGAGGACGGTGAGGGATTGATTTCGAGGTTTGGACTTAGAGGTTTTTTGGTTTTTTCCTTTTTTTTTTTCTTGCTTTCTTTCTTCTTCATCCTTTTTGGTTATGAGATATCCTTTGAGCAAGTCTTGTCCTTGAGTTTGCTTTTTTTTCTTCTTTTCTTTCCTTGGCTAAGAATAAGATCTTTTGGGGGGGGAGCAATCTCCGTGTTCATATAGAGCTAAGCCACGATGCAGGTCTTTTTTCGTTAAGCTTAAGTATATTCTCTGTACATCAGGATAGAAATTTATAGTACATATTATAGTCTTTGGTTATGTATTGCTCCATTCTGACGCCTTTTATTACGATTTATTTGATTAGGTAAGCAGAATAAAATTATCACGAGCTTCATGGCTGCCCCCTCCCCCTTCCGATCCCCAACTAATAAAGAATTAACCCTGCATATCCGACCAATTGTCTTACACCAATTCTCAACGAACCCGCTTTTTATGCATAGAACAGAAGTCCTGACTCTCTCCACCTTCTATTGGCCTGCCCCTTTCATTGCCCAAATAATGCGCGGTGAAGCTGGCGAGAAGTAAAGAGAACCGAGTCCAGTCGGACCACGATCGCTTTATGGTTCTCATTCTCTTCTCCTTTATTCCTCGGAAGACAGTGATCGTATCCCTTAGACAAGTGTCACCGACACTCTACCTTGATCATGTGTCTTCCAGCACTTCTAGAGCTTGAGATTTGACATGCTATACCGTGGATTATCCGACCTGTCCCCCTTTGCGACGGCGTATGGCACGTTAAGATCCCGCAAAGAAGTAAGCAGTGAGTCCACTCTGTCCCATCAGCAACACGCTCTCTCCAATGCTCAAACATCCTCAAAACACATGAAAGTGATGAATGGAGCCAAGAAAAAGGAATGTATATTTCCAAGAGTGTAAACGGCGACCAGCCGTGCAGCCGACAGAGAGAAGCGTAGAGAGGTGTGGATAAATTCACACCCATCAAATAGTAAGTAATACACTATGTGCAGAAAGCCTGGAAAGTACAAGTGCAAGGCTCAGCCCGAGGCTGCCCAAAGGAATATCAGATAGCCAACCCATCCGCCGCGCTCAAAGTTCATTCAAACAAATGCTTTCTTTGCCTCCCCTATCCTGTCTTGAACAAAGAAAAAGATAATACCAACCAACCGCCCAAAATCATCCCCTTCTCTCCTTCGTTTTCCACACACAAAGTAAATAGGACAAAAAGAAACAAGAGGAAGAAAAACACCACATTCCTAGGCCAAGAAAAGCGAACACGAACGCTAATGAAGTCGCTGAATAATGATCATAGCATATAAGACGATCATGATGGTGGTGGATGTGTATAATCTTTCGAAGAAAGGAATAAAACATCGATGCACGAACGGTAGGGATAATCTGGGGGTATCGTCGTTGCCTTTCAAACTTTGAGAAATCAATGCTGGACGGAGACCATGTAAAGGAGATTTTCGAAGCAGACCCACGGCGCGCTCTCAGCGCTCTTCGTTTTCTGTCTTTCGTGTACTGTACCCTCGAAGCTGGTGATGGTGGGCGTAGAGTAGCATCGAGGGGAAAGGAGGTGGTGTAGTCCATATGCGAAAGTTAGAGAGAGCTGATCATATCCTCGTCGGCAATCCCGTTCCCATCGTCAGCTGGCTCAAACTCAAAACCCGCGCCGCCTTTTTCCTCTCCTCCTCCATTCTGCTATCCGCACCGTCCTCCTCGTCATGGTAGCCAGCAGCAGCCCCGAACTCATCCCCAAAGGCGGAATACTGGTGACCTCCCACCCCGGGCGTAGGCAGCTCACGCGGTGTCTGAAACGCCTCGGAGAAATCGTCCTCGCCGACCTCCCTCGAGGGCGAGCTGGCGATGCTGCTTCCGATGCCGAGCCCCGCGCTGTCCTTGCCGAAGATACTCTGGGCCTTGCTGGAGGGGGCGAGGGCGTTGGTGGTTGTGGCTGTGGCGGGGACAGGGGGTGTCCTGCCCTGGCTGGTGTTGACGGAGATGGGGGTGAGGTGGGCGCTGGTGTTGTGAGTGCCGCTGCTGGGCGTCATCGAGCCCGAGGTCTGTGGGCGCAGTCTCTCCGAGGACTTGGACTTGGCCGGGTCGCGCACCATGGCAAACATGGTCGTAGACAAGTTATTCATGCGCTCCGACAACTTGCGCACCTGATCTTCGAGGAGCTGCCTCGCCGCACGCTCTGCATCTAGCTGCGTGATGAGGATGGCCGTGTTGGAGGAGCGGTCCTCCCCTCCGTTGCTGCTACCACCGCCCTGCGACCCTCCGAGCGAGGGCATGCTGGTCGCGGGCCGCACCGTGGACTCGGAGGTCGGACGGAGCAGGCCTGGCACGGGGGGTACAGAGGTTGCTGCTGTGGAGGCCGCCTGTGTGGCGGAGGAGGACGGTGGGTGGAGGGAGTCCATGTAGGCATTGTTCGGGTCGCCGCCAACAAAGGATTCGTGGGAGGAAGCCGTTGTTGTGTTGTCGTCCTCTTCGGATCGGCGGGGTTCTTCGTAGTGGGAAGAGGATATTGCAGTTCCTACCGGCGGCAGGCCAAGGTCGTCTGGTTCGCTCTGGTAGATGGAGGGAATCATGGGGGACATGGCGTTGCTGTAGGCGTATGTTGGGTGGTTGACCTGGACATGCTGGGTAGAAAACCCAGAAGATCTCGTAGTCCCAGCCCCCGTGCCTGCTGATCCATGGCGCCCTCGTCGGACGGCTGAGACCGGCACTGAGCCTGGTGTTGCCGGCGCTGGACCTGGACCCGGCGTGGTCTGCACCTCCATGAATGGGCCCTTGAAGCCGGGAACAGAGTGGCACAGCTGGTTGACCACGCGCTCCAGCTTGTTCATCCGGACCTCGAGGAAATTAAACCTCTCCTCGAGGGTGACGGCCTGTGTAATCTTCATGCCGGCCAGCTCGCTCATCGAGGCCACCGTGCCAAAGTTGAAGGGCTGTGGCGGCGTGTTGGGGATCCTCTCATTATGAGCATGAGCACCATGAGCAGTAGCAGCAGCAGCAGCAGCAGCAGCAGCAGATGCGTCCACAGCGGTGATAGATGGACGACCGGCTGTATCTGGGTTGTTCTCCAACATTCCATCATCATCCGGGCCAGAGGACAGCGGTGATGTCGGCCCCTGCGGGACATCATAACTCTGCCTCCAGTATCGGATCTCATCACTCCTTCTCCTCCCACCGCCCTGCTCGAGCGCCACCTCGTTCAGCTGCGACAGGGAACGCGATCTCCTCTTGTGCCCCATATCACCCCCATTACTGTCGCTGGTAATAGCCCTCCCGATCGCATCCGGGTTGTCATTCTCCTCCTCTTCCAGCCTGCTCGCAGCCCGTCCATGCGTGCTCGCAGGCCGAGGCGAGAGACCAGCCCACTCTTCTCCCCTACTGCGTGGTATCATGACCCCGGAGAATGATCTCCCGCCCCCCTGCTGCAGCAGGGCAGCCGCAGCCACCCTCTGCCTGCTGAAGAGCGGCGACGATGAGCCGAGCGCATCAACTGAGTTGCGCGCACTCTCGATGGCTGTAATGTCGTTGGGCCCAATGGAGTGGGATCGCAAGGCACGGTCGAACTCGCTGACGGGAAGCGAGGTGACGCGCTTTTGTTGTTGAATGTCTGAGCCTGGTAGGCCGGCGGTTCTTATGGCTGGTGGGACCTGTTGATTTTTGGGTTTCACCGAGGATACTTGTCAGCCACTGCACATGTCTCAGCCAGAAAGGAGAAGAAGAAAAAACGCCAGACTTACACTTCGATGTTGTGGCTGCTGCTGTCCCAACTGTTGTTGTTGGTATTGTCTTCCTCCTTGTTTTATCAAATCGTGCCCAGCAACAGCAACCTGTCTCTCCGACTCGCTCACAGAACTAAGGCTCCCACCCTCCTTCTTCCTGCGCCGCAGCAACTTCCCGATCGCGGAACGAAGCGTCGACTTCTTGCGCTGCGGAGGACTGTGGCGCCCAACACCACCAGCATCTCCGCCGCCTATCGACCCACCCGTCCTGGCCGACCCAGCGCTCAAGGTCGAGTACCGTGCCGCGGCGCTGCTGCTGCTGGCCGGAGGGCCAGCAGGCTTAGCTGAGCTGCGGGCGGCACCCGATGTGGTGGTAGTACTGCTGGAGACACCGCCGTCGGGGCTCGGACCAGATGGTGGCATTTGTGCGGCGCTAACGACACCAGTAGAGGAGGGGTGGATGGTGTTGTTCGTGGGTGTTGCGGGGTGTTCTGGTACGGTCTGTGGAACGTCGATGATGTCTGGTCGCACCATGCCCACTGTTGGGAATGTCTGTGCGACTGTCGGCTGGGGCGGTGCTTGTGATGGTTGTGGTAGTGGTAATGGTGGTTGTGGCGGCGGCGGCGGCGGCGGTTGTGGGGGGACGACATAGGAGGATGCCATCACGGGGCCAGCAGAGGACGGGTCGGATGGTGCCGTTGGAGGCATAACAGGTTCTGTAATGGGCGTCGAGCTCGCGATGCCAGTCCCTGGTCTCCTCATGGGGAACTCGTCGTCATCGACGGCAGGATTTGGTATGGGAATAGGGCCTGAGATGCGGCCTCTGACGGACTGGTAGCCGCTTTTGGGTCGAGGCAGCGCCGAAGTCGTCGTCGGTGAGGCTGGTGCGCTCCCACCAAAGATCTTGGCCTTCTTCATGGTGTTATTGCCGTTGGCGATAGTAGTAGTAGTAGTAGTAGTTGTTGTTGTTGTAGCTATAGGCGCAGGTTGCGCGGGTGGCTGGTTGTTGTTGTTCTTGTGGTTTGGTTTCCGGGCCAAGAGGGGGAAGCTGCGCGCTGGCACTGGTGGCGCTGGTGGTGATGGTGATGACGACGATGTTGGCCTGTCAGTGGCAGCGTGATGGAGGGGTTGGAGGAGGATTGTTGAGGTTGGCATTGGTGGCGTCGGTCTGGACAGTCCATCGGGCATTCCGGCTCATGATAGGGCGGCCAAGGAGGAGAACATAAAAAAAGAAGAAAGAAATATTAGGGCCTGGCTGGGAACTGGTCCTGGGTTATTCCTTTTTTTTTTTTTTTTTTTTTGTCTCCTGGATTCGAGGATAGATCCAGCTGATTGGTAACGATCGATAGATGCGGTGAGGAGGAGGAGGAGGAAGACTTGTGTCGTGCATGGATGAACTATTCCTCTTCAGCCTCGCCTCCCGCAGCTGGTCCACATGGCCGTCACACGCGTCTCAATATCCAGAGCAATGCGGCCTGGCACCTAGCACACAACTCCCACGCTCACTACTCGCACCCGTTCGGCTGACAGGTGGGCTGTGTGCGAGCCCAAGAGTGAGCGAGCGAGTGAGTGGATAACTGAAGGTTTGGTGGCGTCGGCCCCTCAGGCTGAAGACAGGATGGTGAGACCTCAAGTAAGAGGAAGAAAAAGCGCAGGAGAGACTAAGCACTGGCCGCAGCGAGGACGGACGACAAGAGCATGACCACAGATCCCGGACTGTGCATATTATTGTTCTTGTGCTGCTCGTACTGGAACCAACTCGGCGTGGGCGTGTAGGAGATTTCGGCCTGCGAAGAAGAAGAAGGGGGGCCCTGAAGGATGATAGTCTCGTCTCTCCCTTGGCGGCACAGCTGCACAACACAAGCAGGAGAAAATGTGTGCAAGTGTGTATAAGTGAAGGTACGTGACAAGATGGATGGGCGGAAAAGCTCACGAGGAGGCCCGCGCGCGCGAAAATAGGCTGCCGGATGCTGGTGGGCGTATCAAGATGATATGTACTATGTATGTACTATGTAATGAGGAGGAGCTCCAAAATGGACCGGCCCCCCCTTCCTTGGAAGGAATGCCATGCAGTCCAGTGAAACGAGGACAGCCGTCCTCGATTCATACTATGGTAGTTGTAAAAAAGAAGTGGAAACGCCACGCAGGCTGGGGGGCCCCTGGTAGCTTTTACTGCATGGGCTGCAGGGATTAAAAAAAGATGGGGGCTGCCCGGGTTCAAGCAAGGAGTACAGATTGCCAACAGGCTTCAAGCACTGGCTGTGGACCTGGAGAGGGTGGGCAGGTGTGTATATGTCTACTATATACAAAGTGTGAGAGGAGGGCAAATCGAGTACTATTATGATATAATCAAGAGTAGTAGTAGTAGTAGTAGTAGTAGTAGTAGTTGTTGTTGTTGTTGTATTATGCATTGTAATGCATAAAAGGAAAAAGTGAGATCTAATAAAGCCTTTCTCTGAGGGAAGGGGCTAGGCAGGATAGAAGCTCAGGGGCCCCTTCACCAACGCACTTTCCTCTTTCTCTCTTATCCACTCTCGCAGGTGAAAAAGAGTAGGAAGGACTGGGCAAACAAACACACAACAATGGACTGACTGACATAGTATGTAGCTTAGCACAATCTCTGGGGACGTACCCGAGTCCACGGGGTCAATAAATTACGCCGATCAGATACTGTGGTACCGCGGCGGAGATCAACACTTGTCTAAATTTCTTGCCGAGATGTTCATCGTTAGTAAGAGGAGATGACGGAGCTTTCCGGGTTCATCTGGGGTTTCCGTCAAACATATTATGGTATTACATTTTATGTACACTAGAGGAAATATTCTGTTCAACGATCATCGCAGGCCTCTGCCTCTCTCTCCCCCTCTCTGTCTCTCACACATACGCACACATTGGCCAGACATCGGCCTGCTGTTGAGCCGCAGACCAGCTGTCCGAGTGTCAAGACGACAGCCTGTTGGCTCCAGCTGGTCATGCATAATCCATACGCACACGCATCCTTCCCTCGCCCAACTCGCCCATTCTCGGTTGAGAAAAAAGAACCCTGAGAGACCAACCCTTGAGCACAGACGTCGATGAATCCGCTTAGCCACAGCATATGGCCCCACGGGGCGGAACCAGTGAGACAGCATTCTGGCCTAGCCACTCCAGAATAAGTGGCGTGGTGGGTGGGTGGGTATGGTGGGCGCCAGTGCCAGTTGTGTGCGCTCCCCTTCCAAACCCCCCCCCCCCTGGGCTATGCAGGAGTAGCGGCGAAGCAGCAAAAAAGCCAAGCTTCTCCTACCTCGTACGTGGCTTGCATAAGTCACAGTAGTAGCTGATATGAGACGAACCATTTCTGCATCAAGGAGTAAGTACTTTAAGCAAGTTAGTTTGTAAATACGGGGTCCAAGATTCATCCCGAAAAGGATAGTAATGGGACGGAGGACGGAGGAGGATGAAGAAGAAGGAGAAGAACGAAGGATAAGAGAAAAGACAACGGGAAGATGATGTTCCCCTCTTGCAGCAGTGAGGTCAATACTGCTTCATCTTCTGGTAGCGATATCCAACGTCAACCACCGCTGACCCCAAGACTCGCAACTACAACGTCGCCTCGATAGTCCTATATCGGGTGACTGTGGCCGTCATTGACTAGGCTGATTAGGTGCACACCACCCGCTTCGGAGGAATGACTGCCGCAGGTTTGCACCCTGGCCCGGATAACACCCTCTGGTGTGAAGGATGGGAAAAAGAGAAGTCGCGGCTCTTGTTCCCCTCGAGATCTGCAGGATGATCGCGGCCAAAACCGCGAATAGGGAGGCCCGATGTGGTGACCTCCCCTCTCCCCCCTCGATGACAAAAATTGTAGTACGCTTGCAACACAAGGTCACATCCGCCGGCGCCATCGTCGTCAGAATAACCCGCATTGATAGGTGCGCAGATTGCGCAGTCGCGGATATGGCGGTAATTTGTCAAGGGAGAGAGAGGGAGAAGCGAGGAGGAAGAGGACGACGATGAGGAAGGGGTATGGCCACAATGCAATGCACACGCATAGTGATGCTCGCTTCCATGCAGCATGCATCTTTTTGCATGTTGACTGGCTGGCTGGCTGGAACACCGGCAAGCATTATACTGTTTAGCCGAACTACAATGTTGATTTGATTCTGATTGACCACCGAGCTCGTCTATAAGCAACACGAGACTTGCAAAGAGTTTCGCTTATAAGTACGAGTATTACTAGCGAGAGCCGGAGTTGGAAGAGTCCAAACATGGCTCGTTTCCCTGTCCAACCTCTTTTGTCTTCTTCGAAGAAGACGACAGCCTAGATTAAGTTGAGCTTTGCCAGAGATCAAGGGAGTCCCCATCTCGCTAAGCCTAGGCGAGGACTGAGCCGGTAAATCAACAAATCATGGTACTTTACATTATTGTTTACAGTTCCTCAGGCTCTCGTAGGCTTCCCCAAGCGATGACCTTTTTGAAGATCCTCTTTTTGTTTTTGGCGCGGCAAGGGAGGCGGGGGGACAGAAAGCGGGTGTCCACACACATTTACACCACATGACACCTGCTGACGCAGTATGGCGCGAAGAGGGTGCCAATGCACAATGCAGGTGCGACAGGGACGCGCCGTGCAGAGATAAATGAACTGCAGCAGTGTGATCCGTGGATCGCGACTTCCCAATTGATTGAATGTGAAGAAGAGGGAGGGAAGGCCCTTGCTCCTGTGTGAGCCGGCATGGTGCAGTGTCAGTGTCGATCAGTGGAAATAGAGGAGGACAACTCGCTGTCCTTTCTCTCCATTCTTCCCTTCCCGCCACACTTCAACCCCCAGTCGAGAACCGATTTTCGCCAACACTTACTCTTTCCGTTTCATTTATTTATTGCAGCATTGTTCCCGTCAAAGGCCCAAGCAAAAACAAAACCTTAATCGCCTCTTCCTCCCCCCCCCCCCTTCTCTTCCCCAGATCTATAACACGGTCAAGTAAGGGCCTGGGGGTTTTGACCATGTATTGGTTGCCTCGTGGTGAGCTTCGGCGGCGGCAAGGCTATCTGGACGACCAACAGATATCTCCTTCCCTAAATGTGGTGATCCATACCCCATCGTGCCGTAGTATGTGTGCAAGCAACATACGTCCCGCGCTAAAGCCAAGCCATACAAAGTACGACTGTTCGATGAAACCGTCTCCTGCAGGTGGGCAGGCAGGACCAAAAACGAGCCCTCGACCGAAGGAACACTTTGAATACGAACTTTTATTTTGGCTGTCCAAGGTTCGCATTCGGCAACTGTGACCGACGGGATGGAACACAGCACAAAACACAGAACAGACTGACTGCACTGCAAATCAGCGCAACCTGCATCCCCTACTCGTGCTTCTTTTCTTGGCCCCAGGGGGATGGAGAGCCCCGTCTAGCCAGCCACAGCTCGTTTGTCGCCAAGATGGGGGTTACTAGGTGGGTAATTGTGCTTAGACCTGCCCTAGACGAGACTGATCCTGTCTCTACGCGAGTCACCGGATGAAAAAAAAAAAAACCACAATGGGTAATTCGCGCCAGAGTGCTTAGGGTGGCTTGCAGTAGCCGATGGAGCCGCAAGGACCTCTTGCTGTCACAATACTCGTTTAGGCAGGGTCTCTTCAACTTATTTCTTTTTGTGCCTAAAAAGCTGCAGTTGATGACTTGCTGCAGGGTGTACCATAATACACACCACGGCACAGCGGATCTATGGTTTTGAGGAGGGGTCTTGGTCTTGTCGCAATCTGCATGGTTGGGGCCACAACTTTCTAGATTTAGAACAACATCATTCACTTCTTCTTTTTCCTCCTCCTCCTCCTCTATAGAAACTTACGACGCGCATCCATCGTCATCACGACGAGTTTGCGTCGCAATGGTTTCTTAATATGCCTCGAGAAAATACAACTTGAAGCCCTCGCTTGCGACGGTGAACCACCCCGCCCGGCCCCCCGTCCCCCTATGGAGTCCTCAGACTCGGGTTCATTGTCGTCACAGGGGTTTCTGAAACCGCTCATAAGACTAGGAGGCCAGGGAGGGGGCTTGTTGTCCTCGAAAATATTCCGAGAGGAATAAGATGCACGTGGCATGTCCCGAGATTTTATTTTATTTCCCTCTTTTCCAAAAGCTACCTGGGCCTGGTTCTGGTCACATCGTTCAAAAGGTTCAAAGGGCCGGCTGGGGAGGGGAGGTCCCACTTCCTTTGATTTCAACACAACCAGATTCGACTTTGCAGCAAGCCTCCGTTGATAAGTAAGATTTGGCCGTTCCGAGTACTTCCTGTCTGTTCCCCACCGTGCACCTCGGCGTCCCAGCTCTCTGGACAATGTTGTTTAGCCTGATCCAGGGCCGCTCAGGACGTGCGCTCGCTCTCTTATCTTGTTCCGAGACCCCGAAATGGATGTCGTCGTCCCCTCAAACGGTCTCTATAACCAAGGGGTCCAACACCTCAAACGTCTTGTCCCCGGGAGGTTGGGGGGAGGGGGTCCCAAAAGGATTGCATCATCTTGGGTGACACGCAATCTGGGGTGTAGTGTGAGCACGTCTACAACGGGTCTACTATGACGCGGAAATAGAATGGAAGACATGCAACAAAACCTTGCCTTGTTCCTCGGTAGCCGGAAGTTTTACCGTCCGATCAATTGTTGACCCCCTCGTTGCTTCCTCAACGAGATGCCATCACTTCGGCAAGGTCTGGGTATCGCAGGTCGGCATGTTCCTCGAGAAAGTCCATCCATCGCTTCAGAAACTTGCTGCCTCTGTAATGAATCACGACAAAAAGAAGATTGATCAGCCGGTGTCTTGTCCCGAAGAGTTTGTGGGACCGTCGCAAGAGGTGGCTGGATCCGTGCGTCATCTCCGATGCGCCCATTTCCCAGGTGGGGGAGGAGATATGGGATATCTTCACTGAAACGGCGCAAAAAGTCACTCACCTCTTGACCGTCTCCGAGTCGCCGATGACGGTTAGAGATCGTTTGGGCCGTGTCATGGCAACTTGGAAGGGAGGAAAAGGGTGTCAGCATCACGATGTCGGCACTGGAAGAGCAAATCTCCTCTGGTTTTGTCTGGACGGACCGTTTAGTCGTCTCTTCTCCCCAAGGAAGCCAACCTCGCCCTCGGGATTGCTCCTGACGAGGCTCACCACCACAGCTTCCTTCTCGCGGCCTTGGAACCCGTCGACGCTGCCTAGCTCGATACCTGGAAAAGCTTCCTTTAGGGGCGCAAGTAGGGCGAGCTGAATTACAGTTCATGGGCAGTTCCCCATTCCATGTTAGTGATCTACATGTGCGTGAGTTATAGCAACCGCGACTTAATGCCGTAGAGAACAGCCGCAAAATTTATATAAAAGAGCAAGGCTTTGCATTGCAAAGAAGGGTGCCGGGGTAAGGGAGGGTACGGTACCTGTGCATTGTAAGGAGTTACGACAGCAATATCTTGGGCCATGACACCGGCATCGACGAGGCTGCGGACATGCTGTCTAACCAGTGCGGCTTCCATCTCGTTACTCTTGCTCTCGCCGTGCAAAGAGGCCTTGACATTCTTGGACGTATCCTCCTCTTCCGCCTTCTCAGGAAAATCCCCGCCCTGCGTGTCAATGAAGATTAGTGGCTCGGACGTCTCATCGTTGGCCTCTACCTCGTAGGGTAGATCCTTAAGCAGTCGGTCCCTGACCGCATCCGCTGCGAGCAGTTTCGATTCGTAGAGCTCGTCTGAGGGGAAGCGCATGATCTTCTCGTGCATGCGGTACTGAGTCGTCAGCATTCTCTTGATCGAGGGTCCATGGAGAGACAAGAGCCTGTCGAACAAGGTCGTCTCTAGGGTGGCTCCCTTGCGCAGCTTCTCGGCGCCGTCCTCCGCCTTTATCGGCTTCGTCTTGGAGTTAAGCGACTTGATGGTGGGCGGCAGCTGGAGGTGATCGCCCGCGCAGACGGCCTTCTTGGCCGACAGCAGCGGGACCCAGCACTGCGCCTCGAGGGCCTGGCTCGCCTCATCAATGATTACCACATCAAAGTCCTCGTTCCGAAGCTGATACCCGCCGGCGCCGTGCAGCGTGGCAAGAACCACCTTGCTTCCCCTGACCAGGCTGGTGATGCAGCCTCTCTCCCGCTCACGGTACTCCTTGCGCAGCTCCTTGAGGTCGGCGTAGATAGCCTTGCGCTCCCTGCCGCTCTTTGTCTTTTTGATTGACGCTTGCTTTGCGTCCATCTCGCTGCGAACATCCCTGACGATCTGGCCAGCCTCGGAGGTCCGCGTCAGGACGTCTAGGGAGAGGTTCAGGACGGACGGGAGGAGGCGTGCCGGGTGGCCGAGGCGGACGATGGGCACCTTGTGCGGCGCCAAGCGCTCGACGATGTTATCCACGGATATGTTAGAGGGGCCGCAGACCAGAACGCGTAGGCCTCGCCTGGTCATCTGGAGGATCAGTTCGATGAGCGTGTGCGTCTTGCCGGTGCCGGGCGGCCCATGGATCAGCGCAATCTCTCTGGAGGCGAGGGCGAACCTAATGGCGTCCTTTTGCGAGTCGTTCAGCGTAGGGTCGATCCAGTCCAGCTGGCCGACATCAGGATCGGAAGAGAGGTCCTCTGGGACGGGTGATGGACTTGACAGGCCAAATAGTGTCCTCATGAACAGTGAGTGCTCCGACTCGCCCATGGCCTGCAGTTTCTCCATCGTCTGGTTCATCCTGTCACCAACTCCTGATTAGTGGAGAGCCTTCCTCGTCCTCCTCCTCGCATCTTCATAATGGCCCATGCTCTGGTTTTCTTCTTCTCTCCTCTTCCTGTCTCTCCCACTCACCTCTTAAAGGTAACATCATCAGCCACCTTGACACACCAGACCCTCCCCCCCAGTCCACCACCCTCGTCTCCTTCCCCATCCAGCGCGACCCCAATATCCTCCCTCCTCACCCTAGTGACAACCCCCTTGGCCCCTTTCCTCTCCAGCTCCTTCACCTCACGCTTCTTGGCGCTGCCCGCCGGCTGCTCGCTGACCAGAACAATGTCACCCGTCCTGATCCCGTGCTCAGGCAGCTCGAAGCCTCCGCCACCACCTGAGGAGGGGGACGAAGACACAGCTGGGTCCGGTGCGAGCTCGATGACAGTCTTACCACCGAGGCCGGTGCGGCGCGAGGACACGACTAGGTTGGTGAGGGCGACGCCGGCACGCTGGAGCGAGGACGGGGCGTGGGCTGAGATGAGGGTCGACGTCTCCGCGATCTCGGAGGCCTGCTCGGCAGCAAGGAGGGCGAGCTGCGTGGCGGCGAAGGAGGGGATGTCGACGGCATCGAGCTTGTGTGCCATCGTTTCTTTGATGAGGAAGTAGCCGGGGTGTTTGCGTCTGAAGTCGGCTGGAGAAAAAAAAGAACTTGTGAAAGTGTCGCCGAATGAACCAGTCTAGAAAGGTTAATTCAGTGCCATGAAGGAGGTATGTTAGTCCTCAGTGGTTGTTGTCATGAATTGTGTAAGTGAGTGAGTCAAGTTCACAATCTTGATGTGTGCAATGCGTGTGTGCGTAGCGAGGATACTGAAGCAAGCCTGGGCAAAAAAAAAAAAGAAGAAAAATAGAGGGGTAGTTTGGTTCATGACAAGCTTGACAAGAAGTACAATCTACCAAGGGTGCACCACATGTACACAATTACAGTCACACAAATTTTGCGTAGAATTATAGTTGGCGAATCTGAGATATGAGAAGCCTCCCTTGACCAAATTCCAACATAGTTTCCTGTATAAGATGAAAGGCAAACAAACATAAGGTTAAAGTGGCATCGCCAGGCTTGTAAGATGACGCAACTCGGCGCCTCTTTTCTAGTCCAAATACGCTGGCCCCTCCACGGTATTGCCTCTTCGGAGAATTGATCAAGCTGCTATACAATGTAAATCACTGCAGCTTGCTCGACTCGCTAATATTTTAAAAGATTTTCTTTTTTTTTCTTTTCTTTTCACATACGTAATTTGACTGAACTGCGCAACTGCAAAACTATGAACGATGTAGTCATCCAATGTCCGTCCATGATATCTCCAAGGGAAAGACAAAACAAGATACAAAAGAAATAAAAACATATACCGCGTCATGAACCCAGCAATGCTCCGACCAGGCGCCATGATAGCCAATGTCCGCTACACCGAAACAGACTGATGAATCGCTAAAGCCTCTTGACAATGCAGAGATGAGGGAACCAAGAAACATCTACACAACTTATGCTCAATCAAACAACCACAATCCGGTCGAGTGACCGAGCTACATATCATTCTCGACCATACCCAATACATCCAGCTCCGTCTTCACCATCCGCTCAAACTCGTCACGGTCGATGCCCGCCGTCCGTGACAGTAGGAACAGGCTTCGGATGCTCCTCGACACGTGCTGCTTGACGCCAAACTCGTTCTGCTCCTGCCGCCCGGCTTCCTGCTCCAGCTTGAGCACAGTATCGCTCCCCTTGGAGCTAGCACTGGATGCGGGACGCGGGTGTGCGAGTGCCGCCGTGCGCTCCTCATCCTCCTGCGAACGGGCGCTGGGCGTGGGGGCGAGCGTCCATCCGCCATTGGACCCGTCTGTCTCCTCGCCGCCTGCGGCCGAACCTGAGGAGTGGTCGGCGGGGTGCTGGAGGCCAAGCGGCGGTGCGGGGGCGGCGGTCGAGACCCTGTGCTGTTCTGCCATGTGGGCCTCGTCTGGATCGTGGCTGTCCATTGCAGGCTGCACGCTGTCGTACTGAGAGTAATATGCGTCGTCCTCCTCATCGTCTGGGACACTCTTGCGGGTCGCTTCCGGCTGATACTGCTGACCTGATGAGACAGGCGCAGGAGACCGCCCGACCTGTGGTGTTCGTGCCGGTGTGGCGTCGTATCGAGCCCAGTAGTCATCGTCATCATCATCGTCGTCGTCGTAGCTGTTATTCTTGTTGCTGCTGCCTTCTGCGATTTGCGGTGCAGGGTGGGCATCCGTGTTGGGCGCCTGCAGTGTAGATATCTTGTCTGTATTGGATCCTCTCTCCTGAAACGCCCTCTCCGCCTCGGGGATGCTCGGCTGCCCCTGGAAAGAGGCAAACGGGCTCGACTTCTCCGGCACGCTGACCTCACCAACCCTCCAGCCGTCACCGCCGCCAGCCTCGTCGTTGACGCACCAGACAAGCCTGAACAGCAGGTCAAATTCCTCCATCACGACCAGGGCCTGCAGCGTCTCCTCGTCTAGCCGCCTGTACTGCGTCCGCGCGTCGTATTCCCAGTCGACCTCGACCTCGCCCGAAACGGGGTGCGGCTCGAGGCGGTCGCTCCGAGCTACCTCGGCCAGGCGCGACTCGGCGCCCTTGTCGTAGGTCAGGAGCCGCAGCCATGGCTCGTTGCTTGTCGAGGAGAGGAGCTGCACGCGCTGGCGCAGGATGGGCGATAGGAGGCGGAGGATGGCGGGTGCGGGCTGCGAGGAAAGGGAAGCTGTAGGTAGGGAGGGGAGGAGGGGCGTGAGGATGTCCCTTAAGTTGGGCGGCCAGATAGTAGAGGACATTTTGTCGCTGTTGTTATGGGGTTGTTGTCGTCTCAGGGCTTTTGGTAGCCTTCGTACTTGAGGTAGGAAGAAGGAAGGAAAGCAGGCTTGCTTGGGGTTTGGCTGCTCGAGTGTTATGTGCCAGTGCAAGTTGTCACATGCCAGTGATGACAAGACAGAATGAAATACCAGAAAATTCCTCGTCTCGACTCAGGTCAAGAACAAGAGAACGACTTGTATAGTTCGACTGAGAAGGATGAAGGCAGCAAGAAGAAAAGAGAGGGAGAAGAGAGAGAAAAAGAAGGTAAGGTAAGGGCGAGTATCACGAGCTCATGAAGTGTGTCAAGCGATACGGTTAAGTCAACCACTGGGTAGCCTCAAACTCGCAGCCTGGGCTGCGACGGAGAAATGGAAGAAGGCACTGCATCAGATGCGCTTGTAACCCTAGGACAACATGCTATGGGAGTTCTCGCCCTGGCCCCCAGGCCCTGACCTCATCTATCCATGCTGTAAATGTTCCACATTGGATACTTCTATCGTTCAATTGGCTCGGACAGATGGAACTAGCGGGTAGCAGGGGGGCTATCCCTGTAGGATACCCCCCGCTACGCTAGTACCGTAGCACCTGCCACCGCACTATGGTACCTCTGCTTTGTCAACTCCTTGATGAACGTCGAAGGAGGAGGCTGATGGATTATCCCCCGAGATTTTGTCCACTTTTCCTCAACCTCACGAAACCCGAATTCCCACTTGTGCGGCACCGAAGACATACTATGTATGCTTAGATGGTGAGGGATATCAAGACGGCCCTCCTGTGCCCCACGGCCAGCACGGACGTTCCTCTCGCTATCATTTGGAGGCTGTGGCCGGAGGACAGGTCTACTCGGTGACTTTCCTGGGCCCCCTTTTCAAGCCCGGGAATCCGTCGACCAGGCTGCCTCTCGAGACATCTATCTATCCGACTGGATTGTTGAAACTTAAACGATGCGTTACGATCCGAACACACCGCGCGCGCACATATCCTGGGTTTTAAAAATGAAAGGATCCCTAAGATGGGATCTCCAGGACACAGCGCCCTCGTTGTTTTGCATCAGTCAGCCACTGAAGAAATCCTTGTCCGTATCCCAAAGCAGTAATAATGCGATGGTGACCTGCGATGCAACCAGAACCAGTCGAGCTTGGCTGATCCGCCCCTTGGGTCTTCCTCCAAAAGGCAGGTGGCCTTGGGACCCAGATCGTTCGAGAAGATGACCCGGCGGCTTTGCGAAGAAAGAAAAGCAAGAGTCGTGTGTTCCTGCGGGGTCCGCGAGCTCATGATGGTCACTCTGCTCGGCGCACTGCCGAATAACCTGTGTTACTGACCCTCCTTCTGGGAGGGCGAGGTAGGGTGACACTGCAGCCGGCTCCCGGCGGTTCGAGAGGCTCTCGAAAAAATCTTCGGAAATGCGATGACCACGAATTGGGCAACTGCGTACCCGATAATGTGGCTCAGCGGGAGATGTTCGTCGTGCATATCTCACCGAAGCTTATCTAATAGATGATATTCAGCGTTCATTCCTAACAGAGATCCTCGGGCTTTATTTTGATGTCCCCATTATTGCAATGCCTTTGAATAATATTCCTGCATGACACGGTGCTGAAATCAACAAATCATAGCAGGTGTACCTATCATGACCGGCAAATTGCAGAATGCCCATCCGGAAGCTTAGGTATGTTTGAAAGTGTCAGGCCCAACGGCTCCTGGAACTCGGCAACGACCCTTGAGAGCAGAAGAGGGCGCAGTAGAGGAGATGCCCATGTCATAGCCAAAACCAATGTAGTAGTATTGATGTGAACGGACCATAGCCGGTACCAAAAGTACCTCCGGAGCGGCATCCAGGCTGCTCACTCGTATCCCGAACGCCTCCCTATTGGGAAAAAACCAAACACCACACATTTCCATTCCCTTCACCGCAGAACTCCTTTACCCGATTTCCCATATTCCCAGTGCTGACCAATCGTGTACTTTCATGTGCTCTTGACCTAGCACTTGATCGAGACGGCAGAGAACTCCAGACTATTGCAGTCGTTGTTGCTGACCTTGTACGACTTGCCAGTGCAGTCGCTGTTGGCCCACAGCTTGGCGGTACAGCCGCTATCAAGAGGTCTTAGCATATGCGCCAGAGAAACGTTGAAGTCTGGATGGTGGGGGGGGGGGGGGGACGGGGGGAGAAGGCAGAGGAAAAGGCATACTTGTTGATGGAGATGTAAGAGCCAATGTCGGTGACAGGCCAGCACTGAGATGTGGTGCCGCTACCCTGCCAGTTGAAGGTCTGTACCACTCCGCCCTGGCAGGTCGTGCCGGTGTAAACCTCGACCTGGCCCTCATTCTCGCCGCGAGTGTCGACGGCAGCGGGAGAAGCAGCGGCGAGGGCGCCGAGGGCAAGGACGACGAGAGTCTTGCCAAACATTTTGAATATGATTTTGTGTTACGGCGGTGTAAAGAGACGATGATGCGAGGAACTGATGCTGACGTTGGTGGGTAAAAGTATTTGTTTATGTGCGGTCTGATACTGATTGCGGATTGTAAATTAGTTGGTTGTTGTTGAGAATGTTGACGATGATGCAGACGAGAAAGACTTGGACAAGAAGCTCAGAGGACGCTTTATATACATGTCTTTAATTTTGCCCATGCAGAATGTTAACTTGGTTGCTTGACTTCCTACCATACTTGCTCAGCCTCGTTACTTTACCTCTAATAATAAGGATAGGAATCATGTTTTCGACCTCATATGCAACCTCATGCCGTTCCCGACCTGGGTAAGCCGTTGTTGGTATGAAGAAGCGACCTACTGGCCATCCTCCAATCACGCAAAGAACGAAGGGAAACACTCAACAACACCCTGCTTTCATAGCCTTTCGACCGACTTTCACGGCCATGGCTCCACCAAACTCTGGCGGCGCGGCCGGCCCTTGTCAACTCTTCATGGAAAGAAGGGCAAGGGTGCCGACACGCGTCTGCATCGAATCAATGTTTGCACAGACATTTCCAGTTGTATTCCCTTTGTATGTTCCGAAATAGCTGCCTTTGGGGGTGATGGTGATGACGATGATGACGATGATACGGGCCGTTCCAGAGCCGAACAGTTGGTCGTAATTATATGCTATGTTAATAGGTGAATGTCATGATTCGGCCCAGCTTCCCGTGGCATAGGATTTAGGCTTGCATGCTGTAATTTATTTGGTCGGGCTGCCACAATCCAAGACGCTGTGCTAATTCTCGATTGGTGACCCTCTCCTTCCTACTGCTGCTTCTCGATAACTGACGTGGAGTGGACTGACATACGTCCCAAGTTGAGCCTTTCTCACCAACCCAACATCGCCAGTATCGACTTGAATCACTTGCGCAGGCACACAAAAGCTGGTCGATGCTTGAGCTGTTGGAAAACGAAAGAAATTTCCTTAACGACATTGTTCATCCTAGATTGACGCGGCCCACCGGCCAGTTCCGAGATCACTATTATTATGTAGTCCGTTGGTGGATGAATGGATCATAACCCATGCACCAACGTGCAGTTATGAAGTTAGACATGCGTAACATCGTGATTCGGCCGCGATCTCATTGCGGGCCTAAAGGACCCATTATTCGGACTTGAAACAATCCCGCTTATTGATAAGCGAACCTAAAAGAAAATATTACATGGACAATAGGTTGTCGAGGGGACATGCTGATAGTGAAGGTTGACGCAGACCCCAAATTGTTGATGATATGTGACTCAATATTAGCCTTACTCAGGAGATGAAACTGAGTGTTCGTATTTAGACACCTATGATAGATCCCTTCTGTTCTCTTTACTTGCAAGCGAAAAAGTATCACAGGAAGTCTGCCATGTAGAATGATAGGAATGAATAATTACGACAGGAACTCAGTGCTGATTATGAAAGGGCTATTACTCGCATAAGCTTCATCTTTCTGACATGAAGCAGCACAGTAACGAGACTCTTTCCAAAATACCTGAGAGATGACAAGCCAAAGACTGCGTACGGCCTTGAAGATGCCCATCTTATCAGATAGATCATGAATGCACTAATTTATAGTCTTGGGGCCGGCCACCCTCGGATATTGAAACCACAAGACAAGCATTTCACAACGCTGATGTCTATAATAGCTTTGAAATTAAGTAAAGCATCAGGAC
Organism: Cryphonectria parasitica EP155; assembly: GCF_011745365.1. Taxonomy (NCBI): domain Eukaryota; kingdom Fungi; phylum Ascomycota; class Sordariomycetes; order Diaporthales; family Cryphonectriaceae; genus Cryphonectria; species Cryphonectria parasitica. The sequence goes on along the minus strand of NW_024468910.1, from coordinate 3,898,136 downwards.
TGCTGTGGTGTTCACCATGTTCCTGCTCCGTCTCTTGGATAAGCTCTTAAAAAGCCTATTCATTTTCTATGATCTATACTGGACAGCCCTTGCCATTCCTTTTGCAGACCCCAGGGATCATCAAAGGAGTATTCAAAGATTGTAAACGAGTTGGGAGCACGGGCGGCCCCGAATCTAAACGTCGCCAGCCTTATATTCTGGATTTGTCACCAGGACAGACGACCTGAGAGTTACACGAACTGCTGAGAGCTGTCTTCAAGGGCGAATCAATACAATATGAGGATGGTCGAGAGACAAGTGCTTTCATTTTAAAATTCCTGGTGCTGACAGACTGGAAAAGGGCATGGCTCTATCAAACTCAGCTACGACAAAGGCGTCTTCGAAGTGGTCATGGAGACCTGATGTTGGTGGTGCTTTTGAGTGGCGATGGATATGGCCGCCAAGGTGTTCAGGCTTGATCCTCAGCAGAAGTCAGGCTTTTGGTGAACCCTCAGACTTGCCAGGGAAATCGAAAGACGCAAGTCGTCGGCTTTGTATAGTTCGACACAGCAGACAATGCACGAGACACCCTGCCTAAAAGGGTTTGACGAAAAACGTCGCCTCAGAGAACTCGATGGAGAGTGGCTTCGGAAGGGTAGAGCCATCCAGCCACAATAGTTCCATGTCAGGGCTTCTCTTTGGGCATCTTGGGAATATGTGTCCTTGAGGCTATCAATAGAATATTCTTGCAGAAGGATGTTTCTTTTCACAGAATGGCTTACGTTTTGCAGAGTCGTGCGTGTTATAAGAAAGTTCCGACCGCCTCTCACCAACGTGTCTACATCGTAGGTCAGGCAGGGAGAATGACAATGGTGCGCTGGAGGGCCCGGGACTTGGAAAGCAGAACTACTCATAGTCAGAAGTAGCCATGATTTCAATTTCATATTTAGTACCCAAGAACTTTGTTTCGACTAGATAATACAGAACCGAGTATTATATTTCAGCTGCTCTATGACATGTGGTCTTGTTTTTGTCCCCAATGAGCATCGGTACATTGCACAGTAGTATTCGGATTGCGTTGATCAGGTGCAGGGGTGAGGCATTCTACTGATGTCACTCGCGATAAGCCGCGATAAGATTTTCGGTCAACGACTTCCTCCTGAAGGGACTAAAGCAATCGATGTTCCCAACCACTTCTTTCGAGAATTGCTACGCATGTCACTACTGTCTTTGATAAAACAGCATGGCATGAATAATTGCTTCAAAAGACTGTCTGCCGTCTCTACTCTGCGCCTCTCTTTATCCACAGCCTGATCTGCTTTCGTGACCAAAGGACGTCGAGAACATCGCTCCCTTGGCCTTTGCGCCGGAATTTGCCAAGGTCTCAAAACACATTGTGTTGACTTAGGTGCATGTCTCCCAAAGGAGAGCAGCTCAAAGATGAGGTATACTACGTGGAACAACTTTCGCGACGATGAAATTGTGCTAAAATTTGGCGGCAGGGTTCTCGGCTTCAGGTTGTCGTGGCTGGAGCAACGGCCGGCATGATCTCGCGGTGAGCCATCCCCTTCTGATGCACATATTCTGCCACCTTCTGATATCAAGACCAAGCTATTCTGACAAGGCGTATTTTGATCCAGTTTCATCATTGCCCCCCTCGATGTCGTCAAGATTCGCCTCCAACTGCAATCCCACTCCCTCTCGGACCCGCTCTCCCACCCCTACGCTCGCGGCGGGCCCATCTACAAAGGCACCATCCCAACCATAAAGACCATCCTCGCGACAGAGGGCCTCACTGGCCTGTGGAAGGGCAATGTCCCCGCCGAGCTGATGTACATCTCCTACTCGGCGATCCAGTTCACCACCTACCGCTCGACGACCCAGCTCCTTCAGCACCTCCAGGAGCAGCACGGCGTCAAGATTCCCGGCGCCGCAGAGACGTTCATCGCCGGTGCGTCGGCTGGCGCGGTCGGCACTGCCGCCACGTACCCGCTCGACCTCCTCCGGACGCGCTTCGCGGCGCAGGGCAATGATGACAGGGTCTACACCTCGCTGCGGCGCGCCATCGCGACGATACGGCGCGACGAGGGCGCGAGGGGCTTCTTTCGGGGTCTCAGCCCTGCGCTGAGCCAAATAGTGCCCTTCATGGGGGCCTTCTTCTCCGTGTACGAGGCATTGCGCACCCCTCTGTCACAGCTCAGCCTGCCTTTTGCCGGCGGCGAGGCGGTGGCGGGGACCCTGGCCAGCATCATTGCAAAAACAGGCGTGTTCCCGCTGGATACGGTGCGCAAGAGAATCCAAGTGCAAGGACCGACGAGGAGCAGATACGTGCACAAAAACATACCCGACTATAGCCGATTAGGGACTGTCGGGACCATACGAACGATACTGAGGACAGAGGGCATGAGAGGTCTGTACAGAGGCCTGACGGTCAGTCTCTTCAAGGCGGCGCCGGCGAGTGCCATCACCGTCTGGACTTATGAGCGGGTGCTCAAGGCGCTGATTAGCCTGGAGGGGACAAACAACGACAAAAAGGTCTTGTGAGTTATGCATACATGGCGTTGTTAAAAAGCGCACGGGCATTGCGCACTACCATCATAGATTTTAGAATTTAAGACAAGCAATGAGGTTCCGCATGACTACTTAGACTTCGAACGTTATAGCGATCAAAGTGTGTAATGTGAGAGTGTAAATATTAAACCCCCCTCCCTCCTCTCGGGAGCGTAGAGAAAGAAAGTCAGGTGTGAAAGAATTATTGGGATTATCCCAACCATGAGACGTGATGGGTGATGAGAATAGTCAGCTTTAATCCTCTCCTCTTTTCTATTCGGCCAACTGAGAGCACTCTTCTCTCAGCATGCCAAAAGAAATCTGATCCAGGCTCTTCCCATTTTTCCAGACTGCCTTCCTCCTCACACCCTCCTGCGTGAACCCAGCCTTCGCCAACACCTTGGTACTTCCCACATTGCCCTCAAATGCACTGGCCTCGAGCCTCAGCGTCTCGGGAAACGTCTGAAAGGCCCACGCCACAAACCCCTTCAAGGCCTCCGTCATGTAGCCCTGGCCCCGGTGCTCCTTGCCAAGCCAGTAGCCGATCTCCATGGTGCGGGCCTCGACGTCCGCGAACGGCTTGAGTCCGATGCCGCCAATGAAGTGGCCATCGGAGCGCCGGCAGAGGGCGTAGTTAATGAGGACGTTGGTGGGCGGATCTGTACGCGTGGACGGCTTGGTGGCCTTCAGGCCTATGTTGGTGATGAAGGACTCGCCGTCGGCTAGCGAGTAAGGGGAGGGGAAGGTGTTGCGCATCCATCTCGCGATTTCTAGATCATTGGCTTGGCGTGATGACTCCGGGCAGTCAGAGAGGTGATAGGGCCGGATGAGGACCCTGGAGAGGGAAACGATGGGCGCAGGGATGGGTGTGTCAGGCGTTTCTGTGGTTGTTGCCGCCATTTTTGTGGTGTGAGAGTCAATAACCTTGCCTCAGGTTCTGGGAGGCTTCTGTCTAGGGGGTTGTCTTGTCTATTCTTTCTATTCTTTCTTTTCTTTTTTAGTTTTGATAGTAGGAATGGAAGGAAATTTCAAGTTCAGTGACGAGGTATTGCACACAAGTCAGAAAAAGGTGCTGTTGATATTTATCACATAGGTGAAGGGAAACTACTGAAGTCGAGGTGAGTCACTCCGGGTACTTTGCTCAGTAAGCATCCAAGGTACCCAGCCCCTCGGGAATCCTTCAGAATACATCAGGCCATGCAGTGTATTGGTACTTTAAACTTTGCTGCATGCGCCATTGAGCATGAAGTTCAATGTTCCAGCAGGCACCAAAAGAAAGCTCAAGAAGCACAATAGATATCAGAAGTCCTGCTTCGTGTGGTCTTGACAGCTCATGATCAAAATAAGGAGCGTGGGCAATATATATTCATGATGGATTCCATCCTCTATTAGTAGATACTATTTGACAGCACCCACGCTGACTTTCCGTTGCCTTTTCCTCCACCCCTCTCTCAAAAGACTTTCTTGAGTCGTGGATCAACAGACAATACTTACGTGATTGCTCTTCTAATACATACACAGATAAATGTATATGAAATTTTTCATGTCAGTTCATGTGCATACAAGTATTTGACCATAGACATCGTGTTGGAAGAATCAAGATGATTTGTAAAGTTGAGTGACTTGACCTGCAACTGGGGCTACAGTAGCATCTGGAGGTGAGGACCCCTGGAGCCACTACAATAATACTACGTACAGCATGTAACATAGTACAACTGTACAGTAGCACGAGTAGGGACAATGAATTGGAGGCCCTGTAGCTCCCCCCCAGCACAGTGGGTCGTCTGTTTCAATTCCTCCCCTTCATTGGAGCGCTCAAAATAATCCTTGCTATTTTGAGAGCTACTCGGTCGGTGCCGCGCAACTGGCAGGGAAAATGTGTCGTGGCCTCAAGTCAGTCAGCCTCACGCGCATCAAACATTTACTGGATATTACCATCTCTTACAATTTTCCTTTTTCTTTTTTTCTTTCTTGCTTCTGCTTTCCAACCGAGTCCAAACATTGACTGGCTCGCTGCTTTTGGGTGGTGTATCTTTATCTTCAGGATACAATTTCCGTTCCGTTCCTTGCCACTGTTCTGCTGTCGAACCCCGAGACCGCAGTGCAACCTATCCTAACGGGTGACCCTGCGCAAACTATCCGGCCTATCGTCTGCAGCTGCGCTTCTCTGCCGACAACATCCTATCTTCCTCAAGATGCCAGCCAAGTCTCGTTTCACGAGGCTTGATGCCTTCACAAAGACTGTCGAGGATGCTCGTGTCAGGACAACGTCGGGTGGCATCGTGACCATTGTCTCCTTGATCGTCGTGTTGTACCTGGCATGGGGCGAGTGGGCAGACTACAGGCGGACAGTGATACATCCCGAGCTGATAGTAGACAAGGGAAGAGGTATGACTTCTCCTGTTTAGAGGACTCCGATGCCATCCCTCCTTGCCACAAAGGCCTGCTGCCGGAGTGCTAACGGATTGTGCGAACGAATTCCTACAGGCGAGCGAATGGAGATCCACCTCAACGTGACCTTTCCCAAGATACCTTGCGAGCTCTTGACCCTCGACGTGATGGACGTGTCCGGCGAGCAGCAACACGGCGTGCAGCATGGCGTGAGCAAGGTGCGCCTCCGGCCCGAGTCGGAGGGCGGCGGCGTCATCGACATCAAGGCCCTGACGCTCCACGACGACGGCGAGTCGGCCAAGCACCTAGACCCGGACTACTGCGGCGAGTGCTACGGCGCGAAGGCCCCCAACAACGCCGAGAAGCCCGGGTGCTGCAACACGTGCGACGAGGTGCGCGAGGCGTACGCGCAGGCGTCCTGGGCGTTTGGCCGCGGCGAGAACGTCGAGCAGTGCACGCGCGAGCACTACGCCGAGCGGCTGGACGAGCAGCGCCACGAGGGGTGCCGCATCGAGGGCAGCCTGCGCGTGAACAAGGTGGTGGGCAACTTCCACCTCGCCCCGGGCAGGAGCTTCAGCAACGGCAACATGCACGTCCACGACCTCAAGAACTACTGGGACACGCCCGTCGCCGGCGGCCACTCCTTCTCCCACATCGTCCACCACCTGAGCTTCGGGCCCCAGCTGCCCGAGGAGCTCGGCAGGAAGCTCGGCACCAAGACCATGCCCTGGAACAGCCACCACATGAACCCCCTCGACGGCACCGAGCAGAAGACGGACGACCCCAACTACAACTACATGTACTTTGTCAAGATCGTGCCTACATCCTACTTGCCGCTCGGCTGGGAGAAGAAGTACCGCGATATGGTTGCCGACCACAATGCCGCCCTGGGCACTTTCGGACAGGGTGAGGATGGTAGCATCGAGACGCATCAGTACTCCGTGACGAGCCACAAGCGGAGCTTGTCCGGCGGTGATGATTCTGCCGAGGGCCACGCTGAACGTCTCCATTCCAAAGGCGGCATCCCGGGCGTGTTCTTCTCATACGTAAGTGGTTTTCTTCTTTTTTTCTTTGGAACTCGTGAATGTCATTGAATCTCGAGCTAACAGCCCTTGCAGGACATCTCCCCAATGAAGGTTATCAACCGCGAAGAGCCGGCCAAGTCGTTTGCCGGCTTCCTAACGGGTCTCTGTGCCGTGCTTGGCGGTACGCTCACTGTTGCTGCGGCGGTGGATCGATTCATGTTCGAGGGCGCCACGAGGTTGAAAAAGATGAGGTCGAAGGACCTGTAGAGATGGGAAGGGGAAGGGGAAGGGAAAATAAGATGAGGTTGTGAAACATGGGCTGGTGATACTAGAGTACCTCCTTTGTTGTCCCTCTGAATCCCTCTCTATCTCTCTTTCTATTTCTGTGTGTGTCTCTCTGTCTTTTCCTCTCTTTCTTTTTTTGCATGGTCTAGGGAGTTCCGGAAAGGTCGTTTCTGGAAGATAAATATTTTCCAATCTTTTGCTTCGAAACGAGCTGCAAGATAGAGCAGCTTGGGAACACTATCCTATATTCCTTCTTCACTGATGTGCATGTGTCCTGTGCGTGGTGGTGCAACGTCTCTCGGACACGCGGTCACGTTGCGCGAGCTGTTGTGAAAGGGGCATACTAATAGTCTATTCCGGCAAGAACAACAATCTCTTTGCATCCTGGACGAGAGGACATGAAGCTTGCGTGTTATATGACGGCGTCTCACGAGCCTTGGCCTGGCTATAGCGCCCAATGTTGTACTGGGGGCATCCTCCCGGCCTTCACCGAGAGGAAGAACAGATCTGCCGAGTCCAGAGTGGATATTGTGGCATACAACCCCCCCCCCCCACCCCTCCTCTCATTATCGCCCACAAGACCGGGTTGACGGACGCCCGCCCGCGACCACCTAGGAGAGAAAATCTGCGAGCGCCCTGAGCCCCCCTTACTCAAGTACCTTTTAGAATGCCCATAGCCTCACTTACACAAGAAAGAAAGAAAAGGCCTTGAACAAAAAAGTCATGGTAAGAGAGCAAGGAGACTGCTTCATTCAAAGTCCGAAGCCTTGTCTGCGATGGCTCTTCCCTTTCCAGGCTTGGGTTGTCGTGTGTGCATGATTGTATGCAGGAGGAACAAACACTACGTACTTTCATGATCACACGCGAGAAAAATTGCCCTCGTTGGGCAAAGTGCGAATCGCCCTCATTTAAGCCTAATTTCCGCGTGGGGATGTCGGCCCCGGGCCGGGTGTCGTGCTTGTGGGCGGGTCTCAGTTTTTGTCTCTGAAAGCCCAACAACTCTCTCTCCCTCTTTTCTTCCCTCTTGCTTTCTTTGCGCGTCACCGTGTTGTGAAATCTCCGGACCCGGGAGATGAATGCCTCTTTCGGATGGAGTCAGCGCTGGGCATTGGAATCAGTTACGTGAGCGAATGAAGGGATGAATGTATGAATGAATGAATGGGTGAGTGACTGGTATTCAAGGGTTCTCGCGATACCTGGACAATAGTAGATGAAAACTGGATTTGTGTGATACAGAGGATAACAAAGCCAAGAACTGTTTTAATATCGCATCGCATACCTTTGCAAGTCGTCGGCTCCTAATAATATGAACTCCACGTTGCTCGTTCAACGCAGATGGAATTTACCGCAACCGAGGCCCTCGCGAGGCTGACACAGCAGCAAGTCTCTCACTCTCTTTTCGCGTTTCTTTTTTTCTTCCTTTCCCTCTTCTGTATCATCTTTTCTTTCTTCTTGAGACCGTTGAGTAAAAGCGGGGGTGATCTGCCGGGTTGTAACTTGTGAAGTTCTTGCTGGGCGGAAATGGAACATGGAATCTGGGTCCAGAGCTACCAGACTTATTAGCCCTGGATCCTCGAACGGAGATCGCGGGCCCGCCAGGCCTTTCCAAACCTGTCTTTTGAAGATAGTCGCGCCGTGTTTCTTCTTTCCTTCTTCCTTGGGATAAGACGAATGGAGTGCGGAGTACAGGAGGAACAGAATGCATGAACATGATGCATATGCGAGATCTCAGGGTTGCTTGGGAGGCCTTCGATCCAGCCTCTTGTAGGCCTGGCCAGGAAGGCGATCTCAATACGGCGGCCCTGGGAGAACCTGACGCGGGCCGTGGGATTTTCTCACTCACTCAAGGCCAAAGCCCTTGCCTTTGGAGCTAGTCAGTGACGTGACAAACCAGTCGATCCGACGTTCTAGGTTCTAGAACATCTAGTTCGGACGCTGGCGCGAGTCGTAGGCAGCGCACCGATTGGCGATCGCTTGCCCATCAGCGGCCAAGTGGGCAGACCTCGTATCACGTTGGACGGACGAGACGACGACTGACCTTGTTGGAGGTTTGTTGTTGAAAAGGTCTGGATGCACCTTTGTTCATGCGGATAGGCAGCACCGTTGGCCTCGAGAATAACCTTTGTTTGAAATTCCAGTGCTCGTAATGCAATGCACTTATGATCGATCTCCTCAAGAGGAGATAACCTTTTTTGATTTTTGGTCGCATCGTGTGCTCATTTCGCGGCGGGGGGGGGGGACGAAGGAGCATGCCTGTGCGTGTCCCGATCCTGCGCCATTAATCTGGGGAAATGCACTTAGGTAGGTCCACCTGGGGCAGGCCTGGTGTGTGTGTGTGTTCATCATTGGAGGCGTGAAAAACGTTTCTTTTTTGTATGTGGTATGTGGCTGAATGTCTTTGGTAATCGTGCAACATCGATTGGAATTGCCCTCGTGAACGATTTGGCTCACTGTGACCCGCCTCTCCCCCCCAGGTTCTGTGGCACCATGGTTGGATTGCGTACATACATAATAATACTTTGTAGTTACAAGAGAAAGGGGGCAGACCACATGGAGAAACTTTGTAGCCTTGATCCCTGCTTCACAGTCCTCGTAGCGAAGGGGACCCCTTGCAAAATATTCCATTTTTATGCTGTCGCCCCTGTGACCAGGCCTCCTTTAGTCTAGCTCGTGCAGGCTGGGCGCCGATCCGCTCACGGTACAACGTCCCCAGAGCTTCAGGGGGGGGGGGGGAAGGAGGTACACGAGCTTGGCCTCGTGACACAGCAGAAAGTCAGGTATCCCCTACTCCTTGCACCCTGTCAAGACAGGGCACTTCTATAGTACACTCTTCTGCTCTGTGGTTTGTAGTACATGGTTAGTCCTGTAGGGTCCTCTTCTCTCAATTGACCCCAAATTGATTGATTCGTCTCCTGGTTTTCCTTATGCTTCCTACCAGCAGCGCCATCCTTTCCCGGCCTTTTTCTTTTTTGTTCTTCTTCTTCCTCCTCCTCCTCCTCCTTCCCTCCCTCTTACTCACCTACCTGCCATCCAGCTGTGTGCGGTCCTGAGCTGGTAGGCGTGAGTTGGAGCTCCAGCGTCCCAGTCCCCCAACCCCTCGTCCCTTCAGAAGCCGGCCTGCAAGCTGACGGACAGACAATTGTTTCGGGTTGACTCTTGTCATCACGGTGGTACGGGGTTCCTGCTGAGATTAAGTGGCCACGGAGGTGGCATCATCGCCAAGTCAAAACGTCAATCGACGTCTCAAAACGTTTGCTCCACGGCCTGGGGCAATTCCTCCGTTCATTTTCTTGACGTCCATCCTTCCAACGGAGTCCCCTTCTCTCTCAGGGTCACACTCGTTTCTCCTCCTTTCTGAAGCAACAGTTTACGGAAATACTGGACCCTTGCATTCATTTTAGGCAGGATTCTACGGCCGACCCCAACCTCTCTCCCGTATGACGACTGCGACAGGCGGGGAAACACTCCAACCCAAAAAAAGCCCTCCGCTCGCTGTTACTACTGTTCCAGGGTTTCAATCAAGGAAGCCGTCAAACCCGTTGCATATCCCCTCTAGACGTCAATAGCCACACACGATCACCGACCGAATTCACTCGTCCATTCAATCGTCCAGACATTGACCAAAGACGCCAATAACGAAACGAACCGGAATAGTCACACCCATTTCTCTCTCGTTTCCTGTGTCGAGCGAAAAACATCTCCCGCTCCTCCCCATCGTTTCCTGTTTATTCACGACGGTCCCTACCGCACGCGAGGGGTTTACGAACGTTGTTCATGCGCCACCCGTTCTCCCTCCTCGACGACTTTCTGTTACATTGCGATTCGTCATCTTCTTTGAGAAGCTGATCCGCCGACGTCTTTTTCCAGAGTCTCAGCTGTCTTCTGACCATCGAATACGCTTCGCGCCGAGCCTAGGCTGTTAGCCGTCCCGACTTCTGGAACATTTCCTTTCCAAGACAACTTTCTTGCGCATTCATTCCTCGAGAGCGGCATACCCGCCGACGACGTCATCTGCGCGTGTCGTCGACCAATCTACGCGAGAGTTTCGCGTCATCGACTAAAGTGGTTTCGAAGAGAACGATCGTCGATGAATTAAGCTGGTCATCATGGCGGCTCCAACACGACCCCCCCTCCTCGAGCTGCGCACCGACTCGCAGGCATCGATACCGCGCCCGATGAAGTCGCCACGGCTACACGTGGCGGGCGAAATCCCGCCAGAGCTGTCGCCCCTCGATGCGTTCGCCCTGCAGAGCCGGCTGCTGGCCAAGAAGCTGGAGGAGAGCGCCAAAGCTGGAAAGAGGATGAGCCGGCTGCCTCCGCTGACGACGGAGAGCCCACTTATTGTACAGGGTAGGTCAGAATATTTTCGGTCCATGTCGCAGGAGTCCGCATCTGAGGCCGGGGAGCAGCACTCGGCTGGACCCGCGATGAGACCAGAGGTGGAGGAGTCGCCCATCCGACCACAGTCCATGCACCCTCGAATGAGCCACATCCCCCCTACGCCAGACGCTTCGCTCCCACCCTTACCGACGCCCAACTCTTTTGAGCAGATGAGAGGTCGGACCCTGGCCCCCCTGAGCGACAGGAGCAGCTATTTTGGAGCACGACGGGAGCACTCGCCTTCGTCCCTTAGCAGCGTTAGCATCGATGCGAAGCTGGCTGAAGATGATGCGCAGTCGGTCAAGTCGGTACGGCAGGAGCTCCTTGACACGCCGTCAATACCTTCAGGCCAGGCCCTTACCAGCCCAAGAAATCGGAGATCCCAGGAGTCGCTCGCCCCGCCGACAACCGTCTTTCCCAAGAGGACCTCCAGCATCATGTCACAGCCGGTGAACTCTGCGGCGGCTGCTGTAGATGATTCCCTCGGCTCGTCGTTTCACTCCTCGCAAGGGTCGCGAAAGATGTCTACGAGCAGCGCGGGTGTCTTTTCGCCTCACCAGCAACGATCTCCCTCCGTCAGCTCCAACATTTCCGAACTGCCCCGTCCAGCTTTCAACTTCTCGAGGCCGATGAGCCGAGCAGGAACGCCAGGTCCAGCAACCCCAGGACTGGAGGCACGATTCGACCCACCAGTCCGACAACCATCATCGGACAGCCATTCTTCTCTCTTTGCCGCCGACGATGTTCACACGCCGATCAGCATGAACAGCGAGGGCTTTCCCGACCTGCTGGAGGAAGCTCGAGCAGGCGCCCCCGCCCCCTCTTATATATACTCCAAGTATTCTCTACCACGAGGCAAGATGCTCTCGCGACACTCGATAGAACGGGGCCAGCCAGGTGCAACGCTGATGTGGGATCATACCCACCCAAACAATACCCAGCCTACTCCTTTTAGCGGTCAGGCGCCACCATCTCCTCCAACACGACCGTCGAGTTCTGGAGGACGACAGACAGAAGAGCCGGGAAGGCCCTCTGGTGAATCGAGCTTAAGTGTGCCACGTCCGAGCACGCAGCCATCGCCTGGCAGCAGCCAACCACCAGCGGGCGAAGACCGAGCCTCTGAGGACGCCACGAGGGGCCGCAGCAGCCAAGAACGGCCTGCGACGGCGACTACGAGCGATGCTAGTACTATTAAGGCCCGATCTCAGCACTCTACGGCTGCTACCATGGCTGAGATGTCCGCGGATGAACACGTGGACAAAGCTGTAGCTCTGCACGAGGACGGCAAGTTTAACGAATCAACATACCACCTGCGCTATGCTGCCAAGCAAGGCCACCCTACCGGCATGCTGCTGTACGCACTCGCCTGTCGACACGGTTGGGGTATGCGGCCCAACCAAGAAGAGGGTGTGCGGTGGCTGCGCATGGCCGCCGACTCTGCGGGTACCGAGATCGCGGAGGATGAGGACAAGGCCAAGCAGGGGCAACATGTCGACAAGCCTGAGCAAAAGAAGCGAAAGGCCCAGTTGGCCTTGAGCATCTATGAGCTGGGCGCGAGCTACATGAATGGGTGGGGAATTGAGCAAGACAAACCACTTGCTCTGCGGTGCTATGAGATCGCCGGAAGTGAGTTGAAGATCTTTTTCTTTTCTTCTTCCTTCTCCTGATCATGTCTGGGTATAAGAACTTGAGGCTAATCAACGTTGTGCAGGCTGGGGCGATGTGGACGCGCTCGCTGAGGCTGGGTTCTGCTACGCCAAGGGCGTTGGCTGTAAGAAGAATCTCAAGAAGTCGGCCAAACTGTACCGAATGGCTGAGGCCAAGGGAATGAACATGATCGGTCAAAGCTGGTGAGTTCAATCTGCCATCCAAAGTGTCTGCTGTGGATCTTGAGCTATGGTGTTAACGGACATGTCATGTGCAGGATCCACAAGGCAAAATACGACGACAGTGACGACGATGACAAGAAGAGCACTAAGAGCTCCAAGTCCGTACGGTCTAAGTCGAAATCTCGGCATTTCCTGGGACTGAACAAGACCCGATCCAACACCGCCGCCAGTTCATAACCACCTTTTTCTTTTACTATGTCTACTTCTTCCTGATACCTCTTTTCCTTTGGATCCTCCAACCCTTCACGATGACGACTACCTTTTTTTTTTCCTCTTCCATTACCCGGGGTTGGGAGTTTTCTTTTGAATCAGTCTTTGTTTGGGCTTTTCGGTGAAGAACCAGCATTTATTTCTTCTTCGGTTTCTTCTCCTCGCTCATGAGCATTACGAATCATCTTCTACCGCAGCATTTGCATTTTCAGCCAAAATTTGGCTCACAACCCGTTTTGAAGATACCGCAACGGCATAGCGGGGCCTGCCCGATTTACTTCGATCGTTCATCTTTCTTTCCTTTCTTTTTCCCTTCCTCGTTGTTGGACTTTAGTTCAGACGGCAGGTCAACGATGAACTGTTTCTAGGGGATCGCATTTTGTTTTTTGATCATTCAAATCTTCTTCTGAGCCGTATCCTTCCTGAGGGATGGATATCGAGCTGTCTTGGGCAACTTTGCGCGTTGAGGAAAACCTGAGGAATTGTTCCGATTTCAGAAGGCGCGATAGGAAAGTTTGGGGGAAAGGGAGGAAAGGTATGGGAAGATGGACAGCTTTATGCTGGCATTCAGGAGGAAAGAGAAGAAAAAAAGAGCTACAATATTGTACATAAAATCTTCAGCATTTTGCCTTTGGTCCTCCTTCTCTCGTGGGGCCCCAGGATGTCACAGCTTCTCTGTTTGCTGTTTTCTTTCTCTTCTTTTTTTTATTTTGTTTTATATTCCCCAACGAAGCTTCGAAAGCGAATTAATTTCTGATCTGCAAAAAGGCTGATCATTTATCAACAAGAGGGCCTTATCCATGTATCCAGGCGTGACTAGGTTGTGAGTGTAGCTGTGTGTCTGTCGTGGAGAGCACAGATTGAGAGGGTGTTTGAAAGCTGGTAGATGCTGGGCCAGCTGCAGCTAAGAGCGCTCTGAGTGTTATCCATTGTGGAGGAGAGGGGGAATTCTCTGACTTTATTCTATCCCTCCGTCTTCTTTTCCTTCTGCATGACATATGTGCGCCCGAACAATGATCCAAAGGCTCATGAACTCAATCTCTCTGCTGGTGAAGCTTTGCCCAGCTGTCGTATCACCATGACCACTGACCACAGGCATGTGAAAGTGGAGTCTGCTTATTGATTTAGCCCAAGCCGCACCACACCAAGGCTGAGGTAAAATAAAAAACGGGGGTTCGGGGCGGGAAGAACCCCTGGTGGTGCACACTGCATCACGCAACGTCATACCATGACCAACCAAACCCATCTCAATTAATCTCCTTGTGCCCAGGAGCAGCAGGCTCTCTCCTCTGCAGCTTTTGAGCAGCCCAGGGAAGCTTTTGCTGTGTATTTTTGTTTCAACTTTTTAGCGCATTCCGCGCGATTTATTACGACACCCCTTTCGTCAATTCTCTGCCAGCTTATTTACCTTGTCTGCCCGTCTGTTATACCCTTGGCTGCTGATTTCCAGGGTCGTCGTCACTGCTCGTCACTGTTGCTTTGCTTTCAGCTATTCATCCTGTTCCTCAAAGCCCATCTGTTTCAATCCAGGAACACAAGCACGAAGAGAACAGCGCGGTTCCACCGAACCATATTCCACTGTTACCACCACAGAGCTCTTAACTTGCTTCTCTGGTCCAAAAGGTGTTTTTTTGCACCACCGGGAACACGGCTCGCTCGCTCCCTCCCTCCCGGACACTACGCTAGCTCCTTAGAAGCATCTTGTTTTCCCGTCGCTCCTCTTCGTCATTCATTCCCCTCGTCGCATCTCTCCTGTTTCTCCCACACAACCTCATGCAACCAGTCAGCCGGGAGCAGCTCAACCGCAACCGCTACCTCCGCGCCACTTCTTTTGAGGGCAAGTCAGAGCTGGGAGACAGCTTCCGGACCGCTGTGGGCGACAGCTTCCCGTCGCGCAGCAGCAGCAACAGCAGCAGCAGCCGCCGAAGGGAAAAGGAGGACAGCAACAACAACCACAACAGCGATAATATAGACACCATGGCGGACCCCGCCGGCCATGACATCGACAGTACAGGTGAGACATTTTCTTCTTCGCCCAGGACGGCCATCGCGGACACCCCTCAAACCGAGCCAGACGCGGATGGGTGCTCAAGCTCCAGCAGCCCGCCCACGCACCCGGCCTTCTTCTCCCCGCCCAAAGCTGCCGTGGCGACGATGTTGTTGTCGTCATCATCATCATCGGCAACGGGTGGGACGGCAGGTTGGGGTGGACGAGGTGGTGGTGGAAGGAAACGAGAGAAAAGAAGCCAGGGCAAGGAGAACGTCTGCCTTAACCCCATGGCAGCGTCGTTCTCGCCTTTGAGCTGCCCGCGTGCCGTGTTGTCATTACCACAGAAGTCGCCGGCTGCACAGCAGACTGGTGGGTCTGTGATGCTGGGCAGCTTCGTTGGCGACGGCTGTGCTGATGGCGCCCGCGGTGACGATTGTCGTGGTAGGGAGATGGAGAAGGAAGTGCTGGGAAATGTTGACACCAATTTTGTAGCTGTGCCTCCGAGTGAGAAAATCAATGGGGAGGATCAGGTGGTACGTTTTTTTCCAGCGCTGAATATTTGATTACAGATAGTCCAACAGGCTGTCGTATTATTATCCTTGACTGACCTTTTGCGCGGTACAGAGCATCGCCAGTATTCCGAAATCGCTCCCCACGAGTAAGAAAAATAACATGCGCAAGTCGAAGAAGGCAAATGGTCTGAATGGTGGTGAGATCAATGGACATGCAGGCGAAAAGGCTCCGGCTGAACCAATCTCGTACGCTGAGGCTGTCAAGGAGGATCCGGCGGATGTCGAGAAGAGAGAGGATATAGAGGCCGAAAGGGGGCAGCAGGAGGAAACGGCTCCTTCAGCACCACAGGGCTCAGAAGAGGAGAACGGGGCCGCCCCAGGCACAGCTGCTGGAGACAAGACGTTCGCGGACGCGCTGAAAGAAGAACCCCCAGAGCACACATCTGGCGGATCGAAAGAAAAGAGCAAGTCCCAGGAGAACAGCTCTGGCAGACATACTTCGGACCGGTCTCCCAGCCAGGCTTCTACCTCTGTGGAATATCCCGACATCGGACCGGACGCAGATGACGGAGAGGCAGCGCAGCGGCAGAAAGACAAGGAGGCCGCACCTGAGGTCTTTGGCACACGGTGGGCGCCGCTCAAGGTACCCATTAAGCGACGGTTCCAGACGGCAGCCGTACTGATGCACTGCCTGTGCATTGGTCTGTCATTATCCATCTTCTTCGGCTTGTGTGCGAATCCTTTTCTGTGGCCTATCAGTAAGTTGACTGAAGAACATTCCCAGTAACTTTTCTCGTTATTTGATGTCATACTGAGAATATTTGGTTTGCGACGCAGTCATCATCTATCTCGTCTCGATGCTGTTCGCGACCGATGCCACCGACGGCAGGCTGAGGAAGCGCAGGGAATGGGTCCGCAGGCTTCCTCTCTGGACGTACTTTGCCGAGTATTTCCCCGCAAAGTTGCACAAGACGCATGATCTCCAGCCAACTCGCAAATATATCCTAGGCTACCATCCTCACGGGATCATCTCGCACGGCGCCTGGGCGGCGTTCGCGACGGACGCCCTAGGGTTCTCCGATAAGTTCCCTGGCATCACCAACAGCCTGTGCACGCTCGACTCCAACTTCAACCTGCCCCTGTACCGCGAGTACGTCTTCGCCATGGGCCTGTCTTCCGTCAGCAAGGAGTCTATCAAGAACCTCCTCACCCACGGCGGGCCTAACAACGAGGGCATGGGCCGTGCCGTCACCATCGTCGTCGGCGGGGCACGCGAGTCCCTCGAGGCTCAGCCCAACACCATGCGTCTCATCATCAACGAGCGCAAGGGCTTCATCAAGATCGCCCTGCAGACCGGCGCGGACCTGGTCCCTGTGCTCGCTTTTGGCGAGAACGACCTTTACGACCAGCTGGACCCGCACAAGCACCCCTGGCTGCACGGCCTGCAGCGCTACTTCCTCAAGGCCTGGAAGTTCACCGTCCCTCTGCTCCACGGCCGCGGCATCTTCAACTACGACGTCGGCCTGATGCCCTACCGGCGGCCCATGAACATCGTCGTTGGCAAGCCCATCCCCGTCATGCAACAGGCCAACCCGGACAACAGCGAGGTCAACCGCCTGCACGATCTCTATACCGAGGAGCTCCAGACGATCTGGGAGCGCTACAAGGATGAGTTTGCCAGCCATCGTAAGGAGGAGATGCAGTTCGTCGGTTAAGGTCACCGTCCACCCCCTCACCAGCCTCCTCTTCAAGGGACGGAGCACCCAGATGTCGCATGAGAGTGCTGCAATGAGGGAAAGGGGTTGGGTCAAACCTAGTCATTCTGGCTCGAAGCCAAGTTGAGGAGAGGAAAGAAGGAAGTTCGGAAAAGGGGGAAGAAAAAAAGAAAAAAACAGAAGGAAAGAAGGTCAGTGTGATCTTGAAGGGGGGGAGTAAGGGGTGCCTGAAGTGAGCAGGAAAGGCTCAAGCTTGTGCATTCTAGAAATAAGCGACAGCCAACTTGTGTTTCTACTACATTTGTATGCGGTTGGCCGGAGGTCTATTATTTGTTTATTTTCTTCTCTTTTCTTTCTCTCTTCATCCTTTTGGGAGGTTTATTCGCTGCGCATATTCATCAGCAGAGAGGATTGGCTTGATTGGCTTCCAACAGTAGACTGGCATATTTCTTGGGAGGGTGGGGGCTAGAGTGTTTTGAAATTACTATATAAGATGCTTGTTTAGACGCCAGGAAAACATTCTTTGCACCGTACTCAATAAGACAATGAATGTACCATGTTGTCTCCTCTATTGTGTCCAAAATTGGGCAGCCAGCCACAATCTAAGACCCGCCCCCCTCCCCTTCCTCCCAAGCAACCTCCACAATTCCAAAGACACACGTCCCGTAAATATGATTCAATCTAATTAGAAGTCTATCTTGCATGCGTTCTAATTGATTACTGACTACTTATATAGTGGCTTTGATCCGCTGGCGCCGCCACCACCACCCTCTCCAGTCTTACCCTTCTCCTCAAAGATCGTCTTGAAAATCTTGTCCAGCTTCGGCATCACGACCTCGCGGTTCTGATAAATCTGGTAATGGCACACGATCCGCCCGCTGTCGAGGTACAGGCCCTGCTCCTGGCCCAGCTCGGTTATCCGGTCGTCCGTACACCGGGCATCCTTGAGGTCGAGCCAGACCATGTTGGTGTGCACGGGGTAGACCACCTTCCCGCCCAGGTCGGTCCACATCTTCTGGACTGTCTGGGCCGCCTCGTGGCTCTTCTTGAGAAGGCCGCCCTCGCCGCTGGGGCCCGCGCCGAAGGTCTCGTCGACGGCGACGCGGGCTGCGGCTGAGATGACGCCGGCCTGGCGCAGGCCGCCGCCGAGGGACTTGCGCACCCACCTGGCGCGCTGGATGACGTCCTTGGCGCCGACCAGGATACTCCCGATCGGGGCGCCCAGGCCTTTGGAGAAGCACAGGGTCACCGTGTCGAAGCAGGCCGAAAAGTCCTGCAGGCTGCCCGCGCCCGAGGCGGCAGCCTCCCACAGCCGGGCGCCGTCGCAGTGCATCAGGACGCCGTGCTCACGCGCCCAGGCGGAGATGCGCTGCACCTCGGACAGGGGCATCAGCATGCCGTTGAGCGTGTTCTCGAGGGAGATGACGCGGGTGGGGCAGTAGTGCACGTTGTCGACGATGTGGGCGTGCTCCTGGATCTCCTCCAAGGTCAGGTAGACGCCATTCGAGGGGCGGACGCACTCGAGCTGCGCGCCAGAGAGGGATGCGACACTGTGCGTGTTGCTGTGCGTCAGTTTTGCTGCCCTGGTTGGTGGGATTCTCCTCCGTTCTGTCTCTCTCTCACACTTCACTCTGTCTCGGATGGGGACTTACCCTCCGGCTTCATATTTCACAATGTGAGAACGGTAGTCACACAGCACACCATGAGGCGGCTGGGCCAGCAGGGCCCTCAGGGCAACCTGGTTGCCCATTGTACCCGAGAGCATGAGGAGACCTGCCTCCTTGCCCGTGAGTGAGGCGCAGTGGGCCTCGAGGTCGAGGGTGGTCTGGTCCTCCTCGCGCACATCGTCCAGCAGGGTAGTGTTGATGATGGCATTCAGCATAGACTGCGTCGGCGTCGTCTGCGTATCACCTGAGGAAAAGGCATATCATATCAGCGGCTTTGGTCGTCGATCATTCTCGTTTGGAGGAGGGAGGAGAGCAAAGGGCAACTCACTCCTCAGGTCGACGCCAGCTGCGCCTTGGTAACCGATCCATGCATTCTCCTTTGCGGCTGGCATCTTGACACTATGGGCTCCGGCGGCAGATGAGGTGGCAGCAGACGAGGAGTAACAGGAGAGCGAAGTGGCAGGCCAATATATCCTCTGCGACAAGGCATGATGAGGCCCAGCGACCTTTGTGATCTCCCTGCAGAGATAGCGTGCCGTTGTCGGACCAGGCATCGGCATGCAGCGGGATAAAGAAACCATGACCGACACTCGTCCAGATTCTGACCCCTTTCGCAGACCTTGGATGTCACCCGCCGTGGTACTCAAACGTAACAATTTTCCAATCGTCTCGGGAGAGGAGACGAAGGATCTTGCTTGGCCTCTGGAATCAACCACCACCACACGCACGTACTGGTCTCAGGGTTAGGACATTCATTCTCTTGCTGTGAGTGCTTTGTCATCGTTAGGAAGCCAACCTCACAAACAACGCACGTCCATGGCGAGATGTCTGACTTTCGTTCGCTTAGGAACGGATCTTTGTCTCTATTAAGACCAAAAGGACACGAGCCAGACACGTCAGAGTGATCAGCCTGCCTGTCCTAGGTCCTCCCCATCATCAATGCAGCCGGTTGCGCCTCCTGTCATCCGCGCCCTATCTCTTCTTCCCTTTTGTGAATACAAGACCCGGTCCGAGCGTCAATACTATACAGCGGGCGCATTTCAACTCTCAAAATTCCGTGGTGTATGCCTGGCCGGTCTCGTGGGCGAATCGCAGCAGGAGGCGATCCGACCGGGCCGGGTGGCCGGAAGCTTGCCTCGAGTTCGACACCTGCTCAGCCGTATACGCACAGCACACCAATATGCTTATCGAGAGAATACGCCTGTCCAGAGCATCGTGTGCTCGCAAGTCGAGGCGCTGTTGTATAATGATACAGTGCCGGAGCAGGTATCATCTCGTGGCCACTGTGGATCGATGGCAACGTCACGTCACGATGGTTGAGAGCTTCAGGATCCGAACCGGATCTCTGGGCAAGTCCAAAGCCAAACCTGAAATGTATGTGTCCGTGCTGTAAATATTAAGACCTTTACTGGTCCAGGGACCTGAAAAGTTGAGACTTGTTCAGAATTATTTGCAAGTCGACCACGCCTGTGGTGCTTCCGCTGCAGGGGCAGACATTTGAACACTGAGTTCAGTGGAACGGTCCGTTGGTCGTTGACTTGCTCCTTCCTCAGATGGTAAATCTAGTGTGACGCATCAAAGAGTATCAATGTCATAAGGAAAGACCCAGTGCTCTCTTTCCGCTTCCCTTACAAGGGAAGGAAGCCACTAAGACGGTGTCATGCATGTCGTCGAGGCCTCATTCCAAAGCTGGAACTCTACGGCTCCCTCTGGTGAGACCAGGTCAGCAAGGCAGGCTCGGTGATGCAGTTAACAACATCTCACTGGCTGCCATTTCGTCATCCATCAATCATTTTGTTGATACTGTCCGAATGAGCAAGTCGCTCGAACCTCGGTCTCACTTGGCTATTCCCTTCTGTCACCTTCCAGTCATTTGATTCTCCTCTGAGCTACTGCAAATCAATGCTAGACCGACTACTAGGTTTTCTGGAGTCATGGGAATGAGACTGCGTCCCCGAGTCCTCGAGGTCAGCCGGGCAGCCAAGCTATTGACTGTACCCTTGACACTCCTCTTCCTTCTCCTGCTCCTTGGTCACCGACGCCACAGCAGGCCCACTCACAAGATGTCCATATCCGCTTCTTCAGTAGCCACAGAACTCGCCGCTGCAATCTCCTCAACGAAACGGCTGTGCTCTACCGACATCTCGCAGCCTCAATTCGCCACGGCGGTGTGTCGAGAGCACGGCTTGGAGGTCTTTGACAGGAAGCCAGTGCCGAAGCCGGGGCTGGGCAGCGGCAAGCGGAAGATATACGATTTGTTTATCGTGAACAACGAATTCGACTGGCTGGAAATCCACCTCAATACCACTTACGACTTCGTGGATTACTTCGTGGTCGCCGAGAGCCCCAGGACAGCAACGGGCCTGGACAAGTCTTTGCTTGTGAGGGACAGCTGGGACAAGCTTAAGCCCTATCACGACAAGATCATCTACCATAAGCTCGAGGACCCGCCGGTCTTCGACCCGAGACTGTCGTTGGGGGAGGACCTCGAGGGCGTCCAGCGCGACGCCTTGTTCACACGGGTCTTTCCCCGCCTCACCGGCGCCCAGGCACCGACAGAAGGCGACATCCTGCTCGCGTCGGACGTCGACGAGATCGTGCGCCCGGAGGCGCTCATTGTCCTGCGTGCTTGCACGGTACCCCAGCGCCTAACGCTGCGGTGCGCGTCCTACTTCTATAGCTTTCAGTTTCGACACCGCGATGTCCACTGGCCCCACCCGCAGGCAACTACGTTTCAAGGATTCGACGGCACGATCTTGCCCCGCGATCTACGATCCGGTGAGGGTACTAGGTGGAGATTCCTAGCCTCCCTGCGGCGGTCGCCTGTGGAGGGAGACCTGTGGAATGCCGGGTGGCACTGCTCGTCATGCTTCTCAACGGTGGATGCGCTGCTCAGGGACATGGACTCGTTGACACATATGCGCCTGGATGACCCTGAGTACCGCGACCGGGAAAGGATCATCGATCGGGTGAGAAAAGGCCAGGACCTTTGGGATCGCAGGGAAAAGGTCTTTGATAGGATTGAGAACAACACAGACGTGCCGGCGTCGTTGTTGGGCGCTGACAGGCGGCGTTGGCGGTATTTAGTAGATAGAAATGGGGAGTCGGCTGGATTTATGGATTTCCCCTGATGGTGATGGATACATATACCCATTCTGATTGATATGGTCTGGTATCAAGGCCATTGTCTTCTTCTTCATTATTCTTTTTCTTCCTTTTAATTCATCAATTCTACTTGGACTTGTGGCTTCTTACAATGGAGAACAAAACAGGTCACCAGGCATGATACAAGTCATCTATTACTCGTGAGGTTGATAATGAGAGTCAGCGTGCAGAAGACGATGAGAAAGCACCAGAATAGCGCACGAGACAGAAGACACACTGTGCACCTGCCGGGAAACATCTAGCGATTCTGACAAGCTCTTCATAGAGTATACCTTTTTCATAAACACGGTAACACACTCTCTTCCTCCCGCTCCTCCTCCATGAAGCAGTATTCTTGACAAACGACTGACTGAAGCTCTGGAAATTTCAAGTCCCCCTTCTCAAAACAATCTGCATCCTTCTTCCTCGCACCCTGCTTTATCAACCTCAAGTTCTCCTCAGAATACCCCAGGCTCGCTCCTTTAGCAATCAGCGAGCAGATAGACACCGGCATCCTTCTCCTTCTCCGCCAGGAAGCTCACGCTTGCATCACGAGAGTCGGTGCCGGGGATCTCGAACAGAAATTCGAGGCTGTTGCTGGACAAAGTTGGACACGCTTCCGAGTTGATAGTGATGCCGTACTCCCCAGGGTTGACAGCGACAGTGCTAAAGTATGTCAACTTGGCATTGACTGCGCTCACGCCCTTGTCCTGGTCCTGCTCACGATCCGCCTTGACAGATAGCAAATTTCCGCCAATCCTCAACGCACCCATCATGCTGGCCCACGTAGCGAAGGGGCCGTCATTGGGGGTTCCGATCTTGGCACCCTCGGGCTGCGTCATGGATGCATAGGCGCTGGCGTTGTAGCTGGCGGCGTAGACGTCGAGGCTGAGGGAAGACGTCGCCGAGCTTCCCTCGCGCGACGAAACGCCAACGCTCATGTTGCCACGGGAGACATCCGGCCATGACACCATCAGCTGGCAGTCCCAAGAGCTGGGCTTGATGGCGTCGAAGACCACGTACTGCTGGATGCGGTTGTACTTGGTTCCGTCGGACATGGAGACGGACTGGGCAACGTGGAAAGCCTTTGTGGTGCCGGCCGTGTTTTCTTGCATGACATCCGGGACAGCCTCAAGGAGCTGCCTCAGCACGGTGGGATAGTACGTTGTACAGGTGGAGGGCGCCGTGTGTGTGGGCGCGACAATTTTGGTTGTTGTGGCCGCGGTGAGGGATGAAATGACGCTGGCTAAGTCTGTGTTGCTGTCTGCTCTGGCCTTCAGCACCTCATTGGGAGTTGGAGCGGCATTGGCAAGGCCCAAGAACAGTAGGTTGAGGATGATGAGTAGAGCGTTACAATGCATCTTGAGTGATGGTAGAGAATGATGCTGTAGTTACTCGAAGGGGTTGTGCCGGTTTGCGTCCTGTCGAGAATTGAATGATGATGAGGATGAGGATGATGAATTCAGTGCCGTCTCTCTGAGCTGTGCAGTTGATGTTGATGATGTTGTTTTGTTGAGAAGACTGACCTCCAGGAGAAGCACCACCTGCGCCCTTTTCTACTTGCACAAGAGCTCATGTTGATAGCCACTTCCCTTCAAGGGCAAGAACGACTTGACCTTTTGAACGGAATGGCCAGTCTGCATCTAATGTGCCTTCCCGATAGACATTGTCACCCTGCAGGAGTAGATGAAGGTAGTTGAGACCCGACTCTTTGGAAGAGGTCTGAGACATACCTGCCAGGGACGTGAGCTGCCGAAGGTGGACTTTTTTGAGCTGAGGAAATCACGATATGCCTCCTCAATAGCATATGAAACCATTTGGTATGATGACACCATCATCAGACTTTGCAACCAAGAAAACCTACCGATGGCTGCTGGAGGTGGTGCTTCGCCAATCTGGAGTGTCACCTAGCCCCATTACACTTGCAGGCTACTGTGACTTTCCAAAGGTAAGCCTGCTTGCCTTGCACGGTCTAACAATGAATGGTCTTGTATGTTGGACCAGATATGCGCATTCCCATCCTTGGGATGCAAAAATACGGTCACCACGTTGCCTTTAGCAACGATCTGTAGCGAAACTGAGTTTCACTCATACGGACCTCTGTGCTCGCAGATATGGAAGCCCATTGGCCGCATGACCTAGGGAGTGTCCCACCATAACACAGATCGTCAAAGAGACAAAGGGGAGAAGAGAAACCCTCACATGGTTTCGTGAGACTGGTGTTGAAATGTCTTGAACTTCAAGAACAGGGCAGGGCAAAGCACCGCTGTCTGCCGTCGGAGATCGCCGGACATCATCAAAGTTGAAGATGCACACATGCTAACACCATGTTTGCCCATAGTCATGAAGAGTATGAGATGACAGACCAGGGGGAAAATGGGAGGGTCACGAACTGTTACCAGTGCAGTTGCACGTCTAAGTCAACACCAGTGTTCAACGAGAGAAGAGGGGGCTGCAACACCTTGAACAATGTGTAATCCGAAGCTGGGGGCCATCCGTGAAACCTTCCAGATGATCTGAGAGGAAGGGTTACATCCATGGCATGGCGAATCTGTACAATACACGAGAGAAAAGAGGAGGGGCGGCTCAGTGGAAAAGCCCGGCCCCACCCGGGTCCAGGGCCTTGCTCCTGAACCCTGTCTCTTTCCTCGCCCCCCCCCCCCCTTTCCTAGCTAATCCAGGCTGTTGCTTCCGTCCATCGATTTGCCGGCAAAATGGCCTTCGAATAACTGCGTCCCCCTGCAAAGGCGCTGGAGAAAGAGGAGGAGGGGGACAAGCGGGGTTCCGCTGTAGTACTGTAGGTGTGCTACCGCAGTAGATGGGGCCTTCCAGAAGCGTTGCACAGAGTTGTGATTTGCTCGATACAGGGAAGATGGAGGAAGTCGTGCAACGCTGCAGGGTCCGTTGGTGCTTGCTGCACTCGATGCTGATTAGACGAGAGGGGAGTACCACGGCTGGCCGGTTTCTCCTCTTCTTGTGGTGCTGTGCTGTGCTGGCCATCCTGTTGTCCGTCCATCCCTCCCACACTTGAGTAATGTCTCGTCTCGTGCGAGTTTTCGCCCGCGTTTGTGGTCCCGGGTTGGTCTGGCCCTGTACTTTAGCTCCGCGGCATGCCGTGGCGTATCTGAATGCGGGGAGGAGCGGACCTTGGGGACGGACTTGCCACAACAGCTTGCTTCCTCGGATTGATCAAATGGACGGAACCGCCTACTTTGCTTATATGACCATTCTATAATCCTTATCGACGACGACGACGACGGTCTATCCTCATCACGCGCCCTGTCTGTTAGTGTCTGTGTGTCTGTTTTGTCTGTCTCTTCCATTCCCAACTGAACTCATCTCTCTCAGTCCTCCTATCGTCGAGGACAGACAACCTACCCGTTGCCGGTTGTGAGTAGATAGGTCAATTGTGCTGGTATGTCAATTTCCCTCTCATACATATATGTCACTTGCTAACGACCTCAGCTTGTCACAGTCAGATCCAGGATATATACATTTACGTATATATAAGCCGCAGACTCGGCAATTTATCGCAGGCTTTACTACTATCCTTGCCAACATCCACGCCCAACTAAACGAGCGACATCATGGGTTCTCTAGACAAGTCTCAGGACGAATTCATCGTCCTGGTGACCGGCTTTGGTGTACGTTCAGAACCTCTCCCCCCCCCCCCCCCTCTCTCTCTCACTCTCTCTCACACACACACACACATCTACAGTGCCCTCCACTAACCCTCAGCCTTCTATTTAGCCCTTTAAGAACGACTTTCCACGCAACCCGAGCTGGGATATCGCTTCCTCGCTCCCCTCTTTCCTCCCTATCCTGAACGCTAAGAGCCCTCACTCTGTTCGCGACGCCGCCTCCGACCTCCCGCCTGTGCGCATCGTGGTCTACCCGGAGCCGGTGCGCGTCACGTACAGCGCCGTTCGGGCATTGATCCCCAGGCTCTGGAGGCCCGAGTTCACCGGTGTGCCGCGCATCGACTTCGTCTTGCACATAGGTATGGCCTCCATCAGGCCCCAGTACGTCCTGGAGTCCCTAGGCCACAGGGATGGCTACAGGCTGGCGGACCTCGACAACAGGCTCCCCATACAGGACCCCGCCCGGGACGACTGGCCGTGGCAGGGGATTCCGAGCCAGCTTGTCACGGAGCTGGATGTGGATGGTGTGATGGACAGGTGGGAGAAGCATCTGCCGGTGAGTCGCTGGTGGCCACGCGCACACGAGGGAGACAGGCGCAAAAGATCAATGAGAATGAGTGAGGTTGCTGACCTGACATGACGCTGCAGAACAACGAGATCCCGCTCAAGGTGTCCACTAATGCGGGCCGTTTTCTGTGCGATTACATTTACTTCAACAGTCTCGCACAGTGTTTCAAGAACAGCGAGCGGAGAAGAGTCGCGTTTCTGCATGTGCCCGCCGCGAAACCTGACCCGGCTCCCGAGTATGAAGAGCATATTGCGACGGGGAGGGAGATTGCGATACAGCTCATCAGGTCGATTGTGGAGAGCGAGCTGGCCAGAGCCTAAACCCCCCTAAGTTGACGGATTGGAGACGGAGTGCCTGATTATACAATCGCCTTCTGGCTGTATGATCTTATGTCCTTGGCAATGAGGCGGTCTTGGCATAGCATGATTAACTAGGAGATTGAAATAGTGGAGGAGCATTCGGAAAGCAGGCATGTTTTAGCATTCGGTACCAGGTCTTATATCCCTTCTAGAACTCAAGCGTCCCTTGGTGGATTATTTTGATTCCACTTGTTGCGTTGAGCGGCCACAATGTAGCCACCCCAACAAGACGGACTCATGATATTGCAATGCCTAGAACCCCAGAAGAGTGTGATCACTTGAAGTGATTGGTGCATGGGTCAGATGGGCGAGGCTATATCGCCCAGGGGGGCCGATCCAAAAAGCGCCAGCCAAACTTACCAACGGGAGGTCTGGTCTGATGGTCCATTTCCTGTCAAAGCATCGCCCTGCTTCGAAAATCCCCCCCCAAAAAAAAAACTCTTCTGCTCCCGCTCGCCGCACAAGTGTCGTGCGGGCTCAGCCACAACAACACACAACTGATCAAGACGCCGGCTGTGACCAGACACGTACGTCTCAATCGACCTCGCCCCCTAGCCCCTCGCCCCTCAGAATAACCACGTAGGCAACCGTTCCAAAAGATCAAAAACAACGCACGCGAATTATTCAGACGAAAGTTCAGTGTCGGAAGACTTTCTCATCATGGTATGGACCATATAGGCGCCTGGGGGGGGGGGTGGGGGGGAGGACCTTACGTGCAACCCCAGCGTCGACCACGCATCGAGCACTCGCCGATCACATGCCGCCACCCACGGCCTCAGAAGAATTCTTTGATGCGACTAAAGTCAGCCATCTGCTGACGCGTGGGCGACCGCAAGTAGATGGACTCGAGGCTCTCCTGACCCGGGATGCGTTGCAGAACGAAGCAGACAAACAGACCGCCCTTGGCATTCTTCTGCGGCGCCAGGCGCCGGGAGACGACGTACAGGCCGTCGTAGCGGATGCCCACGGAGGGGGCAACAGATATAGCGCCCCTCGAGCTGCGCAGGACACGGACGGGGCGGCCTGAGTTCAGGGACGTCTGGAGAGCCTGGGCGGAGCCTTTGGGGAGCTCGTCGGGGTCGGTGTTGTCCTGGCTGCCAGGACCGGAGTAGATGATGGTGTCACCGCGACTAGAAATATCGGATGAGAATCGGTAAGAGTTTCGGATGGATTAATAATAAAGGGGAATTACTTACTCCTCGTCGACGTTCTTGTAGAGGCCAGAGACCACCACGCTGTAGGCACCCGTGTGAATGTTGCCTGTGATGCCACTGATGCGGGAGCCGTGGGCGCCGTGGAAAAGGGCTACCAGCTGGTTGGGGAACCAGTCGCCAGGGGTTAGGCCGTTGTGGCCAAAGACTTTGGCCGAGCGTTTCTCGCGGAGGTAACGTCGGTCGAGCTGCGTGGTGGCATTTTTGCCGCCGTGCTTGGGAACCACACCGTGCATGATACCATTCACGCCCCAAATGGGATGGTTGGCGGGAGGTTGGCGGATGGACGCTATGGTAGGATTGGCATTGGCAGCATGTGCGGCTACCATGTTTTGAGAGTTGGACAGAACTTCGTCGTCACCGCCTTCCTCGGGGTCAACGTCGTCACTATCGACGTCGTCAGGGCCACGCTGGCCCCAGTTCTGAGCCTCATATTCCTCATAGAGAGCCTTGGCGCGTCGCTTCAAGGGCTCGGGGAAATGGAAGTCCTCTCTGTCGTAAATCATCTTCAGCAGAACGTCGATCTGAGCCTCGGTCTTATACCGCGGAGAGATCTCAAAATCGTGCTCCAAAAATGACAGAAGACGCTCGGTTCGTTGAATCCATACGTCGGTCTGGATATTGGATTCGAGGATTCTATTCAGTCTCCGGCTTTTCTGGGCGTAACGTTGGACAGCGTCCTGCCGCTCATTTTTGATCCAGTTCTTGCGCATTTCGAAGATCCTCGAGACATTGGGAATGACAATATCACCTCCAGTGTTCTCAACAGCGTTCCCATTGGAGGAGGATGGGACTGCGGATGAAGACATCTTGAAAATTGGCCAGGTAGCCTGATCAGAGAACCTGTATGTTTACTGCATACCTAAGCTTAGTTAGCTAAATAGATTTGCTTTGAGTATCGCGCGACCCTTGAGAGTGATACTCACAGCTTGTGTAAATGTCTGGCGATTCCTTGAAATTGTTATGACCCGGAATGTTTGACCCAAGGTTGAGCCTTGGTAGAGGCTGCTTACTTCCTGCGAGTCAAAGACGTAGCTGCAACCCTTGTATTGGTCGACTTGCATCAGTCTTGTCTTTGGACAAGTGCAGGGTGAGAGATACACTTGGTATGGGGCTGAGCAGAGCAGTCTGCTACTGCCCACTTTCTGAGGGCGTAATGTGTAGCTAAAACTTTGTGTTAGAAGAATATGTAGATTTCGGAAATGGGTATGTATCTTTTCGATGGATTTGTGTATCCTGTGATACAACCATTGCTGTAGGGCTGAGTGTTGCTGGATCACTGCTCACGTGTTGAGGGTGTGGTGCGTGGCTGTAGCCTATTGTTAGAAAAAAATGCATCGGTACAAGGGAATCTCCTTGAAGACATACCTTAGAATGTAAGTTGCGCAGTCAAACTAGGCCTGCTCGTATCAAGGTGTGAATTTCCTGCAGTCGCGACACGTAGTTTCACTGTGAAGTTATGACAAACACGGCTGGGTATGGTTGCATCAGGGTGCAGCTGCATCGAGGGGGGATGATGTTATTGTTTTCGACAGCCCTTGGATGAGATGGCAGTCGAGGATGATGGTTATTTAGTGTGAAAACAGGATATGTGCGCGATGATGAGTAGGGAAAAATCATGTGCACGGGTGGGTGGAATGTTCTAGCAAGAGGGCCGGTTGTTTTGGTGTGCGAGAACCGTTCCCGGTCGATGCGGGATGTGGTGTGCCTGTAGCCTGTAGCGGATAAGGTTTTGGTCAGTAGCCTTTGGCTGATGGATGGGGTGAGCTCAGCAGTCCACTGCCACAAACAGCAGGTGCTGCCCTCGGGTTTTCAAGTAGATGAGAAGGAAGGCCAACAATGTAGATGAGGAGGAGGACTCTGGAGAGGTTGTTTAAAAAAAAAAAAAAATTGAGGATGAGAGCTTTCACATGCTCTGGGGTTCAATAGCGTTGGATGGAGTGCTGATAGCTTGAATGCGGGGGTAGTTTGGGCAGAGAAGGAGGAGGACGGGGGTTGTGGTTTTCCAAAAGAGAAAGAACACAACTCCCAATCTCTAGTGTAGGAAGAAGTTGGTTTTGATCTTCTGTAATGCAGCTTCCTGAAGCTAGCAGCTTGTACACCTTAAAGAGGAACTGATAGCAAGACTCGAGGGGAGGAGGCTGGTAAGCTTTGTTGAAACAAAAGCCAGCTCATCCTCAGCAGGCAGAATACTAATATTGATGGCTCAACTGGTCTGCTGAGCATTTTTTGGTAACGAGGTCTGGTCTGTTATTACATAGGATCGTCCAGTAAAAAATAATGGTGGTGTAGGACAGAGCATAGAAAGCAAGCAGATAGGGAGGCTTTGGGAAGCTGTTGTTCGAAGCTGATATCATACAGCTCACCCAACAAGACACATTGCAAACCCTGGCAGCATTCAAGATGATGAGTACCATGCTTTCGTGGTTGTTTGTAAGAAATCTCAAAATTGTTGTTTCATTACCAGGAAGTGGTTAATACAACATAAAAGAATCTACATATTCAATTCTCGGAAACACTCCTATATCGAAAGATCGCGGGTAATCTTATCAAGCTAATACTTCCTCGACACTGCGTCATCCATGCGTACGTGATCTTTGCGTTGGTACATGTTGGGCTGGTACATGTAATCAGTAATCTGCTGAGTAACTTCTGGTTAACCTTCCCAGCAGATAATCACATAGTTTGGAAAGCATATAAATGATTGGCATGGAGGGTGTCAGCCTTATGTATATACAATCGAGCTTATTTCCCCCGATATCTACGCCTCGCTATCTTCTGTTCCTATCCTGTATTGCCTGTGTTATGCCCGTATAGATGCACCCAGATACAAGGGAAATTTGGTAGAACATATGTTCGCGACACAAGTTTGGTCGCTCAGAAAATTCATCTCTCATATCCACAAATCTCCACCACTTGCCCAGGTGAAGAAAAAAAAAAAAATTCTATCTCAAATCACCGCCAGCCAAGTCAACACCAATTTCAATTACCGCTGGTAAGCAGGTAACGGCTCCGTGGGCGGGACAGGAGGCCGCGAAGACGAGCCCGCAGCATCATTGTACGTGAACTGCGGGCCGTACTCGTCCTCCTCTGTGAGTGTCGGGGCAGATGGCTCATCTCCGTCGTCAACGGCTGCAGACAGCGGCGCACTGGGTCCCGCTGCCGTGCTGCTCCCCACGCCTGCATCGTAATCTCTCGGGAACTCAGGTGGCGCGCTCGCTTCAGCTAATAACCTCTGCCTCTCTAGCTCCTGTTTGTCGTCCATCGGGGTCGCACCTGGGGTGAGAGAGTCTGCCGCAAGGTCGTCGAGTGTCGGCGCGGAGGGCCCAGCGGCGTCACCATGCAGCGGCGGCAGGGAAGATGCGGCTAGAGTGGACGGGCCAGCACCGTCGGCATCGACTGGAAGAGCAGGGCCAGCGGTCGGTGTGGGTGGCTGCTGGTGCGGCTGGCTTGGGAGAAGCCTCTGCTCGGCCCGACGTATCCTCTCCTTTTCTGAAAGGGCACTTTCGTCTGGTAATTCTGGAGGAGGTATATAGTGCGGTGCGGACGGTTGTGGCGGTTCCCGATGTCCACCAGTCCAGTAAGGGTACTGCGTGACGGGTTCAGGCGGATATGGCGGATATTCGTGGTGATATACGTCTTCGGCGCCGTGATTTTCGTCTTCCTGGCCCCCTGCCCACTGTCCGTTTTCTGCATAGGCCCCGCTATCGTAATATTTTGTATGTGTCGTTGGTGCTGGTCCCACTGCCTTACCTCGCCTGCTGCTGTCTGTCGTTCCAACGACAACCTCAAACGAGTCAAAAATGACGCCCTTTTCGCGCTTCACAGTATCCGTGTTGACTAGGCTGCCATCGAAGGATGCAACACCCGCGTTCAGGTCTCTTGTTGATGCCGAGAGTCCACCCCCTGCGCCGACCCTCGTATGCTGTCCGATCTGTATCGCGTTCGACAACTTGCCACCGAGATCCACAATCACCTCTAATCGATACTTGAAACTAATCATCTCCCCTGGGACGCCTTTGATCGAAGGAAAAGCATTCTCGGGCACCCGAACGGACGTGTTGATGCTTGTGGTGAAAGTACCCGGATCCACGATCAATGGGCTAAACGACTGAGACAGATCTTTCCGAAACACACTGCACGACCCAGCTGATGTCAGTGAGAGACCACCCAGCCCCGTCTTTGACTTGGGATAGTATTCCTCCTTTTCTAACTTGCGCATCTCCTCTTTGGACAAATGCTTGAAAAGCGACGCGGGCGGCGCTGAGTCCACTCGCCCTTGCCGATATAAGGTGACAATGACGCCGTGCATGCTCCTGATGGGTTTCGTATGCTGGATATTGACCCTGATGGGCAGTGTGTCGCCCGGCAAACAACCTCCCTTCATGAGCTCGATGGTCGCCACGATCGTCTTCTCACCAGACGCGGCCTTCCTGCCCCCGTTCGCCGGAACGGTGCCCAAGCTGGCCACCTGGCTCAGCTCTGCCCCTCTGGAACCGTTGCTCACGGCACTGTCCCCGCTGACCTCGCTCCTCAGGTCGCTGTGTACCGGACTTCTGGGATTCTGTTGAACATCCTGACTTGCTTCCTCCGCCCCATTAGACCCGTCTGTTGATGATTCTACCGCACGCGTGGAGTCGAGATCCGAAGAGGTCTCGGCGGGGCCATTTTCGTACCCGGGGTTATTCTGTTGTCTTTCGGACACTGTAGAAGCGGTGGGTTTCTTCCTCTTGGCCTTCTTCGAGATGGGTTCGAGGTAGATGGTTCGCGGCTGAGGAGGAAGGAGAGGGCCCACGTCCACCTGTTGCACCAGGTCCACCTTTCGCTCACAGGTTGCAGTCGGACTCATAGCATTAGGCCTGGTGAGGGTAGCTGTGATGTTGTACGCTATCGTCCCTCGCTCGAACTACATACCAAGGTTATATCACGGTCAGCCCTGGACGAGCACTCACCTGCAGTTGCACAGACAGGATCGGGGATATGTTACACGAGGCAAGAAAGCAGGCTCGCCTACCTCTATGCTGCTAGGCAGCCCGTGGTCCGGAAAGACCAGCTCGAATCCAAACTCGTACTTTCCAGCGGGTAATGATCCATCTGCGCAGAGGACCTGTTCGTCCTGGAATAGTGAGGCATAGCCATTGCCGAGGAATCTGAACTGGGAAACGCCATCTGAGGCGAGATCGACGTTGCTGACGGGCTCGTTGGCAGCATTCGCGTTTTTGTAGACACGAACGGAGCCGCGCAGAGCGACGGTGAGATGAGTGACGTCGATGGCCTTGACGACAGCCAGGATAACGGCGCCCCTCACAGCATCGCCTGCACTATATTTCCGATGGGGTTCGGCGGGTCGGATGTAAAATTCGACAATGTTGCGCGTGTTTCTCGACCGGATGGGGAGGGCAAATCGGGAGAAGAACGATCGAGAGGATGGCTGGTCCTCGAGAGCGATCCGGGGGTCACCGTTGCCAGGGAGGGGGACCATCTGGCCAGCGATGTTGTTGCACACGGGGAGCCTCGCAACGAGTCAGCCTCGTCGTCCCCGCTGCCGTATTTTTTTTTCTTTTTCGAAATGCGTCTTGGTAGCTGTCCACACGGCGACCTGGGTGGTCTCGGATACCGGCCTGGGTTTGTTGTCGTCGATGAGTGTTTCTCGTGCCGAATTCCGAGACTCCCTCGAGGATGTGGGTGGCCTCCGGCTGTGACGGCAACTTATTTTGTCTGTCTTCTGAGGCAGATCGTAAAAGCTCTCACCAGAGAGAACCGAATGGGCAGCACCACCTTTGCCCACCACCCCTCCACAGGCTTCTTGGCTGCGTCCACAGCCACCCTAGGGAGACGCGACCAGGACCCAAACCAAGACCACGTCTGCGCCAGGAGCCAGGCGAGGAGGCTCCCAGATGGAGGCGCAACAGCAGATGGGCGTCGCCTTGAGAAGAGCAGCCCGCCGAGCCGGTCACTTCCTAACACCTCGGGCTCGGGGGCCGTGCTGGACGAGAAGACGGGGGTCGCTAGTAGATATCTGTCTCTCGAGTCCTGACGAGGAGGACGACTGACGGTCGGTGATCGGGAATGGAGATGGTTTGCGCGATTGCATGTGCCAAGGACAAGTTGGGGGGGAGGGGGGGGGGAGGTGGCTTGGCTTGCCAAGAAGGGATCAGAAAGACGACGGGAAGAGACGTCGCGGGTTGAGGTAGCAGCAGGGAGATAGAGAATGAATCAGGAAGCGTGGCGTATTAAGGTGGGTGTGAAACGCGCGGGTCGTCTCTTAGGGGAGTAAAGTAGTATGGCTGGCTTGCATATGAGAAGGGATAGAGGGGAGGAGGGGTCGAAACTGGGAGCGATGATGGAATGAAACACGCAATCTTGCGAGAAGAGATTAGGCCTGACCAGAGACACTAAAAAAATTGCTGTAGTATAGTAATATGAAGTTTGGCATTAGAATGATATCTTAATCCCAGACCCAGAGGTTAAGAGATGCTGTAGTGCAGAAAAGCAAGGCAAGAAGGCAGACAAGAGGCAAGAAAATAGGCTCGGGCAGACGGAGAGGTAAACCGTTGAGGAGACTTTCTTTAGGCTGGTGGCGGGCTGCTTGAACCCGTTCATAGTTAGTTACTCAGTAGCCATGTGCTCAGACATGACTGTGGTGCTGCAAGTACACACTGCTACCACGGGCTGCCGAGGAGCGCGCCTTCCCCAGAAGGATAAACTTGGCCTTAGTGTGTGGGGTATGTTTCGACACCCTTTGTGCCTTCTTATCTATGGCCCTTTTCCGTTGCCCTTTCCTGTTCACTCTCTCCAAGTTGAATTCTCATTATCTCGACACCCAACCCTCAGGACAAGATGCCTGTGTTATCAAGAGTTCCATTTCTCTCAGGCTTCTTGTATGATGATGATTCCACACCCACAAACCTCGTCACTCCAAGGGATGGTGTCATATTCTCGCTCCCCCTTCACGAGTAAGCCTAATAAATTTAGCTTCCTCCTCTCTCACCTGTGCTGGCTGGCAGGCTGACATAAGTATCACAAAGTGTGACGGGCCCCGATTTTTCCAGCCTCGTCTACAGTGGTGAGCACCTGGTTGCTAGCCTCGCTCAAAAAGACCAGTCCCCCCCATTCCCGTAGGGCTGGGGCCACTAGACGGTTGCAGCCTTGGCAAATTGCTATTTTTGTCCGTCGCGGCTCCTGACACCGTCGACGCCCACGTGTTTCCAGAGCCTTGGTATAGATTGGGTTTCACCGGCCTGGATCTCTTCACCAGCTCGGTGGCTAGAAGTGTGGTAGCTGACAGTACAGGCCCACACACAGACACATTATGGCCACCCGTCTGGGGAGTAATGCCCCACCAGATCTGCGCGGTTCACATCAGCTGATGTTTGATATCTGTATCAGCGTCTGGCTTGCTAACACTTGTTTCTGGGCCAACACAGTTGCAGGCATGTGTCACATCGACGGAATCCTGGATCTTGAAGAATATTCCTAGTGGCTGATCTTCTGACTGCTGGGGATCAATTTGGTAGTAAGGAAGGTGGGGGAAGGCGGGTTGTCATGGACGAACCATAGACTTGTAGGCGCATCCCGGAGGGCAGGCCTCGCTGTGAGAGCGCTGCTGCGGTTGCTTGTCTCTTGCGATACCATCATGCAAGGCTATGAGTGGACTGAGGGTTTGCCCTTCACCTATTTGCGAGATGCATTTTGACCCGCGGGGCTCTGGACTGTTACGGTGCGGCCGCCTAAAGTTCCTTAGTATTCTTGGGCCGTTCACTACTTGACGATGGCGGATGACGATGACGATCTGGGTGGATTTTATCTTGGACTTTCGATGAGAGGATTGGCAAGTGCCTCACCCCATGGCTCTTCTTTGTCCCTCTCGTACAGTCACCTCGTCTCAACGTGACTGACCAGCGGACAGACCAAGATGCTTCTGAATAGAGGACCGGTCAAGGTCAGTAGCATCTGCCATGGGAGGACAGAAGCATTCAATTCTCGTCGCCGTACTTTATTAAGCCGCGAATCTTGAACTAGCTGAGCCGGTCCTCTACACACCCTATTCCACTCAAAACAACAAATTCAGAGGAGTGTAAACCGTTAGACAGGCGACAGCAGACAGACATACATCCAAACACACGCTAATCTACTGCCGAGAGACCACGGAAGGAACAAGAAACCTACCGTGAACACTTCGACCCCCGAGGACAGCAGCCCACGATGTGTTTTGTCTATTACAAGGTCCACTTCTGCACCTATTGCCGGATGCAGATCTTCGAAGAGCCCAATCCCGACCGTTACGTGGCCTGCGCCAGCGCTCAAGCCACCGGCTCGGGCAAGCTCGGGGACTGTGCCGAGCAGGACATCCAGCGCATCAATATCAGGCTCTACGACGCCTGCTGCGTGACTTGTAACGCGGAAGAGCTTGGGGACCAGGACCACCACGAGGAGGGCGGAGGCGGGGGGAGTGAGGTAAGTACTTATAGTCAGGCAAGGAGGAGGAGGAGAAGGAGGAGAAGGGGGTGGGGGGACTAAGGCCTAGAGATATTTTCAAGCTGACAAGTACGAAGCGCAGGGGAAAAGGTAAGAAGAAAGACAAGGGGGGCAAGAAACACAAGCGAAAGGGCGGCAGTGCGTGCCTTGTTTCGTGATGCTCTGCGGAGATGCCGGAAATGGATATGTTGGTAAGTCGATGAACGGCACAGTCCATGGAATTGCCTTGTGTGGGCCAGCGGCGACAATAATGGTGATCAACACCATCACCAGCATCTCCATACCCGGGGGGGTAGGCACAAAGTAAAACCTTAGTAAAGAAAATTAGCCAGCGGTAGGCTGAAGTGGTAAGATCAAGTAAGCACAGTGCCAGATATCCTCAAGGAAGAGTCTATTACTGTTTGTCAAAATTCCCTTCATCGCGTGCACGGAAGAGTCCACAGATCCACCGAGATGGAGTCTAATTGGTGACGATCGCCCATGTCGCGAGACACGGATATGTGTTGCGTACGCAGCCAGCGGATCGCCGCACAGCACATTAGGGATGCCCTCTGGTCAATTGCGAGTAAATTCGGGGAAGCGCCTCAGTTGAAGATCACCCAGCAGAGGGCAGTCTTTTATCCTCCCGGCTATGCCATAATCTTCACTGCATGGAATGCATATTCATAAAATTTAGGAAAGACGGTACAAAATCTTTTCGTTTAATGCACACATTCTTTTCATGTTCATACTTTGATTGCTCGCTCTTTCTCTGTTCAGTATCCAGACAATCTTCTACTTGGCTCGTCCGTCTCATGATCATGCCACTATGTATTACGATCTAGTATTGCTGCGCGCCATGTCTGTCTGGCGTGTATCTTTTAAATATGCGCCTTCTCTGCTGATCGTCGCTCTCATAGTTTTTTTTTCTTCTTTTTTTCCCCTCATGTTTCTTTTATTTTGAGGTCCATGAAATCCACGCTGCCGGCCTGTCCCATAGTTTCACAACCTATCCAGTCCCAAAATTACCCAAAACCCTGTCCTGGTCATGCACGCTATTGTCGAGATGCTGTGCTACTTTTTTTTCCCTTTGAAACAAACGAGTAAAAGCAAAAAGAAATCTGGACCAAGTGAAGCCCAATCCTGGCGACCACAAACGCGGGCAGCGAGTGGAATGTGTGCATGGTCAATGCCCTCTCCTACTTGCTACTACTCGTGGGTAGTCCTTCACGAGGCGCGGCGCGTCTCCTCCCGCGTTTCTCGCCAGCTGAGTCTGCTCTCGCTGAAACTCCTCAAGTGCAGCGGGCGCTTGGGTGGCAGCCTTCTTCCATCCACGCTCTCAGCCCTTTCGTGCTCGTTTTCTTTATTTTCCTTGTCCACTCGGCAACCAGAGCTGAACGCAGCCTCGCCAACCTCGGAAAGAGACTCCAGGCCCCCCTAGAGCCCGAACTTCTTCTTAGGTGCCTTCTTGCTTCCGTCCTTCTGGTTGCTCATATCCTTGAGGATATCGTCAAAGGTGCTGCTTGCGTTCCGGGTATGGCTCGCACTGTTGGGCGTGGCGCTCTGCGGAGTGGGTGGGCCCCGAATCGGACTCTCATTTCTCATGTGGTTCGAGCTGCGCACGCTCCGGAGGCTGCCGGGCCCGGAGGCGCCACCACCCCCTGCACTCTGTGGTCGTGGTGTGAGGGAGTCGGAGCGCGCGTGCATCTGCGAACCATACACGCGGCTGGAGCGTCTGTCGACAGGCGTGTGTGCTGGGCTGGGAAGCATTTCCAGCCCAACAACGCCAGCGAAGCTGGAACGGTATTGCGAGCCCGTGCTTCGTCCCTGGGCAAGGCCGCTACCGGGAGCGGGAACCCGCCTCAGTGGCCCTGATGCAGGTGATCCGGGCGTAGAGCTGGCGGGTGACGCGCCGTTGCTGCTGTGGTAGCCGACTGGATCCATGTCCTCAAACACGGCGCCAGGAGGCTGGAGTGGTGAGAGGGGCGGCTCTCCTCCCGAAAAATGACCATTTGGTGGGGGTGGAAGGCCAAGCAGATCGGCATTCTCACCGTTCATCTTGGCCTCGTCCCAGAGCTTCGCGACTTCCCAGCAGTGGGACCGCTCGTACGTGCCCTCGACGGAGAACATGACCACGTCCGCAGAAAGCTCGACCTTGACAGAGCTGCCGGGGATCTGGTACCAGGCCTTCCGTGTCGCACCAGCATCTTCGATCCACGGGGCGTTGCCCATTGGTGGCTGGCAGAGGAAGTACTCGACACCCTCGGTGAACTGCAGGTCGGGTGCATCGATGACCAGGAGGGGGAGAGATTGGATCACCACATATAGGAAGAGCCAGATGCCCATGCGGTTGTCAGCCATCTCGCTCGAGTTCTTGCCTCGGGCCATATCGAAATCGAAATCCTTGAATTGTTCGAGGAAAGATGTGGCAACGCTGTCCGTATCGAAATTGTACGACTTGTGCAGGACAAGTTGAACTTCGTGCTCCTTGATCTTGCGATCGAACTTGGCACGGTCCTTCTCCTTCATCTCGTCGTACTTTGCCAACACGGATTTCATGGTTGGTACCTTGGGAATGTCGAAAGGAATTGGCGGTAGAACAGGCGGAGATGATTGGTCGAACTCTGACAACATCTTTCTCAAAGCCTTGATGTTCTGGTCGCCTTCCTTGTCGGGCACTTCTTCTGGCGCCTGGTCGATGACGCGTGGGGTCAGAGAGTCGCGGTCCACCAACAGGTCATACAAAGAACACAAGTCCGCGTACAACGCCTTTAGCACCAATCTGTTGAGGCCATTCTCCGAGAAGGGGTTCTTCTTGCTCCTAGCCTTGGGCGGCCAGCTCCCGAACAGACCCTTGTAGTAATCCTGAGTAAAGCTCTTCATCCGCGTGAAGGCGGCCTTCCACCTATTGAAACGAACGTCTCTGAACTCCGAAGAGCCCGCCACGCCAGCGAAGAGCGCCGGAAATTCGAACTCTTCTAGTCTCGAGTTCACGCTATCCTGCCGGTTGCGCAGATCTAGGTTGGCCCGCTCGAGGCGTCGCCGGACCTCTGGAGAGATGTACTGCGTCCATGGCGAGTTCAGAGAGACGATGGCCTGCCATTTGCCGACCGCGTGGGTGTATGCCTCATTGTACAGCTCCCAGCACTTCATCCGCTCGCCCAAGATGATAGCTTCGACCGTCTTCTCGCGACTATGGCGCACGTCGGCGAGGGCCAGCTGGGCCATGTAGAAACCAAAGCTCATATCAACCGCCTCGCCCCAGGTCGTCCCGTCCATGCTCATGAAGTCGAATTCCTTCAGCAGTGACGATATCTGCAGGAATGCGGAAAAGATGGTCGGGTGTGCCTTGGTCCCAACAAGCGGCTGGCCAGTCAGGAAGGCAAAGAGATTCCGCACTGCTATCAGGCGCTGCAGATCGGGCTGGCCCGCGTCACCCTGGTTGTGCGCGCGTTCATGGTGCGGCATGGGAGGCGGGATGTACAGACGGACCTCGCCTGACATGAGCTCTGGCATGGCGGGATTCTGGGGCAGACGGGTGGCGTCCTCCGCCATCAGGCTGTCGCGGCCAGTGAAGCTTGTGCTTCTTGTACGTTGATGTCTGCTGCTGTCCAATTCTCCCTGGATCAGCTCGTGGAACACTATCGAAGCTTCTATCGACTGTGCAGGAATTTTGAAGGAGGGTCCTCTTCCGCTGCCTTTAGGATAAAGATGAACAAGGATGCGTCCGTTCTCATTCCAGAGCTCGGGAACCTATACATTATCAGCACGCTTTCCAAGGATACACCGCAGACGCTCGAGAATCTCATGTTATTTACCTTGTCGCCGTTGAGTAGAAAAGAGGTGTTATAATCTGCATGGCTGTCGGCCGCCATAATCCATGCCTTGGTTGGCGACATCTTCTTCAGATCTTTCGAGACGGAACCAGACCTCGACCTCCCCCCGGGCATCCAGGTCCGCCTCAGCCTTCCGCGGCCGTCACCATCATTGGAGTTCCTTGATACTGGCCTGGGCTCCACGGGCGAGGATACAGCTCGAGAGCTGTCGAATGTCGAGGACCGAGTTGTAGGCGGGTGCGCCGAGCTGCTCCTTACACGCGGTAGTTGGGCTGGTGGTGAAGGACGCCTCTTGCCTAGCTTGGCGCGTCCGTCTTGTTGGCTGCCGGATGGCGGAGGATGGGCAGAGCTGCTCCTCCTCTCGCTGCCTCTCGACTTGGGTGGCGGTGCAGAATAAGTTGGTGATGCGTTTGGGCGAGCATATTCAAGCCCTTGGGGCATGGGTATTATGGGAGGGAGGCGGGATGGCTGTTGAGGAGCGCCACCCGCAGAGGACTGATTCCTCTGGTGCTTTTGGACGACGGCCGGCATGTTGTGGTCGTTGTCGTTATTGTTGTTGTTGTTGTTGTTGTTGTTGTAGTAGTAGTTGCCGTCTTGTTGTTGTGTCCGATGGCCGCCCGTGGCGTCAGCGGCTTCGGGGGACTCTGTGCGCTGGAAGCCAAAGTCGAAGTCGGAGACCTGTGTTGCTGGTGTGGGGGTGTTTAGTCCGAAGACTTCTGAAGAGTGGTCGCCGGCAGTGGAGAGCGAGTCGTGGGGGTTAGAGGATGTATTAGGGCTCTCTTCGAAGGAGGGCTGCTTGTGGGTCTCGATCGCCGAGGCCACAGGTTTCCTGGCAACAGGCTTCTCTCTGACTTGCACCCGAGATGTTGTTTCGTCAGCGGTCTTTGGGCGCAGACGGTCGGTCGCCGCGGCCGTGGACTTCTTCAGCGAGCCAGAAGAGCTTGTGGGCGAGAACAATGATGTTAGCACGTTCAGCTTAGACTTTCTCCTCCGTGGTCTCGTGGTGGCCTCGTCCTCCTTCACCATGCTCACAGGGTCCGACACCTTCACCGGCTGCCCCAGAGATGACTCGATGTGCTCTCTGTCCCGGAGTGAACCGGTGGCAAGCAAGTTGGTGACGGACCTGGAGGGCTTGGCAAGGACAGAGCCCTTGCTGCCCTTGGAGGAGCGGGACGACTTGCTCGACAGCATATTGAGCAGGCAAGAATCGAGGCTCAGGGCTCACTCATGAGGCAAGTTAAGGATATGTGACGACGAAGGGGAGAGAGAGGAGGATGGCCAGCTTGCCTAGTGAGCTCACTCAGTGAGAGAGAAAGGAAAAAGAGACAACAAACTAACCCAGTGGTCTGAAAGCAGAAGGCGAGAGCCCACACTGCCAGGTACTATGTATAATGGGGCCAAAATGGCACAGCACGCCCTGGCCAACTGGAGGTCAGGATGGCACTGTACGGTGACTGTTGACTGTTGGTTGTGACCCCCCTGGATCAGTCCCTGTGGGTGTGAACGTGTGAACACAAGGGACTATGCCTGATGTTGGTGGAGGAGGGGTCACTCGGTGAGACTTTGGGGCTCCAAGGTTGTGCGTATCTGGTACTCAAGCCGGGTAAACGGATTTGTGAGAAGGGGGGGGGGGGGCGCAACTCAGAATCAGTCAGGAGGCTGGAACGTGTGGTCAGGCTCGGGTTGCTCAAGAGGACCTTCAGGTGGAGAAATCATATGTGTAACAGAAAAGCGAGAAGGGCTTGAACGGACCCTTGCAAGGTATCGTGATGGGTACTGTGGTACAGTGAACGCATAGAACAGGCCGCTGCAGAGCAGGAGAAGAAGGAGGGAGGAGGAGGGAGGAGGGGGCGTCGATGTCGTCTTGTGCAGGGCTGTGGGGTTGGGAAGGATGCTGGGCCTGGTTTGCGGGAGGGGGGTCGAAGAACTGGGAGAACATCCAGAAAACTGATGTTGATCCGATCCACTCTTTCGAAAGGGCAGGAAAAGAAAAAAAGAAAAAAACAGGGCCCACTCGGATTCCACAGCAGCTGGACAGGGATGGATGGAGGCGACAAGACAAGTTCGATCAAGGCGTGCAAGGGTCAGGGCGAGTTGCAAAATAGCTCAAGAGGTAGGCAGAGAGATTTGATGGTTGAAGGTCTCGGTGGTGGATGCGCCATGGAGGACCTTGATGGGGTTTGTTTTAATGCTTCTCGGTGGATCGATCGCCTTTCGCAAATGCTATGGTATTCTGGCCTGCCCTGCTCTGCTGTCTTGGCTGAAGAACAGACGTCATATATCAGCATCAGCGTCAGAAAACTCAGATTGCGCATCAGCCTCAGCCTCAACAGAAACAAATTAGCATGAACATTAGTAGCCGCTCTAAGCCGCTCCAAGCCTGTTGATGTCTTGGTGCTGCGTGCGTGCGCGGCTGCGTGTTTATGTGGAGAGAAGAAGAAAGAAAGAGAGTGTCAAGTGCGGTGGCGGACTTTTGATTTGTGATGTGACCTGAACATGTTCTCTTTCAGGGTTCAGGCGCTGCGGCCCGTATTCGGCCAGTCGCCCAAAATCTGCTGCACGATGATGGAAGGGTACAGAGTTGACAAGCACGTTACCAGATCTGCCCCAGGACCAGCAAGGTAACTTGGCGTTGCGTGTATACTCCATTCTGTGGGGGAGCACAGCCCTGCCAAGCCCTGCATCGTGGAGCCGAGTCGGGTAGCAGGTCATAGTATAGTAGGGCAGCAGGTTGTTTGTCTGTCTGTCGGTCTTCCTGTCTTGTCATGTTGGGTTCAGTTGAAGTGAGGTGAGATGAGCGAGGTTGGTAGGTTGGTAGGCTGCGGAAATTGTCATAATTACTGAAGATCCTGTGCACTGGGACAGTACATAAGAAGATTCTCATGTCAACATGCGAAGAACTTTTGATGACGACTTTCTAGGGTCATTGTCCGCTATGGATGCGCTAGGAGAGAGGTACCGTGCGGGTAGCTACTCTAGTACCTACCCGCTAGGGGTCCAATGAGGGAATGAGATGTGGTTGCACCTGAAAGAAAGAGAAGAAGAAAATAACCTAACTTTAGGCTTACCTTTCCTTCCAGCTGGCAGGTACTATGTACCCAAAGTACCATCATGGGAAAGAGCACTTGAATTACATTTCAGGATTGGGAGGCTTTCTCTCCCTTTCTCTCCATCTTGACCCCCCTCCCACCCCCGCCCCGGGCCTCCTTTGCATCAATCCGTGAGCGGCTTCGCAAACATACATGGTATGTAGTCTCTCGTGTGCTCGTGTCGGGCCGCCTCTTGTTTCTGATTTCGAGACTTTGATACGCATCCAAGCCTTTTTTCATGCTAGCTCCGTTTTAGCAGCCCCAAAGTGCCGGTACCCACCTTGCCGCCCTACTGTCGGTTCTACCAATTGCTCAACGTTGTGCTAAAACCTAAAGGCCACGCCACCCACATGGTCTACTACAACATGGTACTATAACTTACATGGTACTGCTACTATGGCAATGTATTACTGTACTAACTCTGGACAGCAACCAACAAGAGGTGAGCTGTAGGAGGGATCATGGATGGGTCCCAGCCATTTGGGGATTTGGCTTTTGATGATGCCCCATGTTCATGCCCGTCAGCATCATCTCCACACAACCACAGGTGGTGGCGCTAATGTGTGTGCCTCAAGGACCCATTTTCCAGCCCTCTTCTACTATCTGCCTCCCAGAGGCTGTATACGAGGTCGTCGAGGTGGGTGGTGAGACAGCTCACGTCTCCGTTTTACGCAACCAGAAGCGCAAGGCCCGCGGGACGCTCGGAGGGACTACCTAGTTGCTACGGTAGGTACCTGCTAAGAATTTTTACTAATATGTTCTTCAGT
Source organism: Cryphonectria parasitica EP155 (assembly GCF_011745365.1). Taxonomy (NCBI): domain Eukaryota; kingdom Fungi; phylum Ascomycota; class Sordariomycetes; order Diaporthales; family Cryphonectriaceae; genus Cryphonectria; species Cryphonectria parasitica. Next base: position 3,854,471 of record NW_024468910.1, on the reverse strand, counting down.
GGTCCCCCGTCCTGTTCCGACTACTGAGACAGGCCAACGCTAATTATAGCATCATCCAGGCACCAGACCCATGACTCGTCCTCTCTGCAGACCCCTCTGCAAGTCATTCTACTCTTCCCGTTCCTCCGACCTCCTTTTGTGTCTCCATCGTGCCCTGAAGGGAGGACCATGTACAGACTTTACAAGCACCAACTCGAATTGCATATCGCAAATCTCGAAGGGAAAACGCGGGATAAGTTTCCCGCATCCCGTGCATCCACAAGACGCCTCCCTATATGCTGCATACGGCATCCTATACCGTGTTACCTCCCCAATACTACCTTTGCTGCAACCCCCAGTTCAGGTCGACCATCCTGCACCGGGATACACCACCATGGATGGCGTCGTCTGCACCTCGACGTGCCACATTGCAAGGTACACTACTACATTGCTACAGTATTTCCAAGCCATGCTTGGCTGATACGTACGGCGCCGTGCGCGCTCATCCTGTCTCCTGGATGATTCCGGATCCAGGTGGATAGAATCCCCACCCGAATCGGCAGATCGGAATGGGCCTGGGGAGTGTGACTTGCAGAGCACACTCTTCTCCTCGCAGCATCACCTCCTTTCCCAGCGTCATTTTTGTTTCCCTCCATCTCGCGCCGCCCGTCTCATCACCCATGTAAGGAGACCACCTTGAAAGCACAGCCAATCTTCTCGGCACGTTCGCCGAACCCTGCCAGCCCTGCCCGCGACTTACCGAAATAAACGTCGTGGGAGTTCAATTTGGCCACTTGCAGGCGTGGAGGATTCCACCGTCGTCCGGGAATCTATTCCTCCCACTTCCAAATGGCCCCGGCGAACTCGGACACATATCTCAAAAAAGACCTCTTGGCTATCTAGGGTTCTGTCCAACGTCAAGTCGATCTAAAGCAGGGGCCTCGGCGATTCTGCAAGCCACATAAGCAGGTCGGAACTTTCTTTCAGTGCGAGCGGCGTCTTCTGCTGTCCACTCCTGCGAGGCCAGCCTGGCCGGGCAAGACAAAACCCTCTCTGGTTCGTGCATGTCGCAGGGCCGGCCCGATGGCCTCGTATGTGTTGAGACAGACACCCTCATGGATGATTTAGCAGAGACCCAGATATGTATTGGCTGTCAAATCGTTTCCTGGCTCCCTGGTCCGCAGCCCTGACCTGGGTCACCCCTTCGTTGCGGTCTCTCTGCCAAACCACGTCCGACACGCGCCTCTTGGTCGAGTACATGCCCTCGCAAGCTCCTCGTCGTCTTCAGGACCTCGTCTTCCTGAGTGCGTGTTGCTTGTATATCCTCATTCGAGCTGAGGCGGTGTTTTTGGTTCTTTGATTCTCACCTGTTCGGTTAACACACATCCGATTCTACACAATGACAATTCCATGGCAACGCACAGTCACTTTAGGGCACCAGGTGACGAGAACCAAAAAAATTTACGTGATCCGCCTAGACGCAGCAGAGGGGACGGGCCCCTGCTTTCAACAAAGCCAGAGAATGCTGCTGAATCACTTGCTACTTGCTCATGCCCAGAGTGCCCGAGATCTATTGACTGTTAGCTGCTTGGGATCGGCTGCAAGGAATGAAATTCTGCGAGGCGAGCAGACTTGAAGCTAGCCCCAGAGAGTCGGCAGAGTCAGCATTTGCTCTGCCACCACAGACTGAAATCACATAGCAGCAGACGGGCGCACTCTGCGGCTGACGGGAAAGATGAGCGACCTTTCTCTTACCGTGGACGCTGACATGTGCAGCTCGCCACTAACGCAATTCACCCCAATGGCCGACGCTTTTCTCTGACGCGGCAGACATGAGCAGAAGTCTGGCGCTGCAGACATTAGCAGAGTACGACAGCAGTACCTCACGCAGAGCCTGGTGGGACTCTCCGATCTCTTATGACATCTTTCTGCGGCCGACGACCCTCGCACCCATCGTCGCGGGGTAGCTGTCGTGTCCCGTGCGAATTATGTATGCGTTGTCCATGCAGGGCAACTGTCGCTGCTTGCTAAGCCTGAGCTCAGCCTCCATCTAGTGTGCTCTGCTCGAAGTCGTGCCGCCCAGGCGGAGCTGCGTGGAGTGTCTTTATACGCAGCCGGCCACAGCAGCTCCGTCTAATAGCAACGAGCCTCGAGGATGATCGGCGAGGAATGTGCAAGTTTTGTTCCGCTGCGACGCAAGGCGGACCTGCATGCGAGGGGCACACACACGTGATGAAAACATTGTTGCACATTTTCTCGGTGTAGGAGGCTCTGCGCAGCCTTCGAGTCCTACAGGGCTTTCCAACGAATAAAAACAGCACAACTCGAGCTTCTCAGGATCGCAAGACAATGGCTCCGCCCATTCAGACTGTTGCTTCGACCTCCTTCTAAAGACCAGGAAGCCCTTCTCTACTGATCAACACGAACCATTTCCTCTTCTCTTTCAAGAATACGAGTAACAAGCACACCCTCAACACACCTATTTCAGCATCACCTACTCTCACAGGCCCTCGTGTTTTAGACTTCTGAAATCGGCCGCCCCGCAGCCTTATCTCGCCACCATGGATTCCGTAATCGATGAGATCGACCGCATCATCGGAGAGCTGGATAGCACCACTAACAGTATCCTGTTGAGCCGGAACGCTTTCAGCTCGGGGTCTCTGCCCACATATCTCGGGCCCCCGACTGCAGACGACTACAACGAATCCATCTCCGAGAACCATGAGCCAGCCCTGACTCTGTCCACGACCGATGTGTCTTCCTGGGATTCTGGGCTACACCAGCATGGCTCCGATGCGACGCAGCCCAAGACCAATTTTAAGGCCTTGAGAGCGCCACAAGTCGATCTGCAATACATCGGAGAGGCACCTGAGATCTTTGTCGAAGGACCGCCGGCACGCCCGCCTGATCTTACTCAGGAGGCCGATCTACCAGGTGGTACCGCCGCACGTCACGGTCATCGGGTATCTCGCCCCGCAAACCCGTCCGTCGATGTATCGCTGCCCATGCTTTCAGCCCTCGGCGGCGCTTCGGCTGTGGGCAACACTGCCGATATCCCGCTCTCTGCAACCCCCATGACGAGAGACGGAAGCAAGAGAAGCGGGCGAAGTCATCCTCTCCCGGAACATCAGCGCTCTAAAGTGGCTGGGATGCGAAAGACAGGCGCCTGTCATCGGTGCCGGATTCTCAAAAGAGAGGTGAGAACTCTCCAGCTACCCTTATGATCATCTGAAACAAGCCAAGCTAACGCCATGTCTTTATTTTCTTCTCTGTATCTTCAGTGTGATCAAAGCTCGCCCTGCGCGCTTTGCGACAGAGATATACCTGGCTATCCGGAAGTATGTGACCGCGGGAGGATGGCCGAGCTACTGCCGGGTGAAGGTCAACCAAGTAAGGCACATTGAGGGATCTCAATGCACTCCCAGATGCACTTTGAACAAGCCTCTGACAATTCCCTCAACAGGTGTCTGGCAGGCAGATTTGGCCGAGACGATGCTGCCCGTGGACAACTGTCCGACAAGTAATGCGCCGATATACATCAGCGTCGGCTTCGAGCCAGATCCTGGTGACTCATCCGATTTGACCCTCTCCCTCCAATCCAGTCTTGGCACGAGCTCGTTCTCACCTGCCAGCTGGAGTTTTGAGCAGTACTACCGACCGCCCTCGACGATTTTTCCTGCCGTGCCTTTGACAACAGCAGGAAACTGGCCCGGGATTTTACCAAGTGCTCGGTCACTGCAGGCCGCTGCGCCGTTCGGCACGCAGCCGCTGTGGATGGGCGGCAGCTGGCCGGGTGGCTACTCCTCACCCGAACTATACTACCGGCTCTGTCCTCACGAACTACCCTCCGCCAACGCACTTCTTGCCTGGGCCGAGAAACAGGTCAGGCAGGAGCTCGCACGGCACTCGACATTCGAGGCCGCCATCGGTACCTTGATTTTTACACTGCTAGACCGCCCACTATCGGTACCTCCTCCACCCGAGAGGGCCGGCAGGAACAAGAACAAACCCACACCGCTCTCGTCTCGGGTTCTGTTGCGCAATGTATGCGATATGATGAGCTGGCTCCAAATTCTGCGGGCTCAGACGCTCTACGTGCGCCAATGGCCCAGTCTAGGACCATACGGAAGTGCCGGAGGGGCCGCCAGCAGCTCGTACTTGATGGAGGGTGTGCTCTCGGAGCTCAAGTGGCTGGCGGTCGCCGAGCTCGTCGCTGCCGAGAGGAGCGCGGTAGAAAACCTGGACCTTCTTCTCAACAAGGGCATCAAGGGCGTCGAGGTACAGGTTCTGGCGTGTCTCTGGCAGATGATATTAATCTATCGGCAGCAGATTGCGGTCTTTACCACCTTGGCCAGTATGCATGCTGCCAGTAAGGTCTTTCCTTGATCTCGAAACTCCTTGTACTTGCTGCTGCTGTTGTTGTCGTTGTTGCCTATCTGGTTGTCTGCTGTTCGAATGCAATACAACGCGCGTGCATCTTCTCATATCGAACCACGGGCTTGCTTGCTAATTGACTTGGTTTTCAGTTCGCATAACCGTCGAGCCCGCCCTAGCCATCCTCTACCAGCTCCAACGTACCCTCCTCGTCAAGTACGGGGCCTGTTTCCGCTCCTCGTCGCCATTCTACCCACGGCGCGGCCAGCCATCCACGACGGACCGTCTTCAGGGCGACGCTCGGCTCAAGGGGGCGTGGCAAAACGTACTGACGAGTCGGCAAGACTTTGGTAGGTGTCGGTTCAAACTTCTCGTCTTGTTATTTCCCCCTCTTTTTTCTCTCTTCTTCTTTTGCGTTCTTCTCTTCCCCTTTCTTCTTCCTCTCGATTATCTATAAGTGTGGATGTGCGAGAAAAGACGTACTTCGCTTTTCGCTCTTTCAAAGCAGGAACAGCCTTCTCCCCAGGTTCTTAGGAGGAGAGTGGATGTGGGAAGGCATAAAGGGAAAGAAAGAGTCGGAGAAAAGAGGACAGAGACAGGAAAAATGTGTGTGTGTGTGTGTGTGTGTGTGTGTAAAGTTGGCTGCTAATCATGTGACACTGTCAGACCGAGAGATCTCTGCGTCCATGGCGCCCTCGGATGTACTGCTCAAGGTACTGGTCACGGAAGTCGAAAATGACCTAAGGCGTCGGCGTTTGCAGAAGAGGGCCCCGGCACGCAGGCCCCCGCCAGCATCATGAGAAGTAGTAGGTCACGTCAAGTCACGCCGCTGCGCTCGTCCTTCCTTCGCCCCCCTACTCCGCTGCCGGAGCTAGGCAACTTCTCGGTATCCTCGCCGCGCATGTCATTCGCAGATAGGGCTTTTGGGGTGTTTCACACAAGGGGCGTTCTTCAACAGTTCGCCCCCGCGTGGGATATCATCGGCACTATCTATGATACATCGTTAGGGATATCTTACACGACCACGTCTCGGCGGCCCCCCTTTCCCCCCCCCCCCCTCTCTTCTCTTTTTCTTCGTTTTCTCCTCATTGGTGACTAAAGTGGGTGAGTAGTAAAGGGGCGACTTCTCATGGGGAGGCACGGCGTGCTGTATTATATCTCATTCTTGACTCTTTCATAATGGCTAGAAACTAGGGAAGAACAGGGTATCGATTATGGAGGAATAGGAAGCATCTATCTTTCCAAAAAAAAATCTAGCCACTGAGCACGTCCTCCTCTTATTGATCATGGATTATGCGTTCTCATATAAACCGCGCGCGGCACTTGGAAGTATTGCCGTGACTCTTATGCCTTGAACCGCTCGATGCTCCCGGCCATGTCGTCCTGCGCGTCCTTGACCAGGAAACTATTCCACCGTGTCAGCACATAGGACATATATCTGACCTCCCATCCCTGTCGCCGCTGGCAGGGAGGGAGTAGGAGACAAGGAAAAACTCACTTGTACAGCAAAACGGTAGGTCCCACAGTGCCCAGGTGCCACAAGCAGTGCGCATCGACGCTCCCACCAAGAACGGGCGGAAAATCAAACAGCTCCAGGCTCATGGCCAGGACGACCCAGGCCACGCACAGGCCGGGCCACGTGGCCCAGCTGCGGCGGGAGCTCCTGTATTTGACCCAGCTGTAGCGCGTCCACAGGGCGTTGGACACGAGGCCGCAGGCGACGTTGGCGGCCATGTTGTAGGTGTAGTCCCAGCGCCAGAGCAGGAGGTAGGCGGCGTGGGCGAGGTAGGCGGCCGCGCAGAGGAGGGTCCAGGCGTGCAGCAGGGACGAGGCGGGGCGGCGGCGGCGGTCGAGGCGGAAGTGGTGGATGGTGGTGTAGTACAGGCCGTAGAGGACGCTGGCGCCGGCGCCGAGGTAGTCGAGGGACTCGGTCAGCGGGAGGTCGCGGGTGTGGAACAGGCAGCTGAGGAGCCAGCTCGCGATGCCGACGCGGGCGAGGCCGACGTAGTAGGGTCGCAGGGTGTACGAGGCCGGCACGGCGGCGCGAATCTTGTGGAGGCCGTCGAGGTGGGCCCACAGGTTGGCCGCCGAGAAGAGCACCGAGAGCGGCTCCTGCACGCCCAGGACGCGGGTGAAGGGCCACTTGCCGTGGAACTGGACCACGGGCTGCGAGGCCGCGATGCGCTGGGATGTGATGATGGTCTGGCAGGTGTGGTCGCACTCGGAGGGGCAGTCCCAGAGGAGGAGGCGGTGGTGGAGGGCTGGGTAGTTTTGGAATTGGGTCTGGTCAGCAACTATAACTGGAGGAGGAAGGGGGTGGGGAAGAAGAAAAGGAAGATAGAAAAAGGTAAAGAAGTCTACTCACGTATGGGTGTTTGCGATTTCCCAGGACTACAGTTCTCCCGCTCGCAGACCTAAATTCCCACCTCCCAATCAGTCGCCTGCGCTTCTTCTTTCTTTTGCCAGAAACAAGAACGACAAACAACCACGAACCTCGACACATTCCTTGAACTCAGGCAGCCTATCCCCCACAGACGCCTCGACCACAGCGCCCAACAGCAGCGGCAGCAGCACGAGGACACAGAGTGTAAAGGCGCGCAGCCGGGCCTGGATCGTCGTCATCCCGCCCGATGCGCTGGCGATCATCGTATCCTCATTTAATCCAGCGGTTCGTGCGGAGAGAAGGAATGAGAGGGAGGGGGCTGGGAAGGAGGGAAGAGAAAGTAAAGGTCGCAGAGGAAGAGAAGGTGGGAGGGTGGTGAAGGACGTTTGGGGGGGGGGGAGGAGAGCCGTAAAAAAGATAAGATGATATTGACGTTGAGGAGGGGGAGCTTCCTCCTCTCCCTACAGGGGGGTGGGGGCGCGGGCTTAGAAGCTTGGTCAGTGTGCCCATGTCATGTCACTTACTATAAGTACAGGCATGTAACCCTGTACTGTTAGGGGCGCACCGGCCTGGGTCCCACAACAATTACGGGCCGCCGGGCAGATCGTTGCGGGCGCGTCCGCTGCTAAGATCGACAAGTCCATAGGTAAAAAGTTAAATTTCAAGGAGCATAGAGATGGAGAAGAGGGAGAAGAAGGGCTTGTGAGAAGTTCGTTCAAGACTTCGGTGTCAACATGAAGAGAAAGTGAGTGTGTCTCGGAGCCAGTCTGCTTTCTCAACAAGAATTTCAAAATTGAGAAGTAGCCTTGCTTGGTCTTGTTCCCTCCCTCCCCTTGCTCCGCCATATGCAACCCGTCACGTCTCACGCACACCAGCATTAACATCGTCTTCCGAGTATAAATTTGGTCAAGTATGATTCTCATTTGTTCTTGCTGCTCCTTACTTGAGCAGAAGGATTAACGTGCCCCCCTCATTTCATCATCACCACCCAACAAAATAACCTGGCATTAGGACCTGTCCCGTTCATATGTACTCCAGCACCTTGAGGTTCCTTGCAATATATAGAGGTGAGAAGAGAATAATTTTGTCTCTCGCAGCACATCTGCGCCCTCTCTACCTGCCCAGATCTCTTCTCCCCTCTCCCAGCAAAATCCATCTCGGTCGTTGCATCCCGCCGAGCCCAGGCTGCAAGTCCTGTGTGTATGCCAACGAAACCTTCATAATCCAAAACAATTGTAGGTAGGGTGATTAGGTTCCAACCTCATATCATCTCGTAATCATCGTCAAGCCCAAATCACCGGGAGTGTATCCACACAGTGGAAGAGAAGCCCCTACAGGACCGTGATTCCTTAGAACGCCTTAGTAACCAGGTTCAGGGATCACCCAAGGGGAGTTGCCGTCCGGTCGTCCAAGCGACCTATATTTCGCCGAAAAGATAAAAACAGACGCCGTTACCTCATAATACGGAGGTTGTCGTATGCAAGAATGATCTATGTCGAGAGTTTGTTGTGTGTGTGTGTGTGTGTGTGTGAAGGCACCTATTCAGCTGTCGAGCTGCGTTGTCCACCGCACCGAGCTGGTATCATTTCGTGGCGCGCCGTCATTTCATGATGTCGTGAGAAGGAGATAAATACGTGGGTCCGCGTTGCGTGGTGCGCGGGCAATGTGGTAAATTCCCCAGGAAAGTAGTTCACGAGGGAGACTCGGACCTCTAGGGGCTGTTGAAATCCTTCAGGCGTTGGTCAATGTAAGCCAGCTTCGAGGCCAGGTTGACACTGGCAGGCTCGTTGGGATGAGAGCCACCGGAAGGATGTACGGTCGAGAAGCGACGCCCGAACATGGCAACATCGAGGAAGCTAGGTTGGCTGAATCTGTTGGGCACGCTGAAGCTTGAGCCAGCGACCGAGAACGGCGAGCCAAGCCGCCGCGGAACGTCCACGGGGACTGTAGGCTGCTGCTGCTGCTGCTGCGGCTGCGGCTGCTGGCTCGTCACCTGAGCCGTGTCAATGTAGAGCTGCGGCTGAGACCGAGAGGCAAAGATATTGTCCTCGCCGTAGCTCAGGCTGAAGCTCTTCTTGTGGGCGAGATGGTGGTCGCCGCGGCCGGCGGCCAAACTCGGGTCAAGCCAGAAGTCAGTGGACAAGCTAGGTCGCTTGCGTGCCTCGTGGGCCTGCCCAGTTTTCCTCTTCTGGGTCGATGATCGGCTGAGGCGTACCGGAGACTGGAGTCTCGGCCGAGGCCCGCTCACAGTGCGTGTCTGCCGCTGGCAGGCATCTGCAGGGACACCGAATATATCATCAGCTAATGAGAAGGAGGAGCTGGGTCCATAACTCCTCGCGTTAATGGGGGAGCCAAGGCGCCGCCGCTGCTCGGCTGAGGGCTCCGCATCGACGTTGGGAGGTGGGATATGGTCCAGGCTCTCAGGAGGGGTCATAGCTAGCGAGTCGGACGTGGTAGTGGAGTTGGTCAGCTGTGCGAGCGGTCCCTCTGGATCCATAGCATCCGAAGTGGTGACTGCTAGGGACGTAGACATGGTCTGGGTCTCAAAGGTTGAGGAGGTAGCGCCAGGAGTCGATCTTGGGGCCCATCGAGTGGTAGTAGTATTGGTGAAGGGAGTTGGGCTTCGGGAGAAGTAGGAGAAGCGCATCTGTCCGCCGTCAGGGCCTCGAGCCTTCTGCCTACACAGCACCCTCAGGTGTGCGCGCGTAGCCGCACCAGTATGCGGCCATCGAATGAAAGCCCCGGATGGCTCTGCTGTGGGGGTCGAGCTGCCGCTCTTCGCATCGGCAGCAACGGTGGACTTCGCGACCGCCTTGGATCCCTTCCAGCTCCGGGCGGCTTCGCGCGCGACTCTCTTACAGACGCCCTCTGGCGGGACACCACTCTTGCCAATCTGGAACGGTGTGACGCGGGGGTCGGACAAATACATGTTGTATGTCGCCCACAGGTGTGCGCCCATCGCCCTGGTCCAAGGAGCCTTCCTTTGCGTCCTGCTGTTCGCACCACTCTGTGGGTGGAGCATGTCTGGCCGAGGCTCTTCCAGCTTGTTGTGGAAGCACAGGAACTTCTCAGAGGTCGCTACACCCGGGCTGAACTGTATCTCTTCGTCCGAAAAACAGGAAGACAGCTGACTGAAGGAGGATCTACTCGTGCGCGTTGATCGTGAAGTGGACGGTCGCGACTCAGGCTCTGGGCTGGACTCGCAACTGCTCATCCAGTCGATGGACCAGTTTGGGTATCGTGACGGGGTAAGAGACGGAGGGTCTTCGGTCGCAGGTGTCTTGGGCGGGGTAGTCAATGGTCCGCGAACAAGAGGAGGGTGAAGCAATCCGTTGTCGCCGCCGACCATCTGGTCGTCCATGCGCTCGGGATCACTCCAAGGAGGGAACGCTTCGGGTTCGAGATCGGCGATGGTGGGTTCCTCGATGCTCGGGATGGGTACGTCGGCGGCAGCGACAGAGGCGAGGAACTGCTGGGTGGGTGCGACGAGGTGCAAAGGCTCGTGTCTTCGTTTTATCCTGAAGCGCGGCCGCGGGGTGCAGGGCGTCTGGCACTCGACTTCTTGACGGGATTCAGGCGTTCTCGGCGCGGCGAGGCGGCCTTGTGCGAACAAGACCGCTGGATTCTGGTCTGCACTCATGGCGTATCAATCCGATGCGCAGTCGAGCGCGGTCATCAAACTCGGAAGCGACAAGAAGGGTACGAATGCGAAACTGCTGAGGGCTGTTGAAGAGCGACGTCGAGCGGCGTTGCGACGATGTGTTATGGTATGCGCGCAAATAGAATCCGGCTCCAAAAGACTTCAGACGAGTTCAAGGAGATTGCGCGATTGGCTATGGAAAAGAGGATGTGTGTCGCAAAGGAATAAGGCGCAGACAAATGAGAAGAAAATGGGTATCGTAGGTGTCGTAGTCTCGAATTTTGCGGTGGCTGGATTCACCGTCTTCGTTTCGATGAGAGCGTCACGTTGCTTTCTTGTGTCTCTCTGATGGGGAGGAGGAAGAAGAAGAAGAGGAGGAGGAAGTGGACGAATTGACTAATGTCCAATTATTAATAAAAATTCGAGCGAAACGATCGGTGATAGTATGGAGGAGGAGGAGGAGGAGGAGGAGGAGGCGAGCGCCGTTGGTGGTCGGGAAGAGGGGGGCTAAAGAGAGGAAATCGTTGTCGTCAAGAGTTCGTAGGGCAAAGAAAAGAAGAGATAGGCGACGACGGGATTGTTTTTGCGACCGAATCGTGGGAGAGAAGGGTCATAACAAGAGAATGGAACGATCGTTGGTGAAATGTGAATGGGGTGGGGGAGGGGGGGTGTCAGGGTGGCGACGAGGCGGGAGTATGGATATTATGTAGGAACGACGCATGCCCTGGGGTTCCCTGGTCGTGGGTGGCTCTTTGGGATGGGCATAAGAGAAAAGAGGGCAGGGTGGGAGAGATGGGATGGGATGGGATGGGATTGCGGGTGGTGAAGAGGTACCGTAGCAGCAGCAGCGGCAGCAGCAGCAGCAGCGGCAGCAGTAGTAGTAGCAGTGGAGTCCTCGACGGGGGAGGCGGGCTGCAGGCGTTGCAGCGATCACTTTCTTTAGCCCGATCAAGGTCCCAGGTTCCTTGTCCCTTCTCCCTCCTGTACCGGCGTACTCTTCAGTGTACCACTGTACGTATCGGGTCACCTGCGTACCACCGCACCAAACGTACCTTGGTGGCCCTAGTCAGGCCTTTCTTGGCTTCTGCTCTCACCCCCTGCAGAATCGATGAACAGAGGAGAGAAAAAAATAAAAAAAAATAAAAAATACAAGAGAGGATGAGGCAGACTGCTCGTGAAGAATCCCCTGATGGACCGATTCAGTCTGCTGCATCATGTATGTATGATGTATGTGCAGGTCATGTCTGCAAGTACCCAAGGGGTGGATTGGGACCTTCTCCTCGACGTGCGCAGCGCCTACTGCAGGTGGTGGTTGGGGTGTGGATACCCATGCCCTGCCTAGGCGAGACATCTCGCGATAATGAAGAGGGAAGGGGCCAACTAAGCGGGCGGTTCAGAAGCAATGCAGTCTGGGCCACTGAGCAAGCAACACACAACCCCAAGTGCAGCGGCCAGCGCTTCGCTTTCCCGTTCCTAGACGCCGTATGCGTGTATTTTTCTCTCTCTCTCGCGTTTCTGTTCTCATTAGACAGTGGAGAGGTAAAGCGGCGACGATCTCTTTCTCTTTCTTACTTTTCTATTTCTTTCCCTTCTTCTATTTTCTGCCCTTTCCCCCCTTGTTTGCTCTTTTCTTTCTGTTTTCTATCCCAGACAGTGGCACAGACTATAGACAAGGTCACTGCGGCAGGTTGCGAGATTAGGTTCTGAGGGCACGGACAGTTGACCAGCGCCCCGCCAGATTCCAATTTGGCATCTGCTGAGGCTTACAGATGAAAGCAGGTACTGTATGTAAGTAATGCAGGTAATCGGCCGGAGATAAAAAGCTGAGAGTGGGTGGTGGAATGGATGGGTGGATTGGTGGACGGGTGGTAACGTGAGCGAGGCTGTTCTGGTGGATACAGGCCCGCCGTGGGTCCCAGCTTTCGCTACCCGAAGGGTCTTTTGAGTGAGGTCTCGACTGGCGAGCCGCTGGGTGGGTGTGTAGACGCTGTCGAGGATAAATCGAGGCTGGGGTGGTAGGACTGACGGGCTGACAGTCAGGACAGGGTGGAGGGGGGTTTCTGAACGTTGCAGCAGGTGGAGTCAGTCGAAGTGTGTGTGCGTGCCTGCGTGCGTGTGTGTGTGTGTGTGTGTAAGTGAGACAGGACCGCCAGATGGGCACTTGTCAGTTGCTGATCAAGAGCCAAAACCGGTATTCAGGATTGAAATGTTGATAATGACAATGCTTTGTTTGGTCCATGTGGGATGGGATGGATGCCTTGTCTACATCTTCCTCCCCAGGGCCCGGGCCCAGAACAACCAAGGACCCGTGCGCTGGACAGGCGGGTTCTGTCTACATTTGGTGGGGACCCCTCCTCCCGGTCTCGATCTTGTTGGAAGCCAAAAAAAGACCAGAGAAGAAACAAAACAAGAGAGGCTGGAGGACGGTGTGTCGAAAGTATTCCCAGGATGGCAGGGAAGTTAAATTACCCAAGATGTAGATGATAGAATCCTGACACAAAGGGAACGAGCACGAAAGGCTGGGGCAGGGGTTGGGAATCGGCAACCCGAATTATCCTTTTCTGAATGTTGCGCACATGGAACAGAAAAAAGAAGCAAGAAAGTATACGGTGCGTGAAGGACAGATCTGGCAGACACACGAATGGACGAACGAACTATTTGATGTGGCACATGTGATGTGCATTGCAGTGCAGTATGCAGTATAGTACATCTTGCTGCAGGTCGAGACGTATGAGGCATCGTGCATGGAAGGATTAATGGTGAACAAGGAGGGGGCTGAGCGAAGGTACACATGGTAGTAGTACGGAAGTATTGCACCACGCGCAGAGTACTATGTTAGAGAGAGTACGTACTATGTACCCTGAGAGCCATCAATCAGGAAGTAGCGAGACCGCGTTTTTTGGCGTCTGTCACGCGTTGCCCAGACGCGTCTTCCCCACTTTTGTCCCTCTTCTCGCACTTGCTCTTCTATCCTCGTCCGCTCTCTCTCCTCTTTTCTTCAAGGGGCGGCCCACTTTCACCGCCTCTGCGATCAGATCTCTTGTCGGGAATTGTCGTCCTGCACTACACCAGCCATGTTGTTTTCTAAATCACGAGTTTCTCATCATGGGGATGATCACTAAAACCCGACTCTGTCCATGTTCAGGTGATATCGTTCCCCATCGGCCCGTGGAGCTGGGTATGTAGAACTTACTGGGTGGGGACTCTCGGGTGTAAACTTAGAAACCCGCGTCTTATTTTATGGAGCGCACTCCTTCGTCGCTTGTTGGGTCAGGATAAGCAACCGAGCATTTCTCCTCCGACAGGCGTCAGCACGGGACATGGACATGAAAAGCACAAGAAAGAAAAAAGGAAAAACAAAGGAGTGGGGAGGGGAGGAAAGAGGAAACGTCTCACAACAGAGCTTCATCTGGTAGGGGTTCTACGTCCTAGATTCCTACTGACTACTTGGACGTACCAGTGTGGTAGTACTATAGTGCGTCGGCCAGTTGCATGGAAGGATTCAGCACATCACATCCCCTCTTTTTGTTTTTCCCTTTCTTCTCTTTCTGCTGCACCGTTCATCCGTTCTCATTCGGTCTCCTTTCTTTGTGGCCTACACAGTGGCTAGCAGCAGCAGCAGCAGCAGCAAAAGCAGCAGCAAAAGCAGCAAAAGCAGTAGGCGCAGGAGCAGGATAGAGTGAGTAGGCTCGGCCCCTGCAAACCATAATGCGAGGGGCGTGCAATGCTGCGTGCCACATCCGTATCTACAAGATGATAGTGAACCCATTTAGGTGGAATGGCGTCTGACCACCGTCCATGGCATCTGCAGTTCTGCCTGCGATGTCACGTAGGGCAGCTGCAGCCGAAAGCCGAGGGTGGGGAACCCTCCTCACTGCACAGGTCTCGTCAACTGGTTCACAAGAAGGAGACAGAGGAGGACTATTTGATCATGCTGGCCACGGTTGCCATTACGTGTGTGTTTACGTGCGATACTACCATCGCCTTCAAGATCATGCCACGGCTCTTCCTCGGAACTGGGATCAACAAAAGGCTTGCTCTGCTCCGTCCATGCCTCGTGTTGCAGAGCGCATGGTCAAGGAGATGAAGGCGAGGGGTTTTCTGGTCCGCTGGCTGTCACTGGCCGGAAGCTGTTCCGATCGAGGACTTGTGGTGTAGTCTCTGCCGATGATGTATCCTATACCATGCACCTGCTATTATATTACCCTGCAAGACACCCTCATCTCCTGGGCCAGCCAGCCAGCAGCATTGAAGAGCCAATTATCTTGTTTTACGAGGTGGCTTTCGATCTGAAACCACCCAACCCAAACGGCGCATGATGCGCAGCCTCAGAACGTCCGCCAGGTGTTCCTGACATGGGCCGAAGCTGGGCGTGCGTTGGCGCCACGAGAAACGCAATCAACATTCAATAGGGAAGGCGTTCAGCCGTTTCGAGGGCCTTTGTGGAGGATGTACGTACGATACTACAGATGGACCCGCGGCGGGTGTGGTTGTTGAACCTGCGCTCCACTCTCACATGGTTGACCTGCGGCTGCTGTGGCTCGCGGTCGACGGCGTGATAAAAGTAAGTTGACAGCGGCACGGACAGTGGACCACATTCTGTGCCTGAAGATCAGCCGACCTGCAGTGGACTCTCCATGTCATTCTGGACCCCAATGGGGGATGGATGGGGTCTGGCAAACATTTTGGGCCAGTGGGCGAATCAATTGGTGACCCTAGGCGGCGTCCAGATCACCATGGAACTGGCTCAACCTGGCCGGGGTCATATGCATTCAAGACATGAACAAACGCGACGGCCAGCGGGCTTGTGCACCTGCAGCCGGCCCAGGCCCAGTCTGTCTCCTTGTGTCGTCGATTCTTGGCCCTCTCAACGAGCTGGCGGGGGCAGTAGGAGATCAAGCGCCGTCGCACAGAGTCGCACAGCAATTTCGAAGCTTGCTCAGGAGCACACAATGCAGGTGAGCATCGAAGGGGGCAGGCCCAGGGGTGATAGACCGACCGACCCCTCGTGCTTTCATTCGGGCATTGGTCCATCGGCAGGGGTTTGTTCGGAAGGAACCACACTAACAGCTGAAGGCTACTTGGTAATGTATGTATGGGCCTGTGCTTGATCTACAGTAAACCATACATTCAAGTATGGGTTACAGCCCCACCCAGACGAAGCCATTGTATTGCTGACAAGCCGGGGAGCGGTGTTCAGGGCCCGGGACTTGGTCGGGCCCGCCGCCGGAGGGAGACCGGCCTCCCGCTCCGAGTTGGACAGAGTGAGTGACATACACTTCTTGTGTGAGTGTGTTTATCCTTTCAGTGTGGCACATGAAAGATGAAGCATGAAAATCTTGTCGGGTTTAACATGCCAAGACAATCTACTGGCTCTGGGGGCCTCTAGCGAGGAGGGTCGTCGACTGACTAGTCCGGTCCAGCTGAGAACCAGTTGGGCGCCACCCGCTTCTAGAACGAAGACGGATCCAGCTTTGCTTCATTCCAAGCAAGGGAGCACGAGCATTTTTTGGGAGGGACTTTTTCCTCCCCGATTTGCTCCTCCTCTCTTCTGCTATTGCTGCTGAACATACGCCATCTGTCTTCCTTTTCCATGATGCAGTTCATCTGCTCACTATGATGATCGGACTTTTGTCCTGCCCTACATCGTAGGCTCGTCTCTTCTTTTCCCCCTTCTCCCTTCCTCCCTTCTCTCTCTTTCTCTCTTGCTACGATTTCACCTTCATCTCTCGGTATACTCGTCTCCCCCAAGATGCCGTCCTCGCCTCGGCTCTTCAGGTACCTCCTGATCGCGGCTCTCTTCCTCCTCTTCACAGTCCCTTACCTCCGCAACCACTCGCCCAGCGCCCGCAACACCTACAGCGAGATCCTCCGCAGTTTTCAGGACGAGAAGAAGCTCTTCGTTGGCGACTTTCTGGAGAGTGGCGAGGTGGGCGGCGATCTGGACGGCTCCGAGCTGGCGAGCTTGTGCGCGAGCAAACATTGGTATCCTGAGGAGAAGGCCGTGATTGTGTCGTGTGAGCCTGTGCCGGGCGGGCTGGCGTCGGTCAAGAATGGGGCGTTGAACTGTGTTCGCTTTGCCATCGAGATTGGAGGTGCGTAATACTTCCCTTCCCCTTCCCCTTCCGCAGCAACT
This sequence comes from Cryphonectria parasitica EP155, assembly GCF_011745365.1. Taxonomy (NCBI): domain Eukaryota; kingdom Fungi; phylum Ascomycota; class Sordariomycetes; order Diaporthales; family Cryphonectriaceae; genus Cryphonectria; species Cryphonectria parasitica. Next base: position 3,837,959 of record NW_024468910.1, on the reverse strand, counting down.
CTTCGTTTGTGTATGTGTGTATGTATATTGATCAGTTCCACAGCCCAACTCATCCTCCCCCGAATAGCCCTGCGCTCCGTCTCGGACATCAGCAACCTCCATGGCGCCCAGCAGAATAAAGGCGCCGGCCTAGACTACATGTTCTCCGTGCCCCAGATCCGCTCCGCCCTCCAGGCTCACTGTCCGCAGCTCAAAGTCCACGACTCTCTCGACGCCCTCTACGATAGACCCTCCCTCCTCAAGCCCTTGGACCTCGGCCTCTCCCAGCTCACGAGAGAGTTCATCAGCTATGAGGACATTCCGACCACCATCCTCGCGCAACCCCAGAACCTGTCGTCTTTCTTTCAGGATTATTTGGACTCGAATCTGCCGCCTGAGAAGCGCCATTATCCCGTGCGCGTGCACCTGGTAGGTCGATCTGCTATTCATCATTTCCTCGTCCTCGTCCTCCTCCTCTTCTTCTTCTCCTGGCAGAGTGCGAACCCAACCAGGGGGCTCTTTGTGGGAGCTGGACCAGTACAGTATGTTGTGAGAAATACATTACTAACAAACACCGTCATTGGCTACTTAGGCAAATACACTCTTTGCCTGGCCCGCCCACGAGGCAGGCACCTCTAGCCTGAGGTCAGACTTTGGAAAACTCCTCCGCACCCGTGACGACGTCAAGGCCCTCGCCGCCTCTGCCCTGTACAACCTCGCCAAAGTGTACTCCCTCCCCCTCCCCTCACCGCGCAGCGACAGAAGCGCCGCGCAGACCGCCGAAAGCCTCGTGGGCATGCACCTGCGCACCGAAAAGGACGCCCGCGACTCGTGGTCCTTCTTCCCCGGCTACGACGACCAGACGGCCTACTTCTTCGCCCACCTCGAGAGCCTCCCCACCCTGCCCCCGCCCCCTGGCGCACCGCCCGGCAAAAAGGGCCGGAAGCTGGCATACCTGGCCACAGGCCTGACCGCCACCGACAGCGACGTGGTGCGCTTCCGCGCCCGCGCCGCCGAGCTCGACACCACCGTCCTGCTGAAGCGCGACCTCCTCGACGAGACCGAGGTCGCCGCCCTCAACAGGCTCACGTGGGACCAGCGCGCCCTCGTCGACTACGAGATCCTGCTGCGCGCCGGCACCGTGCTGGGCATCGTCGAGAGCAGCTTCGCCTGGGACGTGGCGCTGCGCAGGGCCATGGCCTATACGAGTTCCGCACAGCAGCAGGACATCAGCAACTCGTTTACGGCGAGACCCGGTACTGTTGCGCGGCCGTCGTCGTTGTTGCCACAGGATGGAGGAAAGGATGGAGTGGTGGAGGATGGGGAGGAGGGAGAGGCGGTGTCGATGGCTATGTGGTTGGACAAGTGGTCGACGCTGTTTGGCAAGGTGGACAGGGCCGTGTCATTCTATTTAGGCACTTGGCCTTGAAAGGGGAAACAAGGGAAAAAAGACTTGGCCATGACTTGTGTGTGAGTGAGAGAGACTGAGAGAAGTCTTCAATCAATGTATAGGACCGGATGTCATCTTTGGGAGGGGGCGTTTTGGGGGAGGGGGGTGTGGGGTCGGTGTTTTGGCTACAAGTAAGCGTGGGACTGCATTTTGGATTAGACTTTTATCTTTTTCTCTTCAATATGGTCTAGAAATCATGGTAATTATTAACATGCTTGTATGAACTTAAAAGTTGCTCGTCTGTACTGGGTGAGAACGATGATGAGGAACTATGTGCAAGTTCTGTGCATTCGCATCTATCAATCAGGGATTTCCTGTCAACCCTCGTCATATCTCGGCCATGCATGCAGTGGGAAGCATACTGCCTCAAGTGAAAAGATGGCTGTGTGCTCTCCGTCCTTCCCCTCTTGTAGATGTATTACTCCCATGAGTGGAGCACAGAAGCATACGATTTCTGATGCAGTTATCGCACAACTTTGCCCCCCGGACAGATTCATAACGCTGTCATTGTCTTGAAAGACAATCAAGAACTTTAATTCCTCCCGAACAGACACTCCTTGCATTCTCTCACAACACCCGTCAGGTCACCGCTGATCAGAGCCTCCCGTCTCATATATCATTCATCTTGGACATTTTTGGTCCGTTCTCGACCAGCTTGACCCGCAGTCTATCGAGCACAGCCTGACGTCTCTGCATCTTGTCTCGAATGGCCGTCTTCTCATCTGCTGTGAACCCGCTCATCTTCTTTCGCGGCGACGGTCCGCCCCGGCCACCAGTACTGCCATTGAGCGAACGAAGCGGTGATGGTGAATGTGTGTTGCCACTGGCCGCAGTAAGACGCCGATTGGGTGGCGGCGTCCTGAAGACTTCAGGTGTGCCCTCGCGGCTCAGGGGACCTAGGCTGCCACTCATACGGAGCTTACGCATCTGAGACTCGAGAATATCAATCTCCCCGCTGCGCTTCTCGAAGGCCGAGGTCATCTTTGCAATGGTGCGCATGATGGCGTCGACAGTGGGCACAGCATTGGGCTTTCCGGTGAGGGTGGCCAGCTTCGTCTTGAGCATGGTAAGTGCGCTCTCGGCGTCGGCCATCATCTTGGTCACCCGGGCGTACGACTGGCGAAGCTCATTTTGTTGCGCAGCCTGCTCGGTATTGAGGGGCATGATGCGAGCCGTCGCGGCTTGGTCAGGGTCAAGGATATTGTCAAGCACGCGCTTGAGATCTTGCTTCCTGGCACGAAGCTTTTGTGTCTCCCGCTCCAGGTCCTGACATGTATCCCAGGTATCCTGGTAGTCCTGAACACGCCCGTTTTCGAGGTTTCGCGCCAATTCGTCGTCTAAAATGTGGTTGAGATCTTCCGCCTCGCAGAGAACCCAGTCATCTAGGTTCTCAAGGTCGTCCTGAGTCTTCTTCTGGTTAGGTTCACTCCCTTGGTGTCCCTGAATGAAGCCCGCAAGCGCCCGAGCGTTCAGGCCCAGTGTCACAAGCATGCCGTTCATGTCGCGATATAGAGCCTCCACTTGAGCGGCAATTGTCGAGGCATGAGCGTCTGCGGTAACACTGATAAATGCATTGAACTCGCCGATATCCAACGTGGCATCGACCGGGCTCTCGAGGAGTGCCTGGACCCTCTCATACTCATCATCTTCCAGGCTGTGCTGCTCTTGTTCAGCCTGCTTCTTCTGCGCCTCCTTCTGCAGGGCGACGTTGGGATCTTCCCGAGGTGGCACGCGGCTGGATATGGTCTTGCTGAAACCAGAGCTCTGGGTTCGGGGCCCGACGCCTGGGGCACTGACCGAGCGAGATCCCTCACCGGGCAGCATTCTTGGGGGTAGAGCATGGCGGATCGGACTTGGCGAGCGTGGGCTAGTAGGACCTGGCGCGGGAAACACGGGAGCACTTGAGCCGAACATGGACGGCCGAGAAGGTTGTTGCGCAACATCTGGTCGCGAGACGAGGGAGAAGGAGCTCCCGGTCATCCCTCCAAAGGAGCTCTGAGGGGTCATGCCGGGAGTCTGGCGGACAACGGTCGAGCTCGGGCTGATGTCCTTGGCAACATCGACGCCACTTCCTTCGCTGCCGCCATCTTCAGCTTCCTCTTCACCAAATTCATCCTCGCCGCCGTCTTGGTCGTCGCCATCAAAATCCTCAGTAAGATCGCTTTCGGAGCTCTCAGGAATGCTGGGAGCCGCCGAAGGCTCTACCGAGGTCAGCTTTTGGTCGGATTTCGGTTTGGTGACGAAATCTGGCGGCAAAGGCGCTTCCTCGGGAACCGAAGGCTCTTCTTTGGGCAAAGGAGGCGGCATGGCCTCAGCATCTGCCTTTGCCTTGCTCTTCGGGGCAAGGAAGTCCGGTGGCAGAGGAGCGTCGTCGACAGACTCGGTGGGCTTCTTGTGGTCTTCTGTTGTTTTAGTGGAGGCTATGGAAGACGAGGAGCTTTCGCCAAATGGGTAAGCGGCCTTACTCGTTGCATCTGGTGGCAATGGAGGGTCAGACGTATCGTCTGCAGCCTCCGGCGTGCTCGTGGCTTGGGTCGGAGCGAATGGGTTAGACTTGTTGATGCCAAACGAACTGCCGAATGGGCCAGGGCTTGGCGTGGGCTGGTTCGCACTGGTCTGAGTGAATGGATTGGCCTTGGACACGTTCGGTTGTGATGCTCTAGACCCGAATAAACTACTAGTCGATGCAGGCCCGCCGAAAGGATTTGGCTTGGGATTCGCGGTGTCGGTCGAAGAGAAATACCTGGACGGAACAGGCGTGGACGTTGGCGTCGTAGATTCCTGAGGCGTACCGAAGAGAGACTTTGGTTTCTCTTGCTCGACCGAACTTGCTCCAGACATGGCATCGTCCTTCGGCTCTGCAGGAGTTGATTTAGGAGCAGAATCATCTAATGACAAGCCAAATCCTCCGAGGCTGAGGCCGCCCTTGCCACTTGGTTTCTCGTTGTCATTGGCAGTAGCAGGGTCTGCTTTGAACGTCGTTCCGAGGACGAATGGAGACGCGCCAAAGGCAGTAGATCCACCTTTATCTGCTGTGCTCTGAGCTGGAAATGCCGTGCCTTTGTCCATGGATGTGTTTTGCGATCCAAACGCGGCAGAACCAAACGGCTTACCAGTACCAAAGCTGCTCTGGTTCCCTCCGCCAAACGAGCTCTGGTTTCCTCCACCGAATGCATTCTGTCCTGTGCTCGCTGCACCGAAGGGGCTGGCTGATGAAGACGTTTTCGAGAAGAGACTCTGGCCAATGTTGTTGCCTCCAAGACTTGCAAACCCGCTCTGTCCTGCAAGTGATGCGAAACCACCACCCGTTGCGGAACCACTGGAGGCTGCACCGCCACCAAACACCTTGCCGCCTGTGGAACCTCCGACAGCAGGGCCTGCGGAGCTCGAAAAACCATGGGAGCCGAAAGCAGGGGATGCATTCGTAGATGCCGTGGCCCACGGTGAAGACCTCGATCCGAGTCCGCCAGCCTGGCCAAATGCCGGCGCCGCAGGCTTGCCTCCGAGACCGGGAGTTCCAAAAGATGGCGCGCCAAAGGCAGGTGCTGCTGCTGTCGTAGAACCTGCTCCGAAGGAGTTTGATGGTGCTGAAGAGGGTGTCAAGGCTGACGCTGTACTACCGAAAGCAGATGAGCCTCCGAAGGCAGAACTCGTGGGTTGTGAGGCAAAGGGTGCCTTGGTGGTAGTAGGTGCGGCAGGTTGTGGAGCAGGCTCGCCCTGGAGCGCTGTCAAGCCTGGATACGTGATGTTTTCTTTCACAGCATCGTAGTACACCATCCACCAACCGGCAAGAACTCCGTCCTTGTTCAGTGCACATACGGCAGGTAGGGGGCCTGGTGAATACTCGATCTCCTCATCAGCCGGCACAGGCTTGTAAACCTTGTCTCTGCTGGACAGGTCCAACGCGAATCCGACGGGGTAGGTGTCAGTTAAATCCTCGTCTGTAGGCAGAGTCGCCCTCCTTGAGTCATCAGTGAACTCGGTGGTGATAAGAACGTTGGTGATCGAGTCTGCGGGCAGGTCGGTAGCTAGCGGAGCTTTGGATTTTGTGACCAGCCCCAAGTCTCCTGTCGCTGAGGATGCCACGATCAACAGCTCATGGATAGCAGGCGGGTGGTCTCGAAGGCGCAGGATTGTAGGATGAGGAGCTGCGTCCTCGAAAGAAGGAACGGGGTTAACCAGCTTTCGGAACTCGAAAGATGGTGTCTGACCTGCAGGCGCGTGCCGCGTGATAGCCAGAAACTCGGAATTCGGTGGCGATCCAGTGTTCTCGTTGAAGACGGCCAGGAAAAGATGATTCTCCAGCCAAGCAATGGATGCCACATGGTAGTTCTCCAAGAATGCTGGCTTGGGTATCTGTGCTTTCTCAACGCCATCCGGTGTCATCTGGACGATATCGCCACTGGCTAGGCCGGCAACCAGCTGCTTGCCTTTGGTGCTCCAGCCAGCAGACGTGACTCCGCTGCGGATGACGGGACCATTTGATCCATTGACAAGTGACTTCTGCTTGAAGTTGGCCATCAAAAGGTTGCCATTGTTTGTCACGACAGCACAGAACTCTGCCAGCTCAGACATAGGATTGGGCACCAACGTCTTGACAGCTTCACCACTGGTACTGATCTCGAAAGCCGCCTGCCCGTTCCCCTGGAACAGCGTCTGTGTCTCATAAACAGCCAGGCCACCGCCCTGCTCGGCAGACACGATCAAGTATTGCTCGTCGGGTGTGAAGGCCAAGTGTGATATCCGTATGGACATTGGTATCTTCGTCTGGGCGTCGAAGGGTCTGACTTCGGTGTCCCCATTTTTGTCGTTGTCGAATGCCTTCCGCACCGAGTCCGTCGGGGCGATGTAGATACCATCTGGACCAGCTGCAGCGACTATGCCTTTGCGTGATGCAATGGCGAGGAGCGAGGCTGTCGGTGCAGGCGGTGGGGACCACTTGGGCGTGAGCTGGACTTTCGCATCTCCAGCAAAGGGTGCGAATCCGAGGCTCTGTTTTGCAAGGAGCGCGTCAGTCAGTGATTGGCGTACTCCGCATTGAGGATATTCTAGGACTCTACCTCGGTCTGTATTGCATCACTATCGGTGACCTCAACATTTTGGCCACCTCCCTGCGTGGCGTCCATGGTTTCGCGCCTCGTTTGCCGTCTGGACTCAGGCTGGCGCTCCGTGGCCAGTGCAAACGGTTCGCGCTTTAGGTTCTGATCATGGACAGATCAAATCGTTGCGCGCGCAGAGAAGTTCCTCTCTGTTCCTCTCGATTCAGGGTGACAAATTAAGTAAAGACTTCAAAGATGCCTCTGGTTCCACGATCAAGATGCAATACGGGAAAAGCTTGGTCGTAGAAAGCAGCAAGGAAGTGTGTGTTGTCGAGGTTAAAAGAAATGTGAATGCTGCCAATGCACTGAAAGATCGCGCTTCAGTTGCAGTTGGACAGCCTGCCCAGAGAGACCCCTGCATTCTAGGAGCTTGGACCAGGCGCAGGGATCATGGATCAGCTCTCAGGCCTCTGCTGGAAGGCAGACACGGCAGGCCTGCAGCCTCGTCATCCCAGCTTGCCTGTTGAGCTCTCTCTCACGCTGGCTGGCAACCGACCTCACCTCTCGACAACCAGCCAAACGCCCCAAGCCCGCAACCTTTCTTTATTACCATCAGCCCTCCACCTCAAATCCCTTCCAACTCTCTCGATACCAAGTGATTGAATTGTATCTACCTCATTTTGAGAGGGAATTCCCACTGCTCGACAACACAACTGTCGCCACGATGCCCGGTTTCGACTTCTCGAACTACAACCGCAACGCTGCGCTGCACGCGCGAGGCGTCCCACTTCCGAAAGCCACCAGCACAGGAACCACCATCGTGGGATGCATATTCGATGGCGGCGTGGTGGTCAGTACAAAATTCCTCCTTCTTCGAGAACCCCTCCCCGTCACGCCTCCAGTGCCACCCTTGGTCACAGATGCACATTAACAACCACGTCGACGAGCTTCTCGGTCCCTGGGAAACAATAGCCCTAGCTAACCTGCACTTCTCACCGTACATATAGATCGCGGCTGATACGCGCGCTACATCGGGTCCCATCGTTGCCGACAAGAACTGCGAGAAGTTGCACTACATCGCACCCCAGATCTGGTGCGCAGGCGCCGGTACCGCCGCCGACACCGAATTCACGACGGCCCTCATCTCCTCCAACCTGGAGCTGCACTCCTTATCGACCGGCCGCAAACCCCGCGTGGTAACTTGTATGACCCTCTTGAAACAGCACCTGTTCCGACACCAGGGCCACATCGGCGCATACCTCGTCGTGGCGGGCGTCGACCCTACTGGCACGCACCTGTTTACGGTGCACGCACACGGCAGCACGGACAAGCTGCCGTACGTGACGATGGGCTCTGGCTCGCTCGCGGCCATGAGCGTGTTCGAGTCGAGTTGGAAGGCGGAGCTCACCAAGGAGGAGGCGATGGAACTGTGCAGCCAGGCCATCCAGGCAGGTATCTTCAACGACCTGGGCTCGGGAAGCAACGTGGACGTGGCGGTCATCACAGCAGACAAGACGACGCTTCACAGAGGCTACGTCAAGCCTAACGAGAGGAGCCAGAAACTCAAGAGCTACAAGTTCCCCAAGGGTACGACGGCGGTGCTGAACGAGAAGGTCATCAAGAAGGACGAAATCATGAAGTTTGTGAGCGTGCACGAGCTGCCGGCTGAGGGTGAGAAGATGGACGTCGACACATAGGCAAGGGGACAGAAGCGGTGATGATGACAGCCACGGGTGGACGGATGTGACCACGAACAGATCAGGTGGGATGCATCAATGGAAGGATTGCTTCCCACGGCCAAACCCTTTTGTAAAACAACGTTTTGACAATGAAATAGAGCCCTGCTATTTGACGATTATTATAGAGCTCCCATCCCATGATGTGATACAGACATGGTCATTTCGAGTCGCTCGTGCGCCCCCCGCCCCCCAAACTCACACTCATCTATGAACTATCCACCGTCTGGTATAGTGCTAGTTGGACCGATGCATGCATGCTTTTTTGATGGTTACAACACAGTCTTATGTGTTGTACATTCAGCAATACCTACGACTCACATTCTCTCAAAGCGATGGTGAAAGACTACTCCTCTGCCCCCCCCCCCCCCCAACATTGTTCCATGCTATACTAAGGTAATTGATTGCCAGCAAGTCTCGTCCTGGACAAGCCTGCTCGCTTCACCGTGTACATCCATCCAGCCCACTCTTATTTTTTGTTCCTCTCCCAGCCGCTCATTTCTGACCGTCCGTATGGCCAGGCCTCTCACTCGCCACCAATCCCTCTGGCTCCTGGGTGACTGATCTTTCTTCTCCTTCTCTTCTCCCCCGTTGACCCGCGGAGAAAGGTACCCACCCAGAAAGACAACATCCAATTCCCACTCACGCCACACCCCCTTCCTCGCGCTGTCGTCATCATCCAAGTACAAATCAACCAGTCCCGTTGTGAACCCAGCAGACTGTGACGACAGGTGAACCCTCATCGGAGGCGTCAGGCCCAGCTGCACCCTGTCCCGCCCGTACTGCGTCAGCTCCCCAGCCTCCTCAGGCCGCAACTTTGCCACGGGCGCCCAGAGACGCAGCCACGCTTCGGTCAGCGCGCCGTACGGGTTGGCCAGGTTCCGCAGCGAGACGCGCCAGTCCTCGACGCGGGCGATGGGTGTCCAGTTTGCCTCGACGCTTGTCGTGGGCACACCGTCGAAGCTGGCCCAGCTCCAGCTCGGACCGACGTACACGTTGTCATCGTCGTCGTCGTCATCGCCGCCGCCGCCGCCGCCGCCCCTGCCTGCGTATGGCCGCCTCCCGCCGTCCAGACCGGTCCATGTGAGGCCTTCTATGAGCACATGGCTCCATAGGCCTGCGATGTAGGTAGACCCCATCATCTGCTCAAACAGCTGCGCCAGCCCGCTCATGGCCGGCAGCTTGTCTGTGCGCTTGGTGAGCTTTCGGCGGCCGTAGGCCCAGAGCAGGTCGTTCCACCTCTTCAGGAGTATCTTTCTCCTCTGTTGCTCCGATGCTGGTGACAACTCGGAATTAGGTGGCGGTTGCTGCTGCTGCTGCTGCTGCTGCTGCTGCTGCTGCTGCGAAGGAAACGCCATCCGCAGATCACAGTACCGCTCGCCCTCGCGACACCCATCCTCGCCGACGATACCAGCGCTGCACTCAAAGTACATCTGCCTGCTGCTGAAATGCAAGGTGCGGCTGGCCAAGACACGTTCCTGCAGACACCACCCTCGCTGCCCGAGAGGCTCATCGGCAAACGACCGGCCGCGGTCCTCGGACCACTCTGGGGCCTCGAGGCTGGGGTACAACAGCGTCGCGTAGACCACGGCCTCGGGAGTGTCTCCATACCGGCGCAGCGTGACCCGAGCGTAGGGGCGGCCCGCCCGGCTGTGGAAACAGCCCTCTGAGCTATCTCTGGCGTGGCTCGCCGCGATCACCAGGTGCGCGTTGGAGTACACGCTCGCCATGCGGGAAGACTCGAGCGCCCAGTCGTTGTGGTCGTTCTGGCAGATGCAGAGGCTGTCGATCCAGAGATAGGGGATCTCGTGACGGCGGCAAATGGCCACGGCATCGGCAAACGTCTTGGGGAGGTCGGAGAGACGGATGCCGCTGCGGCGCGCCTGTATGGTCTCGCGTGTTGTAGTCAGGGACGCCGAAGAGCCCCACTAGAGTGAGAACCAATCGTTTGTCAAACATGCAAAAGGTTCCCAAGGCAGGATAGGGAGGGCCACCGATTTGGAACAGGGTTCGACAGAACTTACACAGTGGGACAAGCAAGCGTATTTCCCAGACAGGTCCTCCTCGCACTCTACAAGTCTGACATCCTCTGCACCTCGGACATCAAGCACCCGTGACGGCAGTGATTGGTTCCTCGGCCTACAGGCGTCATGATGTTCAACACATTCTCTCAACCACCTAGATGTGACCTCAAAGCTGCCTTGAGACCCAGAATCCACATCCAAAGGCCGCTGAGGGATGGCATATGCCAAGGGGCTGGCTTAACGGTCTCAAAAGAGTCAGCAGGAGGGAGACTCCGCGCACCAAGCCCACGAGAGTAGCGACAAGGGTGCCTGGACAGACTGACGTACAGGCCTCGACACTTATCCCAACACCGGTGAGCAGATGCGCCCTCTGCTTGATATTCGGGTCTCGGGCCAAGACAATGAACCCTTCAGCCCCGCCAACGCGTCTCGTAAGCCAGAGTCTCTCCCACGCCGGTATCGTCTCCGTCGCAGCGCGCTCGCGCCGGTACCACTGCCACAAATCACTTGCTTCTGTCCGGCGGTAGTTTGCGACCCATTCCTGCACGCCCGCGTGGACAACGGCGCAGAGACCACACGATGCAGCCGATCTCGACAGGGCTCTGAAATGAGCATGGTATGGGAACCCTAGAGGCGCGTCATCGCGCGCTGCTGGGCCCCAAGAATAGAATGGACTGAATGAGGGGAGTTCCGTGTCATTAGCTAAGCGAATCGTATGGATCTCGGGCGTTGCGGGCAAAGATTCAAAAGGAATGCCCTGGCAAGTTGTACAGAGCGCCATGAGAAGAAACTGGTAAAACTGGTTGGCATAACCAGGAAACCATCATCTTGAGTGCACAAAGGGTGGGTCAGGCGTCGACGAAAGGTGGAAGTCGACGAAAGCGCCAACTGCTCCGTGGTGGTAAAACAGGGCCCACTCACATGGACTACTTACTGTGGTACATGGTACTATGGTACAGTGCTGTACCAGACATAGTACGTAGTAATAGTAATCAACTTGGTGACGGACCCCCATGTCTGTCCCCCATCCACTGTCGTAATCCAAAATAGAAACACCATAAGCGACCGCACATGCAGAACACGGGTTGAAATCAGTTTGCTCTTGAGCAGCTCCCTTACTGAAAGACTGATTGAAGGTTTGTCTCCCTATAATTGATGGATCAATAATGAATTGACTTTGGGCTGTAAGCTTGGGAGGTATAGGGCACACTCACTTTATCAGGGGCTGCTTTCCCTAAAATGCTGCTGCTGTGATGTGGGCGCATTGTACTTGGGAGGCCTCAAGCGAAGAATGTAATGCAAGATGAAGGACACTGAAAACCGGAGTCAAGAGTACCTGACAGCATTGAACAAGCAATGGCACAGTTTCCAACGCTCATTGCCATGATGGATCCATAATTCTATTCCCCATTTATTAAGTCTCAACTGAGCTTGATCCCGTTTGCGTATCGCAAACACCACCGTCTTGTGGGCCAAACCAGCACCAAAGTACCAGGCAAAGGAAACGAAAGAAAACAAAAAGATTGGGAATTAACGACCGTCGAGTTCAAAATACCATGAAAACCCAAGACATCCTCCAGTACCGTTGATAGGACGAAATCTGACCACAATTTTGACGCCTGTATCCCCTTTCTCATACCTACGCCGTTTTCCCCTGTAACAGTTGGACCTCGTCCCAGAATTTCAAAAAGCCTGCCGTCAAAGATGAGAGAAAAGAAGCACAAATCAAGAATGTTGGGCGTAGCGAGGGAGGAGAGAACAATAATGCGGCAGACGCAAAACGATATGGATATTGGCGGAGGCGACCAACGATTTTTGGATATGAATGCTGTGAATTCAAAAAGTGCAAGGAGTCCGGTAGTGAATGATCCATCATAACTCCACGCCAGTAATATGCTTGATACGCGTTGAACAAAAAAAAATTAGGTGGAATCAATAAGGGGGGAGAGAGAGGGAGAAGGGAGAGAGAGGGAGGGGGAGAAAGAGGGTTGAGACGGGATTCTATGATTTCGAGGCAATAGGCTCCAAGTTTGCCGTCATGGCACAGATGGCGGGATGGCAAGCCCCCTAGGCTGTCTGAGCCACACCATCGTTGTGCGGACGGCTCTCAGCCAGTGCCTTTCGTAAACCGGCGATCTCGAGTTCCATGAAGCCGATCTTGGAGTCTCGTTGGGTGAGAGTGCTCTCTACAGAGGTGAGCCGCGCCTCTCGTGCGTTTGAGACATTTTCGACGGACGCAAGCCGCTCGCTGAGGTCCTTGACCCTCTCCTCGAGCTGCTGCAAGTAGGTCCACACAGCCTGATCGCCTTGCGCGAAAAGATTGGCCGAAGACTCGCCGCTGTTGCCGTGGTTGACGGGCCCATTAGACAGCCTGGTGTGCGTCGGAGCGTTGGCTGCCAGCCCTGAAGGGTGCGATTGACCTTGTAAGCTGTTAGTTGGCTGATGAAGGCGTATGACGTGGACAAGAGGGTCTATTGTACTGTGTGGTGGTGGCAGCGGTGGCAAAGGATGTATGTCTCGTTCAGATGGGCGTCGAGCATACTGCTGCTGCTGCTGCTGCTGCTGCTGTTGCTGCTGCTGGTGTTGGTATTGGGAAGCCAGCCCTGGCGAGCGCTGTCGTGCCTGGTCGTGCACTGCAGGGCTCAATGGCTTGGGGCTCTCGGTGATGCCTTGATGATGCGATGGTGAGCCTCCAGTATCGTTGCTGACACGTGCACGAGGGAGAATGGAGGAACGGGGATGGAAGAGCTTGCAGAGGGATGAGAAGGGAGAGAGGGGAGCTTACCAGTGATATTGCTCGCCAGGCTTGAAGGGCCAGCAGCGCTGCTATTGTTGGGCGGGTAGAGGACGCTTGGAGCTCCTGCGCGCAGGCTACCAGCGGGCGGGTAGGTGCGAGAATTCGGACCAACAGCTTCTGGACCCAGGGCATGAGGGGCCTTGATGGCGGGTAGACTCTGCCTGCGACGCTCTTCCTCGGTCATGTCCACGTCGCCATTGTCGTCGTAACTCACTCCACCCATGGATTCATCACCGTCATTCCGAGAGGCACCGTCATACTCACCCTGGTCGCCGTAACTTCCCATGGAGGCGCGCCGGCCGGCACAACCACCAGCGCCTTTACTGTGACGGGCTAACGCATCACCTCGTGCGAACTTGCGACCACACTTTGAGCACTCGTGATTCTTCTCGCCAGTGTGCAGCTTGCCATGACGCTTCAGGTCGTGGAGGCGTCGGAACCTCAAGTTACAATCCTTGCACAGGTATGGCTTCTCCTGGCTGTGGGTGAGGAGGTGGCTCTTCAGATTGTGATGGCGCGTAAACTCCGTGTCGCAGTATGGGCACTTGTGCTTCTTGGACGAGATTGGCATCGGCTCAGCACCGTGGGGGAGGCTGGCTGGTCGAGGTGGAGGCCCGGGTGACTGCGCGGTACCGCTGGGCGGCAGGACGCCCGGATAGGACAGAGAGGTGGCCGCCTTCTCTGCCATCTGCACGTCAGGCTGAGACGCAAAACTCTGCCTGTCGCTGCGCTGGTCGACATCCATGGGACCCGGACTGTTCATCAAGGCATGGCTATCGGCGGCGGCGGCGCCTCCTCCTGTGCTCGACGCACTGTGCGGGGGGCTGATGTCTGTCCTGGCATCCGAGACGTTAGGCTGCGGTATCGTGACAGGACCGAGGGCTTTCGTGGCCTCGGCGGCCAGTGCGATCTCGTCCATTGCTGCTGGCGCGTCCTGTGGACGGCTGACTGTCATGGTGGATCCGGACATGAGGTCGCTCAGAGCCTTGTGGTTGGGGTTCTCGCTGACCCCAGGCGGGTTGCGCCTCTGTTCCTCTTCCCTCCGTCGCCGCTCCTCCGCGACCGCGGCGGCACCGGTGAGCTGAAATGGGGGGGACAACTGCGCTGTCAGGCCGAGACGAGCAACTTTGGACGGAGAGTAGTCGCGGTTAAACTGGGCGGCGGAGGTATTGGAGGTCGGCGAGATCGGGGACTCTTCACGAGGCCTCTTGTTATTGGTATGGCCAGACGGCTGTATGGGCGAATCTGTAGCGACAGGCGGTGGTAGAGGAGGAGGAGACGGAATAGAGGTTGTTGGAGGCAGGGCTGAGGTGGACGGTGCGACGGCCGTCGCGTGGGTGGCCGTGGCGAGGGGTGGATCTGGTGCTGTTGGTGCAGCGTCGGATGCCATGAGGCGGGGATGACGAGGATGCTGAGGGTTGCGATCGCTGGTGTCGTGTTTCGTGTGTGTGGCGGGAATCAATTGCCGCAGGATCCAAATATTTGGTCGTCGTCGGGCCTGCACATGCCTAGAAATTATTCCTCACTTGTCGCGTCCCTGGGGGCATTCTCCCAGGCTGGGGAGCGGACTTGGCGCGAGTGACGAAATGTCGAGGCTGTGTGGTTGTGGCGCTGGCGAGGATGGATCGTGGCGCGAGCTTTGGGTGGTGGTTTCGATTTCGTTAAGGCAGTTGAGGCGAAGGAGACCGACCCGCGCGCAGCGACCTTTTTGTTTCGACCGTGCACTCGTCCAGACCAATGTGGGCCCGTAAGTGTCTTGAAGATGAGTTCAACTCAGCCCCCAGGTGCGTTGGGAAATCTGAAATGCTATGCGTGTGTGTGTTTTGTACGAGGGTGGCGCACAGCTGAAATCAAAAGGTTAAAGAGTTTGCCCAAACAACTGAGTGGAAATTATGTCTAGAGAGTAATTGAATCCTGGTTCTGGGAAGAGTGGGGGGGGGGGGGTGTGATTAAGCGGAGGCGAGAAAGGGACTTGGAGGGACAGGGACGAAGATCGGAAAATGTTGGATGATTCAGCTTGGGGTCGAGTTACTATAGCAGGTTGACGGGAAAAGATGAACGAGGGGCGAGTTGAGGCTCGGAATGACAAACCAGGTTTTCTTGGGGGCAAAGGCGGCGGGGGAATTGAGATTGAGATTGAGAAGAGGGAAGAATAATCCACACCTCCCAAAAAGAACAATTTGAAAATGGCTAATTGTCATTGATTGTGACTTGGGCCCGACCAGCTGGATTCGATCTGGCAAGAGGAAGAGAGGGAGGGGGAGGGCTCGGACGGGGGGGCCAAGCATGTGTTGTGTGGGTTGGTGGAATAAGCAGACCTGAAGGCGGATGAACGATGTGGGACGGGACGATCAAGATCACAAGCAATACAACCACGCAACTACCGGTGCGCAGCGTGTTCTGTTCTTAGTGGGCAGACAGCAGGGCAGTGATGATGCAGGTGAGTTGATGGCTTAGTAGAAGCGCCTCGTCGAAGGTACCTATGTCTATGTATGGGACAGTACAAAGTACAGGTGAGCGTGGCTGCAAGTGGTCCAAATCACTATGGTGGCAGACAGTCTACATGATCGGTGAGGGCCATGACCTCCAGGTGGGTCCTGGCCCTGGAAAAGCAGGACTCAGACGGGTTCTAGCATACCATACTTACTTAGTACTCTGTCCTAAAAGTCCCGTAGTATCCGTTTGAAGGAAGTACCTGCAGGTGGCATGCGAGGGAGGGTGGGATGAGGAGGAGGAGGAGGCTTGTGGCCGGGTCAAAGCCCACCACTCTCGTGAGGCGCTGCCTACTTTTTTTCCCTTGTGCCACTCTATTCCCACAGGGGGGAGCCACACCTACTAGGGGCTATTCTACGGTAATACTATGGTAGTACTCCGCGCATAGTATACTCGGTAGTACCTGGATTACGGTACCCCTGGTATCTACAGGCCCTCCTGGGCTGACCCTGAACCAGGCCCTGAACCAGGCAACCCAGGGTACCACCGCAAAAGTCGTAATCCCATGGCGCAGCAGGGGAAAAGGCCAAAGAGAAAGGCAGCAAGGAAAAAAAAGACGTAAGGCTGTCTGTGCTTTTGTTTCTCAACACCCACACCTCACCTACACCAGATTGTTCCAGACAATTTGTCTATCATGTCGATCATTTGAGTCACAATGGTTTAAGATTTTTCCCTCTCCCCATACGAGGGCTTGTGTCACAGTGATAGCACATCACAATATCCATCCTCATAACCTGCAAGGTTGGTTTTGGGTTTGGCGTGTCTTGCTGGCGGCCAATCCTGGACTGACAGGACGGCACAGGCTAAACCACCTCGAGCCACAGGCTGCCCACCGCTGTAACCCTGTACTGACAGGAAGGGGAAGTGAGGGGTCCACGCCAAGGCGCAATAGGCAAGCACACTTGTACTGTTCAGGCCATGCAGCCATCATGCGCCCTCCTCTTGGGTTTAGTGGCGTCCTGCTCTCCGCCGTGGACTGACACGCGCATGCCCCAACCCCCGGGAACAGCAAAGGAAAAACGTGATGACGAGGATAATGATAGGTAAGGGCCCCACACTCAGCGGTAAGCAGGGCAAAAGGGAAGAGCACTCGGGCACCCTGTCATCACATGTGGGAAGGAAGCGGAACAATGGGGGATTGGTACACAGTAGTCCGTAGCGTTGTGTTTTCTTCTCCCTTCTCTTCGCTTTTTTTTTTTTTTTTTTTTTTTTTTTTTTTTTTTTTCCCCCTTTCTTTCTTCAGCAGCGATCTTCACACGAACAAGGACATGTCTTACTACACATGTACTAGTACTATGCACTATGCACGGCAGTGAGCGAGACCGGGATTTGATCCACATCGGCGTCTGCTCAGTCAGCCTACCCATCTGCTCACGATAACTACTGCTACTGCTACAACTACTACGATCGTATTACTTGGTAGTACTCGAAAGGAGGAAGGTTGAACTTTTTCACAATGACTACAGTGCCAGGTGAGTGCCACTCATCTTAATCCCCTACAGTGAGTGGTACATAGTTACAAACCCTCGAGTAACTAACTAACTAATTCATCGTCGTTGCTAGAGCAGATTACCGTAATTCCACGCCCTTCTCATTCATTCTTACGAATTGGCTAGTCACAATGCCATGATTACTTGTTTACTAACTGTACCTGCTAATTCAGTTGTAAGTACGAGCGCCTCATTCCGCCCCTAAAAGAGTCAGCGCAGGTAAACAGTACACATACTAGCGCTCAGCAGCAGCCTCTATTAATACAACAAATCAGGCCCAGTCAGCCCCGTCTACTTGCATACTATACACTGCAGATTTCTCACCATCTGTATGTGTGGCCTTGTCGGCTCTCAGTTGCCTTGAGCAGCTCCCATCGTGGGCAGCCGTATTGAGGGCAGTTCTGCCCCCCCCCCCCTCTCCCCTTTGACCTGAAGGAGCACCAGTCAGCAGCAGCCACAGAATTGCCGGCGGCTGTCGAAAGACAAGTTTCTCGGCAAACCCGAGTTGCGCTGCGACGTTTTGAAACTGCTTAGAGACATTGAGCCGCACGGAGTTGCCGGACCTTGATACCCATTCACGGTGCACACCCCCCTCTCTGTCGTTGATCAGGAAGGAACAAAGGAATAGAAAAAAGAAGAAGAAACGAAAGTGAACATTTGAAAAGTTGGTGGCTGACGTGGCTCTGTGCGGCCTTGTCCATTCTGGTGATCAATTCCCTCTCGGATTGGTCGCCTTTTGGTCTCAGCTGTCATCTGTGGCGATCCGATCGGAGATGCCATCGAGTACTCCGAAATTCTCATTTCCTTACACCTCTCACCAAGGCTTGGCATCTCATATTTGACGGTGTGGACTGACCAAGATCTCAAAAACCTTGAGGAAAAGAGGGAAAGAAAGAGCCGTACGATGTTGCTAGGTGGCCAAGGTGAGACCGGTCGTCCCACCTGCCTGGGAAAACGGGTGTACAACCTCCATAACCAGGCTGCCTGATGAGGCATTGCAACGGGCGAGCGCCGTGAAACTCGATCCTCTGAGCGCCTGACATTCCTGCTCAGTTTTGTTGCTCAGGAAGAGATTCACGTGCTGGGTACGCAACTTTGGACCCTTTGGATATTCCTTTCCTTGCGTTGCACGAAAGCAAGCACGCAGGCTTCCTTAGCTTCATCCTGCACGGTTGAAACATTCCTTGCCTATCCTGCACTGCTTCCCTTTTCTCTCTCTCTCTCCCTCTCTTGATATTTCTGCTTGTTCTGCCGAGTACAACGTCACATCTTGGGATGCATATTCGAGCACTACAGGTGCATCAAACTCCTCCGCCATGTGGTCCAGGCAGGCAAAGGTGGGTGGGGAAGTTAAAACATGGCTAAGCCATGAATCCATTTATAACATCTTATGTGTTTATGCTACCGCGGAAGAGAAAAACATGTATGTACAGAGAAACACGCCTCACGGCAGGGGTCAATGAAAGCCCGCGAGCAAACACCAACAATAAAGATCATCATCACCAACCATGGACACCCGACCGGAGATGATTTTTCTTCTTCTTTTCTTTTCCTTTTTCTTTACAGGGACCCGAAGGTGGCCACGCTGGACAGGGCCTCACCCGAGGACGAGAACATGCAGTTGTCAGCACAGCTGCTGCCCAGGTTGGCGTTGTCAATCCAGGCAGGCTCCCAGTAGAACAGGCCCGAACCGCCCGAGACGTCCTCGACGACGGCGGTGACGTCCTTGAGCCAGGTGGACTGGCCGGCGGCAGAGAAGGGGATGCTGGTGGTGTCGGAAGGAAACGAGTACTCCGGGTCTGGGCACGAGGTGGGCCAGTTGGTCTCGGCGATGATGAGGTCCTTGCCCCAGGCGCTGTACATGTTCTCGAGGGTGGTCTGCAGGGCGGACAGGGTGGCTTCGTCCGAGTAGAAAGGATAGTACGAGACGCCCATGACGTCGAAGTCGGTGGAGGCCAGGGGTCCGGCGGCAAGGAGGCCCTCATAGAACCACTCCTGCAGGGACCAGTCCCAGCCGTTGGCCAGGTGAATCATGATCTGGGGCTGGGTGGTCAGGTCTGAGTCCTTGATACCCCAGGCCGCGCTATGCAGCAGGGTGGCCACGTTGTCGAAGCCTGCGGTCGACGCCTCGCCCGTGGGGAACAACAAGCCGTTGCTGATCTCGTTGCCGATGGAGATGATCTGCGGTGAAATGCCTGCCTCGGCGAAGGCATTGGACACGTCCAGGGTGTAGTTGTAGAGCTCCCCTAGAGACACAAAGAGAGTCAGTCAAGACAAATACTTGAGGGAAGAAGATAAGAGAGGGTGTTGAAAAGGGGACGAGTTAACGCACAAGACAGGTCAGCAATGGCTGTAGGCCAGCCACTGGGGATAGCCTGGTCACTCGGGTCCGCCCAGGTGTCGCTGAAATGCAGGTCAAGGTAGATACCCAAGCCGGCAGCCTTAGCACGCTTGGCCAGGGCCAGGTTGTAGTCAAGATCATAGCTGCCGTCGGACGGGTTGACCCAGATACGCTGGCGGACGGTGGTGACGCCCGCGCCGGCGAGGATGGTCTCAAGAGCCTCCGTGGTGCCCGAGGCAGTCTTGTAGCTGACGCCCGAAGCCTCCTCGACGGCCACGCTGGACCAGTCGACGCCGACGTAGGTCAGAGCCGCGGAGGCCATGGAGGCCCCGGCCAGGAGGGGTAGGACGGAGTTGGAAAGCATCGTTCTTTTCTCCTTGGTTGGTGGTGGTGGTTTTGTATATATGTGTGTGTGTGATATAGGAAAGAAAATAAGATATCTCCTTATAGTGAGTGAAGATGTTCAGACGAGAGAAACGAAAGACGGACCAGCCAGGATACTTGGCAGCTAAACCAATGAGAAGAATGAAGGAGAGTATCGAGAAAGGCAACAACAAAAACAATTCTTTCTCACAAACGCTTCCCCCTCGGGATGACAGCCGAAGGAGGGAGACGATGCTGGTTTTATCTATCCCAGAAAATAAAGTCCAGCCCAGCAAAGACCAATGCTTGTCACACCAAACACAAACAAACCCACCCTTCCCTCCTCCTCCCCTTGACTAGCAGCACAATCAAAACAACTTGGAGAAATCAACTTCCGTACGATATCCACACCACGATGAACGACATGGTCATGTCCGCTGTCCGTCATCCCGAAACCCCCCCCCCCCTGCGGGCGCCCCCCAGCCCTTCTCACCCCTCCCCTCAGCCTAACTACGGTACCACTAGTACGGTTCACATATTCATTATTATGATGCATACTCGTACCTACGGTGCAGCACCCCCTAGGAAAGTCGTAACTACAAGTACCATTCATAGAAATCCACAGTTACGAAATGGGGCATTGTTCCTTTTTTTTTTTTTTTTTTTTTTTTTTCCTTCTTTTAAACGAGAAATCGAACCCCCCATGCGACCAAACAAGAAACATCCCAAGCTCCCCTTCATTAACCCTAGGCGGGGCGCGCCTACCAAAAGGCGCAAGTGGAGAGGGAGCACGCCCGCCGGTTCGTCGAGGGTATAGCCGCGTCTACCCCAGATCCTCAGGGGGACGAGGCTCTGTTTGAAACGCCGATCCTTGGCCCTGCTGGGTGAACGGCCCCTGAATTTCCGTCCTGATGGGATCTCTCCGACAAGACATTTGTTTTTTTGTCTTCGTTTTTTCTTCTATTCTGAATTTCATAATATCATACATAATATTTACCGAGGCCTACGGAGCATGATCACCGAATATGACAGACAGACAGGCATACCATAGTACAGAGATGCGCGGCCCGATTTTATACTTTCGTCTCTTCTTTTTTCTTCCTTATATTCAAGAAAAATCAGGTTGATCATGTGTTTTAATTCATACTTCCCAAAGAGAGAGAAAGAGAGAAATACTGTCAAGCCATCGTCCTCCTCCTTGAGCCTCCATCCCCTGCCAGGCCCAGGTCGATCAATGTCATCATGAACTGTCAGAACATGATCGATCAGATGATGAGCCTGGTTCGGCGCGATCCGGGATGTCTGTGCCCAACTAACCCTTGTCATACTTGCCAGCTACCGCAGCCTTCCAGAAAACGACAGAAGCTCCTACCGCCTGAAGCCCCTTTCCTTTCCACGAGTAATCATACTTGTGAACGCAGGGGGGGGGGGGGGATAGGAAGAGAATGCTCAGACATAACCGGCCCAGAAAACCGCACCGTCTCGCCCTGACCGTTGACTGGCCTGTATGCTTCAACTTCGACCGTTTGATCGCAAACCGAATGCTCAAAATACAACGCTGTGCCGTGATGATATGCCGCTCTTTATGTTGGGTAAGGGCTTAAGGGAAAACCGAGACCGACCAAGAAGACTGCAATCCAACCAACGTACTGTGCATGTCTGTGTGTGTTCAAGGTGACGCCTCGACGCTGATCGAGGCAAGAGAAGCTCAGCCCTTGATGTCGTGCTCGACAGCAGCATAACCCTTCCAGCTCTTGCACTCAACCTCCTCACCCACAATGCGGTGCACTTCCTCCAGTGTATCGTTGGCGCCCCAGGTCGTCTCATCCCATTCCTCCTCCCCGTTCCTATTCTTGTTCTCTGCTATCTGCTCCCTCTTGGCCTCGACAAATCGCTGTCTCAGCTCATCCATGATGGTCATGTGCAGACCATCTGGTGCCCTGGCCTCATCTTCCCCCACAGCACCCCATCCCCATCCGCCACTCCACTCAAAGAACATGACCTCTTCTGTGCAGGCCCAGATCGCCGCCTTGACAAAGGAGTGCAGAGGGCCCCTGCCCCTCAGGAAGCCCCACAGGATGAACCCGCCGCCACGCAACAGCACCTCCTTAAAGGCCATCACGCGGGCGTGTCCCATGCCCGGGTCGCTCTCGAGGAGCCGCATGCAGTACCGTGCATAGCCCTTGGACCCCCCTGCCGCAAGCGTCAGCAGCCAGCAGAGAAGCCGCGTGGGGAGCGAGCGCAGCAGATCGATCTGGAGCTGGCGGAGCTGGCGCATCTTGCGGAAGTGCAACGCAAGCCTGGCGTTGTAGGCACTGAGCGTGTTAACTCCGGTGCTGCGGACGTCCGTCGTGCTGTCGCTCATCGTGTGCCAAGCCCGGGCTTTCACATCGCTCACGCCTCCGGCTTGGTCCAGTGATGGGTGGGCTGCGAGATCAGCAATCTGGTCCGTGATGTACAGCGCGTCTCGCAAGCCGGCCTTGAACTTTTCGAGCGACGCAAGGGAACCCAGACCCAGGGTATCAGGGCGGTCGGTGAGCATAAACCCGCCGCGGTCCAGGATCGAATCCACACGGTCCTCGCGGCGCTGGAGCTCCCGGACGGTATGGAGGGAGTTGCGCAGGGGAATAACGCATCGCTTCTCGTCCCTGGAGGTAAGCACAAGGCCGGTAGGAGGACTTATGTAGGTGGCGATCTTGGCCTTGGCAATGCTCTGCTTGTAGGAGTTGATGATCAGGTAGACGTGCTAAACAGTGTCCTGGTCAGTATACCTGTCGGCATCACACCGAAATTGGCCCCAGAAGAGGCTCTCTCCCATGACAAGACACCAAGCCATGAGTTACATGTGCTTTCGCCATCAGAGGGATTCCTGACTTACTTTGCATGTCTGCATCAGACTCGACAGCGTCTTCAAGTCGCAGTGCTCAGCAATTTCAAGAAGCAGGTCCTGACTGACCCGGTGACCTGCGGTATGTGCCATGGCGACAATAACAGTGTAAATCCTTCAAAGGAATACAGAGTATCAATGAAGAGGGGGCTGACAAGGTGATGGATGCTCTATTTAGCCCAAGAAGGTGATGATGGCTATGATTGGCGGTGGTGGTGGTGATGGTGGCGGGAGCAATGGCTGGTTGCTATTGGTGTGTTGGAATAACACTGAATGTAGTATATATTTGTTGTTGTAGTTGGGGTGCCATACCATATAGTCAGAGGAGGGCCCCTTGGCCAGGAAGTGGCCAGTGAATCACAGGTTAACTGTATTGAGCACCTTGATGGCTCCTTCACTGCTAACTGTGAGCGGTGGGCCTCTTCAGAATCATAGCTTGGCCTTGAAGAACTAGAGACTGAATCACTGCAGATATAGATGATGATTTTTTCAGTGGAAAAAGAGGGGACCTTGATGGTACTCAGTCAGCGTAATTCCCTGAATTTGCCATTGTGCTGAATGCTAATAACAGGCCGTTCACAGAAAGAGGGTGAGTCAATCGACAGCCTGTAAGGTGAGCCGCTGGTGAGAGTAATCTAGATGGTTCCTTGTACAGACCCAAAGTACCCACGTGTATAATAGCATTGTTTTTATGACTCTCTGTCCCCCTCTCTTTTTTTCTTCTTTTCTTTCTTTTTTTCTTCTCTTTCTGGTATAGCATGGAGGGGGTGATGGTCCAGCGAGTGCTGGTCACTTCCTGGGTCTCGTGCCTAGACTGTTGTCATGTGCTTGCTGAGACAAAACTGCATTTTCAGCTCGGGTTGAGGCTAGGTTTTGACTAGTCAATCTGGTCACCAGCCAGAATCGTCGAACACACTGGAAAGGGGAAGAGAAAAAAAAAAGACGAGTCTGAGGATTCTTGTTCGTATTGCAGAGGCATTGATAAATGCCATTAAACGATAGAAAGAGAAGACTGTGATTCGGACAGGGTTGTTTGCAATCATGAGAAACCCGGAGCCACAACAACAAAATTGACCAGAAATGATTGCAGGAGTGCATGTTGTGAGGACAAACATTGAAGCAGTGTAGAGACTTTTTGTGTGTTGCGTTTCGCCTTCTTGACTACTTATGCAAGATTAATGGTCACCAAACAAGGATCCTATTTGTCCACAGGTGGCTGTTGATTACCTCATATTTCCTTAACGCGGTCTTTGACCTCAAGACTCTTTCCTCCTACAGACCCAAGTGTTCGGATCTTGTCCACAAGCTCATCCTTCTGGTCCATGGCGAGGATGTCATCAGAGCCGCCGATGCTTATGCCATTGATGATGATGTTCGGTACGGTTGTCCGGCTGGTCATTTTGCCCAGCTTCTCTTGTATCTGCTTGCCCAGGGGGTGTATGTCGAGCTCAACAACGTAGGGCTCAGGGGTGATGTTGTATTTGTCAAGCAATACAGCCTTGGCCCTCTTGGAGTATTGACAATATGTCTTGGAGAAGATGATCACTGTACACCTCGTCAGTATACAGTCTCGACTGTATGTGGCCAGACGGTCTCACCAGGAGACTTCTTGAGGATCTCGTTGAGGGTCGTCTCGACCTGATGATCCTCCTCCGTCTCCTTGTTCCCAGCGCTATCCCCACCAGCCTTGTCGCCAGACAGCTTCTTCTGGCCACCTGCTGAGCTGCCCACCCCAATGACCTGCTCTGGCTTCTCAGGCTTCATCACCTTGGCATTGGCTGAGTCCTTTGCCTTCTGCTCAGCAGCCTCCAGGCGTGCCCGCATGTCCTTGGCCAGCTGCGCGTCGTCCTCCTCCTCACTTTTGGAGCTGCCTGTACCCTTGTTTGTATTGGACACTGCCTGGGCTGCACCCTCACCATGTGCTTTGTCGAGGCCCTCTCTTGTCTTCTTCCAGAAGTCGTTGAATGTCCTGCTGTCTACCTCTTCTGATGCTCTAAGCTGGGATGTATAGACAAGGGTTATGACAACTGCAGCAATGACACCTATAAAGAGCAGCCGCAGCCGCCTTGTGGAAGGCATGGTGGGCTGTTTTCCCGGGGGGGGGGGGGGGGTTGACGCGCAGTGGCGGCTAAGGGTGGATGAGTTCGCCGTGGGACCAGTCGTTTGTCGGGGTCGCACAGGACGAGATGGAGGAGAAAGAATGTCGAGGCGATCTGGGGAGCACCTTGCGCAATGTCTGCGGGGTACGCCGTCACACTGAAGGGAGTGTCGGCTGTGCTGTGTGCCTTTCTCTCTCTCTCTCTCTCTCTCTCTCTCTGAGCTGCCGTTGAATACAAAGAAAAAGGAATGGGGCGGCGAGTGCTCCCTCGGTAGCTTGCAAGGGAAGTTTCGTAAGCCTGGAATGAAGCCCGCAGCGAAGTGATTGGGTTGGTCGCAATCAAATAGTTGGGGGCAGTTGTCAAGGGTCCAACCAGTGGGCAAATAGGTGTAACTTCGATGTTTCTTCGATCGCAATGTCGTAAAGGCTGGGTATTATCGGTCGTGTGTCGTCGCGAAAACGGCAAAGAGTCCGGTTGCGAAGGGTCTAATTGAAGAGGGGAACGGGGAGAAAGAATTCTGATCCAGTTGCGTGTAATAATCGGCAGACGTTTTCTGCGTGTATCCTTCGGGTATGCTCTGGTGCGGTTCTGGTGGAAGTTGGTGATGTGAAGCTCGTCCAGAATGTTTTAAGGGCAGAAAAGAAGGGAGAGCTTTAAGCTACACAGCAGACGGAGCGCTTGCTGCATATCGCGTACAGTGCAAGTGCAGCGCAGTGTTAGCGCCCCCTTCGAGTAGCCCCATGCAGTTTGGCGGCGTCGTGTGGGGCAGAGCCGATGAGGTCAACCCACTCAACAAGCTGCGACCCGCGACGTCCACGCACTATCGTTTTGGAAAGCATCACTGTAGCATGTGGCGTGTCAGACGATCCGAACATTGACAAAACGCCCCATCAAAATTCAGCCCTGCAGCGCACCATACAGTCAGAGCGCAGACACCGACATTTCCCTCCCACAGCTGTCTGTCAGTCGATGATTCACCGCAGGTTCGGATTTACAGCAAAACACTGTAGTCTTAGTTGTTGCAGTGGTCGTCGATCACAATTGCCGCTTCCGCCGCATTGCGTGGCCCACAGCGTCACAGCAGTCCTCTCCCGGGTTTGTTTTGTTTGGCAATTTGCTTGCTACCAGCTGACGTATCTTGGTCTGGATGACAGCTTTCTCGTGCAGACCCTCCTTCACATTGTGGCTGCGTGGCTACTGATGAAGATTAATGGGATTCGAAAAAGAGTGAAGCAAGCTCGGGCTCGCTCTTCCTGGAACGTCTCTACTGCGGATGCAACAATAGCTGTTGACTCCAAACTGCCCGTTTGGCGGGGAGAACAAATCATCGATATGGCATACAGGGAAGTCCTAGCCCTTCAATGAACCAGACAGAACAAGGCCCACAAGACCAGAATTCTCAAGACAGGCACATCCAGTGGCAGGGCCGATGATGTTCCTGAAATAAAGGGCAAGACGCATGCAGGAGTGGGTTTCTGCACGGACAGAGAGGGCTGAACAATGCACGACAGACAGGTAGCTTGATTTTTGAAGCTGGACGTCCGCATCAGTGAAACGCAACGCTCGCCATGGGCCCAAAGCGCCCCGTGAAGGCTCTGATCCTCCTCCCGAAGACAAACAGCACCAGAGAAAGTGACAAGATGATATATGCGACCCCGACGAGCTCTCCAAAAGCGTGTCTCACACCTTGCTGCTTGATCCACACGGAGATGTAGGTCGATATCAAACAGCCAATCACATTGCGAACAATGAAAACGATGACGATTGTCTCGCCCGCAATCTGTTTGTGTAGGGACAGTCAGCACATGCTCCGACAACACCACGAAAGCACAGGAAAGGCTCACAGGTCGGTATGCATCGACGGCATAGGTAATAATGATGTTGGCAGCGGCCGTCGCGCCGAAGCCTTCCATGCCATACCCGACAGCAGCTCCACCCCAGCTGTCCTGGGCCGCAATGACCAGCCCATACAGCAACATGCCCATGGGACCCACGACTGCTGGGATGATCATAGCTGGCAGTCGAAACTCAGGCTCAGGATGCTCGCTTCGTCGTGCCGTCATCCGCGTGGCTATCAGGTCGATAAGTCGACCGCCGGCGAAGAAGGAGAGGAGAGACCCGATAAAGCCAGAGATGGCCAGCAGCCCGACACTGTGCAGGGTCCAGTTCCATGGTGCAGCTGTAAAGGTCTGCGAGGCCACGAGCTGCACAGCGATGTTACTATCCGTTGAGAGTCAGCGTGCACAGCAACAGTGAGAAGCATAGAAGAAGGGCAGAGAGGTGGGGGAAGGAGAATGCGGACAGCAGCAAACTTACCATCCAATAAAAAGGCCACATATAAGGCCAGCAATCAGGACCGGTGGATATGCGACCAACAGCACAGTTCGTGCAACCCAGCCGAAGAAAGAGGCGTGCTGATTGTAGCCAATTGTGAAGCCCAGGGAGGCAAGCCAGCTTCTCCTTGGCGCATATGCAGACGCAGGAGCCTCGAGGTCTCGGCCCTCTGGCCCTACGACATATGCAGTCTCCTTGAGGAGAAACAACGCCACAAAGAATGTCGCTCCCGAGACGATAGCCATTACACCGCACATCCACTTCCAGCCAAGGTACTGTGTGATGTACGCATTGAACAAGGGCCCTAGAAAGGCACCACAGGAGAGGGCCAGGGAGAAAAACATCATCCCATGGCCTCGCTCGTGAAAGAAGAACAGCTCAGCAACGACACTAGGAACTGGTGCATCTGCAGCTGCCGTGAGAAACCCGCCGACAATGCGCGAGGCAAGGAGGCTCCCATATGTCGTGGAGTAAAAACCCCATACGTTGGTCACGCAGAGGAAGACCAGGCTAGCGAGGTAGCCTGGCCTCTTCCCGATAATACGGATCAGGGGCATCCAGACCAAGGCGCCAAAACCCATGAAGAGCACCTGCAATGATGCTTTTGCCTTGTCATCAGCAAGTGACAAGCCAGGGAACGGGTGGAGGGAGTCCAGGGCCTTACTCAAGTAACTCGCCTCAGTCGAGCTCTTCTTGAATTGCTTGATGATCGCCTGTACGGCCACCGTGAACGCGGACGAGTTCATGAACGCCAGAAATGTGAACCAGCAGATCACCAGGTATGTTGTGTACTTGTCCCATTGCGACCAGTTCTGTCATAATCGTAAGGTTTTTCTGAGCAACCAGCGTGCACACACACACACACACACACACACACACAAGGTCCAGGCGAGTGCCAAGCCCGGGGGGGGGGGCTTACCAGCGGCTCGTTTGGATCATTCGAGGGCTGTGGTCGCAGTATGATGCCCTTGCTGTTCTTTTTCCCCGTAACGATATCCTCTTCAGCGACTTCTCGCTGGACGGTCTTCGGTTTCTGAGATTCATCCATGGCGGTGGTTATGACCGCGCGGTCTAGATTCACGGCGCTCCGTTCTGCAGAAGACAGACCAGGACGGCGTTTGCGAGAAGCGCCAACAGTCTCGGACCGCTGAAATGTCGTGCAGTCCACCATGTACTACTGTTATTACTTTCAAGTCAAGACTGGCAAGGTCAGCTGGAAAGATCCTTTTCCTATTGGAGGTCACATGAATTTCTCTCTGCTCTCTTTATTCTTTCTCTCCCCTCTCCTGACGGAAATAAAGCAACCCCAATCTTCTTCCCCGCGACCTATCAAGGCACAGGCTCTCGTGGCCAATGACGAAAAGCTTGGAAGTTATCGGCCAGGTTCTCCTCACTGCTGTGCCGTACCCCCGAGATTGGTTCGGGCCAGTCAGGAGTGTGGGCGATGCAGGGACTTTGGAGCAGATGCGACCACAGACAGTACTTTAACCATTGTATTAACTACAGTAGTGGATCCTTGTTGTACGGCTGGCTGTAATCCCGGTCGGCCTTCGCCATCCGTATCTTGAGCTGTCTCGGCGGCTCTGCTGGCGCCGATAACCTGCCGAGAACGTTCCGAGGGCAAGCCGTGAAAACTGTCAGGTTAATTGCTTGTACGCAACCCACCTTGAGTATGTGTATTGCTTGTTATGAAGAGGTGATGGAATATAACAAGGAACGAGGCGGACGGTAATGATGGAGGCCACTCTGGTCATCTAATCTTGAACACTCACACTCTCTCGATCGTCGTTGATCGCTAACAGATAGCAATACGAACCATCATCTGCTTCCCTCTGTCGCACCAGCTTTTCGCCCGCACTTCTCTCGAAAGCAAAAAGAAAATGTTACCACCCTTCATCTCTCTCGAGGAGCACTTTGCCCGCGTTACGTCCTATACCAAGGAAGCATCCGGCATAGGGGAGAACTTCTTCGCCGATGCCCTCCGTCGCCTCCCGGATGTCGGCCCCCTCCGGCTGCAAAGTATGGACGACAACAACGTCGTGCGGCAGGTCGTCTCTCACGTCCCCATGGTCCTCACGCTGCAGCAGGCCAGCGCCGTCAACGACCAGCTCGCCGAGGCGTGCAGGGCACACCCAGATCGCTTCTCGGGCTTCGCCACCCTGCCGATGGCCACGCCCGAGGCCATCGCCGCCGAGCTGACGCGGTGTGTGCAGGAACTGGAATTCGTCGGGACTCTGGTTGGAAACCACGCCTACGGCACCTTCTACGACGGCCCCGCGTACGATCAACTCTGGGCCGCGGCCGAGGCACTCGACGTCCCCGTCTACCTGCACCCGGCGGAGCCGAGTCAGGCCATGAAAGACGTCCTATACACAGGCAGCTTCTCGGCTACAGACAGCACCCTGCTGGGGACGTTCGCATACGGCTGGCACGCCGAGGTCGCGACGCACGTCCTGCGCCTCTTCGCCGCGGGGGTGTTTGACAGGTTCCCGCGGCTCAAGGTGATCGTGGGCCACTTTGGCTCGTCCCTGCCCATGTTTGTCGACCGTGTGGCCTGGAGCGAGACGCTGGGTGGCTTCAAGGACCGGCAGAGGAACTTCAAGGCCGTGTATGCTGAGAATATCTGGATTACTACGAGTGGCGTCTGGAGTCTGGACCCATTGGCGACCATCTTGAGGAATACCAAGATTGATCACATACTGTATAGTGTGGATTACCCCTTCACCTCGAACGAGAAGGGCTTGGCTTTTATGCGGAGCCTGCAGGAGAGTGGGCTGGTGGACGAAGAGCAATTTGCCATGATTGCGTATAAGAATGCGCAGAAGTTGCTCAAAGTTGAGTATAAAGGAGGTGCTCCTTTCTTCAGGCTCGAGTAGAACATAATTACTTGAAATGGTGATGCTGTTCATACAGGTGCCAGCAGTTGACTTTAAATTGTCTTGCAAAGAAACAAAAGCTTGCGATAGCGTTTTCTGGTGATCTCATCTGATCTCCCTCTCCCATCGGCTCGAGTATTTGCTCCACAATCTGTTCTTCAAGCTGTGCGACCTGATTGTATAGAATAAACACATCACCACCCCTCAGTCGTAGCAACACTCATAGGTCTTTCCGCCAGGGCAATAACCTGAACAAGTTTGCTGTCAGAACATGAAAATAATGACTTTCTGGTGTGTATTGGGGGGGGGGGTGGGGGGGCCATCTGACCAGGTTTATAAGTCCCAGCACAGCCAAGATTATTCCAGGAGCAGTAGGAGGAGCCGCCACAAGGATCAGTTGACGCTGATTTCTCAAGGCCGACCACACAGCACTTGATATTGTTCGGGTCATTGGGACAGCCCCCAGTGATATAGGAGCCGCCGTAGTCACTGCAGGTGGCTGTGGAGATGCATATTCCGTACTCGAGGTACTCGCCCGTCGCTGTGCCGGAACAGTGGCCGTCGATCGTGGCCAAGGTCGTGAGAGGGAGCAAGGAGAGAATGAGGTAGGAGGAGTGCATTTTGTGCTAGTGTGGTGTTGCTTTTTTGGAAGAGAGGTTGGAAATTGTCTCCGTCTGGACGAAGGTCCTGGGCTGGATTTCGGGTTACACCTTCTCTACACTTGAGGTGGGACGGGTCCATGGTTTATATGTAAGTTTGGGTCAAGCTCTGGGGCTGCTTTTGCACAGAACGTAGCCCATGAATACTTTTCTGTTTTCATTACCTCACAATATCACAATCTCAATCCTTGCGCTCTGTATAAAGTGAGCTATTGAATGTTGTAGACCAACGAGATCTCATAGGATGCTTGTATGCTGCCCACCTCAATTTCGGACCGGTGTGCACCTCAAAGGGTTCGTGGCTAGCCTCATGGGATATGAATTGGACTACAGCCCTAGTCCTATGTACGTCTTACGCGTGATAGTATCAAAACGGCCTGAAAATTCTCCCGGGAGTCGGTCATTGTCGCTCTGCTTCAATGTGTTGATGCCGATAACTTGCATGGCCCTGCTCCTCTTTGCTTTATAGAGCATGGTCGGAAGGATCAACGTGACTTGGTTTTTCCCTAGAATTCTTTCACGATGATGAGGTCAACAGGTGATGCTCAGTCCCAGAAGACAAGCTAGGCCCTATGAGTGTTTCCCAGAAATATCGAAGTGGAATCTCCAGGATCACAAGCGAAGGTATCATCACTCCGACACGTATTGTACGTTTTGCGTAAAATTGTATACTTAAGCAAGCTGTGTGCACAATTTCCCTTAAAGTCGTACTTTCCTTGTATGATTTCTTCCACCGAAAGCTCATAGATACATCACAGATTCGTAAAATCACTTCGAGTGACTAGTAAAACCCTTGCCCGACACAACTAGTCCCGGAAGTCGGCCTTCCTTCGTCGGCCATAGGCTACATTTGGTACACAAAACGGAGAATCATCACGTGTGGTCAGAGTCTTTTCATTTTCATTGGTCTAGCGATGGCTTCTCCGCGTTTCTCAGCCTCATGCACAGAGGCGGTTCCTCGTACTTTGCCCTCGCGTCGTAGCTGCCCTGTCAAACAACAACCTTAATTTCTCACCTGCAGAAAATGTGAACGACAGAAAGCCAAGGCCGCGCTACTCATCTTACGTGACTGAATCATGCACTATCACATATTTGAAGCAGTTCAAGCTAACTCATTGCATGAAGAAGGTGCCTGGAGGCAACACCTTGAGCCCCAGTGGCATTCGGGCTCATGTGCTGCCAAGGAAAGGTTCGGAGCCAAGATGAGGCTGGAACCGACCCTTCGACTGGTCTCTTTTGATTGACTCCCCCCCCCCCCGGTGCTAATGACATTGCGCAGTCTTATTACTGACCAATAAACAGCAAACTAGTTTGCAGTGGGGTGCTATGCTGCTTACCATCCTGACATACGCCTCCTCCTCCACCCCCCATATCGCGGATCTAGCATCATGCCTGTGGTCTTCAACAAGAGCCTAAGCAACCTAATGACATGTACAAATCGCTATAATAAACATCTACTCGCTGTATGTTGGTAATAGCTGCCCATGTCGGACTTCGCTTAGCCTTGCTGGTGTGTTCGTTGTTGGCTATGCCTGGTCTGGGCCTCGGTCAGGGTGCGGTTCTTGGCAGATGAGTGGCTGACATTTGGAGCGCCAACTGCGCAGTTGAGCATATGTGCTAGTAGTCCTATGCGGGGTCAAGTGAGCGTCTTTCTCGTCAATCAATTCGAAGACCCTGGTACAGATTTGTCTGGCCGTCGTAATTGTTACGTGCTGAGAATGAGCTCTTTTTCAACATCTCAGCTTGGTAGTCCACGATCAGGGAATGTATGCGACAGCTAAAAGGAGTGACCACTCCCAACTGACTGGAAATGGCTGTGGCCTATGTAGCTGCGTAGGTCGGACTCACACAGGATGTACCTAGGTACGACACCAGGGCGACAGTAGACTGACGCGTCACATCCAGCCTGTATGTAATCCCTCCAATATTTTTCTGGCGATACCATTCTATTTGTCTCGCAGAAGGCTCCTCTCACTATTGTGTTGAGACCCCGCCCGTTGTCAGGTCGGGATGGACCAATGGACTTATACGCCTGGACCCACAGTAGCCCGATTGGGCAATGCTCTAGTATCCCACATAGTTCGGCATAATTGCTAAATCTTCAATAGAATCGTGCACGTTCTACCTAAATGAATAAAAAGCAGACTGCGAGCTCAGGAAGCCGGTATCCAGTTGCAGTTGACTCGGAAGAGGCTGCACCTTCACTGTGATGCAATAGCGTGTCTTGTAAACCAGCAGACACGGTCTTGATCTTTCTGATTCGGCGAAGAGGATAATTGCTCAAGAAGGCCATCGGCAGTACACAGATTGGCTATTACACAGTACTTTTGTATGTAGAGACTAGCGATACAATCGAGGAAAACACTTGACACTGAGTCTGCGTCTCATCGCTCCTAATTTTATTTTAGCCCTGATTTGAACGGGCCAGCCATAGCATGCTCGAGGATGAGCATGACCATTGCGCGTCCCTGCCACATAGCAAACAGCGGTACACCGTACAACGAAGGAAAATAAAAGGTCAATGCTTCTGTATGAGAATTTCCTTGCTCATACTGGACACGCTGAGAGAGCTCTTGAGCCTAGTATGAGACTTGCTGTTGGTTGCTCCGCCTTTTGATCCACTGATGTTGAAATCGCCCTGATCATTGTCTGTACCCTGACCACCGCTTTTGTTCGACTTGAGAGTCCCCAACGCAACCACTTCTGTCGTGGCCGAGGGGGTCTTGGTGAAATTCGTCGGCCACTGGGACTTGCGCTTCGAGGTTCCGTTGTCGTTGTAGAGCTGGTCAAAGCCCGAGCCGCTGGTCACCCTGATTTCCACCTCCCGTGTGATGAGAATCTTGTCGAGGTTCTCCCGCAGGTGCGGCCAGAAGACCGGCAGGGCCGCCACGATCGTCGCGACGTTGATTTCGATGATGGATAGGCCGATCGATGTGGCTCCGTAAAAGCTCGGGTCGAACTCGGGTTTCGTGGAGGCTCTGTTGTTGACAACGACGCCAAAACGGACGATGGAGCATGCCAGGACTCTGGAAGACCTTGTCAGCAAATATATTTAGGCCCCCCGTCTTCCTCTGAGTGGAAGTGAGGGAAAGAAAGAAGACTTGTCAGTGGCGTTGGATAAGTGACAACTTACACTGCTCCCACCACATAGAGCCCGATAAGTGCCACGCGCGATTTCTTGTCCACTCCTTCCTCCTTCCCCATTCCCCATGTGGACAAGGGAATAGAGAGCACAGCAATGTCCAGAGTCATGTTCAGAGTTGCATGCGAGATGTACGTTCCCACAAACACATCGATGTCTTGTGACCCATATGCATACCGCACGGCAGTCTCGGTTGAGTTCCAGAGGCCCGAGATGGGAATGCATGGCACCCAGGCCAGGAAACTGTAGGTAAGTCCCCAGAGCGCGGCCGCTATGATGAGTCCGATGGTGAGATGCCTACGTCTGTCCATCAGCGCCAGATGAGCGTGCTCTTGGAACAGCCGGAGGTATTGTGTAAGCAGAGACAGTTTGACGAATGTGAGAGCCCTGTTTTGTTGTTGGTCAGCACAAGCGACAGGTCCCATATCCACTAAGACTAGATGCTGATCGAATGATGTATCGAGAATGGGGATACTTGAATGTGCCGTTAATGCACGAGTACGAGGACAGGACTGACATGTTGTATGTGCCATTTGCCCACCAGAACACCTGGCTAAATCTTACGATACCATCGTCGCCGAGAAGCACGAGATGTTTGCCCAGTCCGGCATTCACCACTTCAGTAGCAGTCAGTAAATATTGCGCAGAAGGCCAGAAACCATGCGCGACAGAAACTTACAAACAAGCGAGCCAACCGTCGCCACCCATGTTGATAGCTGTTCATCTTGGTTAGCAAGCCGCAGATGCTGAGTTGATGTGCCCGCCAGAGCACATGCGACCATTTGACATACAAAAAGCATGATGATGAAAGCGTCATCAATACCAGGACAGCATGTCACGAAGAATCTGACATATAACCGAAGGCCCGTACAGATTGTCATGAGTGCCTATAAGGTTGGTCAGCATTGCCGCCACGCCGAAACCTGGGTCCAAGAAGTGGAATAAATAAAACAAAACATACCAAACATCCAATAGCGACCCCATACATGGCCGCCGGATGGTTGAAAAACGGCGTCGGAGCATCGAGGTTGTCGACGGTCCCTATGGACGCAAACAGAGATCCAGTCATAATTGCCAGATGTGATGTTTTCACTCCCGTCTTCTGGATTATCGTAATGGAAATTCGTCGGCTGAGAACTGGAATGGCGTCCACGCCCAAAGAAAGAAGCCTGAGGCTGAGGAATATAACTTGGAACCGGCCTGCTCACCAGACGGAACGTCTCTGTAAAGGGGGATTTGGGTTCAAAAACGCATCCTGGCCAGCAAGTGCACATTCAAAGGTTCATGATAGCCTTACGTAGAACTACGAAACAGACATCCCTCCCGTCAGGGAGAGCTGGGCCATCAGATCTTTTGTTTCTCGAACCGATGTGTTGAGCCCCACCCTGCAACCGTTGCAATGAATGATCCAGGAGGTGACCCAGCAGGCGGGCATCTGCGCTGAGGGGGCTTTAGCTCTCGTCAAAGAAGATGGATCGTCGAGGCTCATATCCACAAGGGCACCAGGTCTTCAACCAGGTTGAAGCGATAGGAAGCAGGGGCGGTTGGTCCGATTTAGGTATAAAGCAAGCTTCGAGATCTCTTTTTCTCTCCCATCTGCTGCTCCACCGGTTTAGTTCCCGACCACATGGCGGAGTCTTTTGCAAATCCCATCGTTTCAATCCTCGCTTATAATCCGCTTTATCCATGTCGCCAAAGAAATCTTATTTTCCAATAAACCGTCATATCGCGACTCGTTTCCGTTCTAGGGTTTTGTGCTACTGGGGTCCGCTATTATCAGGGCACTTGAAACGGGGGGGAAATGCAGCTCCGCGCGCTGCCAACAGGAAAAAAAAGTCCGGTGTACCCCCTGAGGAGGCTGACTGGAAAGTGGGGTGAGCTTGCGAAGAGATATCGGCAGAGGCTCGAACAGCACTGAAAAGATTATACATGGGAAATCTTTATAGAGTGAGGTCCTTGACTCCATTTTGTTCTAGCTGTCACTGGGTGGCGAAGACTTAAGTGCATAGTGGGGTCATCTGTGTTTACCTACATAGTATTATGATACAGTTTATATAGTATAGTCTATAGTACATTTTATTGTACAGTTTATTGTACAATGTACTATGGTTTCGTACTGAAAAAACTAGTCGCGTACTTTGTGGCCGTGCGTCTTGAGTGCACTTGTACCTCCTCGATGGTATCTTGTCACTCAAATACTAGTAGGTCGCTGCGAAAGAAGCTCTACAGAACCTGCCTGGGATGACCAATATTACCCATCTAACCATAGTAATGCTACAGTGCATCTGAGGGAAGATCATTGGAGTTGCGTCGCAGGCCGAAACGCATGATCAATCATCGCGGAGAAGTGGATTTGGTTCCTTCGGGTAAAAGTATATCACCCACTGCCTGTCTTAGGTCCGTGTTCTATAAACCCCAGTCAGTCCTTGCAACGAGCACAGCCAACGGGAGATTAACAAAAGCCTGAGCACGACTCAGGAACTAGTTCACCGCCCGTATATGACAGCATGTTAAATTCACCAACTGTTATGTACCATGGTATGAATGTGTCCGGCAGTTGCTCTTTCAGCATAGCTCGAGAATGCTGGGCCCTGTCCTTGAAATAGGTTTGATGTGCCATGTCCAGAGCGGATGTTCATAAAAAGAATAAACATGCATGACCCTGCGTCTTGAAAACTACACTGTCAGCCGTCCATCCGAGGAGTCTCTCTCTTGAGACTGTGCAAAAGTGATTACGCAGGCTGATAAACTGCAGTCTTTGTTGCTTATGGCATTTGGGGTTTTTCGATAACGGTCTCACAATGAACAATCCTCAATGCTGAGGCGCGAGGACCAATCGTCATACACAACGCGGTCTTGACGAGTGTTTTCATGCCCCCTCTCGTACTGACTCCCCTGCGCAATTCCAGCCCCCAATCCATGCCTGCGTAATTGCTGCTAACGCGTTCTCCAGCCGAGCCACGGAAATTGTGGGCTGCAATGACATTAATAAGATAAAGGGAGATAAACTGTGAGACCCATCTTGTTGATTCTTGATAGAAATCCAAAGGTTCCACTAGGTTGTTTAGAGCTTTCATATAAAGAAAAGTGAAGGGGTGGGCGCCTTGACTGGCAATCAAACATGATGCGTCTTGGCGATGAGAAGTATGCATAGTGAGTAATTCCCCCAAATGTAATATCAAGAGAGAGAGAGAGAGAGAGAGAGAGAGAGAGAGAGAGAGAGAGAAACAGAAAAAGATGCTAAAAACACGAAGCAGGTAATTACTTAGTCATAGGCTCTAAACAATCTAATCAAACTGTGTGTCGTCTCGAGCAAGCTTAGTCAACAAGACCTACTTTTGTTGCATTGAATATTCCCTCAGATGGCATCTTGAACGACATTGGGAAGTCGGAATATGATTGACAGCGACGACCAACAGCAGACGTCTCAACACAACAGGAGCGGGAAAACCTCCCGCCTACCCGCTCACTAATACAAGCAGCGATGCGGCTTAATGCATGCAGTGCATAGTCATTACTAAGCTCCCAGTTACATTGCAGACATCATGACGAAGTAAGTGCCTCTGTGAGGCGATCTCCGCATTGTCTAGACATGGTCAACAATCTTATAAAAGGACGTCTGGGGAGTGAGTGAACACCTGAACCTAACGAGCATGCACCGGTCTTCTACTACCAAGTGATTCATTCAGTATTATTCACCAAAAGACCATTTATGATTTCCAACAAGTTTACTATTATCATTCTTCCCCCAGCGTCACCAAGATGAGTACTCCTCTCACCAAACCAACGGCAAGCAAGCCTGCGCAGGGCGTCCCCTTCTACACACCCGCTCAGGAGCCTCCCGCGGGAACAGCCACGGCGCTGGACCCACAAGATCCGCACAAGATCCCCACCCTCTTCCAGCCTCTCACCATCCGCAGCGTCACCCTCGCCAACCGCTTCGTGGTGTCGCCCATGTGCCAGTACTCGGCCGATGACGGCCACCTGACCGACTGGCACCTCGTGCACCTGGGCACCCTCAGCGCACGCGGCGCCGCCCTCACCATTGTCGAGGCCACGGCGGTCCTGCCGAACGGGCGCATCTCGCCCGAGGACTCGGGCCTGTGGAAGGACAGCCAGATTGCACCGCTGCGGCGCATCACGGATTTTATCCACTCGCAGGGCCACAAGGCCGGCATCCAGCTGAGCCATGCAGGGCGCAAGGCGAGCACGCTGGCGCCGTGGCATGGCCAGAGGGGCAAGCCTCACGTCGCGGGTGAGGACGTGGGCGGCTGGCCTGACAATGTGTGGGGGCCCAGCGCGATTCCCTTCTCGCACACGTATCCGCAGGTGAAGGAGATGACGGTCGAGCAGATCCGGGAGACGGTGGAGGCGTTTGGCGCTGCGGCTAAGAGGGCTGTGGAGGCAGGTTTTGATGTGATTGAGATCCATGGGGCGCATGGCTATCTTCAGACTGCCTTCATGTCGCCTCTTAGTAATGTGAGTACTTTCAACTTCGTTTTCTATTCTTCTTTTTTTTTTTTTTTTTTGGTTCACTTTGATGCTATAATCAGTTTGAGAGATTCTGTCTGCTAATAAAATCCTTACTTGTTCCAGCAACGGACCGATGAGTACGGCGGCAGCTTTGAGAACCGCATTCGTTTCTTGATCGAGGTCATCAAGGCCGTCCGGGCTGCTATCCCAGACACCATGCCCCTTTTTGTCCGAATCTCAGCCACCGAGTGGATGGAGTGGAGCGGAAAGGAGACCTGGGACCTGCCCCAGAGCATCCAGCTGGCCCACGTGCTCCCCGACCTGGGCGTCGACCTCCTAGACGTCTCGTCTGGCGGAAACGCCGTCGACCAGAAGATCCAGATCCACCCGTATTACCAGGTCAACCTGGCCGGCGAGATCCGAGCCAGCCTCAAGAAGGCCGGCAAGGACAAGATGCTCATTGGTGCCGTGGGCATGATCACCGACGCCGAG
Source organism: Cryphonectria parasitica EP155 (assembly GCF_011745365.1). Classification (NCBI taxonomy): domain Eukaryota; kingdom Fungi; phylum Ascomycota; class Sordariomycetes; order Diaporthales; family Cryphonectriaceae; genus Cryphonectria; species Cryphonectria parasitica. Next base: position 3,799,285 of record NW_024468910.1, on the reverse strand, counting down.
ATGGCCCGGGACATCGTGCAGAATACCTGCTCGTATGTTGTTGGCGAGGACCCGGAAATGGGTGATTGCAAGCACTCGCTGGGCACCTCGGCCGAGGTGCATGAGGACAATGCCAAGGCGGACGTGGTCATCATCGCGAGGCAGTTCCTCAGGGAGCCTGAGTTTGTGTTGAGGGCGGCTCGGCACCTCGGGGTCCAGGTCAAGTGGCCTAACCAGTACATGCGCGGAGAGTGGCCAGACTCGCAGAGGATTTGATCCAGCACAGAAGTGGATGATAAGGTGCTCACATGCAAGAATAGATATAGAGGTATACAAGACGGCATGATTTCACCTTGTTTCGACATGTCTGCAGCAGATGAGTACGCGTGGAAGTTGTGCTTTCATACGAAACAAGATAATTATGTACTTTATTCTTTCTCATGAATGACTAGAGCATCGTTGCTTGGCAGACAATATTCCAAGCGTACTTGAATAAGCATCACGGCATGTTTCCATCCGAGAACCACAAATCATGCTATGTCAATAACCTCGTGACGCTCTTCACAATGCCAATACCTCTCTGCTTTTTGAAACTCGAATATCGACATCTCGACCATTTGAACACCAGAACAGTACGATGCCAAACCCACCCGATCTTAATTGCCCGAAACTTCATAATAATTATGTACAGTAATGCAAGGCATATAATGACGAACCAACTGTACCCAAGAGAATGCAAATCCACCCACCCACACCTCAAGATGGAAGAAAAACTTACAGCCCTTTCATGGCTATAATGCTCAACGACTTGACTACCTAGACTCGGACTGGTCGACGCTGCGCCGACGATCGACCGCCAATGTTGACAATCACAGCAGACATGGCGTTCCTCCTGACAGCCATCACCGCGGACGCAGGCGCGACATCGGTCAGCGAGCTGATGCTGCCCGCATACTCGGACGAGTCCCAGGGGCGCGAAGACAACCCGTCGCTGTTCTCGACGATGGTAGCGTCTGGGCCTTCGGAGTGCAGCTCGGCGCCGTCTTCTTGTTGTTGTTCTGTGGTGGAGATGGCGGCGACCAGAGACGTGGAACTCCGACTCTGCGGTGTGCTGCTGGAGACCCGTGGTACATAGCTGCAGACGTACTGCCGAATGCTCTTGAAGCGCCTCAGGCTGGCGCCTCCTTCCAGGCTGCCATGGTCAGATGGCGTGGGGGACCGTGGAGGATTTGCTTGAGCCGCAACGTGTTCCCCGAGTTCCTCTGTCGCTCGGTGAAACAGGTTCACGGCCGCGTTGAGCCGGAGTTGGTTCCTTGCTCCGATGAAGAGGTCATAGCCTCTGTTTCCGCCGGCGGGCTGGGGCTGGGGCTGGGGCTGGGGCTGCTCATTCTGCTGCACCTGGTCGATCGCCTCGCCAGAGTAAAAGCCCACGTCGGCGTGCTGATTCTGGCTCATCTGCGTCTGAACGTGGTCGACACCGGCGCCCGAGTAGAAGCCGATATCGACGACTTGTCGCTGGCGCCGGGCAGGCTGGACGGTAATGACAGGTGTTTTGCGGTGCTCTCCATTCGCACCCCACGGGAGAAGCGCCCTAGATGACTGCCCTAGGCGCCGGGGCTCAGAGATGGGGAGGTCAGCCCACATTCTGGGTCTTCTCTGGTTCTGGCTCCGGCTGAAAGGTCTGAAGGGCCTAGTCCACATGGTTGGGTTTTGAGGCCCGTCTGGAACTTGTATTCGACGAGAGCGGCGGCGGATGAAGACCCAAAAGATTATCAGGAAGATCGCAACTCTTGAAAAGGCAGAATTGACATATGGTCAGTTGAATTTCAAGAAAAGAGAGGTTGAAGATAATGTAGTAGGACTACTTACATGACCACAAAACCTGAAGTCGCGCCTATCCAGATAATCTCCATCTTGCTGAGCTTCGGTCCAGGCTGCTGCTGAGCGACTGCCGTTGTGGTATCTTGGGCTGGCATCGGACTGGAGCTCGGAAGGGGCATGGTCGCCAGAGAAGAAGACGACGAAGAAAGGGGAGAGGAGGCAAAGGAGAGACTTGACATGGAAGAGGTGGAAGAGACTGAGGTTGGGGATGGCGACGAGGTCAAGCCGATGGTGGTCCAGGACGAAGCCGCGGGGACTGGGGTCCTCGTGGGCTCTGTATAATAAACAGTGGTCAGGTATGGCCACCAGATGATCGATGTGGACGTTGAACCCATGGTGAGTATGGTGAATTTGTCTTAGACACAGATGTATGGTCTTCGAATCCAAGAGAGTAATTACTGTAACAAAAGATTCTGTGCTGTCATTAAAGATTCTCAGAGTCTGATCTGCGCCGCAAAGAAAAAGTCGGACGTGGATTCTCTTGAGAGGAGAAACTCGATTAATGCAGGGTGATATTTATACAAAATTAGTATACACTATATGTCTCGTCTTGTTTTTAGTTTCTTCTCAATTTCTTCTCTTTCTTGACACAAGATCAAGTCTAGTGCCACGTAGTTGGCTGTGGGTCGGAAGACAACCAGCTTAGACCGATCAAAGCATCTTGAAACTATGTACGCATTACTGTAGAAGTAAAAGAAACGATGACTCAATATATTTTCGTGTACTAGCTAAGGGGGGAATGTAAGTGCTCAGACTAGGGCAAATAACCCATGTTCAATGAGCTCGGGTCTTGATCTAATCAACTCCCAAGTTAATTACGAGATGTACAGTGCAAGATAGGCCGGACGGATGGCTGTGTTCCAGTGCTGATGCCACTCATGGATCCCACACTTCTGATGCTGCTGTAGAGAGAGACCCCATTTACAAACGTCCTCAGGGGTTTTAATTACAAGAGATGTAATCACGAACACATGGTCAATGGGGGCAGTAAGTCCTCCTGGTTTATTACGTAGTAATGATCCTGCGATCCTGAGTCTAGGCTAGAGCACATCATAGCACAAGTGAACCGCTGAGCAGTGGAGGGAGTCTTCAATGTTACACTAGAAAATAGTCACAGTTATTGTACAGGCTGTAAGTATACTGACACATTGGAGAAACTGAATAGTATGAAGGCGCAGCACCACAGCAAAATTTACTTGAGTGTTCAAAAGCTATTTGTGCAACTACTCAAGTTGCCTAGGAGTAATATATGTAAGCCGTCAATTACAAGCACGCTCTAATAGAACATGCTAGTAGTAATACATGTACTACTGGATTAGTATGATGTACATAGTACCCCGGTGCCAGTGTCAGCTTGCCAGGGCAGCCCCCTGCTCAGAGACAAGGCCCCACAACCCCTCACTACGGCTTTCGTCGTGGTAGTCGCGACGCGCCAAAACTTCATTTTTGGAATTCAGACGGAAACAGGAATCTCGCCTCTCTTCAATTGTCATCGCTACACGGCTGTATAGGCATAGGAAAGCCCTGACTGTTCAACTTTAGAAACAGCAGTCGCCATGGATATCGATGACATCCTTCGTGAGGTCGACCCCAGCTTCGACACGGTACCCCACGAGATCCGCGACTTGCAGGCCCTCACGCGTGCTTGGGTTGCTGAGCGATGCGCTCCGGAGCTTCTAGAGTGCGCATCTTCCTCCTCCCCCTGCTGCTTTTATTGCCGTCAAAATCTGCACGAGACTAGCGTAGAGGCTGACTGAACGCTTGGAGGATTCCCGTAGGTGGCCAGCAGATGGACTATTCGAGCGTATCAACCAGCGCATTAAGGCCCAGATCGAGAAGGTGGAGGACATGACCGGCGACATGGACCCAAAGACCAACTTTGCCTTGATCGTGATCCAGACCGAACTGGAGCGATACAAATACATTGTGCGCAGCTATGTGCGCGCGAGGATAGCAAAGGTATGTCTGAAATCTTGCCTCTGCGGTTCGAGGCCGGCCGGCCACCTCTTGACTTGAGAGAGAGTGCACAAGAGGCTGGACAGCCCGGTGTCTGTGTTAGGGCGAGGCTGACCTTCATGTCACAACCACAGATTGACAAGCATACACTGCACTACCTCTCCACGCCCACATTGCGCGCGCGCCTCTCCGAGACGGAGCTTGCCTACGCGACCCGCCACCAGGCTATGCTCCATAACCACTATCTCTCCTCGTTCTTATCCTCGTTCCCACCGAACCTGCAGAACCTCAATGACACCGCCGGCAATATTAGCATGATCGATGCGCCAGATCTCGATACGGCGGTGTTCATCCGCCTACTGAGGGACTGTCTGGTCGTGGGGAAAGGCACAGACGAGGACGGCAGCTTAAATGGAAAGAATGGAGACATCCTCATCTTGAGATGGTCCGACGCGAAAGCTCTGGTCGACGCTGGTAACGCCGAGTTGGTGTGAGCTTATGAGCATGTCGGCCCAGACCAGATCATACCGCCCGAGAGCAGCAGTCTTACAATACAGCGGGAGAGGGAGGTGGCTCCAGATGAGGCACCTCATGCAGAGGTTGGCTTGTCCGTGCCGACGATGCTGCATCCTTCGGACAACGTGCGGACTGCGAAGTTTCATCAGCCTTGAGCAAAGTCCAGCATGCCCGCACTGGGAGCCTCTGCTTCTTTCGGACAACGGAGTAATTTGGCATCCAGTTAGGCACCCGTTTTTGGTGTTCTATGGACGACATATATTGCAACGACTCACGGATTTATCAGCACAAAGTAGCGAATGGTCGTTATGTCATAAGAGCGAGCGTGCAATTGTCGGCACTTGTTGGGAAGCCACAAGACCCACTGCGAAGGAGCTTCCTCCAACCAGGGTTCTCCAACGGCTAGCGCATCAAGGCCACCCACTGTACTATGATAGCGCATTGGCGTCCCTCGGAGCTAAGGCCTAAACGCCTTAAATTCCTACGGTCCACGAGACAGACCAAATACTGCTTTCGGCTGGGAGGTCATGTCTCGAGGTAGTTTTGAAGACGGATATACCATACTTCGTCTGGTAGCTATGTCCCTGTCTGTTTTGTTTCGGTCTTTGCCCTAACAAACCCGGCCATTGACGCGAGGTTGATGGGAACCATGACGAGCCCATGAGGCTCAGGTGTATAAGTATAGCTGGATGAGTCCGTCTTGAGAACGACTTCTACACCCAACACGAAATCACTACCGCTCACTACATTTTTCCCCCCATCTGCAAGCCGCATTGACCAATTGTGAAGAGACAATTCAAAATGACTGGCAAGACCATCGTGCTCATTACCGGTGCCAACCAGGGCCTGGGTTTTGAGATTTCCAAGAAACTTGCCACGGACCAGAAGGACTACCACATCATCATGGCCGGACGCAGGAAGGAGGCGATTGAAGAGGCAGCCCAGAAGCTTGCGTCCCAGGGCCTGTCTGTCGAGCCCCTCATACTGGACGTGAACTCGGATGAGTCCATCGAAGCGGCGGCCCAGACGGTGAGCGGGAAACACGGGCATATCGACGTCCTCATCAACAATGCCGGTATATCGAGCGCGCCCAAGGCAGCCGACGGCAAGCCCAATAGTGTCCGCGCAGAGTACCTCGACATCTACAACACAAACGTCGCCGGCACTCAGGTTGTCACGGAGAACTTTATCCCGCTGCTTGAGAAATCCACCCTCACGAAACGCATCATATTCATGTCCTCCAGCATTGGTTCCCTAACCTTCAAAGCCACCAACGAGCAGAGCAGAAAGCTTCCGTGGTGGCCCTACACCCTCTCCAAGACGGCTATGACCATGCTGGGGTTGTTCTACTCAGCAAAGTTCGACGGGAAGGACGACTGGAAGATCAACATCTGCTGCCCCGGTCATTGTGCGACAAACCTGAGTACGTCCAACCCGTCAATCGCATTTCACCCCTCTTCCGGCACATGATGCCTCTTGTCTGGAGATGTCACTACAAGAGTAAATGCTAAACAATCCTCCCTGTGCTTAGATTCTTACGCGGGTTCGTTGCCGGCGGAGCATGGCGCAATAAATGCGTGTCGGCTGGCGACCTTGGGACCGGACGGAGAGACGAATACCTTTACTGATGTTGACGGGACGGTGCCATGGTAGATGTGGTTAGGGCGTCGCGGTATCTGAAAATGGTGATGCTGTGAAGTGACACAGACCTGGATGGTGCTGTACCGCCCATGGACTGTTGCATAGTAGCCTGGCCTTGTTCCTAGGACCCATTCTGTATGTTATTGCGAGATATCATAAGCAGATTTGGGAGAGAGTGAGGGAGAGAGAGCAATCGAAAACATCTTTCCTTTGGGAATAACAAGCAGAGCTGTCGTGACACCGACATAAAGGCCTGCAGGTCCTTTGTCTTCCTCGGCGTTGATGCTACGTCAGGACTGTGAAATTGACGCACCAGCACCTCGCCGATCTGATTCACACAATAGCAGAGAAGAATCGAGAAGATTACGATATACTGAGCGCCAGCCCTAGACAGACCGTATAAAACAGCGGCAGGTGGCAGGCAGCAGCTGGAAGAGAGAAACAAAAATCCCACGTGACCCTCTCTCGTGTTTTTGGTTTCTCGTACTTCACCAGCGCCAATGCAAGCACCCGCCCGAACTGCACCAACCGGATTTGATTGTAGGATCTTGGCTAGAATTTGTGCATGAGACACACACACACACATTATGTAAAGAGAAGGAGAGAAAGGAGAGGGAGAGAGAGAGTGTGTGTGTGTGGGTGTGGGTGTGTACATAGTATATGCCTGCCTGCAGGTTGCCTGCAGGTGTGGTCACAATTTTAGCAGCAGTCAATCAAGGGCGCGTCCATCCGCTCTATGCCCCGAGACCCCCCTCCATTCCAAGCCCCTGAAGAGAAAGAAGGGGGGGGGGTGTGAATCAGTCCAAGTCACCTTTCTAGTACAAATTCTCATGTACCCTTCGTATCCGCAAGGAGAGGGCGCAAAACACACACTCCCATGACATTCAAAGGAGAGTCATGGCCACACGCCCCCCTCTTCTAAAGTCGGTCAATGTCTCTTCCTTTTTGCCTTTCTTCTGCAGCTGGGGGAACCTGCTTCCTATAATACATACGTGGCAGGCGGGTTCTGGCTAGGATCGCACGACGGAAGGGGAGGGAGGACAAGGGACAAGTGGCCAGTGGAGAGAAGCCGAAGCGAGGGACAAGTGCAGTGAACACATCATCGTCACAGTGGATCCGGGGGAAACAAGTCTGGGGGAATGGATGGGATGGACCGCCAGGAAGTGGTCCGAGATTTTGTGGGTGATGAGTTGATGCCATGGTGTTGAAGAAGATGGGAAAAAAAGAGGGTCGTTTGGGGGGGGGGGGGGCAGAAAAGGTGCATCGGAGCCGACGAGGATTGGGCCTCAACTGACCTCTCTCATGATTGTCTCTTCCTTTCCACTCTACCCCTTAATATCTTCAGTGTGTCGTGGAATAAACGCCCAGTAAGCAGTAACAGACACCCAATCTGGCTTCTTCTTCTTTGTCTCTTTTTGATTATTTGATTACTACCACATCTCAATATTGGGAAGGGTAGGTAAGCACTGACTGCGCTGGACGGCAGGACGGAGATTGGACCACCCAGGTTTCTTCTGGGGGCAAGCTTGGCCGACACCTACCAAAAGTGGCGCCCTGACCAGTGCCCATCGGCCCAGCATATCACTAATTTTAAGGTTACCCCTATGATCGACAAGGTCAATACAGTGGGAATTTGTGTCTGCCCGCCTTGGAACAAGGGGCGGCGAGCCGAGCTGACTGGCTGGCTGGGCATATGAGATTTCTACTGGTACTGTGTAGTATTGAAATTTAATCCTCCTCCCGGATTTTCCAATGCAGATCCTTTTCTCTGGGTCCACCTCTGGGGAAGAGAAGGAATTGAAAGAAAGGAAAAATCCCCACAGAGAATCCAGTGCTTCCTTGAATCTTTCTCAAATGATCATGCTGCCCAATGAGGTCATGCCCGAAAGAAAGAAAGAAAGAAGAAAAAAAGAGGGAAAAAGAAGCCTCCGGTCTGTGTACTATGTATGGTAGAAGGGACTCGTTACGACACAGTAGAGCCCGCGTGACATTCACAATACAATGGATTGAAGGGAGGTGCATGCATACTATGACAAAAGATCCCGTCGAACACGAGCCTCACAGCTCTACTTGTGTAGGCTTCTGCATGAGCCGCCACCCGTCCACAAGCTCTGGTTGGCCGAGGGCCCGATGACCATACCAGAAACGGTTCTAGAGCCTTCTCGGGGCTACGGTGCCACTGGGCTTGTAACGTCTAAACGAGATCCGCCCGGGCTGGAAGGCGGGGGGGAGGGGGAGCCAAGGAAAATAAAAAGAAATAGACCAGGGGGGGGGGGAGGCAAGAATGGAGGAGGATGAATAGATGGCGTTTTTCCTTGTCTCTTGGCTCCTGATCCCAGATGGCAGGGAACGGTGCTGTAAAGAAGAAAAGGGTCAAGGTAGTAAGAGGGTTCATAATATACTTCAGAGAGGGAAAAGGGGGACAAGGAAGGGGGGTGGGAAGGGGAAGGGAACAGGAGGAATCTGGCGTTGAAAGAGACAGAAGAAGAGAGGCAATAGAGTGAGTGACCTCTCACAATAGACATGCAGTGGCGCGTGTGGATCCTCCCCAGACCGACCCCCCTTGGGCTTTCATTTATTCATTATAGTACCATAGTAGTATGTACTAATGAAGAGGAGGACGCAGCGGGAACCCAGCCATGTGAGATCCATGCGTGATCCAACACCCATTTAAAAGAGGCCGACCCTTCCTGCCTCTCACGCTCGTTTACTTCTTGTCTTGTTTTTTTCCTTTTCTTCTTGACCTGTCTTCTCTCTCTGCTAAGTAAACCCTCTCGTTTACTTTATCTAGTGTATTAATTGTTGTGTACGAGGCTTGTTCTCTTTCATCTACACTCGCTTAACACCCTTATTTGTCTTCCTCGCAAGGAATATTTCTCCTCCTCTTATAATTACACCTTCGAAAAAACAACACCATTCAAGATGCGTTTCGCTACCTTCCTCGTTGGCGCCTTTGCCATCCTCGCCAGTGCCCAGAGCTCGGACAGCAGCACCGCCGCCACCACCACCACTGTTTCCTCTGCAACCAGCTCGACCTCCCTCACCGCCGCCCAGTCTTCCGAGGCTGCCTGCCTTAAGGCCTGTGATGCTGGCGATGTGACCTGCCAGGCCAAGTGCATTGCTGTAAGTGAACAGAGACCGTCAAACCCCCTCAAAACAGCCTACAAAGTCGCTAACCCAATCCCCCCCCTCCCCCGGTGCAGGTCCCTTCCCCCTCGGGCTCGCAGGTGAACGCCACCACCGAGTGCGTCGCCAACTGCAACCAAGGCAACGGCACCGCCGCCGACAACACTGCCTACGGCGAATGCGTCCAGGACTGCATCAACGATAACTACTTCACCTCTACCGGCACCCTGGCCGGTGCGACTGGCACCTCTGGCTCTACCGGCACTGCCGCCTCTGCCTCCGCCACGGGTACCGCATCTGGCACCTCGGACAGCGGCTCCTCCGCTTCTGGCACCAGCACCGCCACCTCTTCCTCGTCTTCGTCCTCCTCCACAAGCAGCGCTGCCGATGCCATCCGCGTTGGTGTCACCGGTGCAAGCCTCTTTGGCCTGCTGGCTGCCTTCATGGCCTTGTAGATGCGTTGAGAAGGTGCTTCCCTCTCCTAGGGATTTGGGTATTTGATAATGATGAAGCAAATTTGGGACGGAACGGGGTATTGGGTATCGGTTATGAGAAATTGGTACAAAAGTACCGGTAATTAACGCAATGAGAATAGCATCGGAGAGCGAAAAAAAATTATACATATACCCAAACGTCTTGGAATTAATGAGACCAATGTTTGGTCTCATAAATCTTCTACAATCAGTCCCGCTTGAGACTTTCGGTGCACGTATAACTCCAGGAAGCAGGGCTTACCAAGGAGGACGAATGCTTGTATCAATCTTTCGTTCTCCCCCTCTCTACATCGGAAGGCCGAGGCTGGGCAGCGGGGTTGGTGCAAGCATACCACACAATAAACACAGTCTAGAAATTTTCTCATTCCTTTATCGACTTTGTAGGCAGCGTCGGCTCGATGTCTGAGATCCACGGGATGCCGAGCTTCTTCATCTCGACCGCAAGCTGGAAAAGGTAGTCCAAACTGTAGCACAATCAAGTCAGCACATGATCCACATCCTCGACGTCGTCCGTGCCAAGGGGTGAGGACAGCAGTCCACATACCTCTCACACTGCGTCTTGGCATGCTCAACACTGTTTCCCCAGACATAGACCCCATGCCTCCTCACCAGCACGGCATAGGCATCCGGATACCGGTCCATGGCCTCCTCCATGAACTCGGTCAGGTCCTCCTCGTGCGCCGTGTTCTCTATCACTGGGATTCGCAGCGTGTCGTGGTATCCCAGGTTCCCGACCTCGCGGTGCGGATAACCCCGTGCGAAGCCCTTGATCTGCTCGATGTTGTTGATGCTGAACTCCTTGCCGCCACCGCCGCCGCCGCCCTGCTGCTCGAGGATGAGGGTGACGAGCACCGCGTATGGGCTGTGGGTGTGGATGCAGCACCGGGCGCCGCGGCGGGTGAAGGCGCTGAGGAAGAGCGGGGTGCACTGCGAGGGCTTGAAGGCCGGTGGGGAGCGCAGGTAGACGCGGGAGCCTGGGCGGATGGGGCCGTCGCCCTCGGAGGAGGAGGAGGCCTTGTGCTTCTCGAGGGTCTGCGGTAGCGAGAGGACGTAGAGGTCCGAGGGCTTCATGAGCTCCTTCTGCACGCCTGACGGGGCTATGTAGACGAGGTCCCTGGGGAGGAGGAGGACGAGTGTCAGCCCTACGGAGCAGGTTTGGCAGGGCCAGGAGGGAAGGAAAAAAGGACGACGACAACGAGGACGGAGGAGGGGTTGGCCCTACTCATCACGTATCGAGGCGCCGCCGCCTGTGCCCGTCACCCAACCCAAGGTCCAGAACTTTGCGCATAGAGAGGGGATGAGGTTGGCGGGGTGGTCCAGGTCGTTGGACCGGATGAGCTCGTCGTTGTTGCTGCCCATTGCGTCTCGGCAAAAACTTTCGCCACGCCTTGTTTGATGTTCAGACTGAAGGAATCTTGTCGGGGTCTGTTGCACCCGGGCATTTAGTTTCGCGGTCGTGGGAGGGGCAGAATAGCTGCAACACTATGAAACTGTCCCTGCGGATAGAAGAATTGACTCGTCACCCTTGCACTACATGAATATTATGGGGATAGGAGCCGCTCCTGACCGGACCACGTCACTATGGCCAGTGTCAACCCCTCCATTCCTCTCCACTGTAGGAGAAACAATGTCTCGGCAGGCAGCTTGGCAGAGACGTTGTTCATAACACGTGGGCATGTTGTCATTGCCGGTTGGATTTTTCTTCTTCTTCTTCTCCTTTCTTTCGTGCATAATACTATGTTTGCAGAATATGTATCATTCTGTTCTTTCCCCTCCTTAGATCTCACTGGTAGCCTGTCTCGTCTATCTGCATCTGAAGACATGACATCTTGTGTCTGTGGACGGAAAGGAAACAGCTTCAGTTCATTGGGTACTACAGTGTATGGTCAAGGATGTCTCCAATTAGCTGCAGAAAGGATAGTGTACTGAATCTATCGGATCACTCATCTCTCCAAAAGCACGTGAAGTCTGCAGCCATTGTGCTATAATACACTCTCTACCCCATTGACTCGGAGATGATCTGAAACAGCCAGTATGCCAGTAAGTATGGTGAGGCATGTGAACGAGTCGTAGGTCACCAATGTTTGAGGACAGATTTCACAGATGCAGGATAAAATAAATCTGTTTATCCTTGCTGGGCAAACTCTCCCTTCAGGCTGTGATAGTTACATTGAAGCTTGACCCGAAATTACTGTGCTACAGAAATGTACATAGTATGCGTCGAACTTTCCAAGAAGTTCTCTCCAGGTGGGTCCACAGGGTGTTTGGGTGCATTGGTGGCCCTGGTGAAGGGGTCTCGTACGCTGAAGAGGCTGTACACTTTTCACTGGCTACCCTTCAATTAGGGACCTGCTAGGCTAGGGGACTCCCGATCGATCCCCGCACTCAATAATGCAGTGGCCACCCAAGTGTCCGTGACCACCCTGTTCATAGCATCATGATCCCTGCTCCTCGGCCGGAGGGGGGAAGGTTGGAGCTGTTGTAGCATTGAATTTTTGGGGAGCTTCAACCGCCAGCGTGTCCTTTTTTCTACCCGCGACGCCTTGAACCCCGAGGATAAATCCAGTCCAACTTCATTCTCCAGCACTTTGTTGTTGATTGACTCCTCACACCCGTCTCTACTTCTCCCCTCCTCAAGCTCTGGGAGCAGCATCCTTTTTCTTTATTCCTTCCTCAGCCAATTTCCTTCCACACCTGTCTCTTGTCCAGGACAGGTCTTCTTGTCTGCACACAAAGGAGGGAAACTTTCTTGTCTGATCAAAATCACCTATTGATTAGCGCACCCGACAAGACTTCCTACCACAACGTCAACAGCAGCCATCATCACCATGAGGTTCACACCTTTCATTGCTGCGGCCGTCCTGGCCTATGGCGCTGCTGCTGATGAGGCGCAGAAGCCACTTGGCGACGAGAGCTCCTCTTCTGCTGCTGAGTCTTCCACTGTTGATGCCTCTCTGCCCACCTTCACAGTAAGCAAAGACCTCCAATGTCCAACCCCCTTCAGAACTGCCTCATCCCACAACCAGCGCGCAAATGGCGCTGTGACCCTCTACACTACAGCGGGCGAGCAGCCAGACAGATCGACCAACAGTGTAGGCCAGACAGAAAGCTGACCGTGTAACTTGTATCATCTAGCCCACTACCATCAAAGCACCCTTCCTTGAGCAGTTCACCGATGACTGGGACCAGCGATGGAAGCCTTCCCACGCCAAGAAGGACATGAAGGACACTGGCAAGGATGAGGAGGAGTGGGCCTATGTGGGCGAGTGGGCTGTTGAAGAGCCTACTGTCTTCAAGGGCATGGAGGGTGACAAGGGCCTTGTCGTCAAGAACCCTGCTGCTCACCACGCCATCTCTGCCAAGTTCCCCGAGAAGATTGATCCCAAGGATCAGACTCTTGTTGTTCAGTACGAGGTGAAGCTCCAGAGTATGTTTCTGACCCAAATGATCCCATGCCCTGCCAGCTTTAACATTTGGCCTGATGCTGACTTGAAACCCCTCTTCGACAGATGGCCTGGAGTGCGGTGGTGCCTACATGAAGCTCCTGCGCGAGAATGAGGCTCTCCACCAGGACGAGTTCTCCAACACCACCCCCTATGTGATCATGTTTGGCCCTGACAAGTGTGGTCACAACAACAAGGTCCACTTCATCTTCAACCACAAGAACCCCAAGACTGGCGAGTACGAGGAGAAGCATGTCAAGTCTCCCAACGCTGCCCGCATTGTCAAGACCAGCGAGCTCTACACCCTCATTGTTCACCCCAACAACACCTTCATCATCGAGCTCAACGGTGAGCAGGTCAAGACGGGCAGCCTCCTCGAGGACTTTGTTCCCTCTGTCAACCCCCCTGAGGAGATTGACGATGCTGAGGACAAGAAGCCTGAGGACTGGGTCGACGAGGCCCGCATCGCAGACCCCGAGGCTACCAAGCCCGAGGACTGGGACGAGGATGCCCCCTTCGAGATTGTGGACGAGGAGGCTGAGATGCCCGAGGACTGGCTCGTCGATGAGCCCCTCACCATCGCCGACCCCGAGGCCCAGAAGCCCGAGGATTGGGACGATGAGGAGGACGGTGACTGGATCGCCCCCACCGTGGCCAACCCCAAGTGTTCTGAGGTCTCGGGCTGTGGCCCCTGGACCAAGCCCATGAAGAAGAACCCCGACTACAAGGGCAAGTGGACCGCCCCCTTCATTGACAACCCCGCCTACAAGGGTGTCTGGGCCCCGCGTAAGATCAAGAACCCCGACTTCTTCAACGATACCAAGCCCGCCAACTTCGAGCCCATCGGAGCTATTGGCTTCGAGATCTGGACCATGCAGAGCGACATCCTGTTTGACAACATCTACATTGGACACTCGGTCGAGGACGCCCACAAGCTCGCCGACGAGACCTTCCACCTGAAGCACCCTGTCGAGCAGCTGGCGGAGCTGGCCACGGTCCCCAAGAAGGACGACAAGCCCAAGTCGCCCAACGACCTCAAGTTCCTGGACGACCCCGTCCTGTTCATCAAGGAGAAGACGGATCTCTTCCTGACTATCGCCCAGAGGGACCCCATCGAGGCCATCAAGTTCGTCCCTGAGGTCGCTGGCGGTATTGGTGCCGTCCTTGTCACGGTCATTGCCGTCATTGTTGGTGTTGTCAGCAGCCTGGGTGGCTCTGCCGCTCCTGCTGTCAAGAAGGCGGCCGCTGACGCCAAGGACAAGGCGGCTGAGGTCAAGGACAAGGTCGCCGCCGCGGCTTCCTCTGGTGCTGAGGCCGTCAAGGACACCACCACCAAGCGCACCACCCGAAGTCAGTCGTAGGTTGACAAGGTGAAGCCGGGAAGGCTTGGGAGGGATTGATGGATCATTGGAGGGGGAATACTGTCGAAGGAGACTAAAGATAAGGCGGTGCTTATACCTCTGAAGGTCTTGACAAATTGGGAAAGCACAACAGTAAAGCAGCAAAAAAACGGGATACTTTTCTTTCGCACAGGGCAGGGTCTGAGCACGGCGTAGCAGGTGTGTATTTTTTAGGTATCGCAGGAAATACGGACTCTTTTTCCAAACTTTGTACGCGTGTGTCCTCCGTAGTTGTTTGTCGCGAGGAATTGAGCCGAGTCTCTACTGCTACTTGAGACCTCTGATGATGATGATGATGATGATGATGGATGAATGTACGGCTAAGCCTGCGCCCGACGTGAGGCACACTAGGCAGCGCAATCGCAGTACTCGACCGTGGCCATACGCACATACCATGTGCATTAGTATGGCCATATTCGGAAAGTACATCCAGACATACATTTTCACTATCTTGCTCCGGTCTTCCTAGCCTCATTAAATTCCCCGTGCTTCACTCCCGGCAGCAGAGACCACGATTGGACTGGCTCAAGAGCCCCAGCCATGTCCATATGTGCCAGCATGTCTCATTTATTGTCAATGTCATTACGCAACTGAACTGATAGGAGAATTCTGTTCATTTTCTTTTCTTCTTCTTGGGCATGTATATCCGGGGCAGACCCTAAACCGGCAATTGGCGGCACAGGACTGGCTCATGTGCGGCCGGGATATGTGGGGTAAGTCGTCGAGTTTCCCCTTGTCTCCCCGCATAATTTGGAGATGGGAAGGAAAGAGGGAGGGGTGCTTCGCTGCTGCGGTTGTTGCCACGATCGACGACCCGCACTTGCTCTGTCCTTCTCGTGGACCTTTCTTAGCCAGCACATTGTGTTTAATCTTCGTTCTCTACTCGCTGTCCTCTCACTTGTTGACCTTTTCTGGTTCAGCCTCTACTGCTTCGACATTGTGAAGCAAATCGAGAGGGAACCTGTTGTCGATATTGTGCCCTTTGGTTGATTTACCCCTCATCTTTACCCTCCTTCTATCCCGTCCTGCTTTTCTCATCACGGAGGTTGGACCCAATGCGCCGTTTATTATCCAGCAGCGTTTCTGCCAGCGCAGCTCGCTCCTCCCAGGCAGCAACGGCAGGCCGTAGCAGGTCAGGTCTCCCTCTCCTCTCCTCGTGGTCCTCTCCTGCGGCTCCGTCCGTCTACAGCGCCAGCAGAATGACGCCCTCGTCGTCGTCGTCCTCGGGCGCCGTGAGGAGAATACACGCCACAGCGGCACACCTCAACCCTGCCCTCGCATCCACGGCCACGTCCTACCCTACGACCCATGAGAAGATCGCCGAGGTGACCAACACGCCTTACTTCCTGAACAACGAGTTCCGGCCGTCGGCTGCGGACCAGCACATCACGCTGTACGACCCAGCCACCAACAACCTGGTGACCCGGGTGCCGCAGATGACAGATGCCGAGCTCGAGGCCGCCGTCTCGAGCGCGGAGAAGGCGTTCCCCGCCTGGCGGAACATGAGCGTCCTCGCGCGGCAGCAGATCATGTTCAAGTTTGTCGCTCTCATCCGCGAGAACTGGGACCGCCTGGCCGCGAGCATCACGCTGGAGCAGGGCAAGACCTTTGCTGATGCCAGGGGTGATGTGCTGCGGGGGCTGCAGGTTGCCGAGGCGGCGTGTGGCGCTCCTGAGCTGCTGAAGGGGGAGCTGCTGGAGGTTGCCAAGGACATGGAGACGAGAACGTACCGGGAGCCGCTGGGTGTCACGGCCGCCATCTGCCCTTTTAGTGAGTCTTTTAATCCCTCTGAGAGAAGAACCCAAAGGGGAGAGACAGACAGACAGACAGACACACACACACAGAGAGAGAAAGAGAGAGTACTGACCAGTGGTATCCTTTGGATGATCAAAAGATTTCCCTGCCATGATTCCCCTCTGGTGCATTCCCATCGCCACAGTCACGGGCAACACGCTCGTGCTCAAGCCCTCGGAGCGCGACCCTGGCGCGGCCATGATCCTCGCGGAGCTGACGCAAAAGGCCGGGTTCCCGCCCGGTGTGATCAACATTGTGCACGGGGCCCACCGCACCGTCAACTTCCTCCTCGACCACCCTGCCATCAAGGCCATCTCGTTTGTGGGCGGCAACAAGGCCGGCGAGTACATCTTCTCCCGAGGCTCGGCCAACGGGAAGCGCGTGCAGGCCAACCTGGGCGCCAAGAACCACGCCGCTGTCCTGCCCGACTGCAACAAGAACCAGTTCCTCAACGCCGTGGTGGGGGCTGCCTTCGGCGCGGCGGGCCAGCGGTGCATGGCGCTGTCAACGCTGGTCATGGTGGGCGAGACCAAGGAGTGGCTGCCGGAACTGGCGGAGCGGGCCAAGGCCCTCAACGTGAACGGTGGATTTGAGGAGGGCGCCGACCTGGGCCCCGTCATCTCGCCCGAGAGCAAGGCGCGCATCGAAGCGCTGATTGCCTCGGCCGAGGAGGAGGGCGCCACGGTGTTGCTGGACGGGCGCGGTTTCAAGCCCGCCAAGTACCCTGACGGCAACTGGGTTGCGCCGACCATCATCACCAACGTCACCAAGGACATGAAGTGCTACCGCGAGGAGATCTTCGGCCCTGTGCTGGTGTGCCTCAACGTGGAGACGCTGGACGACGCGGTGGACCTGATCAACGCCAACGAGTACGGCAACGGCGTGGCCATCTTCACGCGCAGCGGCCCCACGGCCGAGACGTTCCGGCGCAACATCGAGGCGGGCCAGGTTGGTATCAACGTGCCCATTCCCGTGCCGCTGCCCATGTTTTCTTTTACTGGTAACAAGAAGAGCATTGCGGGTGGTGGCGCCAGTACTTTCTATGGCAAGCCCGGTATCAATTTTTATACGCAGCTAAAGACGGTCACGGCTCTCTGGAGCGCGGCTGATGCTATTAGCCAGAAGGCTGACGTGGCCATGCCTACGCACAGCTAAGATTTCTTGGGAATGTGAGAAGATTGGCTGTATGTAAATTCGTCCATGAAGCAGGATTGTCGAGACTTGTTTTGAGTTTGTATGAGTGTGTTCAAAACGGTATTGAGTGTCAATTTGAGGGGGCATCATGCATTGAATAAAGTGGGTAGTGCTGCTTCGCCTTTGGCCTCACATAATTTTTCTTTTGTGTGTAGAGCAGCAGGTCTTTGCTATTCCAATCCATCATACATATTAGTGAGGCTACAAAAGATTCAATGTATCTTGATATAGAAGATGACTGGTTCAGCTTGCACCCATCTATCTGTCTGTATCCTGTTTCAAATCAAGGTGAAATGTGCATGTGGGCAACTTGTTGTCGAAAGGTATTTCTTGATAGGGGCGGGGGGGGGGGGCGTCGGATATAAGTAAACCACCGTCTCCGGGTCTCTCTCTCAACGACAACTCCTCCCATGACTCTTGATACACCAGACAGCGTATCAGAGAGCTGTCATTTATTACTGACTGTACCAACCCATAACATTGTAAACTCAAGGCCCAATCCATCATTCATCCTCTCACCTTGGCAAGAACTCCTAGGGTAACAATAGATACCGCTAGGGCATGACGACATTACGACTACATCAAGGGTCGTTACCTTGCTTGCCTCACAATTGAGGAGGAGGGGCCGAGTGGTGGTGGGGCACCATGGAGATCATCGACCTGCCCAATGACCTGTTCCTGCTCATCACGGCGCACCTGTCCGCCAGGACCTTGATCCTGTGCCGAAGGGTCTCGCAGAGGTGGCATGCTGCCTTCACAGACCAGGCCCTCAACCTGCACCTCCTCAAGTGGCATTTCCCGAGGTGCCGAGAGTTGCGGAAGGCCTATGTCGCAAGGGGTGGCGAGCTCCCGACCACAGCCACAGGAGGTCTTTTGGAGGCTAATCAGGCTCAGGGCTGCCGTCGTTGTCGAGGACCACCATCACCAGACTGGACAGGAACCTTCGCCCTCGTGGCCAGCAGGTATCACCACTTGCGCACAGCAACAGCCCGCTCCATCGAGAAGATCCGCCTTGGCAGTACTACGGGACCAGACTACAACAGAGATGTTTTCTACCCTGTCGCTCCATGGGACCGCTATCTCCGCCTCGACAACAAGACGGCGCCCTTCCACTACCCTGACCCGAGCTGGTGCTACGGCCAAGATGAAGATGGTGACGACGACGATGAGGATGGCGGCGCCGCAGCAGTGCTGGTCTACCGCATTCACCCTGCCGATGTGGTCGACGAGGTCCGCGAGCACATCTATCCATGGCGTCTCCTGGACCTGGACACCAGCGAGGCCGTCGAGATTCCCTTTCCCTGCGACCAGGACAGGATCGTGCGGCGGGTGAGGTTGGCAGAGGGCGTGCTGGTCTTTGAGTGGTGCGAGAGACTTCCCTACCACCAGCTCAACGACCGCGAGGAGTGTCACCGGCACTACGTCTCAGCTTTTGACATAAAAAGGACGAGGAGGAGGCATAACGATGACGACGATGACCATCACCACCACCACCACCTCCTCCTCCTCCTCCAGTGGGACATCACCCCTCGTGCCGATTTCAAGCTCCACTTCCTGGGCCTCCCCCTCAACACCCACGACCGCTTCCTCTCCGCCCACACAGCCACCCACTACGCTGTCTACGTCTGGCAGCCCAACCGCTCCCCCTGGGGCGAGGATGACCCGATCGAGTCCGTCGTCGTGTGGGACATGTCGTCGTCGTCCACAGAGGCCAAAGTCGTCAGGCGCATGACCTGGTCCGCACTCGCGTTCTACGGGGTTCGTCAGAGGTCGGCGCCCAGGCTGTCCGGGCTGGGCTTGGATGGACGGAATCTGTATTTTGTGGAGGAGGAGCATCGGTGGGCGCAGGGGGCGCACAGCAGCTTGAGTGCGCCGCGGGTGCATCTTGTCCGGAGCACAGGGGTGCCCGTGATCCCTGGCCCTCGCAGCGTGGACGGTCCTGCTGCTGCTGCGGAGGAGGAGGAAGGCAGAGGAGAACAGGAGGAGCAGGTCGTCCAGGGGCCTGCGTGGCTCGACCAGTGCGGCGCAAACGGCGACGTCAACCTGTCCTTTTGCTCACGGCTCCACGCCGCCGCCAGCCCGTCCGCCCACCGAGGCCCTCTCTGGGGCAGTGGTAAACACCAGCACCGCCACCACAAGAACAGCAGTGACGCCATCACGTCCCCAGGCATCTGGAACGGATCCATCCCTTCCTCCTTGTCCTCCGTGCACCACCACCAGCAGCAGCACCACCGCCGCCGCCACATGCCGACGACCTTGTCCCAGGAGCTTGAGTCCTCCCTGCGCACCTCCCCGACCCGCTGGTCTGGCTGGGCCCCTTGCTGGCGCCACGAGGAGTTTCCTTACCTCACCGTCAGCGAGGCGGTGGACTTTCGGGCCGGTGTCAGGATCACGGCTCGCCACTGTTTCATGCTCGAGACTTTGAGTGTGCATGTGCGGCCTTTGCTGTCTGTGAGGGGGTTGCGCGGGGCCGGTGGTGTGGTTTCTTCTACTTGTTCTTCTTCCTCTTCGTCGTCGTCGTCGTCGTCGTCGGCGGCGGCGTTGTCATCGTCTTTGTCTTCACCTCCAGCGAACCCACGCGCTGCTGTCAGGAATGATCACCGGGCTATAGGGTCTGGGAGCGTCAACACTCGCATGAACGGCGAGCTGGAGGCCATGGACGATACTCGGAAGAGACGACGGGCTGAATCTGCATACAGAGGCAGTGGTGCTGGCAGTAGTGGTAATAGCGGTGGAGGAGGAGAAGGTAGTAGTAATAGAAAGGCCGGGAGGCAGGAGAGGAGGGATGGGGACGGTGAGGGAATCGAGGAGGTACAGTTCGCGGATGAGATGTGGGACGAGCTGCTGGGGAAGGGGTTCATCTGTGGGGACGAGAGGTGGCTTGTTGGGGAAGATATGCAGGGGCAGATCACGATTGTGAGGTTTTGAGGCGAGAGGACCCGAGGAACCTTGGGCAGAGACGGATTGAGGACTTGGTGGGGGTTGTCCTTGGGGGGTGGGGGGTCCTCCCCGATGGAATCATACCCTTCATGGCCTTCGGTACTGTCAATTTCTTTACTTTTCAACTTCAGGTCTCGTAGCGATTCTACATGTTGGCTTTCTCGGCATATTATATGGGCCCGCCTCAAAAAAAACAAAAACTTGAAAGATTGCACGGTTCGAAAGACTATCAAGGTGTCCAAGCACAATTATCTCCAGGTACAGTTTCTTCGTAACACTATCTCAGTGCATTGATCCTGGAAAGAGAAGTTGTGAGACTGTCTTGTATCAATAGAACTCATCACGAGGTTCGCAAACCTACCGTAGCACCTCATTATTACTAGAATCTCAACATAACACTCCAAGGTTTATCCTGCTCATGAGCTAAGTGATGCATTTTAATAGCTGTAGCTAGTATCTCTTAAGATTTCCAATATCAAGAACCAGTCCAGACTATTATCAACACTCTATAAATTCAGTAATCAAGAAAATTATCGGAATCCTGGATACGCTTCCCGCATCCTCCTCTGCACCACGACACTCTGAAAAAAAGCAAAGAAAAGAAAGAAAAGGCCATGAGAAAATCTAAACCTCACTCCACAACCCACCTTCAAACAATCACCCACAAGCTCCACAAAAGAAAGCCAAAAAGCCATAGGAATAAACAAAGCAAAAACAAAACCGACCATTCCCTCCCCCCCCCAAGGCCAGACCTTGCCCTCTCGTTCGGCCAAGCGCCCAGCCGGGGAAGGATCCCCGAGCTAATGAATTCATTAACAAGGGAAAAGAAAGATGGAAAAGTCCCCCATCCCCCCCTCTGAACCCATCACACCGACGGACCCGAGAACCAGTACCTCGTCCCCGAGCCGGACAGCAGATCGCTTCCGTCGTCGTCCTAATCATCATCAAGCAGTTCTGGAAGGGGAGAGGAGCTGTCGCAGTGATCATTATCTGCGGTGCGTGCTCCCAGGCTTGACATGGTAAACTGAATCAAGGTTTCTATTCCTCCTCTTTCTTTCTCGTCCCGCTTTTATAATACATGGTCAGGATGCTGTTTGGACATCAAGGATCCGCTTCTCACTAAGAACAGAAATCGAAACACGTATGCAAGGTAAAGATTTGATCACATGTTCCTCAAGAAGAAGAGGGAAAACCCGTGGTGTGAAAGAAAAGTACTCTGGGGTTTGAAACGATGGATGGAATGAACCATCAACCTCTGCCCTTTGCCCCGACTTCTCGCTGATGATGGTGGGAATGCGAGCGAGAAAGGAGCCCTCACCCTCAAATAACATCATGTCTTTAAGAAGTTCCGAGGAATCATGTCTGTAGAAGTTTTGCCAGAGGGACGGATTGGTAAAGCTCTCCTTGTACTATCCACAAACAACAGCGCATATTCACATACTCATTTATTTGCTTCATCTTCAATTTTTTTTTGATTGATTGATTTTCTCCTGAGGTCCTTCTGAAGACATGACAGAGAGCAAACTAGAAAAAGAAAATGCCATGCACGGCAAGTGGCTAAGTGTGATCATTCTCGTCACAAGCAAGTAAGTGAGCATGCCAATGATGCCATCCATGCCCACATGCATAATTCCTACTCCTTCGCCCGCTCGATGCGTTTCAGACCAGACTCTCGTAGTGATAATTTGACACTTTGAGCATACAAGGAAGCCATGCAGTCTTCCTCCTCCACCACCACCGGCGTAATTCTTTAATAAAAGTATATGTTGTATAAACAATACTAAGCAACCTTCTTCAAGAGTGACTCCGACCCACAACAGAAGAGGCAATAGCCAGCCCAGCAAAAAGCATCATGGCTGCCGGAAACCGAGACGCACCCATCTCCTCCTCCTCACCACCATCTGCCACAGCAATCTCTCCAACATCCCCATCGTCGGCCGCTGGCATGCTCTTATTGGGTTGCTCCTCCTTCCGTTTCTGCTCTTGCTTCTTTTTCGTCTTCTTCATCGTCGTCAGCTGCCTGTCCTCCTTCTTGCTCGACCTGTGTGTCTTCGTCGCGGGCATCATGGAGCTACTACTCTTTTTGTGCTTCACGAGGATGATCTTCCGCAGCGATGAGGAGGAGGGACTCTCGGTTGCCTCTGCGCGGGCCCCTTGCGCACAGGTATTTGCGGCTGCTGCTGCCTGTTTAGACTTGGTGTTCTTGATGATGATGCTGTGCTCGTGTTCTTCGGGCACAGCACCCACATCAACCTCGGTTGTTGTGGACGGCAGATCAAAGGCGTGCGTACCCGTCAGCGCGGTGCGGATACCGAGTTCCGCCCATCGAGACTCGTGGAGGCCAAGAAGACCCGCGGTAGGGGCACCAAGGTGCTTGGCAGAGGGCAGTCCATCATCATTGGCGTCGTCGGCCGCAGGAGAGGGCGTGATTGTATCGACAGAGTCAGTTGACTGTCGCCCGTTAGAGACGTAGTCCTCCCATGACGAGGAGGAAGATGAAAAGCTGGCCCTGCTAGGGCTTTGGCCAGCGGTATTGGCGGTAGCAGCAAGGCTGGTGAAGAGAGGCAGCGGAGGTAGGAGCTGCTGGACATTGTTCCCCATGCCGACATGTGTTGCGTAGGAGGGGTTTTGGTTGGATACTGATGTGGCGTTCCTGGCGGTCGGTGCCGAGAGTCGAGTTTTGGATACATCCACGGGCTTCCGATCTTCTGTCGGGACCGGGCTCGCGTGAATGTTTGCGAATTCGGGCTCCTGGGAAGACTCCTCGGTGCCTACGATATCCGTTCGAGCAAGGTCATTGGTGAGGGCTGCACTGGATGTGCATGTGGTGTCCGGCGGCTCCGGGTCTGTTCCCCGTGCCGGCCCACGTAGCGCAGCACTGGTGTCCAAGACAGGTGGTTCAACCTTATCAAAACCAAAGTCGAAGGCAGCATGTTCACCAATCTCGGAGGTGAGGATCTCGCTCGTATCCGAATCTGTCCGGGCATCCAGTCCCGCGTCCGAGAAGGGTATCTCCTGTTCAGTCTCGGGCCCATCGGACATCCCCACGGGCTGATCTGGCGCCATGGACACGGCCCCGTCCCCGATCGGGCCCGAGTGCTGAAATGTTGCAGGATTTTTGGTTTCACGGTCTTTGTCTTGCGTAGGAAAAGCAAAGTTGAACAGTGACAGCTTATGCCTAGTGGCTTCGTCCAGCGACTCTTGCTCCGTCATCATCGGCTTGTTTAAGGTCGCCGCCGCCAATGGGTCGACATCAGTAGCAGCGGTAACACTTGCGCCAATCATGATGTCTTCTTCATGGCTCTTGTGCGTCTCCTCCTTCTCCTCCTCCTCCTCCTCATCGCCAAGATCGTCCGTAGCCTCTACGCAATGGAGCAGCCAGCCTTCAGCAGGGAGGTCTTGTGGAGGCGGTCTCACTACACTATTGGCCCCGACTTGTCCTGCTGTCACTGGCTTCGGGCAGTCGGGCGCGACACCCTCATGCTCGCCTGAACTGGGTCCCAGTGGTGCAACCAATACCCGAGGAGAAGGCGGAGTGAGTTCTGGGGAGCTAAGCTCGCGTGGGGCCGCAGGGCCTTGAGGGAGCTCGGACTCGGTGGGTCCCCGCCGCATCATCTGGCGGTGAGCAAGAGGAGTCTCTTCGTCTCCGCTCGGCGACATGAGCGCTCTTGGGGTGTCCACCGGAGCCGAGTTCTTCGCCGTGGCACCGCTGGGTGTCACAGGTCGGGTGCTCGGAATCTCGTCGGATCGAGGCACAGCAGGTTTCACTTCCGTGAAGCGCTCGACCTCCGGGAAAGTTGTGCTACTCGGGGCCGAGGTTTCCACCACCATCCACGGTGCAGAGAGCTGAGAAGCGTTCGAGCCGCTTCTGAAGGGGATAATCCCATGAGCGAGAATGGGTGGAGAGCCTCGCCCAATATTTGGTGTAATGAGCATGCTCTGGCCTGGCGAGGACGTGTCACTTTCGGTGAGCGCTGGCATGGAAGAGTGTGTCGAGTTCGAGTCTGTATCACAATCCGACCTCGCTGACACTGAATAGACCTCAGCAGCAGGCTTCAGACCACCAACTACATGGCGGCCAGAGACTTCGTCGTCGTCGTGGTGCGCGCCAGCCTCATGTATGATAGTCGGTAACCTCAAGTGGATCGCCGACCCTAACTTCACGATGCCACGACGAGCCTGCTCCCGACTGTCGAAATTCTGCCGATCATTGGCAGCTGGATCCTGACTCGTGACGACAACAGCCGTGGCACGCTCACCACATTGTTCTTTCTCCTTGTATCTAGCAGGTACAAGCGGAAAGACTCTCGAAGACTTCCTGAGGGAAACTTCTGGAGGGGTTGTTGGGCAGGTTGCAGAGTGGGTCAGAGTTCCGGTTGAGGTCTGGTAAGAAAAATATGGCCCAGTGGGACGAGGAGTATATGGTTGACCCGGCGAGTAGCGAGGGCGCGTGTGGCGAGGTGGCTGTTCCGGTGTATACGGCCCGTTGGACATATTGTCGAGATCGCACGTGTCCTTGCAGATCACGTCCATGTCTCGTTGGATGCGTGTTTTCAGCCTCGCAATCAGCACGTGCTGCTGGTCCTGCTCCAAGGTGAGGCTCTCCGGCACGGGTGTCTGCTTGTGATCACGAGCGATGAGTGCTTTGTCCACGACGAGATGGCCGCGTGTATATGCGACCATTCGAACCGCAACATCATGCCCTCGAAGAACGTCTCTCACTCCCGTGCGTAAACGATCCAGCAGAGCCTCGATACTGTGCCGACTGTGCCTCTGCGTACCATCGACGGTGAAACGGGCGCAGTTCTTCGCATGCCAGCCATGACCTATCAGCTCGGCGATCCGGAAGTCGACATCAGGGAGCTTGTCCACCAGCTTGTCGGTCCTGTCTCTGGACTGTGCAAAGCAGTCCGAGATCTTGCTGACGAACTCATCACAGTCCTGGCCGTCTGGACATGTGAACAGTCTCAGTCGGCTCTTGATACCGCGATGCAGATGCTCATACATGGGTCCAAGGTTGTTGAACACACGAAGCTCGACGTCTAGGGCATTCTCGTCAAAGTGCTGACAGCCACTGTCCTGGAGGCTGTCGAATCTGTCGCAGTTCACATGTTGGACGTCGAAAGCGCTCTTCTTCTGGTCGAAAACACCCTGAACGGATTGATACGCCTGCCACAGCAGATCCTCGCTCAGGCCGAGGTTGAGGGGTGAGGGCTGCATGCTATCCACCTTCAACCTTCGTGCGATCTCGGGTTGGTGCCGTGCTGGGTTGTTGCTCTCGAGGGTGAGCTCCACCGAGTAGCCGGGCGGGAGCTCCCATGTCTGTGAGCGCTCCATGAAGAGTCCTCGCGGGATGCACCTGAGATCAAGTGGACCTGTGGGGGAAGGCCTGAAGGTTTCTGGTTTTCTAGGAGGAGGAGAATACTCGTCGTGAGCAGGCTCGTCTGGCCATTGAAACCCCTCGTCGTGGCGTCTCAGAAACAGGGCGATAATGCTATGAGTCGAGCGCGCCACGTCCATAGCTGAGGCGCTGGTGAGAGCATGCTTCTGGTAAGACTGGAACACCCTCTTAGCCCAGGTGCCAGAGTGTCCCAGCCGTTGAATGGTGAAGGTCAGCTCGAAGCGTGGTGACCTCGGTCCTCTATGAAGGCACTGTGTAGGGTTGAGGGCGTTTGGGTCCCTGCGGGTGATCAGCTCTTCGCTGCAGTGCTGAATCCTCCGCAGCAGGCCTCGACATATTCGATCCGTAGGGGTGAATGACTGCGAGCTGTAATAGGTTCTGTTGTAGACGGATTTGACGGCTGGGTCGTGAAAGTCGATGTGGACATGTATGGCAAGTGGTGCATCCCAAGCAATGCCAGCCTTTTCTTCTCGGACGGGCGACAACATGGCATCTGTGTCTGGTTTCATGTCGAGTATGTTGGACTGGATGAACAAGTTGCCAATATCGACCTCGTCAACGTAGCGAAACTGTCGACCCAAGGCTTGAGGCAGCGAGTCCGCGCCACGATGATGGAGGTCCCAGGCGGCCATCTTGGAATAATAGATGGATGGTATATGCTGGCACTTTGTCTTCTGAAACACCTTGGCCTCTCTTCGCGTTCAGACGAGCTGTGCCCTTGCTCCTTGTGTTTGGGGCGCCCCAAATTCATGCGACTACCTGCCACAGCAAAAGAAGGAGGGTGGGACAAGATCCAGGTTGGGCAACCAGATGAACGACGAGCCACTCATGGGCAATGACTTGAGGTGAACCAAAGAATTGCCATTTGCTCGATAAGTGAGAGGAGGGCAGGGCTGAAGGACGAAACAGTGAGTGGATAAACTCGCACAAATGAGGGTGCGAGAACGACGAGAGTGGTTTGTTATTGGACTGATGGAGGCGGCAGTGGGTGGGTGGGTGGATGGATGGAAGTACTGCGTAGTAGTAGTAATAGTAGTATTGGGAAGGCTGGTTGGTGTACACAGTAAATACGTCTGGTAAGTAAACAATACCCAAAACTAGGTATTCGATGCTGGTTGGAGGGGCGGGTGGTGGTGAGTTAAACCAAGACAGGGCAGGTCAGATTGTCTACTCTAGACGAGAGAGCTAACAAGCATCCCTGGAGGACATATAGAGAGAGGAGGGAAAAGAAAAAGAAAAGAAATAAATTTTTAAAAGGAGGTGATTGGAATGGAACAAGAAGTAAGGAACGACTGAGCCATATTGCAAGGCCTCGGCCAGGTCTTCTCTCTTTTTTTGCCTCACCTTGAGCAAACTGTCCAAGCTCCCCCGGCTACGCCTTCCACTTCAACCTGCAGCAGCCCTCCTCTTTTTTTTCTATTCTTCCAACTCTGCGCCTCATAGGATCAACCTGGGGAACATCATACGTGGGGCCCATCCAGGCGTTCGGGACAGGTCGGAAAAGCGAAAACTGGAGCTACAAGAGGCCCACGTCCTCGTACCCATCTTGAGAAGGGGTTGGATGAAGGAAAAGGTGGGATGACGGACGGCCCGCGCAGAAACCATTCCTGCGGCCTGTCGGAGGGCGCTTCGTGGCATGACACGCACCAATCTAAGCCTTGGGATCGATCTTGCTTCGGACCTCACGAAAGTGGAAGAAAAAAAAACAGGGAATCCCCAAGCATGCATGGTCTGCAGTAACCAGCAAAGCAGAGCAACAAGTCGACGAGAGCGAGAGAGAGATAACGAGAGAGAGAGAGAGAGAAAGAGGACTAACCGGATTGGGTACTGCTGCTTCAGGGCCGGAGCTCTCTCGTCGCCCACCGGGCCACGTTGTTCACCTTGAAGTCCACAATTCTCTTTCCAATCCGGCTTCTCCCCTTCGACAAGCCGTCTCTGCTGGCTCCAACGACCTGCGTCACAGTGGGGAGCCGCAGCTGCAGGCACTGACTGACTGTTCTCGACCCAGAAGTGCTATAGATAGGCTCCACCTCGGTTCGCGCTGCAGATGCCAGCGAGGACGCCGTGCGCCGTGTCACCATGGCAGTGGCAGATGAGAAAGCTCCTGCTTTGCATATTGCATGGGGTTGTGTGTGTTTGGCACGCATAGTCTCGGGTCTTGAAGGGGAAACATCCCAGGCGCGTATGTCTAGCGGCACCTGGCACGCTTAGGTATTATGCCAATGGTACTTCTTCCCCTCCCTGAGACACACACACACACACACACACGGCTTGTTGGCCGGGAGAGCTGATCTTCGTGCCCCCAACGTTGCTTGACCAACTGGACAGACCCGTCTGGACCCTGTTACGGCCTGGCAACCTTACATACGCGCCGTATCCTACATGCAGTCAAGACCACTCATTTAGGGGCGAGCAGACCGGTTTGCTGGCATTTGGCTGTTCGAGCCCGACCAGCAAACTTGTCCACTGGTCATCCATATCTGCCCTCGCTGCAACGACACCCAAATGGTCTTTCTTTCTTTAGGTCCCTTAGCAATGTGGGGGGAAAAGAGAGAGCAAGGACGAGGGGTCCTCATTACTGGCCGGGAATCCGGGGGCGGGTCTCAAGAATTCCGCCAAGGGACGACCCCCAAGCCTTGTGAAAAACACACCACTTGGGATTACTTTGGGCTGACCTCTTCAGGGTCGGTTGCCATTCCTGTCCCCAGTGGAGTGATCACCATCTCGCGATCGAGAATTGGAAATCTCGGGGTGCCGGAAAACAGGAAGAGGAGAAAACAAAAAACCCCTCATTTCAGGCTGCGTTTCCTGCTCTCTGTGCTCATTTGCCCATGGATCCCAATTGTCAGGCCATCGCCATGTTTTTTATCCTGTTCTTTTCTTAGCTTCGTCCCCGGCCGATGCAGGCCATCTCCCAGTCCCTCCCAGATCGGGGGCAAGATCTCGTAAAAGCAAAAGATGGGACGATTCGGCGACTAATCACAGCGCCACATGCGATGATCAACCTCCAGCTGCTGACGCTTTATGTTTCTGAACGACTCATTCTGTCGAACTAAAAGAAGGAAGGGGGGAAACAAAATTCAACCGCCGAGAAGTCAGGGTCAGTCCTGGGTCAGCGCTTCTCGCTTGTGCCTTGGTCTATGCCGACCTCGGTGTGCGCCTGGATAATCATCTGACGACTTGAGCATGTAGTGACTCTGATTTGTGGTACGACGTGATATTGCGTGTAAGCCTCCTCCTGCTTCCAACAATGTCAGGTTTAGGAATGAGAGTTTCGTATGTAAAGCTTGTAATAATTCTGCCCGAGGTACAACAGCCTGGTTGCTGGGGCGATCGAAGTGTCTTGCACTATGAATGAATTGAACCCGATCGCCTTCCTGGCACGCTGCCGTAATTGAGTCCTTGGCTGATGCAGTAGATACGAGCATGGCCATTGCTTTAACACATTATCTACGTGGATTCTTGCATTTTGATATCCCAGGACTAATGTGTATAATCATGATTATGAAGTCTTGGCTCAAGTACGTTCCGACTCAATGCCTACATTCTCCGGTATGCTCAACTGCGTAAGTACGCGTATGCATAGTAGAAATCACAGCCGCAACCTTTCAATCTCATCCTCTCACCAAATTTTTCAAATTGAAATCGTGGATCTTGAGCTGGGGGCTTTCTTCCACTGATTTACGCCGATCTTGGTAAGGAATCTGGTGGATTTCTGATGAACCCGAGGAAAGGGAACTCTTGCAGAGTGGATATCGATACATATATAATATACGTAAATATACATATACACTCCACACGCTACGCAGCCGCCTTGCTCCTGACGAGACGCAAGAAGATGAAAGCACCATCTCGTCATGATCATAATCGTGGCCACCACCTAGCGAGGTTGAACATCTCGAAGTATGCACCGCTGTCCTGGTTATGGAACATACTGATAGCATGCCTAGGACAGGCTCAGAAGGTTGATTCAGCTGTGGACTGCGCTTTACTCCATTCAATCACACGCGGATGAGCCACGACCTTTCGAGCATCGAAACCGAGCACCTGGAGCCCGCTTAAGGTGGCCGCACGAGACAGCGCGACATAGCTCTGACCTGTTTGACGTTGTGAATAAAAAGGAAGAAAAATGTTGGTTCGAGCCAGAACTTTTTATCTTTTGATGTATGAGGCAGGGGTTCAGGGAGGACGTACCTTTCTCAAAAACCTTGTTGAGGTCGACTTTTACACGCTGGATGGTCTGGCCTTGGGCTTTGTGGATGGACATGGCCCAGGCTAAGACGAGAGGGATCTGAAATCGCATGTAATGAGAAGTCGTGTTCCGTCGAAAGAGAGAAGCCCTTTCGGGGAGAGGATGTGTTCACTCACCTGCACACGTCTTGCAAGCAGATTGCCATCCGCATTCTCTGTTCGAAACTCCTCCCGGCCCACCAACAATGTCTCTCTCCCCTTGAACGTCTCAAACTCGACAAGAGGCAACAATTCCTGGTCACCACTCCTGTCGTCATCGTTGTTGCTGTAATTCTTCTTCTTGCCCTGCGAGGTCGCAGCCGGGTCCCCACAGAATCCCACCACCCTCCCCACCGTCCCATTCACAAGCGTCTCGCTGACGTTCTTCACAAGCATCACCTGCGCATCGCGCTTCACCTCCAGCACCGCCACGGCCGTCATACTATCCAGCAGCCTCCGCCGCTTCTCCGGCGCCGCCTGGCCCGCGTCCCGGGCCGTGAACCTGAACACGGGCCCAGCCAGGTGCGCCATGCGCGCGGCGTTGGCGCGGTCCACCTCGGCGCGCAGCGGGAAGAGCTCCGTGGGCTGGAGCTGGCCATCGGCTTGAGAGAGGGGCCGGGAGAGGGACTTGAGGGTGTTTGCGGCGGTGGGGTGGATTTCGCCCCTGCGCATGGCGTTGAGGAGGGTGATGAAGTCTGCGTGTGGGTTTTTGGTTTAGCGATGCGCCCACCGTTCATGACTTGTCCAGACATAAGTATAGCAGAGGGGAAAAGGGGGATAGAAGGAAAAGTTCATTGTCAACAATGTTCTTACCGCTGTCTTTCTGACGAAAGACCTGGGTCAGGGTTATGGTCCGCTCGATACACTCTTTCCACGCCGAGCTCTGAAAGGCGAAACAGACTTCTTTGCCGGCCGGTGTGACTGGAGGAAGCTGGAAGAAGTCGCCCGTGACGACAAGCTATTATTTCATTACGTAGCCATTTAGCAAAGCTGTCTTTCTGCACAAAACAGCAATTAAAAGGAACAAGATGAAGAGCGTTCATGGTGAATGGGCCTGATATTTTGTCATCACAACTTACCTGGATGCCTCCAAACGGCTGACTTGACTTGCGCAGCTCCTTCGCAAGGGCAGCCAAGGTATCCAACAACTGTCCGTCCACCATGGACACTGATGATCAGGGGAACTTGTCAGACAATACATATATAGATCATCTGGCAGAGAAATCACCACAGGTCATCACTCCTCAACGGGGGAGCCGCGCGAACATTCGGACCTACCTTCATCAATGACAAGCACCCTAACAGCCTTCCAGCGCCGATGAGCCGGCCTACACGTCTTGATGAAGCTGATGAGCTTGCCGATATCATGCATGCCAGGTGTGACGGCGCCCCAGGCATGGATAGTAGTCCCTTTTGACAATATGGGGGGGGGAAAAGTAAGCCCACCATGTCTGAGCAAAAGGTTGCAGGACACCCAAGGGTTTTGCTCCTCGGCCCCCTCCCCTCCTTTGAACATACCTCCGATGTTCTGCGCCGCAATTCCAGTGCTCGCGCATACAGCCAGGCACTCTGGCCTCCTGGCATACTTGTTTCTAAGAGCGCAAACGATAGCCCTCAAGAGTAGCGATTTGCCTGTGCCTGCATGTTTTGGTCTCTCAACACACATATCCCCCTTCTCTCTTTCTCCCACATGTATAAAAAATAATAATAATGAAAAATAGGTCATCAAAAACGCACCAGCCGAGCCAGTAAAGAAGACACACCTGCCCTCGTCCACGACCATCTCTAGGACCGCCCTCTGCTCATGGCTGAGCGAAGGATCCAAGGCTGCGTCACGCGCATAATTCTGACCAGCCAGCACTTTCCTTCCAGTCACCAGTGAGGAAACCGAGGACGAGGTCACGTCGTTGTTGGAGGCAGCCCTGTTGGTGGCCGCATCTAGTTGGCCTAGCGCTGGTGGGCCGGACCGCGCCTCGTCTGGCTGGGTTCCCCGTCGTCTCGGCGCAAAGAACGCGTCCAGGCGAGGCTGTTTGGTTGGTGGTTGTGTGTGCTTGGCTCCGGTCTGCGTTGACGCCTTGCGCTTGATCGTTGTGGTCATTGTGAGGAGAGAAAAGGTGAGGGGTCTGCAAGTGGGAACAAAGAGACTCCAAGCCACAAAAAGGAGGGAGGTTGGAAGGGGTCGTGTTTACGAGAGGCCCACTGGAGGAGCCTCTCTCATCTGAAGAGCGTGTCGTCCCAACACTGGGAGTGGAGCCCACAGCACAAGGGTTAGGGTGTCCACCGTTGAGGAACAAGTGGAAAAAGGACAAGGACAAAGGCAAAGGAAGAGAAAGAGAGGGGAAAATACGAGAGAGGGATAAAAAACAATGCTGGAAGCCGCAGCAAGGCAAGCAAGCATGTAGTAAAAATGCTGAAACATGTGAAAAGAAAGAAATGTACGGAGGCTTATGTCTGTCTACTCCCAAGATACCAGGGTATGTATGCTCACATGCAGTACCACTCCTCACAATGCTACAAAGGCTCTCTCTCTCTCTCTCTCTGTATAGACTCGCGAGGCCTCAGAGAGCATAATCTGGGGGCTATGAAGGTGTGAAACATCGTTGAATCGTCTGATAATCTTAGGAGTCCTTCCAATGAGCAAAAGTCCCAAACATTTAGTATCTATCCCCTTCAGAATTGGAAAATTGTGGCCCTGAGTCTTGTCTGCCCTGCCTGCTGGTAAGCGCCGGCCCCCCCGCCTTTCCTCCCCACCCTGGCACGTTGTTGGCGATGGCTTGGTTGATGGGTGCCTGCAGCATCTTGTGTTCAATGCAGTATGTGCTTCTTGTTGACCTCTTCCAGGGCTTGCACTGCCCATCTAGAGACAAGGGGGGATAATGCAGCTTTGAGAGGGGTTGTTCCCTCTTCGGTGCGTAACGTGGATGTCTTCGCCTCTTCCAACTTCCTTGTCCAGCGCCGTAATACGGCCGTTCAGAGTGGTCAATGTCTGGAAACTCATATTTTCGGTTGGTCTTGGTTTCTTTAGGCAGGATTTTGCCTCTTTTCTTTTCTTATATATCCTCGGGTGCCTGCAATAGCGAAAATTGAGTTTTGATGCATTAACCACTCTGAACGACCATACCATGAATAGTAATGAAATCTCCACAAAGCAGGCTGGAGATATTTGAGATTTAAATTATCGATTTCCCTTCCGCTGTTGCCCTCTGATTGAACGGATCTTCATCACTACCCCTATCCCCCTCCCCCAAGCTTTCATCAAACACAGGACCAGAACAAGTGCAACCATGCCGCGCCGTCGAAACGCAGAGCCTCACAGCAACAACGCCGCCAAGACCAAAGGCAAGGCCAAGAAGAAAGCCATCGTCAAGGACTGGGAGGTCTATATCATCGACGACACACTCGAGTCAAACTGGGAGCGGTTCCTTCACGACCTTGGCCTGGGTGACTTCAAGAGCAAGACGCAGTGCAAAAAGGTGAGTGGCTTTGTGGTACACCCGGATTCTCAAACAGAGAGGAAAAGGACAGCTTTTCGAGGCCGATGCTGACCCGTTCCTTATTTTTTTTTTCCAATCATGTGAAATAGGCCCTCAAGAAAGTATGGGTTAACATACACGATTTTCTGGCGGCCGTCAAGCAGCGTAATGCTGTAGCCGAGTTGATGACCGACGAGCAGGCGCGCGAGGCAGTGTTGGCGGAGCCCGTGAACGTGGAATTCTTTAGGACTCAACGGGCACTGGCGGAGTACACGGTGAGAACCAAGAAGGTCTTTCCACGCCAGCATATCACGGACGAGAGTCCTCTCAAGTTGCTGCTAGCGAGGATCCTGTAATCTTGAAAGGAGGCAAGGCCGAGGGAGTTGCAAGTGAAGAGTTGAACGGCGGTTTCGCATCCTGTGGAGATTGGTGTGGGAAGACGGGTCCATGGATGAATGAGAGGGCGCAACGATGATGAGATGGAGAGATAATAGAAGGGTATCCGTGTAGTTTTTGTAAGAGATATGTTGCATTTCCTTCTTGACGACCGCGCATGTCCTGCCACACGGCAAATGATAAAGGAAAAGACCTCACGATTCCTCCGTCTCTTAGGGCCTGATCTCCCATAACCGCACCTTGCCAATATCATTGCCCACCGAAAGCATCATCTCCGCTTCCCTCCCGCTTCCAAAAGCCACAGCCGTCACGCGCCCCAGCGGTGTCTTCTCCGTCGGCCAGTTCCTGTACACCGTGCAGCTCGGCAGGTGTACAAGCTTGAGTGCGTCCTTCTTGTGCTGGCTCGCGAACGCGAGCAGCTGGCCATCGCCGCTGAAGGTCGTCGTGGTGATGGGTGTTGTAAGCTGCTCACAGCGGCGGGTGGGCTCGGGCAGCGCCTTGATCTCGAGACTGCCATCGTCGTTGGTCTTTTCGACAAGGTCATTCCGGTCGTAAATATTCAGCACACCACTGCTCGAGCCCATCGCCACCCAGCGGTCCCCACCCAGGCCCTCCGGCCCGCCTCTCCCGCCTAGAGCCATCGCGGTCCCGCCCACGGATCCCTCATCCCTCCAGAGTCCGACGGTCCGCTTTGTCGCCAGCGACCATTCTGCGACCTGACCATCACGCCCCAGAATTGTGATCCCTTCCCCATTTCTCCACCAGGAGAAATCCGCTATGCCGCCCCTGCTGTCGAGCCTCGCCTGTGCGACCCACTGCATACTACTGACGGACACGATGTTCAGCATGCCGCCACCCTTGCGGCTCGTCGCGATGAGCGCCATGTGCCGCCCATCAGGCGCAAGCCGGAAGCGCTCCATGGTGCGCTGCTCGTGCTGGTGACCCTGAATCTTGGTGACCTTCTTGACCAGACCGGTAGACAGATTCCAGCTGTGGAAGAAGCGCCGCCGCCCCGCAAAAATAATCTCCTCGCCGTTAGGGTGCAGGAAGGCGGACCGCCGAACAGGCACAGACTTGACCTGCACCGAGGTGAGTTGCGGGTTGGGCGTGGGGTGCGCCCCGGGGCTGACATGGTGGAGGTACAGGATGGATGCAGTAGAGCTGGAGAGGAGCACAGGGTGTTGAGGGTGGAAGGACAGCGACTCCACGGGCCCGCGATGGGTGTCGGGGATGTCGCGCGTTCGCTGGATGTCGAGGACCTCTGGGCGGAGCTTGCGCTTCTTGCGGCGCCCGCCACTGCCATCGAGGGCGCTAGCATCGCGAAGGAATCTCTCCAGCGGCAGGGCAGACATGTTGTCGTCGTCGGCATCATCCCCGCTGAGTTCCGAGCCGCTGGCAGATCCGGAAGCGGACGAGGCAGCCGAGGACCGTCTCCTCCGCTTCTTCTTGCCGTCTGCAGCTGCTTCTCTGGCCCAGGCTGGAAGCGGGTTAAGTCGAAGGTACTGCTGCCGCAGCCGCCTGGTGTACTCGGCCCCACTGACAAGATCGTCCGCCTCGGTCTCGCGCAGCTTCCGCAGCTGCTTCACGCCGGCAAGCGACACGGTCAGTCTTTCGTCGTCACTGTCTGCCCACGCTGGCTGAGGACCAGCCCTCTTCTTCTCGTCCTCGTCGCCGTGCGGGACAGGAGCTGCTGTAAGCTGCTTTTCACCAGTACTTCCCGAGCCAACATCCAGCATGAACAGGGCGGAGTCGTCGAGGTCCTCCAGACTAGGTGCCCCCGTGACCGCAAGAGCGCCATCATCGAGTCGCAGATTTCTCAACCCATCCTCCTCATCCGAGTCCGTGGTGTCTTTGAACAGATTGGCGCGAAACCCGGCCTTGTTGCCGAGTACCAGCCGCTCGAGCTCTTCTTCATCTGAGTCCTTCTCGTCAACGTTCATGCGACTTGCGCCTCTCGCCTGCGCATGCTCCTCTTCATTTTCGGCCTCTGAGAACTCATGATCACTTTCATCTGAAGAAGTGTCGTCAGACAGTGGCTTTTGAGCTTTTCGCGACATTATGAAGATCCAATGTCTTCTTAATGTTGTTGTGTTTGTTGCTAGAAAGTAGGGAGAGGATTGGGCAGGGCGGACATGTCGAAAAGAGAATTGATATGAGATTTTCCAGGGTTCAGAAATTTTAGACCTGGTCGCGCCTACTTACACAGCAGCCTTGTAGTAATTAGTGGGGAAAGGTTCAGGGAGCGCGCTATTGGGTTTGGTGGCCCCACATTTATGTACTGACTGAGATGCGACTGTACTTGGCATAGCCCGCGCCTTTCGGAATCTCTTCACTACCTGCCACAGAGAATTTGCTGTTTTCTTTATTGTAAGCTTGCTTATGATCTTGACCGTGGTGTAGTCAAACTGATCATGCTGCTTTAACAACTATCGGTTGCCAATATCCAAAAGATGAAGATCTGAGAGAACCGTACTTTGAAGATTAAAAAGTATTGTTGGGCCAATTATCAAAACTTCAATGCCACCACCTCAACCGTTGTACATAAATCGAGTTGACTACCGGGTATCGCACACATACATGTATATCTCTGGGCCAAAAGAGCTGGCTCAACAGGCTACAGTATTAGAGCCATGACAAGAGCAAGCGCGCATAGCCACTGCGCACCGCTCTTCCAGGTCACCATGCCCGCACCTCCTAGGCCCTGCCCACTCGAACCTGTCGTACTGTTGAGCTTGACCTGCACAATCTGCGAGTCTCCTGGGGCAAACAAGATGCCCACGCTGTTGGCAGCCGAGGCGTTGATCTGGTCGGGCGTCATGAGTGGATTGTTCAGCGAGTCGCAGTCCGGGCGCGCCGTCGAGTTGTCGATGCTGTTGGTCACGGAGATGGGCAGGTCAAAGACAGTGTAATGGTCGGTACCGTTGAGACGGAAGTTTTGCCGGATAGAGATGTTGTAGATGCCGCGGTCACTGTCGGTCGAGGTGGGCTGGCCATCGCCAGCGAGACACGAGGGCCATGTCCACTGCACGTGCTTGACAGTGCTGCCGGGCTCAGACGGCATGATGGGCGGGTAGGTCCCGTTCGCGAGGGTCCCGTTGGACACGGTAAAGTTCCGGCCTGTGTCGTAGCTGAACATGAAGATTGTGATGTTATGGATCAGGCTGGGACTGTCTGGTGCTGTGTCCAGAGGCAGGACGCCGTCGGCGCTCACATCGAGAGCTACCTCGATGGTTGCTGGGGAGTTGATGTCAGCCAAGTGGGTGGTCTGTGTGAGACCTCAAAACCAGTGGGTAGCGTCAAATTCTGGAAGAGAGGAGAGAAAAAAGAGAGAAAGACATACATCCTCCCTCTGGCGTGCCCGGTTGAGGGGAGTCCACGATGGCGAAGCCCGGTGTGTAGATTTGTCCATTGGACTCTGTGAAGTTCTGGCCCAGGCCCTGGCTAATCAAGAGAGGCAGCAACGCCGTGGAGAACAACCGTGACATCATCATCCCGGTCGGTGAAGATGATGATCAAGATGATGGGGTGAGAGCAACACAGATGAAGGGCAGGCCGGAGTTGCCAGCTATTTCAGACCGAACGTTGCCAAGAAACGAAACGTAACTACTATGAGGTTACTGAAAACGTGCTGGAGGGCAAGAGGATCTGGTCTGATGAGATCTTAAAAGACATCAGGCTGGAGATGAGACGAAAGCAAAATAACTCTGACAGCACTCGAGAATTCTCCCGAGACGGGGGGGCCCTTCTAGAATTAATGAGGAAAGCCCAACGACACACACTATCTGTCTCTCCCTCTCTGGACGAACGAACAAGCTTAAAATTTCCGTTGCAGGGGTATTCATCTGCGACATGATCCATCGTCTTATGGGCTCAAGTCAAGGACTGCTCAAGTCGACTGAACCCTGGCTCGGATATCACTGAGAGGCGATCCCGTGCACCACCAATCAATCTTGTCACCCTTCAACGGGACGACGTAAACCGGGTGGAAAAACATGGTTGAGTAAGTGAAGCCAGTTGATCATAACAGTAAGCATCGGTAATTGTTACTACAATGGTTAGACACATCTTTCGCATTGTAGGACCAACGTCATCGTGCGCACCAACACCCTTCACGTGGGGGGAGGAGGGAGGTGGTGGGGGGAGAGGATGAGGAGGCATGTCAGGAGCAGAATAAGTTGATGCACACCAGCATATTAGTATGAGAGATCCTGAAACACACTGAAGGAAATGGCGACCAAGCAGGGGTCTCGCTCACAGTGATTGGTGGCCGTTGGCGCAGGGGACCCGTAAGCTAGTTCAAGCCCGGAACGGCGTCCCGACCAAGATAGGGACGCAAGGAAAGGTACAGGAAGTAAGCTTCGGTTGCCTCCGATAATCGATCAATAGCAACTTCGACCCTCTTGGGCACGATATCAGCAACACTGCTCCACAAAGGATATTCTGGATTGTGCTGGCAATCAGTCATTCCTTGATTGCTGTGGCCTGTGATTGTGATTGTGATCATCTATGGTAATTAAGTACAGTAACTTGCTTACATGCAGGATACTTACTCTCTTGCAGAGCAATGAGAGCAGCTGCAGCACGACCCAGGACGTGGCTCACAGCGCTGTATTGACGCAGAAATAAGCCAAGACAGACGGCCAGCCAGCCTTATCGTTGATCAGCCCTAGGTTCTCCTCCTCCTCCTTGTTGGATACGGCAGAGTTCGTAGACACAACGGGCAATGGCCCTCTTCTGTCGCGCCACACGCCATGTGCGTCGTTGGCCTGCCCACAAGAGTTGTCTCTTTGCTCCTTCACCACTATATGCTCCTACCATTGGCCGAAAATACCATGCAAGATCCGGCAGCGGCGGCTTGAGCGACCTCATCCACGTCTCACCAGAGGTCAGAGACGCCATCGCCACCAACAGGCCAGTGGTGGCTCTCGAATCCACAATCTACACCCACGGAGCTCTGGGGAAAGACCTTCCTAGCATACTCGACTCTGTCGTGCGTGAGCATGGCGCTGTGCCGGCCACCATCGGCGTGCTAGACGGCATGCCCAAGGTCGGGCTGAGTCCCGAAGAGATTGGACGAATGGTCGAAGAGGGTGCGAGGAAGATCTCGAGACGGGACTTTGCCCACATCGTCGGAGCGGTATGCACCATGCGCTTTTGCTGTGTTATGTTGTGCTGTGGCTAAGCTCGACAACACCACAGGGACTGAATGGCCACAAACTGCACGGCGGCACTACTATCGCTGGCACAATGATCCTGGCACGGGCGGCTGGCATCCGCATTTTTGGCACTGGTGGGCTGGGAGGCGTCCACCGCGGCGGCGAGGACTCGATGGACATCTCGGCAGACCTCACCGAGCTCGGACGGACCAGGGTAGCCGTCATCAGCAGCGGGCCCAAGGGTTTTCTCGACATCCCGCGCACCCTGGAGTACCTCGAGACCCAGGGCGTGCTGGTCGCCACCTTCGCCGACGGGAGGGAGGGGGATGTCGACCTGCCTGCCTTCTGGGCGCGTGAGAGCGGAACCAAGAGCCCCTTTGTTGTCCGCGACGAGAGGCAGGCGGCTGCTGCCATACTGGCACAGGAAAAGCTGGGCATCGAGAGTGGCCTGGTCTTTGCGAATCCCATCCCCAAGGAGCATGAGATCCCGCGGGAGGTCATGGACCAAATCATCAATACCGCCGTGCGCGAGGCTGCTGAGCAGGGCTTCTCTGGGAATGCCAACACACCGTACATCCTGAGGAGGATCAGGGAGCTGAGCGAGGGCCGCAGTGCGCCTGCAAACCTACACTTGGTGCTATCGAATGTGGCTCGCGCGGCCAAGGTTGCTGTCGAGCTGCGCAGCCTCGAGAGTGAATCGGAGGGAAGGACTGTAGACCGTCACCAGTAAGGGCTGACCTCTTAGCTGACATGCATCATATGATTTCTTTTTCCTTCTTTCTCTCCTTTAAAACTGACGCAATGGCTTTGGTTCAGACCACATTTGCCGATAAACTCCATTGGACAGAAGACCGGGCCAAATCCATCGACCAAGGTGCAGCAGGAGACTTCGTCCCCCTCGAGAGCCGATATTCTGGTTGCTGGTTCAGTGGCACTCGATCTCAACTGCAATTTCCACAATGACAGACACGAGGACCCAAAACCTCTCACGCCTGTCCTTCACACATCCAACCCAGCAGGTATCACACAGTCCATCGGTGGCGTCGGTCACAACGTGGCCCTCGCAGCGCAGAGTATCCACCGGAGCCTGAAGGTCAAGCTCTGCAGCATTATTGGGAGCGACATGTGAGTCCTCGCAGCCCTACACACACACCGCGAGAGGGTGCGATTGTACGCTTACACCATACTGTATGCACCACACAGTGCCGGCGCGACGATTTTGACCAGCATGGAAAAGAACGGTCTTGACACCAGCTACATCCGTCAGCTGGGACCGGAATATCCCTCAGCACGCACAGCGCAGTACGTCGCCGTCAACGACGCTGAAAAGAACTTGATGCTCGCCATGGCAGACATGGCCATACTCACATCACACTCCTTTCCCACCTACTGGACGTCCATCATCCAGGCTACCAAGCCCAAGTGGCTCGTCGTGGACGGCAACTGGACGCCCAAGGACATCCACAACTGGATCAAGACGGGCGGCATGAACGGTGCGCAGATCGCCTTCGAGCCCGTCTCAACCATCAAGGCGGCCGGGCTCTTCCCCAAAGGCCACAACCTCCCCCTGTTTCCCAAAGTCGCAGTAGCCCTTGCCACGCCCAACCAGTACGAGCTCGGGGCCATGTACCACGCCGCCAAGGAGAACGGCTACATGGACAGCATGCCGTGGTTCGAGGTTATCGACGCTTTTGGGATGCACGGCGGGGCACGGGACCGCTTCGTGCGCCTGGCGTCGGCCGAGATGACGGATGCCGGGATACCCGTGCAGAGCGTCCAGCTGCTGCCGTACATCCCGACCATCCTGACCAAGATGGGCGACAAGGGCGCGCTGCTCACGACGATCTTACGGCCGGACGACCCAAGGCTCCTGGATCCGGAGCACGAGAGGTACATCCTCACTCGGGCGGCACCGGGCCACCCGCACGTCGGAGGGATCTACATGCGCATGTACCCGGCCATCGAGAGGGTTGGGACGCCTGTGTCGGTGAACGGGATGGGGGATACTTTTCTGGGCACGCTGGTGGCGGGCCTGGCGCTGGGAGGGCGGACAGAGGACCTGGTGGATGTGGCGCAGAATGCAGCTGTAATGACGCTCAAGAGCCATTTGAGCGTGAGCCCAGATCTAGGCGCCCTGGGGAGAAAGCTGTTGGCTGCTTGTGGGAGGGCGGAGCAGTAACGGCAGTCCTTACATGTAGGGTGGGTGCAGTATGTTGTATTGATTGACAGGGGATCTCACAGGTTGTCCTCTTCATTGTCATCCCATACTAAGGAGGCTTGCAAACAAGTCAGCCTATTTATACAGTATAATCCTGTATTATACATGCATACTCAAGCAGAGCCCCTACCCAAAACAACCAAGATATTCTCCAAGAATACTTACTATAAAGCGATCAAAGCCCAATTCATTGATTGTACTACTTACTGAAAAAGGTTTCAATTTATCTACCTCTTTCCCTCACAGAATCAATGCACGCCACCACCGCCGCCGCCGCCGCCATCGATCTATTTCAACACCCTTGTCCTCCTCATGTGCCCCGCATTCTTATATACCCGGGCCTCGGTTGCACACGTGAGGCAAGTACCCAAGGTGTACCACTACCACTGTATGTAGAAAAGGGACTTGTCACTTCTCCAATAAATCAAAAAGGCTTGAACCAAGTGAGCTTAAACCAATACATGGACTCGCTTTGATGATCGGCTCCTATTGATGCCGACCAGGAGGGAGTGAATCCAACAAAACGCTCTCTCTTTCTCACACTCTCTCTCTCTCCACCAAGACAAGAGCTTATATCCATCTCCATCATCCAGCTGCTCTGCTTTGTTTTGTCTCTTTCTCTCTCACACTCTCTCACATCAGACAAGCAGTCGCCTCATCCTCAACAAATCAAAACAGCAGGTCGATAGTGAATAGTGTTCCCCACACCCCACACCCCGCGCCCTGACACCAACACCATGCCGATGCACAACGGTCTCCTCCCCCGCGAGGGCCTCAAGGCCGACGTCTTTGCGCGCCTCCTCTCCAACACAGCCTTCAACCCCCTCGTCACCCTACCCCTGCTCCTCCTGGCCCGCTTCACCCGGCGCGGCCAGGACCTCGGCATCCTCCACCACACCGCCCTGTCCCGCGTGCGCGCCCTCTTCTACATCGGCGTCGCCCGCTGGCTGAGCAGCTGGTACTCGGCCAAGGTCCTCAACAACTGGACTACCGACCAGTATGACTGGCGGGGGCGTGAGATCGTGCTCATTACCGGCGGCAGCGGCGGGATCGGGGCGCATGTGGTGCGGTTTCTGAGCGAGAAGGGTGTCAAGGTTGTGGTGCTGGATCTTCAGCCTCTGACGTTTAGGGGTGAGTGTATTTTTTCTCTAATAAATCAAACGAGTTCTTATTCTTATTCTTCCCCCCACCCCCCAACCGTACTACTCTCATTACCTTAGCTGGTTTCATGTGTATAAATAAAAATTTCATGAAAAATAAAATAAAATAAAAAGCGAGAGCTGACGGTGTGAATTCTCTCTTGTATGTACAGCTTCAACCGTGCACTACTTCAAGTGCGACATCACCAGCCCCAAGGAGATCGCCGCCGTGGCCAAGGAGATCCGGGCTCAGGTCGGCGACCCGACCGTGCTGATCAACAATGCCGGCGTCGCGAGGGGCAAGTCCATCCTCGACTCCACCGAGAGGGATGTGCGTTTTACCATGGACGTTAATACGCTTTCACATTACTGGATGGTTCAAGAGTTCCTGCCCAGCATGATCGAGAACAACCACGGCATGGTCGTCACCGTCGCTAGCATCGCATCGTGGGTTACTGGTAAGTACTAATTCTACATCATTATAAATCATTCACCAGACGTATTTATGAAGAGAAAGTATTAACAAAAAAAATGTCACAACCAAAAACACTCCTTTTTTCTTTTCTTTCTCTCTTCTAAAAGATAAAAAAAATAAATAATTTAACAACCACATCCAGTCCCCAACATGGTCGACTACGCCGCCTCCAAAGCCGCCGCCCTCTCCTTCCACGAGGGCCTCACCGCCGAGCTGTCGACCCGCTACGGCGCCCCCAAGGTGCGCACCGTGGTCGTCAACCAGGGCTACACCAAGACCCCGCTCTTCGAGGGCTACAACAACAGCAAGGGCTTTCTGCTGCCGACCCTCGAGCCCGAGACCGTCGCCGAGGCCATCGTGCGCCAGGTCCTCAGCGGCCAGAGCGGCCAGGTCATCTGCCCCACGCTCGCGAGCGCCCTGACCGGCCTGGCCGCCATGCCGCACTGGTACCAGTACAACATGCGCAAGGACGGCGCCGAGATCATGCCCACGTGGAGGGGCCGGCAGGTCGTGCAGGATCTGGATAAGTTCTATGAAGCTAAGGAGAAGGATGTCGAGGGGAGCACGGTGCTTGTGCCGGAGGAGTCCAAGTGAGTGTGGAGAGAGGAGGGG
The DNA here is from genome assembly GCF_011745365.1 of Cryphonectria parasitica EP155. NCBI lineage: Eukaryota > Fungi > Ascomycota > Sordariomycetes > Diaporthales > Cryphonectriaceae > Cryphonectria > Cryphonectria parasitica. Next base: position 3,755,821 of record NW_024468910.1, on the reverse strand, counting down.
GGGGGGGGGTTGTTGGATGAGAGAGAATGGACGGACGCTTTTCAAGTGATTCTTGGGGTCCTATGGAAAAATTGGGAGGAAGGGAAGGGGAGGGGAAGACTGGTATTAATTTGAGTAAATCTGACCGAAGAGACTGCGATTCCTTTCGTGATTTGGGTCCTATTTCAGTCAAGAGGCACCTGGGAAAGAGAGCTCGTTTCAGGGAGCTTCCGACTGGATTCATAATTGTTGAAGGTGGCCGTTTTTACAGAGGAGAAAAGACTCTTGGCTAATACTCGTACGTCACTACCGAATAGGATTTTCAAGTCCACCAAGACTGTCACTATGACTACAATTACTTTCCAGTTGATGTCTCACATTTCCTTGCTTGCCAGGCCACACCAGACGTTCTGCCGCCACAATAATGGTCTAGTGAGGACGAAGGAATAACCTGTTTGCTCTAGAGACGTCCGATCTTCCTCCCCACTCTCTCTGTCTTCTGTATCTGCATCCATACACTAAATAACCAATACATAATGACAATTGTCACTGTTGCAGCCACTGCCATCATTCATTTATTTCAACGCTCTCCAAAATAATTCACGGAGATGACAAACCCTCTCGTATGTTCATTTTAGAGGCCTTCAGCCAGGCACCACAGCTCAGATCACCCAAGTTAAATCAGGCAAATTATTTTGTAGGCAAGGGCCAGGCAGCCACTGGTTGTCATTGGGGGGCGACGTGGGCGAGATTATCACCATTGTCCCAAGCCCCATATCTTAGTAAGTACTTAAGTGCTTGCTTACTGAAGGAGGCAGACGTAGGTCAGGTAAGGCTGTGGAAGACTTTTCGCAACGAAAGTATGATGGTTTTTGAACCCTTTGTAGTACTATTGGCTTGTAGGTTTTGGCTGCGAAGAATGTGATTAAAATTGTAAATATCGTCGGGGAAATAGTTGCCATATTCTAGAGTTCTGCAGACACTATTGCACCCACGCCTCACTCAGTTGTAATATTGTCACGGGAAGCAACGAAGTGTTTCCTCCGTGTCGAGAAACCATCCATCACATCAAGCTGAAGTACTCGGTACTTCTCATTACCACCAAAACTTCTGCCTGGCCCGCCGATTGGTCTTAAGTCTTGAGGATGCAGTATTATCTTCAGCTATGCAACGCGAGGGTACAGCCTGCCCTTCTGTAATCTTCAGCTTGCTCGCTTAGAGATGGGTTTAGCTTACCATACATGCAACTACAAGTGCAATTCCATCAACATGTTGATGTAACTACATCATCTTTCGAAAACCAATACAATAACCCGCCCGAAGACACGGCCCCCAACCTTTACCGATCCAGCGTCGACCTCGGTGTAGCCAGTAAGTCTGACGACAGAGACTTCACCCTTGGAGTCTCCGCAATATCAACAGAATAAAACCACAGTGTGGTCTGTTCTGGGAATCTAATCCTACTTTGAACCTTGGCAACCCTCGCCTTGCTCTCTCTATTCCCGCACATACTTTGGTTAAGAATAGACAGTGACAAAGATGGTCAATATGGTGGGCTTTCAATGGGGCCCGAACAGCAGAGGGACCATGGATATCATATGGAGCTGCTTCCTCGTGCTGGTCCCGGCGCTGTGGACCGTCGTGCACACCAACGTCCCAGCGGCCGGCGAGACCTTTTGGAGCTTGATGCTGCGGCGGCTCCGCTGGGCATGCATGTGCATCTTCATCCCCTCCATGCTCACGATGGTGGCCGGGGCGCAGTGGGACTCGGCATGCAAGTCTGTCAGGAAGATGCAAAAGCTGCCGCAGTTGCGTGGCCAGCCGGCTAAGTGGCGCATAGCCCACGCCTTCTATGCCAACAGTGGAGGTTCGCATCTCCAAATTTACGCCCCAATGAACCCTCCGCCCCCCTCCGAGAAGTTGCTTCACGCTGAACCACCAGCTGCCTAGGCTTCCTCCTGCAGTGCCCCGACTGCGAACCCTTCCCCGTCAACGCGGCATCGATCTATTACCTCGTCTCACGGGGCTACATCAGCCTCCCTGAGTTGTCTACAGATATGATCAGGGACAAGTCCAAAGCCGGACACTTCGCCAAGGCCTTTGCTATTTCCCAGGGCCTTTGGCTTGTGCTGCAGAGCATCGCTCGTGCGGTCCAAGGTCTGCCCATCACTCAGATCGAGTTGTTCACCCTCGGCTCCGCTGTGTCGACCGTCATGCCGTATTGCTTTTGGTGGCAGAAGCCACAGGATGTCAGCACCGCAATGACAATTTCTTGTTTGTACAGTGTGGCGAAGATTAGAAAGGACGCTGGGCTCCCATCAGAGGAATGGCAGCGGACCCCGCTAGACTGGGTTGAGGAGGAGGGCTGTATGTGGACGAGGCGAGAGGTATTCAGCCAGTTCGGTCTGGGGAGGGTAGGGGCTGCTGAGAAAGACGAGGAGGCTCATCCGAGGAAGCGGGACGGCGGGACCCAGGATAGTTTCCTCTCCAAGAGTCGACAGCGTCCTCTCCAGCGCATCCCCAACGACGCAATCCTCGCTCCAGCCGATCCGCCGAACAAGGTTCTTGTCGCCATCGCCCTCTCGTCTGCGGTACACTGGTGCATCCACCTCATGGGCTGGAACCTGGCTTTTCCCACCATCGCGGAACGACAGCTTTGGCGTGCATCGGCTGTGGTGCAGGCAGCCACGACGACCCTGACTATCGTCACGACGCGGGTGGTGGGCGCTGCGGGATATTCAGGGAGGTTCAGCCTTGCCTTGATCTGGGTGAATGCATCCAAATCTCAACCTCAAGCTGGGCCTGACAAGAAGGGGAACAAAAAACGGTGTTGGTCGGGCCCCACCACACTCCCGGATGTTGTGGTAACGCTGGCCACGGTGATAGGTGTGCTCGCAAAATTGCTCCTCATGATAGAGGTCGTCATCAGCTTCAGGTCGCTGCCGGAAGGGGTCTATGACTCGGTAAACTGGCTCACCTTCATACCACATGTGTGAGCCCGGGGTTCATGCCACACTTCTTTCTTAGTTCTTCCCTCTCAATTCGTAAAACCAAACGTGCGAAGATGTATTGAACCGAACTTCCTGGTTGTAACAAGGGATCGGTGAGCAAGTCTACTATTCATCAGAGCATCGCAAGTTCACTGTGTTCCTCAACAGATTCTTATAAGAATAGATGCGGGAGGATGTCATTGCCAACAACAACCCCCCCCCCCCACCCCCCACCCCACAATGATAGTAGGTTTGATCACGAAAGTAAGGTCTCCATCTCTGGGAGAGAAAGAAAAATACGATGCATGGACAATCCTAATTGATGTTGTTAAGTTACAGTTCTTAGTGCAAGCTAGCCCTGAAAGAATTGCCTTGTAAGCATTGTAAACCCTGTAGATTGTTCCTTCCTGCACACATCACCACTGAGGGAAGCTCACGCCGTTAGTACTGAGTCATTCCGCTGTTGCCTGGCACTAGAAGTAGTAGTGAACGGAGCTGCAACAGGATGACAGAAGTACTCCGCTTGTTTATATTGATATCTATAACCATCCCGATCGCGGTCCGTTGCGAAGGGACAGCACTCTACTCAGCGCATTAACTTGACTTACCTTTCCTTCTCGTTGCAACAATGGCTGATACAGCGGCTTACTATTCCGTCTCGACACTGGCGGTCAAACCGGAGAATCAGGCCAAGGTGCGTATGCCAGACATTCAACGTTTTTCACAATGCCGCCTTCCTCAAGCGCCCAGCTCCTCATCAAGCTGACTGCTGACTGACTTGTTTCTCATACCTCTAGGTGGTTGAGTTCTTCACCAAGGTAGCAGAAGCCACTGAGAAAGCGGAGCAAGCTGCTCAAATTTACCGATGGTACAAGGTCGAGGGGAAGGATGAATTTGTGTGGATTGAGAAGTGAGTACTCCATTTCTCTCTCTCGTTCTCTCATTCCATTCTTTCCGGGCATATAGACACCACTGGAAAGTCCAAATCCCACACTCCGAGAGCGAATGTCACGACAGATTTTTGGCGGGGATCTTCCAACGCTGATGGAATATCCTTGAACTAGATTTGCGAGTGAAAAGGATTACCGGGCGCATCAGCAATCATCGCATGTTCAGGGACTTTACAAGGAGTATCTTCAGTACATCACGGAACCATTTGTTTTCTTCCCTGTAGACACTTCCGAGGATCAGCTTGTAGGGGGTTTTGAGAGGGCTTGAATGGCCTGGAGAGGGGATTTGGGTTTACCGGATGACATCTTTGAGAGCTCAATCCGACCACTGTAGCACCTGCAAAGGTAGCAGAGAATCAATTATCGTGTGTGTGTAAAGTCATAGAAACCTCTCACCAGCACCATATTAGATTATTCATATCAAGTGCACTGCTTGTTCTGGTCTTTCTGCTTCGAAAATTATGTCAACTTATGACGCTCGAGAACGAGCATCATGAGCACCGCCAACTTCTGCATTGCCAGCTCGACCTGCACTCTCAGAGGCCTGCGGTCACGACTTGGTTGTCAATTTCCTTCGAAGATATGAATATAGTCGTACATATTGGTGTAGTCACAGAACATGTCTAATTGACATTTTTCATATTTCTGCTGCTGTTCGTATCCTCCTCCTGGATGAGATTTTCTTCCATTCATATCACCATGTTCAACACGCGGCTCCTTCCAATTTCTGACCCTCAAATTCCAACCTCGGACAGAGAGGTTCACTTGAGTACATCAATACCCAGGATAAAGACTACGCTTTAGGCCTATCTTTATCAATACTCACATGGACGAGCAGATTGAGTCCGGGGAGTGTAATCTTCCCAGTAGCCGAGTGGTCTAATAGGTTCTGTGCGACAGCTAAAAGGAGTGACTACTCCCAGCTGACTGAAAATGACTATGGCCTATATAGCTGCGTAGACGGTCGGACGCACACAGGTTCCTTCTACCCTGACGCCCGAGGTCTTTTGCGTAGAAGCTTACAAAAACAAATTGTGTCCAGTAGATACGGACTGGGCCCCGTCTCAGGGATGACATGTAACCATACTAGGTAAGCTGCGACGATTACACCTTACTGCGGCTTCATTCAAGAAACTTGCTAGTTTAATAGATGGCCCGCAGTGCTTTGGCTGCCCAGTGTAGTCCGGTTTGGTGCACTGAGACCCCGAACGTGGAAACCTTAACGCTTACAGAAAATGCAGTGCTTCGTTGTGGGCTTCGTTGATAACCGCATCAGCCGGCAAACAGAGCTGTGGAGTCCGCTGTGGCGTAAAAAGTACCATTAACACATGTACGAGAACAGTGATGAAGCCCGTCTTGTTTTTCTAGGGACTTAAGTCCGCCATGTCTTGGAGCAATGTCTCCTGTTCAAATTCTTTTCAAGCGAGTACTCGCCTCTGTACGGAAGGTTGATGACATAGAAATAACTAATTAGGTATTTCAAAGCGAGAAATTGCATGAGACTTAATGGGTCGTGTTGGCAGGGGCCACAATATTCAGGTGCTGCGAGTCACTTCAACGGGTCAAGGCAAACACAGCCTCGTGTTTGAGCATGGCTGGCACTGGGTCTGGAACCTTGAAGTATCCATCTTGGGCTTGCTGCTGCCAAGCTGTGAGGAAGCGAAAGAGAGACAAGCGATAGTAAAAAAAATTAAAAAAAAAAAATGCATCCAGTTTGCAATGTGACAAAGAATAGACTCGGGCTACTCCCTGCGCATAAGACCCTGCGAATCACACCTAGTTAGGAACAGAGTATACAGAGCTATTCTTTGCAAATCTGAGACCATGGCACAGGGTAGCCTTCAAGACATATCATGGTTCTATTAGACACTGCCCAGGATAGTCTGAAGCGCCTAATGATCACTGTAGCAGTTGTTCGTAGTTCAGATGACTTTCACACTCCTGAATGCTTGAAGTGGTAATTTGGAGGACAAATGAGCTGTCAAAGGCCGGGAAGGCAGATTTCGGCAAGTCACAAGTACCTAGGCAGCATGCCGATGGGCCGCCGCGAAGGGAAACAGGTTGCCTTTTCAAGATGGGCACAACTCGAGAAGATATTGGCAACATGTGCCTGATTTGTCAAACACTCGGCACTGCTACCTCTTGCCCGATTGAATACCCGCTCCGAAAGCGAGTTTGGCCTTTTGGCTATCTTCGTTTTTTCCCCCTCTGCATCTTTCATCTTTTCAATGGCGGCATTGTCACCCTTAGCTGAGTATGACCAAAGGAGTCTACAACACACGCATAACTGCGGAGGTTCAGGGCGTATGAGCACAATGGGACCCGCGTGAAGGAACTGAGCGAGCCGCGAGGTAGCTTCGGCCATATTTGACACATGAATCTACCTGGCCTGGCCTGAGCAATGGCTTATTAGTATCCAATAGCTCTTCATGTTGTGATCTCAAGAGGACAACGGCCCTGCCCCGTAGCGAAGAGTTTACCCTAGGGGCGCTTTGGACACACATTCAGCATCCTAAGACATAAAGACATCATCGTCCGTGAGGGTCCGTTGTCTCTGGACTCCAACCTTTCGATTTTTGGCTGTGGCTTTCCGTTGCTGATGCCGGCTGAGCCGCAAATCCCGGCCACGTACCATCAAGCAGGATTCAAAAGCCTGCACAGGCTCCCAAGCTGAGTGGTGAACACGCTCGTCGTAGAGTAGGGCATGTTGCCATCAGCCGACTGACTGCCTTGAACGGTCAGCTGCCGAAAGATCTACTCAAGTCCGACTAGTAAGCTCACTCATCAGAACAATAACAGGAGAGGGTCAGACCACATTATGTATATAGTCAGTCAACGTTGTTCGGCACCATCCCGATCTAGCACCGGTAGAGATGATCGCTTAAACTCTATCGACTGTGTGAGAGCCTTGTCATTTGTGATAAGAGAGGTTGAAAAGGGATCGTGGAGAATGATTAGTGAGACGAATTGCCCTCTGGGTTGTTCGTCGGAAAGGGAGGGAGTGTGTGGATCGTTTGTTGGAGACAGGGACGATTGCACACCGAATTTTCTCCTTGTATTTAGACCAGAGTCTAACAGATCGACATAAGGGAACCTCCTGGCCAAGTATGTTGGGCCAGGAGGTTCCCCATGTGCCATGCTATCTTTGCCAGTATCTTAGATGCTGTTACCAAAGTAAGTTGGTGCATAAAGTAGTTAGGTAAGTAGACGTCTAATGTCTGCTGGCCGTAGTCCTCCAGTGAGCAATGCCAGACCGTTCAGGGTTACAATAGTACCTAACCAGCTAGAGTAAGGACCCGGAGATTTCCTGTCAAACATCAGCAAAGACCCTTAAGAAAAGGTAGCGGGCCGCGGTCTGTCGAGCGGGCTGACGGGGTGGGCTGATCTTCGCTACTCCAGACTTGGCGCGATGTGTGCAGGGGCCATTAGCCAGTTCCATTTGATGGGCCTCGGCAGGGCTGGCAGCTTTGCACCATCAGCACTGTTCAGGACAGTTTTAGGGGCGTGGGGTCTCTGGAGGGTTGCAGGGTTACAGGTCTGACAGGGAGGGGGGGGGGGAGCACTAAGGGGCTTCAGGGCTGCGGCAGCGCTGTGGCGAGTTGGTTACAGTGCTGCAGGTCTCAGTTTTTTGTACCATAGTAGGTGCCGTACCCACCCGCGGGGGTTTCCACCCTGGGAGAAATAATCGAACCACTTGTCGTACGTTCTGACAAGCTCTGGACTCGAACCATCCCCGTCCTGCTCCCACTCACGTCCCACGTCCCACGTTCATGTCCACGCGCGCGCGCTGGCACCATTTGCGCAATTCGGAAAGAGAGAGAAAAGAGAAGAAAGGGAAGAGAAGGGAAAACAGAGAAGACGGATTTCTCTGGAAAGTTTGGGATGGACAGGTCACCACAGAACTAGAGGGGTCAAGGAGATGCATGCATGTATCGGCTTCTTCTGGCAGTCACAACACCAACAACTGCTCCCCTTCAACCCCTCCCTCCAAGCCACGTTGTGTTACATTTTGCTGCAGCGAAGGCATCTTGATTAAGTTTTTCCCTCTTCTTCTTACCATCCGTCTACCGAACTTGACGCTTCCCTGCAGCTGATTCAATCCATATTGTTCTGATCCAACCCAACCGAATCACTACCACGTTTGAATCTCGTGTGTGTGCCGCCTCCTGGTCCAGGTCCCGCCGGTTTCAGTGCAACATACCTGAGGCTCACTCCCTGTCTTCCTGGATATTTTTCTATTTGTCTGCTCCAGACGACTTGTCTCTCAAAAGCAAGACCACACACACGCGCACAACACCTTGGTTGCAGCCCCAAAATCGGACCCCCTCCTTTTCCACCACGCTGGGTCCTGAATCGCCTTCCTCGTCCCGTGACATCTGCCGTTACCGCTCTGCTGGATCTGATGCGAACGGGTCTATCCCATACCTTGCATCTGCCATCTGCGGTCCACACGACCTGGACTGACTCGACCCCAGTCACCACAAGTTCAACCCTTCGTTGCCACAACGCAAGAAAGACGTCGAATCACCACACAACCTCCTGCCTGACTTGTGTTTTGAGGTGCTCAGAACTCCTAACATCTCACTTGCGGAGCCCCGAAATTCTCGTTGAGCGGCGCCCGCGAGAAAGAGCGGCCATCTAGCATCGTTACACCTACTCTTACTGGTCCGTGTACCGCGCCTATAGGCGACCTGCGTTTCCGGATTATCCGACTTCCTGTGCTTCTCGAGACGACTCCGGCGGCACACAGATTATACCTACCCTCCTCCGACCCCGAGCCGGCGCCCTGTGTCTCTCCATCAACGACTCGATACAAACCGTAGGCGCCGGTTCCATCGCTCACCCGAGGCACATCGTTGTATTCCCACTCTGATCAGACAAGGCAAGGCAGGGCTCCCAGGTTGTGTGTGTGTGTGTGTGTTCATATGTTTGCGACCATGGCACCAGGCATCCTCGAGACGGCCTCGGAAAATACGAGAAGCCATGACGGCAATGTGGAAACTACAGAGGGCGTCATCGGCGCCAACTGCGTTGACCGCGTCACCCTGCTGCGGAGCATGCCCGAGGCGCCCTCACAATGCCAGGTCTGCATCGTCGGCGCCGGCCCGGCTGGGCTGATGCTTGGGGCGAACCTGGCGCGGATGGGCATCAAGGCACAGGTCATAGACGATAGGGCGGACCCTACCCCGGTGGGAAGGTATGCATATATGACTGCCCCAATATGTGATGATGAGGAACAACAAGAGGAGAGTAGTTTGGGTTATTTGTTCAATTGAGTCTGACATGGGTTCACAGGGCTGATGGCTTGCAGCCAAAGACGATCGAGACATTTCGACAGATGCGGTTAGCAGATTCGTTGTTGCAAAGAGGCGTTCGTGTCTATGACATCTCCTTCTGGCGAGGAACAGCAGACGAACCTTTGCGCCGGCTGGGGCGCGAGGTGCATTACCCCCCGGTGATCGATGTCCTGGACCCCTATATCCTGCTGGTGCACCAGGGCATGGTGGAGAGCCTCTTCATCGACGACATGAAGAAGCGTGGCGTCGAGGTGAAGAGGAACTGTGCCTTTGAGTCCTACAGTGCCTGCGACTCTTTGATGTCGAAGAAGGTCGGCGCCGCATTGCAGATCAACACCAGGGTAAATGTGACGCAGGACAAGAGGACGATCCTGGCACAGTATCTTGTCGGATGTGAGTGTAGACCACCACCCGAGATGACGCTGTCGATGTGGCTCGGCTGATCAAACAATCCCCCTAGGCGATGGAGCACACTCCAAAGTGCGCAAGAGCATTCCGGAGGCAAAGCCTGTGGGCATGTCTCAACCTGTGGTTTGGGGTGTACTCGATGGAGAGATTGAGACCGACTTTCCAGACATTTGGTCCAAGACTCTGGTGTACTCACAGGAGTATGGTTCTATACTTATCATTCCTAGGGAACGCAACATGACGAGATTCTACATTGAGCTGAAGAGCGGGATGAAAGAGGATCGGAAGACTCTTGGCCAGGAGTATATCATGGCCCGGGCTAAAGAGATCATGAAGCCCTTCACCGTCAACTGGAAGTACATTGAGTGGTTCGGCCGGTACCAGATCGGCCAGCGGGTGGCCAGCCGCTTCTGCGATTCTCACCACAGGGCGTTCCTGGCAGGCGACGCAAGTCACACACACTCGCCAAAGGCATCGCAGGGAATGAACACGTCGATGCACGACGCTTGGAACATAGCGTGGAAGCTGAACTACGCGGTCCGGGGATTGGCCAAACCGGCGCTGCTGGAAAGCTACGAGGACGAGAGGAGGAAGATCGCGCTGGATCTGGTCAACTTTGACTACGAGCATGCGAATCAGATCGCCGGAGGTGACGCTGTTACCTTGGCTGAGAACTTCAAGACAAACGTGCGCTTTATTTCTGGCATTGGCGCAGAGTACGGAGAAAATGCTCTGAACATGATGGAGAGCCAGACATGGCTCCTGGGCGAGGCAAAGCCTGGTTGTTTACTTCCTCCGGCCAAGGTGACCCGGTACCTGGACTCCAACCCTGTTGACATCCAGCTCGATATACCTATGCTGGGCCAGTTCAGGATATACTTGTTGATGTGGGACGTTCACCAATCGAAGATGTTCCTCGAGAACTTCTGCGATGCTCTTGCTGCGGACTCATCACTCATTCGGCAACTGTCGGTGGCCGCCAGTCTCTCCTACGCGGCACAGCCAAGACTGCCTGCGCCAGAGGATATCTACGTCAGACCGGAGAGGTATACGGCGGTCAGCCATCTCTTCACCTTTGGACTAATTAGTAAGTGTCGTCCTCCCCTGCGCCTTTGCGGCTCCAGGGTCAAACAGGAGAACATGGAATACTAACAAGCTCTAGCAACAATGCCTAAATCTGATATTGAATTGTCCGACCTACCGCCTCTGCTACAAGATAGCAAGTGGACATTTTACCTCGATGACATCCCCGAGCAGGATACGCGCGGTTCGCTCTGCACCAATAAATGGCTGGGTAGCCTGGGCCCCGGGGAGATCGCCATCGTCAACGTCCGCCCCGATGGATACGTTGGCAGCATTGGCAGGTGGGATTCGAGCGTCGACGACGCAGGCGAGGATGCGGCCAGGTGGCTCGACTCGTACTTTGACCGATTCTTGGAAGTCCCCGAGATATTGAAGAGAAGCCCCGTTCCGACTGCCGCCACTACTGCTACTGCTACGCCTGCTGCTACTACTGCGGCTAATGGTGCTGCTAATGGAAGTGTGAATGGAAGTGCCTAGAAAGCGGATTTTCCTGCACGAAGTGGCGGTTGTGAGACACTGTTTGTCCAATAAGGATGGATAAACATGCTTTGTCGGTCATTCTTGTCTTCCTGCAGATCGACAGCATGGAGGGGTCCTAACAAGAGACTGGCGAAAGGCCGCTGCCAGGACGGTTATAAAGAGGTGGCCAGCTAGGAATAAACGGTGTAGAGAAAGAAGACCGCCTTGTACTAACTAACGACAACACAACTCTCAAAACCCACGAGGTGCGAAGACAAGGGATAATGAGGCCGCTTGAGTGTATATAAGCCGGAGGGCGGTCGACACGAGGCGTTACGAGAGCGTGGTAGCATCTTCCCTGGTGTTTTGGACACGGGGGAACTGACCTTCTCAATGATGAATCTGAAACTTACAATTTTCATGGCCACTCGCATTGATTCCGTGCAAATAACACCCGAGCAAGACCTATATCCGTCTTCTCTTTCTAGAACCTTGCGAGGATGGTGCTGGGGTTGTTCAAAGGCCGTCCGTATCCCATACGGTCGGTTGGTACACCTTAACCATGCTTTGATGATTGGCCTTTTCGATGAGATAGAAGAGAAATAGACTGGTTGGTTTCCTTGGGAAGAATTCGTCTTCTAACTGTGGAAGTGGAGGTGAGATAGCAGGTCATCTGATCCATTAACGTGCAAAGAGAGGAGGGGTATTTGTTGTGAAGCCGTATGCAAGAAATCCTCCCAATCTCTTTTATACCTTTTTCCACCTACAACTCATCCCTCACCCGCGCTGCCTCACTATCTGAAACCGGCACGACCACCTCTGCCTCGACACCCTCCTCCCCGCCCGCATCAACACCATCAACAATCCGGCCAACCTGTTCGACCATACTATCCGGGTCCGCCCCCTTATCCACCTTTCTTCCCTCGCCGCCGCCGCCAACGCTCACGGTGGGCACGGTCCCCTCGACGCCCATCTCGACATCCACCCTCCTGCCGCCGCCATCCACAACCTCCATCCTCGCGCCCGAGCTGGGGCCGGAGCCGGAGCGGACCATGCCCACCGCACCCGAGCCTGTCTTGAAGACGAGGCGGAGGGGCAGCCAGACCAGCCACCAGAGCGGACCGTACAGCCAGCGGCGGAAGATGAGCCAGCCCAGGGTGGCGGCGAGCATGTAGAAGGTGGTCTCGAGGTACCACGTGTCGCTCTTGGTGCTCTTCATCAGGGTGCCGAGCAGGTCCCTGCTGGACGCCAGCATGTCCTCCATGCGCCCGTACGTCCCGCCGAGCTGCCGCAGCTGGACGGTCGACTCGTGCAGCGACTCGTGCAGCGTCACGGAGCGCGCGAGCTCGTCCTGCACCAGCTGGCGCGCGCGGTGCAGCGACCGCGTCAGCTCCGACGAGGCCGCCGCCGCCGGGTCGTCTGGGTCCCGGTTGCCGGCGCCTCTTTGCGTGTGTCTGCGGCGGGGGCCCAGCGCGGCCTGTGGTTGCGGCGCTGGGGAGTTGGCGCCGCTCCGGGACGGGGTCGAGGCCGCCTTGGTGGCGTAGGACTGTAGTAGGATCTGGCGCTCGAGTCGGCGGGCAGCGTCGAGAGAGCGGCGGGCTGTGAGCTGCGCTTTGTGGAAGTCGATCCGGGCGCTTGTTGCATGACGTGCATAAGTCAGCCGTGTTTTTGTTTTCCTCCATGATAGATTTGGTGCAAGCGCAGCGGGTTTTCGAGGGGGGAACTGGGCTGGGCAGAGCATCATAGCTAGCTCACCTCTTCAAGGCTCCCTCCAGTCTCGTCAGCCCTTCTCGTAGCCTTTCCTTCCGCCTTGCGGACTCGCTCCCCTCTTTACCACCCCTCAGGTCTGTGATCTCCTCGGCCAGCAGCTCCAGATCCTCCTCCTCCTCGCGCAGGATCTGGTTGATCTCGCCGCTCAGCTCGGTCGCGACGTTTTCGTCGTCATCGTCGCCGCCATGTGGTGGGAGCGGCACAGATCCTGGCTGGAAGTCGAGTTTCGAGAGTCGGTCGATGAGGTCCCTGACCTGTGTAGTTGTCTCCTGGAGCGCGGTAAGACGCTCCTGAATGGCGTCAAAGGACATTATCACTTCTCTGTTGGATCCAACCGCCCCTCTTTTTCTGTCCTCGAAACTCGCTTCCCCAAGACAAGAGTCTCTAAAGTGTATAAGGAGGTGTTTTGGGCTGAGGATCAGGAGAGGGTGTAAAGAAGACCAAGCAGGAGGAAGCGCCATCAATGTAAGCTGGCTACTTTACTTTTTGGATGTTGGAATGTCCAGGGGGAGCCTAGGTTGGCGCTTTTGCCTGCCCGACGTCACCCTCGTTGGGGGGGGGGGGGGAGGGAAGGGGGGCCGCGCCAAGGGGTTGACGTTCTGGAAGCTTTCAGGGCTGACACCACTGAGGAGACCTGCTAGCGTGGATCCGAGCTCCCGCGGCTCGGGGACAGCTCGCTGCGGAAAAAACGTCCCGCGAATTTTCGAATGGTCTGGCGCTGGGGTAGTGATGGTGGTGATATTAATGATTGCCTCGCCAAAACAGCCATTGAGGCAGCAACAATAACGTTTCCTCACACTGCCCATCCCCCTTTTCGCTCAAGATGATTACCCGCTTCATCACCGAGGTGACCACCAAAATTAATCCCTTCTCGGTCAAGTCCAGATCCGCGCGCCTCTTCCTCACGGTCCTGCCCCCGTCGGCGAGGAGCCAGGGCATGACGATCAACACGAAGCTGCTGCCCAAGACCGCAGCGGAGAAGACCTCTCTGCAGGTGAAGTTCAGTACGCTCCTCCGCACCCTTCGCTTTCTCTATGGTTTCCTTCTTACTGGCTCTGGTGTGGCCTACGAGAAGGGGTGTCTCCCTAGACGACGCCAAGATGAACTTCCCCAAAGCTAATCATCCGATCCATCGGGTTACAGAGGACGGCAAGCTACTAGACCTCGACTGCGAGAGCATGGGAATCAAGGGCCTCATCGAAGAGTGCGACCGTCACTCGCGTTTGCTGCAGAAGCAGGCTGCCTTGGCGGATGCATAATTTTGGTCTCCGCGCCGCGCCCGGCTTTTTTACTTCTTACTGCGTGCAGGGCATCACTACGGCGTTACTTATATCTGGTCCGGCGTTCGTTTTGAGAAGAGCAAAAATGAGAACAACAAGAACAACGAAAAGAATATGAAAGGAGGGAACTATCTTTCTCTTTTGCAACCTCGCTGGGTCTGGGCTAAACATGGGCTGCGCTGCCGGAGACTGGGTAGAGTCTTTAGCAAGTTCTCATCTATACACAATAGTTGGATCGTTATAATAAAGGTCTTCAGTGCCGTTGGAGAGCGAGTGTATGGTGGTCGGGGACAGACCGCGCAACGCGAAGAGGATATGGAGAGGCGAAAGAGCTTGTCGCAATAGCCGTGATAGGAAGGGTAGTGTACAGATGGCCCAGTCAAGAAGATTACACCCGGGTCAGGTTTAGAGGGTCGCTTTACAAGCCAGAGCGTCGAGGGAAGGAGTTGAACATGTTACGATAGAAGACATCCACAGGGCCAGCATGGGCATCTCCCCTAGAAGATACCATGACGGAATAGGCAGTTAGACCAAAGAAGAACCTTTCTACAAGAAGCTCAAAGCACGTTACTTTTTTATCTTTTTTTCGTGACCATTCTAATTATATTGGTGTCCACTTTGCACGCTACCAACCTGGAACGACAAAAAATGTAACACCCGAAGAGGCCAGTGACACCAAGTCTGTGGGCTCACGGTGCTGCAGGAAAACCCCCAAGATTTTCGAGCTTCTTCAACCTACCGGCTGAACGCCTGCAAGTTCAGATTGAGCTGCGACAGAGCCTCGTATCAAGAGTGCCGCCAGGCAATTTATGCGGAGGCACCGCTGATGAAGAACCACTTGTCTATCGAAGCATCGATCTTCTCGGCGGGAAGGTTCTCGTTGGCGGGGATGGGGGGCAGCTGGCTGGGGTCGATGCGGCTGGGGGAGTGGGCCACGGTGACGTTGGTGCTAGAAAGGGGATGTCAGTAATCCCGAGTCACGCAGGAATATACAGGTTGGAAGGGTTTAAGCCGAGAGAACATACGTAGAAACGGCACCAGGCTGGGTCTTGCCGGTGATGAGCTTGTCCCAGGCCTCAGCACACTCACGGATGACATCCATGGCGTACTTCTTGTTCTTGCACTCGCCGGTGAAGGCGAACTGGTTCTCGGGCTTGCCATCGGGGATCTTGTAGATGCGGAACCACTCGTTGGTGGCGCGCAGCAGGCCCGGCAGGTGGCGCTCAACATCCTCGACGTCGTTGAGCTTGGAGGCCAGAGGGTCGTTGATGTCAATAACGATCACCTTCCAGTCGGTCTCCTCCTCGTCGAGGAGAGCCATAACACCGAGGACCTTGACCTGCTTGACCTGGCCAGTGTAGCCGACCAGCTCGCCAATCTCACAGACGTCAAGAGGGTCATTGTCACCCTTGGCCTTGGTCTCGGGGTGAACGACGTTGGGGTCCTCCCAGGTCTGGTGTGACAACTGTCAGCTGCTGTCTCTGTAGCCCAATATTTCTCCAATTGAGAGAAGAAGAGAAGAGATTGGATTGAGGTCTGGTTGTCATACCTGGGGGAAGGCACCATAGTTCCACAGGTAGCCCTTGTGGGGGAAGCAGTTGCGGACATATCGAAGCTTGCCCTTCTTGGTGTCCTGCTTGATGGGGTTGAGGAGCTCCTCCTTGGAGATCTACAAGCATCACAAAAAATTGTCAGTCAGGTGAGAGCCCTATGATGATCAGAGAACTCCGCAGAGCGGCTCGGGGGTTGATTTGTGGTGGCAAAAATCGGTTCCCGGTGCAGGGTTCGACAGAAAAGACAGCACAGCAGAACTCACCTCAAGCTTGGCATTGGTCCAGCGAGGGATCTCGACGACCATGTTCAGGATGGTCTGCTCTTGGTTGGCAAACAGAGGGATGTCATGGAAAGGGGAGACGGGGACGCCATCCTTCTCAACGTACACCCTGTGCTCAAAGGTGTAGGGAGCAGCAACCTTGCGGGTGGTGTAAGCCATCTTGCTGTCAGGGACGATTGATGTCGACGACGAGGGAGATGAGGAACCCGAGAGGTGTCGGGCGATCTGGGCTGTGCGGGAGGACGAAATGTTGGGTAGATTGGTCCTCGTCGAGGAGAGCAGTGCTGGTGGTGGTGGGAGGAGGGTGGTGGAATATGAACGGTGAAGAGTGGTGCGAAGAAGTCCAGTTGGCCAGCTTCTTCTAGTCCACCAGAGATGATGTGGAGGGGTCCGGCTCGGTGGAGGGGTAACAGCCGAATCACGGGCCACAGCGCCTGGTCGCAATAGTGGGGCAGCCTGAGCGAGATTTCGTCGTAGTTGCGGTGACCCGAACAGGGGGGGCGAAGGCAGCTTGGACCTGCTGCACCCGGACTTGGCCTTGGATGTGGCCTGGTGGTACGTGGACGTGCTGGCGGGCCAGCTCAGCACCGCTCTCCTTCCAAGCTGCTGCATGGGGACAAAGGAAAATAGATTGATAGTCCAAAGACGAGGGACTCTTAAGACGGTCAGAGACTCTACAGTTGATTATTACCCTTTTGGCAAACAAACTTCAGAGCGTAAGAAGTAGAGTGGCCGAGGGCAAGACTTGTCTTGTTGAGCCAAAGGGTTTGAATGAGGAAGCTGGAAAAGAGAGTAGGCCAACCGAAAATTCAATCACAGATTATCCTCGTCGCCCTCATAACCCCTGCTGCAACATTACTGTCCGAACCTTGACCACACCAACATTGCACTCGACACAATACAGTAAATATAGCACATCATTTGGATGATTTTTATTTATTTATTTTTTTGAGAGAGAAAAAGACGATGAATTGAAATGAAATGAACAAAACCCATAAAACCAAAACCTTGAATATAGCTACCGAATGCAAAAATCTACCATATCATAGTTATGTTCATCGTCGTTCGCCTCTTAACCCCCCAGGCTTCCTCCTCTTAAGTCAAGGGTATCCGCTACCGGCCTAAGCAGAGACATCAAATCATCTTCTGCTTTGTCATTACGATTCCATACTTGCTAGCCGTGATAGGAGAGAGAGAAAGAGAGACAAATTCGATCAAAAGAATACCAGCCACGAATGGAAACCAACAATGACACGCCCGCTTGCACTCACTCATGACATCAACAAACCTGGACGTTCCCACACAGGAGCAAGCTGGCTTTCCTACCGCCTCGGCAGGTTCCCATACGCTCCTCGTCCAAACGCACCGCCAGGAGCATTCCCGTACGCACCCGTACTGAACCCCTGGTGAATACTCTGCCTCACAATTGCCGCTGCCGCCTGGCTCGCCGCCATGCGCTCCTTTTGCCTGTGTCTGTCCCTCAGGTAGCCGGCAGCCTCAGGCCGCATGCGCAAGATCCGGAGGATCATATCGTCCGATGGATCCGCCTGAGCTTCCTTGCGCTTCTCCTCCTTTGCCCGCCGCATCGTTCCCAGGTTGCGACTCATCATGATGCTCTTGCCACGCCGAATCGTCCCCATGCTGCCGAATGCTGCACTGTTGAAGGTTGGGCCCAGGGCGGCGGGTGCAGACTGCCGCGACGCTTGCTGCGCCTGCTGCTGGGCGCGCTGCTGGGTTGCTGCTACCATCCGCTCCGACGTGCGGATCAGGGAATCAGTCGAGTCGAAGTACCAGAAGTTGAGCGACGCCAATTCGTGCCACTTAGGCGACTTCAGGACCTCTGCTGGGACACCTAGTACCTCTCCGTCTTCGTCCTTGGCGTTGAAGAACTCAAATAGCAGCTCAAGCCACTTGTAAACCACGTCCAGCTCGACTTGCGTCAGTGGCTTCTGAGTTGAAGGCTTGTCTGAGAGCGGGGGCACAAGTAGGTTCTCGATGGCCATCAGCACTTCCTTCCACAGTCTCGTCATGACAGCCACCATGGTCGCATCTGTAAGTGTCTGCTTCATGATGGCAAAGTTCTCGTCAAAGTAGTCGAACAGCGACCGCAGCGCATTCTCAATGTCCTGCTGTGTGACTGGCGGAGCAGCCGTCTTCCGCGTCTTCCACATGTTGCCGATAGATGCCGCAATGCCACGGCTAAGCAAACCCTTCAGTGCCTCGTGAGAAAGCGAGGCATTGATGACAGTTGAGAGCTAATGAGCGTGTGAGTCATTCATTCATTGTCATCAGGAGGGGAAAGTAGCAGCGAGGACCGACTTACCTTGTCAGTAATTTTTCGCACCATGTCTCGCTCCGTCCGCTTCAAGTGTCTGAAGGCCTTTCCGAAGTGAAATTGGATATCATCCTTCTCGCCCTCCATGCTGACTCTTATCAATAGTCGACCCTGAGTGTCAAGGTCCAGCCAAAACTCCCTGGGTAGGTAGTCGCTGAAGTGAACCGGGTCGAGTTTTAGAGAAGTCCGACCCACAAAGTCATGGTCTCCGAATGTATCGTAGTCCCATATTGTAGCGATCACGTTGACGGCGCCAGTGACGGTAACATCAACAGACTCGTCCCACCGAGGGTTAAGTGTTCGCGACACAACACGAGTCTTGGCCAGACGCTTCTGATATTCGTCCACCAAAACGACGTACGGATCGCTATATCCATTGGGGTCGCAGGCTTTGATGTCTTCAGCTTCGACAACCTTGACGGTGAAGACATACTTGTCTGGCTTGCGCAGCCGGTCTCTGGGCCCTTCCTTCGCTCTCAGCAGCTCAGCGCATGCATCGACGTTCATCGTATGCTCTAATTTGTCAAGCGACTGCATGGCGTACTCTATGTTGTTCAATTTGACGAATGACTAGGCTAGCGTTAGCTTAGAATCATCGAGGGACCTTGGACTTGTTGGTTTGCTTACCTCTGAGTAGAACTGGAACGGTTCTATCTTCTCCTTCTGGTTCCAGGCATCCTTCGCCATCTGTATCATGCGCTCCTGGGCAGTCCGCTGCGCTGCTGCCAGATCCGCTGCACTCTGGCGGTCCATCTCCTTGGCAAACTTGCCCTCGACAATCTCACAGTACCGACCTATGCCTGCAGCAAAGGCCTTGGCTAGGGATGTCATGAATTTGGCATGGTGGACATCATTGTCCCAGTTCAACTGGAAAATCTGGTCCGCTGTCTGATTGAACAGCTGGAATACGTCGATGATGGAGACACTGTGCCGCTGCGTATCCGTTGGAATGTCGTCAGGGTGTGCCGTCCGGACCTGAAACTGATCCTGCTTGATGGCTTCTTCGACAAACGACGTCATCCTGCTCTCGGCGTCGTTGATCCATCGCCAGACGAACTCTTCTAGTTGGCCCTCGATGTCGAAGGCAAAGGGCTGGTCAGGTATGTATTGGACGTGCGTCTTACGGATCTCGACCAACTCCTTGTACAAGTCAAACCCGTCCTGGACATTGACCTCCAGCCCGGCTTCCTTAGCTGCCACGACAATGGTCTCAATTAGCGCCTTTGCGTCCTCTTCAAAACTAGGGAAGATCGCCTGCACCAGGACTGCGAAAGGAGATACGCCCATGATTTCCGGGTTCTTGGTATATCTCTTCTTGATCCTCTGGCACAACTTCGTGACTGCACTCCCTAGGTTCACCACATGACTGAAATTCCAGTCCTCCTTGGCCGCAGGTACCTCCGTTTCAAGAAAACCATGGTAGACTTGATCGGCCTGCGCCTTGAGCCCTTCCGCTAGCTGCCTAGAGAACCGGTCTAAGTCTTCCTCTTTTTTGACAAAGCTAGGATCGGGGTAGATTTGGTTTAGTAGAAGATGCATCACCACACCAGCACTGGGAGCCTTGGGTTGGTAGCAGTACATCATCACATCATAGAGATCCCGCAGAAGTGCGTCATGGAGGGCGCCGAGGATTTGCTGGTACAGGGAGTAGTCTACCAACGTCCATCGGCTCGGGTCGATCTCGGGCAAGGTGGCCGTGTAGAGTTGTATGCGCGGAAGCTTCTTAGGCTCTGGCTGTGGGTTCTTGACAAACTCAAAGCACTCGTCCAGATCCTCGCCCTTGATCTCCTGGTCTAGGAACTTGCGCACAGCAACCTCGAGAAAGGCAATGTGTCTGGTGAATTGCGGCAGGCGCCACCAGCCAGACAGATCATTCAGCAGCTCCAGTGATTGTTGAGACAACGGTGTGAAGGTCTCGAACTCGGGGTGGGCCTGGTCATAGGTCATGGCATGCTGTAGGACTGTCCGGTAATAAGACCTCGGGTCAGGGGGAATGAAGGTGTAGCTGGCTTCGTCGACACTTCGAATGCTGGCGGAGTCGTCCAGAGAGAGGTTGCTCAAGCCAAAGCTGGGTTCACCCCCGGGACCAGTGGCTGATTCGTTGTTCAGCATCTTTGCCAGATCCGCGTATGCCTGGTCCTCTCCGTAGATGGACGTCGGCCGCACAGGGAGAGGTTTGTCGAAGCTTGTGACGGTCTTAGCGAGATCCGGGCGGACTCTCAGTATGTCCAACATCATCGATGTAAGATGATCGCGCTCACCCTTCTTCCACTCCTCGAAAGATTCGTTGACATCAAAGTCTTGTCTTCGAAGTGCTCCGTCCATGTTCGAGTCTAGGCGATGCTGGTAGGCCTTGAGGTCCTTGAGGGCCGCTTCTTCTGTCCATATATTTTTGTTCAGGTCGACATCTGACTGCAGTTGAGTAGTCTCCCGGCCAAATATCCTGCCCACAATTTGGACCATATGCATATCCTTGATTTCATAGCTGTGGGGAATCTCGACCTCGATTGTCTTGTGCTCCTTGTCCTGGCCGGTGTCGATGAACAGGTCTTGGTCGTTCCGCAGCAGCTTCTGTTCCAACGTCTGCAGGCGAGCCATGAGTTCCCTATCCTTCTCAGTCCCATGCTTCCTGAAGATGCTCATCATGAGCCTGACAAAGAGAGCGAGGTGCCTGTCGACGAGGATCTTCCACGAATGGTCGTCAGGTGCCCTTCCCTGACTCATTGCTTTGACAGCAGCAGCATAAAACTTGAGGATCAAAGGCTCCAGTGTACGATCCCTGTCGATCGTCTTGCGGAAGTCTTGCTCGGTAAAGTTTGTGTAGGCTTCCGCAAAGGTTCGTTTTACGTTCGGGTCTGTGTAACCCGGTTGGTCAAAGGTGCCCTTGACCACACGCTCCATGCGCTTCTCCAGAGAGGCACGAAAGTCCCGTGGGAGTTTGACTGTGCTCCCACCCGTGGGTATGAACTCCTTGAGTAGGTCCCCAATGTTGTGCGTGTAAGACTGGACCCTATTGGGCGCCTTGGGCACCGTGATGTACTCCTTCTTCTTCTTTTTGGGCTGCAGCAAGTAGTGCAGCAGAGCAATGCTCAAGGCATAGTTGTACGCATCCTCGTAGCTGACTTGGCCCTGGAAGGCTCGCGAGCCGGCCCTCGACCTCCTCCGCCCGGCGCCATCCTGCTGCTGGATCCTGTTGATGCTCCTGTTGAGGCTCCTGCTGTTGTGCTTCCCCGAGTAGCTCGAGCCCGTCGACATCTTCAGCGTCTCTTTGGGGGAGGGGAGGGAAGAGCAGTTGTTCGCGAGGTCGAGAGCTCGAGAGGGGATGGTGGTTGGTCGGTCGGTCGATCGATCGATCTCGTAATGTTTCTCGTTATGTTTACCAAGTGTGATCACTCTCAGAAGGGGCGGGGTGTGCCGTGGTGGGAGTGAGACGTCCGCCCCCTTAGCCTCGTAGCACCATGCCTCGAAGCACTGTTCTCGTGTCCTGGATACGGGATCCAGGAGATTTCTGGTGTTCGAAGAAAGGGCTCGCAGGTCTAGTAGAATGCGGTGAAGCGAAAGTTTGGGCAAACAAAGTCCCACCCTTCAGGGATTCACGCGACAGGTATGACGCCCTGGTGTGCCCAGACCACTCATCAAGGTTATGTGTGCTCGTCTTTCCCGCTGCCTCGGCGGGTGGAGGGCGATAGGGCAGTGGAAGGGAGACCCTAAGCTTGTGTTCAGGAGGTTAGGTGGGTGGGTTCAATCAAGGTTTAGATGGTTTTGCCTCCAAGTGCCGCCGCAAGTCCTAAGGTACCCAGGTACTTTGAATACCACTGTTATAGAGGAGCCTGGCGTCCTGCCCAGGCGCAACGTCATCTGCCAACGTGCAGCTCAAGCGCAGTGCCTTTTTGCAGGGGTCGCGGGCGCCAACGACTTGGTGAGCTTGGTATTTAATGCGCCTGCGGGAGGAGCCCGGCGCAGCCCCTTACTATACCAAATCCCCTTTATAATGTTCCACTTAGATAGCGCCTATATAAATAGACATTTTCAGAACAAGACGGTCTTCGTCTTTCCCGCGTGTGACGAGATCCATGAACTCCTCATGACCGCAAAGGTTCCATGGTAAGGAAATGCAATGTCTCACAAAAAGGCACTTAAGTCTTTTGTTTCAAGAAGAAGAAGGAAAGAGAAGAAACCCTAAGGAGCATGAATTTCCCACCAAGGCAGAAGTTGATATGACCCAGAACTTGGGCAGGGCGAAATGAAACATAATGTTTCGTACCGGGATAATCCAGTGGCATGAGATTGGAAAGCACATCGAACCAAACAATATGGCCTCGAATACGAATTTTCTTATCCCTTGGCTCTTTTCATACTCAGTAATCATATACTTCAACATTGCACGATGTTGATAAGGCTGAAATATTGCACTAATAGATCGTAGATTTGTGTAGTAGGCATCCAGGGGTGGCCAGTCAAGCCCTACTAACGCCTCTTTGGCGTACATTTCCACTTTCAGAAAATTGTCTCAAGAGGAAGCACAAGACCTCGACGGCTCCATCCGTCCTTGCAGAACGAGACTTGAGATTCGGATATCATAGCTCATCTCTGGTTTACCATGCACCATGACCCTCTTTCTCACATTGATCTCTGAAACACCGTGGCTAAGTTTCCTTATCCTCGCTGTCCGATTCACACCTGCGGCCGTACGCCTGCTGAAGTATTATACCTCGTACACCATCACCCTGACAGTTGCGCAAACATAACGAAGGCGTTGGCGATATTCCTCTGTGAAGACTGATTAAATCTGACCCGGCTACAGGTTGTCCAGATTATCCTGCTGGTCAAGCAACTGAGCCATTCCAGGAAGATACATGAACTTACTTGACATCGAACCATTCAAGCAGACACCCAGTCCAGATAAAGACGCAACATTCTGCAGTGATTATGCATGGCGTTCAGTCGCGAAAATTGTCATCTCATTCGCTGCTTCTTTGCTTGCACGAAACTCACCGAAATGCTTGCTAGGTCATAGTTTCTGTCGAATCATCACTATCTGACAAGAGCCTCAGCAATACGGAATGGAGCAAGTCAATGAGCTCACCCAAGACGTGCTGCAAGATCATGATCAGGCTTCCAAGAGACTCCCCAGAGCTGGCAAAACGCCACATATCATATTTCCCCCTCACACAGTTGCCCACAGCTTGCCCATGATGGTCATTAAAGTC
Source organism: Cryphonectria parasitica EP155 (assembly GCF_011745365.1). Taxonomy (NCBI): domain Eukaryota; kingdom Fungi; phylum Ascomycota; class Sordariomycetes; order Diaporthales; family Cryphonectriaceae; genus Cryphonectria; species Cryphonectria parasitica. The sequence continues at coordinate 3,732,226 of NW_024468910.1, read as the reverse complement.
TGTTGGTCATTGCATCAGAGTGACCTGGAGCATCGCACCTCCGTCGACGCGACATGCACTTGTCAAGTTGATTATCAGTCTTGGCCAGAAGATGGGGCCAATGCATCAAAATGCGTAGCTCTTGAAAGAAATGGTCTCCACCTGGGAACGCTCGTTGTGACAGCGGTCACACACCCCAGCCTCCATCTCTCAGTCAGCCAGGTTCCCAGTGGCTCCTTAACTCCCATAAATAGCCTGTGAATGGTTACTAAAAATCTCCACTTTGACATTTGCACAACAACAAGCTGAAGAGGCAGAGCAGCAATGACTTTGTACGAGAGTAGACGGCGCAATCTTGCCGTTCGTATTCAATAAACCATCAATGTGGCAGAACCTCTCCGCAGAGGCTTGGGGCGTCGTAATTCCGAGTCGAGATTTGGCCAGGCGCATGATTGCGATTAAGACGAGTGACACGACGGTTGAAGTTATTAAGCCACCTTCAGGTGGACCCAGTGCCGAGACTGATAAGATGCTGACGGTACGAGCAGGGTGATTGAACGCGTGGCTGTTTTCTTCCTCTTCTTTGTGACCACAAGACCACACAGAAACGACGGATCCACGTCGTTGCGAGCTGGTGAGACGGCGAGATGCGAAGGGTAGAATCTTTTTGATTTTTGAGCAAATCGCTGTGTGATAATTGCTACAGTATATACGATGTATATGTAGTATGCAGTTCGGTAGTAAAATAAAGTCCCCTGCATCTGCGGCTAGTGGACCAGGCGGCTCGCTTCAAGGTTGCTGTTGCGGTGGTCCCTGGAACAAGCCCCAAGGTCGCCGAGGATGATTATCAGATGAAATCCTGCAGCAGATCAAGGTCACCCACCAATATATAATTTTCAACAAAACTGCTTGAGAAGAAGACGAGGCTGTGTAGATTTCCTATACCGGCATGACTTCTCTTAGTAGGGCTGAAAGGTAGCCATGTGGTCGGAACCTGTCGTCCTGCCGCTTTAGATCTCGTGTCACGCTGTGGTCAAGAGACCTTAGTTGGCTGTTCAAGTCATCAAGTCACAAGCTGATAGAGGTACATGTACAGGCGTATAAATACCCCTCTCTCTCCCAAGCTATTCTTAGCGCGCAGGGGAGCGCCATGGTGCCATACTACGCACTACGGCAATAGTGACACCGTTGCAGTACCTGGGTACTGTAGTATGTAGTACTGTACTGCGCAGTAATGGGACGACGGGGCCAGCCCCCTGGGTCAATTCAAGGCGCTTTCCAGTCGCGCCCCCGGCGCGGCGCACTCTCAATTCCAGCTACTGTAGGACAATGAACGTACTAGCCAAGTTCATACTTATCCATGACCATGTCGACAATCCCCTGGTCAAAGCCCAAAAGCCTGACGAACTGACGGACTGATGTTGTTGATCTTGCAGTGCGTTAAAAACGCCCGCCAGGTTGTGTCCCCCCAAGGATGAAAGCACTTGGGGTTGCAGTCGAAGCTTATTTTCTTCAGGGCTTACTGCTCTTTCACATTTTAATTGCGGGAGATCGCAGATCCACTTCATCCGCATTCGAACCTCTCTGGCCCTCACCTGCAGTCAGCAGCAGGCACAAACACGCCAACCCCGCGGCGGCCAGACCGTAGGCTTTCTACCTGGTCCAGGACCCCTTGATCAACTAAGTCTGCCTGCTGCTGCTACTGCTTGCTACTACTGCTGATGCTGCTACTACCACTGCCACGACAACTACCACCACTATTGTTATTACTACTACCACCACCACTACCACTCTTCCTCTCACAATAATTACACGATCAAACCCCTTCGACAACGAATTTCGTCGAGCCCTCCACTACGGTCTCTGACCCCCTTACTGATTATTGCTCGGCTCAAAGCAGTTCCTACCGCTCGGCGCTGCGCTGCTGTCATCAAACGGAGAGGAGCCCTCCCAAAATATAACTTGACTGCGACCGGCGCCTTGGATCGACGAACGACAACAGCCACCGTACCACCCTGTGCCTTTCGGCTGCTCTCCCAACTTTGGGACCAGCGCTTGACCCTGATCTAGCATCATGGGGAATGTCTCGAGCAGGCCTGAAGAGGGCGCTGCCCTCTATCTCAGGGACCAGACTCGCCGTAAGTTTGAGACCCTTCCCACGACATGTCTCCAGGAATGCGACGCTGACCGAGTAATCCTCCAGTGTCCATCGCATCGCTCGTCATAAGCAACAGTCGCAAGCGCACATCTATTCAGATCACTCCCAACGCGTTCCCCGCCACAAGAGTCTCTGCGTCGCGGCCAGCCGGAGACAGCACTCCGATCGAGTTCGTCCAGGTCAGTCGAGGCCCCCCCGCCCCCCCCCCCCCGGGGCTGGTGCTGCTGCTGCATGCTTCTCAGACAGTGGCAAAGGATCTGCCGGGAGACTGACTTCCTGCTGGTGATCTATAGGACCCCGACTCCACACCAGGCGCGCCCACCTTCATACTCAAACTGAGCAGCGAGGACGAGCTCATGTTCACATTCACATTTAACGTTCGCCAGACCTCTCTGAGCGCAGGAGCGGACAGCACACCCGTGGACACGCAGATTAATGGTCTCACACATGTCTACGCTGCTACGCCTCGAGAAGTCGAGACGCTTGTGACGAGAGAGTTCCACGCCGACCCGAACCTACACAAGAACTCCAACGTCGAGCTGATTGGAGACTTTACGACTGGAGGCAATGCCAGCGTCACTTTCGACTGGTCTTGGAAGTGGAAGCCACCAAAGACTGCGGAGGACCCTGGTGGTGGTTGGAGGAATACCTGTAGCGTATGTCAATATAGTGCTCCTGTGGAGGTTTTGCGCGTGGCTGACAAATGGACCAGTTTGTACAATACGACCAGCGCGCACACGAGCTACAGACACTGGCTAGCTTCTCATTCTGGGTTCAGAGTAGGTATCCGCCAGTCTCTGCGATTAGTGTCGGTGTCTAACAGGTCGCAGATGTATCGCCCTATGCCGCCCAACCAAGCTCACCCCCTCCCTTCCTACTGACCGTTCCGCCGAGGACACGAGGGCCCTCGTCGCATTCTGTCGAGTCAAGAATCAGCAACATCGACATGGACGAGCCTGTGTCACCCCCCGCTGCGTCGACCGAGGTCAAGAACCCACTGTCACCAACCAACACCAACAGCCTCACATCTGTCGTGCCTCTGGCGAATCCAGAGCCTGTCAAAGTTGACGTTTCCTGCTCGCGACCCAGCGATGATGTCTCACAAACAGATGATGGCCCCGTGTTTCGGGCGACGATGAAGGCTCTAGAGCAAAAGACTGGCAACATGCGGATGCAGATGAAAAGGATGATCAAGAAGGCGGAGGCTGCTCACAATGCGCAACTGGAAGCGAACGACTCCTTTGTGAGCTTCGTGGAAGCGCTGAAGGAAGCTTCTTCCACAAACGCAAATGCTGTACAGCCAGCCATTGAACACTACTTTGACAAGATTGCGCGCGAGATTTTGTCCTACGAGAGAATGAACGCTCTCAACCTGCAGAGGATCGTGATAGAGCCACTCAACAAGGTGTATACCATGGATATCAAACAGGCCGAGGCGAAGAAGCGCGACTTCGAAGAAGAAAGCAAGGACTTTTATGCGTACGTCGGCCGGTATCTCGGCCAGCGACAGGATTCTATCAAGGCCAAGCACAGCGATACCAAGTATCAAACCAAGCGTCGAAACTTCGAGCTGAAGCGTTTCGATTACTCGTCTTTCATGCAGGACCTGTCCGGAGGTCGAAAGGAGCAAGAAGTGCTCTCTCACCTCACCAGATATGCGGATGCCCAGGCGAGAACGTTCCTCGAGGCTGCTAAGCGGGTCGAGAACCTGCTTCCGCAACTACAGGCATTGTCCAGCGAGGTTCAAGTCGCGGACAAGGAATACCAGTTCCAACGAAGAGAGCGAGAAGAGAAGCGAAGGCTTCTCGAGAAGAGCAACGTGAATTATGGTGAGCCCGAACCAGTACCATCCACCAGCACGGGCATCGCGAACGGAAATGGCGCTGTTTCAGACAGCGAGATGAGCCGGGCAGACAGCACCGGCTCACAACTGAGAGCGATCGCGATCGGCAACTCAAACTCCTCGGCCAGTAATACTGGTGACCTCTCCAGATCGCCAGGAAGCCTTGGTCACGCTATGATGGCTGCCAGCCCATCGCAAAAGTTCAAGGGGATCCGCGATCTTGAGGAACGCGATGCCGCACTCGCAGAGCTTGCCGACAGGGAGTCGCAGAGGAAAGAAGGGCTTCTCTGGGCTCTGAACCGGCCTGGCGGACATGTCGACCCTCGAAACCTGAACAAGCAGGGTTGGCACAAGTACGTTCTCAGAATTGCTGTTTCTTCTTTCCTTTTTAAGAGACCACTTGGCTAACTCTGTCTCACAGATTCTGGATTGTCTTGGACCAGGGTAAGCTCTCCGAGTACAGCAACTGGAAGCAAAAGCTTGACCTGCACATGGATCCCATCGACTTGCGCATGGCATCCGTAAGAGAGGCAAGAAACGCAGAGCGACGTTTCTGTTTCGAGGTCATCACTCCACAGTACAAACGTGTTTACCAGGCGACTTCCGAAGACGACATGAACAATTGGATCACTGCGATAAACAATGCGCTCCAGAGCGCTGTCGAAGGCCGTGTGAAGGAAAAGCCGATACAGAGCATCTCTCCGTCGATCGAGTCTGGTGGTTCCTTTAGAAGAGACATCGGCTCTATCTTGACTGGCAAAAGTCCGTCTCTCGGCCATGCACAAGCACATCCACCATCCATATTACCGGGCCGGCGAACGACCGTCGGTGCACGACCGTCGACAGCACGCTCTCCGAGCAGTACTTACGACGAACACCCTGATAAGCTCCTTCAAGCGCTTCGAGACAATGATCAAGGCAATTGTTGGTGCGCAGACTGCGGGTCCGGTTCCAAGGTTGAATGGGTTTCAATCAACCTCGCCATCATCCTGTGTATCGAGTGCAGTGGCATACATCGGTCGCTGGGTACGCACATCAGCAAAGTCCGATCTCTCACTCTCGATATCACATCATTCACGCCCGATATTGTCGAGCTTTTACTCTTGGTGGGTAACCGGGTCGCGAACATGGTCTGGGAGTGTCGGCTCGACCCAGGCCTGAAGCCAGGACCACAAGCGACCCGCGAGCAGAGGTTAAGATTCATCACCATGAAGTACGTGGATCGGTCGTTCGTCGAGCCTATCTCGTCTACCCTTTCTCGGTACCCCTCACCCGACGAGACGCTCCTCGCCGCTATCAAGAAGAACGAGATTCAGCAGATCATTTACTCCCTTGCCCTCCGCGCAAACCCCAATGTTCTCGATAAATCTCGTGGCACCCACGCCGTCTTCCTCGCCCTCGCCGCAGCTGACCCAGCCTCCCCTGGCGGGTTGCCCCAGTCCACAACATCACAGCCTGACGGAAAACCGGTGCCTTTCCCCATCGCAGAGATGCTCCTGCAAAACGGTGCAGAGCTGCCACAAGGCATGCCTGCGTTTCCGCTCAGCCGCAGTGCACAATTATGGCTCGACCAGAAGCGAGGCCGGTCGAACGGGCCGTCGATGACCGGCTCATCATCGGCTTCGAACTATCTCGACACTGTGGGCTCGACACCTGGAGGCACCAGTCCGCAGCTGGCGACCAAGGAGAAGGGCGGCGACAGAGATAGGGAGCATCGGGTCGCGAAGCGTGCGAGCGCCGGCGGCCGCCTGGCCAAGTCGCCTATTCCCGAGAGGTAGGGCTGCTCTGTACCGTTGATCTTTTGGCCGATTCACCGCGCCGGCAAGCACAAGGTCGAGAGCGAGGCTCACGGGAGGAATGTGGTGCTGAGGCTCTCCTCTTCATCTTGAAGAAGTAATCACCGTGCATTCTAGTTCGTCTGATCGTGAGATGTCAACGGCATCTTCGTCGTGACAGACATAGCATATACTGCCTGTCCGTGCTGGTATTGGGGTCTAAACTCTGCACAGGCGTCACAGAGTCTAGCCGTGTGGGCCTGCTCCTTCTCTCGCTCTCACATTGGTCGCCATTACGCTATAGGGTTCAGCTTATCTGTTTGCTTTGAGACGCTGGTGATATCATTGTCATTATCATTGCCATTACACCATTCACCCATATGCCTCAAGGGGAGGTATTCATGGCTATATATACACATATATGTTTACCCACACAAACAATCACATACTCACGGAGAAGAAGGAGGAATGGGGAGAAAGGGGGGAGGGAGATGAGGGAGGGGCAAAACGCATGCAGCTTGGTTTTCTTGGAAAGTTTCGAAATGGGGGATTCCAGTCTAAGAGACCGGTCCGATGTATGATTATGAACGAAAGATGATGGCCGATGAAGGACGGACGGACGGACGGACGGACGGATGGACGGACGGCTTGGTACTACAAGGAAACTGGCATGGCATGGCGTGGGCGCCGAAGTTTTGTGGACAACTTAAGGTCAGGTTAGGTCTCACTAGGTCTAATAGTAATATGGAAATTGATCGAGGCAATCGTCATGTCCGGCCAAGTGCGGGTGCTGGATTCGAGCAAGAGTTCCTCGAGTGTTGCTCCAGATACCAACTACTACACGGTCTAGAAGATAAACGAAAAAAAAATGATGGTTTCCCTCGGAAGGAGGGACACAAACAAGCAAGGGGTGCAGGGCGATAGAACAGGGACAAGATTTTCTTTTCGAAGTGCCATGTATTAGCACTTCACGCCATGTCTATGGAATCTGCCTTGCTGAGGTAAACTCTGCCGCGATCCATTAGATGGCAATCGACACCCTAACGCCCGTGCTTTTCTGCCATACAAATGAACAATGGCGGTCCATAACACAAAATAAGACATGCACAGCTCTGTACCTAACACCCTTTCCGCACCTTGTCTGTCTCCTATCAGAAACAGTAATCCTTCAAGCATCTTGGAATGATTTCCCACCAAAACATTGCGCGAAACTCTTAACGCATATCCCTCGCGCAAAGACTTGAAATCAGCTTTGTGACAAATGCAATAATGAAAACACAGTATCGTTTCCGTGAAGACGTCGGCCGCAACAATAAATCGTACCTCGCGAACAAAGTTCCGCAATCACCACAATTTGTGGACGACGCATACGTCAAAACTCCATTTCAAACGAGTCCCCGAGCGAAGCCTGTCGGAAGCGCGCCGTCAGAGTAGTCGGAACGTTGCCATACTAAGGCTTACTTCCCTTGGTCTTTCCCTTGTTTGCCTTCGACTTGGCTGCATGGTTGCCAAATCCGTTAGGCGCCGACGCCGTTGCAGGCCCGGAAGTCGACTGTCCAGGAATGTCATTCTTGCTGTAATGGCTCCTCTCGTTGTCGTAGAGCTGCTGATCGCCTTTGCCACCCATGGCCACAAACTCCTCCGGATTTCTATCGTCGAAGGGCCGAGCCTCTATGGGATGTGTGTGAGGGTTCTTCTTGTATACTTCGACAGAATCTTTCCCATTTGTGCCAGGTATCTGGGTGACTTGGATAGAGTTGATACTGGAAAGAAGAGTGCGCTCGCGAACGACACCACGTCGGTTCACTTCGAGCCCGGCAAGACCGCCCACAAGGCCGTCCGTGCTGTCGTTGACCCCAGGATTGGAAATGGTCATCCAAGGGTGAGCCAGGCACTGATCCACCGTGTAGCGCTTTTCAGCATCGACGACAAGCATACAGTCAATGAGCTCAACTAGGGAGGAAGTTAGCAGAAGACGCGATTTTTTTTGGGGGGGGCGGCGCTCGTGAAGACGACTTACGAGCAGAATCGCTGACTGGGTCCCAGTACGGAGACGGATAGTCAAATCTACCCCCTCTGATCTGTTGCGAAAGCGAGTATGGAAACTCTTTCGAGTACAGCTCGTCCGAGAATGGTGGGAAACCGCACAGACAGATATACATCACTACACCAAGCGACCAGACGTCAACAGCCTTGGTGTACTTTCGATGTTTGCCATCAGCCAGAATCTCCGGCGCCACGTAGCTCGGAGTACCACAGAGCGTAGTGGTGAACGACTCCTCGCCAATGATCTTGGCGAGGCCGAAGTCAGCGAGCTTGACATGGAGCTCATCGTCTACCATCAAAATGTTCTCCGGTTTGATGTCTCGGTGAACAATGTTTCGATCATGCTGTTCGAGAGGTCAGCACATCAGACATTTCAGTGCAAGTGAATGGGCTCTCGCTGACTTACCAGGTACTTGATGCCCTGGAAGAGTTGAGTGAACAGCTTCCTTGTCTCGTCCTCGGAAAGTTTCTGCTTCAAGACGATGAAGTTGAACAGCTCACCCTTTGGCGCGAGCTCGAGCACAAGGAAGACGGCGTGCTTCTCATCGAAGGTATCTTTCAGACACAGTACGTTGGGGTGACTAACGCCCATCAACACAGCAATTTCTTGTTGGAGCCCATCCGTCTTCGACCGCTCCTCCATCCCGGGCGTCTTGGTGAAGATCTTGACCGCATATCTCTGACCCGTGGCTTTCTCGACGCAGAGGAACACCTCAGCAAAGTGGCCCTTGCCAAGCTGCCCCAGTAAGGTGTAATGCTGAAGAAACTGGCTGGTCTGTCGGGATTTGGGGTACTTGAAAATGAAGCGGGCCTTATCGAGCACTGCAACCTCGTCGTTCTCCTTCAACTCTCTCCGCTGGTTTCGTCCGATGATGGCCTCGTTCACGAACGTGCCGTTGCTAGACAGATCCTCTACAATGGTAACAGGGCCGTGGGACTTGTTCTCTGTGAAGATTAAGCAGTGACGGTTGGAGACGCTAGGGTCATCCACAACGATGTCTGTCCAGCGTCAGCATTGCGCTCGAGAACAACTAGTCGAGGGTACACTTACCACACTCGGGATGACGTCCTATCAGGTAGCCTCCTGATGGAACACCTTTGACCTTCTTCTCCTCGTAATCGATTTCCTCCTTCTTCAGGGCCTTCTTGCCTCTCCTCTTTGGTACGGCATCTTCCACCGATTCCGGCAGCGGACAGGCAGCTCTCTTCTTCATGACCACACACTTGCCGCCATACCTGGTGTTCAAGGGGAATAGGTATCCCCAGACGCCCTCTTTGGTCTCATCCTTGACTTCTTTCGAATATGGCTCGTTCGGGTCGACCACCTGCGAGGGAAACGCTTGTGTATCCTGCGGCGGTGAGGAGAAGCCCTGCGAGAAGGCCTGCAGTTGGGAGTAAGCCTCCTCTCCTCGGGGAAGAACCTGGCTCTGTCGACCTTCAGGCGGCGTCGCGGTGCCCTCCTTAAAGAGCGTACTGGAGTCGTCCGCGGAGAGGTGCGTGACTGGCGAGGGAAGCTGCTGCTTGGTATCGACGGGGGTCTTCTTGTGATCCTTGTGCTGTGATGACAGTCGCTCGGATCGGCGCACTCTCTTGGACGAGTCAATCTCGTTCTCGGCAGGTGAGCCCTAGAAAGGCAGCAAATAAGTTAGCAGCCGACTGGATAATGCAATCCATACCTGTGCAGGCACATGGCATGCACGGTCTGCGATCGTCCATAGTAGTGGGGGTGGGACGTACGGCAGCCCGCTTCAATTGGCTCTGCTCATGTCGAGGGGCCATGGTGGCGGTATTAGGCAGTAACTGAGGAATCTCACAACAAAATGGATGGGCTAGGTGGGCGATGGAGCAATTCACGGTGCAGCCCGAGAGTGGAGGGAAACGAGGACTGGCTGAAATGGGGGGTGTGAGGTCCGTGAGGTAAGGTAATTAAGGAATCGCGTGGGAAGCTCAGGGTGTGGAGTTTTAGCGAGGGGACTGATGTCAGTTCAAGGGACCTCATCAGAATCTGAACGGCGATCGAAGTCCAGGGCCTCCAGGGCTGAATAATACTGCTGGGTAGGCAGACTCAGGTGGTCAGACCCCCAGTGGTCACTTAACTTTTTCTCTTCTCCTCGACACGGGCGTGCGCAGGTGCAGCAGGGATAGACGAGGGCCCAGGCTCAGGGGTGTGGATGGGCCGGATGACTCGATTGACATCACCTGCAGGGTTCCTCACAACCAGGACACTCGAATCGAGGAACTCTTGAGGATCTGGAAAAGAATAACACGATCAGTTCCACCTGACGGCTGCTTGCGATTTATTGTCTCTTCTGAGACAAGTGTGACTTGCTAAAGCCTAACCACGAGTTGTCTGCGCCCTGGTGCGTAATCATTGACCGTTTTCTGCTACTTAGAGACTTCCGCTGCAAGACATGGCAGCCTTGTCTGATCCTCATGATAGGATAAGGTGACTGTTGTCGGTGAACCATACCGGTCAACAAATGAGAGATGACTCTTTTAGAACATCTCCACTTCTATTCAATCAGAGGCTGGTTCCTTCCTTCTCCAATACTACTGTGCGCATCAGCGACGCCGTGGTTCAAGATTTCAGTGTTATGCCCAAGTGGCTTGGGAGCATGGAGAAACTGTAGTCCTGCTTTCACATTGTTTCTGGCAAACCCTATCTCCTGCGAGATACGTCATGGAAGTAACCCAAGGCACTTTTTTTTCTTCTTCTCCCTCTGTAATCTTCTTCTTTTCAATCTGCGATGCGCCTTAAGCATCCCTCTTTAAAAGCAGGTTATTCAAGAGTGGTTGATTCAAGAGTGGTGGTGCGGTGCCAAGTGCAACCACATCAATGCATACCATTGGTACATATGCTCGGCGAGGCTGCAGGATTGTTCTAGGTAGTCTCAGATTTCGGCCGGAAGATACTTAAGCAAAAAAGATGAAAATCTTGTGCTTTAGACGAGAAAGTGTCATATGTGTGAGTATTGTAATATTCTTTTCCTACGGTCGAAGGAGAGAACCTTGCTTGCTGCAACCAGTTGGTCCATCGCACAGGCGTTGTTGCATTGGTGAAAATGATGGCTGTAAGGGGGTCCAGTTGCAGCTCCAGCTACCACAGCACATCTGGACTCTGGAGAGAGGGTGGTGCGCCACAGGTGGTTCCACCTAATCCCTGGCTAGCGCAGTACCCAGCCACACCTCCCCGCGCCCACCAACTGAGAAATTTCAGTGAGGGCGCGACCCAAAGTTGAGTGCGTGCCAGTTTAGCCATCAAAGACTGGCAGCACGAGCGTTTTGGTGGGGTCTGTTGAATCGGAGGGTCAAAGAACCTTTCCTCTGCAACCACCCACTCCAAGGACCGACAAACAATATCAACGGGTTGGCCTTGTACCTTCTCCTTCCTCCGCCGCCCTCCCTTCCCATTCAGAACCGACGTCAGATTCGAGACTCAGCTTCGCACAATCACCTCTTCCCAACATGGCGCCTCGTGGTCTGGTTTTCGTCGATGGCAGCACCAACGACATCCTGCAAGAGATCGCCGACTACGTGAAGGCCGGCGATGAGATCCGGCCGCTGATTGAGAAGGGTCAGACCGAAGATGCGCTTGCCGCCATCGTCAAGGCCTCACCGGTCTTGAACTCTGCACCAGAGAAGGAGATTGGCCCTGCGTACAACCTGCTCATCTTCGCCGTCATCAACTATTCCAAAGACCCCAAGAAGCACCTGCAGCCCATCTGCTCCAACCTCACAAAGCCCATCACCTCCTCGCCCGTCAACGGCCGCGATCTCGCCCTCGGCAGCCTGTCGACCGTCTTCAACCTCCTCAGCAAGGACGACCCAGTACGGTTCAACGTCTTCCTGCAGATTGTTCGCTTTGTGAAGATGAACAACATGTTCGACACCATCAAGCCTGCCCTGAAGAACGTGCCCGGCTGGCTGGAGGCATGGGGCACTGAGGAGGAGGGCAGGCAGAGACTATACGTGGAGATCGCCGACGCAGCAGAGGCCGCCGACGAGAACAAGATAGCATACGAGCATCTCCTGGAAGCGCTCCGGACCTTCGACGCCGACGACAGCTCCTCGGAGGAGGCCCAGAAGCTCTCCCTGCGCGCGCTCAAGATGATACTCATCATTGAGCGCCCGTGGGCCTACGACTTCCAGGGCCTGCGGGCCCTCGCGCCTGTCCAGTCACTTATGGACACCCACCCCGTCTACGCGCAGCTGCTTGATATCTTCGCGGAGCAGGACCTGGAGGACTTCAAGGACTTCAAGCTCGAGCACGAGGGCTTCCTGGAGAAGGAGAAGCTGGACGACAAGACCCTGGAGACCAAGATGCGGCTGCTGACGTTCGCCAGCCTGGCCGCGTCACACCAGGACCGCGAGATCCCCTACGACGTGATCGCAAAGGGCCTGCAGGTCCCTGCGGAGGAGGTCGAGCTCTGGATCATCGATGTGATCCGTGCACAGCTGGTCGAGGGCCGCATGTCGCAACGGGATCGAGTGTTCAAGGTCCACAAGACCATCTACCGCGTCTTCAGCGACAAGCAGTGGCGTGAACTGCAATCGCGCATTGACGTGTGGAAGACTACGATAGGCCACGTCCACACGGTGCTCAGGGTTCAGCAGGTCGAGGCGGAGAAGGCAAAGGAGAGGCAGCAGCAGGAGCTGGAGAAGAAGCTTACGAGTGCGGGGATCAGCGACGGCCCCCCTCATGGACGTGGTGGGCGCAGGCCGAGGAACGACAATGACGACTAGAGAGCGAGAGACAGGGACTAGAGAGGAAGCAGAGCGTACAGCAGGCAGGAATCGTCAAGCCAGAGGCAGAGGTATCTCCGGTAGATTGGACCATCACGAAGTGATCACCCGGAGCAGAGCAGGTTCTGGGTCCTGGCGTTGGGAGGATAGAGCAAGGGGTAAAAAATGCTTCGGAATAAAAACTTGCATTTGCGAACAGAATCATTCATGTCTGACGCTCTATCGAATATCCCAATGTATGTATGTTTGTTTATTTCGTGGCAGGACTCCCCCAACAAAGAAAATCATGACCGTGGCAACAATAGCCTTCTAGGTGTAACTTTGTTCATCTTCCCCTTTCCCCTTTTGTTATGCGCAGCATGGTCGATCTACCACCCACCAAGCCTAGTATGTCCATGTTCCTCCTCTTCCACCTCTTCACTCACGAAACGTATTCCCCCCCCCCCCCCACCGGCCCCTCCTAGAATCCCTCACCGAGCCTGGCCGTCAGCGCCTCTCTCGTCTTAGCCTCGACCTCTTCCGGCTCGGGGGTCGCATCAATCTTGGCGACGCGGCCCTGCTTCTCGTAGTACTCGACAACAGGCATGCTGGTCTCGATAAAGGTCTTAAAGCGCTTGCGGATGGACTCCTCGTTATCGTCGGCGCGGCCGCTCGTCTTGCCGCGCTCGAGCAGGCGGGACTCCATGGTGGCCTCGGGGCAGTCGTAGAAGAGGACGAACTCGGCGGCGCACACGGACTCCTCGAACTTGAGGGCCTGGTCCAGCTTGCGCGGGAAGCCGTCGATGAGGAAGCGGCGCTTGGCGCCGGGGGCGCCGGCGGCGTCCTTCATGGCGTTCTCCAGCAGCGCGATGGTCACCTCCATCGGCACGATCTTGCCGTCCTTGATGTAGTCCTTGATCAGCTGGCCGTACTGCGAGCCGGGCCGCTCCTGCTCGGCGCGTAGGAGGTCGCCGGCGGAGAGGTGCGTGAAGCCGTAGCGCGAGACGAGGCGGGAGCATTGCGTGCCCTTGCCGGCGCCGGGGCCGCCGAGGACGAAGATTACTAGAGAGAGGGAGAGAGGAGAGAGAGGGACGACTGGTCAGCCTGGAGGACTCGAAGATAGACGACATGGTTGAATTATGGGCTCCATGGACCGAAGGGGGCGGAGGACGAGGAGGGCTTGAAGCTGGCTTGAATTGGAGGGGAGGACGACGAGCTTACCTGTGGCGTCTGAGATGGGCATTTTGTTTGTAGGTGGTAGAAAATCAGGTGGTAGTTTCTCCTATTCAAGTATATATCACAGCACAGTCTACGGACTGGGAAGAGAAGGTTGAAAGGAAGTCGTAAAGAGTTGAGAGGCTGGAGTATAAATACCTTGGGGACCCTGAATCCGGTGAAGGCCAGCTTGGAAGTCGTGTCGAGCGGTGACGTTGGTGGGGCGTCGTCAGGGGCCTGGACCAATTCACAGCGGTCTGCCGGGCCCCTCCGTTAGAAGTACTCTTGAGTGGTTTGCATGGAGTCGTTTGATTCTGATGTTGTCAACATCTTTTTTTGATGAGAAAATCTGTTCCTAATAAGTCTTGTAATACCTTCATTCTACTATGATATCATATCAAAATTAAGGTAGATTGGCAGTGCAGTGCTAAGTCGGAAGAGTGACACAGATGGCTGTCTCCAAGGTGCGACCTACACTATGGCTTTCTTAGCCACAGCTCGCCCTTGACATATCAGGTACTTCAAGAACGCGAAGTACTTGCTTCTGCTAATGATTGACCTTGTGGGTTGAGTTTAAAGGCGTCTAGCAGCAATGCATTCCTCGTATCCTATAATTGTTAATTGCTGTGTGCTGTCCTGTGCTGTCTTGGGGACATGGACATTTTTCATCTCCCTCCAAAATCATCGAGGTAGCACAGTTCCACAAACTTTAGACAAGCAATCGAGGTGGGTATCCCCACCAGACCTTGCAGCGCCTCTGCCATAATTCTACCTTGAGAGATCATAAGACTCAAAGGGATTTTGTTTCCATGGCACTTTGATTGATTCCTACTTGCACGTTCTCAGACCAAAATAAACTAAAGTAGAGCAATATGCAGAGTCTTACGAATTCATAAACATGCGATCACTCTCCTCACTCTGTAATCAGACACTTAATTACACCCACCTCGACCACAAAAAAAAGGGGAGGAGGGTGGTTGCGATCTCGAACCAGTCTCATGTGTGTCTACCACTGCGAACTAAATGAGACATCAACCAAAAACTTGTGCTCCTTGTTAATTTCCTAGCACCCGGATCAGGTGGAAAGACCATAAACAGGGAACGGGTCTCGAAAGGGCGCAAACCCCCCCCCCCCCCCCCACCCAAAAAAAAAAACCTGGCAGTCTTCGTTTCCTTCTTTTGTTGGTAAAGACATCTTCACAATTGCGATGTGATCGAAAGTGTAGTAGAGGACAAGCTTTTGATTGTTGTCATTCTCTAACTGAATTTCCTCCACTGTACATACAATACGGGACTGGGTTTTACCAGCCCGCCTCACCCTTTGAATCGAAAATTACTAAAGTGAACGGTAGATACATCGTTCTTGCAATGTCCCTTGTAGATATAAAAAAGAAAATCGGTATAACGTTCTCGTCAAAATTTGTCCCTCCCCAACGCCCAATGGTATAGTTCCACCCAGTTTCATCCAGCATAGCTGTGGTCACGAGGACAAAAGACAAAAAGAAAAAGGTCGTCTGCGAGTCGCATGGAAGCCCTCTCTACCTCCCGTGGAAGCTTGTCTGGGCTGGAGGCGGGCTCTTGATCGCCTGGCCGGCGTACGCGCCCGGGATGGGCACGGCGTCGTACACTGGCTCCTCAGCCGCGACGGGGCCGTGGCCGTGCTCGTTGACGGTGATGGACGGAACCTCAGGCTGTTGCTGTGGCCTCTGTAGCGGCGAGAACCTCTCGATAGGCGACGCCTCGACGGGCGACAGGCCGGGCTTCCTTGTGGCAGAGGGCGCCTTGGATGGCGGCGCCTGCAGCTTGAAAGGCGCGGCAGCGCCCCTGGCGGTGGCCATCGAGGCGAAGCTGCTCTGCGGCTCAGGGATGTGCTTTCCGCCGGGGGTGAAGGGCGAGGCGCCGGTCTCCTCGATGTCGCCGAGGGAGCGGTAGGCGGTCGGTGGGAAGCGAGGAGACAGGGCCTGCTGCGAGTACCCACCAGGCGACTTAGGGCCGTACACAGAGGAGAAGGACGGGGACTTGGGGCCGAAGCCGGGCGTGTTGGGTGCGGACTGCGTCCGGAGCTGGGCGAGGTAGAGGTCGGAGCGGGCCTTGTCGCGCATGTCCATCGACTTCATGAGGCGGCGCTTGCTGTAGTACCGGTAGAAGACGACCGAGTAGAGGGTGATGGAGATGGCCTCGATGACGACCTCAATGATCATGCAGACGAGGGACCAGTTCTGTTATTTGTGCCTTAGCATTCTGTTCACACCAGCGGGAGACAGCCTCGAGTGCACCGCTTTGTCTCTGTGTATGCGTGTGAAAGAGTCTTACCTGAAGTCTGCACACAAGCGCATAGTCCACCTGGTTGTTGAACAGCTCGTGGCGGATGTTGTTGTTGCATGACCACCCCCACAGATCCTTGTTATCGCTGCTGACCTTGGCGTGCTGCAGGATGATGATGCTGGTGACCCAGATGGCCATGCTGAAGATGAACCAGCCACAGGCGAAGAGCGTGTAGTAGACGCCGACCTTCTCTGCTCTCTTGTGGCCTCCACGCGTGTATCCGATGAAGACGAGGATGCAGAGGAAGAGAGAGATACATGAGGAGACGAGGGTCAGGATCTGAGGCGTGATATTGGTATTCGCAGCCCATGCCGGGAGGCCGTTCTTGGCTGTGAGTTCCTTGGTGGCATTGAAGATGCTAAAGGTTGACGACAGCATAGCAAGCACGATAAGACTGCAACTGAAGTTCACGCCGCGGAGTGCAAACTTAGCCATTCGTACTCTGGTTTTGACTTTCTGTAATTCAGGTCAGTAGCTGCTCCACAACTATCTCGGGGGGTGATCTGCTTCATTCAAGGTGGGTCATACCAGATCCTTTGCCTGCTCGACGTCGGTCAATGCCTCTCTCTTCTCCAGAACCTGCTCTTCCCTGAATGTCGGGCTAAGCGGGTTGAATCCACGTCCTGGTGTTCCCGGCACCTTCAGGGCACTCTTGAGCGGTGACCTCGGGCTCATTGGCATTGTGACGGATTCAGGGTTGCTGTTGATGTATCCGAAGCCGATATCCCCTGGCTGTGACTGTGGGAAGACGTTCTTCTCCCCTTGTGCCTCGATTGGTGAGTGGATGCTGGTGGCCTCGGCAAACCGCGGTGTCCTTGGCGGCTTGCCCAGTGATGATGTGGAAGATGTGGAATCTGATGAGTCTTTGCGGCGAGTCTCGAGGTTCAAGGCGGCAGGTCGCCTCTTATCGTCGTTGATCGCCATGGCGTTGATGTGGTATGACGAGAGGTCGTTATGCGAAATTGGAAAAGGGGAAAAAAAAGGAAGAAGACCCGATGACTTGGGAGGTTAAGCAATGTGATGTGCTCGTCGACTCTTGAGAAAGCAGTCTGGTGAAAGATGATGAAGACGACGAGGCAAGCAACCAAGAAGAAGAAAAAATAAAGAAATTGAGATCGTGAGAGGCCAGCTATCGAGAAGAGAGAAGAGTTCCAAAGTCCCGCTGCGTGGGGAGGACAATGGTTTTCAGTTACAAGTAGTAGACGAAGAGGGGTATTCTCATTCGACGACGCTCGTGGGTGGGAGTGCCGATATGGCGCCTTGCATGGGGGAGGGTGACACGGGCGGGAGCAGCCAAGGTTCCATACGCAGGACTGGGGTCCACGGCGGCAGCTGGTACTCGAAGAGCTGATAGGGTGACCACCTCGAGTGTGCCAATGTAAGCCGGCGATTCCTGAAGAAAAATAGACGCCCAATGCGTGTGATCCAGGTGGCGCCAGCCAGGCGGGAAGCAAGTCTCTTGTATTAGATGGGGTTGCTCCGGCGTGGTAGCTCGTCCAGCTAAAACAATCTCGGAGAAAAGATCAGACTATGTTGCAGACCACAAGGGCTTCAAATTTGACGATCTCAAAAGAGAGGGGCGAAACGCAGAGGGCCACGCATGTGCAAAAAGATATGCAGTGTATGGATCGCAAGAAAGGCGCTCGGTCATCCATATGACATGGACTCGTTGGATCGAGGAAAGAGGAACAATAGCATTGACGTTCAATGTGACATGATATGGAGGGGAAAGAGACGACGAAGGCTGGAAAGACTCATATTCGCCCTCGTCCTCGCTCGACCTGGATACAAGCTCCGAGGCGGCCCAGACAGCAACACTTTTTGGCGCCATAGAGGCCCTTGTCATTACAGTCCCGAACTTCCATGTTGAGCGTGGGAGAAGAGGTGATTGGGCCGACAAGATGGAGTTCCGAGCCTGTTCTAGCCATGGCAGCAAGGCCCCCCTCCTAGGAAGAGACAGGCCTCGTCAAGAGCTCTGGTTGGTGACCCTCGGCGGCTATTCTGAGGGCCACGATGGGACGTCGTGGGTGGAGAAGTAGCTTGAGACCTTGTCGAGGACCCCGGCTTCCTTGTCCCGTCCGGGACTAAGGTGTGCTTACCCCCCGGTCGCCCTCGCTGGATATCACACGCATCTCATCTCTGATTGGCTGCTGCCAGCACATACGCGCCCAATCATCCTGCAGATGTGCGTGATCCCCTCTGGGCGCATCTGCAGCTTGCAGGTGCGTACTCATCCCCCAGCGGCCCATTGCCACCCGAAAATAAGACACCACACCCCTCTTTTCTTCGTTCTCGCTTCGTCGCTTCGTGCCACGCCTCGTTGCTGCTGGCGAACCAGGTGTTCTCCGGGCAAGCAGAGGCAAGCCAGACACGCTGCAATACGCCAGTCTGGTCTCCTTGAGGCTGTTGGCAAACCATTCCCCAGGGCCTGTCGTTGTTGAGGTAATCATGGCTGCATACCATTGTACCAAATGAGTTACTGTGGTAAGTACACAAGCACAGGAAAAAGAGCTTTGAGTCGCACTGCGGGACCCCAACGCCTCCACTCGCTGCTGCACGATCCTTGAGCTGTGGCTGCAGACCAAAGTCTCTAGTCCCTCACACCCGTCAAGCCGTCGATAACGTCTGTATTTGTCGGTGCATCGCCGGCTACGGGCGTGGCGAGAAGCAAGTGTTCAAGAAAGGCTGTCCGGTGATGATGACAAGCATGACGCACTCAGCATTTCGCGCCCCAAGAAGGGGACAGCGATGTCCTCTGTGCCCCTAAAATAGGAAATCGCGACAGCGGTCTATTGGTTTTAACCTACCTTCCAATATCGTGGGTGGTATTGCATCTATAGCGCCGTTCAGGCCATGTTGTGCACCGTGACACTGGCCGGTTGAAGCTAGTGTTCTGCTAGTCATGACCACCACGCTGCAGTGGTAAGCTTGTCCTCGTGGAGACCAGTTATTAATAGCAAAGCCTGCCTTTTGCCTTTGGCGATTCCACCGGACATGATGGGTCTTGACGAGCGGTTGACTTTGCATGAAGTGCGAGTCATCCGATAGGCTTCATAAAGTGTCGAACAATTTTGCTTAGCAGTGCCAGCAATTTCCCGCAAACCCAGAGGAGGCCCTGGCACTTTTCACTCCATTGTTGAGCCAGATGCAACTGCTTATTCCATCTTGGCCCCCATGATAGAGCCTGTAGGTCTCTCCACATTATCGAACTACGCCGTGACGCTGAAGCTCTCCAAACAAAGGAGTCGATACTTCATCATCCCTACATTGAACATGCAGTAGGGATGATGATTGGATGTCATGCCGGCAAGGGAGACGCTAGCCCATACCACGGCTGGCACGAAAACCGCAGGCCCTCGTGGGAGAGATCATCGATAACGTGCCTTTCGAGACTATGGCCAGAATCATCTCATAATTGGCAGGGTCATCTTTTCGCAAGCATCTTCAGGATGATCTGTGAGCATTTACTGAGCATGTCTGTCTTGAAGATCATTGCCCCAGGGTCCAACCCATGGTGTCGGTTGATACTCTGTGACACTGCGTTCGCTATGCGTGCCTCTGCTTCGAGCATCTTGCTGACCAACACATTCTTGGAGCATGAGACCTGGCGGGCTGCTTGAGTAGGCAAGAAAGGCGAAGGAGGACTGGGGAATTACGACCAGGAAATTTTCGGCCTGCAGCTGGGCTCAAACCCGATCGAGACCTCGAAAATTCCATAATGGAGACGGCACATTCCACGGCACTACATGCTCCATGTGCACTCGGTATATTCGGGCATGCCGTGGTAATCCTATCACCGTTAATATAACGAGGGTGTCGTAGCCCTTGAGGAGAGTATGAGTCCTGGAGAGGACGGGTAAGCCGATTATGTGTGCAGGCAATGAAATCTGTTAGTGATGACAGTGCGGGAGTTGGGCGCTGTCCGACCTGCCTTCCTTTCACTTCCCCAGATCCGAGTACATGACATATCAACGTCCTCAGTCCACTTGAAGACGACACCTTTCACTATGGATCATATGAGATGGTTAGTCAGCTGGCACGACGCAATACACCGTACCATGATCTCGAGATCAGCATCTAAGCAATCTTTGAAAATTACAAAAGATCCCCCTTCGTTGCTGGACACTTCTCCCGCCCAGAGGTGCCAGTTATCAAGACTGATATGGAGTTATCTGGCCACCGGACAGTCCTCATCGTCGGGGCCAGATTGTTCCTTGAGAAGGGCTACAAAGGTCGAGGCTCGGTCTGCAGCATGTCTCAGCAATTAAGTTGAAGAGCTTGTTCCCACAATATACCTCGCAACTATCGACGACCCTCGTGTAAGACACGACGAGGGCCGAGAGCTACCAACATGTCCTAGACGGTTCTATTACTGGTACGCATATTGGATTATCTTTAGGATAGCCGGGCACTAATTGCCAGCAGCAGGTCAAGGATGGTGCTGTGTGTAATTCTTTCGTTGTGAGAGAGGCTGAGAAGGTCTTGGAGATCAAGTTGAGATTTTTGTTTCAATGTATGAGATCCTGATCTAGGGTTTGTTGAAGGGGCAAAGATCTCGAAAGGGCCTTGAGGCCATCACTGTTGCCTGCTTTGCTGTACGATCTCCCCAGATCATAAGTGAGACCTGCTTTGCACTCACAAAACCGTTTGGCGATTCAAAGTTGAGTAGTTGAGGCTTGATGGCCTTGTCTCTGGAATCCATGGTCAGGATAGACAACATAGGATTTGGGATTTGAGTTCAGCCCCTTGCGAATTGGCAGCAAATTCTTGGTGTGCATGGGAGCGGATTATGCCAA
The DNA here is from genome assembly GCF_011745365.1 of Cryphonectria parasitica EP155. Taxonomy (NCBI): domain Eukaryota; kingdom Fungi; phylum Ascomycota; class Sordariomycetes; order Diaporthales; family Cryphonectriaceae; genus Cryphonectria; species Cryphonectria parasitica. Next base: position 3,711,367 of record NW_024468910.1, on the reverse strand, counting down.
ATTTGACCTCAAAGATAATATGATAGTAGTAGTGTGCTGCAGCAGACCACGGATTACGGAAATTGAACCCGCCTAGAAAGGAAACGAGAAAAAGTAGTAGTAGCAAGAAAGAAAAGAAAAAGCATGGCTTCAAGAAGATCAATATATTACAATATCATACAATTCAATAAAACTGCGTAGGCCCAGAGCCACAGCCAGTTTATATCAACACCGCTGTTGTGAATAGGACAGACCCTGACACCAGCCCCAGCCACTGTGGCGCAGCCCAAGGATGCTTGGTGGGGCTTGGAGGGGTAGGTAGCGCAGCATGTACCCAAGTACCGGTGTCAGTGCTAAGGAAATCTTCTGCAGTGACTCAATCTTGAAAGAGGCAAGAGGCTACCTACCCACCAAACGCAACAGCAGCGTCCAAAGCATTGTCTGCCTCAAAACAATCACCCCCCCCCCCCCCAAACGATCCGCTTCCCCACCCGAATACCCTCATTTCGGAGTCCTCTTTCGCTGTTGCGATCGATCCCTGTGACGAACAGTCTGCACATTGAGTGCTGCTCCCTTCCCACCTTGGACTTAACACCTACTACCATCACGATGGCGGAGAATGGCGAGACGGATAAGTTGGGCAACGACATCAATGCGTCCGACAGCGAGGCCTCTGAGGTTGGGCTGTCGGACCACGAGGTTGAGGAGGAAAAGCCCCTGAAGCCTGCCATGAAGAAGGCTGCCCCCGCGCCCGTCGTGCAGCGCCCAACTCTGCCTCCCCAGACCGAGCCAAAGGACCTCGACGTGTCGACTCTGTCCCCTCTCACCCCCGAGATTATCGCTAGGCAGGCGACCATCAACATCGGCACCATCGGCCATGTAGCTCACGGAAAGTCGACGGTCGTGAAGGCCATCTCGGGCGTCCAGACCGTTCGTTTCAAGAACGAGTTGATAAGAAACATCACCATCAAGCTTGGTTACGCCAATGCCAAGATCTACCAGTGCGACAACAAGGAGTGCCCAAGACCTGGGTGCTTTCGGAGTTATAAGAGCGACAAGGAGGTCGACCCTCCTTGCGAGCGTGAGGGATGCGGTGGCACATACAGATTGTTGAGACACGTCTCGTAAGTAGTCTCGTCTGCGCGTGATTTGTAGTATGTTCGTGGATGTTTGTGGCTAACCCACGTCTTATTTCAGCTTCGTTGACTGCCCTGGTCACGACATTCTCATGAGCACCATGTTGTCAGGAGCTGCGGTCATGGACGCCGCGCTGCTGCTGGTCGCCGGAAACGAGACCTGCCCGCAGCCTCAGACCTCCGAGCACTTGGCTGCTATCGAGATCATGAAGCTGGACAAGATCATCATTCTGCAGAACAAGGTCGATCTGATGCGGGAAGAGGCCGCCCTGGCACACTATCAGTCCATTTTGAAGTTCATCCGTGGCACTGTCGCCGGCAAGTCGCCTGTGATCCCCATCTCTGCCCAGCTGAAGTTCAACATCGACGCTGTGAATGAGGCTATTGTCAACACCATCCCTGTGCCTCCCAGAGATTTCAGCATGGACCCTCAGATGATCGTCATTCGGTCTTTCGACGTCAACAAGCCCGGTGCGGAGATCGACGAGCTGAAGGGTGGTGTCGCCGGTGGCTCTATCCTGCACGGTGTGCTCAAGCTCGGCGACGAGATCGAGATCCGGCCAGGTATCGTCACTCGTGATGACAAGGGTGACTTGAAGTGCACGCCCATCTTTTCCCGCATTGTCTCCCTCAACTCTGAGTCGAACGACCTCAAGTACGCCGTCCCCGGTGGTCTCATTGGTGTCGGCACCCGCATCGACCCTACTCTCTGCCGTGCCGATCGTCTTGTCGGCTTCGTTCTCGGACTCAAGGGCCGCCTGCCTGAGATTTACTCTGAGATTGAGGTCAACTTCTACCTGCTCCGTCGTCTGCTCGGTGTCCGTACTGCGGACGGCAAGCAGGCCAAGGTCGAGAAGCTGGCCAAGAACGAGGTCATTATGGTCAACATTGGTTCTACCTCAGCAGGTGCAAAGGTGGCGGCTATCAAGAAGGATGCTGCGAAGCTTATCCTGACCAACCCCGCCTGCACAAACATTGGTGAAAAGGTTGCGCTGTCTCGACGTATCGAGAAGCACTGGCGTCTCATTGGCTGGGCTACGATTGCTGCCGGAAATACTCTGCAGCCCAGCACTAACTAAGTTGATGACTATTGTGAGAGCGGCGGTAGTGATCATGGAAGGGAGAGTGGGAATCTGTCTCTATTGTGGATACGCCCTGGCTGCCATGGCTATGGCTGTATCTAGAGAGCATTAGGAATACAAAAAAGTCAGTTCAGTCACAGTACAAAATTTCCGCTTCGCCGACGTGTTTCCGTGGTGAGCACATTTTGTGTGAGACAAGAGTGTTTGGTCGTGGTATAGGCCATTTCTGTCATGGATTCGGGTTCCTTGTAAAGTCAGGACATGTGCACACTAAGTTTCCTTCCACAACGTTGATTGAGAGGAAGGCAGAGTCCTCATGTTTATCCTACCGATGATGTACCACTACGTAGACGCGGGGAGGACGGTAGACTTTGGTGATCGGCTTCCAAGATTCATTGTGGTAAGCTAGCTAGCAATTTCTGTGCACGAGGCGCAAGGCTCTCCCAATATTCATGGTCCTTCCGAGCTTGGGGCCTCTTTACTTGTCAAAGGAGGCCCTCTGAGCGTCTACAATCTTATTTTCACTTCCTCGTCTTCCGCGCGTGTTTGACCAGGTTCTCGATGACACCCTCGAATGCCTCTCTTTCCTTGATCTGCTCATCGGTCCTATCCTTCCAGTACTCCAGCACCGCCATGGCGGTGCCCTCCAGCCCCTCCAGCCGGCCGATGTGCTCCTTCAGCTCACCGTCCGTCATGCCGTCTAGCGCCTCATCTGTGGTCGTGCACAGCTGCCGCGCGGCGACGAGGTCAAACTCGGGTGGGGGTGGCGGGCCTCTCGGTTTGGACGATACCGGCCCGTCCGGAACACTCTCCTGTCCCGGCTGCGGCGATTTCAACCGCGAGGGGGCGCGTGAGCCAGATCGTCGGGAGTCGGTGGACGTGCGCGGGGAGTTCATGGACGGGAGCACGAGTTTCTTCTGCTTTGATGCGGGCAGAATCTCGTCTAGGTCGACGGGCACGCCAAGGGAAACGAGGAAGAGCCGGCGGATGCGAGAACGGATCCAGTCCGGCGGCTGGAGGGGCGGTGGGGCGACCAGTTGAGACCAGAGCGAGGCGGAGCGCTGGGTGAGGAATATGGGATTGTCTTTTGAAGATACTGTGGGTGTTGGTGGCATGTCATCGCCTGCTGTGGTGGGGAAGAGAGCGTCGAGATAGGGCTCCGTCGTTCTGACAATATCGTCCGGGTCCAGCCCATCGAAGTCGGGTATTGACTAAAGTGGCATCAAGATCAGTATGGGAAATACAAGACCAAAGTCATACACGTAAAGGGACAACATACAAATGATAATGGCTGTATAGCCGGCGCTGATGATGGGACAGGGGCAGCGGGTGTCACGGGCTCTTGGAACCCATCGTCGAAGTCATCGAACTCCGCCTCCTCGTCACCCTCCTCGAAATCGTCGAAATCATCCCCAAACTCATCGTCACCATCATCAGCGCCTTCCACCTCCTTCTTGGCAATAGAGGATTTTCGTCTTGATCGAACAGATTGCGGCGAGGACAACGCGGGTGATATTGGCTCAACTACAATAGAGAATTCTCAGTACCTTGGGAGGTTAAAGAAGGGTCCTGCTACATTTTCGTACCAGTGCCTTCCTGCTCGACCGGCGACTTGATCAGTACATCCGGTGATGCGTCTCCCTTGTGTTTGACTTCAGGGTGGGACTGTGCCACTGAGTTGCCAGAGCTCTCCTCCACCACTGTCTTGGGGATTGGGTGACCGCCAGGAGTCGCGGGCGACTTGATGTCCCCTGCCTCATCCTCGCCGTCGGATGACTTCTTCTCTTCGGGCACAACAGCAATCTCGTCTGGCTCTGCGTCCTCCTCTCTCATCTTATACGCCTCGGTACCCGGAACTTCGCCATAGGACGGCTCATGGCTGACCTTCTCGACCCGGAGCTTAGGTATGGGAGAGGCGCTAGGGCTGCGAGGAACGGACTGTGCATCAGAGAAGTGATCATCAGATTCGGATGAATCTGCGGACAGCTACTGTCAGTACGATATCCCAAGGTCGGGTAAACCATAACTTCAGGGGTAATAGCAGCACTTACCCAGCTCATGGGCTCCGGGATCTTTGGTCCCGCTCCTCTCGGGAGGCGTCAGGCTGTCTCTCCTGCCAGACATGGCCGTTCGTTGGGGTTGACCGGAGAAGATCGAAGAACAGAGAGAAGGGTTGGGTCGAAACGGTTACTCGAGAAGGTTGTTGATGATATGGAATGAAGACACGTGCGATGGTAGAATGGAGAATAAGGAGGGGCAATGAAGAGAAGGTGGAGGGGTCTCAAGCCTGACAATTATACAGCGGAAGGGCACCCATGGAGACAGGTGTATATGCAGGCAGGGAGGTTGCTCATAAAAAGTTCCACGCGGAATGGACAAGCTGAGGAGTGTAACGCTCAGTGCTAGCCCAGTCGATCGACCTCTTCCAAGGAACCTTGACGTCTGGTAGATAGTCAATGGTCCGGTCCAGACCTCTCGTGGGAAGCAAGATAGTGGGGCGACACGGGCTGGGCGGTGATTTACCGGGGGTGTCCACCCCCCCCCTCCACCCGCACTGTCTACTGCTTGTGACCCTTCACTGGCCGAAGCACTGTGACTCGGCAGAAGTCAAAGCTGCAACTTTGCACAGCACCCCTGCCCCAAATTTCCAACTCCCGGCTGGCAACAACTAGCTTGGCGCGCTTTGGATCTGTTTTGTACGAGCTATCGCGACAGCAACTTCAGCTTGCTAAATGAACATTTGCAGGAAGCAGACAGTCTCATCTCCACACCAACTGACAAGAGGTGCAGTCTTTGACATTTCTGCTGAGACCTGTCATCTTTTCAATCACTGAGTTCTTGGGGAGAGCACTCCATCACCGGTGCCTCTTGTCTGGGAAAAGCCATTACTGTTTGTCTGTTCAGTCAGCGGGCACATTCCATTCTCTACTGAAGTCAGGCTTCACAGCGACTCAATCCTGACTTGGCCCTTCTCGACTTTCCTCCGACACGCCTTCCCACCTCTTGCCTCTTCGAACTGCAACCATCTCCTCCCAAGACAATCAACAAAGCAAGTCATCTCGCCCGCCATGTCATTCAACTTTGGCAGTGGCACTCCAGGCACTTCTGCGCCAGCCTCCTCCTCTACCGCTGCCCCTTCCTCCATTTTTGGTGGCGCTGCATCATCCTCAACTCCTGCCGGCAGCTTCAGCTTCGGAAATGCTACAAGCAACAATACACCTGCTGGTGGCCAGTCAAGTGGTGGAAGTATGTTCAGTGGTCTAGGGTCGACCAACAATAATGCCCAAAAGCCTGCAGGATCTCTGTTTGGTGGTGCTGGTGGAGCGAGTACACCCTCTTCTGGTGGTGGCCTGTTTGGAGGTGCTGGATCGACAGGTTCAACTCCCGCAGCAGGCGGTGGTGGTCTTTTTGGAGGGGCTAGCAAGCCGGCATCGTCCAACCTTTTTGGCAACAACTCTACCACCCCCACTACATCAACTCCAGCAGCCGGAGGCACGACGACCACTGGCACCGCTGGTGGAAATCTGTTTGGTGGAGCAAACAAGACTTCAACAAATCTCTTTGGTGCAAGTACAGGAAATGCTCCTGGCTCTGGTCCCGGAGCTGCTACGTCTGCCGCCCCTAGTGCAGGCTCTTTGTTCAGCTCGCCCACTCCTGCCGGCCAGGCCACGCCTGCGAAGCCTCTCTTCAACAACCTGGGCTCTACCACTCCAGCCGGCGCCCCTCCAGCCGACCCTTCGAAGTCTTCAGCTGCACTCTTTGGTCAATCAGCGCCAGCACCCGGTCAGACTTCGCAGGCGCCTGCTTCCAAGTCCCTGTTCGGAGGGACAGACAAGCCGAGCACCGGTCTTTTTGGTGCTGGATCGAACACGACCCCATCCTCGCAGCCTGCCGCAGGCGGCTCGGCGTCAAACCTCTTTGGCGGTGCTTCTGCATCGGCCTCAGCAGCAGCTCAGAAGCCTGCCGGCAGCCTGTTCGGAGCTTCCACCGGTGGTACTTCGTCCAGTTCAAATCTCTTCGGCGGCACCGCATCGGCTGCCAAGCCTGCAGAGCCAACAGCCAGTACAAGCACACCACCCCTCTTTGGTACTAAGCCCGCTGCGACGATGGCGCCGGCCACCAGCACGGCGGCGAGCACGGCCCCGTCCTCCTCAACTCTGTTTCCTACACTGGGCTCCACCCCGGCCAGCGGTAGCTCTGCCCCAGCCTCAAAGCCCTCCCTGTTCTCAGCTACCACGCCTGCGGCTGCAGCTTCATCTGCACCCGCTACCAGTGCTCCTACCAGCACGGCTGCCGCGCCAAGTTTGTTCGGCGCCAAGCCAGCCACGTCGACCACACCAGCAACGACATCTGCCACTGCGCCGTCTACTCTGTTCAGCGGAGCAGCAACCTCTGCGCCGGCGTCCACGTCCACAGCTGCACCTGCGGGTACCACCACTACCTCTGGCACTCCCGGTGCTACATCGACGGCGGCCACTGGCCTCGGCAGCACTACCAACGCAGCAGTCGATGCATCAAAGGCAGCCATGGGCAACTCGACTGCCGGACCGCCTGCCTCGCTGCCGCGGCTGAAGAACAAGACGATGGATGAGATCATCACCCGATGGGCTTCTGACCTCCAGAAGTACCAAAAGGAGTTCAAGGGCCAGGCCGAGAAGGTTGCGAAGTGGGATCGTCTTCTGATAGAGAATGGCGAAAAGATCCAGAAGCTATTCCTGAGTACTCACGAGGCAGAGAAAGCCACCAATGAGATTGACCGGCAGCTGCAATCTGTTGAGAGCCACCAGAGCGAGCTCGAAGCCTGGCTTGACCAGTACGAAAAGCAGGTGGACGAGCAGTTCGAGAAGCAGGTCGGCTCCAGCGATCAGCTTGGCGGACCGGACCAGGAGCGCGAGCGGACCTACAAGCTGGCCGAAAACGTGACCGATCGGTTGGAGGATATGGGCAAGGACCTGGGCAAGATGATCTCTGAGATCAACGACATCTCGGGCTCGCTCAACAAGGGCAACAAGCCTGACGATCCGGTAAGTAGCCCTCATCTGAAGTGACTCAATTTTTTCTCTTCGTATGGAATGAGTACTGATCAAAGTGTCGAAACAGCTCAGCCAGGTTGTCCGTGTCCTGAACGGGCATCTCCACCAGCTCAAGTGGATCGACGACAATGCTGCGGCGTTGGAGGCTAAAGTCAAGGCTGCGCAGAAGGCGACCAACAATATGGGCACCAACTACGGTAACCAGGCGAATGATGCAGTGGCTGGCTTTGGCCGATCGTATCTGGGCCGGCGGTAAGGTGATGTTCTGAACCCTAGAGGCGGGAATCTTCAAGGAGATACATCTGTCCATAGCCCCAAAAAATGGAAGAGGGGGGGGGGGGGGCTCTCTCGCCGGGAATGCGCACATCCCTGGTTTCCTATCTATTGACGAGCGAGGAGTCCGACCTTCACGAAGCAGAGCAATCTGCCTAACAGGCCGTTCATAACCATGGGTGTTTCGAGAGTCATGAATCATTAGGCCACGAGGAGATAATACCATCGTCCAGGAGGACATTTTTTACCAGCACGGCAGGGTCCTGTGTTATATGATCATGGAACCCAAGATAAAGGAGAGGCATGACGGAGCAAGAAACGTTGAGCACGAATACTCCATAGTCTTGAGCCCCTTCTTGGGGGAGATCGTCCATAGAAGTGCAGAGCAGTGTGCGACGCACTTTACCAGAACCACAGAATTGATGCGATTTTATGTACAATTGTGCGATTTATGAGGTACGCAGGAGACGAGATTCGATCATAATGAGAACTAATTGGCAGTATGTGTGCCCATGTCCCCAGCAGTCCCATGAACGACCCCATCGTTATAGCCACAGTTTCGCCCTCGTTGATTGTCGCGCAAACCTTCTCCCAATCAAGATAGCTTCCAGTCCTACACGGTATGGACGTGGTTCCCGGGTACCCATAAACATACGTCGTCGCTTTAGTTGTGCTCGCCGCCCTGGTCCTTAGTGATCTCGTTACTGCGGAAATGGCCCAGTCAGTCTCGCGCTCACGAAGACCCAGCCAGCCAGCCGGGTAAAGAAGAAGGAAGAGGGAAGGGGGGGGGGGGGAGATAACAAGGCCGGGGAGAAGGTATGGTGGATTTGCACGTACATGTGGGCCTCGAGCTGCTTCAGGTGAGCCTGCTGCTCAGCCAGCTTCTTCTTGAGCTCCAGGAGCTTCTCCTTCTCGCGCTGGCGGATTGCGTAGTCCTCGTTGGCCTTCTCGCGCTTCTGGAAGGCATCACTGTTTATTCCGGGAGCGAGGGTGTTAGCAGCATGACCTTCTCCATGTTTCGTGGTCGAGGCCGGCCGGATCACTCCGCGCCCTCTTGTCTTTTTTCCCTTCCCAAGGGAGAACAAGAAAAGAAGACAAAGAGCAGTTTGTAACCACTCTCGCGCCTGCAGACAGCCCAGCCCGGCCAGGCTTTTTGACCACCGTGCCGAATACTCGAGACCCGGAACGCCGGGGGAAGAACGGCGCGGAAGCCCCGGGTAGCTCCATAGCTGAGAGCGCCCAATGGCCCTGGTGGAGGAGAGGGTAGGAGAGCTGGAACAGGGGATGGAAGACTTACGCCTGGCCCAGACCCTTGGGGGGCGCACCGGTGTCGCCTGCGGCCATGACACGGGCGGACACGGAGAATGCTCGCGACGAGGAGACGGCCGGGCGGGTGAGGTTGGTGAGGGATTGACGGAGCATTTTGGATGGTATGCGAAAATCAAGTCCAGAGAAGGAAGAGAGAGAAGGAAAAAAGGTTGGATAGCGTCTAGACTATGGACGTCCTGTTAGCTGGCACAGGCCGTGGGAAGTGAGGAGTTGGTAGGTATGACGTGGGGGTTCATACGCAGCTTTCAAACCTCAATTGGCACCTGATGTGGGAATGTGGTGTGAGACCTTACAAAGCTTGTCCGAGCTCCAAACGGGTGGAGGGAAGGAGGGATAGGTGCGGCAGTGGACCAATGACGGAATATCTCGGCAGCCTTGAAAGGCAGAGAGGGTAGATTGGTGCCCCATCCGTCAGGCCCTGTGGGAAGCGGCACGGCGAGTCTGGCACGTCCGGGACTTGTTTGGGTGGTAACAGGGGCCCAAGATGGGGTCTCGAGATGGGGCAGCCAATCATTCTACATGAATACCTGGAAGAAGAGACGGGCTTCAGGGGAATTGAGGTCATGCCTCTGGCCCTGTATCTCTCTCTTTCTTACAATGGGAGGACATGGCTGTAACCCTTTCTCCATGATCATCGTCAGCTCAAGGGTTCTCAGCGTATGGATGTGTACCCATCTCCAGGGCTGTGCCCCCCATCTGTTGGATTCCATCTCTGAAGGGAGAGAGGTTAAGCCGGGACGGGTGTACGATACACCACCGACTTCATCAAGCCGCCCCTCTACCGCTCATAGGTAGACCAATCAATGAAAGAAAAGAAGAGAAGAGGAAAAGAATAAAAAGGAAGGAAGCAAAGTCATAGGATCAACATGTGAAGTTCTGTTGCGGTCGGTTAACGGCAGAAAACAAGGCGGGCTGGTCCCACAGATGCTGCTGGAATAGCACTTTTGGCCGGCTAACATTGGTGGTTCGTGCAGGGCAGTGCAGACAGCCAAAATGGCTAGCCGAGCCGCTTTTCAGATGGGGCAACAGAGAACAAGCGCCTTGCTTGCGAGGACCCTTTGCAGGAACCCATAGTAAGCTCAGGCAAATGGGCAACTAAAAGGCTGCATGAATGTGAACAGGAAACATGGTGTGATGCGCCTAAATCACCTTTGAAGCAGACGGGTGCCCCTTAGCCTTGGGGCCGGGTGGATAGCAGGGCAGATCTGTTCTTCCGCCTCTGCAATCTATCCTAGAAAAGAAGGAATAGTATAAACTTCAATCAAGATTACAAGCAGGAAGTTTATTTTACCCTTGCAAGGCATGATTGACCATCACATGCGGACCGCTGAGGACTCGCATGGGCTGCTGCTCAGGCGCGTATATCTTTTTTTGGAGTGTAGGAGGGGTGGGCACCACTGGCTGGTGCTGGTTTGTGGTGCATGAGATCACAGCAAGCCTTTCCGCCGCCAATTTCCTGCACCACCCTGTCTCTGCCCGCGTGCCACTAGGCACTTAGGTACCCTTTCCCATCCGCCTGCCTTGGACACACCCCTCGCTGAATCCCCCCCCCCCAAACAACCTCGACACTCCACTTTCTAACGTGCGATACTTTTCTTTCCTCAAAACCACAACAAACGCAATTTACATTGTGATCTTCTTCACTTCACAGCACGCAGCCTTTTCACATTAAACAAACCAGTTCAACATTCGTCTTTCTTGTCAATCAGGTCAGTCTAGCCCATCATTAACCGCGAACCCTCCCTCCCTAGAGCACCTGAAGCCCCCCACTCAGCTTGTCGCAATATGAGAGATACCTTGATGTACTGCTGCTGCTGCTGCTGCGACCGTCGTCATCATGATCCTCATCGACAATTCCCTAGCCCTGTTCCCTTCAACACACGTTGAGTTCTCTTCAGACTATGCGCAAGGCTACTCCAGTTCACACATCACCCACATGTTGGGTGACCAGGCTGCCTCAGCCTGAGGCCGGCACCTGGGATCACTGTGCTCGCCCACGCGCGAACCCCACTGTTGGGCGGGGAGCCTCCTTTTAGTCATGAAGTCAGCGAGGCGCAACAACACTGCAGCCTCCATCCCTTCGATAACGTGTTCAAGCCATTGATCCCATCCCGTCACCATCACTGATCCCTCCACCACCGTTTACCGTTTCACCAGCGTACATCTCTTTTCGCGAGCTCGCTCCCTGCATCCTACTTTCTCCCTTCGCCTTGAGCTAATCCAATCCGCCCGCCCCCCTTTACTAGACTTCCAATCCGTCAAAATGGGTCACGAAGACGCCGTCTACCTGGCCAAGCTCGCTGAGCAGGCCGAGCGCTACGAAGGTACGTGCCTGCAATCCTATCGCGACTCGAGGACGGCCGCGCTGATATTTGTTTGTTTTGTTTCTCCCGCATACAGAGATGGTGGAGAACATGAAGATTGTCGCCTCCGAGGACCGTGACCTGACCGTCGAGGAGCGCAACCTCCTGTCCGTCGCCTACAAGAACGTCATCGGTGCCCGCCGTGCCTCTTGGCGCATTGTCACCTCGATCGAGCAGAAGGAGGAGTCCAAGGGCAACAGCACCCAGGTCGGCCTGATCAAGGAGTACCGTCAGAAGATCGAGGCCGAGCTTGCCAAGATCTGCGAGGACATCCTCGAGGTTCTCGACCAGCACCTGATCCCCTCCGCCAAGACCGGCGAGTCCAAGGTCTTCTACCACAAGATGTAAGATAGCTCCGCGCGAGAACGATGACACATAACGGAGGACACGAACACTGACCACCCCTGGTTAACAGGAAGGGTGACTACCACCGCTACCTGGCCGAGTTCGCCATCGGCGACAAGCGCAAGGACTCGGCCGACAAATCCCTCGACGCCTACAAGGCCGCCACCGAGGTTGCCCAGACCGAGCTGCCTCCTACTCACCCCATCCGCCTGGGTCTCGCCCTGAACTTCTCTGTCTTCTACTACGAGATCCTGAACGCTCCTGACCAGGCATGCCACCTTGCCAAGCAGGCATTCGACGATGCTATTGCTGGTGAGTTTTGGGTTCTTGACGGGTCCCTTGATATAGCGCTTTTGTGTATGGAGACTGGATACTGACAGGATTTCCACCTGCAGAACTCGATACCCTCTCGGAGGAGAGCTACAAGGACTCTACCCTCATCATGCAGCTCCTGCGTGACAACCTGGTGCGTGACCACTGACCATATCCCCGTCCATGTACGAAGTAGCGTCTTCTAACAGATTCTTCCCCAGACTCTCTGGACCTCGTCTGATGCTGAGGCTGCTCCTGCATCGAATGCTGCCGAGGCTAGCTCTACTACCGCCACCGCGGGTGCTGAGGAGAAGGCTGCAGAGCCTGCTGCTGAGGAGCCCAAGGCCGAGTAAGGCGATGCAGTTTCCGCTTCTTCTGTCGTGACCGGACTGGTTTACAATGGTTGATCCCCCCGGGAGGAGTCATCGGAGTGCGGTTTCGGAGAAATCAATAGCAATGAGGCATGGGTTACTCGAGCAAATACAAAGACGGACGGACGATTTTCAGATCATCCACAACAGGGCTAAAAGGCATTTTGGAGTTGTTTCTCTACAAATTGCTCTAATTTAGACTCTAATGAGGAGGGGACTGGTCATCGTCTGGACAATAAACTGAACTACTGACTTTACTCGGATTTCCATGTTTATGGTTCTGTTTTCTGTTCTTTATTTCATTTTTTTCATGACTTCTCTCATGCCACTCAGACTACTACTTTAGGCAGTCTCAGTTAGTTCATGGGGAAATGGGTATCTCTTATGTGTGTGCAATCTTGATCTCCGCCGTAATGCCTTTTGAGAGAACGGCTGTGGATACACACTCTCGCCTTGGACTCTTACACCGTCACCACCTGGCCTCGGTTTTGAAGTAGTACCATCCAGTATAAGATGCATGACCTCGCTGTAATCTATGCTCTCTCCCACGCTCTCTGGCCGGCAGCATCCCCCGTTACCCTGGCCCGTCCTGGCCGTCCTCCCCTTCCTCAACAACAGCAAAGCAAACCCTCAGCCAGAGGCTACAATCCTGACATCCCACAATCAATTCGCCCAGATCCCCCGCCTCCTCCAGATCAGCCTCCCCAAACAGGTAGCCCCGCTCGTTGCCACACCTGCACGGCCTGAACCACTCCACGTCCCCGGTGCGCTCCGAGGTGGTGGAGCTGAGGTCGTCGAGGTCGATGGTCTCGATGCCCGTCTGGAAGGTCGACCGGGACTGGTGGCTCCTGCTGGCTGCGGTCCTGAGGTGGGCGTCGTACTTGGACCGGAGCGCTGGTGAGGAGAGGATTGCGTAGGCGGTGGTGATCTGGTCGACCGTGTAGGTTGGCTGGTGCTGGTGGGGTGAAGACGCCAGGGATGGATTGGCGGGTTTCTTGGTGCTCCGTGCGGCTGCTGGGGCCTTGTCCGGGTGGTGCTGTAGGAGGGCCCGGTGGTAGGCTTGTTTGATTACGGGGAGGACCTGTTCGCGGGACGAGTCATCCAGGACGGTCTGGGGGAGAGACAGGACCTCATAATGCGTTGGCTCTGTCGTCATATTTGCTGGAGATGATGGTGATGGTGGCAGCACATGGTGTTGCGTTGTGTGGTGTCGGCGGCGGCAGTGTTGGTGATGGTAGGGGAAGCCGGGCAGGTTTGAACATGGAGAATTTTCTACGGCAATGTACACAAGGGCGGCCGGTGAGTTGGGTACTTGATGAGTCACGTGCTAGTCTGGTCTTTGTGAGAGAGGACCATCGAGTACATACAAACCGTTCTAATCAGATAGCCTCCATGTTGAAAGAGATGATCTGAGCAAAGGTGCGGGACGAGGTGGTGGCTGTTGAGTAAGACACGCTTTATGGGTGGTGGACGCATAACACTGCGGTACATAAGATGGCCCTGATGGCTCCGGTAGCTAACGCGCAGTACCTACGAGCTTCCATACTCGCCTTGGCAAGCTTCCGGACGGCTATGTCTCCTAGAATTCGGGTTTGATACCCATTGTAAAGGGACTTCATAACGACATATAGTTGTTAATGTATTGATTTCGATTTTTGTATACAGATTTGTACAGATAGAAGTAGCCCATCGTGATGGTGTAGCGGCTTATTTGGGCCACCTGGTCCAGTTCTTCCGACCAACCTGTAAAGGTGATTAGCACAGCGCACAACCGCACAGAATGATACACTTGGACTTACCGCTTTCCATTCTCTGATGAGCGCTGGCATCTTGAGCATAGCCTCTCTCCTCTTGTCCATCCTGTACAATCACACACGGTCAGCACAAGCCCGGCACGTAACCCTCTCTCCCACAAGCAACAATCTCAAAGAAAGCAACATACTTGGCAGCCAACTGTCTCTCGTGGATATGTCCCTTGACCTTCTGTCCCACACCCGTTCCCTTGCCCCTCCAGCCGTACTCGACCCTCTTGGCCAGCCTAGCCTCGGTCATCTTGCTCGTCTGCGGCAGAAGCTCCTCGACACCGTGCTCGCGTGCCATCTTGACCAGGTTCGCCTGCCGTCGCAGCGAGTACACAGGGTTGTGGAGGAGTCCTGTCGCCGGATGCCTCTGTGACTGGAACGGATTCGCCGTGTCGAGCTGATAACCCGTCTGCGGCCGGCCCCTCTGGCGAGGATGCAGCATGGCATCCGACGGGTAGCGGGCCAGGAAACGCTGGAGCGGAGCCGGGAGCGTCTTGGCCAGGGAAATGTACTTCTCCCTTAAAGGATTCGCTAGGGAGGCCATCTTGAAGGTGAGTGTGCCGGCCTCCTACCTCTTTGGCAATTGTCTGGCAAGGTCGTGGGGGAGGGTGGAAGAGGCGGGGGCTTTTTTGGACCGAGATGGGTCGTGATTACTGTGATGGCGGCTCTCAAAATTCGAAGGGCAAGAATAGCAATTGGCGGCAGGCAACGATAGGCGCACGGACCAAAAGCCGATAAGAAACCTGGCGACTGCGTGCATGTACTCTGCCTGGGATTACTATGGTACATAGATACTTACTTCATAGTCGCTTCGAGTCGATAAAGTACTTCCATCACCATCCTCAGATTTCCAGCTCCGCTTGTTCTCCAACAACACTTTCCACAACCAAATACCGCCTGATCATCTTTACCTTCAAGGAGTCTCCTTCAGACGCATTTCGCTTGCCGGAAGATCAAAAGGCCCCCTCTCCCCTCAAAACGAGTCCTTCCCACCTACGAACACTCGCCATGAATGGTACCACCAAAAAGAGACCTCTGGATCTAGAGGAACTGATCCGGAAGAAGAAGGAGGCTGATGCGGCGGCGGCAAAACCCAAGTTTTTAACCAAAGCGATGAGGGAGAAGCTGGCGGCACAGAAAGCAGCAGAAGACAAGGCCAAAGATGAAGAGCAGGAGCGCAAGAGACGACAAGATCTGGAGAGAGCCAACAGAGACTTCACTTCTCGACTATATCAAAGAGATGCCCCGTCCAGGTCCAGCATACCGACAGGCCCGAAGGCTATGCGCCAAAACGGTGCACCGAACGGTGCCCAGGTGAACGGAGACAGGGGCGGCAGGGAAGGTGGCTCGAAGAAGAGCGTCAACGGCAACGGGAAGAGAAACTTGGAGGATGACGAGGCCGAGCTCCTCAAGCAGCGGTACCTGGGACCAGAAGTCAACAAGAGCACATTCTCGGCGCAGAAGAAGAGGCGGCGGACGACAGAGAAGAAGTTCAACTTCGACTGGGATGCGTCTGAAGACACAAGCAAAGATTACGACCCTATATATGCCCAGCAGGCATCTGCAATCATCGGTGCAGGCCGGCTGGCTGGCTTCGGCGAGGAGGCGGAAGAGGAGGCAGCTAAGCGGTATGCTCGTGGTATGGAGGTGCGGGACCCGGTCAACGGGAGGCAGCGGGCCAGGGAGTACCTGGAGCAATTCTATCGTGGGCAAGAAGCACGAGCCAAGAGGAATACTCTTGGGAAGCACTGGTCCGACAAGAGCCTCGAGGAGATGCGTGAAAGGGACTGGCGAATCTTCAAAGAGGACTTTGGAATTGCGACAAAGGGTGGCTTGATACCGAATCCCATGCGGAACTGGGATGAGTCCAACCTTCCCGCGCGATTGATGGACGTGGTACATTCAGTGGGCTACAATGAGCCGACACCGATTCAGAGAGCCGCCATCCCCATTGCCCTGCAAGCGCGTGACCTGATCGGTGTGGCCGTCACAGGTTCCGGAAAGACAGCGGCATTCCTCCTGCCGCTATTGGTGTACATCTCTGGCCTACCAATGTTGGATGAGTACAACAAGGCAGATGGTCCGTACGCTCTGATCCTGGCGCCAACACGTGAACTGGCCCAGCAGATTGAGAGCGAGGCGAAGAAGTTTGCGACACCACTGGGCTTTACTTGCGTTAGTATCGTCGGTGGTCATTCTCTTGAAGAGCAAGCTTTCAACCTCAGAAACGGTGCCGAAATCATCGTGGCGACTCCAGGACGTCTCGTTGACTGTATCGAGCGGCGTCTCTTGGTCCTGCAGCAGTGCTGCTATATCATTATGGATGAAGCAGATCGGATGATCGACCTCGGTTTCGAGGATTCCCTGAACAAAATTCTCGAAGCTCTTCCCGTTTCAAACGAGAAGCCGGACACGGAGGAAGCAGAGAATGCTCAGCTTATGAGCAAATATCTGGGCAGCAAAGACCGGTACAGACAGACAATGATGTACACGGCCACGATGCCGCCTCTGGTCGAGAAGATCGCCAAGAAATATTTACGGCGACCGGCTATTGTGACGATTGGAAACGCAGGCGAGGCCGTCGACACGGTTGAGCAGCGAGTCGAGCTCATCAACGGGGAGGACAAGCGCAAGAAGCGGTTGGCGGAAATTCTCCAGTCGAACCAGTACGCGCCGCCCATCATCGTTTTTGTCAATATCAAGCGGAACTGCGACACTGTGGCGCGCGACATCAAGCGGCTCGGGTTCAGCGTCGTCACGCTTCATGGCAGCAAAGACCAGAAGCAGAGAGAGGCCGCACTCGCATCCCTGCGCAGCGGCGAGACAGATATTTTGGTGGCTACAGATCTTGCCGGTCGTGGTATCGATGTCCCCGACGTGTCGCTTGTCATCAACTTCAACATGGCGCACAGCATCGAGTCGTATACCCACCGTGTCGGTCGTACGGGTCGTGCCGGCAAGAGCGGTGTGGCTATTACTTTCTTGGGCAGCGAGGACGCGGATGTCATGTATGACCTGAAGCAGATGATTGCCAAGTCGAGCATCTCGAAGGTGCCGGAGGAACTTAGAAGGCATGAAGCGGCGCAGTCCAAGCCTGTCAAGGGGAGGAAGACGATAACGAATTAGGAGTCGCTTGGCTCACATTCACCAGATTGTCCCACAGCAGGAAGCATAGCGAATAATAAGAATAAAATTCAGAAATTGCTCACAAAGTTAAGCGGAGAACGATGCGGGATCGAATAGAACCCCGTAGGATCGATGAAATAGCAGCACTTCATTTGCTCATATCCAGTGAGAAACAACATGGTATCTAGGGATATTCCTTTACCCTCGTATTGTCCTTTCCTTTTACTCTCTTTCCTTTTCTTCCTTCCCTCCTGCACCAAAGATAAATCATCACCACCGCCACTCTATTTCTTCAAGAGACGTAGAGGCATTGGCCTGTGCTCAAAGGGCTCATCGTATGCTATCTACATAATTAGCTGCCCTGCAATAAGAGACTGGACTCTCTTGCGACCATGTCAGACCCCGCAGGCTTCGGATCTGATAACTTTAAAGATTTTGCTTTATCAGATCCGAAATTTTTCCTGCACTAGCGAGAGGGGCCCCCCTTCAAATCCACATAGCTCCGACCCCCAAGCATCATGATCAAGCTGTTGACAGGCGGCTTGGCCCTTCTTTTCTCGGATTTATGTGTCGTAACAACCTGTGCCCCGCCTGGTTCTCGGTTGTAATCTCGAGCGGCATTCATTAGCGACGGCCGGTGACCCGCGCCAAGCACTCTGGACCTTGTCAACTGGCGCGGCCTGTGATCAGAACTACCCCTCCTAACCTGTCTTTCATTACAACTCCCCAAAACGCCTCGGTCGCCCACAATTCTTACACCGTCTCGATTCCTCTTTTTTGACTTTATTTCGCACCCTCATATAAGCCTTCTCCCTGATCTAAAGCGCATGCGGCAAGCAGGGCTGGGTGCTATCACCCAGCTCCTAAAAGCTCTGCCTCCCTTGGTCATAAACGGCCTTTGAGTTTCTTCCCTGCGGCCTCCAGGTGCGCATCCGCGCAACCACTTTACCGGACCTGTAATTTGACTCAGCGTCCACTGGAAAAGCTATTGCTACTGTCCCCTCGTCCAGCAGACTGTGCCCTCTCTTATCTTGCCTGTTGGCTTAGAGCCATCACATTGCCAGTCTTGCGACAGGCTTGCGACGTCACTTTTCACAATGGCCTCATTGTCTTCAGACATAGCCATTAGCACATCCCACCCAACGTCTCTGGAGGGGTCTCTGGATGTGAGACGGCGAACTGCAGTCATGGAGTCCCTCGAGGACATTCTCTACGGTTCCGTGCGTCGCTGCCCAACCCCCACCCTCTCCCAATTTGGACAGCTCCGCTAACCACTCCAGCGCGCAGATCGCCGGCATCGTCGGCAAGTACATCGAGTACCCCTTCGACACAGTCAAGGTCCGGCTCCAGTCACAACCTGACCATCTTCCCTTGCAATACAAAGGACCACTGGACTGCTTCCGCCAGTCCATACGAGCCGACGGCTTCCTGGGCCTATACCGCGGCATCAGCGCACCCCTCGTGGGCGCCGCCCTGGAGAACAGCAGTCTGTTCTTCTTTGAGCGCATAGGCAGGGAGACACTCTTCAAGTTCCGGTTCTGCGCCCGCGACCAGCCGATGCCCCTGCCTGCACTGTGGTTCACGGGCGCCTTCTCGGGCTTGTTCACGTCGTTTGTGCTCACGCCCGTCGAACTCGTCAAGTGCAAGATTCAGGTGCCCGAGGAGGTGGCTGTTGGTGCTGCCAGGAAGGCACCGCTCAAGCCGTTGGCAGTGATCAAGGACATCTTCCGGCACGATGGCCTCAGGGGTTTCTGGCACGGGCAGATGGGCACGCTGATCAGAGAGGCTGGCGGATGCGCGGCGTGGTTCGGGTCCAAGGAGACGACGTCCAAGTTCTTCATGCAGCGCAATCTGAACAAGGCAAAGTCACAGGCCGAGAGAGATGTGATCTCGGCAAGCCCTCTGCCGTTGTGGCAGCAGGCCGTGGCGGGCGCGTCCGCGGGCGTGTCATACAATTTCTTGTTCTTCCCTGCAGACACAATCAAGTCACGGATGCAGACGAGCCCGCTTGGAGGAGCGTTGGCGAAGAAGACGTTTGTCGGGGAGGCGGTGGCGCTGTGGAGACAGGCCGGCCTCAAGGGGTTCTACAGAGGTTGCGGCATCACCTGCCTGCGGTCCGCGCCCAGCTCGGCTTTCATTTTTATGGTTTATGATGGGCTTAAGAAGTATGTGCCGCTTTCATAACTGGGATACCCTGATACATTATCGTCATCATTACGGATTTAGATCTAGACAGCTCGGAAGGCAGAGAGAGGGAAAGAAGGTGACTGGAATAGGCATGAGACATGATCTGATTTGGACGAGAGGAATACGAATGCACATATATGGGACGGGGTTATAGAAGGAAGGACGCATAGAGGAATGAATTACTGCCGATCGATACAAGTGGACTTAGACAAAAAGATATACTGGCATGTCATCGGCACTCGGTTCTGGATTATTTAGAGAGAAAAAGGTGTACTCTCACTATCTAGGCTAGATTGTGAATGGGGAACTGCTCGTCATTCTTGTACAAGCTTTGTAAGTTCTGCATAAACCAATAACCCTATGAATCCATTATCGTCCGAAATCATCATCCTCAAAACCCTATGAAGATAGTGAGTGTCCTGCATTCAGAGTACCACATTTGAACCACTCCTGCTGTCGATCAATCACCAGCAAAAACAAGAAAGCAAAGCCAGAGGTACGCAACTTGACATCGTATTGAAACTCACACGCGGAAGACACTGATCGATACAATCTGGTGATGATGTTCAGCTCCATCAGGCTAACTGGAGAATCACTCAGCCTTGCTCCTCAGGTCCTTGCCCTTGAAATCCCACTCATTCAAGTATCCCGCGCCGACACAGAGATACGTCGCGAAGCTCAACCACCCAAGATATGGCAGCATCAGATACGAGGCCGTCCTGTCGATGCCCCACCACAACTTGGTGAGATAGACGTTCACACCCAGCAGAGTGACGATGTCGGCGGTGGCCGCAACGGGCCGCTTGAGGCCAAAGAATAGCGGCATCCAGGCCATGTTCAGGCCTAGCTGGATGGTGTATAGAGTCGCCGAGTGCTTGGTGGTGCGGATCAGCTCAGGAGTGGATGTGACGGCGTTCAGACCGGCGGTGATGGCGCGGTGCGAGGCGTAGCCCATGAGGCCGTACAGGACCGTCCATGCCGGCCCAAAGACCCAGGGCGGAGGATGCAGAGGTGGCTGTTTGATAGAGGTCGGCTCATTGGTCGCTCCCTTCTTGGCTATGAGTTGGTCAGTACATCGTAATTATTTTTCTTGGGAAGACCAAAAAAAAATTTTTATACTAAGATTACAAAGAACTTACGTCTGGTACTATAGCCTATGGCCGCTCCGAGACCGACGGGAAGCAGGATAGACGCTGCCGAATTGGCAAAGACGCCGTACGGGATTGTGAGCGCAGGTAGGAAGGTCGTCATCTCGATGCGCTCAGTGATTCCTTGCAAAATAATCTCAAAGTTTGTTTCTTTCTTCTTTTTTCTACGATGTAGAAGCTTTCAGGCTGCTCAAGGTTGGTGCTGTGGATGAGGAGAGGAGAAGTCAGGCAATTTTATATGACGACACGCTTGATACAAAACACATGTGATGCCAGAGGCCTCTACTGGCGTGATTGTAGCTGCCGAAAGTCTCGTGTTTTTTCAGACGGCAATCAACGTGCTCTGCACGTCATCAGCTCCGAAGATCTGATACATGGATTATGCGGAACCATGCTTATTATTCTTTCCCGATTTGAATTATTGGTTTCGTTCACCAAGAACAGTAAAGAGCCAACACAGAAACGGTTCTTTGTTGCGACCCCTGTCAGTTCATTGCTTACGTAAGTAGATCTCAAAGCGCCAGCCGTGCGTTCCCCACCAGATTTCGATACCTTCTTCCCCTGTGCCGCGGCGCGCAGTCCACCTCTTTGCATTCCAACCACCTCTCCTCATCCTCAAACCAGCTCCGCCTGAGTGGGATACCGCCAGTCTGGCGACCACATCATCACATCAACTTGCACATTCGATGGAGCAGTTGTGTCTTCTCTAATTGTTCGTTCTACCTTTCCCGTTGAGTTTTGTAATCGTCTCGGACGTCCTTTCTCCTCTCGCTTTCCCCCCTTCTCTCTCTCAAAACCGTCGACCAGACGTCTCTACCGACACCCATTGTCGCGTTATCATTTGTTCCTGTGTCATCGCCTCCCTCCTCAGCCTCACGAGCACCTTTTTCCGTTCTCTTATCACCTTCATCGTTTGCTATAGACGGAATCTGTGTTGCTACTCTCAATTGCTACGCCCTCCTCCTGCCACCTCAGACCGCTCTCATCCTTCTTTTTTCTTTCTTTTTTCTTTCCAAATTGCTCAGCTCAGAATGTTTTCTCTAACGGCAATCATGTCGCCAAACATTAGGCTCTTATTCTTTCAGTATCCGTGCCCACAAGCGCATGATATAACCTGAGCAGAAACTACCTGCGACACTGCCAGTCGTACCTGTCCTTGCCCCAGTTCTTCCTCTCAACCAACGTTCAAGCCGAAACAGATCGAACAGTCGTCATGGACTACTACAGGGACACAGCACGCTCGCCTGTTGAAAGGGGTTGGGGTCGTGAGGAACCCAGAGGCAAGATGGAGAGAGATGATCCTTTCTACAGAGGCAGGTCTCCCGGTGCGTTCTTATTACTCAGTTGCCCTCTGGCCTTGACTCCTTGACCACAGTGTTCGGCTCGGAGTTTTCCGAGACATCCTTCCCGAAGCTTGATACAGCTTCTTCTCAATCGTCGTGTGCAGTTGCCTGTATTTACTTATACTTACAATGATTCTATAGGGCATGAACGACGACGCAACCGCTCTCGATCGCCCATACAAGTCGATCGCTACGAGCCTAGGCGTGCTAGAGATGACTACGCCCCTCGGGAGAGAGGCGATCGTGGAGACAGGGACGACAGGCGTGGCCGCATCCCCTCGCCTCCGGCTAATATTGATCGATATGTCCCCGGACAGCAGGATGCTGCTCCACCGCCGCAGCCTCTGACGAACCCCATCCCTCACCCAATGACGCTCAACTATCAGGTTGGGTTCTCTTATTTCGGCGAATGGTGGAGAGCCAACGAGAGGATTAAGGAAGAGAAGGAACGCCAGCGCACTGGTCGTCGACGGGAGCCTGAGCGCCCCCGTGCTCCTCGTGAGGTGCAGGAGGAGCGAGAAAAGGAGAAGGTCAAGATCCAGGCCTCGTACGACTCATACAAGGAGGAGCTGCAGGCCAAGATGGCCAAGACATTTGTCTCCCAGCATAAAGAGGAACAGTGGTTCCGCGAGCGCTATGTTCCAGACGTTCGAGATCCAATCCGCGCGCAGCTTAATGAGTTTCGCCGTGGCCAGTACACCCAGTGGGAGGAAGACCTTGAGTCCGGTACCTTTGACGACTTTACCTTGGAAGGCATCCCCAAAAGCGAGTCCAACGGCGCGGGTGGTGTCATCGAGAAGGAGGAGGGCGAGGCAACCGCCGCCAACGAAGTGCTTGGGGTGGGAGACTTGGTACCGGCCTCCAACTCCGACATCCGGGATGAGAATCTCTTCCAGCCGACCCTTCTCATTAAGACGATTGCTCCTAGTGTGAGCCGTCAGAATCTGGAGGCGTTTTGCAAAGAACATCTCGGAGAGGAGGAGGGAGGCTTCAAGTGGCTTTCGCTCAGCGACCCAAATCCGTCCAAACGGTACCACCGAATCGGTTGGATCATGCTCCACCCGGGTGCTGATACTGGGGCGATCACTGACCGTGGCGATGCCAAGGACGAGGATGATGATGGGGATATCAAAGTCAAGAGTCCCGGTGCTGTCGCTCCCTCGACTGCAGAGAAGGCTCTTGAGGCCATCAACAGCAAGACTGTCAAAGATGAGGTTCGCGGCGATTTCGTATGCCACGTCGGTGTGCATAACCCACCAAGCAATCCCAGGAAGAAGGCACTGTGGGATCTGTTCTCAGCACCAGAGCGGATTGATAAAGACCTTACTCTTGTCAACCAGCTCGTCAACAAATTTGAAAGCGATTTCGGCTCGGACTTCAATGCTGTTCTAAAGGTCGAGGAGAAGGTAGACGAGCTCAGAAACTCTGGACTTCTACAGCCCGCAGTCACTTCTCCGACAGTTAAGAAGGAGAAAGTCAAGAAACAGCGAGCCATCAACCTGGACGAGGCTATGGACGAAGGCGAGGAGCCGGAGATGGAAGATGACGATGATGACGAAGATGAGGGAGCCATCGATGACGATGAAGTTGACGATGAAGACATCTTAGTCAAGAAGAAGCAGCTCGATCTTCTCATCGAGTACCTCCGACGCGTCTTCAACTTCTGTTTCTTCTGCGTCTTCGAGAGCGACTCGGTGCATGAGTTGACTCGTAAATGCCCAGGAGGTCACCTTCGCCGCCCCAGAAGCACGCTCTCGTCTTCAGCCAAGGCTGTCGCCCGGGCAAGTGCTCTGGGTGAGCCATTCCCGCACAAGAAGCGGGCTGACACTGCAGAACTGGAGGAGGGCGAGACTACCGAGCCTGATCGCAAGTTCCGCAACCCGTTATCGAAGACTGAACAGCAACTTCAGCGCGCCTACAACTGGGTCAGGACATTTGAAGACAAGATCAAGCAGATTTTGGAACCTGAAGCGGTTGACATTCGTAAGCTAGGCGGTAAGCCTATCGATGATGCTACGAACGAGGAATTAGCCAAGTTTGTCAAACAGGAGGATGAACACAAGTATCGATGCAAGGTCCCTGACTGCGCCAAGCTGTTCAAAGAGGATCACTTCTGGCGCAAGCATGTGGAGAAGCGTCACCCCGAGTGGCTTGAGGAGCTGAAGAAGGAGGTATGACTCACTCGTTACCATCTCTGTCCTATTCACAGAAAGTTGGCACTGACACTCCGCAGTTCGAGCTTATCAACGCATACGTTATAGACCCCGCTCACATCGCCCCTTCGCGAACGGATGCCAATAGCAATGGTCATTTCCCTCCAGCTACTGGTCAGGCGCCGAGCGGCACGCCTCGTGGCTTCAACCTGCAACAATTTGCCATGAACAGCATGATCCCAATGGGCTTCCCTAACATGGCGAACTTCTCGCAGATGTTCGCAGCGGGAGCCATGCCAAACAGTGGGAGCTGGAATGCGACTCCTGGTGGAGACGAACGTGCCGGCGGCGCTGGTCCTATCCGGCGTGGGGGAGGTTTCGGCAATGCTGGTGGACGGGGTTACAACAACCGCTCCGGTCCCTATGATCGTCCTCGCAACCCCCGTTGGACCCAGGACAACGGCATGGGCGGTAACACGATGGGTGGGGGACGTCAGCGTGGTGGTCGCTGGGGAGACGGTGCTGGCGGCGGCGCGGCTGTGGGCCCTCGTGAGGCTATCCAGGGACGCACAATCAAGAGCTACGAGGACCTGGATCAGGTCAGCGGCAGCGGTGGCGGCGAGCTAAACTACTAAGTCGACTCTTCCTGGGCAGTGCGTAGAAAGCCTCATCGATAGGCTAGCAAGTCTGTCTTCTTCACGATGCAATTCCAGACGACTAGAACGCAACATGGAGAAGGAGACTGGGCGCACATTGAGTATCTGTTCATTGGAGGCCGGCGCGAAAGAGGTCGTATCCATGCGTGCTGTACAATAGAGAACGACTATGATAGTTTTTTTTTCTGGGCAAGGAATGTGGTTTTCTAGTTTTTGACAGGACTTTAGCTGAGGAAAATGATGCATTCTTTTAAGAAAATCTTTTTGGACCATGTCTTGTGAACGTGAGGCCTCAAATTCATGACCCAGTCTGCCACAGCACAATCACAATCACTGATGATGTCTCCCTTGCTGTATCTCTTCTCTCACGGGAGTCGAGTCTCATCATCTTAGTCAAATAGAAGGCTACCTTGTTGGTCAGATGATTGTCAATGTCTATTATGTGTACAATCCATGGAGGGTTTTTTTGTTGTTCTCATAAAGCCTGTATCTAACCATTTCCGCCACACTGGCCCCTTGCTGCGTCACTGTCTACCTGCTCAGCGCAATATCATCTATCCTCAGGATCATCTTGACAGTTTCAGCCGCCAGTTCGATGGCGCTCGTGCTCACCAGCAGCGGTTGCAGTACGTTCTCCTTGGCGATGTTGGAGTTGACGCCACCGCTCTTGATACTCACGCCTGCGTTTCTCTCGCCCAGCTCGTGCCGATGCCGCAGGTCCGTCACCACCCGGATCGGGTTCAGCCCTGCGTTCTCGGCCAGAGTCGTCGGGATCACCTCCATAGCATCCGCGAACGCCTTCCAGCAGATTGCTTCAGTGCCAGTCAGCTGGCGTGCCTGCTTGGAGAGCTGGGCGGCGATCTCAATCTCGGGGGCGCCGCCACCTGCGATCAAGGCCTTCTTCTTGACCAGGCATCGCACCACGCATAACGCGTCATGCAGGGAGCGCTCGGCCTCGTCCAGGATTAGGGAGTTGGCGCCGCGGACGACGACGGAAATGGTCTTGCCTGCGGATCTTGTGCCGAGCACCTTCACCATACGAGAGCCAGATGACGAAACCTCCTCGACGATGTCTGCGCTGCCCAGCTTGGCTTCATCAAAGGAGTCGATGTCTGCAATGGGCTTGCATCCGGTGCTCTTGCAGATGAACTCGACCTCGTCACGCTCGATGTCCTTGACAACCAGGATGTTGAGCTTGGCGAGGAAGTGCAGGGACAGATCGTTGACGGCGTCGCGGAGGATAGACTTCTGGATGAGGAGGACATTGCACTTGGCCTTCTTGATCTTTTTGGCCATGTTCAGCAGGTACATGCGCTCCTCCTTGACGATTTTGTCCATTTGTCGGTAGTCATTAACGGAGATGGTGTTCTCCATATCCGGCTTGGGTGGTGACAGCTGGAATTGAATCAGACCGATCTTGGCCTTCTCCATCCGTACTGGGCCGCCGGCATTCTTGATCACGGGCTGGGTGAGCACGAGACCCTCGACGAGCTCGCTGTCCTCAATTGTACCGCCGACCTTCTTGACTGTCCGGATGTTCTTCAGATCCACGTTGTCCGCCGTCTTGATGTCTATCGTCTTGGTAACACTGTTGACTGCCATGGGGCCCAGCAGGTTTGCATACTGTGACACGATTTTGGAGGACAGCGAGGTGTTGGCCGCCTGCAGCAGCGCTGAGGTGTCTGAAAGCGAGATCGGTTGTGACATGTCGTGGAGGACCGCAACTGCGGCGGCGGCGGCTCGTTGGAACGACTCGGATATGACAGATGGGTGGATGCCTTTCGACAGCAGGCGGTCCGCGGCACCCAGAAGCGCACCGCAGATGACAACCACGGAGGTGGTGCCGTCACCGGCTTCGACGTCTTGTGCATTGGACAAGTTGACCAACATCTTGGCTGTGGGATGAAGCACGGACATACTCTGCAGCATGGTGCTGCCATCGTTGGTGATTATGGTCTCGCCCTTCCCGCTCCTGATCATCTTGTCCATGCCTCGAGGGCCCAAGGAGGTTCTGATCGCGTCGGCAACGGCTGTTCCATATGGTTAGAGGTTCAGTTCGCATATTCGAGAGGGTTATACAACGAAAGTACGCGTACCTCTTGCTGCAACAATGTTGGACGACCTGACAGCCATGGGCTTCTCCTTATTCTGTAACCAATATCAGATGCCAGCTCACCAAGCTTCGCGCAGCTCTGCAGCTTACCTTGAAGGCACCTCCTCCATTTCCACTGCTTGTGAAAGCCTCGGCTGTTGCCATCTTGACTGTGTGGCTGTCTGGATATCTCGCGTGGTCGGAAGAGGGGGTGGAGTGAAAGCCTAAGGAAGGACGTGGATGTTCAGGCTCTTGTGGTTTATAATTTGGTAAAGCTTCCCAGGCGCAGACGCTCTGCCCCTCTGCAAGCGCGACCCCAGGGGAATTTTTCGAGCGTTGCTCTGCCTGCCCGCCATTCTTAACGTGGGGCCGCCAGCACCTTAGTACGTACTCCGGTACCCCAACCAAAAACTCACTGCACTACCAAAGTGAGGTAGCTTGGCCCCCCTAACTTAGGCTAGACCCAGTCAGCCTCCAAGTAGGCAGGGGTCTGGAGTCTTGTTCAGAAGCTCCAGCAGGCAACTTCTGATTACGATACCAGACAGCCGCCTTTCCGCTAACTAGACCTCCGTCACCAGCATTCAAACACCTTGCCCTCTCAACCCAACAACACGACATCCCACAAATCTCGCAACCCCAAGGCCTCCCTCATTCCACTATTGTCTTCTCGAACTGCAACTTCCCCTCACCCCCTCAAAACCATCTTTTTCACAGCCCACCTCGGGGCCGTTGAGGATCCCCGACCTCAGTCAACATGGTCAGTACCCGCTTCTGTTGCTGGTCCGCGGTCGACGGCAAATGCTCGTGCTGACAGACAACCAGCCTTCTGCCACAGGTTCCAGCTGGGAGAAGTACCAAAAGAATTACGCGGACGATGAGATAGAAGAGAAAAAGATTACTCCCCTTACCGATGAGTCTGTACCCAAAATGTACAATACGAAAGCATGACAGCATCATGTTGACAGTGGCTATAGGGATATCCAGGTCCTCAAGACCTACGGCGCTGCGCCGTATGGTGCCGCCATCAAGAAACTGGAGCAACAAATAAAAGAGCGGCAACAAAGCGTGGACGAGAAGATCGGAGTCAAAGTATGGGGATCTCCTTTTCCTTGGCCAAGCTCAACCCTGACTGAGCTGACTTTCGTGTCTAGGAATCAGATACTGGTCTTGCACCACCACACCTCTGGGACGTACCAGCCGATCGCCAACGAATGTCGGAAGAGCAACCGCTTCAAGTAGCGCGGTGCACGAAGATCATTCCGGACGAGAAGGATGACTCCAAGAGCAAGTACGTGATCAATGTCAAGCAGATCGCCAAGTTCGTTGTACAGCTTGGCGAGCGCGTGTCCCCCACCGACATTGAAGAGGGCATGCGCGTTGGCGTCGACCGCAACAAGTACCAGATCATGCTCCCCCTGCCGCCCAAGATCGACGCCTCGGTAACGATGATGACGGTCGAGGAGAAGCCAGATGTCACCTATGGTGATGTGGGCGGTTGCAAAGAGCAGGTCGAGAAGTTGCGTGAGGTCGTCGAGATGCCCCTTCTCTCTCCAGAGCGCTTCGTCAGTCTCGGAATCGACCCGCCCAAGGGAGCGCTGCTGTACGGACCTCCCGGTACCGGCAAGACGCTCTGTGCTCGTGCCGTTGCCAATCGGACGGATGCTACGTTCATTCGTGTCATCGGTTCCGAGCTGGTGCAGAAGTACGTTGGTGAAGGTGCACGCATGGTACGTGAGCTCTTCGAGATGGCACGTACCAAGAAGGCCTGCATCATCTTCTTCGATGAAATCGACGCTATCGGTGGCGCGCGTTTCGACGACGGTGCCGGTGGTGACAACGAGGTGCAGCGGACAATGCTGGAGCTCATCACCCAGCTGGACGGCTTCGACGCCAGAGGCAATATCAAGGTCATGTTTGCAACCAACAGACCGTCTACGCTCGACCCAGCGCTGATGCGTCCTGGACGTATCGATCGTAAGATCGAATTCTCGCTTCCGGATCTCGACGGCCGTGCCAATATTCTGCGCATCCACGCCAAGAGCATGTCAGTCGAGCGGGATATCCGGTGGGAGCTCATCTCCCGACTGTGCCCGAACGCCACAGGTGCCGAGCTGCGCAGTGTGTGCACGGAGGCTGGTATGTTCGCCATCCGCGCGAGAAGGAAGGTGGCAACGGAGAAGGACTTCCTGAGTGCGGTGGAGAAGGTCATCAAGGGGAACCTCAAGTTCAATTCGACTGCTTCGTACATGCAGTATAACTAGATGGTTTGTGTTAATTTCCGAGGCAATGGAGCAAGAAGCGGCGGGGAATGCTCTGTATGTACAAGTATGGGTTACGGAGTTGCTAGACAGCTTGACATTGGACGGCATAAGGACGTTTCTGCTATCTGACGACTTTGACAAACTTGATTCTTTAAAAGGTCTTCCTCCGGACCTAGTCCATTCTTCAGTGCAAAGTACCATTCCTTAAAAAGAGCTTCTGGTAAATATGCTCATATCTAATCTCGGCCTCAAACCAGCTATCTCGGGGAGTTTAAATACAGTACATGCTAGGAGACAATCCCTTTAGATGATGACCTTTCGTAATATGATATACGCGTAGTAAATAGGGTATTGATAATGCTATGCCTGCTGTCTTGCTCATGATAATGCCTTTGAGGTATGATTCATCGATTTATCTCATACTCATCCCTGGCCAACCAAAACGAACGCCATGAATGCCTTTCGCCATGTAAATAAATGCTGTCCCAAAAACCCTCTTATGAACGACCCCTTTGTCGTTATCCCCCAGATATGATCCACCGCGGGGGATACCTTTATTACCTTCCACGACAGCAAAGACGTAGCAATAGTCCATGGTTGTTTTCTCTAAAGAGGATCTTTGGAATGAGCCGGAGTTGTCGTGGCTCGCCACCTTGGAATCCCGTCCTTATGTCCCGAGACAACCCAGGCAGATGACTTCCCCCTCGAGTCCTTCCTCTACGCAGCACTGGCTGCAGATCCTCCCACGATGGCCTCTCCCTCCGGCTTGTCCCCAGGTTCTGACCCGTTTTGTCCGATGCTGCGGCGCATCGGGGTACATACCTCCTGTCGAGGGGGCATCTTCCATAGTAAAGGACCGGTCAACCCCGCCCTGGTCATTATCCTCCTCAGCATCAGCTCTGCCCTCCTCGTGACCGTCCTTCATGAGCTTGTCATCGTTCTCGTCATGTGGTGTTGTTGTTTCCGTTGCCGTGGTGGGCGTTAGCAGGGCGGAAGCACCCCTCCATCCCAGACACTCCCGGATGCAGACGTAGCATGTACGCTCGCCGCAACCCTCGCAGTCGGCAAATGAGTCGAGCTCCGTCTTCTTTGTGGGCCTGCGGTGGCAGATGTGGCAGGGGCTGAGGTTGGTGGGCGCAGAAGCCTTGGGAGGAGAGTGTTTGGTCGAGGCAGCGGATAGGGAGCGGTGTTGACGGCAGCTTGGCGTCGGGAGTGCCTGCCGTTGATCCTCGTCGGTCTGCCACTCGCTGGTGGATGCCGTCGTCATGCGGATCTTCTTGGAGAGGGGACTCAGGAGTGAGGTCGGCTTCTTGGGCGAGGACCCATGGTGCTGGTGCTGGCAGTCGTGCGGGTAGCGGTCGTGGAAGCCCTGCGAGCTAAGGAGGGTGTCAGCTGGTGGGGTCATGAAAATGGCGACGGCAGGAGCCTCTTCGACGTACATGGTGAGATGGAGGTCTTCCTCGATGTCGGACTCGTCCCGCCGTCTCTTCCGCGGAAAAGACTGGGTGAGGGAAGGCATCGTGGTGGCGGCTCGGGGCTGTTTACCGCACGGCTGCTGGGGTCGAGCGCTTAGGGCTCTTGAGTCTGTCCCAGAGTAGGTTCAGTCCCCCCCCCCCCAATGCGATGGCAAGCGGAAAATTTCTTAAGATGTGGCCCGGCCAAACGTTGCCTACAGTAAAGATAGGCGTGAGATGTCGAGTGAACTGGTTTAATGCCCCAAGGACATCGTATGTAGTCGAAGGATTGGCCGGGTTGTAGAAGCAAGCGAGTGAAGGGAGGCGAGAGGAGGCACGAGCTGAGGTTGGGCGCAGATTACTACTGCTGGACCTGGGGGCAAATCGTTATAGTGCATACAGCTTATCGCTGATACTATGGGCCGGTACTAGACCTGCACCTAGCACCACTAACGACCACAAGTGCTCAGAGTCTACTACTGCAACCTATTTCCACTCAAAGACACCTCACAGGTCCCAATTCACCTTGTTCACTAATTTTCTCTGTTTCGATCGCACCCACGGGATAGCCAATATTTGCCTGCGAGGGTCGTGTTCTCCTCAAAGGCATTAGCCTGTCACATCTCAGTTCGAAGCAGCAGTTAACAACGGTCAAATATTTGGACGGTGCAATGAACCACAGACAATTTCCCGGCTACACCTGCTGCAAGGCTCAGGGGCCGGCGGCCCGGCGCCGTTCTATTTCCTTGCACTGCTATTGTGTACCTGCTTGATGTGACGAGGACAAGAAATGTATAGCATTGTGACCAGCTGCTAGTATCTGACAAATTTCCCTGTTACCAACTTACCGCTGCGTGGATAATCGATCCGCCGTGCCTGCTCGAATATCCTACACGAGGTGTGGCCCCCTCGATATCTTCGTTCCTAACACGGCGAGATGCATTGCGTTGCACTCTGTGATCGACGATTCGCGGACGAGGCAATATGTATGTGTGTTGCATGGAATTTCCGCGGCACATCCGGGGGCTCAACGCTGGTTGAGACAATACATTGCGAAACCCACCCCCCACGGACCATCCGCGGCCATGATGATCACGATCGTCTGCGTCATGCGGGTGATGTGCCGATTTCCGTGGTACTTGTTTACTCAGCGTTCAACGTCTCGATATCACGAGCCTCTTGCGATCAAGTACATGTGAGAGCCTCGCGGCCCGAGTTTGGAGCGAGAGAATGGTTGAAGACGTTTCAGCTTCAGCAAGGCTTCTAAAGCCTTCACTCAAGATGTCGAAGCAATATAAAGTCGGAAGTTTCCTCGAGCAAGATGTCTCCAAACGACTCTTGGTCTCATTTCCTTCAGGACACAAGACGACATAGCCCGTCGACATCAAATAGTTGCGCCAGATCCAAATACTTCACTCTATTCTCAGCTTGATCCATCTTAGGTGCTTTACTCTCAAGTACCATGTCTTTCCAATTCAGCACGGACGAATCGTTCCACTTTGAGGTCATCCGCGCCCTTGGCCTAAGTGCATAGTGAGTTCACCTGCCCAGGTAGACCTTGTGCTACCAACGGTCGACTAACAAGTCTCCCAGTGGTGGCAGTGATGTGAGCGAGGTGCTCTACACCATTCCTCAGATCAAGACTGGGGACTTTGAATCCTGTGAGTGGCCAATTTTGGCGAGCATAAGCCTTGATATTGAAGCACCAGGATCAGACTTTTGGCTGATATGACTCCAAAGGGGTGGCTGCCTGGTCCAAGAGGGCAGAGAGAACTCTTGAGAACGCCCGCAAGGCCAAGAATCCTGTTTCGATCCGGGACCATCTCTTTCGAGCCGCGACCTATTTTCGCACGGCCGAGTTCTACCTCCACGGCAACTGGGAGGATCCTCGCATCAACGAGCTTTGGAACAAGAATGTTGACTGCTTTTCCAAAGCCATCACCTACCTCCCGGTTCCTGGAGAGAAGAAGGTGCTGTCGGCAGATGGCTTCCAGGTCCCCATCTATTGGTTTAGGCCGAGCCCTGATGACAGCGTGAAGAGGCCTACGCTCATGCTCTTCAGTATGTAAATCTATCTCTTCTACCTCACCTTGACACACAAATAAATAAAAGAGAAGAAGAGAAGAGAAAGGGTCTTTCCTCTCAAGAATTCTGCTCCGAGAAGCTCTCGGTTGAGTGAGAGGCCTCTGGAAGAATACCTACTGACACTTGTCTTCCAATAGTCGGCTTTGATTCCGGTCCAGAGGAGATGATCCATATGCACGGCTTCCCAGCCCTGGAACGCGGCTACAACGTCGTCTGTCTGGAAGGGCCGGGCCAGGGCTCCGTCCGACGTGGGCAGGGCCTGGGCTTTACTCACGAATGGGAGAAGGTCGTCACACCGGTGGTCGACTTTCTTGAGACGCAGCCCAGCGTAGACAAGACCAAGATTGCCCTTTGCGGCTTGTCCATGGGCGGGTTCCTCAGTGCGAGGGCGGCTGCCTTCGAACACCGCATCGCGGCGCTGATCTGCGATGACGCCGTCCACGATTTTGACGACTTCAGCGAGTCGTCCTACCTTGAGAAATTCAACATCAAGGACGATCCGGAGAGCATCCAGGCTTTCATCAATGATAACAGCCAGCCTATGGGTCCTCGTTGGTTGCTCGCTCATGGGATGTGGTCCTATAAAGTCAAGACTCTGGCGGAGCTAGGGAAGGGATGGGCCAAGATGTCCATGGCTGGTTTGACAGACAAGATTCAGTGTCCCGTGTTCCTTGGAGACGCTGTTGGCGATTTGTTCTTCAAGGACGGTGGTCATGCTCAGAAAATGGCAGAGGGCCTCGGAGACAAGGCTACCGTGTACAAGTTCACCGCCGAAGATGGGGCCGACTTGCACTGTCAGGAAGGAGCCCTTAGGTTTGCGAACCAGGTGATGTTTGACTGGCTTGACGAGAAGCTGGGAGTGAACTGAGAGAGAGAGGGTTTTTTATAAGTAGCCAAGAAAGGCAGCGAAGAATACCATGGTCCTAGCCATATTGATAAGCATCAAAAAGATCCATCAACGCAACTGCCGTAATAAGGGTTAGGGGTCGAGATATGGTTCCCCACCCGGTAGTGAAGCCTGCCTGATGGTGCAATAGCCCCACTCTCTTAGTAAGCCTGCCTGCCTGTCACGTCTTAGGAAACGCATGCGAATCCACTCAATCCGTCCGCTTCATCCTCTTCCGAACCAAGCCGTCCACCTGGACAACCAGTCCTCTTTCAGCCACCTGCACCCCGATACCACCACCAGCAAACGCGCCCAAGCTACGATCATTCGATTGTGGACAATTCAGCGAGCATCGACATCAAGATATGAGTCGCGCCGCCAAACTCGCCCCGGAGGTTAACCGGTACGTAATTTCACTGTGATGCTGCAGGCCACATGCGCATGGGCTTGCTATCATGCATCGACCCCCACCCTTCCTTATCACCAGGTTGCGATGCCGTCTCACTGCTACCTGCCATCGACGATGTCAAAGACCATAGACACCATCATGTCTGTGTTGGGAGAACGCCGCTGACCTAGTTTGTTCCATCATAGAGCTTTATTCGTCAAGAATCTAAGGTCCGTGATTGATTCGGTACCCTCCCAATCTAGACAACCTCTACCTCGACGCTGACAGATCTCGACAGCTACAACGTGACGCCTGAGGAGCTCTTCGAGCTCTTCGGCAAGTACGGGCCTATCCGGTACGGCGCCCCCGAGACACTGCCCCGATCAAATCTCAAGTGGATACTGACGCCCTCCCAGCCAGGTCCGCCAGGGCATTGCCTCGAACACCAAGGGAACTGCTTTCGTTGTCTATGACGACGTCATGGATGCGAAGCAGGCCTGTGACAAGCTGAACGGCTTCAACTTCCAGGGCCGTTACCTTGTCGGTATGTTGCCTCTACACGCACTTTTCCTCTCCCTTAGTTTGACAAATGACGTGCTGACCCTCTTTTGTCCAGTCCTGTACCACCAGCCAGAGAAGATGGCCAAGTCAAAAGAGGACCTCGAGGCACGCAAGGAGAATTTAGCGCAGCTCAAGAAACAGCATGGTATCGATTGACAATTCGACGGGCCTCAGGGCCGGCCCCTTCAGACGCAGAAGCGACGCTCTGAAGGCCCGTCGTCTCCTACCAAATCCTCCACCAAGAGTTCGACCTCGCGACCGATTCCTATTCCGACCAAGAAGGACAAGGCGAGGCCCGACACCATGAAGACTGGAGGATCCAGGAATTCATTCTCCGGCTTCATTCGCGGCCTCCTCCCGACTGTCCCCGAGTGTGCCTGATGTTTGGACGCTAAACGAACGAAATTTCGAGAGGCGTTCAGGATCAGGCAGAAGGTCTCGGGAGGAGGCAACGTGTGGTGACATCGATACTGGCTTTTCTGCTTTGACGGCCTTGCCATGTGTGCGCGGCATGGCGCTCCTATCTTTTTTTTAGGGGGAGCTTTATTACCTTTTTTTATGTTACGAATGACAGATTTCGTGTTCGGGCTGTGCATCATCAAATTGACATGACGAGAATTCTGGACGAAGTTCATTTTCTTCTTTGCGTGGGCAGTGGCGGAACATACAGCTTATCCTCACCGTGTCGAGATGATCTCCTCTTGACCTGTAAGGGGGTGATGAGATAATGAATATTGGGACTGATGCCGTTGCGGGTTCTGAGGCATCCTAACAGCACTGCCTCTACCTACTTGAATTGTGCCTCAAACGGCCTTCCGCGAACCTCATGATAAGTGTCAATCGCCATGTGAGCAGCATAGCATTGTCTATTACTGTTAGATTTCTTGTAGGCTATTGCCTCCCCTGGTCTGTTATCAAGGGGCTTTTGTGTGGGTCGTCCTTGTTGCCTGTGACCTGAGAGTCGGCCGACGTAAAGACCCAGGCGTTTCGTTTCCTGACCTGGATTATGTACAACTGCAAACCGAGATGAGACAGACGGTGAGCGTGTACGAGCCCCGTAAATGTTTGTGCGTTTGTGCCCGGCTTGTCGATGGATACCGTACAGCAACATTTTTATGTATGCATGTACTTCCAAAGACTGTTAAAGCTATCCGAGCTTCTATATAATATCGGTTCGCCCGGTTAGGCGCTGAGGCTTTTGATTGTTGTACTAGTAAACGCACTGGACAGAGGCATCGATCGGGTCATCTCAGCGGAGTTTAGGCCCCAGGTCATGCTTAATCCTTTAGCGGCTACAGGCAGTGTGGAGTGGCTGTCTCAGGTTTCATAAAAAAAAATACTGCGTTCGTAGCGGGGCCACATGGGTTATTTAGCGGTGCTGTTGCCTCCGTGCTTGATCCCCTAACCTGGGCCTAGCAGGTAGCAGCAGCTCACGCGCCCAGCAGCGCAGGGCCGCAACCTTGTTCCGCCCGCCTCCACAGACTCGTGACGGATGTGAGTCGCGCTCCCCATCCCACCCCCTCTCCCACCCTCTTTTCCTCTGCCACTCTGCCTTAACCGGTCGTATTGTTAATCTCAGTTGGGTATTGTTCTACTGCCATCGACATATATCTCTCTACATCGTGCCAGTCGATCAAGAAGGCTAGCCCTTCTTGTTCAAGCGGTGCAGCCACTCTGGGCTGTGCAGATCCATCCGGCTTATTTATCGATCCTCCTGCTTCTCTGACGTCGACGGAATCACCGCCCCGGTATTGGTAGCGTACACCTAGGGTAGACAACGCCCGTCCACAGCTTTAACTTTCCAGCCTTCTAGACGAACGTCTCGTGGCTGTTCAATTTGTCCTTCCCTCATTTTGTCTCTCTTTCACCCACGTACACACACACACACACTCTCTCTCTCTCTCTCTCTCGGCTTGAGACAACATAGGACATCATCTCGCATCGAAGGGGTGACAGTATCAACAACCTATGTACATGTCTGCGCTAGTATACGCCGCATTAGTCAACATTCTTCTCCTCTCCAGCGCCCACGCACAGTGGGTGGACCGCGCCTTCATATCTGCTACCTCTACGATATCCGCCGACTTTTCAATCGCCACCGCGCCGAATGACCCTGCCGTCAATATGGAAGGCGCCGTCTACGATGCCTTTCCCGCCAAGACGACCTCTGCAATAGCAGCAGCGCTCGCCACGGGGACGGCGAAAGCAGCATCCGCCACAGCAGCAGCAGTCATAGCCGCCGGCTCGCCCAAGGAGGAAGGAGACGACCAGGCCGAGTGCAAGCTCCTCGGGTCCTTCGCCATCTTCGTCCAACTCGCCCTCGGCGGGCTGGCGCTGCTCAGCCTGGTGTACAAGAGGTGGCGGGAGCGACCACAGAGGCCCGTCAAGATATGGTTTTTCGATGTGTCGAAGCAGGTCTTTGGATCCGTGCTGGTACACATGGCCAATGTCTTCATGTCGATGCTGACGAGCGGGCGGATCTCGGTCCAGGTTGAGCCCGCGGCCGTGTCGGCTGCTGTTGCGGCGTCGGCAGTGTTGAGGCGGTTTGCAGATGCAGGAGGTCCTGGTGGTGGTGACGATGGACCATATGTGCCGAACCCGTGCTCTTTCTATTTGCTGAACCTTGCTATTGACGTAAGTCTTTTACCGGCGCAGAGGCTCGTGTGTAAACCACGCTGCGGGTGTGGTGTTGAAACAGAAATGCTGACATTCCCTTAACCAGACGACGCTCGGCATACCAATACTCATCTTTCTCCTGCGCATCTTCACAGCGCTGGTCTCGTATACACCCCTCGGCCAGCCCCCAGAGTCGATCCAGTCCGGTCACTACGGCAATCCGCCCAAAGCCTGGTGGTGGCTGAAGCAGTCACTCATCTACTTCCTGGGCCTCTTCGGGATGAAGTTTTGCGTGCTCGTCATCTTCCTCATGTTCCCGTGGATCTCGCGCGTCGGCGACTGGGCGCTGCGGTGGACCGAGGGCAACGAGAAGATCCAGATCATCTTCGTGATGATGCTGTTCCCGCTCATTATGAATGCGCTGCAGTATTACATCATCGACAGCTTTATCAAGAAGGCAGCCACCAAGGAGGACACCGACGGCCACAGCGCGGCCGGCTCAGAGGGCGAAGGTTACCAGAGAGTGCGCACGGATGAGGACCATGTCGAGGGCCATGGCCCCCAGAGAGGACCGTCGGCGGCGGCGGAGGAGGAGGCTGATGAGGATAAAAAGGGTGGCATACGGTCACAGGCTAAGATAACTACGAGTCCCGCCCATGAGGAGTACGACCCAGAGGTGGACGGCGACAGGACGGCGGCCACAGGTGGTAGTTCGTCTACCACGGCAGAAGGCACGGTGTCATCGGAGTTGTATCCCAAGGAATAAGACTATGGGAGGTGGGAATGGGCTTTTACTGCCTTTGCTTGTTTTGATGTTCAATAGAGGGAGAAACAATGGGACAATATACACTTTTTGGGAACATACTTTCGAAGAAAACATACATCAACGGGACCCTTTTCCTAACATGTGTTCGTAGAGGGATCAACGCAGTGAAGTCATGCTCAGGCCAGGAACCACTGCATTCTCCTTGACAAAGTCTTGTCACTCATTCTACCGTCGTTCTTGGTGCACAGCAGGTGAGGCGAGCCCCCAGCCTCCTTTGTCCCACTTGCATTTTGGCCCATCACCATTCTCCTTGGAGGTCTAGTATGCGACAGCTAAAAGGAGGAACCACTCCCAACTGACTGGAAACGGCTGTGACCTATATAGCTGCATAGGGTCGGACCCACACATCTAGTCTTTTGAGACGAAATGCTTTGTATTCGAATGCATTGTCACGAGCAAGTCTTCTGTATAAGCTAATGTACACAAGACCTTCGCAAGTATTGGTTATTCATTTCTATCGCACTCACTCCGTTCAAGTGAGAAAAGCAGATGATGATTTATAAAATATTCTTGCAGCTGCTGAGCATATGATGATTTCATCTTTCACTTCGATTCCCCCCGCGCCTTACTCAGCGCGCCCTCGCAAGGGACTCATTATTCATTAATCATACATCCCTCGGATGCAGACCAAAATCTCTCTGTGATGGAACCCCCTGTTGAACCCCTCTCCCTAGGTTTCAATCTGCACAGCGGCATTGTTCGCAACACCCACCAGCTCACGCACATCCCACTTCAACCCATGCTTCGCAAGCCACGCCGGATCATGAACATCAATTAACTTGTCCCCACCGCTCCCGCCGCTGCTCTCCTCCGCTTTCACTCTCTTCGCGGCGGGGAAATAGTTGGCCCCGCCCCTCGGTCTCGGCCGTGGCCGGTTCATCACGGACATGGCTGCCGCTACCGGGTTGGTGGTTTTGACCTCCCAGTTCCGTGCGGAGACGTCGCTGAACCTCGGTGAGGAGGGGTTGGTAGCGTTCCGCAGCGGAGACCGTTGCGGCACGGGTGGGCTAGGTAGTTCGAGCGGTGATCCTGACGAGGGTTCGGAGGGCTCTGCGGGGGAGTTGGACGCGGCTGGCGTAGCAGAGGCGGAGGTGCTGAGCGTCGTGGTGGCGGTGGCATCACTAGGCGTGCGCTCGAGCTTGCTGGTTGGGGCGGGGGGGTCTATGATCAGCCGGGACGGGGCCTTGGAGCTCCACAAGCCTTGACGTAAGGTGGTGATGAGAGGAGGTGTGCTGAAGGGGTGATGCTGATGGTGGTCCGGCGGATGAGGTGCCGTGGACGGAAGGGAAGGGAGGGGTGCCGTGGGCGGGGGCTTTGATGAACTCTCCTCAAGAGAGGAGGAGATGGAGGTGGGCGTCCTGGGTGTCGTGGGGTTCCCACTTGTCCTGGTGGACGCCTTGGTCATGGGCGAGAGGTCTTTGAGGTCTGTGTTCTCGGACAGGGCGGCGTCGGTGTCGAGCCACGGGGGGGTTGGCTGTTCATCTGGCACTTCTGGGATGCGCAGGGAGAGTTGAGGCTACACGGTCTTGATGTCAGCAGAGTGCTTTTGCGAGTACCAAAGAGAGGGACGCTCCATAAGTCCGTATACCTTTTGAGGAATTGGCGATAACATCTCGGGTTGTCTCTGAGCCTGTCCC
Organism: Cryphonectria parasitica EP155; assembly: GCF_011745365.1. NCBI lineage: Eukaryota > Fungi > Ascomycota > Sordariomycetes > Diaporthales > Cryphonectriaceae > Cryphonectria > Cryphonectria parasitica. Next base: position 3,671,923 of record NW_024468910.1, on the reverse strand, counting down.
TGCCACTCTTGTGCCTCCTGCTGTTGTCGAAGCCCGTCCATAATCGCCCCGATGCAGACTGCCTTAGAAGATTCATTGCTGATCGACCTCCTCATATTTCCTGGCAAAGCAGGCGAATTTCCCCTGTTCTTCTGCTGTAAAGACACAGGCGTATTCCACAAAGATGTCACAGAAGGCGCAGGGGATCCAGCCGCCAGGTGTACATTGTCGACCACCGAATGTATAGACCCCGCCGGCGTCCTTGTTCTGGTAGATTCAGAAGAGCCGCGAAGGCTCGACGCCCTCTTGCTGCTTCGCCTCCGCGCAATCCCCAGATTATCAACGTGGAGCCGGCATGCGTGGCAGTATGCTGTGAGCTGCGTCTCGACGCTGTCTATGGCGCCATGCTGGGCGCAGCGTCTGGGGCACTCTGTTCGTGATCGGATTGTGTGGTTACAGAGTATGTGCCAGCGTACTTCTTGGTAGCACATGGTTTTGGAGAAGAAAAAAGGAAGTTCCCGTAGGTATTGGAGAATTGGGTATGAAGTTTGTATGTACGTTCTCGTCGTCGGAGTCAAATCAGCAGACGAGGCGAACACATGGTGACTTATACGCAAATCATTTCTTCCCGGCACACCGGATATGCACCAGATATAGAATGAGCAGCGCATGACCGCCACTTGGCAGATCTCATCCCCGTTACATCAGACATAGTTCTCTCTATCAATTCATGCCCCGCTTGAGGTGTTCTGAAACCGCTTCGGTATAAGCTTCGATGTCAAAGTCGGCGCCCATCTTTTGAAAAAGATACGGACATGCAGCCATGAAAATGGGTCGCTGGCTTCGCGCATGACAGCTCGTCCAGCCCGTTGTGGGTGACATTCGGTACAAGGGCTAAGTCGTCTCGCGAACCCTATAGGCCAGGTGCAGGCTTGCATTGTGCCAGCTGCCGAATTCGGCAACTGTGAGCGCAGGCAAAGGAGGCTAGGGGCCGCGTATGTACAGTGATTTGAGAAAGTGATGATCACCATCATTATCATGATAGGTGCTGCATGGAGTCCGTACTTGGCCAAGCACGTGTCCCCGAGAAGAGGCGAAGAGCGCTGTCTCGAACCCACTCTGTCTCATTCATGTTCTCAAGTCCCAGTCGTAGTGATAGAAGCCAAAGGCTGGAAAAGGAAAAGGCTTTGATTACCTCCGTCCGCAAGCAATGATGGCGCGGCTAAACCTTGTGTGCTGCAGAGGGCACATACGGTGTCACGCCATGTCTGTCTGTGGTACAGTGAGGGTGCGGCGTGTGGTAGAAGTCCATAGGCGAATCTCATGCGTTCCATCTTGGGTCATGGCTGCTGCTCTTCTCCATGGTGACGTCCACTTGGAGTAACTGCTACGGCACATGTTGATAGTACGACCCTGACGTCTCTCGCCTCAGCTCCGTCCTCAGGGCCGTCCCGTCGTACCAATGTGGGTTTTCGTTTGGGGAGCCAGCTGCAAAGTCGGCGATTCTGTAGTATGGTGCCGAGGGTTAGTAATCTTCTGCTGTGTGTGTCCTCGAAGAGGCTTTAAGACTGATTATTTGACCGACTAGTCAGATATGGGATCGCGTGGTGGGCTTTCTTGCGTTTGGTGTCTTAGCAGGTCCAGACATGAAACGAAAAGTAAGAGAGAGAGGCTTGTCCGACGATCGACGCTCCGTCTGAAAGTCTTCAGCGGCGGGAGAGGTTCCAGCTTCTTTAGTGTGTAGCTGTTGTTGAGCCTCACAGCGTACCAGAATGTCGTTCGAACATCCTGTAGATGGATGGCATCTGCTGAAAATGGACCTCGGGCTCGAGAGGACGATTTGGCGTGTGCAGTATGCGATACATCGCTATAGGCTCGAGACGTGAACAACCTCGAGGCCATCAATCGCGGGGCATCCTCCCCTCGCGAGTCTTGTTCAGTCCATCGATGAAGCCTGAGCCCTTTTCTATGGTAGATACCATGTGGTATGTATGACAAAGGCAGTAAGCAAAATACAGCGTAACGTTCTCCTTTCGTTATGACTCACATGGCGAGCTGAACGAGGTGGGCAGAAGGTGGGCAGGAGACATGCCGGCACTGGCTGGACTGTGCAGCAAGAGGAGCAAGCATAAGCATCCTTGTGGTGGGGTTGGAGAAGGCCCCGGGGGGGGGGTCCTGGAAAAAGGAAGATGTGTTTAAGGGCAGACCCAGGAGCATCCAAGACCATCTGCCGCTTGTACCGTCCCAAATTCTCATGACGTACGTCGTCAGCTCTGGTGCCTGCTGCGCCGGATCTGTCCAATCCTCTCTTTCTTTGGCCTGGCCTGGCGTACTTGCGATCTTCAACAAAATAGTGACGTTGGGCTTTTCGTACGTGGTAGATCTCTTCACTGCTCGATGTCGCTTAGCATGTGTCATGCGTCTTGTGTGTGTGTGTGTGTGGGAGGACCACAATCAGACCAGTGAGCTCGTAATGGAGGAACGACCTGCGATCATTCTTGTGGAGGTACCAGAATGGTAGAAAGAGAGGATGGGTTAGATTCCGTTAATCTGCTCAGGGTCCAAAGACCATACCTATTCACCCATATCTGTTGTATGCTTATACTACGACACGCAAGGTTAGGCCTGCGGGCTGAAGGGGCTGCATCAATCTAAGTCCGCTATTACCGATGCGTTGCTTCCCTCACAAGCTGCCGCTCCTTCGACGTGACTTCTTTCAAGAGCATGCGTCGATGATTAGATGCAGTCTATCAATGCTATCTCATCCCTGAGAATATCAACCAAACAGAGCCCCCTCACTCTCTCTTGTGGGCGCCCGCACGGTATATAAGCCTGGCGCCGACTAGCCCATTTTCCTTCCGGGTTCTCTGCTTATTCTGTTTGCGACCTCGAGTCTGCTCGTGCGTGGTCTTGAGGTGCATGTCGAGAGCTGCCCCGCGTTGACACGTTTTCGTTTCAATTAAACAGCTTCACACGCGACTCCCTGAGCGTTCCGCTTGCCTCCTCAATATAGTCTGTGAGTTACTGCGCTCGTTTCGACCATCGCGCTCATCTTCTCAGGCTCGCGCCTCATTGCTAGGGCGCCTCACCAAGCCAGGGCCTTTGCTGCGCGGGGCAAGCTGCTATTCATAAGCAAGGAGGGAAGAGGAGAACAGGGCAAACACAGCTGACAGATGAGGTGGCTGGGCAGTGTCCAACATCCCTTCTCTTGGGTCCCCACTCGAACGACCAGCTCGTGTGACGACGGCGACATCAACAGCTTTGGCCCTTCTCACAGTTGACTGGGACAGAACGTCTGCGACACGGCCAAGCAGCTTCCAGGACAATCGCGAGCCAACAGCAATACATAGTTGCCCTCCGAATCCTACAAGCAGCCTTTTGAGACAAGATCCGCCCCACAAATCTCCATCTTGGGCACGATCATCTTGGTCGAGCAGTTTCCCCGAACCCTCACCAATATTCTGATCAGCCTGTAACCGCCTCGTCAACAGCTTCCGCCATGACACCGTCGCCCGCATCGAATACCCCGTCTTCAGGGGCGGGGCGCTCTCCTGACCAGCATCGGGTGGTCAGGAAGCGGAACAGAGTTCCTCTGAGCTGTTACCCATGCCGATCAAGAAAGTGAGGGGCATCGCTCCATTGCCCTCTTCCGTTTCTCATTGCTGACAATGCGAGCAGATTGTATGAGGGGCCCCTCCCGGAAGCGAGCATGTATGCAGGCGCCGGCAGCCTGGACTGAGGCTGACAACCTCACAGGAAATGCGACAGAAGCCATCCATGCAGCAACTGCGTGAAGCGAGAGGGTGCTGACACTCTATCCTGCTCCTACGCGACGCCTGCTAATCGCAAAAGGAACCAGACCCAGGGATCGAATGCCCCCGATGACATGCAAAACCGAATCGACCGCTTAGAAGGTCTAGTGCTGTCTCTGATGCACGGCGGCGCCAACATCTCCCCGTCAGATGCTGCGGCAGCCGCCGCCGCCGTTGCCGCCAGCTCCAGCTCTGGGCCCGGCGCCGCCAACTCAGATACCCCGGCCTCTTCCTCTGCCAGGATGGACGAAGATGGAAATCTTGTTGACGACGGTGAAGAGGACAGCGACATCGACGACGGTCTCGCCAACTCGCTAGGCGTGCTCAAGGTGGACACTGACCGGGGCAAGTCCATGTATATTGGGCAAGAGCATTGGCATACCATTCTCGCCGACATTTCAGAAGTCAAAAACTACTTCATCAGCCACAAGAAGGAGCTGGAGAAGAGCTACGAAAAGGTCCTCCTGAGCAAGCCAGAGACGGCTCGGGACGGCCCGACTTTTCTCATGGGAGCGACCGCTGCATCGGACGTTGAGCTCAGGGCGGAGTTGCCTCCAAAGTCACACGTGTTGACGCTGTGTGGCCGGTATTTCAACTCAATGGACAATGCCGTCAATATCGTCCACGCGCCCACCTTTCACCAACAGTTGCGCGCGCACTGGCAAGACCCATCAAGAACGCCCATCATGTGGCTGGGCTTGCTCTACTCTGTGCTGTGCCTGGCCATGCTAAGTTATCACAAAGTTGGAGACGAGCCCCCGGAGTGGAAGGGTCGAACTCTCGAGCTGGCTGCTGAGTACAGGCTGCGGACGGTGCAGTGCCTCATTGCTGCTGATTACACGAAACCCGGAGAGTATACCGTTGAGACTATGTTGCTCTACATCTTTGGGGAGTTCTCATCGAGATGGGATGCGGATCTGTCACTGTACCTGATCAACTCAGTTGTGACGCGGGTAGCTTTCCGGATGGGCTATCACAGAGACGCCAAATGGTTTCCATCGCTCACTCCGTTTCAAGCTGTAAGCCGAGATCACATTCAAGTTGCCATCAGATTGTGCTGCGCTGACATGATTCAACCCCTATTGCAGGAGATGAGACGACGGACATGGGCTCTGTTGCGGATGTCTGATGTCGTGTTCTCACATCAAGTCTCATTGCCAAGCATGATCTACGACCATGACTGTGACACGCAGCTTCCGAACAACATTTTCGATGAGGAATTCGGCCCGGACACCAAGGTTCTGCCTCCCTCACGACCAGATTCCGAGCCTACACCCATCAGCTACATGATCGCGAAGGTCAAGCTGTGTCTGGAGTTAGGAAATATCCTGCAAGCTACCAGTCGTGTGGGGAAGCAGGTGCCGTATGACGATATCCTACGGTTCGACGCAAAACTGCGTGAACTCCGGGAAGAACTCCCTCCCCACTTGAAGATGCAACCCCTCGAAGGCTCGCACGAACCCTTGACGCTAATCGTAGCACGCTTCAACGTGGATATTCTCTACCTTAAAATCATGTGTCTACTCCACCGGAAATATCTCGCGCGGTCTCGGCACAACCCACGGTATGCCCATTCCCGGCGGTCCGCCATCGAGGCAGCGCTGGAGATGCTGTCACATCTGAAGGTGCTGCATCGCGAGTCACAACCCAACGGTCGACTGCGCTCGATCAAGTGGTACGTGGCGTCGATCGCTACGAAGGAGTTCCTGTTGCCCTCGATGCTGATCACCCTCGACCTGCACTTCGACAAGCAGGTGGAACGCACCAATCAGCGGCAGGACTCGCAATCGCTGTTCTTCTGGACGCCAGAACAGCGACTGGAGATGATTCGTAGTCTCGAGGCGGCACGGGACATCTGGGAGGGTTTGGCTGACGGCTCCATGGAGGCTGTCAAGGCTCATAACATTGTCAAAATCATGCTTGACAAAATCAACAGCCCTGCGGCAGCAGAAAGTGCAAGCGGTGGGCCCACGCCTGCGATGGCACCGCCTACAGTACCGATGAAGGACGATATGTTTGCCAGCTTGGACGATGTCAATATGCAGCCCGAGCACAATGCCGCCATGACGCTGGGCATGATGTCCTCTGGCGGTCTAACGCCCAACACAGCAGCTGCATTTGGCACCAGTGTGCAGAGTCCTGGTGGCACGACATATCCTGCCATGGATCTCTCGGTGCCACCGGCTGAGAGGACAGGTATGACGCCCGATTTCTCGGGAGACCTGGGAATGAACCCCGGGTCACCGTTCTCATCAATGTTCAATGCCATGGGCAACGGGATGGAAATGGGCCAGAACTTCGATTGGGTGAGTTTGGTCTTGGCATTCCTAAAATGGGGGATCTGTAGATTCTCAAAGAGAATACCATCATACTGACATTTTTTTTTTTTTTAGGATGCTCTCCAAAATTATACCGAGAACACTACCTGGGGAACAGACGGTCAGTTCCAGACCTTCTTGACTGGGGATCAACCGGCGCCCCAAGCCGGCGACCCATCACCGAGCTCTGGCGAGAGCTACTCGTTCAGCACACCGGGGAGCAGCTCAAAATGATTGGGGCTTTGCGGATGCCGTCTTATGGCCATGATCATGTTACCTACGCTTACTCATTATTCTGTGCGGCTCGTGGCCGCGCGTTGGCTGGTGGTCAAAATGGACAAAAGGACTGGCTGGCTGGAATTTTTGGAATGAGTTGATACAAAAAAAAATCCACAAACCCATCTCCCTATCCGTCTCTATGATGACCACGGACTGCAAATTCAGCTCACGGAGGACTGATCGATGTCCTAATGCGCCGGTGCAGTCCAACAACTCCAGCCTGCCTGTGTTCGTGATAGTTAGCTGGCCTGAATAGTAGTCAATCATGTCGGACCTGTTCTCTCACCTCGCAATGGCCTTGGCTCGTGCTGCGGGAATTCACACAACAATGTAGACTACCTATAGAGATACCCTCAGCGAAAGGTTCTTCTACTTTAGTGGTGGCGTTTCGTCGCATTATGGGGGCAACAGAGGTTGGTCGCTGATATTTGTCCGCTGAGGTCTAAGCAGCTGGACTTCTCAAGTCGAACATGCCCATTTCCTTAAACAAAGATTTGCCCTATCTTACTTTTTTGTCGCAAGATATTCTCTGCGCCACTTGTCGCGTCAGACGAGATGCTTCGCTGCCGATTGAGAAACGGTCCAGTTCATTGAAGTGATTTTGGTGCAGACGTTGCCCTCGAATTGGAACATTATACGCGTTCACAGGTTAAGAATGTTGACATCATCTGCTACAGTTATGAAAAGTGTTTTCTTCTTCTCTTACTTCTTTTCCTTCTTATTGTTCTCCTTCCACAAGAACATCTGGGTTTCTTCATCCTGCTCGTGACACAAAGCCACCGGCCTTACCACTTCACTCATTACTGATATTTGAGCTGATTTTTTTCTCATGTTTACAAAGTGAGCTCCTCTTGAGGGGCTAGTCTTGAGACAATCACCGAGACTCGGCCATCCCCATTTAGAAAGCACCGCATATATATATATGATGGGCAAAATATATACTTGTTTCATATCCAAATGAAAGGATTTAGTGAACCGCAGGATCGGGCATCGTGGATCGTGCTTCATTCCCGCTGCAATTTCAACAACCTCCTTTAGGAAGTATCTTCATGTGCTACTGAGTATCCTCCACCTTCAAATTGTATGTATGGACAAATTTTATGCATAGACAAGGGGTGATAAAAATAGGTACATCCAGAAATCCATGCCAGCCAGGCAACACCTACTATCATGACCCAGTTCTAGAAAATTGGACCAAGGTGGCGGCCAGCTCTCGCCACCCTCCTCCGCCTGTTGGTTCTTCTGAATCCTACGTCTGCCAGCTCGCCGACACCGTCGTTGCCGAACACGGTACGGTCAGCGTGTGGTTCGGGTCGGCCTCCCACGTCACGTCGCCGGAGCTGTCGACGCTGATGAACTTGTACTCGACGACGGCACCAGGGGTCAGGTCCACGGTGAGATCCCACAGCGGATCGCTGGAGGTGTACTGGGAGGCGCTGAGGGCCAGGGCGTCACTGGTGTCCCAGTCGCCGAGGGTGGATATGTCTCCGGAGCTATTGAAGGAGGCGAAGGAGGGGTCCAGGTTAGTTTCCAGGAGGAAACAGGGGAATATGGGGAAGGGTGTGGGAGTAACAGCAGCAGCAGGAGGAGGAGGAAGAAGAAGAAGATAGAGAGTGCTTACATCTTGATGGTAGTTCCATAAGTAGTAGAAACGATCTCGTCAAAAGTGATAGCGACAGAGCTGGAAGTGCAGTTCCCAGTCGTTGTAGTTGAGGATCCACCCCCTAAGCCTGTCTTAGAGAAATTGTTTCGATGCATGGATCTCGAGCAGCAGTTACCTCTGAGGAGAGAGGAGAGAAGAGGAGGGAAAGAAAAAGCAGCAAAAAAAGAATGAAATATTTGCTTGAACATCTTTGTCCATGAAAGCCACTTCTGCCATGGTACAGATTCCACGCCAAGATCACCTTCCTTTCTTCCCCTTTCTATCTGGTACAGACCATGCTCATTTAACAATGCAATACACACTTTGGTGTGACAGAAGACAAAGAAAGAAAAGAAAGAGAAAAAAAGTCCATTCGCCAGACATAGGACTAAATAACCTCTCACTCACCACATAACGAACATCCGCTGAGCGCCGCAGTCGGGTAGAAGATGCGCGGCACACCCTCACTGATGGAGACGCTGAGATCACCACTGGAGTCGGCGGTGAAGGCGGTGCAGCTCATGACATCGATCAGGGCCTGGCCAGCGGTGAAGCCCGTGTTGGCAGCCTCGAGGGTGATCGTGGTCGACCCGCTGGAGCCAACGTTGCTGTACACCCCGACGATCTGCTTGCCAGCGTTGCCCTTGCGCATGCCGATGGTGTGGGTGTCGGAGTAGATGGGCCAGGTCTGGTACGTGACCCATGTCGAGTCCTGGTAGATGGCCCAGTTGCGGATGGCGTTGAGGCTGGCGATCCAGGTGTAGAGCTCGGCGGTGGTGTCGTAGCCGGACAGCCAGATGGCCTCGCGGTTGTCAGGGACACTGCTGCCGTTGCAGTGCTGCTCCTGGCCCTGGTAGATGATGGGGATGCCATCTGCCAGCATGGTAAAGGCGATGGCCGTCTTGGCGAGGCTGTAGTCGCTGGTCAGGGAGGGGAAGCGCGGCTGGTCTTGGTTCTCGAGGAACGAGCCGTAGAGCGTGGTGTCCGTGTCGGCCTTCATCTCGTTGATGCCCGCCACCAGGTTGGAGATGCTGCCCGACGAGGACTCAAAGGCCTGCGTGATCCAGTAGAAGGCCGGGTAGTTGAGCACGCCGCTCATGTACTGCTGGTACGGCGTGACCACAGTCGGATCCCCATCGGCCACCTCGCCGACGAGGTACACGCCTGCGGCGTCCTCGAACCCGGGAGTGAAGTTGTAGTTGAGCTCGTACGCGCTGTCGAGGCGGATGCCGTCAATGCCGTACGTGCTTACGACGTCGGCGATCCAATCGTACCAGACCGAGTACACGTCCTCGTTCTCGGTGGCCAGGTCCGGCAGCGGCACGATCGTGTCGCCCTCCCAGCAGTCCTGGATCGATGTGATGACGTCGTAGTCGATCTCGCAGTACGAGTGGAAGTGCGAGCTCGAGTTGAAGGGGCTGAACATGCTGTAGTCAACGTCCTCGGGAGACCCGTCATAAGCAAAGTGGTTGGTGACGACGTCCATCATGAGATACATGCCCCGATCATGGAGAGCGGTGGACAGGGCCTTCAGGTCCGAGGCTGAGCCGAAGTTTGAGTTGACAGAATAAATGTCTTGAGCCCAATAGCCCTATGTTTTACCTTTGAGTTAGTATCAAGACTAGTGTAGGTTTGTTTCTCTTTTCCTTTCGGGAGATGATAAACAAGAAGAGGCCTTGAGCTCACATGGTACGACTCGCCGTCGGTTGTATCGCCCTCCATTTGTGCCACAAAAGGGGACACCCACACGGCCGTGAATCCCATGTCTTGAATGTAGTCCAACTTGCTGATCAAGCCTTCCCAAGTGCCACCACAGTAGATGCCGTCAGACGCATCACAAGTTGCGGTGGTGGAAAGGTCCGTCCGGGCAAAGCGGTCTGTCATGACCTGATAGATGCTCTGAGAACGCCATTCTGCAGGACTCAGGCATACCACTGGGGCAGCAAGCACTGCTGCCACGAGCAAAGACAGGAGATGACGCTCAGAAGACATAATCCTCCAGTATACCGCAGTTTAAGGACAGAGAAGAGGAAGAGGAAGAAGTAGATACAGACAAATCGCCAACATCGCCTTCGAGCAACACAACGAAACAGTGACAGACCTCAAGTGCATCGTCAAGGACCTTTTATACATAAAGATATATCCACACCACATGTTTCGGCTCTGCAGTGTTCCCAGTCTGATTTTGATATGGTAAGGACTGCAGGATCTCTGGCCGCCTCAACCGTAGGAAACTTGGGCAGGGAGCACCATCCCCAAGGATGTGTGCTTCTTTGTGCGCCCCCCCCCCCCTTCTTCCTCCTCCTACCCTCTCATCCCCCCTCTCTCCGACACAATTCCCCTCCGCCCCACCACACAACCCATATACTCCTTGCATTGTTTGTGTATCCTACTTGCCGACGGCACAGAAAAGACACGTAAGTAAGCCGTCATTGAATGAAACCCGAGCATGTGATGGCCTCGTGAGGAAAACTGTCGGTCAAAGTCCAGATCGCGTGTGTGTGTGTGTGTGCCGGTAATCCCCGGCCAAACTGCGGCGGGAAGCAGGCTGACCACGATACCATCTGACCCCGTCAGGGGACCCATGACGGATGTGGCAGGTGAGAGAAAGAGGAAAGAGGCGCTGTCTTAAAACAGAAGACCACAAAAAGCGACAACAATTCGAAATGGAAGAAGAAGAGTGGCGGAAAAGAAATTGTAAGAGGACGTCGTAGGGCCGTGAACGGGCCGAGCCCCAGGACGTGCACCCATGGTAAGGACCTATCAAGAGGCCGAGAACAGCTGCAAGTTGGTCAGCTGCGGTGTTACACTAGGGGGTGTGCCTGGGCATTTTTGGGGGAGAGAGCCAAGTTTCGGTTAACCATAAGCATGCTTTGCCGCCATACACTCCCCCCACGCACAATGTGAAGTTTTCGACCTATAAAATTAAAGCTGGGTGAGATGACTGCCGAGCGAATCCCTAGCACAAGCTATCATGAGGCATAGCGCGCATTACCCCAGATTTTCTGACGCTTTGTCATGTTTTCGAGTCAAGGCTAACGCGTGGTCAGGTCATCAACTTGATGACCTTCAGACCGTGATTGGTTAGAAGCCTCAGCCGACTTGGATCATTCTTGGGTGGGCAGTCCCCTGATCTGATTGACATGTATTTCTCTCGTAGTCGACAAAAAAAGAAAGAAAACATATCGAAAGAGACGTTTTGTGACGGACGCGCAACCCGAAGACCCGAAAAACATGAGGAATAATAGCCGACTGGAAGGCCGCTGGGCCCAGCGTCTTGTCGACGTCTGCCCGGACCATGGACATACCGATCCAAAAGATCTCTTGCCCACTGGTGAGACTATCACCGTCCAGTATCTCGCCGACGTCTCTCCGTGCTGGGGACACACTGCTCGAAGAGGTCTCGCCGACGTCTGCCCGGGGTTCTGGGCATCTCGACCAGGGGACATGACCGGCATCGACTCCCGGATGTAGTTGGTCGCCCCGCGGGGATGCTGCGACTCAGGAAGGAGGGCCCATGTTGGTCACGACTGGCAAGGTGTCCACTGAGCGATGATGCCATGACGAAGCAGCTCTCTCTCTCTGTCTTCCGAAGAAGGTCCATCGGAAACCTCTCCCGTGCGCTCTTGCTACCGTTTGTATGAGTCTGAGCATCTCTGCTTTTGACTTCAGCTTACTCCATGAAGCAACAGGCCAGATATTGTGCACGCGCCTCATGCTGAGAAAATTGTGTCCAGGGTGACAGTGAGTGGCCTTGCAACAAATACTTGCCTGGTCTTTGTACTGCTTCAGATGGTGGATCATACAGGGCCGACTGAGCTCGTGCACAACACAACTAGACCAACAATAGTATGAAGGTGAGGAAAGCCAGGAGGAGATGGGAAGAGAGATTGTGATTCGAGATATTGCCACCTAATCAAGCTGTGGAAGTTCCCAAGTGCAATAATCTCCTGCAGAGTTCATCTTATCAAAGCCATCAACTCAATCACAGGTGACACACAACGCTGTTGCTGCCTGAGGGTCTGGACCGGAAATGCTGTAGCTTGGTCCAGGTGCTTGTGAGTATTTGTCAAAGCTGAAGTGTTGGCCTTGTTCAGAGTTGCAAGCAATACTGCGATAGAAGTGCCAAGGTTAGCGTCTGCTACATTGATTGGCTGTGCAGGTTTCAAAGTGGAGTGAGGCTTATCTTATCAGTGCAGCCTAACTTTTTCAAAATTTCGAGGCAGGATCGCCTTGGCTTTGTGACGGGTGTGGTCTCCCTCTATTCTGCCTTTTTTTCTCCTTCGACTGTTTCTAGAGGTGGACGAATTTTCATCTTCTCTCCCAGCTGGTTTTTTTTGTACAAGAAAACCCTTCCTCCAATCGATCACTACCCTCTCGATTGGACCAGTCTGTTCTTTACTCAGATTCTCAACGCAATCTGTCACAATGGCACCGATGCAACCTGTTGCCCTCTATGGGCTCGAGGTTCCTCCTGGCGACATCTTGGTCCCAGTTACCCAGTCTGGTCAAGTTACTGTGAGTATTTCAACACTTGAACTCTCTTGTCAGAACAATTGCTTCCCCCTTCCCTTGTTGTTACCACAGCACACTGCTGCCTGCTGTCTAACCTGCAAGTGTAACTTTCGCGATGGCTGACAATACCAGATTCGTCTGACCATGGCTGCCATTGACCCCACCGAGGAGGTCGAGGACGATGACCAGCCCCCTCGTCGCCCCCGCTCCACTCTCAAGCTCATTAAGCAGTCCTTTGACGACACTCAACTTGATGACGACTCTGAGGATGAGGATGAGTATTTGCGCCAGCTCCTTGCTGGCGGTGACCTTTCTGATGAGGACTCCGAGGACGACGAAGACGATGAGGCAAACGGAGGCCCCAGCGACCCCGCCAAGTCCAAGAAGGCTCTCCAGGCCGCCGCCCTGAAGGAGCTTCTCGAGGCCACCAAGGACGACGAGTCGGACGAGGAGATGCTTGATGACGAATCCGACAAGAAGAACAAGAAGGCCAAGAAGGCGAACGGCTCCAAGGCTGCCGCAAACGGCAAGGGCAAGGCCAAGGCCACAGAAGACGACGAGGATCTTGATGAGGACGAGGAGGACGAGGAGGACAGTGACGAGGAGGATGAACTGCAAGATCTCGACCTGCAGCAGTTCACCATCTGCACCCTCGACACCGAGGCTGTGAGTACACAACCCCAGGTGCCCAATAAGTGGCCGAGCTAACTCAAGAATGTCAAAAGCACTGCCAGCAACCCCTCGACCTGACCGTCGGCGAGGGTGAGAAGGCTTTCTTTGTCAACACTGGAACCCACACTATCTACGTCACCGGCAACTACGTCTTCGATGAGGACAGCGCCTCCGTGAGCGACGAGGACTCGGATGATGATGAGTACGACCTCCCTCCGGGTATGGACGAGTTGATTGGCGACGAGTCCGAGGACGAGCTCGACGACATCGATGGCGTCGACCGTGTCGAGGAGGTTGATACCGACGAGGAAGAGGCACCGAAGCTGGTCGAGACCAAGAAGGGCAAGAACAAGCGCACTGCTGACGACGGCGCCGACGGCCTTGATGACCTTATTGCCAAGGAGGAGCCCAAGCTCAGCAAGAAGCAGGCCAAGAAGCTCAAGAACAACGAGGGCAAGGCTGTCGCCGCCGAGAAGGACACTCTCAAGTCCGAGAAGAAGGTCCAATTCGCCAAGAATCTTGAGCAGGGCCCTACTGGCTCTCCTGCGGAGAAGGCCAAGCAGGGTGACAAGGCCAAGAAGCCTGCCACCAGTGTCCGTGTCGAGAAGGGCGTGACCATTGACGACCGCAAGGTCGGCACTGGCCGAACCGCCAAGGCTGGCGACAAGGTTGGCATGCGCTACATTGGCAAGCTCGAGAACGGCAAGATCTTTGACGGTAAGGTTCCCTCCGTGATGACCACTATGTTGTACCAAGGCGCTAATGTCTCTCTCCCATAACAGCCAACAAGAAGGGCCCTCCCTTTTCATTCAAGCTCGGAAAGGGCGAGGTCATCGAGGGCTGGGATATTGGCGTCAAGGGCATGGCCATTGGTGGCGAACGACGCCTGACGATCCCAGCCAGCAAGGCTTATGGCAGCAAGAGCCTGCCGGGCATCCCGGGCAACAGCACCCTGATCTTCGACATCAAGCTGTTGGAAATCAAGTAGAGGGGAGGTCAGCCAATCTGCCGTGGCTCTTACGAGGACAGTAATAACGAGGAAGTTGGATCATAGTCTAGTCACTTTGGTTAAGTACACAGACTGATGATCCCTCCAAGTGTCAGAGGGTTGTTGAGCATGATTTTCATTGTACCGTTTCTGCCGTGTACCCAACCCTTAGGTTGGCTATGGGCTTGTGAGTTTCAGCAACGGAGTCCTCTGACCTGTATGCAGCCTGCGAGGATCCAGTCACCACAGACACGGGAAGCAGACTCTGTCAGAGGGGATGACGAGGTCTACATTGCATCTGGATGGCGTACAAAAATCGGGGGTTCCGCTTGGGTTCTTGTTAAGTCTGTCGAATTTCTGTTTGCTGTCCGATCACACCTGATCTGCTGAAGATAATCCGGACAAGTCAGCGCTCTTAAATCAAAATTAATTTCATCAACAACCTCAGGTCTACTGGTGTGCGTCATGATCAATGTGTGACATGAATGGAATGAGCTATACGGGTATGCCAAGGTTCGTGAGGAAGGTACCATGGTTCCTGGGCAACGTTAGCTAATTGTTTCCAAGGTTCCTCTCTTCCAAGTAGCCTGGTCTGGTGTGTCGTGGGTAGGAGCAGTTCATCCAAACGTCAAGTGCGATATACAAAGGAGTTGTTGATTTTGGATCTTTTCAACTCCGTGCCTCCGTTCCAACACTTCCTCTCGTTCAAGTCTTCTTGGTGCAGTGTCTCCAGTCTCTTATTTTGGGGAAGAAGCCCTTGTCTTGGGCATCTGTTCTTTAGTTTTCTTCTTCTCTTACCCCTCTCACTATTTCACTCTCTCTGTCTCTCTGTCTCTCTTTTCTTGGCTTGTTTGAGACTACTGATGACTGTCTTATGTCATAACTCCAAATGGCCTCCTATTGAACAAGATGAAGAGGAAGCATTCTCAAGACCAGGGCCAACCGGCATCATCGATCATTGCTGTGAAGCCAAATTCCTCTACACCAGAAGCTAGGCTACCACCCTCTGCAAAGCCTTCCAGACTTCGTCGTCAGAGCTCCAGATTAGTCTCGGCTCTGAGGTCACTAGCAAGTCGTAGTCACAGTCAGTACCACTGTGCATTTCCCCAGCCAGACCTCGCGGGGCGATCAAGGCGAAGCCTTCTGGACTGACTGACTCCAGCCTCTGCAATTTCTGGGACTGTTGAGGCCCACACAACTTTCAGTACATCACACGAAAGCTCACAATCCAGGGGCCAGCCACAACACCAGGAGTATTCTGGGCTCTTATCCAGACCAGACCTTAACCTCAAGAGGATGGCAACTACTCTCTTTCGAACCCCCATTGAGCCCACTGTCATTTGGCGACCTGCCGCTAAGGAACGGCCTTCAGTTCAGTCCTAGGAGGCTGCATCTGCAAAACACCCTTCACCACCTTCACCGCTAACTCAGGCGGGGATGGAGTCGTCTACTTCCGCATCCAAGTCGAGCCCGACCTCCAGTGTGTATACCGTCAAACAGTCCGACTCCACCAGCAAAACGTCTGTCGAGTCCAAAACGTTTTCCAGCAAGGATCGATCTTCTGAGAAGAGAAGCCCTCTGGGGAAGTGGAAGAATCAGCAGCATCCTCAGCTGATCATCCCCGAAACCACAAATGGCAACCTCGACACCATTCAGGAGAGAGAGGGCGAACGAGAGATCACGCCGACCGTCGTTACCGTGGAGAAGGCTGCTGCGGCCAAGATTTTCCTCGAAACATACTACAATGATTTGCTGAACAGGCCAAGCCAGCGTGAGGCGCGTCTCCACGCTTTGGAAGGTGAGCTGTGGCACATGGGCGAGGCGGTGTCTGATGCAGGCAAGGAACAGCTGCGGGCCCAATTCTTTTGCAACGAGACGCGTCACCTACGGCAGACGCGGGTCATGCGAGCCCGGACGATGAGATCGTTGACCGAGGGCAGAGGCGCAGTTTCTTCCTGCTGTAGTGACTACCAGCCTGTCAAGGCACTCGGAAAAGGGAGCTTTGGTATGGTGAGGCTTGTCCGAGAGAAACTACAGCCGGGCGACGACCATTCTCAGAAGAGGGTATTTGCAATGAAAGTCATTCGAAAATCTGCCATGCTTCGCACCAGCCAGGAGGGCCATCTCAGAGCCGAGCGCGACTTTCTTGTTGCTTCTGAGGGGTCCAATTGGTACGTTGCATCATCGTGGCCTCGCTGAAACCATTCACTTCGATACTGACGACTACACCCGACAGGATTGTTCCTCTGATATCCAGTTTCCAAGACTATTCCAATCTTTACTTGGTCATGGACTACATGCCAGGTGGAGACTTTCTTGGTCTGCTCATCCGAGAGAACATCCTCAGCGAGCCTGTTGCGCGCTTCTACATCGCAGAGATGATCGTGTGTGTCGAGGAGGCTCATGCACTCCGCTGCATTCATCGCGATATCAAGCCCGATAACTTTCTCGTGTCGGCATCAGGGCATCTGAAAATCTCGGACTTTGGCCTAGCTTTTGATGGTCACTGGTCGCATGACACCTCCTACTACCATGCCAGCCGCTACTCGATCGTCCAGAAGTTAAACCTCAAAGTCGAGGGCGATAAGCAGGACAGACAAGATGCGCAAACCCCCTCACACAGTGGCAAATGGGGTTCCAATGTCATGGTGGGCCTTCACAAACACGAGAAGCAGAACCTGTGGGACGGAGAGCCCCTCTTGCAGTGGCGGAACCGCTGTGGGATGAGAGGGTCGGCCAGGTCGGTCGTGGGAACAAGCCAATACATGGCCCCAGAGGTGATTAAGGGCACCGCATATGACGGTCGCTGCGACTGGTGGAGCATCGGCGTCATCCTCTACGAATGCCTCTACGGACACACGCCCTTTCTGTCAGACGAAGGCAGGCAGAAAACAAAGCAAAATATCTTGGTGAGCTCTGCTGTATGGACCTGTTGGGCGCCCGAAGATACAGCGAAACTGACTTCGAGCCTACGCAGAATCACCAGTCAGCCTTTTCGTTTCCGAGTCGACCCTTCGTCTCCAACCGGTGCCAGCACCTCATTGCCAGCCTTATCCAAGCCAAGGAGACACGACTATGCAGTCGACGATACCAGTTCAAGGATATGCAACAGCGCTCCCAGCAATACTCAAGCGGCAGCGGAAGCAAAGGCAGCCAGACGGACTTCACTGGACGTTTCGTGTTTCCTTATGATGCTAAGGATATCAAAGCACACAAATGGTTCAAAAATGTGCCTTGGGACAGGCTTCACGAGCTCGCGCCACCATTCGTGCCAATGATTCGGTCCCCGGATGACACTCAGTACTTTAACGAGGATGAGCCCATCACGGACCTATCTGACACTGACGACGACGATGATGACGACGAGGACGAGGATGACAATAAAACCCAGCCGTTGACGCAGCTCGAAGCGTCGAAACAGGTCGCCAGTTTGGAAAATGCAGCTGGTCGGGATGGAGCTGTTGACAATGTCACGACAGCACCTAGCCAAGATCTGTCGTCGGCGTCAACTGTCAACCATACACAACAACAACCAACCCCACCACCCTCGAAACCCTCCTCACCCATCCGACATGGGGCCCAAGCATCCACTACACCGCACGATACACCTGCAGCTACAGCTATATCCAAGCGTGCTCAACGCGAAGCCAACCTTGCTGCGGCTCTTTCCGCTTTTGACAGAAGCATACAGCATGCAGTACGATCGTGGCTGGCCGTTCCGTACGACACCCTACGTCTGCGTAACTTCGAGCTACAGGTGGATACAGAGCCGCGTCTGCGAAAGCCGGAACAGGAAGCTCTGAAGGCTCTCGTACGGATGTACGGCCGGAAAGAGAGGAAGAGACCACGAGATCAGCTGCTGCGTGACCCTCTCACTCGAAAGACCGTGATGGAGGAACGAAAGAAGACGGCGTTCATGGGCTATGATTGGCAGCGGAACCAGGCACCATCTGTGTCTGCAATTATGATGGCGATGATGATGGAGGAGTCATTGAGTCCGACGCAAGGTACGCATGATAGTCTGCGAGCGCCTCCCGAGCTGCAGACGATGGTGACCCCAAACGACCTCAAGATGATGAGTAGAGCGCCAGCGCCTGGTTCCCGTGCAGGCGGGGCTGGCTGGCCGTGGGCCCAAGCTGGTCACGAGCATCTGGGGGCCATGAAGGCACTGCACAGTGGCCGGTTGAGCATGAACTGAAGTGCGTGGTCTTGTTTCTGTCTCGATTTTTGGGGTTGTTTTCGACGTTATATTATTCATCATTGGGAGAATTAACAGGGCAGAAAAGAAGGGGTTGAGTCGCAGGGCGGGCGGACATCCCAAGAAGATGATACAGGCAACGGGAAAGGAAACAAAACAAATCATTGAGGTGGCATTAGTGGAAAGTATCAGTAGCTGGCATTTGTTTTAGAGCCTAGAATTAAACATTATGTGTTTTTCCAGCTTGGTATTGCTTTATCAGATTATGAGCATGACGGCTGCTGCGGTGGGTGATTTTACACCTAGTATTTCGCCACAGTGATGTCCCCAATTCCATCGCCAATCTCGCCCAGAGCCAGAGCTTTTGCATTTTTGACCTCCCACCTGAACTCGTCCAGAGCCCGCTTCTCACTTCCCCTGAAGAACAAGAGCGCCATCAAGCCGTCAAGCACGCCAGCGACCAGCCCAAGACTACTCAGGAGCAGTAGGGCGAAGTTGACGGCGTGATTCTGGACACTGCTCAGTGTGTCGCTATGCGCTGGAATGAACCACACGGCAACATAGCACGCCACCGTGACACAGACCCAAAAGAAAAAGTGATAGGTCCGCCACCGCGTCTGGAGGGTCTCGCGCGACATATACGCCTGGATCTCGGAGAGGAGAGCGTTGTAGTCCTGCGGACTGCTGAAGGAGGAGGAGACGACGTCGCCGGCGAGGCCAGCAGCGGACAAGGGGGCGACGGACGAGAGGAGCTGGGTGTCGAAGTCGGCGGCGGCAGCGGCAGCAGCAGCATCCAACTGGTGTTGGTGGGTCTGGTTGGCGGAGAGTGAGTGCCGGCTGGTCGAGGGGGTTGGGGACTGTAGCGAGAGAAAGGCGCCTGCGGCGGGGGAGCGGAAATCTTCTGGGTCGACGCCAGCCTCCTCCCCCTCGCCTGTTCCAGTGGCAGTGGCGGCGGCGGCGGTGGTGGTAGTAGCCTGGTCCGGCTGAAGCAGCTTAGTTGTGGACCGGCGAAAGGCGCTGAGGCTCGAGAGGCGGCCTGGGGGGAGGGGCCAGTTGCTGCTGATGCTTGGGGTTGCAGTCCCACCACCGCCGCCGCCGCGGCCTCCGTCGCCCTCGGGTGCGGTTGTGTGGAATACGAGGGTGGCCTCGACCGAGAAGTGGTCGGAGAGGCTGCACCCCAGCTCTGGGTGCCGCTGGGTCATGCCCACGCGGGCCTCACGAACCACCCAGCCGCCTATCTCGCGCCTGTTGTCATTGTCGTCGTCGTTGTCGTCGTCGTCCTCCTTGTCGGCAGTAGGGGACGAAATCTCACGCGCAGCGACGGAAGCGAAAATGTAGTCCAGGCGCTTGGCATGGGGGTCGAGAGTGTCGAGGGCGGGCTCACGCAGGGGCTGGCCAGGGCCAAGCTTCCTCTGGGCGGAGCGGGGCCAGCGCCAGGTGTTGAGGACGCTGTTGGAGGTGGCGCCGTTGGCGAAGATGGTGGCCTCAGCGGTGGGAACAGGACGGCGCCTGGCACGCTCGACAGGATCATGCGCGGCGCCGAGACTGCTGTCTGGGTGCAGGACGCGCCAGACATCGCGCACGGGACTGTGGGAGGTGAGGATGGCGTGCTCGGCGGACAATGGGGTCATGTTGAAATCGCCAGCAGCGAGGACGAGGTGGCCCTGATCGGCGGCGGCACGGAGCAGCTTGGCGAGCTGCCAGGCCTGGGCCTCGCGGTGGACACGGTAGCTGTCGCCCTGGTCCGAGGCATAGGGCGCGTGAGTGTGGGTGTTGAAGACGTCGGCGACGTCGGTAGTTGGGTCAGGCCCGAAGCGCAGGCGGGCGTGGGCGATACCTTTTCCTACGTACCAGTCACCACGCCAGAAGGCCGTGGGTCGGCCATTGAGGGTGTAAGGGGTGAAGGTGGCCTCCTCGATGGGCCAGCGGGAGAGGATGGCAAGTCCTGCGCCAAAGGCTCCTGCATAGTAGAATTTACCGTGGGGAAGGAGGGCACGGAGGTGGCGGCGGACTTTGGGTTTTTGTTTTGTTCAATGGTCAGCCGGCTGTTATGGGATCAGGGAAACAGGGCAGACAATATTAAGATGGAAGAAGGGGGGGGGGGGAGGAGGAGGAGGAGGAGGAGGAGGAGGAGGAGGAGGAGGAGGAGAGAGGCTGGCTCACTGGCGAGGTAGTCATCGTGAGCCCAGACTTCCTGCAGGCAGACGATGCTGGGCTGTGGGTGCGTCTGGGCGAGCTGGCGTCCTATCTCGTCCAGTCGGGGTTGGCGGAGTTTAGAGATATTGAACTTGAGGCCCCAGCAGTTGAGAGTGATGATGTTGATCTCTGGAGGAAGCGAGGCCGAAGACGAGGCCATCTTCAGATGTTGTTGTGTGGGTGGAGAGGCTTTGGGGAAAGAAACAGATTCCAGGACAAAATTACATGAGTGATGTCAGAGGAGAGATTTGCCTTGTTCACTGTTCCTTTTTAGAATGAAATTTGCTTATAATGTAGATTGGCATTGTTGAGTAAATATAAGAGTCCTCCTCTCATTACTTCTCATAGCTTCTGGGCATTGACTGAGCCCAAAATAGACACAAAGAGAAGAGATGAGATGAATCAGAGTGTTGGGGGAGAGGAGAGGAAAAATAGATGAAGAAAGGTAAGGACGAAAGAAAAAAGGAAAGCGCGAAGGAAGGGAAAAGGGAGTAAAAAGTCACATAGGCACTGCTGCTGGCTCATTCATGTACCGTGGTATTTACTGCTGATCGCATAAAGGTAATAAAAATATCATCATCATCAGTGGATGTCACCGCGTCAACTCTATTCAGCCTCTTGACGAAAGCAAGGCCAAGAAGGGAAGAAATAAAGAAAGAAAAAAGAAGAAGGCAGCAACACTGGGGCTGTTTAAGGAATCGGCCCAGCGTAGGAGAGAGGATTCATTGGGTGTTTCTCGAGGCAGATGGCAGTGCAGTAGTATTCCGTCATGGGGGGCCGTTCCTCATCTCGCTACTGCATTGGGGGCGCACCTACCGGGATCTTGAAGTCCCAGAAGAACATGCCATCACTAGGAATAATTTAGGTACCGTGGTGGTGGATGCTACAGTAATCATGGGCGCCCCCCAACCCCACGACACACCCTAGACCAGGCTGACCCAGGGCACCTACAGTGAGGGGTTAGGCCTGCCGGGAGGGCCCGGAACTTTTTGCTTTGGCGTCCCTTGCTTGCCTGCCGCTCATGGTAAGCATATCCCTGGAAGGCCATTGAATTTCTGAGAGCTCTCCATTTCCTTGCTTCATTCACATGCTCACATGTGCAGATGCCCACCTTCTCTTCTTCCTCACTTCTTCTCTTTTCTTTTCTATTTTTCTTCTCCCTTCTTTGCAGCCTTTGAATGGGTTCTCTTTCAAGCTTCATTAGCAAATAGCCCTTCAATTACAACTAATTTGATCCAGGACAATCTGCATCTGCAAACGAAGAACGTGACAAAAAGGAGCACGTTTTCACAGGGCAGCCTGAACCTGAGCCTGCCCTTGTCATTGTCGTCCCCGTCCTCCCTCACAGCTGTGCAGTTGCTTCGCTCTTTGAAGTGTAGACGACGATGGCTGATCCAGAATCCGACATTGGAGAATCATCATCTTCAAAACGGCGGAAACGGAATGACGGCACCGCAGAACACACCTCCTCCGAGGAACGCGACCCATCCCCCGCGCCCAACAACGAGGATGAGGTCCACGAACTCTCTATACGAGCCGGCCGCCCAGCTTCACGGTCACGGAGCAGGAGCGCAGGCAGCGGTGGTGCAGAAACGCGAGACAAGGGCTATGACACCTCGCGTTCACAGTCGCAGTTGCGATCCCCCTCCAGATTGAGGTCCAAATCCAGATCCAGGTCCAGGTCCAGAGATGGATCACGCTCGAGCTCCGGATCACGCACACCACGTTCCCGCTCGAGATCCCGCTCGAGATCCCGATCGCGCTCACGGTCCGACTCCCGCTCCAGGTCGCGCTCTCGCTCGTCCACCTCCTCCTCCCGCCGCACCCCCCACCGCTCAACCTCCACCTCCCGCGACCGTGCCCATGCCGCCCAGGAGCGCAGGCCCTTCCGTCCCGAGTTCAAGGCCCACCTCGAGCTGCGCGGTCATGCGAAACCTATATCCCAGGTGCGCGTCTCCCCCGACGGCCGCTGGATCGCCTCTGCCTCCGCCGACGGGACCGCCATGATCTGGGACGCCACGACTGGTGCACACATAGACACGCTCGTTGGCCACATGGCCGGCGTCTCTTGCCTGGCGTGGAGCCCAGACTCCGAGACTATCGCCACGGGCAGCGACGACAAGGCCATCCGGCTCTGGAACCGCACCACGGGAGACCCCGCGCACGCCGTGGGCGCCGACGAGAACCTGCCCCCGGGCGAGAGAATAGCCACCTCGGCCAGGGGCATCGGCGGCAGGACAGACCGCGGGGTACGAGGCAGTGGGGGGAGAAAGCCGCTGCTTGGCCACCACAGCTATGTGTACTGCTTGAAGTTCTCGCCAAAGGGGAATATGCTCGCCAGCGGGAGCTACGACGAGGCCGTGTTCCTGTGGGATGTCCGTGCAGGGCGCCTTATGAGGAGCCTGCCGGCCCATAGCGATCCCGTCAGCGGCATTGACTTCTGTATGGACGGCACACTGGTGGCTAGCTGTTCTACGGATGGGTTGATGTGAGTAGCTGTACTGTTCTGTACTGGTACAGCCCACAGAGAGTCCTTTCAGGCATGAAGAGCTGACCTATTGTCTTCTTTGTTATCACATAGTCGCATCTGGGATACCGCCACCGGCCAGTGCCTCCGCACCCTCGTCTACGTAGACAACCCCGCCGCATCCTCCGTCTGTTTCTCTCCTAACGGCCGCTTCGTCCTCGCCAGCTACACTGACTCCTGCATGCGGCTCTGGGACTTCATCAACATGCCCTGCACCGTGAAAAAGACCTACCAGGGCCACGTGAACAAGAACTTTTCCGTCGGCGGCTGCTTCGGCCTCCTGCGGTCCATGCGCAAGGTCTTGGTCCCGGCTGCGAACAACGATGAAGACGACGGCGTCGAGAACGACTTTGCCGAAGAGCAGTGGGAGGAGGCAGACAGCGTCGCCTTTGTCGCGAGCGCCAGCGAGGATGGAGACATTGTACTGTGGGACGTCAAGAGCAAGGAAATCCTGCAGCGCGTCGAGCGTGCCCACCAAGGCGTGTGCTTCTGGGTCGACGTCCACGGCGAAACGGGCACCATGGTCAGCTGTGGCCAGGATGGGCGCATCGTGGTGTTCAGGCACCGGCCTCCTGAGACGAACAACGGCGGCAGCGGCGATGGTAGTCGCGACGAAAAGAAGAACAGCTTGGTAGTCAACGGCCACACCAAGCGCGGAGACGATGGAGATCAGTATCCGGAGGAGAGCGAGAATCGCACAGGGAAAGAGGAGGAGGAGAAGGAGGAGGAGGATGAGACAATGCGCGACGCTGCGCCTGGGCCAGAGACCAATGCTGAGCCTGACGTCGAGCCTGCGTCGGGGTTGGAGCCTGTGCAGGCTAACGGCCATGCATATGACGAGGGAGAGACCCAGGCAGGAGAAGAAAAAGGCCCGGAACCTGGCCCTGTGGAGGGCGGCATTGCAATGGACGAGCCGATTTCCTCTGCTGATTGAACCCTCATTCTAGCATAACGAAAGGCTTCATTCAGCCAGTCAGGTCTGGAAGCACCCGCGGGCGATTCCTTGAAGGATGAAGAGGAAATATAAATCTAAGTCAAGGAGAGTGGTATCACAAACATCCTGCGCTCTCCCTCTGTCTCCCTCTGTAAGTGTACGTGGTGTGCGTGTGTGTTTGTGTGTGTAGTCGGGGGCCTAATTTATCAATTTGTCTCCTCCAAAACTTTAATCACCTGTGAAACCCCTTGTCCAATTCTGCCCATGCCTCATCAATCATGAAGAACAATGACCGTATGCAACTAACAAAAGAACGCCTCTACCGAGACCCCGTCGCGTCTTCCCAGTCTCTCAGACTGCACACAGTTACTACCCACGCCATGCCCCAAGCAGCAATCACTGTTGAGAAGAATCTTCTGCCAACTCTGCACACAGTCGACCGGGTGGCGTCCACCCCCCCTCCCCCCCCCACATTCACTGATATCGAGCCTCTCAATCATCCGGCTCATCCTCCTATTCTTCTACGCCCTCGCCTTCATCAAACACCTCCTCATGCTCCCCGGCCTCCTCGTCCTCATCGTCAATCTCGTCTTCTCCATCTCCATCTTGCTCTTCCTGGTCTTCCTCGTCATCCTCATCACCAATCTCCTCTTCAGCCTCCCAGTAGTCGGTTATGTTCGCAGCCAACTGCTCGAGCAGATCCATCTCCTCATCCTCGTCCACATCATTCTCTTCTTCATCGTCTTCTTCTTCGTCCTCTGCCTCGTCATCAAGCCGGCGAGCAGCCTCATGGAACCACGTTGCCATGATCCCCATGGGATCCCGAAAGAAGTCGTCTAGCTCCTCGAGATCGGGGTCCAACTCCTCGAGATCAAGGTCCATATCGTCTTCTTCCTCCTCCTCCTCCTCCTCCTCCTCCTCCGTATCGTCGGGTGTGGTGTCTATGTCTTCATTGCGGCCGACGTTCCAACCATTTAGTCATATGGTCTCCCAGCCGCCAGTATTAATGTCCGACTCGAGTCTGCGCGAGATGAAGGAGGGAATGCCGCCAGTGAGCCATACAGTGCGGAGCAGTGAGTCGTAACGTTTCTGGGACAGGAAGAGCTGTCGATAGTGCCGAAGGCCCATGTCCGTCTCGCCGTACGCGTCGATGTAGGGGGCGTGGCTGAAGGATCCGGAGTTACGGTGCAGATAGAAGGCCGCGCATTTGCGGATGCTGATAAAGATGCCGACGCTGCCTTGGCATCTGTTTTTTGTTAGGCACATGACTGTCAGCTTTCCATTTCTTTTTCTCGTCACACAAGTAGTTTCTTCCTTCCCTTCTCCTTTTCTTCTTCTGGGGATATCTGGGTTATATCTGCTTCACTTACTTCCGCATGTGCTGCTGCGCACCACCAATTCTGTTGGCAGACCCACGACGCCTCACCGCCACCGGGTCCAGAGCAGAGCAACAAACACTCTGCCCGCAGAACACTTCACCACAGAGCAGGCAGATCATCGGGTCTGAGACGTCTTTGCCGCTTCTGGGACACCGCCGCTTCGTACATTCCTCTATCAGCGTATCGTAGTTCATTGGTAGACCGATGAGCTCGAAGATGCCCGGGTGGCTGAGGAGCTGCTCTGCGGCCTGGTATTCCTGGGCCATGGGGCTTGGCTTGGTCGAGTACGGGCTGCTCCACCAGGCATTGTCATGTTGGATCCAACCGCGCACGAGCTGGTCGCAGAGCGCACTAGGCCAGCCGACGTGGATGCCGAGAGGGGTGAGGGCTGCACACATGCTGTCGAAATCGGGCAGGCGGAGAGCCTCGGTGAGGCGAACAAGCTCGTCTTGCTCTGGTTGGGGGGAGATATGGCTGTTGAAGTCGACGCCGTACTTGACGTAGAGGAGAATGACGCACTTGCGAAGGAAGCACTGGGCATACTTCTTGGTGAAGGCGTAGTAGTCTGCGATGGACGTGAAGCAATCTTGGTCGAAGCCACTCGACGCAGGCGCCTCGGGCGTCACGGCGTCGCTGCCAGCATCATCGCTGCATGTGAAGTCAAGGTTCATCTTGTAGATGGTCTTGCAGAATTCGGCAAAGTTGACGAGATTCCTGTCTTCAATGTTCTCGCAAGCCATCCACTCCGGGCCTCGCTTGACCTTGCAGATGCGCTGGACTACCTTGACGATCTCAGCGAGGTAGTAGACACGGAGGAGATACGAAACCTCAAACCCATGAGCTGCGGCAACGCCGAAGATACTCTCACAGAGCAAGATAAAAGGGTCCGACGCAAGCACCGGCGTCAGCTGCAGGTACTTGTCGTCCAGAGGGGTACCTCCAGTGTCATGTACGAACAGCTGCATGTGCTGTTTGGTGGTCATGGCTTGGAACTCGGTGACGACCCTGTTCATACCACCGAATTTCTGCCCACCAATGGCAATGTACGACGTGACTGTCTCCGTGAAGGTACGAAGGTGGGTGAGAGTCGACTCGGAGATTCTCTCTAGTAACAAGGAGCCGTACTCAGCATCCAGGCCTCTGTGCTGGATCTCGACAGATGAGATGGAATAGCCGACGGCGGCAGCCAAGACGTCAATGTTGCTCAGATCCGCGGGGTTCCTAGCTTTGTCATAGTTGATAAGTGGGTTTGGCGGCAAGGCGAGAGCGTTGATCTTGATTGTATCTCGAAGACGACGGTATACCCGCACAAGTTCGGTCATGGGAGTGTTGGTTTCGGCCATGCCGCTGGGGTCAGGGGCGTCGCTGCGAAAGGGTTCTCCGAATGGCACGCCTACAGGCGTCTGCTGCGTACCCGACTCCCATGCATCAAGCACGAGGTGCGAAGATACGTCGGCCAGTCTGGGCAGCAGAGAGCCTTTCGTGTAGTGGGAAAACATATTGACGGACTGTGTCGGAGACTGCGTAGACGGGAATGCGGGTCCCGACGACAGATTCTCCTTGAGGAACATGGCGAAAGATTCCGAGGAGACCTGGACGTCGGTAGATGTTTGGAGCGCACCGGGATAGGACTCCTCCTGGCCCTTCCAGATGATAGGCAAGAACACGTTGCCGAGGGCCTTGCAGAGTGGACAGACAAACTCTAGGCGCGTGGGGTTCTCAGGATGATGCCGTGCAATCTGCTGCCTATGTCTCTGCTGGGTCGCGTCGAAATACACCTCAAAACAGCTGTAGTGCATCATGTGACCACATCCGGTGGAAAGTGGTCCTCTTCGCACAGCTGCGGAAGGAAAGCCCTTGCCGATGACCTGGCGCTCGGTCGTGAAGATCTCGCCCTTCTGGTTGACCTTCTCCACCTGAATGCGGTTTTCATGGCTCACGCCAAACGGTCGGATATCCTCGGCGGATCTGTCAAGGTTTTTGGGGACCTTGGTTACTTCTCGCACAAAATCGGGGTTGGAAAGATCTGTCTGCCGCATAATTGCGCTCTCTCTGAGAAAAGCGAATGTCCCGTACAGCCGACGATCATCCGTGTCCTCCTGGCACAGAATGCACGTTCCCGATGGATATTTCCAGAAGTTTTTCTCTTCCACAGGCTCTGGGAGTTCATCCTCTAGGTCATCCACATCGCCCCAGTCGATATCCTGCTGCTGGGCCATGAAGTTCTTCTGCTGCTGCTGGAACTGAGCCATCACTTTGGCCTGACGGTCCAGGGCAGCCTTTTTCTTGCGTTCGCGCTCCTCTTCCGCATTCACATTGACGGCTGGCGAGGCAGTGCTGATTCTGTCGACAGGCACGCCAAGACGCACATAGGCTGCCTCAAAATCCTGTGGTCGCTTCTGACGCATCCGTCGCAGGATGACCCCAATCCTGGTATGGCAGGCCTTGAGCTCCTGCTTGGTCGACATGAGGTCCAGGAGAGAAACAATTGTTCTCGCTGCAGGGGCATCCGGCATCAGGCTACCCAGAGAGGTTTTGGTGAGGGCATTGTGTATGAAGGAAGGCCGTGAATGGTCCCCCTCGGCACCCTGGTCTTCGGTGACGGCGATGAAAACGAGGTGCAACACAAGGTGCAGGTAGATCTCGAGCCTTGAGGATGGCACAGTTGGTGTCAACTTTGGGCTGAGAAGAGCGTACAGCAGGCTGTAGTATATGACCTGGGCGAACATGCCCGTGCTGGTAACCTCGGACAGTCCTGCAAAGACACCGTCTTCTATCGGCCGCAGCTTCGGCTCGTACACCAGGTCCTCGACCGGCTTGCCTGTCTTCTTGGCCATGAATTTACGCCACGCATTCTCTGATTCTTCGCGCTGGTTCTTGGTGTAAATTGCGGTGAATGGATCGATCTCCTCGACACACTCTTCCTTCAGCTGAAAGGTTCCGACGTCCGAGATACCTTCTGGTGCTTTGTAGTTTGTGACCTCCGCGAGAACTTGAGTGAATTCCTCCTGCTCTTGATACCTCTCAGGTAGTCTGCCACCAATCTCGGTGAATGTAAGGGGCTTGAAGCACAGCATATGAATGAGGTCTCGGCGCATGAACCTGACGCGGCTATCCCGCCCATCATCGAATCGACACAGAGAGGTGCGGTCTGACAATAATATTACGACCAGATGCAGCATGTCTTCGGCGACCTCGATATGCTGAACATCATCTTGGCCCAGTGACTTCTGCTCATAAAGGCCTTTTACCCACTTGTCCATGCCGAAGCGATCGACGATAGAGGCAAGCACGCGGCTGGGGTTGCAGATCACGAGGGCAGTCTGCAGCAGGAAGATGTCCCGGTGGTGGCCCATCTCCCTCTGGGCGATCCCGCGATATGTACCAGACTGGTGGCGCAAGCTCATGCCATTGCGAACCCACATGCTTGATCTCATTTGTGACAGCCATGCACACACCCGCAGAGAGTAATCGACAGCGGCCATCAGGAAATCTTCCGGTTCGTACTCGCGTCTCGGCATCATCCGCTTGCCCATCAGACGAGGCTGCGCTCTCAGGTCTTGAGTCTTAAAGCTTAGAAGTGCTCGCATCTGCTCAACCGGCATCGACCTGGCACATTCGATGAGCCATGTAAGCGTGTAGTGGAGCGCGTGGTGAAAACTGATGGGTTGTTCTTCGACAACAAATTTGACCACTTCATACTTGGTCGGCTCGGAGTCAAACTCGAAGTCAGAAAGGACCTTGAAGCGAACTTCATCTTTGATTTCGGCCTGACTGAACCGGCCACGCTCCGCACCGATCGAATTGATGATGACTGCCTTGGCTGCCAGGCGGATGGCCCAAGATAATTGGGCAGGCTCGGCCTTTTCGAAAGCCCTGCTGAAGAGACGACACAGTCGGTTGATCTCTCTGGTGATCAGAGACGCACTGATCCACGTATCGGTTTCGTATTCAACGTGCTCTCCCACGGCCCTAGTGTTTGGGCAGATCCCCTGATGTAGCTTGACCAGATCGAGGAATTGCATCATGTACCTCTCATCGGTCCGCAGACGATTTTGCACATGTGGGGACAAAAACAGATATTTGAGGTCCGCGAAAAAGTGGTACATGCGTCTGTTAGTAACAGACCCGGAATCAAACGCCAACACCGCGGTGTCAGACACATTCCAGGGGTGTGCAACTTGTCGCGTAGTCAAAAAGGTATACAGGATGGCTATCAAGCTGGTGAGAAAGTTGCCGCGCTCCACGACCTCGGCAGTAATGGAGGGGGTCGTCAGCATCTGTAGGGAAAGGTTGATGATGGAGTGGTCTGGCTCCCGATCTGCAATGAGATAGAGCTGGGCCAAGGTGGTGTACAGTCCAGCAAAGCGCAGTCCGAGGACTCGCTTGAACTCGGGTATCGTCACAACTGTGGAGATGTAGAGCGAGCGCAAGTCGTTACGGACCTTCTTCCACATTCTCAAGTCAAAGAGAATCATCCAATCTAGGCGGACTCGCTGGAAGACATTTTCAGCGGGCGGGACGTTGCTGGTGTCCATGTACGCAGCAGGCGCGAGCAGCCAGTACCAACCAGATTTTGGTGGTGCTGGGTTTCGCCGAGTGTTTCCTGGCGTCTTCGGAATCTCGAGGCTGTTTTTGGCGTAAATAGTCGACGGTATGAGAGGCTCCGCAACATCAGAATCAGAAGGTGTCATGTCTCCTTCCCTGGTGGTTCGGCGGGACACACCCGGCGCTGGAGGCGGTGGCGGTGGCGGGTAGCCTGCCATTGTCGCCTCGTCGGCCTCGAGCGCCTCATCGGCGCGCCAATCCGACATGTTGACGTCTTCAGAGGCTCCAGGAGCTGTGTCCAACATCACCAAGTCCTCCTCATCATCCTCGTCCTCATCCATAGCGTCGCGGGAAGACGTCGGTGTGTTGTCGCCCTCAGCGTCGCCGTCGCCGTCGCCATCGCTGTCGTCATCGTCGCTCGCAGGTGGTAGGGTAGCAAGATGTCGTGTGACCACCACACGTGCCTCTTCCATATCGGTCGCACCCAAGAACCTAAACTGTTCATAAGGGAACACAACCATAGACCGCTCAGCGGCTTCGGTTTCCTCATCATCAATACCACTCTTTCCCACCGATCTGTGAGTGGCGAGGCTGCCCATCCTCCATGGTTTGAGAAACTCTTCGCAGACGATGGTCCGCAGCACAGAATGGTCGTCGCCCACGGAACAGCCAGAAATATCCTTCAGCCACTCAATGATGGTGCCGCACATCTGTTCGCGGAAGGTGTCGCGCGAGGAGCGAATCGTGACCGTAACACGAATATGCTCCAGCGTTGTGGCGATGCCCAAGAGCTTGTCGATGTCGTCACCATATGTGAGGATGCTCCGGCCGATGAGGTCGGTCTCGTAGGCCTTTTCCACACCAGTCCTGAGCGTTGTTCCGCATGCCCTTGCCACCTGGTCTCTGACATCGTCAACGGTGTGCTTCTCGTCGTTCCATAATATGACGGCGTATTCGCTCGCCGGTTCCACATCTCCGCCATAGTACGTCGACTGCAATCTAGATGTCCTCTCGTCGTGCCTGATCGAGTCTTTGGTCTTTGTCTGACGCAGCTGCTCGGGCGAACAAGATATCACATCACACAAATAGTCAATCACCCGACCGATGACCATCCTAATGCTGAAGAGCAAGTCGTCTGGCAGCGGCGCTGCTTCCCTCTCTTTGCCCTTAGGCTGTGCATGCTCCCACATGGAATGTATCGTACAGAACATGGGCGTACGCCATGCCTCATGGTCGCCACAGTCACAACATCCGCTATTGCCGGGCGAAACACTGATCCGCACCATGTGTCCAGTGTGGTCGGTCGCATCGAAGCACTTGGCGCAGAGGCAGCAAGTGTCGTCGACGCCGCACGTCTTGCAGCCATATGATGCCTCGCCCGCCTTGAATATGTGTCCGCATGCCTTTCCGCGAGCGGCCTCCGTGTACTCAGACCCCTCGACAGCGCCTTGGGCGTCCCTGAGCTTCTGAAGCCTGCCGTCGACGAGTATGTTGCCGTTTGGGAAGAAGAGTCGCAAGTAGTCGTCGTTGCCACAGGTCATGAGCCGAAAAAGGTTCTCTAGGAGTAAATCCGCAGCTTCCCCGTTGTATCGATATTGTTTGAGAGCTGGCAGCTCCATCAGAAACTGACAGAGCTGCTGCTCCTGCGTCGACATCGAGATTGGTCTCTCCATCGTTGCGTATTCAGGTCATTCTTGATTGGGAGAGGGAGGTTCGATGCAACACAATAGCGTGCGGGGAACGGATAATCGGGAGGTTGTATAGTTTTGTAACCGCAAACTCTATGGATGGATGTTTTTCTGGTGTCGTTGGGAAAGTGGAGGGTATGGCTTCGATAAATGGGTTGTTGAGCTGGTTGGGAAGGTCAGTTTGTTTATGTTCTCGATAGGGACCCCTCTAAATCGCAGGGTACGTAGTGCATCACAGTGGGGTGGACCCGGGGGGGGGGTTCTAAAGTGGCAACTGGAGAATAAGACGACCGCTGAAGCTGCACCTACATGGAGAGTTACGGGCGTAATAAGCCTCAACAATAGCGGAGGAAGGGAAAAAGGGAGAAGGATAGAAGTAAGACACAAGCTTGAGCTTGGGTCGCAGGGAATTAAGCTGTGACGTGTTTTCTTTGTTGTTGATGTCTGTCTCAGGGAAAGTTGATGGTTGGGCTCTGCGGTAGGATGGGACATGGGCGTCTATACGGTCCACCCAGCAGCATCGACTAGCAGCCGTGCGCTCCGCAGCTTGTTGAGCGGCTCCTCTTCTCTTGCTTTGAACCCTTCACTGTCTCGATCCGCACCCAACTGTTTTCTTGAGACATTCATCTTCACATATCCATCCTGAGAAAACTCCTAGTGTGCAGTAATTGGCCCAGAGCAGCGTTGAATGTGGGCCTCTAGCTTGTTGTCATATTCATCAATTTTGCGATTCCATCTATGCAGACCTCTAAAGCCGTAGAAGTACACCATTGCCAAGTCTGTCCCGGTTTGCTCCTTTAATTCCAAAGAACTGCAGCATCTATTCCGGTTCCCTCCTCTTCTCCTGGCTTTACTCCTCGTCCTCGTCGCCGCCCTCGATGTACTTGGACTTGATGTCCTTCCATTGACGCTGTAACCTAGTCAGCTTCGCCACTCGTACGTGATGTCCAAGGAATTCATGTGTCCCTTACCCCCCGGTTCATCTTGTCCCACAGGCTCTGCGAGCCAACATCGAAAGACCTGCCGTCCTCATATCAGAAAAAGGGGCCCAGAAGCCGTGATGAGTAGCATCGGATGGAGACGTACATCTGGAGGCCGAAGGCGGTGGCGAACACTGCGCCCAGCATGACGAAGTTGTTTCGGAAGAGGACGCTGTGGCTAACGGTTAGAATTTCGAGTCTATCATCATCGGTCGTGCGTGGGTGACTTGCTTGTAGATGGTGGTCTGGCCGGCCTGATGATTGATGCGCGATTAGCTCATGATGGTCCAGTGGGAGCGCCTGGGTGCCGAGTAACATACCATTTTGTCTAAACAGCAGTGCTTCTGGTTGGGGAGGGGGTTGGTCTGGCAGCAAGTGCTCTTTGGGTTGGCAATTCGTCGTTGAGGATGCGTCGATTTGGGGACTGGGAGGCTTCAAAAGATGGATTCAAAATTGGCGATGACTTTCCGGCCATTCCCTAGCCACGAAACGGCCCACTTCTGATTGGCCAAAGCTTCCCCAGACCACCCCACCCGCCTGTGAGGTACCTTGTACATACTGAACTAAGTAGGGACCTGCAGCAGTATTCAACCATACACGCACCCCCACCACAACCTTTGGTCAACGTCCTCACAGACGGCTTCGTCGCAATTCTCAGTGCTGGTGCTGTTGTCTTGCTGTCCATATCATCCCTTCAAAGATTCAATCTTGTTGCCGCTACCTCGAATTTCCCATCAGCAATTCCTCCATCTCTGGTATACTGCTGAAAGCCTAACGGCCTACCCTGCGGAATCTGAGTCCGATCATCGCTCATCCGCCTCGAATCTTCCCCTACCCGCGCGTCTTCTTGCCTCGTGCGAAGTCAAGATGTCCGCCCAACCAAGCAACTCTGGCATCGTGACCAACTCCACCGGCGAGCGCCACATACCTGAGTCGACCCGCGCGGACGGCTCCGTACGGAAGGCCATCAAAATCCGTCCTGGCTACAAGCCTCCCGAGGACGCCGAGATCTACAAGAACCGAACCGCCGAGACCTTTCGCAACCGCTACAAGGGCGGCGTGATCGGCGCTGAAGCCGCCACGTCAGGTTCCACCGCCAACGGTACACTTGCAACTTCGTCAGCGGCTGCGAACAAGAATGCCAAGCGGCGCGAGGCGCGCAAAAAGGCCAAGGCTGCCGGTGAGGCCGGCGGCGAAGAGGAGGAGGACGGTGAAGGCAAGAGCAAGGACAAGAATGCTCAGCCACCCAAGACTGGTGAAGGGGACGAAGCTGCTGTTGATCCTGATGTCGAGCGCAAGAAGAAGGCTAGGAACCTCACCAAGAAGCTGAAGCAAGCCAAGGAGCTGAAGAGCAAGAAGGACGATGGGCAGTCTCTGCTCCCTGAGCAGTTCGCCAAGGTGATCAAGATCAATGAGCTCGTCCGTGAGCTAGCTGCCCTTGGCTTTGACAGTGAGGGTGAATCTGTCGAGGAGGATGCCAAGGGTCAGGACAAAAAGGAAGAGGCCCCTGCCTGAACAGGATATGGAAATGGAAGACCTTTTGGTTCACAAATCATGTCTGGGTGTTCCAGTCGGAATCCCTCCCTCCCCTCCTCTGCCACAGCTATCATCACTCTGATTGATGACAAGCTATACCCGAGCATCGAGCTGTCCACAGACTTCACCGAAATCAGCAATGATCACTTCCCTCAGAACAACAGCCTGCGACTTGGGCTGGTAGTTAAGGACTTGAGAGGCTATGGACAGCAGTCAATACTGCGGATCATGCAAACAGCCTGCAACATGTTTGGCTGCTCTGAGCAGCCCGCTCAGTTGAGATCAAGAGCACTCGACACTTGAAAGACTATCCTGCCTTGGACATGATGTCTCCAATATTCCACTGGAAGACATGACGAGGAAGAGGCTGAAGGGGACTAATGGTTGAGAGAGCACAATGATGGTACCAGGTGGAATTATGAAAGGGTGGAACATCACAGACCAAGCTGGCGGCTCAGGGGAAAGACCAGGGACAATAAATATTATTAAGGGAGGGAATTCTAAAAAGAGTCTTGTCCTCTTCAATCTCATATGACTTGCATGATGGGATGCCTTTTGCTTTCGCCTGCGTAACAGCGATAATGCTACTAACAAGCCAAAGCCATGATTTCCAGCAATTGCTCTCATATAAGTAAAGCCAAACATACGTCAAACAGAGCACATACAGTAACGCAGTAGTGGTGATGCGTAGTACATCAAATGCAGAGACACCACCGATTTGACAAAAATCATGCGTCTGAAAGGAAGAAAACACATCAGAGGAGCAGGCCCGTCCAAGGGGGCTTTCGAGACTGGCAATTCAATATGCTCAAGCTCTTTGATCATCATCAATATACATTGGAGGGATGAGTGGTCATCATGCCCTTTTGGAGTGGTGTTTCAGATGCCAACGCCGTCCTAAATCACTTTTCCTTGCCCGAAGAAACTCTTTCAAATCTTCCCGAGTTTGCAACCCCCGAAAACCCAATCAGCCCAAGATATTTGTACAGAGGTTCTATATGTTCAGACGGCTAGACACGCCGGCAAAAAGTGGCGTGCGGGGTTACAATAGCCCAGACATGAACGCGCGACCGGCGTTAAAAGAGAGAGCAAAGAAGCGGATAATTAGTGCCCCGGGTTGAACAGATGTTGCAGGAAACAGGGAGGACAGCTTGTCGCTGCAGCCATCTTGAGAGAGAGAGAGAGAGAGCAGGGTGTCGGTGACGAAGTACTCAAATATACTCCCGTGCGCTCTTCTGCATCTCAATCAACCGCCAACCTCTTGTCTCAGGGTTGTTGACATCATCCGGCGTCCTTGTAATACCAATGGCGTACGTGACCAACTGAACCTTGTCCTCCATTCCAGCAGCAAGCTGATTCGTCTTCGCGTTGCGGTAAACATGCACCTCCTGTGTCCTGGCGGTGATGATGAAGACAGGGATCTCGCCGGGTTCCAGCATCCTAGCCTTGAGTATATCGACGTGTCTGATGTCGAGGATGCGGCCATCCGATTTAAGTCCGGCTTGCAGGTATTGCTTCGTGAGGGCCTCGTAGACAGAGTATTGCGCCTCGGAGAGCCAGAGCTTCAGGGTCTCCACATCGCCCTTCACGTAGGCGTCGAGAACTTCGGGTAGTATGTACTCGCGTAGCTCGCGCAGGAATGGCTCGACCTGGAAAGCAGGGTCCATGGACCGGAACTTCTTGATAACCATCGCAGTCTCGTTCTCGGCGAAGAACCCAGCCACACGGTCGGTGATGCTGCGGGCGGTGAGGATGAGGGGGTTTTCAGACTCGTTGTACACGTCCTTCATGCCGAAGACGCCCTGTACGAACTTGTTGGAGTCCTTGAAGTTTTTCCACGCCTCCTTCCATTGGGCGTCCTTGTGGACGGTGATGTTGGTGCCAGCGCTGTGCACAGCAAAGATTAGACATTAGGACTGAGCTCAACTGAGGAACAGTGGTAATGAATGTCCAACATACTTGGGGTCCTCCTCGATCACCTCGGGCTTGCGGCCCCCGTCCAGCTGCTCACGAAGCTCCCTCTGCTTCCTCCGCTCCTCTTTGTCCACCCAACCGCCATACCGCGAGCTGCTCCCGTCGTCTATGACGCTTTTCACACTCTTGAAGGCCTCGGTGTCCCGAATCGGCTTGGTGGTCTTGTCGATGACCTCGCCTGTAGCATTCGCCGCCTTGCGAACCCCCTTGACGACTGAGGTGTCCCACGTCCACGCCGCACCCTTGCCCACCGCACCGGCTGTGTTCTTCAGCACTTTTCCGGCAGTCGAGGACATGGCGCCGGTGGTCTTCTCGTATGCCTCGCGTGCTCGTCGGACAGACTCGCTCTCCACAAAATCGGTTGCGCCCTGTGCCAATTGCTTTGTCGAGTCGTTCCATTCTTTAGACGCCTTGAACTCGGTCTGCATGGTCTCCATGAACACCTGCCATGGAGTCTTGTCACCGTGGGGAGGTGGCGGTGGTAAATCTTCCTTCTTTTCCTCTTTTTTGTCGCTTTCACCCTCTTCGCCCTCGGCCTTCTTCTCGCTGCTGGACTCTTCTTGAGGCTCGTCCTGTTTTTGGGTTTGATCCTGCTCTGCAGCGGCTTCTGCCTTGGCCGACTCCGTTTGCGCTTTGTTTTCGTGCTTGGTTTCGGGCTTCACATCTTGCCGGCTTGGGGGGGTCATGTGAAAAGCACGAGACTGAGGCGCGATGGTTGTCCGTATCGCAGAAGGGAGGAATTGAGAGCGTAGAAGGGGTATCTGCGCAGGTGTAGTGTAAAAATAAAGCGATGCTATAGATGATTCATTGCTCTGCGACACCAAACGACCCGATAATAACCTCCGGAAAGCTGGCGATCTGCCATACGGGTGTGCGGATGCATTCAGCGCAGAAACCCTGGAGGCTGAGGAAGAGGAGGAGGAGAGAGGAAGTGTCCTCGAGACGGATCTTAAGGAACTCATGATGGAATAGGATAAAGAGGCGCACCACCCGGAGAAGGGTAAAACTCCTAGAGTAGGTGGCGGAAGGGTAGGTGGTGATGATGAAGATGATGATGATGGGAGAAGCAGGAACAAGAGGCACTTCGAAAATTTGGGAGGCGTGACGGAAGTTTTGCTGGGGTCTGCCGCGGGCCAGAATCGGAGCTTTTGGGGGCAGGCAAAAGCGGGAGCCCTGGGCAGCGGCAGGCGACAGGTGCCCTGCATGCGCTACCACTTGCAGTGGACTTGAGCTCTCAATCGGTCGGCCTTGAAAGTCTCCCGAAATTTTCCAGGCTCGTCGCCGGACGAACGACACGACGACGACGACACAGCCCACCAACTCTCAAGATGAGTCGGTCAACAACAAGCCGCCAATTGGCGAAAACATTATTCTCAGCAACATCACAGTCCTCGTCAACACAGATACGATGCGCAGCCGCAGCCCCGCTCACGCGGCCCTTCTCGAGCTCCAGCACCCGACGAGACGACGGCGGAAAACTGAAGCGCGAGAGCATTCTTTCAGGTGTCATGGGGAACATACGCAACAGTCCGACCGCGAATAATGACAGACAATCCCCATTCTCTTCTCCTCCCTTCGGATCAGGGCGCTCTGCACCCGTCAAGTCCGAGAACATGTGGAAGCTCTCGCAAAGATTACCCTCAGCCAACCTAGCGTTAGGGCGTGCCACCAACGACACGCGGTTCGTGGACTCGTCACTCCTGGATCGTGACCCGTCGGGTGGTCTTGATGATCTGTCAAGCGGCGCTATGATGGCTGATCAGCCCACGGAACCATACCACTTCCACATCTACAGCCACAAGCACAACTGCCACGTGACAGTTACCAAGCCCAACCGCGACGCCATTGTATCGCTGTCTTGCGGCAATCTAGGGTTCAGAAAGAGTCAGAGGAAGACCTACGACTCGGCATATCAGCTGGGCGCCTATGTCATCGATAAACTTCAGCAGGCTGGCTGGCACAACAAAATTGACAAGATGGAGGTGTCATTGAGAGGATTCGGACCGGGGAGGGAGGCGGTAACAAAGGTCTTGCTGGGTACTGAGGGAAAACTGCTGAGAGACAAGATCGTGAAGGTATCCGACTCAACCAGGCTGAAATTTGGCGGTACGAGGAGTAAGCGGCCAAGGCGTCTGGGTTAAGGTCTATAAGGAGATAGCGGAGAGAAACTTTGCAACCATTGAAAAAGTGTGCCCCGCTGAAGCGACGACCGCAATGGCAAAGGCGCCAGAAACCCAGTGGTTGTACATGGAGAGTCTAACAGGCGGGGTTGGGAACTGTATGATGGATATCTCTAGTCTTTCACAGAGCACCGGCTGTATGACCATGATCCTGATCTAATCACTTGAGGAGGCATGCCAACCCAGTGTGTGTATGTGTGTGTCGCCTACTGTATATGAGCACTACTAAAAAGGAGAGAACCATTTGAGATGAGCTCGAGAACACGGTCTTGAAGTATATCATGAAGTGTACTATGTATAATGAAACTTTGATGTGTCCGGGGGGGGGGGGGAGCAAGCATCTCTTACAAAAGAGTGGGCAGTCGTTTACTCTAGCAATTCAGACCCCCACCAAGAATTCTGCAGGGGTCTTGTTTTCTTTAGCTTGCAGTCATCTGAAAGCCAACTTTTTGTCTCGGACTTCTTTTCCTTTATTCTTCTTCTTCTTCTTTTTTTCTTTCTTATCAACCTCCCATGCGACGACGTAGGTGCCTATGGATCCCGCCGCGCAACCCAAGTCCTCTCTTATGGACCTAAACTTCAACGCGGTCCTCGAATCTCCCGTTTTCGCCGGCGGCGTAGGCCTCGCCGCTCTCGGCAGCGTCGCAGCCCTCGCGCGCCGCGGTGCGATCCGTTATGCACAGCTCCTCCGCCGCCAGCTCCTCATCAACGTCGAGATCTCCAAGACCGACCCGTCCTATCCCTGGGTACTGGGATACCTCTCGCGCCCCCGTGAGAGCCCTGGCCTGCTCGCCTCCCGCCTGACGCGCATCCGTCAGCTCTCAGTGAAGACTACGACCCGCTCTGCAGCGCCGGGCAGGAGTGCGAGCAATGTCGGGCCTACGCACGCGCACTTTGCGCTCGTCCCGGGATATGGCACACATCTAATACGTCATGCGCCGGGTGTCTACGTGATGGTACAGAGGGAGAAATCGTCGACCGCCGAGATGTCTACCGGCGAGCCGCACGAGACCATGACGCTGACGGCGCTCTGGGCGCATCGTCATGTGTTTGAGGAGATCTTTGGGGATGCGCACGCCATGATGGCCAAGGCCACAGAGGGAAAGACGGTGGTGTATACGGTCCGTGGGTTCGACTGGGTCCAGCTGGGCGAGCCGAGGCGCAAGAGGCCACTGGGGAGTGTGGTGCTAGATGAAGGCGTTAAGGAGGGCATCGTGGCGGACGTGAAGGATTTTATTGCCAGGCAGGAATGGTATGCTGAGCGGGGCATACCGTACCGGAGAGGCTATCTGCTCTTTGGACCACCAGGTGGGGGGAAGTCAAGCTTTATACATGCCCTGGCCGGGGAGCTGAATTTTGCTATTGCAACTATCAACCTGAGCGAGCGGGGTATGGCGGATGACAAGCTGGCCATGATGATGCAGAAGCTGCCAGCACGAACCATCGTCCTGCTGGAGGATGCAGACGCCGCTTTCGTCAACAGAAAACAAAAGGACTCAGATGGCTACAGCGGATCCACAGTCACATTTTCCGGTCTCCTCAACGCGCTGGACGGCCTGTCGGCTGGAGAAGAGAGGATAGCATTCCTCACCACAAACCACATCGACAGGCTAGATCCAGCGCTCATCCGGCCAGGACGGGTGGACATGATTGTCCGGGTGGGCGAGGCGACGAGGTACCAGGCAGGTGAGCTGTTCGACCGCTTCTATGGCGACGTCGACAGGGACGGAAGCGGAAAGCAACGCTTCCTGCAGAAGCTGGATGATATGGGCCTGTTCGATGAGAAGACTCCGAGGCGCACGAGTGCAGCAGCCATCCAGGGAATCTTCCTCTTCAACAAGAACGATATGGAGGGTGCCATCGCCATGGCCGAAGTACTCGGTCAGGCAACACCGACGGACAGCTGATCCACCGCCTTCAGACTGGTTTCATAAACCACACTGACGTATGATCAATTCAAAATGGTCAAAGTGATAGACTACTACTGTAAAATAATCTGTGTTGTAGTTTTTGCAAACGAAATGATACCCCTTTCTCCATAATGTATGAGGCCAGGAAATCTTTACAGCTCCTAAGATTGTACAAAGAAATTACCACCCAATTCAACAAGTAAAAGAAAAGGAAGGGGAAATTTTGATACATGCAGCTATTACAACAGCATTGAGCAGCTCCAAAGCTTGTTTGGTCGAAACAGTCAGTGCGTAAAGGAGCGGGTCTGCGCTAAGTAAGTAGATATTACCAGGCAGCGACCGCGCCACCATTCGCAGACCTAGTCGCGCCTTCTTCGAACATAATTTTATATTACGCGACTTACGGTGATCGTCGAGATGTTACGGTAACAACAAGAACTTTCGGTAGAACGGTCTCGGCCTGGATCAAGCTTTCTGGGTCTCATCTGAAGTGCATCCCGCGTACATCTTGCAATATAACTCTTTCGTCGTCACTTCTACAACAACCAGCCAGATTGATTAGACAAATTTCAGACGGAGGAACTCGACACACAACAGACAAGACAACTACCACACAGGTATGTCTGAGGGTACTCAAAGGCATTCACCCTGGGCAAGGAGAGGGCGTTCTACCTGGCGTGGTGGACGAGGCAGGGGACGAGGCGGATTCTTTGGCCGCGGCCAGCCCTCAGCCGCTCGACAAGCCCTGGTGCACGTCGCCAACGAGACCAGATCTGTGCTGCCCTTCATCCTGAAGGACCTTCCAGGCTTCAAAGCCGAAAAGTCTGAGATTATATCGCTAGACACGAACCCGCCTTTGAAGCAACAAGACTGTCCGCAACA
Source organism: Cryphonectria parasitica EP155 (assembly GCF_011745365.1). Lineage (NCBI taxonomy): Eukaryota > Fungi > Ascomycota > Sordariomycetes > Diaporthales > Cryphonectriaceae > Cryphonectria > Cryphonectria parasitica. The sequence goes on along the minus strand of NW_024468910.1, from coordinate 3,630,786 downwards.
CGACAAGGCCACCGTCAAAGTGATCAATGAGGACTCCTTCAACGCAGCTATCATGATGATGGACACAACATCTGCTGTATCCGCGCCCCCTGGCGCCAGTACCGTCACCAAATCTCCTATGACATACTCCAGACCCGCTGTCCTCAATCTCGCATCCGATAAGTCCCCCGGCGGCGGCTGGTTAAATGGCGCCATGGCCCAAGAAGAAGCGCTCTGCTACCGCTCGTCTCTTTCTCTTAGCCTACACAAGCACTATTATCCCTGGGATGCTGACCAGGGTGTCTATACACATGATGTGGTTATCATCCGGAGCTCCGCGTCTGAGGATCACAAGCTTCTGGCGCCCGACATCCCAGCTGCCGACCTCCCCGTGGTGAGCGTGGTCAGCATCGCGGCCGTTCGTTGCCCGAAGGTCTCCGAAGTACAGTCTCTGGCGGGCGACAAGAGGAAGGTCTTCGCCGACAGTGAGGACAGGGATTTGACCAAGAGGAAGATGAGGCTAGGGCTACGGGTGGCGGCGGCGAAAGGCCACGATTGTCTCGTACTTGGTGCGCTAGGATGCGGGGCTTTCAGGAATCCTGTAGAGGAAGTAGCAGATGCCTGGAAGGAAGTACTGGAGGAGACGGAGTTTGCGGGCGGTTGGTGGAGGGAGATTTGGTTTGCTGTGTTCGATCAGAAAAACGAAGGCAATTATGAGGTCTTCGAAAAAGTGCTCGGTGGGCTGCAGGTATAGTTGAGGCATAAGGTTACGAGGACGAACACAGCACAAAAAGCATATCACTCCCAGTTTGTCAAGGCAACTGCAATCATTCAGCCAGATACCCAACGCCATTCAGACGCGAATTACTACTGATTCCAAGTCGTTCTTTCGACAACGTGGTTCCCGGGTAGCGTAAGCATATTCGATGTCGAAGGAGTGACACCTCATGCAGCCCTATATCACGACATAAACATGGCTGTTGATGCCACGCCCCTTGCCTGATGCTGCTATTCGGCAGCCTCAGGATGGAACCCTGCTCAGTCAAGACGCCCAAACGCAAATTTTAACGGTCATACCGTGTGAGACGTAGAATAAGGGTACAGAGATGACTGTTTTGTTGTTGTGTGTGTCTCTCGAGTTCAAGGCCAGAGGAATCGGGTGGGTTAAAGCCGACTTTTAGTAAAGAAAAGCGTATGGAGCAACAAGCTGGAAATGGGGATCAAGCTTTGGTGATTCAGATGTGCTTTTGCTCTGATCATTCTGAGAGATTTTGAAAGTCGACATCTTCTGGCTTTGTTGCTTTCTATTATTTTCTTTTCTCAATGCCTGGGGTGAAGAAATTCACCTGCATGGCATCTGATTGCATAGCATAAAAACAGGGTCCCTAAAAACCAAGACCTGCATTCGTGACCGACCACCTAGAACCTTCTTTCACATTCTCTGAACAGGAAAAATCTCTATCATATCCAGAATAGACTTTTTTGGATGCAGAAGTGTCCCACCGTATGGATTTTTGGACTTCCCTCGAACGTACAGCCAGTAGGCGTCCGTTGAACCACTGTGCTCGCCCAGCAAACTTGTATTGAAGCAACCCCAGGGCTGCCCAAGAACTGCTGCTGTATAGCACGAAGAAATTACACAGCTGCCGTGGGGAGCAGGCCGTCCATCGCTCGCATTCTTCCTTCCTCTGTTCACCCTCACCGTCTCCAAGAATTCCCTTGCCCTCGTCGAGGCTCGTCTTCTGACCCTTAGAAACTGAGTCGTCACTTTCTCGTCCTCTCTTTTTTTTGCCAGCCGCCCGTATCACTTCAGGCCTCCAGCCCATCACCGATATCCCCCAGCCGCGATTACCGTTAGGAGCCTCAGCAAGCTCCCCGGGTGGCCCAGCATGCCCAGATCACCCAATAACTCCCCCAAAAAGGCATAAAGCCAATGACGCCATTCTGGCTAACGAACAAGGTGCAAATGTCGTCCCTCGCGGCAAGGTCCGCTGGACCAGGGCTGATGACCCGACGATTGGGTAGAGATTAGGTGTCTTATGTCTCACACAACCCGCGGGCGTGATCCAATATCGTGCATCGGAGGGACCTTTTTGGTCGAGAGAGTTGAGAAAGAGGGTGCCAAGGGCTCGTCAGGACTGAACCGCCCGTGACGCTGTCAAATAGCTGGACTCAAGGTTTGTCGTTTCTCTTTATCTGCCACGAACTCGAATGAAGAAGACTCTCGTCTTTCGAGGACAGAAAGGTAAGCCAGGCACACGGGAGTATCCTCAGACGCGGGATTCTCCATCAAGGCGAAAAAGACATTAATCCAAACCGGTCAGGCCTGGTATATCGCCATCCTGGCCCCGGAGCCATTGCCCCTGGCGTCAGCATCCAGAACGCAGTCTTGTGGCGTGGATAAACAAGACGGCTCGGGTTGGCATCGCAAACTCCCCAGCCAATGTCGTCCCTTGCAGGCCTAGATATCATCGTGAAGAGCGGCAGTCGGGCGGCCATGAAGCAGCTCGATCCCTCGTGCCTGGCCGAATGCCACTGGCGCCCTCCACGCCCCGTCCTCCCCCCCCACAGAACTCGGCGGGTCTCGGCGGGAACAGACTCGACGGGGCTCGATGGGCTCGGTGGGCTAGACCTATTCCAACGAGACTTGACATGGTTTCATTTACTAATCGGATGGCGGAGCCGATATCGTCGCTGGGATTGTGCTTGGTTGATGTGACGTAGAGATAGGAAATGTTGAGGAACACGAGCATGTGAAATCGTATATATTCAATGGGTGGCCATACCTGTGTCTCTGTTGGCTTGAGCCTTCTGATTTTCACCTGAATTCTATTTTGGAAGGAGATTTGATCCTGATTCAACTCATCCAACTTTTTCAAGAGAGCACGTGTCCCTTTCTTTGGAGCATTTTGCATATCTGATCGTGGTTTCCCTCTCTGGAACTCTAAATCCTCACCCACCTCGATTCAATTTCGGCAGCCGGCAGGGGTGAAGAAACGTGTTCTTGGCCCTCGCTCGGTTACTCGGTTCTTTTTTAGAGCCCTAGAGCTCACGATCAAGCTCACTCTTCATTCATATCTTTTACCTTTTCGTCCTAGTATTTTAGCAGAGACCAGTGCTCTGGCGAGTCAATGATCCTCAACGTCCCGTAAACTTTTCTCAATTGCCCGTCTACTGTCTCATCCTCCATTGTCTTCGAGCGTCTAAGATACCACTGTCATTCCATTTGCATATCTGCACAACCTGCTCATCAGTTCTATCTACCTATATTATATTCAAGTTTCTCTGAAGAAGAAAAAATAAGCATCACACAAGATGACCATCCTCGACATCGACAGGGATCTGGCAGCGAGCTTCCGGCAACAGGCCATTGCAACACCTGATGCAATTGCCCTGGAAGACAAGTCGCACACCTACACTTATGCCGAGCTGGACGAGGTCACGTCAAAGCTCGCCAGCTCGTTACGGAATCATGGAGTTGGCCGAGATGACCCAGTCGGCGTCCTGATGGGGAGGAGTGCCGACTATGTCATCGCATGCCTGGCAGCTCTCCGAGCGGGCGGGGCGTTTCTCGTCCTAGAGCTCGCCTACCCTCCGGCGATGCTCTCGGGTGTCATAGACGACGCCCGGCCCAGAGTCATTGTGACAAAACGAGAACATGTCGGCAGAATTGAAGCTGATGTCCCATTGATCGTCATGGACGAGCAGGGAGTCGGCAGCAATGAGTCGAACTCCAGCAGCAACAACTCCATAGACGAGAACGATCTCGAGAAATTAGCCTTCATATCCTACTCGTCAGGCACTACGGGAAAACCCAAGGGCATCGCAAATCCACACAGAGGTGCTGTCCGGTCGTATGATTTGAGATTCAAACTCAGCGACCTGAAGCAGGGCGATCGAGTTGCTTGCAACGTCTTCTTCGTCTGGGAGATACTACGCCCTCTGCTTCGGGGAGCCACCACTTTCTGCATACCGGACGAGGCGAGTTATGATCCTGTCGCCTTGGTGGACTTGCTCTCTTCGAAAAACATCACCGAGACCTTGATGACTCCAACCTTGCTTGCAACTGTTCTGTCTCGACATGCGAGGCTGGGAGAACGGTTGCCTGACCTGAAGACTCTCTGGTTAAGTACGTTACCTTATCACGCCCGCCACATTACCATCATTCCTCCGTTGGTGTCCATGGCAGAGACTAACCTCGACTCCAGATGGCGAGGTCGTTACCACTGACCTGATACTCCGGGCCATGAAAGCTCTTCCTAATACGCGCCTGCTGAATTGCTACAGCGCAAGTGAGACGCATGAGATCGCCTGTGGCGACATCAAGGAGATGTTGAACGCTGAGCAGCCGTATTGCCCCGTCGGACCGCCTCTAGACCCAAAGCACACCTACGTCTTGGACGAGAACAAGAACCCGGTCAACGTTGGGGTTTCTGGAGAATTGTTCATTGGAGGCGGTCTGCTGGCCCGTGGATATCTGAATTTACCCGAGACAACGGCGAAGGCCTTCCTGCCAGACCCGTTCGATGATACCCCCGGAGCTCGCATGTACGCAACCGGCGATATGGCCAAGATTCTTCCTTCTGGCCTTATGGAGATCACCGGTCGTGTCGGTGCCATGATCAAGCTCCGTGGCTACAGCGTGGTTCCTGGCACCGTCGAGAACGCCATTGTGAAGAACCTGGCCGTGAAGCAGTGTGCCGTTGTGCCTCGAGGCGACGGAGTGGAACGTCAACTGGTCGCCTATATTGTGCACGATAAGGAGGCAAATGACGACCGAGATCATGTGTCGATCGACGAGGCCGGCTACTGCCCCAAGGGCCGCCGAGCGCTTGCTGAGCACCTGGCACATTATATGATACCGGCTCTTTGGGTGGAGCTTGATGTGCTTCCGACACACGAAGTATCTGGCAAGGTGGACCTTAAGAGCCTGCCGCCGCCCCCAGAGCCAGGCGCCCCTTCGCCACAAGTCAAGGCCAAAGCCGAAACCAACACGAAGATCAGGGCCGAACAGATCGCGGAGCTGTGGGCTGCCTGCTTGAACATACCGCCGAGCGCTATCACCAAGGAGCACAGCTTCTTCGATCTTGGTGGCCACTCCCTCACCCTCGCAGATCTCTCCAACCGCCTGACTAAAACGTTCGGTTTTCGTGTGCCCCTTGGATCCCTGGCCGGCGACCCAACCATTAAGGGTCATGTTGAGGCCGTTACCGCAGCTCGCGACGGCCACACAGCAGCTGTTCAGGCTGATCTGCCCGCGGTCTTGCGCGCTGATTCTGTTCTGGCTGCTGACATCCAGCCCAAGAATGCAAGAACACTCCCTCTCAGCCAGGCAAAGACTGTTCTGTTGACAGGCGTGACTGGCTTCCTGGGTGCTTTCCTGTTGAGCTCACTCATCGAAAGCACCGAGGCAGACATTGTCTGTATCGTGCGTTTCAATGACCCTATCGACGACCAGACCTCTGCCGGGATGGCACGGCTGCGGAAGAACCTCACAGAGTTAGGCCTGTGGGACGACTCTATTATCGACCGCGTTGAGATCCTCCCGGCCAACCTGTCCAGGAAACGCTTGGGACTGGCACCTGACCAGTTTGAGGAACTGGCTTCCCGTATTGATGTTGTGATCCACGCAGCGGCAACTGTAAACCTCGTGTACCCGTATGCCGCATTGCGTGCGCCGAATGTGGGCGGCACCCGCGAGATATTACGTCTGGCCTGTCTCGCTGGAGCACCTGTTCATCACGTCTCGACCAATGGTGTCTTGCCGCCTTCCCGAGAGGGCTGGTCGGAAGATACTATCATCGACGTTGACGAGGTCCCAGTGCGCTTGCACGATGGCTACAGCCAAACCAAGTGGGTTGCAGAGCAGCTGGTCATCGAAGCCAACCGCAGAGGTCTGCCCACTCGAATCTACCGTCCAGGGACCATCAGCGGCCACAGCAAGTCCGGCGCTACCAATGCGTGGGATCTCTTGACAGCCATGATTGTTGAGTCTATGCAGATTGGGTATGCTCCAGACATTGAGGACTGGCTCGTGGAGATGACTCCTGTAGACTTCGTAAGCAAGGCCATCACGACGCTGGCGGATCACCAAGACATGACGCAGCGCATCTTCCACCTGGGAGATCCCGCGCCTATCTGTGCCAATGACGTATTTAGCTATCTCGACCAATTAGGCTTCGGCACGGAGAAGCTTGCCTTTGAAAAGTGGGCTGCGCTGTGGAAGCAGAAGAGGGGCTCCGGGCGCTGGGGCGAGGGATCTTTCACGGTCGACATCCTGCGCTCTGGCATGCCCACCGCCGATTACGTCCGGGAGGTCACAGTTCTGAACGATTCCAAGACCAGGCCTATCCTGGAAGACGTGTTTGGCGTCCAGCGGCCCAAGATCGACGACAAACTACTTCGGACGTACACGAGACACTTCTACGCCCGCGGCTGGCTTCCCCGTCCCCCTCGCAAGGCAGACAAGATGGCCACACAAGTCAAACCCCGCGGACCCCTAGCCGGCAAGGTCGCCGTCATCACGGGTGCGTCTTCTGGTATCGGCGCCGCAGTGGCTACTGCATTGGCCGCAGAGGGTGCAGACGTTGCCATCGCAGCAAGGCGGGTGCAGGCTCTGGACTCTCTCAAGTCCAAGATCACCTCAACATCAGGCGTGAAGGTCCTGGCCCAGGCAACGGACGTCACAGACCGAAGTCAAGTCGAGGCTCTCATCAGGACCACCGAGGAGGCGCTTGGTCCCGTCGACATACTGGTAGCATGTGCGGGTGTCATGTACTTCACCCTCATGAAGAACGTTCATGTCGACGAGTGGGAGCGCACAGTCGACGTGAACTGCAAGGGCCTCCTCCACAGCCTCTCGTCCACGGTCCCGTCGATGCTGGCCCGCGGCAAGGGTCACATTGTCGCCATCAGCTCGGACGCAGGACGCAAGGTCTTCCCCGGCCTGGGGATATACTCTGCGTCCAAGTTCTTCGTCGAGGGCACGCTGCAGGCACTGCGTGTCGAGACCGCCGGCACAGGGCTGAGGGTCACCAGCGTCCAGCCGGGCAATGTCGCCACGGAGCTGCTGAGCATGTCGACGGACCAGGAAGCCGTCAAGAAGTATGGCGAGCCGTCTGGGGCCAAGGTGCTGGATGCCGAGGACGTCGCCGGGGCCATCGTGTATGCTGTCACGAGGCCGGAGCATGTGGCTGTCAATGAGGTGTTGATCGAGCCGAGGGATGAGCCGATCTAATGACGGGATGAGAGACGAGGTATATGCAGACAAGACCAAAACAAAACAAGGGCAGGATTAGAGACATTAGATTGCAGATATGCAGCAGTGCATGGCACACGTGAATACATTGGTATTATTCTCTCTCTCTCCTACTAGAGCGGCTGCCTTGAAGTTCTTTCTGAGGTGGAAGTCATCCTAGACATAGCGAATGGCCATATAAGATATACACATTTTCACATTTTTCCCCTGGATCTCTAAAGTGGAGGATGACAAGTCACCAACATGTGTACATGGTATTCCGTCTCCATGAGAACAATGTCAACAGATTTCGGTATCCAAGACACATTCACACAAGTGTCATAGTGAAAAATGTCTAATCATGGAGAGAAGAATTGGTCAGCGTGGCAGGACTCCAGAGGCTAAGAAGAAAGCCCTTTTCTCTCTCTCTCTCTCTCTCTCTCTCCCAGAGCCTCGGTATCCGAACCATTATTTGAGCCCCCCCCCCCCCCGCGCACTTGGGAAGAACAACAAAACCTGTTCAGAGGCTCGCGAAGAATCGAGAGTGACAATACTCGGATATCCCCACTCCCTTCCGTCTCCCTCTCTGCAACTCGACCACCCTACTCACTTCGCCTTCCAGCATGGCATACAAAGTCCTCCTCCTGGGTGCGACGGGCTACCTTGGCGGCACGGTCCTCACAGACCTCGAACGTGCTGGCGACTTTGATGTCACCTGCGTTGTGCGGCCCGAGAGGGAGGCGTGTATGAGCGGGCGACGGACAAGGTTGCTTGTGGTAAGTTTAACAGTTTATTGGTCTCCCGAAGTATGAAGATTTATGCTTCTTTATTTTTGCTTTCCCCGTTTTCACAAATAGAGTTTCTAGGCAGGAAGAAATGGCAACACGTGAGGTCTTGTTTTTTTTTTTTTTTTGGTTCGAGATTCATTACAATTTTGATACATCTTGGCTAAACCCAAGACACAAACTCTCTTTCAGGTCTCTCACGATGAGCTGGGCAAGATAGAAGATGCCTGCGCAGAGGTGGACGTCGCCATCAACGCTGCCACTTCAGACGATCTCCATCTCACCAGGGCCATCAACCGAGGCCTGGCGAGGAGGACGGGCAGGAAGGGCGTTCTGGTTCATATCTCGGGCACGCAGCTGATCGAGTCGGCACCGACGGGCAGGCTGGAGGACGTGCCCAAGTATGACGACCTGGACGTCGAGCAGATCAAGTCTATACCTGACACTGCGCTGCACCGGCTGATTGACCTCGAGTATGCTTGCTCAGAGTCCCTTCCCCCCCCCCCCCTCTCCTCCTCCTCCTCCTCCTTTCTTATTGTATAAAACTGTGTAGACAACGAGTCTTTGTCTTCTCCTTCTTCCTACTGACTACCTTTGACCCAGGGTCAGCAGGGCCGACCTGGCAGATGAGATCACCGCATCCATCATCTGCCCAGGCGTCATCTTCGGGCGCGGGTCAGGCCCGCTCAAGACCATCTCGTCCCCGTTCCCCAACCTCGTCCGCCTGGCGCTGCGGAACAGGCGCGTCACCTACGCCGGCGAGGGCACCAACATCTGGGCACACGTCCAGGCCCAGGACGTCTCGGACTTGATCATACGGTCTATCAGGCACAACCTTGGTGCTGCTGGTGCAAAACCCGCTGGGTTCGAGAGGTTCTACTTGTATGTACTCATGCCCTCGCTTTCTTTATCTTGTCATCATCGTAAAGATTGACATATATCCACCCTCTCCCTTTTTTTTTTCCCCCTCCAGCGCTGAGAATGGCGAGCACCAGAAGCTCGACCTCTGCACCAAGATGGCCTCGGTCCTCCATGCCAACGGCGCCGCCGTCGAGGCTGCCACGCCCGTGTCGGTGTCGCCGGACAGCCCTCGGGCGCCGAGCTGGGCTAACAGAACCACGGCGCGGTGCTGGGCCAACCGGGCGAGGCGGGAGCTTGGCTGGCGGCCCGCTGTGCTTCTTGAGGATGTGCTTGAGGCCGAGGTGCTGGATATTCTATCGGCGGTGAGGGACGAGGTGTGATAACTTGTGCTTCGTATTCTTGATGGGACCCCCAATGCTGTATAAGCAAGGGAAGGGCTCGTGTACGACAATATGAAAATGTACAATGTACTATGTAAGAACAACTTCACTGTCAACAAACCGACGAGACCCTGCCTTGCACACAGACTGCACAGACTGCACAGACAAACGCGTCGTCAACCTCGCCGACCTTTTGACCCACCTCAGTACCATGATATCTCGTAAGGTTCGCTCGCCTTGGAATTCTTGCCCTTCTCCCCCCCATTTTTACGCGGCAATTCGGAGGGGCCTCACCGGAGCCCCCACCCGGCCGGGTCTTCCATGATCCATTTTTCTCTCACTCACTTACTCTCTTCCCTCCCCCCCCCCCCCTCTCTCTCTCTCTCTCTCTTGGCGAATATTTGTAATTTATCATAGTGCATGACGATATACTAGTAGAGCAGATTATAATCACTATACAAGTCTAGGGATCCACGACCATGGAGTTCTCCGTTGGGATGGAATGGAAACAGGCCCAGCCCCCCCCGGTTCACTAGACTTGTGCTATGGTAAACCTTTTTCCCGGACCCGACCTGGAGTTTCACAGACTCTCTCTCTCTGCTTGTCGACCAGGATGAACCCTTCTACTGAATCATACATACTAGGGCGGAAAGTCCAGTTTTATCCTTTGAGCTAATGCGTACTCAAGTAGAGAGTGAGTCGAAACGCAACGGTGGTGCTTCTTGTCAAAGTTGTCAAGTGAGTGGTTGAGCATGTCTGCATGGCCTGTGAAATGGGCCCCCTTCCCCCCGGGCCGAGGGAGACAGACCGGCTTTAATTCTATAAGACAGCATTATATTACCATCGAGGAGTACTAAAGGCAACCCGTGAATGTTCGAGAAGTGTGGAAGGAAGGAGAAGGAAGAAAGAAAGGAAGAAAGGAAAAATGAAAAGGTCGACCCTAGGACTCGGACATATTACCACCTACAAGAGAGCGTTGCCTTGTTTTCTTCCTTCATTCAGGAGCACGAACCTGTCGATCATCTCGAATACCAGTACAATGTACTCTTCCTCTTTCCTTTCCCCAACAAACAACTACCCAGCCTTGTCGACGAGTGCCGAGACATCCAGGCCCTTGATCGATGAACGGATAGCCTTCTCCCCGTTCGCTGGGGTCCCCCTTCCTTGTGCGTAGTTCTTGACGTTCGGAAAACCAACAGCAATCACACCGTGACCAGAACCTCTCCGCTCCCCATCCCTGTTCTCTCAATCTCCACCACTCTCGAAAGGGCCGATGTTTGAGGATCTCTCTTCCTTCCTCTTCCCCTTTCTCTCATCCCCAATCTCTTTCGGAGATGGTCACTAGGCCATAAAATGACAGCTTGGTGGAGAACTCGGGGTTACATACCAGGTACAGTACTACCATGGTTCTCAAGGTCCCTGGGGCAAGCAAGGGGCAAAAGACAAGGCTGTCTTGTCGTCGTTGCAGGTGGGGCAGCACAGTGAGAGAGAGAGATGAAGATGATGAAGAAGAAGAATGAGGGACAACGTTTCAGGAATGGCTTCATGGCCATCCCAAAGCCGAATTGTGCCTTCTTTCTCGTTCTTGTTCTCCCCTGACAGTTCAGGGAAGGGGCTCCCATTGAAGACCAACGCTAGCCCTACAAGGAAAGAGTATCGTCGTGAACCCTAATTTACGTTCTTCTCCCCTCTTCTTTCTCTTCCTCGTCTCTCTCTCTCTCTCTCTCTCTCTCTCTCTCTTTGTGTGTGTGTATTTTGACTTTCGCCTGCGCTGCCCTGGAAATGAACTCTACCATTCTGCCGGGAACGTGGAAGAACATGGCGACCACATGGCGACAGATCGGCTGGCCGGGCCTCTTGCACAGGGGTAAGGCCAGGCCCAGCCGCGGCCATGGGCGTGGCGTTTCTTTAGTGTCCTGCATATCATAATTTCTCTCTCTGCTGCTTTCAACGTGGCTTGCAGCTTATTTCCTACTACTACTACCTACACGATCCTACTCTTATGACGCGCCTTTTTTTTTCTTTTCTTCTTCTTCTTCTTTCTTTCCGTCGCAGGACATGCTGGGCGTTGCGTCGTAGCTCCGACTTGGCACACTCCTGAGAAGCGGAAACCGGTGTGACGAATTACTTGCCTCACGAGATGATAGTGCGAAAATGGAGGACGGAAAGGTCCAAAAAAGATGAAGGGGTGGCTAGACTCATGCCGTCGAAATATGCACGGGAGATCAAATAAAAGGGTTTACTTTAAGGGGAGGGGAGGGGAGGGGGGGGGCGCGGGATGCCACCATCGCACAGCAAGGCCAGACGCAAGCAAGACGATGCAGGAGGTAGTTCATTCAGACATGCTGTGTAAATGGGAGACGTGTAACAGTATGCACGTACTCACACAGTAGAGGACTTGCCTCACTAGCAAGGCTCACCCCATTTCTTACTCTCAAAAAAAAGAGAAAACGTATGTGATCGTGACGGTCCGGCTCGCCGGGTAGCCCCTGGCCCTCCCTTCTATACGTGCTATTCTATAGTACATACACAGCGCTCCCCCACCCCCCACTTCCTTGTTCTGCGGGTTCTGATTACTACTATTCTCTTCCTTTGACAGCCAGCAAAGGGTACAAACTGTGGTTCAGGATCCGGCATGGATGAGCCGCTCGCCGCCCCTCCTCCCCCATCCAGGGAACGTTCTTCCGATATTGACTGCGCGTTGTCTCACAAACACAGGCGAGACCTGCCATGCATCCATGCAACCAAACACATCACATCCATCAGCCCTACTCGAGAATAGTTCTGGGATACCTCTACTGTAACCAATCCACGGTCCTCTTTGAGCATGGGGTCGGGGGTTTCTGTTCCGTTCCGATCGATCGTTCGTTCTTTAATGATCGTGTACATTTTTCATTTCCGTTCGCTTGCTTGGCTGCGATTGTTGGCTCGGCGCCGAGACTCCCCTCTTTCTTCCCTCTGGGTAGTATCGAGATGAGGGAATGGATGTGACGATGGTCTTGTTCTTTGTCTGAGGTTCTGCAGCACGGGTGGAGTACAACCCAGCAGAGATGCAAGGCACGTATTACTCTAGCAGTCATTTCCCTGGCGACGGTCTCGACACCACCACTTGAAGCTTGAAAGTTCCGGCATCCGACATCGTATTATGCAGCAGGGGGCTTGCTGCTGCTGCTGCTGGCGCTACTGACCACTACCTAACTATTACTTTTCTACTGCAGCAGAAGCCCGGTCGAGCCTCATCCCGCTCAGGAGGTGGTGGTGGTGGTGGCCCAGTTGTCCTGCCGCACCACAGATCCAGTGTGTTGCAACCACCACCATGGTACCTACTATTGAACTAAACCACGTTCTCTAGGCTTGGTGTGTGTGTGTGTGCGCGTGTGAAATCTGACCGCAGCAGCAGCTAGTGCGAGGTAATGATCGTCGAAACATTAGTCTCGTGAATGTAACCCCCGGGGGAGGTGTTGTCCAGGGCTGGTCTCGAACTGTTGCCGTTTTCTGGATGGTGGAGTTCTCGCTTCAACGGAATCGCTCGTGAGGGTTTCAGATCGGGCAGCTTTGTGGAGGAACCCAACACATCCCCCCCCCCCCTTCTTCCCACTCTCTCTCTCTCTCTCCACTCCAAGGCTGAAGGGAATCCTGGAAGCATATCATTGGAAATTTGCAGTGTGCGTGTCTGATTGCAGTCGGAACCGTGCGGATGTTGTTCTTGCGCCGGTGTGCCGGGAAAGGGGGGGGGCCAAAGAGAGAGAGAGGGTGAAGATCTGCGCGCATAGTTTGGGTAATGGTTACCGTCTATCTAGGTTTGGACGGTTAGACAGCATGATGGATGGTGGTTCGCACTTACGTCTCGGCGGACCCGACATTCATCGGTTTTCTCGTCTCTCTTCAGCTCCTTCATGACCGTGTCTTTTTTTTTTTTTTTCCCCTGCGCGGAAGAATTATAGGGACCACGGGGCATGACGCACGAAGGATTATCAACCCTGTGTGGTGGTGTGAAATGTTGTTGATGCCCCCCTCCCCCTCGTGGGTCGTGCAAGGGGGGAACCCATGGCTGTCCGGCAAAAAGGAAAAAGGAAAAGAACAAGAGAATAGAAAAGAAAAAAAAAACGAGGCTGTCGCTCAAGGCACTCCCCAATCTAGCCAACCAACCACACCTGAACTGTGGGGAGGCTCAGCAGTGAGCACACCCACAGTTCGTGTTTGCAAAACAGTCGAGGGCATTCTCGGGTCGCCGCGGGACAGAAAGAGTGATCACGTAACTACTATGTAATTACGTACAGTAGTAGTACCCCTCGTTACACAATCCAATCCATTGATTGATTGATTATTTTGATGTCGCCCTCGCCCTCCACGAGTCTCGAGGCAAATCACACAATCTTTGAAACCCGACTATATGTACATGCATACACTATACATATACATGTATGTATAGTGCTATGCAAGTTAAGTAGGACATGACGATACCATCGGCGATATCGCAAATGGGCATTCCGTCCTGATGAATAAGGCTTGTAGCAAAAAGGGACCACCACCTGGCACCAAGACCACCCTAAGATCAGCCCCTTGCCCCATTCCCGGTCCCTGCATTGTTCTCGGAACACCTATCCCGACCCAGCTAGATCACCCGGCACGGCTTGTGGGGTGGACTTGCCCTGACGATCCAATTATTGCGGTGGTCAGAGAGAGAGAAAGTGTGAGAGAGACAGAGAGAGTTCACCTGGAGTCCGAGGACTACTCCACATCACACACAGGCACCCACAGAGGGTGTGGATCTTTCTTGTCCAGAGGGAAGGAAAAAAAAAAAGGACGAGTTGCTGAACTTGGGTCAACCACCCCCACTACCCACACCCACACCAAACGTTGCGACAGGAGATCGAGACTCACTTCTGATGGTTCGACGGAGGAAGAAAGGGAATAGAGAAACGTGGGTTGGATGAATGGCATTGCGGTTCTGGAACGGCCGGCAAGGTCTCCTCCTCCTCTGGAGCAAGACTGCAACGGTGCGTTTCGACCTTGTCAGTGTCTCAGATCTCTTGTCCCCATTCCCCCCCCCCCTCCAGCGGGGTGATACTTGAGATGGCAGGTCGGGGTCGGTCCACTCATCTACTGTACAAACATGTATGGCTTCGTGTCATGCTCGATGATCATGATAACCAAGTAGCAGCCTTCGGGCTTCAAACAAAGAAAGATATGCCATCATCCTTGGTGATTCCGTCACAAACCATTCCAGACAGACTCACGCACAAACACGCACACGCGCACACATACACACACACACACACACTCTCTCTCTCTCTCTCTCTCTCTCTCTCTCTCTCTCTCTCTCTGTCTCCCACCCTGAGCGCAATATTCGTCTACTATCGAAATGAGATTATGCGGGCTTGGGGCTTGCCGGTAACAGGGCCTCGTCAGCCTCGTCCCGCAACCCTGCCCTTGACTTAAACACCCTAGATATGAACAAAAAAAAAAAACAAAAAAAACCGTTCACTTTCCCGCTGTGAACTAAGTTTATGGTGGAATTCGCCAAGAATAAGGCTACCTGTATACGATGTAATAGTAGTAATCGTTGTATATTGTTTCCGTCCCCCAACAGAGAAGAAAAGAAAAGACAAAATCGGAGGTCATGGGTTGGGGAGGGGGAGGGCACACAAGATCTCCGAGAGAACGAACGCCTGGCAGAGCAAGGGTCTTTTTCGAAAATAGAGTGACTGATCAATAACAGCCTGGAAGCGTAGAGCCGAAGTGCTCCACTGGTGCATAGCGAATAATTTGGTACAGCTGTCAGAGGTTCGTGTTACACACTCTCGAGATCAGATCCTGTACCACAGTAGTATCAGGCCCTCTTTTTTTTTTTTTTTTCTTTCTTCTCCCCCCCCCCCCCTTCAATTTTCCTCCTTTTTCTTTCCTTTTTTTTTTTTATTTTATTTTTTTATTATTTTTTTTGGTCGGCGTCGGCAACCCAAAAGAAAGTTGTACGTATGCAAGTATGTTACTGCCTATACCACACAGTAATATGTCGCGGGTGGGGTGGGGTGGTGTGTCTCTGCTACTGCACCCTGCCCACCACACCAACCCCCGAGCATTGACGACTATTTGAAAAAGTGACGCGGCTCGTTTCTGCAACGGCAAAAAAGTATGCGTCAGCCACTACCAACCATTGATTTGTGTGCATGGGCGCTGGGAATCAGGAACCAAACTACAGTCGCACAAACCAAGAGTCCACTATTTGCGCAAGTATCCTGCAGCACGGGAACAGAAAGGGGGGGGGGAAGGGGGGGAAAAAGAGAATGAGAAGAAAAAAAAGAGAGACAGATTAATCTTGCCTGGTCAGAGATTGGACCCCCGTGTGTGAGTGTGTGTCGGCCATTGTCGGGGGAAATAGCTGCCGTGCATATCGTGGCGGGTTGTTGCAAAGCAGAGAGGAGAATAAGAGTGAGGAATGGTCGACCACCATGACGATGTGTGTGTTGTAGTCGGGGACCGTTGTGTGTGTAGGGGGGGGGGGTTCATTGGGGCTACACACTCTCTCACATATACACTGCACACAGATTCTTCTACACATTGCCATTCAGCGCAACAACCGCAGACAAACAAAAAGAGAAAAGAAGAAAAAAAAGTGTGAAGGCCATGCCATGATACCCCCAAAAGGCCAGCCAGGGAGCGGCCGCATCGTCTACTTTGTTGAGTTTCCCCTTCGGGATGCATCTGCGACCCATCTGTGGAGAATGCAGATCAAAGAATGGCCGCCATCACGCAAAAGCGATGATATGGCTCCAGATGCTGAAGGCCCCCCCCCCCTAACAAGCAGCCCTGGGGCCGATGCTGCAGGAAAGCTGCGAGATGGGGCGGGCCCTTACTCCACAAAGTCGTGTCACGTATCATCGTGTCGTGATGTTCGAATTTCTTATTTAGCGTGGGGTGGGGGAAGGCCGTCGTCCTCTTTTTTCTCTTCTCCCCTGTCCTCTTTCTGTTCAAAAGAGGATATGAAAAATATAAACCCAAATTCGGCCCCCACGCAACGCATAAGCCGGCAAGAGCTGTGGACAGAAGCTAAGCGGTAGTGGCTTTGAAACATTCATACATCACATCACTTGTTCAAGCAGCGGGCGGGCGGAGGAAGCGGCCGAAGGAGCACCGGGCTCGGTTGGGTTGGGGGGAAGTAGGATTGAGGCAAAAAGCGATACACCGACTCAAGTAAGCAGTCCCGAGGCTACGGACCGAGCCTAACAGAACAATCCCACTGCCCAGGCGTCTTCTGGAAGGTGGGTTGTTTAGCTTTCTCTGGTCATGGTTGTTGGTATTGTCATTTGCGTAACGGGGTGATCAGGTACAGTAGTAATCAAGAAGTCAGCAAGTATGAGGAAGAAGAAAAATATTTCTTTACGGAGGCAACTCGTCCGGCGCTGCCCTGTGGTCCGGGAACTTGATGAGCCTCGCCAACGAACACCTGGCATTATTAGGAGTGAGAGAGAATAAAAAAGGTTCAGGCATGAAAGCCACGCGGTATCATTTTTTCATTTTATATAACTCACGTGAGAAAGGGACGTTGCACCTTGGTGGAAGAATGAAGTCATAATTCAATTTCCAGATGGGGGTCATGATTCGTTGGTGTACGCGAAATGGATGCTGGAAAGGGCAAAAAAGGAGGGCGGGTGGCATGCTGAGCATCAGCACTTTAATTTTATCCAATGGAAAAATACTTTTGTTTGAAAGGCAAACCATTCAAATCATCACACCGTCTCTCCTGGACATTGCGTCGATGGATTGCACAACTGCGCAAACGGCACGTTTTCGGTCCCCGAGTGGGGTCGACCCCGTAGGCGGACCACACTGGTACCGGTGAGATACTACATACAGTACGTGGATCGTGAATCTGGAATGGTCCATATGCCGTGGTGTGAAGTGAGGCTGAGGGGTGAGGGTTTGAGACAGTTGCAGAAGATCCTCGGGATGAGAAAGCGAGGAAGAAGAAGAGAAAGACATTGCAGCAACTTTTGAGTCCAGCCTTGTGAGATCTAATGTCTCGGACCCAGACATCATGGCACATTAGCGGGCCGAAGAAATCAACGCAAGAGAATGCGAGGTGAACCAACCATAACCAACAACCTCTTTCTTGTTGGCTGCAGGTGCTAACGATACGCTGTGTGCCCTGTAGGCTGCAAGCTGGGTGGAGGGGGGGGGGGCTAACCTGCATGTACAAGGCCCAACCCGAAACATCCCTTGTCGCTAAGTTGAGCCAGGCTGCTCTTTTCGTCCTGTTGCGTTGCGAGGTTGCGTGCTCGAACTTGAATGTCGTGCATGCATGTAGACATTCTGCAAAAAATGTCTCTCTTTTTTTGTGTCTCTCTCTCTCTCTCTCTCTCTCTCTCGTGTCCAGCCCGCCCTCAAGCATGTACTCAGGAGGCTTACTATGGTACACACACATTACCCACCCACACCCGGGGGAGCCTGGAACCGAGATTGTGTAAGCGCCGACTCTGTGTGACGGAACCAACGAAACGGGATCTTCGATATCATCACAGCTCCAGGACGTGCCGTGATTTGCTCGGAAGAAGAAGAAAGAAAAAAGAGTTAAGATAGTTAGAAAGGACAAGAGAGGTTCCGAAGCAGCCGTCTAAGCGGAGGTGGGGGAACCTAGCGCTCGCTACCATAATCGTTCGTTTCTGTGCTATGCGATTCTCTTTTCAGTACCGCCACTCTTCCTTGGTTTGATTTTTTTGGGTCTTGACCATTCCAGCCAATTGAAACAGCACCAAGGTTTGACGATTTATGATCCGGTAGGTCCAGACGAATAAAGGTGCACGGAAGGGGGAAGGCTTAGTGAGCACAGGCCTTCACGTTGATCAAATTTCTTGGGGTTGACGGTATTGCCACCTATGTATGATGTGATTATGCTGAGATGAAGGGGGGGGGAGGGCTGGGCTGGGGCAAGAAAGAAGTGTCATCATCGGGAAGGCCCGCCCGAGAAAGAAAAGAAAAGAGCGAAAAATAAGGATTTGACAGATTTGCTATGAAGTGGGTCTTACTTTCAGGTGAGATGGCAAGTACGACGGACCATTGAAAAAAAGGAAAAGGGGGGGGGGGGGAGAAGGCGCGAGGTCAACCAGTGAGGACGCATAGGTGCTCTTTCCGTGGACGATGTGAAAGGTCAAGCAGAAGGAAAAAAAAAGAGTCCGGCGCGGGTCTTGTGTTTTTTTGGGTGGCTGTGGCTACTGTGGTACACGGCGGAAAAGCGTGTTCCCCACGAGCTGTCTAGATTCTGACCAGGGGAGCAACCTGGGTTGAGGCTCAAGTCAAGGTCCGATTCGCCAAAGAGACCATGTGGTTTGGTCTTGCGCATGGCAAGGCCATGAATGGATGTTGAACCTGGT
This sequence comes from Cryphonectria parasitica EP155, assembly GCF_011745365.1. Taxonomy (NCBI): domain Eukaryota; kingdom Fungi; phylum Ascomycota; class Sordariomycetes; order Diaporthales; family Cryphonectriaceae; genus Cryphonectria; species Cryphonectria parasitica. Next base: position 3,612,173 of record NW_024468910.1, on the reverse strand, counting down.
CGAGTTCGCTGATACGGCATATTAATGACGCGCGAGTCACAGAAGGGATTTGACATGGAGCCACTGGAGGGGTGAAAGACAACAAAACGAAGACCAAGGGAAAAAAGCGTGAGCCACAGCGCAAGCTCTGCAGTGTTTATTGGTGACTGGCCATTGTAATACTCAGCCTAAGTATAAGGGCTGAAAGATGGGTCCCTGAACATGCCTGCTAGTCACTACCATGGACAAAGGAAGGCTGGCTGGGGCTGGCCAGGGCCGGCTTATCCAATTCGCAACTTTAGTATTGTGCATGTGTATTCGAAATAATTACACCACTGCTGTGTGTGCACAGTACGCCTCTTCCACGTGGCAACTCGGAGCCGATACTTTGCATGGTTCAGGGCATGGGCCATGACCAAGATGATAAATCTGGACCCCGAGAAGCCCGTTTTGACATGCGATCCTTGGGCGCAGGCCGAGCAAAAAAGTAGAGTGGGAATTTGGATGAATCAAAGCAAAGTGCAACAGCTGGAGGAGGCCTTGGGAGGCGGCCCTTGCTGAATGTGCACGTACCATAGTATAATAACGGTAGAATAGTGTTTCTGCGGTTGAAAAGTGGAACTGTAATGCATTGAGCCCAAAGGTTTCTTGGGTCTCCTCCTCCTTATCAGGGAGACCTACTGTAAAAGTTGTGGAGCGAACACGCCTGTGTAACATGCATGTTCCGACATTTATTTTTGTACGGTAGGGAGCTGCACAACTATACAATGACTACTAAAGTAATATATATACCATAGTACATAATATATTAGAATCTCTATTGATGAGCGACAGGATCGTCTTGACTTTGGTGGGTTTTTAAGGCACGGCGTGCGTAATGGCATTGTTGCTAAGGATGGTCGATCTGACCTATCAAGAATGAAGAATGAGGGTCTGAACAATACGACGTCGTTTCTTGATAGCATGATAGCCTTGGTCACACAGCCTTCACCAGGGTGGCACAGACTTTCGATGTGCATGCTACCTTACCAACCACACCTTACTGTACAGTAATAGAGGACATTGCATTATTGTTGGTATACACAGCTGATGACGTTGGGAATAGGAGCCCTCCTCAAGAGGCATAATTATCCCCGGTCAGGTGAACAAACAGGCAGCCAGGCAGACAAATAGACAGAGATAGTAATATTCACCGTCACCGAGAGGGGATTATTTTCAGTTCCAATGAGCCAGAGGCAGCAGCAGTTATTGCTGCTATAGTAGAACAGCCCCCAAATCGTTGAGATCAAATCCTGCGGCAGAGCGGCAGTTCCCTCAAAGGATTTACGCATCTCATGGAGGGGGGGTAAGAAACTTGAAGAAAGTCACTTCAGCAGCCGCGGCATCTTGGAAGGAGGCCTATATGATTCTCGATGGTGGCCAGACATGTGCGTCGCGATGAACAACCAGCCGCCGCTTCCCCATCTCCCCCTCCTCACACGACCTCGTCGAGGATGTAGAGCGAACGAGCCACTCAATTTGGGGCTGACACAATTGGACTGGGCAAGTCTGACGTTGGAGATCAGGACACACCATTTTGCAGTCCTTCCTCTTCCAGTCGGGACTACGAGATGTGCATGTTGATCCTATCCTGTCCTGGTAGGATTCGCATTGACGTACCCCACACAGAAGCTTTTCTCATCACAATACTACTTGGGAAAATCCTCTAGTAATGCCCCCCGTGTGGAGGGGCCATGCAGTTTAATCCTGATCACCCAGTGATATGTGGCCTCCGCGAAGGCAGTGGTACCTTCTGACTGTTCCCTCCTCCAGAACTCTGTCCACCCCACGGCGGGCCCGGAGTAGTCTGCTTGAGTGACCTCAACCAGCGACCATCACTGCAATCTCCCGATTTGCCGTATTCAAGTTTTCGTGCAGCACTTGTCACTATCACGCGCTGCCCCAACGACGACTCCGAGTCCGTAACTGGGTGGCCATGGCCAAAATGTAATCTCCATCCGTCACGTCGACAACAGTCCTTCATTCGTTCGTCCTTTGAATCGTATCCACTGGCAGCCAAGCAGAACCAGAACTAAAAGTGCGATCCAAGAGACGATTCATTCATTTTAAGATCACACAGAGGGAAAGAGAGTGGTGCGGAGCCCAGGCTGTTGGGGACGTGGGTGGTTAGTGGGTAGTGGTGGTCATGGTCAGGGCCTGCCTGAAGCCTGGTCCCTCGGCTCATATGCAAACCTTGCCCCTCTGGTCCAAGCTGGACAGGCCTAGTGACAGGGGGCCGGGGACGAGGGGCTTTCAGGTCCAAGGGCCCTAAGACAAGGTGGGGTGTGATGTACATACGAGGTGGTGGCAGTCGCGACTGGGGACGAGACCTGTCCAGCCCTTCCAGCCATCTCCTCCTCTCCTCTAGTGCTTGTCCTCCTCCTCCTCCTCCTCCCCTTGGCGCGCTCCATCCAATGGCTATTACCACTACCATCACCACCAACAATCCACCCAGAACGCACCCACCTGCATGGGCACACAGAAGGGTCCCCACTGTGGGAAACGCAGGCACCTTTTTAGACCAACCTGTGGGCACACACACAGACCCCATGTCCAACCACCTCCCCCTCCCCCCGGTTGCGCTTCCATGGTGCCTTCTAGTGGGACCATCTTAGCAAGGACTTACTGCTGCTGTAGCCTGCGAGCTGTGCTGCAAGTCCCTTTGGGGTTGCCATCCTGGTCTGTAATCGGGCCTTGCCCATGCCCGTTGCCTCCTCCCCCTTGTGCCCCAGAACCATGCCAGACAGGGACCATGGCCGTAACCATGGCCATCTCACCTCACTCGCTCACTCTCTTCATGGTAGGATGCATACATACTTACATACATACATACATACACCTGCCCTACCCACCCTTTTCCTCCGCCCTTCTGCTTCCTACGACGGATTCATAATTTTTTTTCCTTTATACCCAATCCGTATGTACTTTCCCATGGGCTCTTCTTTTGGTGTGCTCCTTGTTTGATATCTGCTTCAAAAACTTCAGAAAGTTTCTACCGTACCAAGTGTACACACTCACACACACTCACACACAGCCCTCCCACAATTATGCTCTCCTTATAATCGCTATCCGAAACCTTGCACTGCCAAATTGTTACGGTTGCCGACTCCCTGTCTTGGTCGAGAGATAGGAACATATAGATCCGCTGGGGCTCCATCGGTTTCTCTAGTCTCCGCCGTCGACGCGGCCAGGCCTCTCTGCTCCTCAAGGGCTCTTAAGACTGCGACGGTCCACTATGGTGAAGAGGCTACACTCTCTTCTCTAATGACTGGACGATTGCTGCAAACCAAATCTCTATCTCTAGGAGCGGGCAAAGACGAAACGTTCCTACTCCACCAGTTCGTTCAGCGCCCAGGTGGTTCTACGACAACGACGACGACGACGACAACAACAACAACAACAACAACAACAACTACTACTACTACTACTACTACTACTACTACTACTACTACTACTACGAATACAACTACGACAACTACGACGACAACAGCCTATTCAGGTTTTTTCTTTCTTTCGTGCTGAAATCATCATCCTATTATTCTAGCTTTACGGCTCCGGTTTGGGCCCCCTCTTATTTGGGGATCAGATCAACACAGCCTCTGCCGCACCAGTGCACTGGCCGCCTGTTGGGGGGAGAGAGACTCTGGACGGGACGACTTCCTCTTATATAGGAACCCTGAACAACTACGACAACAACAAAATCACCCCACTTAAACAGATACACTACAGACTCGTCACTATTCTTTCTTACTCTCTGACATATCGGTCGTGAACCTCGTACGGATCACAATGTCGACCTGCCCATCTCCGTTTCTCGACGCCTCGCAGTATAGCAATGGCGGATGTAGGCTCTCACCAAGATGAACCCTGGGAAGGCTTGTTGTGAGATGTCATAGTATGCTGACCAGAATTCTCATATACAGACACCGATGGCCGCTTGTGCCAGGCTCTCGGCGATCTCACATGTTGTCTGCCATGTCCCATGACCGACTGGACATATTCGGATGCCTTCATCAAAGTGGGCATTGCGGCACAATGGATCTCGGTGTGCAGCATGGTCTGCTGTGTATTTCTCCTGCTATCGTGGGCCGCCCTCCCCATCGACAAGACACACAGGCACTACCTTAGCATCTGCCTGGTCCTCGCCGTGTGCTTCATGAATATGGGCTTCGTCATCCCTCTGGCAGGACAGCCGGACCAGTGTTTCGACAAGATCACGCCCAACGACATGCAGACGAGCTCTGTGTGCGCCGCATCTGGGACCTTCCTCATCATCGGAGGCTGGGCCGGCGTGCTGTGGGTGTTCCTGCGGTCGCTGTCTCTCCACCTCCAAATCTGCTGGCAGGTTGTCGTAGGCAGGAATTTCATGTGGTTCTCGCAGGCAACCGGATGGGGCATTCCGGCCGTGGGCATCGTGCTGGCCCTGACGCTGAGCGGTGTCTCGTTCCGCTTCGGGACCACCTGTCACGTCAACCACCACAACAGCCTGGCGGACCTGTGGATCCCACTCCTGGTCTTTGCTGCCCTTACCATCATCATTCAGTTCGCGACGTTCGGCTACTGCATCAAGGTGTACCTCGCCTCCCTGGCCGACAACAACGCCACAACCGAGAATTCGGGCCTGCCCTCCTACTCCAACAGCATCCGAACCATGACCCCCCGCCAGGCCTATCGCCGCGTGCGCCGGGTGATCCAGCTCCAGTGGCGCGGCATCGCCATCGTGCTGATCATCATCGCTGATGTCATCTTCTTCGCCATCGTCTTCGTCTTCCAGGACAATACCGAGGAGACGGTCAAGACGGACCCGACCGTCGCAGACCCCTGGATTACCTGCCTTGCGGAAACGGCAGGAGACAAGAACGCCTGTCTGACCGAGGCCAGCAGATTTGTCGTCAACATAGCAACCATCGGGGCCGTCCTGATTCTCCTGGCGGTACGTCTGAACCCCCCCCCCCCCCTTTCTTCTCTCAACCAAAAAAAGACCCGTCTTTTACCGCCACATGTATATAATTTGTCGACATTGTAAGAAGAAAAGTATACTGACTGGAAGAACAACCCAACAAACAGATGAACGGGTTCTGGCTCGTCCTCCTTCTGGGACGCTGGTCTATGGTGACGGGATGGATAGAGCTCATCACTCGGCGGCCGATAGGCGGCAAGCGTGAGTTTGTATCGGTTGACGCGCTCGGCGGACCATACGACCTCAAGATGAACACAGATCCACGTTCGTACGAAATGCTCTCACGGGACAAGGACGGCATGTTGACACCGGTGTTGACAGTGCGCGAGGGACCCATCTACCCACCCCTCCGGAGCTACCTCGCCTCGACGGATGCGGCCTCCCCCGGCGGCGCCGGCCCCGACGACCTGACCCCCACAGCAGCATCTGCAGGTGGTGGCGGCGGCCGCCGCACCCCCGACTACTTTGGCCAGACCGCGAGGTACCAGGCGCCCACGAGGTCCTTCTCCAGCCCGAGACCACCGACGAGAGAGGGCCAGGCGTCGCAGGCCAGCTGGGAACAGGGTCACGCGGCCCACCCGAACCCTGCGCGACCGTACTCGCCCCCGACGAGCTATCAATACAGCCAGGACAGCTATGGCCAGGCGGACAGCATTAACCCCCTCCAGATGAACAGGATATGATGAGGCTTCGACGGACGAACCTATGGGATGACGAAAGAAGATAAAGACGAAGAAGACGGAAAAAGCACGAAAAGTTGGGAAAGCTTTTGACGACTTCAATACGCGAGCCGCAACAAGACGCGCTGCGTACATGAAGGTCATCCACGTCTACAAGCTACTCATCTTCACCAAAGACGAGTGTGCAGATGTGCATCGGAGGGAATCGAATGGCCTGATCCATCTATACATCCACCCACGCACACATTGATTCAAATTCTCCTTGGTTATCTAGCGCGGCGTTATCTGGTCCTTTTATGTTATATCCCTTCCGAGAGCGGTTGAAGGCCACCCCCCTCCTGTCGTTTCTGGAATGAATTTTGGGAGGCAGATTGGCAACCGAGGATTCGAAACCACGCAAGCCTTCGGAATACGCTGTGCAACCTGGACCACCTCTACCCAACAGCCTACACATGCGAGGCTGCGACCGAAAAGTGGTCAACCAGGAAGAAGTATGGTTGGTTCGGCGCCGGTGGCGAAAAAGGCGGGAAAACCAGCGCGCTTATGTGTATCTGCAGTGAGACGAGCGGACGCCGACCTGGCTGAGATGAGGATGTATGGAACCAAAAATTCCTCACCTCCTGACGAGAGAGTGGGGAGGGAGGGGACTCCGTCGCAAACGTGACGGGAAAGAAAGAAACAATGGAACCAAGAAGAAAACGGGGGACAAGGCGGAAGGAAGGGAAGAAGAGAGAGAGTTGAGGTTCCGAAGGTTCCGGGTGGTGATGAGAAATCTCGGCCGGTCCGGCTCGCGAGGTCACCCGGATCGCACCTCCAAAATGGGCACGAGGCACTACATCTCTTTTCACGCCAAGAAGTGATGATGGAAATTCTTATTATCTTTTTTATTATCTTCTTTTTTCTTTCTTTCTACTTTCTTTCTTTTCTTTGGGGGAAGATCCGTGTTTTACTTCTTGGGTGTGTGTGAGTGTGACCAAGGATGCCCATTATTTTATTGGCGTCTGTATATATACAAACATATATATATATATATATTCCAGCCGAGAACCAAACCTGGCTCTGTCGATATATTCTCATTGAGAGCGAGACCGAGACCGAGACCAAGAGCGAATTCAATTATAAATATAAAAAAATGGATCGAGAAAGAAGAGAAACGAAAGAAAAAATACAACCCCTCTGAAGTGTTTAATTTACGTGATATAATCGTAAGATGGGTCACGACAATGAAATTTCACGTATGGTCCATCATCACGTGTCCCAGTCCACTAGAATGATGGCTCTGAACAGGCTGTTCTAATACCTGTCATGCACGCTGTGATACATACATACTCGTGATACTGTAGAAAAGCGCTCAGCGGGACCCCCTGCTCAGTAAGTAAGTAGTCGCCCGGGGTCCAGGGCCCCCTTTTAGCGCCCTTCCCCCCACCACCTAAGCCAAGTACAGCTCAGCTCGACACTCGACGAATGCTCGCTCCAGTGCTCGATGCTGCTCGTTGCGTTTGGGGCTGGGAGTCTAAACTCCGCGTCTTCCAGCCTCAGGTCCGTCTCATCACGAGCTGGGCTCGGACTCTTTCGTCCCTGTTGGGCCCCTCGTTTGCAATCCCGGGGCTTCCGTCAGCAACCAGTGTTGTTTATCTGGATTATTAAGGCAGCTTCACTTTTCTTCTTCTTTCTCTTCGTCATTCTGGTACAGCTGGTTCTGCTGGTTACACAATCCACATATAAACATTCGTGCTTTTCGTCAGTTTTGGCCCTACGACCGCCACCCCCCACCTGACCCAAACTGGCCGCCTGCCCACCCTCCCACCTGCTCTGAGCTTCCCAAAACCAGAGAGCAATCCTCTCTTCTTCTTCTCCTGCTCCTCCTCCTCTCCCAGCCAGACGTGGGACTAGAAAACCGTACTGGGCTCATCAGTGTGGTGCTTTTGACACCCCATTTACGGCGTCGTCGAAGGGGCGGAACATGGCAGTCAAAGGGCACATCACAAGCCAGCCCCTGAACAGAGCGTTGTAGCTGATCCACCGCCGCCATACATCACCTACGCAAACGCTCCTCAAAATCACGAACCCCCCCCCCCTCCCTTCCGCCGCGAAAGGAAGAAGAAAACAAGCTCCCGATGAAGACGAGAAGGAGCGTCGGCCTTGACCATCACCACCACCACCCTCCTCGCCCCCCTTCTTTCTTTTCCTCCTCCTCGCGAGCAATGTACCTCTACATAGCTGTCCTCCTCGTCTGCGGCCTCGCCACCTACCTATGGCGGTCCGAATCGTCCCTGAGCGAACCCTGGGTCCCAGACGCCGGCGCCCGCCTCTTTGCGCAGCAACCTCTCCCTCCACCGCCTGCCGAGTCCTCGATAGATACCTATACCCTGCCCCTGCGGACGCGTGGTCGTGACATTGTCGACGCTACAGGCCGGCGGTTCAAGCTGGCCAGCGTCAACTGGTACGGGGCGTCAGACGAGCTCTTCGTCCCCGGCGGGCTGGACGTGCAGCACCGGCGAACCATCGCGCAGACGATCCGGCGGCTGGGGTTCAACAGCGTGCGGCTCCCGTATGCCGACGAGCTGGTCATCAGCAACCCGCACATCCTGCCGCACCTGCTGGCGGCCAACCCAGACCTGGCGGGGCTCCGCGCCCTGGACGTGTTCGAGGCGTGCGTGCAGGCGCTGACGGACGAGGGCCTGGCCGTCATCATCAACAACCACATTACACACGCGACCTGGTGCTGCGGCGCCGACCCATGCGACGCCGGTTGGGCCAACGACCACCTGGGCCCGCTGTGCCGCATCACCCAGACCGAGGAGGACTGGATCCACCACTGGGAGGCGGTCATGGCCCGGCTCGTCGACAACCCGCGCGTCATCGGCGCCGACCTCCGCAACGAGGTCCGTGGCGTCTGGGGCACCATGACCTGGGACCGCTGGGCGCGCGCCGCCGAGGCCGCGGGCAACCGCCTCCTGAACATGAACCGCGACTGGCTGATCATCGTCGGCGGCACAGAGAGCGGCAACGACCTGCGCGGGGCACGCGACCGTCCTGTCGTGCTGGATGTGGCCGACCGCCTCGTCTACTCGGCCCACGTCTACTCCTGGTCGGGCTGGGGCTCACGCGAGGGCCGCTTCGCCAAGCGGCCGTACCCGAGCTTTGTGCGCACCATGCGCGAGAACTGGGCCTACCTCGTCGAGGACGACATGGCGCCCGTGTGGATCGGCGAGTTCGGCGCGCCTCACCAGCCGGGGGCCGGCGACGCCAACTACTGGGGCAACCTGATGCGGTTCCTCAAGGCGACAGACGCCGACTTTGGCTACTGGGCCATCAACCCGCGTAAGCCCAAGGACAACGCGAGGGAGGGCTACTCGCTGGTCGAGGACGACTGGGTCACCGCCGTGCTGGACTATAGGATGAAGGACATGGGCGAGCTGATGCGGGCCTAGTGCGCCCGGGAGCCGCTGGGGTATGACGAGGCTATCGAGAAGGCTATGCGGTGAAGTTCAGACAAGGAGGAGGGAGGGTGATTATCCTACTCTCTGCTCATTTGCTTCGAGGTGTGGAGATATGAGACAAAGGTGGTGGTCAACGATTGTCGGTACGATGTCATGCTGGGCGGTTTCTTTTTCTTGCATTGGCGTTGGGCGATCCTCTTAAGTGTCCCTTTTCTCTTTCTCCCCCTTTCCTTCCCCTTTCTCTCTCTCTCTCTCTACTTGTCCTTTCGAAAGCAAAAGAAACATCTGTCATGACCGTGTGTGTGTGTATATGTGGTGAAGAGGGAGGGAAAAGAAAGAAATCCCTACAAGGGGATGATGCATCTTGTATAGAGAAATAGTGTGGAAATACCCCCATCAGCTGGTCACTTTTCAATTCCAGAATCATGCAGAAACTACTTTCTCCATCCCGCTCTCTCTCTCTCTCTCTCTCTCTCTCTCTGTCTGTCTGTCTGTCTCTCGAAAAGGGTGGGAGGTCGAGCAAGGAGAGTTCCAAAGCAAGAAATGGCATCGCTTGCCGCTGTTGCCCACAGCAGATGTGTGATGTGAAATACGATGGATGTAGGCAATGAAGATTAATTTGTTACATTTTCCTTCTTTTTTCTTTTCTTCTCTTATTTTTCTGACTTGTCAAATATCAATTCTGTTGGCAACGTCGCCACCTTCGTGTCTTTTGTGACACATCAGAAGTGCAGGGGAAGCTTTGTTTTGAGCAGGAACAATTGATTTCGGGGATCCGAGGTCCTCCCTGCCCTAAGTGACGTGGTCCTGTAGTGCTGCTGCCGCCATATGACAAGGAAGGAGTGGAGGAGAAGAGTGGATGGACGGGAACGGAGTGCGGGGCAGTTGGCCTGAGCCTTCCGTGCAAAGTGGTGAGGGGGGGGGGGGGGGTACTGACTACTGTAGTAGTACCGTGCAGTAGCACTTGGGGGACGGTAGTTGGTGGTGGTTAGTGGTCCAAGTCCACAGCAATTCCGGGTGCCCTTTTCTTTTGCCTTGTCACATGCCGCCAGGGACCTGACCTGACCTAAACTAGACCTCACCCTCACCCTCAACTTACTCAACCTACGAACGACATATAAACCATTTAGCTCCCCCCCCCCTCTCTCTCTCTTACCTCTCTCCATCTCCATCTCCTTCTCTTTTTCTAAGAATTCAAAGTAAAGAAAGGAGAAAGCACTTCATCAACATACAGCATCCAGCTTTCTTCTTCTTCCTGGCCGCCTTTTCTCAACCCATTATTCCCCGTTCCCCATCATCGCCACATCAACCGTGCGGCTTCTCAGATAATACTTCCAACGACGCCACCCCGTCACCATCACCACCTCATCTATCTTTTCAATACTACGTTGTGATCTAGATTTCAATAAAAAGAGCGAGCGGGAGAGAGAGAAAGAGAAAGAAAGAGGCGTGGTTTTGCTATGTCACCTCTCTGCGTCCAGGGCCAAATATGACCCAACCTTTTGCCAACCCTCCTCCTCCCTCTCTTCCTACCCTGCCTGGTTTCCATGTGAACTTCTCGTCTGTGCCGCGAGCACGAGTCGACAAGAAGGAAGAAGACATGAAGATACCTGAAGACACCACAAAAATACCCGACACCTCGGAGCGAGGGTTCCTGTGTCCGTACACGGTGCAGTTCGCTGGGGCGCAACGTGATCGGTTCCCTGGATGGAGGCATGATATCAGGCAGGGTATGCTCGCAGGTCATGACCTGGAGCCCTATCCCGATAACTTTACTGGCCAGTGGTAAGTCTTGCTCACCTTTTCGAAAAAGGGGGGAGAGGGGGGCTTCTCAGAGGTTGTCCAAAAGGAGAAGAGAAAGGAAGCTGAGGAAAACACGAGACGAAGAGAGGGAAAAGGAAAAGGAAAAAGAAGAAAAAAAGGGGGGGGAGGGGGGTGTGACAAAAGAAGAAGAAAAGAAGAAAGGCTTTTCTCAACATGTCCATGGCTGGGGGGACACGGCGCTGATATCCAACATCAGGGACAACTACCCTCAGGTCTCCAGGCTTCGGAAGAACCTCACGGCCATGTCTCAGTACTACAACCTCTACTTTGTCGCATATAGAGGTTGGATACATGTCTACAAGCCCAACCGCAATGCCAAGAGGGTACTAGGCCGGCCCCTCGCCATCCTGAACCCCTTCATGTCCCAGACGCCTATGGCCGATATAACACGAAACCATATCAACCCTCGCGTCACGAACGCTGTCAATGATATGCTTGTCGGCGATCTCGGCGACAAGGAGATCCTGCTGATCGCCAGGGACAACGGCGAGGTGGTGGCCTGGTACACGGCCACCATCGCCCAGGATGTCGAGGCCAGCCTGTCCGCGGGGGGAGGGGTTAGCGACGACGAGGACCATGACCCCCCGACCGGCCGTGCAGAGAGGCTGCCGTCGCCCAAGCATTTCTTCCACGACAACGTTGGCATGTCAGCATGGGGCCTGGCCATCCACAAGAAGTCCCGGCTGATTGCCGTCTCTGCCAACACCCATGAGGTCACCGTCTTCGCGTTTGCGCTGGATGGCCAAGATGCCAACGCGCAGTTCAAGGACAGGCCCTTGAGCGTGACGGAGATGTTCAACGGCACGCAAGGGTTGCGGTCCCGTCCCGTCCAGCCCGGTGTGCTACAGCAGATCTATGTGAGATTGCAAGACCAGAGCTGTGACTCAGAAGGCCACGACCATAGCAGTCCGGCCCACCGTCAGTGCCTGAAAGCCAGGAAGCATGCCATGAAACACATGAACGAGATCGGCCAGCTCGAGCGGCGGTATTGTGACCGGCGGCGTCCCTGGAGGATCATCATCCCAATGGGCCCCGAGTCTTCCAATCTCCCGAGCTTGTCCTTCTGCGAGGACCCGAGGGGTTATGCAGACCGTATCGCAGTTATCGACATCACCGGGGCCCTGTTTGTTGCCGACATCTGGTCCCTCTGCACCAGGCCTTTCAAAGTCCCCATGCACAACGTCCAGTCGCCAAACACAACAGCTAACGGCCATCGTATGTACCAGGAAGTCCAGGGCTGGAACGTGCTTGCTATCACTGATTCGCAGCTCCTTCCGACCCGGTCCGTCCGCTCAGCCATCGGGCTTGCACCGTGCAAGGCTGTCTACCGTGGGAAGACGAACCGTGGCGCGTGGCTGGACACGTCCAAGTGCATGGCTGACGTCCGACATGACTCGGCTCACGAAGCACACGCCATCCGCGTGGCCCGATACGAGGAGAACGACTTTAGCTCTGCCCACGACGGCCTGTACCGCCACGATGTGTTATTTGAGACACGCCCTCTCAACGTGTCGGACAAGGTCGCACGCCCGGATTTCAGAGACAAAGAAGGCGAGCTCCTGGCCATGACCATGGTCCCTCTTGATGGCGAGCACCGCCCCTCATTTGACGACTATGAGGAACTTGCCGACTTTGTGGGTCCCGAGTCCTCTCAGTCGCGCAGGGCCCGCCTGCCCCGCGCGCTCACGCTGGCCGAGTTCCGCGACAGCAGAGGCTACGAGCCCGAAACGGCGCATTTCCTGGCGGGCGTGAGTTTTCTACGCGCCAATAGGGAGGACGTCGAGATCCTGAGTCTGGCCGACACCAGCCAGACCTGCGGCGTCGTCTGCCACAACGTGCTCGGCGACGTGAATCCGGGACAGGGGCGTGGCCCGTGGGACATGCCATATAGTAAACGTTGCAGCATGCTCCTGACCATCCCGGAGCTTCACATGGTCATCCTGGGCTCCATGAACGGGCGTGTCGCGCTGCTCACGCTTACGAAACCAATGCCGAGCAACCCACCGCTAGGCACACCGCCCAAAAACATCCCCGAGCGCGCCTTCCGCGTGGATGCCGTGCTGCCGTTCGAAAGCGAGGACACGCGTAAGCAGCGGCCTTATGTGTGTCTCCTGGGAATTGCGGTGTCGCCTGTCCCCGAGGGTCGTGCCACTGGACTGAAACTCAGGGCGGAACGGCAACATGCGCACGGCGGGCGGCGGTGGCGGCATCGTGGTGCTGATGGAAGGAGGGCGGTGACGGCGGCGGTGGAGGCAGAGGAGGAAGAGGGGGCCGCCAGTCCGCCGAGGCGGTGGCGCCTGATCCTGCACTATATGAATCACGACATACTGCAGTATGAAATCGCCAGACGGCCGGACGGGGCCGAGGCGGAGTCGGAGTGGGAGGAGAGGGCCTGGCGAAAGGAGTGGGACATCAGCCGCCGTGCGTCGGCACTGGCCCGCCGCAACGAGGAGGACGAGGAAAAGATCCACCGGCCCCCGCAGATTCATCATTCCGAGTCTGATCTCGAGTCTGCAGTCGGGACGTCACAGGTGAACTTTGCTGGAGGGAGCAAGAGCAATTGTCCTGTCGGGGTCCACGGCGGGCCTCCTATCCAGGGTCTGGAGGGGCTTGATGGGACTGCTTCCGACGAGGACGGTTCGTTTATCTTCGAAACCCAGTCTGACGATTCTTCTGAGGGCAACGTGTTGAATGGAACTGAGCATGGCAACGGTGGGCAGGGTGGTATAACTTCTTTTGAGCCTGTGGCGGGTCAGGCGACCGAGAATACCGCCGGACAGGCCTTCGAGATGGACAATGATTTTCATTATACTTTGCAAGCCGTTCAAGGTACGGGTCCCATTGATTTTGCAGAAGGGGCTGGCGATGCTATGGAGAACGTGAATGATGACGGTGGCGGATAAGGGGTTCGAGCGAAGAATTTGAGAACAGAGAGACATGGGACGTCCATGCAATCTAATGTGAAGCAGCCCGAAGCTTCTTCTTGTGGGAAAACCCAGAATGCCTTGGCCCATGTTGGGCATGAGAAGAGCTGGGCTAAGGAGAAGGCAATTTACTATGGTCAATCTTTCTTTTTCTTCTTTGTCTGTGTGGCTCGTCTTTTAAGCTTTCTCTCCCGTTACTTGAGTCGTGGTTCATGTGTATTTGTAAGTTTGTCGTCCTCAATCGTTTGTCCTCGATGGTCATGAGGGTGGAGATATAAGACGTTGGAAACCGTCACGCAAAAAAGCGTGTTGTCTCAAGTATCTTGAACGGTAATTAGATCATCAGCCCACTGCAGACAGCCCGACACTATTACTTGCCGAGACTCAAATAAGCTTCTTTTTCTTCTTTCTGCTCCTCTTCTCTTAATTCTACTGTTGAATACATCGGCTACTCTCTCTCTCTCTCTCTCTCTCCCCCTGTCTCTCTCTCCATCAGCGAGGAACCCTCACCCACCAACAAACTTGACCGCTATGAACGGATCCTTTATGATTCATCCAGCTCCTTTTTTGAGCACAGAGACGACGTCACTGGTTTTCCATGAAAAGAACGCGAAGTTTGTGAATATAACCGCAAAGAGAGCCTGGTTCTTGACACAAGCATACAACACGCAGAAATGATTGGGGGGGGGCAGAGAAGGGGGAGGGGGGTTGTGTTTACCGGGCTCGAAAATGTAAAAAGTATGACAGTACACGCATCTGATTCTTATCAAGGACTGTCAATTTGATTTTACAATGAGGATGTGTGGGGAATAGACGCCAGATGATGAGTGAGACTGGCTCCCTGGGTCTGTTTCGGAGGGCATTTGGTGGGAGGTGAGAGCAACAACAAGGCGGACGAGGACCGCTCAGTCGAGAAGACAGTTCATTGCCTTTGATGATCTGATTTGTATATGAACAGGCCCAAAAAAAAAAAAAAAAAGAAGCAGGTAGGTACTAGGAACCCATCATAAATTACTCCGGAATTTAGATCTATCAGCACATGGGTCAGGAATTGAAAAATAGAAGCAGAAAAAAAAAATCAGTTATGCTTGGAGATAAGTGTGAGGGAAGATTACTTCAAGAGGACCCGAAGAAGAACAGGAACCATACCACTCCTCCCAAGAATGGAATATCTAAAGCAACTGATGTTCAGCCATGTGCTGATCAAAAGACCCTTCTTGCCTTGACGAGAACAGGTGTACAGAATTTTCCCTCAGTCGAGTAAATACAGAGAAAATTATGCATAGCAACGGATCCTTCTTCTGATACAGCTCTTGTCCCTCAATGCTCAACAGTGGCCAGACCATCCAGGAAGGGGGCAGAGCTATTTGCTTCAAGCCGCTCAGCAGCCTTTAGAGTCTCAGCCACTGGACAAGACAGCTTTTCAGCCTCACATGGAGAGAAGGTCTGGAGGGCCCAGCTTTTTCTACTAATTTCTGAATGAAAGTCAATACCTCCTGACACGTGCTGGGTTTGTTTTGTGAGCGAACACATCTTGTATCATTCTTCAAAGCTATATCAAACATCCTTGAATGCGCCTATAAAGAAGCCTCTACTTACCTATATAACGCGCTTACCGCTTCATATGATACATAGCCTGGTATGTCTCTAGAAAGTGTTCCATGACCCTGCATGTAATGCTGCTTTTCGTCAAATTGAAGCTTGTAGACCCAGCTAACTCTTCTCCCTTCTCTGTGGCTACATACTCATTTCCCAGCATGATCCAGGCCCGCCCACTGTTACCACTGCCCAAAAGTTATTCGGTGGCTCTAGGGCTATTGTGACAGCCTTCCTTTGTCGTTAGCTCCATTCTCGGACGTCACAGTTGGGACAAGGCTAACTCCTAAAGGGGAAAATCCGAATCTCGGCAGAAGAGTCTGGACGCGCAGCTGGGCATCCAGTACCAGATAGTCACGCTCTGACCAAAGAAGCCAAGTCCATGCAGATGGGTATCACCAATGTCACCACGCATTCCGTAATCTCTGCTGATCTCTTGGAGAGAGGGGGGGGGGGGTGGAGGGATGGCAGTGGGTTGGGAGCTCGCATCACAAGGTTCTCTGTCGAGACACGTCGTTATGGCGGAATCACGTTACCAGCTGCGAGCATCCATCACAGACGCGCGTACCCAATTGGCCTTCGACAGGGACCAAACCACCGCACCTAGGTTCGTTTGGCGACTCATGCCCGATGGCGGACAGATAGAAGGTCTATAGGTCAAACGTTGTAGCGCTGCAAGACAAGGGAATCATCATGACCTCATGGTCGACTTCTGCAGCAATCTCTCGAGATGAGCAAGGTTGTACTGCGATGTTACCTCTGGCTTTGTAGGCTGTCCTCTATATCAATTCCGTCAGTCGAGCCAACAGGGTGTCCTCGGCGCGAACCTGAGAGTGGAAATATCATCTGTGCAAAACAAACAGTGGGTGGCAAAAAAATCCAACGTGATATCAAGGCGGCTGTCACGTTCTCGAAAAGTTGCACCTGCTTGAGTGTGACTGCAAAAGTTTATCCGTGGAGCAGAAACCGAAACAGCGCTGGGCGGATCGTTCAGTCGAGACGCTATTTCTCATGCCCTTTCGCCGGTCTATTGAAAGCTATTCGGCCTTGTATCCGACGTTGAGCTAGCTCGAACTCGTGATTTGCGCGCTGTTATGAGATCAGTCAGCGAACATGCATGGCATGTCGGTCTGCATGCAATCGAGAGAAGCCAGGATCTGCTCCCGGGGCAACCGACCCACGGATCGGCAAGTTCCTGGGTTTCCCTCTCTGCACCTTGACGTGATATAGCCCCTGCTCCTGGAGAACATGTCCGTTGTCTCAACGAAACAGGAGGCGTCAGTGACCCACCTGCAAGAGGAGTACCCGTCCTCAGCGCAAAAGACCACTGAGGATGAGGACACAGAGTGCATAGATGCGTTAGGTGTTGAAGAGGCTCCTTAGGATCCGGGTACCGCAGCGGGATGGGATTTCAGGAACCTTGAGAGTCCTACCCGAATACGAATCTTCCTCGAATGAAAGGGGAAGAGAGAATGAGAAGAGAGTAGTCATCAGCGATCCGCCCATATTGAGGCCCTTGGGAAAGAAGGCAGCCCCGAATGGGTGTGCTGCAGCCCTACTCAATTTGATGAATGATGGACCGGCTGATAGCTGGGCGCTAACGGGATCGGAAAGGCATGCCTCCTGAGAGCGTCTGCAGTGAAGCCGTAAGGCTTATCGACCTTCCCCGATCCCGCCCAAGTTCTCACCACACGATCAAGACCCTCCCTTTTGCCAATACAACAAAGCTCAGGTAAGGTGGAGATCTGCGCAGCGCACCATCTCGTACCAAACTTTGGACCAGATCCACCATAAGCACGAAACAAAGCCGTCCCCTAGCTCCCGCCCGACCGCCTGGGGAAATGTGCTTTAGCACGAGCCTCCGGATTCCAACAACGGTCGTCCCTGTTCACCGCCACCGTGGAACGGCGCCAGGGCGCCAGGGTCCAAGACCGGCCCCGCTGCGGAACAAACCTTCTTTCGACTTCATGTCCTATCCTCAACCCCCGGTGGAACACAGATGGTCTTGGGAGGCTTCATGGAGGCTCATGATGTCGATGATACCTGGCCGCCGGGTACATTACATGTACACAGTGCCGGTCATCCTCACCGACGTCTCATTCTCATGTCTTGCCGTAGCTTTGCTTTGTTGGGTCTGACGAGTTGCATCGAACCGGGTGGCCGCAAGTGGTCGGCCGGGGTCGACTTGTGACTGATCCATCATCATCGACCTCCGGATGGTAGCATGATGTTAGCGGAGGTTCTTGACCGGTCCTTTAGAGAAAAGCCTATCTCGCCTTGGTCCTGGAAAGGGGTAGCCATAGAAAGCGCCAAGCGACCATCCTTGCCACCAAAGAGACCGCATGAGCAGACGCGGGCAAGGTTGCACTCTTTCTAGAGACACGCCCTCTTGAGCCAGAGGGGACGGCAACGGTACATATGAGGATCTGTGTAGATCATCTGATGTCGGATGTGATACGCGACAGGATTGGTAGCTCTGAGGCGGGCTAATCACAGCCACTGGGAGGTTGTCTGTTGCACAGCAAGGTTGCTCGTCAGAATGCTGCTCAAGCTGCTCGCTCATTGGGCTCTTGCACAGACGCCCGGCTTCCCGGTGCTTCTCACCGGTCACCTCTGTGTCGTTGTTTAGGCAGCTATATATGCGGCCAGAATTCTTTTCGATGTATGTGGCCACAGGCCCTAGGATGCAATAGACCATTTGAGAGGCCTGCATGGTCGGTCTTGTACATCGGCCGTGGTCTGGTGCCGTGACTCCCGCTCCTTGATGTAGCATCGAGCTCATCGCCTCAGTTTTGGACAAAAACCACCGTCAAGTCTTGAGGGGAATCTCATCTCTAGTCTTTCGGCCACATGAGTGAGTCCTGGTTATTTGTCAGACGCAGCCATTAACGAAAGGTCCTGCAAGCCCAATGCAGACGCACCTTGTCATGGCCTTTGAGCCCTGTGCCCTCCAAGGTAACTCAGTCTATACACAAACACAAGGGCTTCATGTCGGGCCGTCAAGCGACTAAGGCGTCTTTTTCGCAAGACATGGTGTTGAGTCCCCAAGTCGAGCCACGCTGGTCGCCCACTATGAGTGGGCAATCGATTGCCCAGCCCGGTGTATAATGCAAGAGTTGTAGGGCACGTCTCTATCGGCCGGGTGGGGATATAGGTCTTGGAGCGGAGAGGTGGGGGAGGGGAGCCGCCTGTGGGCTCATGTTTCCTGCCGGTCGCCCAAAGAAGATCGAACTGCAGCATCACTGTGCTTTCTACGGAGACTCGCTAAGGTCTCTGGCCATTCATCGAGAAGGAGAGGGTATCTCGAGGCAGCTGAAGCATGCAGATGTGCGTTGTACCGTCGGGGTTTATCGACCAACAGGGCTAGGGCAGTGCGCTGGAGATATCGAAAGGAATCGTGTCGTTTCTTCGTATGCCCTGCTCGTTCTTTGTGGACGCCGACCTTACTCCCCACCGTTTCAACGCATCGTTAGCATAGTCACTACGCCTCGACATGTGATTTGAACTGGGATTGGTACTTTGGGGGTCAAACTGCTATCCCGTCTCCTCTGCTGAATAGGTCCCCTGTGGTGTCAAGATCTAGAGCCGCCCACGTACTCTCCAAGTCTTGACCCGGGCTTTGCCGACGCAAGGTCGGGAACACAGACCATCTCCCTCGCGTCTTCCGGAAGCCCGTGGGTTGAAATCAACGTGGCATTCTATCATGCAATCGTTCCTGTTGATCTGATCAACAGGGCCGAACACGAAGGGGAGTGTGGGCTCGGTGGTGTCGGTATTCGTGATCAAGATGGACGGAAAGAGGGGGCGTGGTCGACTGCTGTCTTGTTTGGGGCACCCTTCCCCTCCTCTCTTCCCCTTTCTTCCCCTCATCCACAAAGGAGAGGGACGAAAGGTCCGTTCACGAGGTTCCTTCTCAGGTGGGGTTGAAGGACAAGTTGATAAGTACAGATTGCTGGGAAGGTGCTACTGTAACGTGTGCGCCCAGAGCCCGAGGAAGAAGAGAGTAGGTTTCTGCTCAGGTAGCACGGGCCACTGGAAACCGATCGGCCAGCCCCTGAACTTCTCTGCATAGCGCTGCCTGTATCAACTGTAAATTTTCTGACCAGTCCAGGCACTGCCAGACCTGAGAGACCTGTATCTCGAAAAGGGGGTGTATAGGTCAACCTTCCTACAAGCTTGCAAAAATTCCAACAGAACCCCATCGTTCGTTGTTTTCACGGGAGAGGAGACAGTGAGAAATAAGCTATCGGGGATAATTGTCTAATATCAAGTAAAGTCATAGCAGGCGACACTCCCAAGCATAAGAAAAATCCAGGCCATGGTGGGTATCTTCTTAACAATTCCTTTTTTGCCCACCACGCCATCCCAATGCTGTGCACATGACGCCCATCACAGACCCGCAGAACCATAGAAACGAGCGCTGAATTAGGGTTTCCGGACCAGGATTATAAGGTTTTAGCTTGCTGCCCTGGAAACCACAGACAGGCACAAGAACAATAATTGGCGGAGGCTCATCGCCTGCCTCTCTCTCTCTCTCTCTTTCCCTTGTCTCTTCCTCTCAGTTGGGGTACTTGCGAAGAGGGAAGAACTGGGAAGGCATGGGATCAAAGTGGAAGACACGATCACCAACTTCTCCAAAGGCATCGTTCCACTCACGACTCAGGGCTGGAATCTTGGCGCCGTAGGCAGAGCTGCTGAGACGAAGGCGGACCAGGTGTCGGCGCTGCCCCTGGCCATCCGTAAAGCCATCTCGACGATGGAGGACAGTCTGATTAGCAATGAAGTGAATGTCTCCTGGCTGGGTGGCGAAGGAAAACTCAGTGGCACGAGCGATGGCTTCGATAGCATCAAGGGCCTCAACCTGCTGAGCGGTCAGGGTAGGCAGGTGAGCCTTGCGGGGGTGGATGGATGATCCGAGAAGGGGAGCGCGGCCAAAATTGAAGAGGACCTTGCCACCCTGGTTGAACATGACCGGACGGCACTGGTAGCGAGGGAAGGCGAAGGGCCAATTACCGGCAGCTACGATGCGGAGCAGGTCCGGTCGAGTAGCGGCAAGGACGTTGTAGATTGTGGCCGTCGAAGAGATGACACACTTTCCGCCGTCAAGAGCAACGTTTCGCGTCAACCAAGCGATACAGTCGCCGCTCTCCTCAGTGTGAAACTTCTATCATGGGATATCAACAAGTGTACTAGTGTGGGGGTAGACCTGAGCTGGAAGGCAGGGGTCTTACAATTGGATCGGTAGAGTGGCGATGATGAGTGCCATTGGCCTTGTCGGCAATAATGTGCACTACATAATTTTTTTTTGTCAGTATTATGATCTGGATCCAACACTGAAAAGTCCTAGAGTCTCTTGCTCTTACCCAGGCAGTTTCCAGCCCTGTCTTGGCGTCCAATCTTGTCCCCAATGTAGGCACTGATGCCCATGAAGATCATCGTCAGGTCGCCAGAAGAGAAGTCTTCAGTATTGAGGCCTCGCAGGACAGCAAATCCACGGCCATTGTGGACTTCCTTGCTCAGGTCATGAAGAGTGATACCCAAGGTGGGCAGTGAGAAGGTCTTGTCTGTGATTTTTGTGGCATTGAGACCCAGCTCTGCAAAAGAACAGCTTAATTAGCGTCACTGCAACCAGCTTTATGCAAGGCTGACATCTGAGACAGGCAGCCAGGTGCGGCAAGCAAGGCTGAGATGACATGAGGGCCAGAGCAGCACCCTTGAATAAGTAATACTAAGGGTGCCCAGGAGAGGGTCCTGTCAAAGACAAAACACAAGAACAAGGAAGGAAATAGACACCTGATACATACTCTTGAAGCCATCAAGGCCCTGCTTGACCTCAGAGACCTCTGCAGCACTCAGGTGATAGATATACTCATTGTTGTTGGAGAAATTGGTGGCAGTCCAGGCAGAATCACCATGGATCATGGCGGGAAAGCCTTCAGGCAAAGCATTGCTGTTCATGTCAATGCCCTTGGCATCAGCCCAAGGGGCAGGGACAATAGTCTGAGCCTCCACTGAAGACATGATCAAGGTGAGGCTGACGACAAAGAAGGGAGGGTGTAGGTCTGATTGTTCTTGGAGGGGTCGGTAGTGAGTATGTTGACAGGAAAGCCAGAAGGAATACGTAGGAGTGTTAGGTGGTAGAGCTATAATATCAATATGGAATCAAGGAAAATTTGGAGACAGTCCAGGAAAGAAAAAGGCTGTGTGGAAGTGAAGATGTCAACGCTAGGACGAGGTGGTGAGGGATGATATGCTTGTGTGATGTTGTGGAGGCTATACTGCTGCTCCTCTTTGATGGTGGTAAATCTGGGGCTTCACAGTCTTGAGTGTGGCAGAATTGGTGATAGTATGAGGTTATTGCTTGTGTTGAGGGGTGATGGTGAAGTGTGCAGAGCTGAAGAAGTGTGTAGAGTTGAGAGGACGAGAAGAAGCCCAGGGGAATAGGTCGGGGAGGAGGCAATTAATAGGACAACAGGGTCAAAACAACATCAGGTGGCCCTCTGGTGAGAAGGATAGTATTGTGAAAGAAAAAGGGAGACATCCAAGCCCAGCCCACCTTGCCAGTCGCGCCCAACACGATGGTCAAGGAGGAGGGAGACATCTGGAAGAAGGCAAAATGTAGATTGGGGGGGGGGGGGGGCTTGCTGCTTCTGGTCTCCGGGATGGCTACCCGTCGGTGACATTGTGCAAAGCGCCTAAAGTAACTGAGGAAGGTTCCTTCTTGTCTATACACCCAACCAGACCCAGCAGATACGAGGCACACAGTGAAAATTCAAGCTGCATTGGTATGACCCCGGAGCAATAGATCAGTGTGCCTGAAACAATGATAAGTATTGAATCGTCAAGGGCCATCTTTCCATGACACTGTGCTGCATGTCCATGACCATTCACGGCGGCCTGCAGACATGCGGTAAACAACAAATACATACATATAACTGCAGGCCAGGTGCCACTAGCAACCTGCAGCTGGATTGTGGTGCCGCGGCAACCCCATTAGACGGGGCTGATCTCGTGCTGTAAGGCCTAGGCCGAACCTCAAAGAAAAACAATGATGTCGTTTGTACTGACTGGGGGTTGCACCAACATGATAGGCCTGTCCCGAGACTGTTGGAGCCAGTCCCTTGAGTGGCCATATTTTCCAAACCAGATCCTCATGGCGCACAAGCAAGTTGGCCCGGGGGGCGGGCCCCTTCTTCCCGTCCGGCTACGGCAGGCTCTCACCCCTCCTTGCAGAAGAAAAAAAAATTAATTAAATTTCAGGGTTGTAACAGCTGCAAAACTCTCCTTCAAAAGATATAATATGCCCTGAGAAGGAGGATAATATATGTGGTTGGGGAACCATGCACACCCTCGAACCCGGAAAGAGGGGGCGGGGTCGAAGTAGCCACAGACTCAAGGCACTGAACTGACATTGGTCCTAGTCAGCTGTGTTAGGGTTGTTTGGTGCCTGAGCTGCAGGAAAGAGAAACAGCCCCTCCTCTCCCACCCCCCGGCTCTCTCTGCAGAACGGGCGCTAAGCCAGACCTGAGCCGAGAGAGGCATGCGGAGACGACAGCGTCTGTCTTGTTGGGCTCCAGGCCCTTGAGGCCGATCCGTCTCGAAGAAGGAACAATAGGGTTACTTCCCATGGGATGCATAAGTTAAATTAAAAAGTCTCACAGGCTTGATTCACCGTTCTGTAAAGAAGGTAACGATCAACAAGTTGAGGGTGGAACAGTAGTTCGGAAGGGCAATGTAGACCTCAAGTCATGGTATCCTCCCGTCCTGGAGTTGGGCATGGTGTCCATTGACTTGCAGAAAAGGTCTTGGAGAAAGGTACTCAGCTGAAGACGATACTAGCGGGCAGGTTCTGTGTGCATGCACAAGAGGGCAAGGTATTTTGCTTTTCCCCCTCCTGTTTCGTCGTACATAATACTGGCAACTCGTCGCCAACGGGTGTCGTGGCAATGGATGTCGTGGCCACAACTGCGGATCGGTCGAGAAAAAGTAAGAGTGTAGTGCTCCCGTCCGCAGCAGGTAAGCCTCTCGGGCGCCTGCAGCCAATGATCTGGGCAGGCTCATCTCGGAAGCAACGAGGAACAGCGAGATGCTGTGGAACCTGATTTGTAATTCCAGGAGATCTGATCATAAATGTGATATCGATCTACCTAAGTAAGTAGAAGCTTGTTCTACACGAACCGGAAAAGCAATTTCCAATGCTTACTTACTTAGTACTGTGTACAACCCGAAGGGAAAGCACCTGCAGGAATCAGAGGAGAATAACGTCCGCTTTTCCGTGTTTCCGCCTTTCCACCTTTCTCTTTGCTTTTCCCTTCTTCTTTTCTTTTTCCTTCTTTTCTTATTCCTGTTACGCCACGAACTACTTATCCCAGTGTGAACAAAAACCCCGCTGTGCCGCGCTGGGCAGCTCCTCCTTCACCGGCATGTGTGGTAGGCGCTCGAGCCCTCGAGACGCGGTCCAAAAAGGTCCAGCGCTGAGACACACTGGGTAGCGGACGAATCTCGGGAGGTAGGTTATTTTTCTTTGGAGGGAGGGGGGGCCATCTGGCCATGGGGCGAAACAACACACACCGTAACTTGCAAAGGGTTCTTGGACAACTGGCAAAGGAGGGGGGGAAAGGCAGGCTGTGTTGTCACTGGGGGAAATACAAACTTACCTTCCCAGCGGGCTTGGGAGCTGAAAGTCAAGGCCTATACTCTATACTTTGTGTTAAGCCATGATCGTGTGCGGGTATGATTGGTCCACCCAAAATATCTGGTCTATTGCACGATCTGATATTCATCGACTTGTGTGTCTTTGGGCACCAACAGGCCCAGGTGTTCTCTACAACCCAGACCATCCAAGGAGTAGGTAAGATCTTGCACATCGTAGCTTCACTCTTCTCAGTTCTCGCTGGAGATAGTCTTATCCTTCAGTAATTTCGGCGAACATCGAAGACGGTTTAGCTGCTCTTGCCGTCCTCGGTGGACCTGGCAACTGGCACTCTGCCGGCAAGAGTGACAGGCCGACAGCCCAAGCATCTTTCTTCCCATAACACTCCGACTTCGCCGTTATATGCCATTACTTCTCTCCAAATGAAGATCACACTTCTGCACAGAGTCAATTGATGAGGCCGAACTTCCAATATTAGCTCTGGATGGTT
The DNA here is from genome assembly GCF_011745365.1 of Cryphonectria parasitica EP155. Classification (NCBI taxonomy): domain Eukaryota; kingdom Fungi; phylum Ascomycota; class Sordariomycetes; order Diaporthales; family Cryphonectriaceae; genus Cryphonectria; species Cryphonectria parasitica. The sequence continues at coordinate 3,587,585 of NW_024468910.1, read as the reverse complement.
CATTGTGAGCACTGAAATCAAATATCCCAAAGTTACCCAGATAGCATGTAGTGAAACCTTATTCTTTTCTTTTTCTGTCTCCCCTAGAAATCAAATGTTCATTTCGTCTTCGTTTCATTCCCTTGCTTGTGTCACTACAATTCGAGACCCTGCAGTCGATTCAGCTTATCCCAGTATTTTCTGTTGGGTATCCATAAATGAGATGAGGTGGCTGTTGCTTTTGCTGCCTCTCCAGAAGGAAGAGAGAAGAAATTGAGAGAAGAAGAAGAAAAAAAGAAGGGGGTAAAAAAGAGGGGAAGAACAGAAGGAAAGCGAAGGGCGAAAAGTCAAGAAAACCGAACAGGCTAAGAAACCCACAATTTCAAGCCCTCTCTCTCTGCCTACGGTAACCTCGCATGGTTCTTCATGATTGATCCAGACACTGGATTGTTTTTTTCGATCTGCGAAATAATCGTACTCCTCTCTTTTCCTCGTATTCAGAGGGATGGCAAGGACGAGGATAGAAACAGGGAAGACGTTCAACAACATTGGGGAGAAAGCAAAAGAAAAGCCCCCTCCCCTGTTGTGCTGAGAAGGTTGGAGCAAGGTAACAGCCTCAGCTATGATCCAGGTATGATTTTCTAGATCACGGCCGTATCTTGTCCACTTTCCACGATGCCCCGCCAGCCTGCCGCCCCGGATTGCCCTGAATTGCCCTCCGCACGAGAATCTTGCCATACAGCATATACCCAATTCGATTCCGGAGCAAAGTATTCTCTTGCAGCTTGACAAGGCACGTCGGCGAACATCGTCATCGCGCATAACCATCTGAAATCGAGTTCTCGATCTGCATCACACCCTTCCCTTGGCTCGCCGAATTCAACCTTCACCGCTAGATAACCACCAATGTCACCGAGACCAAGATCGTCTTCCACCAAAAACTCGGTGGCGGTAGCACATCGAGAGACATGGGGCAACAACGACCTCGGATCGCTATCATCTACACACAGACACAGACTCACACACACGACATCAACAGTTCATGATCGCACACAAAAGCCAGTGACGCCTGTGGCGGGAGGTGCAACCGATATGATTCACCATGATTGCACCGGAATCAACTTTTGCAGAGTCCAGAGCACAAAGATCCGCAATTTATCAACGCCTTCCTTCGCCGCATGTTGCTTCTGCCTTTTCTCCGACTTCAATGTGATACCTGAGAGCGGGATCTCATTTATTAAATTCGGAAATCAAGGTCTGCCTGCCCTGGCAATGTACCACAGAAGAAAAAGAGATCGGTGGGTCTCCATTGATGAGACCCTCTTATTTACCATATTACACATGTAGCATGGATGTAACAGCTGTCGTAACATCATGCGTTTATTGTTGAAGCTAATTTTCTCTGTCCAAACCGACCAGATTACCGTCCCCTACTCGGTTACAATTGCTCAAAAATCACAGAAAAAGAAATAGGCAGACTCCCTCGAGAGACAAAGATCCTACCAAAGAGAGACACTGTCCGTTGCATAAGCCCCCTGAAGGAACATAGATTAAAAGAAAGCAAAAAGTCACAATAAAAATATATAAGAAAAGGAAACACTCAACAATACCACCGCACGAGTCATGAAAGTTCCGACCCGATCCAATTACAACCCGAGATGCAGCAGACGTACTCCGTTATGCAGCTTTCATGGGCCATTGTCTCAAGGAGACGGTGGCCCAGAGAGCGCGAACGGAGTGAAAACAGCCGCCGCGACATTACGCCCGTAAAGAAACGAATTGACCTTCCCAGTGATGGCCCTTTTCTTTGCCGGCCCAAACATAAAACCCCAATTGGGAAAAGCCAAGAAGCCGGGTGAAGCCGGCTATTTACCTATTCACCGTCATCGAAGGACCAGAGATGTGCTCAGGTAGGTCCCAAAAACCCTCCGCCGATGTCCAGCTAAACATGCAACCCACGAAAGACTAAGACCACTAAGAACACCCTTTGTACTATCGTTGGTTATCGTGGCAAAGAAAGGTATCGTCGCTCGCAAACTAAAAGCAAAACAAGCATGGTGGCCGTCATTCGAGATTCAGACCGGCCGCAGACCGTTGTGTGTATGCAGCGTGATTTTGCTTGCCCCGAAAAAATGATTCCGAAGGCGGCCTTTATGAAGAGCAGCATTCCTGTACCTCTGCGCTCACTCGTTTCATCAGTCGGTCTCGTCGAGAGGTACGGCTCTCCTTGCGAACCGGACCGATTCTTCTGGTGCTCTGTCTGTCGACAATTGAGTCTCGAGGGTACCAATCTTGCTCATAGAGCTGGCTGACGAAGTAGTAGTCATCGCTGTAGGCATTCGCCAGTTCCGTGTGCTCATCGGCATTGATAGTCGATTCAGTCTGGAGGCGTATGGCCTTGAGGTACTCCCAATGGGCTCCTGTTTTCGCATGGATTAGTAACCTACCAGCCCATGCGCAGATTGCTTTGCTACAACCTCTGACGACAAGTGACAACAAAGACTGGTCGAGCCGATCTTGATATCTACACTACCGAAAGAAGAACAACCGATACCAAAAAGGAAAGAGTGATAAGAGGGGGAAAAAAAATTTGCCTTGGACTGACTATACTGGAGGAGCTCATCCCTGGCCCACATGACATACGCCCTGCCCTCTGCGTCTAACTCGGCAAGACCATCGAGATCTGAGGATTTGCAGCCGTGCGAGAAAGGTTGGATACCCTTAACGCAGTAATGAAAGTAGGCCAAAATGATGTTTGCCCCTGTTATACACCGTATGTCAGCAGCAGACTCATTATACATCCCGCACAATCTTCATCAGATCACAGCAAGAACGGGTATCGGACTAATACTCACCTAGGTGATATTCCTGGACGTTGTCCGCCCTGTGCCATACCGCTAGTGGTTTCTGTACCCAGGCAGCACGGTCAATCATCATGCAAGTAGTCTACTCACCAGGAGCCCAAGCCCGATGTTTGTTCAGTGTCCACTTACTTTATCAACATTCACACCATGCTTTTCAGCACGGTCCCTGTCATGACGCGTGATAAGTGCAACATTGTGCAGCAAGATGAAGGACACCAGATAAGTCGTCAACCACGACTGTCGTTTTTTCTGCTGCGTGATGGATTGTAAAAGATCCAAGGTCTGCCGTCGAAGCTTGAACAGGACATGGTCGAGGAGCACCTTGTCTAGCTGCTGGCCTGCACGTACCACTCCCGCGTCAGCAAATATGTCTCCGGGAGGAAAAGGGAGAGGAAGACTTACCGAAGACGGGGTGCAACAGAATTCTGCCTTTTGAGTCTGGTTTTTGCCCGAGCAAATCTTTCCCTTCCCCTGCAATGTGGAAAGACCTGGTCGTCAGGCGAACGGCAACCCAAAGCCTCAGGGTCTTAACCAGTAGGTCTCGCTCCCGGAGAGGCGTCGCGGGGTCGTCTCTTCTCTTTTGAGCCATGTGGTACGTCCTCCAGAGGAGCTTCTGCTTATCCCCGAGAAGTGTCTTGAAGATGTGCTCCTGGCTTTCTGTCAGGTACCTCTCATATTGCAGCTTTGCATCAGCAACATCGACTAGAGCAAAGGGTTTCATGTCAATCTCGTCCGTCCGTCCAGTGTCGTAGTTGAAGAACTTTCGTGTCTTTTGGTCGCCTTCCATCACTTTGAATCGGCGAACCCTGACACGAATCGTCTTTGTAAACCCGTCATCCAGGTGGATTACTCTATCGTTGGTGTCTTGCCACTTGCTGATCTCAGGCAGAGAGGTGCTGTTCTTCCAGCGATAGGTCCATTCAGCATTGCCCGATTTCGAGAGCTTCACGTCGACCAGCTTCCATCGGCGGCAAGGAATTCGAGGAATTTGAGAATTTTTCATCAGCTTCAGGCAAGCTTCACATGGAGCATCAATATCATCCGGTGTCTCTATAGCGAACTCGCACTAAGGCCTAGTTAGTGCTCGCACGGAATTTCGTGGAGCCAATCAGCTGTACTTACGCGAATGCGCTGCATCCGGCAGCGAATACAGCAACCGTACTTCCTCACCAGAGCGGTTAATTGACGTTTTCTCGGGTCTCTGAAGGGGCCCCGCTTAGTTGGCGGAGGTTTCTGATTCGTCAGGACGACCGGGAGCTCTTCATGGGTCTCAATTTGGTACAAGAAGTGCTCGTTCCTCACAGAACCCGGAGTCAGATAATACTCGGCAGCAGAAGGTTGTGGCCGGCGCTGCGATCTGCCTTTTCTTTGGGATCGGTACACCTTTGGCTGAGAGCCTGTGAGGCCAGAAGGCGAGTATTGAACCACGGAGTAGGTTGAGGCCATCTGATATTCACCGCTTTGTAGGTCTTGCTGCGGGCTCTCCAGCTTCGGTGGACCAGGAGCTACATCTGGAACGCTCTGAGGCACACCCTGGCGCTCATAAGGCCTGTGAACCTGAGCGCTGGGCTGCATGCTTGGATGGTGCATCGCCGGCTCGAGAGCAGGGTACTGAATTTGCAGCTGTCGAGTGGTGACAGAGTCTTGGGGCATTTGCATCAGAATTTGAGGCTGTTCAAGAACGGGGCCGGTGACTGTCTGGTGCTGGAGTGGCCCAGACAAACCCGGGGACCGCAGATCTGTTGAGTATGCTTGTGGCGGCGTCTCGAACATTGGCGTAGATGGAATGGGTTGATACTCTAGAAATTCTGTGTGAGCAGACGAGAATCATTGAACGAACAAGGCAACTTCCTTACCTGGTGGCGGCTGATCCTGGTAGGCCGGCATTGATGAAACCAGTCCCCCAAGGCACTCCCTAAAGGGGGCAAACGCGGACGGTGAACATTGCATAGCACCCTCATTGTGGGGATACTCTGACCCAGGCGATTTTTGCTCCTCAGCATGAGGGAGAGGAGCTTTCGAAAAGAGAGAGAATTGCATGTTCGTATCGAGCCGCTGTCTTTTCCAGGCGCCTTGCGAATATAACTGGACCTCGTTGCGATGAAGGTCTGCTTGATACTGCGAATAGTGTTGTGCTTGGCGCTGGAAGACTTGCTGGTTCTGCTGATAGTCTGTATCGTAATAGACGGGTGTTTCTTGTGTCGGGGCGCCTTCAAAAGGAAGAGACGGAGTGAGAACGACTTGCTGCCCCAGAGGGTAGGCGGGCAAGGCGGGCACGGTGTTTGGAGGAAAACCCAGGAATGGCGAAAATGATGAGGCCTCAGGTGGGTTACCCAGTGCTTGGCCTGAAAGATCTCCCACGATGCCGTGAGTACGGCGTCTGGGGGTATTGTCCTCCTGGAAAGAGTTAACTAGCGGCACAGCCAAGATGACAGCACGGGTAGAGCTTTTGGTGTACAGGCGGTAAGAGCACAAGTAAAAATGAGATGAAGCCTTGGGGGAGGAGAAAAAGTAGACGAAGAAGAAGAAGAAAGGGTAGAGAGGAGGGGAAGATGAGAAAGAAGAAAGAAAAGAGGCAGCAATGAAGCAGGACAGGTTGTTACAAGAAAGTGGTGAGGATGAGGTTGGTGGATCGATAGTATATGAATGCGGTCTACCGTTTTGTCATAGACCATGGTATGAAGAACCTTACCATAATTTCAAGATGTGTGGCGGACAGCACCACACACTGTCGACTTGAGTGTGACTTGCTCAGAAGTACCGTTCGTAAAGGCCGTAGATTTCGGGGTCCTTCGAGTCTTCAGTCAAGAGCCGAGTAGCTATCACAACAGACCACCCACACGCCGGTCAGCCAGTTCTCTTCAGGGCACTCAGTAGCAACGGTCAGCACGGTGCTAACCGAGATACCAAAGAGCAGTCAGACACTAGCACAGCTATTCCTCACGGCAAGGTAGCCTCAGGACAGGGAGCGCCTGTAACTGGAACAGTGTGCCAAACGGCAGAGGCTGGTGGCAAAAGTAGCAGTGTCTTCTGAGCAGTCTAAAGAAAAAGAATGACAGGGATCAAGAGGTAAAGAAGGGAGGGTCGCAAGCAAGGAAAACAGTCGGGAGGAAGGCGGGTGAGTGCAAAGCCCAAGGTAGTAGGAAGAGAAGGGGGGCTCCGCTGCAGAACCGGAAAGGTTACGTAGGGGCTTGATGCAATTCTGCTGCTCGACCCCTCCACACGTAGCGGGCTTTCAGAGGGGCCCTGAAGCTCTTTGACCCAGTCGGTGGGGCTGAGCGGTTATAAGCTGTGACCGGTGAGCCTCCAAATGCTGCACCAGCAATCCGGCTGGCTGAGAAAGACGAGGGGTTGAACTTCGGGCTGCTTTGCGATGCTGGTCTTTTAAGACAGCACGATACGACGCTCGATCTGGCGACTGCGAGTAAGGTCCTGACGGCCAGGGGCGTCGCAACTCGTTCAGAGCAAAGCCTTGTAGCTGGACGTAGAGGCGCGCAGGCTTTCGTCCCTGGTGCCGTCGCCACCGCGTTGTTGACTTTCACCAAGCTTCGATCTTGGGCGTTAATCGGAATGCAACAGGTCCTTAGACGTCAAGATCGTGATAAACTCCCCGCCTGGTGCACGTGCCCACGAACTCAGTCCCAAACAAGTACTGATTCGACGTGGGAACACGAGAGGAGCTGGCTGTGGAGCGAGTAACGATGGCAGCTAATTGTCAAAGGCTTTGGGGCCGGTGAAAACCAACCCTGACAGGCGCCGCTGTCTGAGTGCAACGTCAGCTATCACATCCCGGCAGCGAGTAACTCCAAGAGCTGAGGCAACAAGTATAAAGAGGGTTAGGTAGATATTGTCGGGAGTCGCTGGCAGTACTCGGTGGGAGCTGCTGGTGGTTAAGCGAGCAGCTATGAGCGCCGCGCATAATGTGCAATGCTACGCCTTCGGTAGAGCAACTGGCCGCAGTGCTTCGACCACCCCCCGCTCACCGGTCTGCCAGCCATTGCACAGGACGATCTGGGGCACGCGAGTCAGATAGGAAAGAGGGGTAGATACAGTATATGACAGCTGGGCTGCGATGGGCTCTGGCACACAAAGAACGAGACCCTCACGAGCCTCATCAAGATCTGGCACAGGCCAGAGGAGGGCGCTGAAAAGGGTGGGGACTCGAATAAATGCCCAGGTCTGGTTGCGATTCACGCCCAGGTCCGGCTAAAAGACGCCAGGTCTTCGTTCCGTGCAATCTGACTCTGGACCGGGATGTTGTCAATTCGTGAGCTCGAGTGTTGAGTTGGGTTGGGTTCACGGCCGATTTTTCTTCTTTTCCGGGGAACCTGTGCAACCCTGTATCTCTTTTTGAAGAGGGGCCTGAGAGCCCGCACCTTGGGAAGCGACGTCTCGAGTAGCGGTCAAGTGCCTGGGTGCGCGGCTGTTGCCAATGAGCCTTTCAGTCCCAGTCTCGGTCTCGGTAGCAGCCGAGAGCGTCGAGAGGGACAGAGAAGGGCAGAGGAATTGAAAGGTGCCAAGATATGAGACAATGATGTCGCTGTTTAAGTGATGGTATTCCTGCCAGCGTGGGGTCACGACAGGAAGGAGTGCTTCAAGCAGAACAGGTGACGCTGCCCCGCTGCTGCTGGTAGTTGAGTGGTGCTGGGCGGGATGCTTGTACGCTGCAGCCACCTGCAGTCATACCCGAGAAAGTCAAGGGAGCCTGAAGAAAGGCACCTTGATGATCCTGTCGAACTTTGTAGTCTTTGCCTTGGAGGTGTCGGTGGTCCAGACGAGGTTGAGGTGGCACGTACGTTCAAGGCAGAGGCGACCTTTGGAACGAGACGAATGCAGGTCAGGGTCGAAGCGTCCAGACTTGCCGTGAGTACGAGGGAACTCTGAAGAAGGGAGGAAGGGGGGCCAACCAAATCGACAAGTGATATCGCTCTGGAGGGTCCTGGTCCTTGAGGTAGGGGTGTGACAGGGCACTAGTTAGGCCACTGGCAAGGGCCCGGGGATGGAATGGCCTAGAAGGCGAGTTTTGGATGGTATAACGGGTTCTCCTATATAACGGCTGTCATCTCAGCGAGCCCGCGAGCAAGAGGAGGGAGATAATCTGACCATACGCGTCCTCCTCTCCAATCGGTCCCTTGGTCGGGATGAGGCCACAAAAGCAAAACAAGAAACCGGGAGCGATTGCAACAATACTGGACTGGACTGGACTCGAGTAGTTCCAGGTCCAATAAGGAGAGGTGGTCGACCAACGTCCAGGTTTGACTGAGGCGGTTGTCTCCGACTCGAGTACTATCTTCCTAGAGCTTTGTTGGAAAGGCGGATCGACCCTGACTCAATATTCGAGATGAGATACTCGAGATGGGGCCCTCCTGTGCCTCCTCCTTGTCCTTGGAAGGGAGGGAGGTGGGAAGGGCCTGAAGGGTCCCCCTACCCCAAAGTGTCCAGGTGCTTCACACATGGCTGTGGGAGGGTGTGGGTGAGGTGGGTGAGGTGGGGCGGCCCATTTCTTCCTGGCAAATGACAATCAAGCCAGCTGGGGTGAGGGGGTAGCTAGGGTATGCCAGCACAGGGCAGGCACAATCCTAGCTGGCTCCTTGATACCTAGTCCCTGTACCCTCCCTCAGCAAATATTAATGACTAACAAGCTCTCACAACTCAACCAACGACCCGACGGGCGTCATCTCACCCCACCTTCTTTGCTCTCAACAACACCACCGTCAACCGTCAACCGTCGTCGACACGTTGCCATGCATCTCATCACGAGACGAAGCCCTTATCATGCATCAGTCAGCGTAGGGGTGAGAATAACGGGGCCAGCATGGGTACATGGGGGGCTCGATGCTGCATCGTCAGCACGGTCTCCGCCCTTGGCACGGCACAGCTGGGCACAGGGGATCAACCTGTACTCAATCAGCAAAGGCTCTTGCTCTGGGGTGAATGGCCCGTCCATGCGTCGTGCGGAGCCCAACACAGATCAGACGACCAGTGACCGCCTCGCTTTTTAGGCCCCTGGTCGAGGAGCGACAGCCGCCTCACCTCCTCGCCAATCGGCAATAAGGACCCCGAGCAGGCACGGCAGGATATTGATTACATAGTACATAGTACGCAGTGCCACCCACTGACCGTCTAACACCCCTTGCCAACACCTCTCTGCTATGGTACCATGCCATTCGAAACCCATTCACCCAGGCCTTACTCCTGAAGATGACGCTTCTCGGAAACCTCGGATACACTGTCACTTGTTACCACCACCATCACCACCTTGCCACCTTCACCCTCAACCGCTCGTCTGGTAATGTGGCTTCACCAACTTGCATCTCCTGCTGCATGCCTGCTTCTACCAGGCCCGTCGTCGACCTTGCCATGCCGAGAGTGGCGTGCGAGCTGGGGATTTCGCAACACTTTCCAGTTCAAGTGGTGGGAGCTTGGAGATGGGGTTCTTCTGATCTTCTGGTGTGATACATCACAAAGGGTGCTCATATGGGCTAGTCGGGCTTTCCTGAAATGGGTCGTATTACCGAATATGCCCTTCAGAAGCACCGACTGTCCAGCAGAGAATTTTGTGGGACTCGCGTTTTTCCTTGCCCAGGTCCTTGGTCGAGCGTCGAACCCTTTGGATTGCATTTTACCGCCTCTTCCTAGGGCTCGAGCTCAAGCTCCTACATTGCGAGCGTCAAGCTACCCGATGCAAGATCTCCTGGGATTCTATCATGGTCCCGCGGGGGAGGGTTGTAGATGGTTGTTCGAATAATTTGCCGTGGTCAGTCACAAATATACCTCGACAATTCGAACTGACCGGACTTATCACAGGTTTTAACAGGAGAGCCCAAGCTGGCTCAGATCTTGGGAGAACCGCTATGAATTCTGGTGCTCCCCGGTCTGAAGGCTAACAATAATGAAATCTGGCCAACCATTTCACTCGATGAACATCACGCGCGGCCCTAAGGACCTTGCTTTCATGTAGCCGACCGCGCCTCCGCACCTAACTGGCCTGTGTTGATCATCACCGTTGGCGGCCCCTTGCGCATTGGTGCCCATTAATCGAGACAGTGACGGGCACTAGAGCAGGATGAGGCAATCAACGTTCCACGGCTTTGGATTCTCTACGAAAAGATCTTGGAGCGCCGCAGCATAAGCCTGGAACAGTCAGCATTACTACATATTACTATGTATGTCAGGCTCAGTGGCCACCATGCTTCTGCAATTACATCATCGAGACTACTGCGTCTCGGTCGAATCCAATGCAATGGCGCCTGAACGGCACTGCCGGCGGATCTACGTGTTTCCGAGGTCTACAGCCAGGGATGTTCTCGTACATCTCAGCTGGGTCTGGAGCCTGAGTCCGGATCGATACCGTACAGTTGACCCAAGGGACTGGCTCGCTGCAGCAAGGGTATTCGCGATTTGCTCGTGCATGCTCTCCACCTTAGCAGCTGCAGGTCCTTCTCAAGCCGATCTGTGGCATGGTATCCAAGAAATTGTGCGTCTAGGACACAAAACGCACGCACACATGTTGTACACACACCTGCGCCATCATGTTGGAATGTCCTGAGCATGGAACGATATCGTCCATTGAACCGCTGCATAAGCACTAGTACTTCGGCAGAAAAGGGGCCACATGATCAGGACTGCCCCTTGCCTCCGCCTGATAACATTTGGAGATTGTATGCGGTCCCACTGCCTATAATCACGGAGACGCTCGCCACTGCACGTGCACAAGTGCATCATGAGGCGTAATTTACTGGCAGTCTACCGGGCAATCGAGCTGCTCGCTCGGGTGCAGCGTATGGACGGGCTTCGCAGCCTCACGCTCTTAACTACACACCGCTTGGACTAGTTCTGTGAGGCTTGGGACCGTCTCCCACAGTCCGATCTCGTGATCAAGGTATATCCGACGAGCAGGGAAGCTTGAAGATCACTGCCGGACCTCATGCTAGCACTGGTGATTTGCGGCTCTGCACGATCTACCTTGGGACTACTACCTCTTCACACTTCGTAGAGCACACGAAGCAACGCCTACGGGATGGTCACATTGGTGCCTAAAACATACTTGGGCACCAAAGACCAATTTGTAAGTCGAAAGTCGCGGGACGGTTCTCTCACCCTGACATACCCTAAGTCGATTGAAGTATTCGAGCCGAGCCAAGACCGTAGTCATGTCCCTGAAAGACATGAACACGAAACACAGTCTGTAAGCAGGTACTCACGGACCCTTCAATTCATTCCCTCTTGGCATTCCATCATGACAAGGTTTTTTTTCAGCACGGCCAACCGCCTATCAGACTAGGCGACCGCTGCGAACAGTCGGGTCACGCCGCCTTATTCCCAATACCACCATCTCAGAGATCTGACGAGTCGTTCCGACGCCCGAAGTTCGAGAACTCTGGCCGACCGTGGTCTTGGGCTATGACTCTCTGAGCAGAACAAGCTAGGTTAAGATTTACTTTGTCGATGCAGCAGGGGGGGGGGGGGAGTCGTATCGTCACTCGTCTTTCGAGGACCTCCATGCGACACCATGTGGCGTCCGCCCGAGTGATATGGGCTCAACGCTCTTATCTGATGCTGATGAAATGTTATCATGCCATGGAGCGGCAGGCGAGCTACAACGCCACCCTGCATGGCAATCTCATTGTCGTCGTCGTCCGGGCAATCAGCCATTGAAGGCAGCTGTTCTGCTGTATGATCTTCGAGGCGACGAGTGACACATGCAGGCCTGATGCAGAAGCCCCCATTGGGACACACAACATTGACGTCGGCTGTTCTTCTCCAGGAACGTGGTGCAAGTCTCCATAATCATGATGCCCTTTGTTGGCAAAAACCCGGTGTATGGATTTGAGCCGGCTATTCCAACGCTCTGTGCAGACAAGTACGCATTCATTGTGTTGTGTTTTATCTCCAGGTCTTCTTGAGACCTCGCTCGCTCGACCCCTCTTCCATGTCTGGGATGATCTTGGTGGAACACATACGCATACTGGTTTCCTATACGGTATAGTATAGGACTGACATCGGACCTGCAGCCAGAGAGGCTCAAAGGGCGTCTGCCCCTACCCGCGAGCCGCGACAAGCTGCGAGATCCTAAGCCCTGTCGCCGCCGCGAACATGGTCTGTGACATGTGAAGAAGTAGTATTGAATCTAGGGATTAACCTCTTTTGGTCGAGTTCTCGCAGAGGAAACGGAGACGTTGCCATTCTCTCACGGGCAAGTCAATGGCACGTTGAATCCAACACACCAACCAGCGCAAGGTCTCTTCCGGAATTCCCGAAGATCTCAGCGCTGCCAACACATTGGTAGTGTGCCTCAACATGTTGTCGTCTTGTTGGGATTCTGTCTGGGAGAGTGCCCTGTGCCTCTCGACCTGGCAGCTGAGCGGATGCATCCATATTTATCGCACGGTCCCCTTACAATGGGCCCAAGAGAGGAGGGGAGTACACTTGTGCCTATGAGTAGGGAATCTGTGTGCAGCAGATGGCGCGTGGTGAAGCATCGAGAGACAGTCTCCAAGCAATTGTTCTTCAAGCCGACACAACAACTTTGCAGTGGGCAGTACCAAGACACTCGATTATCAACACCCGACACGCGATTATAGCCAGGGATTCCCCACATACCGGCGCAAAGGCAGGAGAAAGGTCTCACGAAGTAGCCCAATGCCAGACACGACCCACGGGTCTGCACGTAGCGAGGTCTAGTATGCCCGGCGTGTCGAGTACCTCGATAGATGACACCTCGAAGTTCCTTCTCCTGCACTGCCAACTTTTCTACTTGTTGAGGCGGTTCACAGACAGTTACAAGTGAATATTATAGTCTCTGAGTGGTCAAAGTGGAGCAGTGCCCCAGACCGGTGTGAAGTCTGACGACCTGACCGCCGAATTCCAACCATCCTCATGAACGAGAAAGACCAGTCACATCCGCTTGTTACCCACCCAGTCCGTGCCGTCAGCTCCGTATACGAAGCAAAAACTGCAATCCGATAGAAGCAAACAGGTCTTTGGTAAAAAAGCAAGTCAGGGCTTCCTGCATGGTGCAGGGGCCCATCTTTGACCGGTCAAGCACTTTGGGGGAGGGACGGCCAAGTCCCACCCTGTGGGTTGCACCACAACAACCAAGGTGACCAGACCTCCTCTACGAAGATCATGTTTCTTTGTCTTGTTCCACGTATCGGACAAATCGCCGTGCTTGTGCTCGACTGTCTGACAAATACGCACAGCGTACTGTGCGCCGTACGGAGTGTTGTCTTTTTGCTGAGTAGCAGGTACTCCAGGATCCATCGACTCATCCAAGCGGTCCGCAAGACGATGAAGACTCCCACCTCGATACCTCCCCCGCCCGACGCCACTATCCACCCCTCCCCTCCGATATGCCTCAATTAAGGCGCACAAAAAGAAGTGCTACCGCATCATGTAGGTCTATCAGACTAGCCTCCTCCTGGGCTCTCAGAATCTCTAGGCACTCTCGGCAGTTGAATGTGCATCTGTCCTTCGTCCAGGCACGAGCTGACTCCAGAGTTAGGCGCTCGCGAGTCTCGTCCTAGTTTTGGCACCACGAGCTGACCTGCCGTTGATGGCCCGTGAGCCAGCAACATAGCATCAACGCGGTCATATCGGGATATCAGAGCTGTCGGGTGTGCTGGATGCACGTGATGGACACGTCACGCACGAATAGGCTGATCCGTCGAATGTATCTCATGATCAAAAAGAAGCATGTTGTGTCGTTGCCATGCTGTTCCTTCCTTGTGTGTGGTGCGGCCGTGATGAGAGTGCCTAGATCCTCCCAGGCTGGCCTGGCTGATAGCCGACGCATTTGCCTTGTTGATGTGTTCAAGGGCAAAAACATAACATAAGCGGAAACACACATCGGCCACGGCGATAGATGATGGCGTGGCCGCGGCGGCAGAGAGGACTCGTTCATGCGTCGTAGAACTTGCTGGGGTGTTTGACCTTGTCGCGATAACATCTGTCCACCAGGCCCATCGCACTGGCCATCGCTGTCATACCACCAACCTGTACCTTCGTTATGGACAGGTCTATCCATCCGCCAAAGGACCTGGCCAGGGCGAGAGAGATACCAGAACATCTACTCTCCCCCTCATACATGTGAAGCCAATGGGTACCATCAACGCTGTGGACGTCCGAGCCAGTGTAGACGTAGCCGTTGTGTGACCAGCACCGATGAAGCACGATAGATGCTACCTTCGGGTCAATCAATGATATTGTACATGTCGTCTCGGTTCCAACCGATTATCCTGCAAAAACTTAGCACAATTGCCATACTAGGACATTTGCGGAAGGGACGAGTAGAAGCCCACCCGGGGAAGGAGGCGGGGAGGATGGTGAGGAGGGCACCTGCCTTGGTCGTTCCAAGGCCACTTAGTCACCTCTTTCAGGTCAATTTCTGTTTGGCACATCACCTTTGCGACTTCCCTCTTTCAAGGGGTCTGGCCCTTCGGGCCTCCTGTGGCTTCTCGACACCCTCCAAGCAGTCTCTGCAGTGCATACTGAGTTCTCCAGGCGCCGACGGATACCTCCATTACAGGACAAACACACATTCCTCTGTCCTTGCAGCGACATGCCTCTCTCCTCATCCTCGTCCTCGTCCTTTTCCTCCTCTCCGTCCTCCTCCTCCTGCTCGTTGTGTCGCTTGCTCCTGGTGGATTCCGCCTGCGCTGTACCAAGGCCCCATCCCAGCTGCTGTAGGTCAGTGCTGGACCGATTCCGAGAGAGCGGGCTGACCGATGCCAGCAGCCGCAGGAGCCGCTTGTGTTAACCTTTCCTTTTCGACCTCGATTTGGACATATTCTCTCGCTGGAGTCTCGTCCGGGGACGTGGGGACGAGCTGCCAGCCGCCCATGTAGCCCCTCGGCCAGTTGTGCATTCCGGGACACAAAAGGTTGCGGCTCGTTGTCATCGTACCAGGCTAGTACCTACTTGAGGCTCAAAAAGCAAGTCGCGCGCCCCCCATCTGGTGACGCAATAGACTCACCGGGAACAGCTCACGATTCGTTGTTCAAAGTCACCGGTGTTGTGGCTCGTCGCGATTCGAGGGAGTCAATTCACCTCCCCTGTCCGGTTGTCCTGCATCGCAGCCGCCTTATACTTTTAGGCAAGGCCATTGGACATGTAGTCCAGCCATGCCGGTACCCACACGCCCACGAGGACCTCCCCTGATGTGAGATGGGTTTTAGCTAGTTTCTCCGGGAAAGACTTCCCATAGGTGTCGCCCAGGGCCCACAAACGGAGCGGCCCGGGCTAGACCAACAGAGTGGACAGCGCCGGTCTGCTTCCCCGAGTGGATGTTAGTGCAGGGCTGTACGGGACTGAGAGTACTTGAGAGGTACTTCGTACAAGAATAGCACGGCCCTGACAGCAACTCTGACCAGAAGACGCTGTTTTGGAGACCCACCGGGCACAAGAGCACCGCCCACAAATGCCCTTGACCCGGCTTTGTCAGGCAGTTTTGAGACGACAGGCTGACTCCCGGCCAAGTCCTGCTGCTTCGAGGGCAAGGGCGCCTGGCTTACAGGTTCAACATGGACCTGAGCGAACGCACGATACGCGACGTTATACACCCAACAGCAATTCTTCGTCCTATCGACCACGACCACGACCATCCGGTTCGTGTCCAGGCCCAGGACACAACCCAGACTGCCGAGTCTTCGTGGGAGGTTTCGCAGTTGAATCCAAAGAATCGAATCGACAGCCTAGACCCTCCCGGATCACCACTATGGATGATCGACGGATGCACTGCCTTGGGCATGCAGTTCTATGCAGTCCCTTTATTCCTTGGGGCGATTCCACCTATACGCTGCGATGTCTGTATAGACGAGGTCGCTGCAGAGTCGCCCTTGATCCGCAAGCTGCTCGATCTGGACACCGTCTTCCACACACGCGACCGCGCCAGAATTCAACAACAGGGTGTTTGCTCTTACATCCTCAGGGCGTTGCAAATATGGTCCACACGATACGGGCTCGATAATGTCCGTGATGTCTATTACAACTCTCCTTTCGGCGCTCGAATTGTTTTCCGTGACCTCCCTCTCAACGTACGAGACGTCGACATTCGCGTTATAGGCAACGACGCGTTCGAGCTTCGCCATTGCACGGCATCAGAGCTAGCAGAAATGTGGAACATGAAAGTTGAACAGCTGCCTCCGACACTCGATATCCTCGACCTGGCATTCGTTCGGCAGTTACACGACAGTGTGTGCGTTGTTCGATACAAGAAAGACCAAGAATGCACCGGCCATCGTGAGGGCGTTCAAGAGGGGCAATGGGTGCTCAAGGCTCTAATGAATACCGTCAAGTACATGTATCATGAGCTCCGGAATCTTTTGAGCATACCATCACACCCAAGCATTGTCGCCAGACCGGCAAGGCTAGTAGTCAAGAAGCATAAGTTGAATCCGAACAGGGAGATCGTCGTGGGCTTCTTGTTGCCATTTTATCCAGGTGGCGGCCTTCGAGATGAGCTTCCGTTGCTCCGAATTAATCACCAGCTTCAGCTGAGAGACCAGGTTCGCTGGGCCCAAGACATCTGCTCAGCTATACTGCACATCCACTTTCAAGGCAACACATACTACCCAGACCTCCGTCTCGACCAGATCATCTTCCCCGCAGGCGAAAAGCGTCCAATTCTCCTGGATTTCGAGCAGAGAGGTGTGTGGGTCGAGTTCGGGCCTCCAGAAATCAACGCGATCGAGTACATACGAATCCTCGCCCTCGACGAAGAAGAGCGATCGGATGACGACCTCGGGTTCGACGGGTCCTGGCCTCCCCGCAAGCGCTTCGTCGAGATCCTCGACCGCCTCCTTCCCGAATGGAGGAGATTGACCATCGGCACCACGGACTACGACAACCCGCCAGAGGGTTACAACATCCCCTGGTTATGCCTCACACGGCGGGAACAAGAGTACGCAGAGGTCTATATGCTGGGCCGGCTACTGTGGTGCATCTTCGAGGGCATGTCCGCGCCGCAAAAGGCGGCTGTCTGGCAGTCCTACCAGAACGAGCCCGACTTCGAGTTCCCCGAGTTTAGACGCACGCCGCCTGAGCTGCGCAGCCTCATCATACAGTGCACAAGGGGCCATAGGGGTCAGTTGAGCGACCATATCATTCGTAAGAGGAGCAAGGTCGTGCTCAGGGACGACTCTGAGAGGAAAGATGGCGCTGAAGCCAAGATACGTGCTACGGCTAGGGACTTCTGGGTGAAGGAGGTGGGCTGGGCGGAAGAGTTTGTGCTGGAGAGGGAGAAAATGATAAAGGAGGGCAGGTGGGAGGAGAACGCCTTCGGCCGGCCGATACTTCAAGAGATTGCCTCGGCGCTGAGTACGTTCCAGAGAAAGGTGCTATAGACTTGGCATGGTCGGTTTGAGACAAATTCGGGCTTTCTATGAAGAGGCCGAGAGGCTGGCGCATGGTAGAATGGTTTGGGAGCGTAATATACAAGCAGGAAAGGAAAAGTGGCTTGTGCTTATAAACTGTGTATGATTTCTGGGCGAGTCCTATCTATCTGTCTATATAGATCATCATTTCCAGTCAGCTGGGAGTAGTCACTCCTTTTAGCTTTCATAATTTCCATTACTTGCAATTAGCAGCGTTTCTCTTTCTAGTACGATGTAGACAGCTAGTCACCTAGCCGGCTGGCTAGCTGGACATAAAGCATAAACAAAAGTACAGGGCATTCATCCCCACGTCCTCATCTTTTATCTGATGTGTTCCATGACTATGTCTTCTTGTTCACAACGGTAAGCAAAGCAATGGGCCAGACTCCCGAGCAGAGACATGGCATAACAGCGAGGGATTGCTATTGTATTGGCAGAAAACATATATAGTACCCTATATTATAATACTAGGCCCTGAGGATCCCAAGCCACAGTCGGCCGTGTCTTCGGAGCATCTGGCCGGTGCATAGGGAATACCTCTCATTACCTACTTACTAATTAGTGAAGCATTCATTGCGATGATTCAAGCTTGGTTTCTTCCCCTTTAGCATCCATCGTGAAGTCAGGTCTATTCAACAAACCCTATTCTGCGAGCAGTATATCCTACCTCACATCTTTCTATCTTTCTTTTGCAAGCATTCTCATCCCGAAACTGACAATGGTCAGAGGTGAAATATGGGAACACCTTAGCCATGTGCGCCAAGCTTGTCAGCTTTCGGGTGCGTATTGGGTGAGTGACTGACTACCTTGAAAGAAAAAGACTAGGGCAACAATTTTATTAGATGGCCCTGGAGCAGTAACAGTTGAGAGAACTGCCCTGGGACTAAAGGACCGTAGAGAAGCACTAAGTCAGATGGATGAGGGGGCGGCCTGGGAACACAAACATGTGCCATCGGAAATTTTGGTGGCAAAAATGTGCTCGATAGGCGCTTGATGCTGAGTACATACTGTACCATAGTATGCTCTCCTTTGACCCTAGAACTGAGCAATATTGTTGATACTCTATGAGCTATCTGGATGAGGAGTATGCCCTAGAACCCCCAAGAGATATCGAAAGTATTTAGATACAAAGAATGGAGAAAAGCAGACACCACAGCCCTAAAATCCTGGCTGCATGTCATCGAGGCCCAGCAGAGGTGGGTATGGGTGTCTGAGTTGGCATGTCTGGTCACGCAGAGCCAGGCAGCACAGTAGTTGAAGCGGGACTCATGTACTTAGTAAGTACCTTTGAAGGAAAGTGATTTCGAGACAAGAAACATAGAAGCAAAAGGAAGAAAAAGGACGGGCAGAGGAGAAAAGGTTACCATATCTAAGATCCCAGCCAAACGCTTCCTCACATCTCTTATTGTGACGACGTCTATGCTTTTAACAATCCTGCGTGTTCCTTGTGTGTATGTGTGTGTGTGTGCGTGTCATCGTTCGTGTAATGATCTTGCTAATATTCGGCAGGCTTTCTGGAGAAGGGAGTTCTGCGATCATCTTGCCCTCTTCGCTCCTCCCTGGCGTCCACTACCATCCCCACTGCTCCGCTTGCTACCCACCGAGCTTCCCCCACGAGTCGCATCTGCCCGAGAGGCCCCTTGCTTTACAAATCCTGACCGTGTAGGCGTGGCAGCCGGGCGGCTACTCCTCATCAGAGCGATAAGATCTCGCAGTCGTCTCATATATCCGGCTGGCGGTCCACACGTGGACAGCTGCGCCTCGATGTCTTCCAGCGTCTCGATCCATTGGTTCTGCTCGGGGAGCTGAGAAAGTGTGTCAAGGACGAAGGCAGAAGATGCAGCACTGGATTGTGAGCCTATGAGACGCCAATAGAGATTGTTCTGTGCCGGGTTCGCAGACTGTGGGGAGGGAGTAGGAGAGGTGGTGGTGGTGGTGGTGGTGGTGGTGGTAATAGTGGTACTGGGGTTTCCGGCGGGAACGCCAGGGGCCAGAGTTGACAGAGGAAGATCACGGTTCCAGTCAAACACGATAGTGTGTAGTATTTGGACCAGTGTTCGTGCCGCGCTGGCCCGCTCCGAAGGTGAAGGAGCGTCATCCCGATTCTGTAGAAGACCTTTGATCCTCGAGACTGCCCCTAAGACGTGTGCTGTTGCCCACGAGACATCTCGAGGGCCCTCAGCAGAGTCTGTTGTGGCTTCCTTGCCGTAGGACAGTGGCTGCTGTGAGTAGGCATCCAAGGCACCGAGCACACGATCAATGTGCTGCTGGATTTTACGGAACGGATCACGGGCTTTCGAGGACGATGGGAGGAGTTTGAGGAAGTATGCAAAGAAATCGTTGTTGGTGACAAGCATCTTGGCGACGGTCTTTGTAAGGTCATCGTATGTGATGATATCGTGATCCCGAAGATTCGAACCGCCTTTCTCGAAGACGTCGTTGCGGTAGTGTTTGATTGCCAAGTCGTCTGCGTCTGATTTTGCTACTGTTGCTAGGATCTCGCGTGTTTCTTCCAGACGTACTGGGTTGGCCTCGGTCTTGGAGTCAGGGGAGCCCACGTCGCAGTGTAGGCTGCTGGAGAGCAGATCGAGGTGGAAGTTGGAGATCCTTTCGAACGGTTGTCCCATGCCCGTCGAGGCCCCTGAGGGTCCGAGCTGCTGCACCTGCATGTCTTTGATTTGGTCTGAGCTGATCGCGTTGATCTGATCCAGGAGATAGATCAGGTGTCGACACGGCTTGTCGCTATCCTGCATACAATTACACCTCGGACTGCTGTACTTGCTACCAGGCGACCCAATCCGGATGGATCGAGGTACCATCTCGTGAAGCTGAAAGGCATAGAACTGGCTGTCCTTATTCCCCTGCTCCTGATTCAGCTGGCACCATTGTAGTACCAGAGAGGGAGGTTCGGAGGCTGGCGTCTCGCGAAAGAGCTGTCTGACTTCGGACTGGGTGTCAGGATCGAGGTTTGAGATATCGTAGTTGATCTTGGTCGCCGGTGAGAAGACGGTAGTGCTGCTGTCCTCATCCTCATCCTCATCCTCATCCTCCTCCATCGAGATATCGCTGGCCTCATCATTACCGAAGGGGTCTGTTGACTCAGTAACATGTCTCTTGGGGACCTCATCGCAGTGAGGCCTCTCACGCTGGCTGGCGGAACGTGTGACGGGACCCATGCTCTCGAGAGAAAGCCGACTAAGTTGGGATGTAGGAACGATAGAGGAAGACATCAGTATGACTCGGGGTCAGCGGAGGAGACAGGACTGCTGTACTATAGTAGATAAGGCGGTCAGATGGTCCCTATTGAAGAAGGCTGCCTGTGTACCACGCAAGTGTGAACATTAGGTAGCAACAAGTTTTTATACTGGCCAACCAACAACCCCCCTCCCCTTTCCTCCGATGACCTCAACCAAGACCACCCCTATGCTAGCCTGCGATGGGTGGCTTGAACGCAAAGGAATGTGTTGGAGGGTGGGGAGAGAACGTGTGGGTAAAAGTGAGGTCAGGATCGGGGGCCCGAGGTGGGTCTGAGGCTGATATTGTGTCCTGGGGATTTTTCTTCCACTCCTTCCGCCAGCTTATTGCTCCTGCACAAGCAGCCTGGAGTCTCCATCTTTTCTTTCTCAGAAAGCACACCACCTCCCTTGGAGGGGAAATAAAGAGAGACGAAAAAGGGGAGGGGGCGCATTCTTTGACCGTTGCGGCTCTGTCACTAGCCAGGGTTGACGTCCTGCGACTTGCGGACGGGGGCCAGATCAGGGCTCGTCATTGGAAGTTCGGTTTTTGCTTCGAAATGACAGAGACTGTCTGGGAGATGAAGATGAATCTCGCGCTTGATAAGAGATGGCAGGTGAAAGAGAGTCTACTGGGCACTTGGCCAGCGGTTGGTGCTGTGCTGGTACCCAGCGTTGTTGCGAGGAGGAGCAACTAAACAAAACCACCCACACCATACATAGAGGGTAGCAGAGATAGGATACTTGGACCCTTGAGTGACGACCAGACCTGTCAGCCACTTGGGGGGAGAGAACATAGGCGGCAGGGTCTGACACCGTCCAACATGACGCTTTCCAGAGCAGTGTTTTCTCGGGGAATGGTGGGCAATGGAGGCATCCAGCAGCCAGCAACGAGCGGGGCGGCGCAGCGCCGTCCTGAATTGGTGGCCATATGGAGGAATATGGCTCCCCTGTCAGCCCTACTGAACGTCAGTTGGTCGACAGCCTCGTGGTCCGTGGAAATGGTTGTTGCTATTCTTGCAAACCAAGGGCAAGGAGCCTCGTGCCAGCCACGGGATTGAACCGAAGAGAAGGAAGCGGCAGTGAAACAGAGATGGCGTATCGCGGGACAGACCGCTCTGAAGTCAGCATGGCGATCTCTCTGGGATGTTTTGTTGGTTGTCCCGTCCTGAATGTGGCTCATCGACCAGCTGAGGGCTCACCTGTGCTGTGAGCAACTCTAGAGGCATACGAAGATGACCATGACCACCATGTTGGGCCCGAATTTGGTCCTGTGATACTACTGCCATAGCAGCTAGACATGGAATTCGAGTTGGCAGGTATAACATCTCACAAGAGAGCGTGTGACTGACTGAAGTTTGGGAAGTGGGGGTCCGAAAACAAACACGCAAAAAAACAGTCAGACTGGGTGATGACGTCTACGTTGAGGACATCATAGGAAGGAACCTGGGGGGGGGGCGATAGAGAAAACCAGAACCTCTCTTGGGCATAAGCCACTCCCAGCAGGGTTGCTGATTGGCCAGTTGCCAGGTCTCCCCCCCTGCGCCACAGGCCTTCCCATGAAATGCATCTACTGTAATCGTTCTGCCTATTCTGTTTTTGTTTTACGAGCCGTTTTTACAGTTTCCCTTTTTTCCTTTCTTTTTCTTCTTCATCTTCTGTTTCTTTCCTTTCTTCCCTTGTTTTCTCTCTCTTTCTGTTGGACCTAACTCGTCACCGCGGGCCTATTTTCGAGTCTTACAGCGTCCTGTCGCAAATCTATATATTTCGAAAAGGATGAGGTGAGAATTCAATCTGTGCAACCATGCCTGATGAGTCTCAGCTTGATCATCTTTTCATTCTTTTGAAACCCTTCCCCTTTCTCCCTTTCAAGTCTTGGGTAACATTCTCATCATCTTCATGATCAGCATGAGAGACAGATGCCTCCAGGCCCCATACCATTTCCCCCTGTCCCTCGTCACATTGTTGGATTGGATCCTCACAAACGCAAGTTATTTCATGGGTCGTAAGCTGCCCATTCAGCTTCAGCTCATGGCCTCATTTGCCTCACACCCACAGACTTCCCCCCCTCTTCCTATTCGGCCAGGCAGACCATGCGGCCACACACAGTGACCAACCCACAACTTGATTCCTTCCGTCTTGGTCGTCTCTCGCTCGGTTTGATTCTGGGGACTTAATGGGGCATTGCAAGCATCGGACTCCGGGTGCTTCGTCGTCCCGCCAGAATGGTTTGTTTCCTTCCACAGTCCAAGACCCAGGTCTGGGTCTCCTCTCAAGTCTGCCAGCCTCGTTCTTGAAAACCCCCGAAGAGGGTGCTTTCGCGAGAGTTCGCCTCAACGTCAGCAAATGAGGTGATCTCTTCAAAGGCCGTCGAGCTCGCGTTCTCTCGCCCTTTTTCCCTCTCTCACTCGATGTTCGTGTTGATGCAAATCTGAAGGTTGTTCTGGGGCGTCTTGACGGACTGTTAGATTCATCGTCATAAATATCATACCCGGTCGGTATTACCACAACCAGGACGCCTACTCTCATAGTCCACAACCTGCGCCAAGGCCCAGTCGGCTTTCTTGCCTCCTCAGGAAACCGATAATGCCTCATAATCATCTCTTTACGCGACTCTCTGCACCATCAACTGGCAATCACTCCATGGCAGAGGTGGCCCCTTGTTAACACGTCTGCATGTGATGGGTGGCTCCCGGACTTGGCCGCCCGAGCGGATATGCGGCCACTAGGCAGCCCGGCAGCCAGGCAGGTCATGGATGCATCCATTTCTGAGAACTCCAAGGGGGAGACTGGACTTTGGGGGCCAGAGGTCTTGGCCAATAATCGAGACAGACTACTCCTGAAGTCTACATGGACCGTTAGGCCATCCTTTCTGGAACACAAAGGTCTGAAGCCGGAGTTTTGGTGCTGTGCCTCACACCGGCAGATCCCGACCCGACTCATCGTCGAGGTCTTCATTAAACCTCGGAGCACTCATTAGACCAACGGATGAGCGTCCTATCGCATGCAAGGCTTTTCAGCCTCGGTGTCTGAATTCGTCCGGCAAGACCGCCGTCTTCCCGCCACTCGGAGCCATCGTTTCTTCATGGCCGTATTTCTGCAAGTCGATTTGGCAGAACGAACGCTTCCTTCGTCAAATTATTCGTTGCATGTGTGCTGGCTGCGGCAGAATGTCTCAGCCCTACAACAACCAAAAAAGGACCAAGAAAAACCGGGTAGGTAATCTCTTGGGTAGTATTTGTGCGATTTAGTCGAATGTCTGACTGCTTGGGGGGGGGGGGGGCATCATCTTTCGGGACTTGTAGTGTGTGTGTGTGTGTGTGTGTGTGTGTGTTTAGGTGAGTGAGCTGATCTACACCATCCACTTCACCGTTCCGTTCAACTGGATGTAAGCCCTTGAGGTCTGCATGGGGCTTCTCACTGTGTCTTTTACTAAATGTGGAACATCTCGATACCCCAAAGCCCTGGTCTATCCAGACGGACGAGTCCGTTTGGTTTGGCGCCTTGCCGTGGGACGAGTCCCTTGCCAACGATTTCCTGTCTCGCTCGTCGTTCTATGCTCGCTCTGCAGGTAAATGGCCGGCGAGTTGAGCCTCACCGCCCAAGTACTTGATTCCCAGCATGGGTCTGGATAGGCTCAATATTCTTATACTATTTTTATTATTATATCTTAACACATACGAGGCAGCGTTATGCTACATATGTACTACACCACCAATGTAGAAAAAAACAAGTACCTAAGTGAGCAGCATCTCGCCTCGCCTCGCCTTGCCGTGGTGAAAAGATGATGATCGGTTGTCCTTCTGCTGTCTTCCTATGTGCCCCCCACCCCTTCTCCAATATCTTCCCATTCCGACTCTTCAGCAACTACCGTCTCAGCCCCCCCCCCCCCCCAAAACGTCTTTTCCCGCCATTCACATACTCATAGAATAAAAAGCCAGGCCCAACCGATCCTAATTGGAAAAGGTTTACAATGTACAATGTACTGCACAAGTACGCACGTATAGACAAAAATGGTGGATAGGGACAGGACGTGTGTGGGGGTTGAGTGTGTCTGGAAGTTAAATTCCTTTGTAGAGAGAAACTCAGAGCCAAAAGATCTTTACCCAGAGGAAACAAATCACCAGGGCAATGAGGCGGAACCAGTCCCAATGTCATGAAGATGCAAACATGCAAATGTATTTCCTGACAATAAATGCAAGAGAACAAGGCCAGAAGGACCAATCCCACCGGCTACCCTATGGCTCCAGAAGCGGGCCCATGTGTGAAGAATGAGACGATAATCAATGCTTGTCTGCTTGCTTGTTTCCGCCTCTCCCCAGTCGAATTGCTCAACCACAGCTTGTTGTTATCGTTTATTCCCTTGAGGCTGTTGATGTCTCCTGTTTCCTATCCGTCTCCCTTTCCTCTACCAGTCCATCATCATTCGTGTGAGACTACTGATGACACATACAATATAGAAAGCCAACCAAGAGAGTTTATACTCTCAAAACCCCAATTCAAATTCCGAAAGCAATGAAGCACTGCTTCTAGATCACCGACGACACCAAACGCCGTCGCGACTAGCATAGCCTGCTTCCCAACTCCGCTTCCCGGTAGATATTTCCACCTATTCGATATATCCCTTGATGAACGCCGTCGCGGGTATGCAAGAAGAACAGCATGTGAAGAAAAAAAAAAAGGGGGGGGGGGTTTCGTAACGATCATGAATCATCCAGATGTAAGCTCGTCCTCATCGCACTGCTCTCGGGCCGCACGATGCCCGGGAACATTGTATGGAGGGACTCGCTGTCGGGCGTGGCTTCGATTTCATATCGCACCTGAGATCTTCCGTGCTGTGTTTGCTGCGGCTGCTGTGGGGCTGGTCATGCTGCCGACACGCCCGCTGGTCTTGCGGACACCGGACGGCCCCTTACCGTCGGGACCGCGACTGCTGCCCCGGACCTTGGTGAGAACGCCACCAGCGGATGTAGAGCGCAGTGGGGGCTTTGCGCCCTTGGCCTTGCTGTTGAGCGAGCTGCCGATGTTCTCGACGTCATTGGAGGCGTCGTCGTCAATCAGGGAGGTGTAGATGCTGGTAGTCGTCGTTGTGTGGCTAACAGAACGTGACTTGCCAGAGTTGGGCGAGACGGAGGACCTCCGGCCGGTACGCACGCGCATCTGCATCTCCTCGTCTGAGTCGCCGTTGTTGGCCGAGCTGCGCTTCTTGACAGACATGATCTCGACGTCTTCCTGGACCGCGCAGCTCTCCTCCATGGCGGCACGAGGGATACCGCGGCTGCTGGGAGGATAATGGCGGGTCTTGCGTGGCTGTCCTGGTGTCGGCGCTGGAAGATAGTTCTCCTGGTCTGCAGTGATGTTTGTTCGGTCGTTTTCCACCTCGCCCAGGGGTGTCCTGTTGGAGGCGCTGCGGGAGGGGGTGGAGGTCTTGCTCGGGCTGCGGCCAATGTTGGCCTTGTGGATGGTGCGGACAGGCGTGCTCGGGTTCGCGTTGGCATTGGCGGCGGCGGCAGCAGCTGCGGCCATCTCCTTGCGGAGCCTCCTCTCAATGCGCTCCTCGACCCACCACTCCCGGAAGACGCCCTGGTTGAGGTGAAGCCAGTGCTGCTGGGGCCCGACAACCATGCCTGGCCGCATGAACCTCATGTAGCCGATGACCTCGTCGGCGGTAAAGCCATATCTGTAGATGAGGTAGGCACCAATCAGGCATCCTGTGCGGCCCAGTCCTGCCTTGCAGTGGACGGCGATGCCCCTCTTCTTAACAGTGATCATCTCATGTGCCAGGCGGATGAACTTGCGCACGGTTGGCATGGCTGGGCAGGTGCCATCCTCGAAGATCAGGTCCAGGTGCGTGATACCCAGGCCCTCAAAGTATGAAGGTGAGTACAGTTCTGAGTTGAGACGCACGACGAGGCCAATGTTGCGCTCCGAGAAGTGCTTCAGGACGTTCTTGAAGGGCTGCGGCAGCGTCGGGTGAGCATCGACGGCAGCCAGGGTCTTGGGCACCGTAGCCCAGAGCTCTGAGGTCTCGGGGATCTTGGCGACGGGCTCGTGCTGGGGCGAGGCAAAGGCCAAGAAATTTGGTGTGATCCAGTTGAAGTCTCCGTGCTCGACACGCTCAAAGCGCTCATACTCGTCGAGGTCAAAGTTCTCCAGGGCGCAGACGCCTTCTTCCTTGGCTTTCCAGACGCCGTAGACAACATCCTGGACGGTGATACCATAGTCGGCCTGACTGTATCCAGCGTCACGGAAGGGCATCAGGGGCGGATCGACCTGGGCGATGGGTGCCAGGGCAAGGTGTGGTGGCCATGACTGGATCAGGACCATGTAGCATGCCAGCAGGGTAGAGGCATTGGCGCGGCCTGTGGGTGAAGGGGAAAAATGGCAAGGTCAGCTCTCATGAAATATTCGCAGACGTATGTGCACTTTGGTTGGTTCTTTGGTGGGTTTTCTTTCATCAAATCGAGAGGGGAGGGGTTCTGCTACTCACTCCTAGGGTCGGCCCTGCTCCAGAAGACGACTGGTCTGTCCTTGTTCTTATCGGCACCGAGGATCTCATGGAACTGCAGGGCAAATCTGTACAGGTGGCCGATGTGGAATGGACCAAAGTCATGGTGAAAGTTGTTGTAGAGCAGGGTGTCATCCACGGTAAAGTAGTAGGGCTGCTTGTAGGCTGGCTTCTGGACTGCCTGAGGGCCTTGGCCGGCTCTCTGCGAACGCTTGCCAGGTGATCTTATGGAGCCATCGGGATAAGGGAAGAGGGTGTCCTCGGTGGGTGGATGTATGTAGGAGGCGAGGTACAGGCGGTCTTGAGAAAATGTTAGCAGGGATACTGGCAAAGGCTGCTGGTAATTGGAGTGCTGGTGCTGATGAAGGCAGTAAGATGGAAATGAAACGTCCATAACAGCCATGCCACAGCCAAAATTGAAACTCCCAAGAAAAGATGCAACGAGTCAAAAAGTCATTACGACCAGTGTATTCGATGCTTTCTCCCCCTGTTCTGTTTCTGGTGTGTTGTGTGTGTGTATGGCTGGGTGGTAAATGTGCACAGCTCGCCTTCAGCGGTGAAGCTTAGCAGCAGCAGGCAGATTTGATGTGTACGTACCTGGGATGTACTCGATGATCTGCCCCAAGTTAGAGCTCTTGGTAGGACCCATGGCTGTCGCTGCCGTCTATGACCTGACGACTCTTCTTTCCTCCCTTTTCTTTCTTTTTTGGGTCCTTTTCCTGTCGGGAATATGTTGTCGAGGCAGGAGAGGCAGGAGCCAATTTCCCAAAATGAAGAGAGGGGAAGCGCCGAGGCGGGTTTTGAAAAGAAAGTGTTGTTTGTACTAAAAGTGTACAAGAGTTGTAGTAGTATGCTTATGCTTATGCGGGTGACTCGGGTCCCGGCGGCAGAGGAAAGAAATATCGGTGGCTGGGAACTGGGGACTGGGGTGGTGGTTGCCGTCGCTGAAGGGGGGCGATCAGGATTGATCCAAGACAAAAACCCAAAACACATTAATTGCTAGGGCAGCTCAAAGGACCATGCGCGTGCAACCCAGATGCAGAAGCTGGATGGTAAAGTGCTCGAGAGAATGGAGTGTTTCGAGTTTGGGAAACCCAGTCGGGGAGGAGTCGATCGATTAAGGATCGGCGATGTCCTCTTTTTTTCTCTCCTGTTGCTTCAGACGTGCAGCCAATGCAACTTGTTATGTGCCCTGCAAGCAGGAGGGAGGAGCTAGTTTGGTGGTAGAGAGGATCGAGGAGTGGAGTCGCAAGGCCAGCCAAAACCTCGACGCGAACCGGTTTGTGTTTGTTGATTGTGTCTGGGTGGTAAGGTGGTTATGTGCCAGGGGGGAGGAGGCCGCGAGGGAAGGGCAATTGATGCTTGTTGAGAGGAGGGGAGGGAAACAAACAAATCTGCAACAACACGAAAAGGACGGGCTTCTTTTTAATTATGCAAAAAGAGGAATTCTTGGTCTGTATCTCTTTTTTTTTTCATTGGATGTTTTTTTATTTTAAAAAATCGTTTCCCCTGGTTGCGGTGTAGCAACGGTAGGAGAGGAGCCCTTGTTGTGAAAATGGAAGCGCCGCCAGCTCCAGTCTCGTTGCCGGAGCACTAGGTACCATGTACTAAGAATACCGTGGTAATAATAGGTGAGAGGAACATCCGGAGAAGCTCTGTGCTGGCCCTCCCTTCCAATGTTATTGCCCGACCCAATCCCTGGCGCTGCTGTGCCTGTTGCCCCAGTTCGAACACCCCGTCTGACGCCTTGACGCCCCTGTACTTCCAATCAACACCCCATGCCGTACCGTTGACGGGGCAACCACTGGGTCCTTTTTACTGGGGCGGTGCTGGGGCCTTGTATCGGCTGGGCGTGCCAGTGCTCCTGATGCTCCTCCAGGTGGCTCCTCTCAGGCGGTTCAGCTGCTGGGACCACAGCGGGGCCCATCCCTCCAAAGTTTCGCTAGCAGCTATCTACTTTTACCTAGGCAATCGCCCAGAAACGAACTGGGGAACTGCACACTTTTGGTGTCATGCCGCAGGTTCAGGTGGGCAATATCCCCAAATCCCCCCACACAAGAATCCTGTCCCATGGTCCATGCAGAGTAAACGCCCCTCTTAGCAGCCCTGTTCCAACTGCCCCAGTTCCCAGAAAACAGATCAAGACAAGAAAAGAAGGAAGGAAGAAGAGAAAGAAGGAGAAAAGACCAGCACTAGACACGTCGTCCAAGGGACGGGTCCAGACCCACGCACACACGCTCTCGATAGCCCTGGAACGGCCAAACAACCTGATAAATCTTGGAAGAGCCGCTGTGAAAAATTCATTCCTATGACGAAGGTCTTTTGTGTGCAAACATTCCCGACAAATCGAGAACAGGATCCAGGACCATCAACACACACACCCCCTTTTTTTCTTCCTGCAAGCACTTTCAACAATGTCGCGTGACGTCGACGGGGAGACCTTCCCCTGCTCATTGTAAGTTCTCACTGGGTCGCTATTCTTGGCCTTGGCCCTTGCTCTTTTCTCTTCTCTATGAGTGTGTGCGCTCTACTCTATCCCTTCTCTTTTTCCTCCTCTTGGAAGGATTTGTGGCCCTTCTCCTCCCCTTGTCTGGCCCTTGTCGACCCGCAATACCGATCGATGAAGGATGGATTGACGGAAGACGCGATGGGGAATCACGACACATAGGCCCTCTGCAGGAGGGACCACACGGCAGGAGGAGGAAGAGGAACATTTGCACACAGCCAACACCAGATACCACCAAAAAATACTACCTTGGCTACCTGCAAGCGAGCTGATCCGGCTGACAACCCCCGACCCGCGCGTCTCTCTGTTTTCGCGTTTTTAGAACACTTAATGTCCCCTTCCCCACTTCCAGGCTGTCATCCATCGCTATGAGGGCCCTGGCTGTCGACAAGGAGCTGTCACCACTCGTGCAGAGGCACTTCTCCACCGCCACCACAACCACCACTGCCACTACTGCTGGTCCAGACGCAAGGGACGCGCCCGGGTCCGGGCGCGTCGGACATGGGCATGGGCACCAGCTTGAGCTCCAAACCGAGCCCGAGCCTGAGCTTGAGCAGTACCACGGGGAGAAGAAGAGTCTAGCCAGCGGCCACAGAAGCCCGGACGCTGCTGCTGCTGCTGGTGGGTGCGTCCTCCGGGTCCACTACAAGGCCACAACGAACCGCATGCTACGTGTCGCCGTCAACTCTTTCATGGATAGCCTGGCCCTCATACTCGAGGTGATGGAAAGGCTCGATGTGGACGTTCTAGAGGCGCAACATGCAGGGTAAGCATGCGTTGCAGCCCGACCGCCTCTCTTTCTCTCTCTTTCTTCTCTTTTTCTTACCCCCTCTTAATTTATCTTTGCTTCTCTCTCGATCAATCGATTTCAAATTACGGAGGAGTCCGTGACCACGCTGGCGGTGACTCATGTCATGCAAATTGAGTTGGCGATATTTGTCCGCATGATGCCATCATTCTGATCATCAGTCTGCATCGTCATCGTCGTCATTCTCGTCACGGTCTCTTTCTTCATCTTCGCTTGAGGCGGAATGTCGGGAGTCTGGTCTTGTTGGGATCGCTGTATGAAGTGGGCCCTTGAGAGCCCTCTTACTCGCATTTGAGACTATGTATGTGTGCGTGCGTGTGTGTATGGAACCCACATCGCATAGCAAAGTAGAATCACAGCATGCAAAGATCTCGTGCTCTTGTTATTGAGTCACACCAGCAACCTCTGGTCCACCCTCCTGCTTTCCATGCCGACCTCATACGACAAATCATGACTTCGTCACGGTCACCTTGGTCTTGTCTGTGTGTGATGCAAAATCATTATCAGCTGCGGGACACCTTCTAAGACAGCATAGAGAGTAAGAGAGGGTCGGTGGGGCCGATGAGAGGGTGTGCAGAGGGAGGCCTTGTACACTTACAGAACGCTACGTGGTCGCGGATGTTCTCTGCCTTTTCCTTGGGTTGTGGATAATACCACGCCGCATTCTGGAGCTCCTGATCTGTTTGTTGTGTCAGTGGAGAGAGAAGAAAAAAGCTAGACCAAAGAAGTAAACAGTCGCATCCAGTCCTTCTTTCTTTTCGCTACCGGTGCATAGAAGAGAGACTGTGTATGTGGTGCTTCTTGTGTTTCTCACCTCCCGTTTTGATCGTATAGTAGCTCGCATCCCCCTTCCATGGGCAGTGGGTCGACAGCTCCGTCTTGGAGAGAAGCTCGGTCTTGACGGACGACGGCGGGAAGTACACGTTCCCCTCGACCTCCTCCCAGGTGTCCGTCTCCGCGACCACGGTGTCACCGACCGCGGCCTTGGCGTGACCGGTGGGCATCTTGTCCTTTTTCTTCTTTTTTTTCTCTTCTTCTTCCCTCTCGTGTTTGCTTGTATGTACGTAATTGCTACCTTCAGGTAGTCTTTGTTTCTGCGCCCACGATTTTTCTTCTTTTTCTTCTTCTTCTTCCTCTCTTTTCGGTTCTGCAGGGACACGTATCGATCAAAATGTCGGTCGGTCCGGGGGCTTTCCTCGTTGGCAAAGATGTTCAGGACAGTGGTTTGTTGGTCCGTGATGGTTTTGTTTGGAGGGGCCCAGGTGGGTGTCGAGTGGATGAGGGGAAGGAAAAGGACGAGCCCCCTTCCCTTGTCCCCGCCCTCCCCCTCAGACATACATAGTGCATGCAGGTTCCGATCCTCCCGAGATGGTGGTGGTGGTGGTTTGTAATTCACAGCAGCAAAACGCATTTGGCTCGTTTCGCCTGTATGGTTTGGTACCTACATACTTAGTACTGACGATGTGTGCCATGTACCACATACAACTGTACACTATGTAAAGTATGTAACGGTCCCCGGCTTGGCCGCTTGACACATACCGGTTTCATTGGGCGGGGTAGATACCATAGTACGACTTGTATGTATGTAGACAGATGGAGCTGATCTTGGGGAGGCTCCTTGTTGGGGAAGTTTAACGGCTGGCTTGAGCTTTGTCAGTGCGCTTCTTACTGGGATCATGGTGGAGAGGGCAAGTAGGCCAGATTGTCTCTATCTGCTTTTCGGCAGAACGAGGCTTGCTGTGACCGATGGATGTTGTACGAAGATGCCGGAAGAGCAGTAGGTCTCGATCATAGGTAAGATGTCTGCTATCATGAACGCAACTCGTATCCAGAAAACTTGATAACATCCTGCAAGTATCTCAACAGATAATGTAAAGAACGGTAGCAATCCCTGTTGCATGTCATCCATCCCACGCGTGAATCTCTCTTTCCAGTAGACGCCCATCTATGCAATTGATTTCAAACGCCATGCAGATCCAAGAACAGGTACGAAAAGGTGCTGTATATACCATGCTGAAGCATCTCGTAAGCACCCACAGCATTTAGACGACCGTCTCTAGCGTGTTGAAGTCTCCAAAGCACGTCTCCTCGAACCTGGCCAGCTCGGGCATCTTCTCCTGCACCTTCAGGAACGTCTCCAGCTCGCACCACCCGTCGACCCGGCTCGCGTCGCACTCGGCGAAGCTCCAACCTAGCGGGATCGTCCTCTGATTCAGCACAAAGTGGATGTACCGGGTCTCACCCCCGGCCGCCCCCTCCTCGTCCTCCACGTACCCGTCCCCGCCGCGATCCGCACGCACGGGCTTGGGGGCGCGGATGATTTCCATATCGAGCCGGGCAGCGAAGGGCGTCAGATGCGATACGGTGAAGTTGTGCTTGCCCGGATGGTGGCGGGAGGAGAGGGGTGGGTCGTCGCGGGTGGATGTGAGCCCGAAGGCAGCGAGGATGGAGATGATGTTAGTGTCATGGGAAAAATCGAGGTAGAGCGACTGGTTGAGGGGGAATGTATCGGTGCTGCTGTCGAGCGTTGTGTTGATCTGGCTGCCCGAGTAGCCGAGCGTATGGTTCTTGAGGCGGGCTATAACTTCTTGTTGGTAGCCTATGCCGACGGCACGGGCGGTCTTGGACTGCCAACCGGACGCGGCTGAAAAGAATAGGTCTATTGGACTTGGTCAGTACACGCACACAACATGTACGATCTGAAAAGCACAAGACCAAGTACGTACCGACCGAGTAGCCAAAGTTTTTCCACTCCTCATAGGTGAAGAGTTCACAAAAGCGGCTGAAGCCATACGCAATCTGTGTGTGGAACAGTAGCGTTAGTCTCACTAGGAACTGCTGCTTTAACAGAGAAAAGGAAGATAAGGAGAGCTAGCTCACCGTCTCATAAGGACACATGCTCTGCGCGGCATACGTATCCTCAACCGTCCAGTCGTACCCCTCCACCATACTACTTAAACGGGTCGTCGCCTCTTGCAGGTACACCTGCGCCCACTCAGCCGTGGCATTCATCCCGCCCTCCAGCTTAGAGTTGGGACAGTTTTTGTACCCGGCCAAGGAGTTGTTGAACCCGTCTGCCTCGATGATGACCTCGATGGTGGCGTTGTTGGGCCACTCCAGCCCGAAGAAGCCAGCCATGAAGTACTCGGCTGACTTGAGCATGCGGTCCTGCGTCGTGGTGCGAACGATGATCTTACTGTTGGGGTTGTACAGGCTCGAGTACATGTACGAGTGCAATATACCCGAGTCGAACAGCTCCTGGCGGCCCTTGGGCACGAGGATCTCGTAGCCCAGCTGGTACTCCCACTCGTTGAGGAACGAGAGTGGACCACTGGCCTTGAAGCCCGACCCGCCGTCCTTCTTCTCCTCCTTGGCCGCCGCGATCCTCTGCCCCAGCAACATCACATTGGAGCCCGTTCCGGACGTGGGATACCGTGATCCGTGCCGCGACAGCATCTGCAGCTGGACAATCTCCGCGCCGGGGGGTAAGGGCCACTCGTCGACGCCGAAACCGGGAGACGGTGTGTACGGCGACAGGTACCCCATCATGTGGAAAATGCTCTCGTTGGCAGCGCCCATGCCCTCGATGGGGACCGCCGTCTGCAGCGGCTGGTTCGGCACGAAGGTGGCTGTGGGGTCAAATGTCCTGGTCTGCGCGAGGAACGCCGGCGCGCCCGTCGCCGTAGGCCCAGCCCACAGCTCTGGGCTTGTCTGGAAGTGCTGCGGCACCGTGGGCGTAGACCCTGAGCAGTCGCATGTTGATTGTGAGGCTCCTGAGGATGACGAGCCTGTGTGGCCATGTTTGGGGAAGTCGGGAGCAAAAATGAGGTTGATGGCCACGAGGATGAGGAGACCTGAGATGAGCGCTATGAGGATCGTCTTGAGGTTGACATTGTGGAAGGGCCGTGGTCGGTAGTACGGCCCTGGCTGAACGGGTGTGGAGGGGTCGTCCAAGTTGTCTTCTCTGTCGTCGCCCTGCACAAGCTGGTAGCCTTGTGCCTCTTTGGGGCTCAACTTCAGCGGAGGAGGTGCCATCTTGACAAAAAAGCAAAGGGGATAGGCAGGATCGATGAGGCGGGAGAGCAAGTTGAGACAGTATGATTAGATCATCGAGTATGTACTTGATTATCGAAGAAGATGAGGAATCAGCTCAAAGTCTGAATGGTCTTGGTGGAATTTCATCCACAGCTACTTAGACCAGTAACTGCAGGCAGGAGCTTGTTGTTATCACGAACTCTGTAACTTGCAGTGTTGAGTGAGGCAGGAGCACGGGCCAGCCCATATGATAGAGACACCCCCTGGAGTGCAAAGAATAAAACTGCTCATGATGCGAAGCTCGGCTATTGACAGGTCATTTGTGAGATCTACTCTGTATTAATGGTATCAAGATTGTCTACATAGTGTCTGAACGGGTGTATATACAAATGAGCAGGGAAAGATTCGAGACTTGTGAAAAGGCGGGAGATCACAAGCGATGAGGGTGTGAGGCAGACACGGAAAGCATGCTAAGCGTGTCGTGTACACAGACGCTTTCTGCCCGCTCAAAGAGGCCTAGTGCAGCAAGTAGGGGGTAAAGCATGTATGCGATCGTCTAATAGTATCGTGCTTGTGATGGTTGTACTTGAAGAAATGTGGTGGCTGAGATCCGAGACAAATGGGCACATGAAAACGGCACGAAGATGACAGCGCATGATGATGACAACATAAGCGCGCTCTCTCTCTGTTCCTGAACAGACACAACCAACTTGACTGAATGGACTTGCCCTGTAGAGTCAGAGAGAGGGGGGGCTGTCAAGTAGTCAGGGAAAGTATTCTGTAATTACATTGAGTTGTGATTGTCTATGGCAACCGCGTTGAATGAAGGAGAAACACATTCAAGAAAGGAACAATTTCCTGTCTCCAATTGATCTACAGAGATCATACCATAGCAACGTTCCGTAATGCTTCTACTTAGTATGTATGGCACTACGCCAAGCCCAAAGTACCAATTTGCTCCAGCGGCTTGGTCTCAGTTGGTCAGCCTGCCTGGTAGCGGGAAAGCTGAAGAAAGGGTGAGGTGACGGGTGAGGTGACGTCGGGCATCACGTGCGGAGTGACCCCCCTGGAGGCTGTGACAGAATCCATTCAGAAATCTCATGCGAGCTCATTGGACCCATCAGGACGTTCTTATCTCTTGGCGGAGACCCGCCCAGGAATGCCTAGTCAGGACGGAGGGGGCGCCGCAGTTTCTCTCTCTCGACGATGACGGGGAACCATGTCAGCGCAATTCCCAGGGTTGTGCGCAAAGGGGGAGGGAATTACCACGATTGTATGATCTTGACAAATTCATATCCCGTCTTGGGTTTGGGGGTTGGAACAAATAGCAGGTCTTGAAGCCTGAATTGAGCTAACCTGCCATGCAACTATAGGTGGTGATCCCTGATCGTGCTACGACCGTGTGGTACAGCCCATGCCTTCAAAGCCTTGCCCTGCATGGTTCTCATTGAAACCCTATTGAATTGAATTGTGTTAGGACCAGCGGCTATGACGCTTGGCCGACGTCGTATCGTTTTTACAAGGAAAGGAAGGGGGTAAAGGAGCGAAAAAAGAACTCTGTACAGCTCGATCTCCGGCCAGACCGTCACCAGTCAGAAGGTTTGATGCCAGGCTGCTCAGCAGTTTCGGATCTCGGAAATTCCAGGAACCATTTGGAGAATGAAAAGGCTGGTGTTGACCGTAGTGACCGTATAGAATTACATATATCCGTCCCTGCAAGTAATCTCTCGGCATCATATGTCAAAAGATACGAAAGAGGAGGATCGACGAGATCTGGCTGAGGCGAAAAGAAGCAGTTTTTTGCTAACACAAAGGACAAACAATTTGGTAATTTATTCCCTGGATTCAGCCCTGTCCCCAGTCTGACATTTTGCGGTTCCCCACATTCTGGAGAGTGGACCCTGAAAAGGCGCGGCGGCGCTGGAACACCAAATGAAGCCGACCGAGCATACGAGAGATTTGGGCTTCTTGCCTTTTCTTTTCTTTGCAAAAAAAGAAAAGAAGAAGATTGAACACGGCATTCTGTCCTATTGGTCGGGCGGGCTGGCCAGCAAGGCCAAGCTCACGCCAGCAGAGCATGTGTGTGTCTCGTCATCCCCCTTGGCGATGGAAGAAGAAGCAGAAAATCAATGTGGTTTGGGCTGTAATGCACAAATGAGGCCACTCGAGAAGAACTGCTTGAGAAGCGATGTCGGAAGTCGGGGTCGGCGTGGGCGTGGGCGGTGTCGTCAGTTTAGCATAGCAGAGCCAGTAAGCAAAGTTTCCACATTCAACAGGCACCAGGGCGCCGCAAGTACCGAGCCGCATGTCGACAGGCGACGGGTACTCTGCGGCAGCAGGCCCAAGAGGAAGGAACGAGAGTGGCCTGCTCCTACTTCTCTTCGCCAATGCTGCTATGGTCTTTCCCCCACCTGCCACACCCATTGGCACGCATACTTACCGGGGGGATGGGGGTGGTTTGTGCACCACCAGACTCCATGCATATTTTCAGCTTCGAGCCAAGCATATTGGTGCGTCCAGCAGAAGAAGAAAAAAAGACAAGAAGAGGCACGAGGACGAACGAAAAATTAATCTTGCCTCGAGGCTGACAGGGGCCTCGGTTCACATCCACAATTCTGCCGTCACAGTCGAGTGGGCGATCCCTGTTTTTGGAAGGATGGCAGGGAGGTGGTTTCTCCGGGTCGTGGGCACCGCATGAATTCCTTTGCATTTGCAATCCATGCCTCGATTCTCCTCTGTTCAACAGTCTCTGGCGACAAGATACTGTACAAAACAGGGGTCCTCTTCTTCTTCCTTCCCTGGGGCTTTACAGCTCAAATACTCCATCAGGAGTAGTAACCAGGAGATTTTGGCCACTATGGATGATGCTAATAGGACTTGGATTTAGCCAGGCCAGCCCACATGGCGGCGCAGGTACCACAATAGTAAGTTGTACTGCAGCCCCGTAGCCACACGAAGAGGTTTCACTCGCAAAATTGGCACGCGACAGCCAGGGTTCGGTCGCCCATGACCTTATGGCTTCAGCAAATATCATACAGTAGTGCACAGTACACTCGGTGGGATCAACATCGTGGGGGAACTTCTTGCACAATGTTACCCACCACCACCATTTATTGGGCAGGCTCCGGCCACTCCTTGCATGCCTCCTGTACCGGCCTGCCGTGTGCATACCTGATTACTACTACTTTGGTATAGCGGCGGAGAGCAGAACGACAAAGTTGTTGTCCTACAGCATGTGGACTGAACGACTCCGTGAGATTGGGCGCGGTCCTTACTGGCTCCTTTGGCTCCCCTCCTTTTTAAGCACTTCGCTCCTTCTCCCCGGAGAAAATTGGGCTTTAGGCCCGTCCAGCTGGTCCAGCCACAAGCCGGTATCGTCTACCGAAACGTTTGCAACAAGGCCTGGGCGTTGACGGGTAGGACCTCTTTGACCGAGACTCGGCGCTGAAAATCGATCCGCTAGCCCGCGCCCCAACTCTCATGCCCTCTTTCTCTGTTCCGATCTCTCTTTTCTGGAGAGAATTGTCCCTGAAGCGCTTTTAGTTACTATGGTAGTCTTGGCCTGGGCACAACAGCACTGGTTGGTCCAGCAAGGAGCGGGAGGGCTTGGTTCCCAGGCTAACTTTGTCCATTGCAACATTGGCTGGCAAGGCATAGGGCAAAATCAACCCGGGGATTTCTCGACCAAGACTCCATTTACTACTCTAATGGTACAAGCTGCATCCGATCCCCATGGCCCCAGCGAACCCCCTGTATACTGGTAAGTCGCCCACGCAACCCACAGCGGGACCATCGCCTTGGCCATCCGCGAGTCTCCACCAAGATGATCACCCACTGCTCACCCCAAGAAAATACAGAGTAACAACCATGGTCCCTAACTTTGTAGCTGTTTGTACTAAACGGTATATATCCAAACTCATCTCTCTCCCTTCCAATCTCTTGGGTAGCCTTTCCCGCCTTTTCTCTTCTTTTTTTCTCCTCTCGATCCTCATTGCTTGGCCCTTCAAGTTTTTGAGTGGTCAATTGCTGTGCCTCGTCACACTTACACACCTCAAAGCCGCTTCCGGCAACTAGACATCCTCACTCCCCCAAAACAAGACGAGACCGCATTCGTCCCTCCTTCCTATATTTTTTGGGGTCTTCTTCTCTTTATTTTCAAACCCCCTACTCCGTCTTCCTCTCCTCGTCGTCGCCGCCCTACTACACATCATCGACACTACGCACTTTCCTCAACGACTTATTCTCTCCAGCTTCTTCGTGAAGCTCATCTCCTCCTCCAGCAGCAGTCACAATGTCGTACTCCTGGGTTGGAGCCCCAGCTGTCTTCAATGGCACCAACGATGAGACTGGTGGAGATTCCGGTATGTTTGTGTGCCAGAAGAGGCGACGATGTAACGCCTTGTTGGGTGAAAGACCGTGAATAGTTTGACTGATGGTTGTGTTTTTCTCTCTCTTCCCATTTAGCCACCACAAACTTGAACCAATGGTACCAGTCGGGCGACCAGGCCTTCATCATCGTGGCCTCATGTATGGTGCTCATCATGGTGCCCGGCATTTCCTTCCTCTACTCTGGACTAGCTCGACGAAAATCCGCTCTCTCGCTCATCTGGGTTACCATGATGTCCTTTTCCGTCATCGTCTTCCAGTGGTACTTTTGGGGCTACTCGTTGGCCTTCAGCTCGACCGGCACCAGCGGCTTCATCGGCGACCTGCACCACTTTGGCCTCATGAACACGCTCGCCATACCCTCGCCGGGATCGCCTCTAATTCCAGAGCTGCTGTACTCGTTCTACCAGATGCAGTTCTGTGCCGTGACGGCTGCCCTCGTTGTCGGCGCCACGGCTGAGCGTGGTCGAGTCCTCCCTGCCATGGTCTTCACCTTCTTCTGGGCCACCCTCGTCTACTGCCCCATCGCCTGCTGGGTGTGGAATGTCAACGGCTGGGGTTTCAACTACGGTGTCCTGGACTACGCTGGCGGGGGTCCTGTCGAGATCGGCTCCGGTATGTCCGCGCTGGCCTACTCGTGGGTGCTCGGCCGCCGCAACGAGAAGATGATGCTCAACTTCCGCCCTCACAACATTTCCCTGATCCTGCTTGGCACCATTCTCCTCTGGTTTGGCTGGCTCGGCTTCAACGGCGGCTCTGCCTTTGGCGCCAATCTCCGCGCCACCATGGCCTGCTGGAACTCGTGCCTGACGGCCATGTTTGCCGCCATGACCTGGTGTCTCCTCGATTTCCGCCTGGCCCGCAAGTGGTCTCTTGTCGGCTGGTGTTCTGG
Organism: Cryphonectria parasitica EP155; assembly: GCF_011745365.1. Taxonomy (NCBI): domain Eukaryota; kingdom Fungi; phylum Ascomycota; class Sordariomycetes; order Diaporthales; family Cryphonectriaceae; genus Cryphonectria; species Cryphonectria parasitica. The sequence goes on along the minus strand of NW_024468910.1, from coordinate 3,548,002 downwards.
CACCATCTCGGGTCTCGTGTCCGCCACCCCGGCCTCCGGCTTCATCACGCCCTGGGCCTCCATTATCCTCGGCGTCGTGACTGGCATCTGCTGTAACTTCGCCACCAAGATCAAGTTCCTCGTTGGCATCGACGATTCCCTCGATGTTTTTGCTGAGCACGCCATCGGCGGCATGGTCGGCCTGATTTTCAACGCCCTGTTTGCCGCCGACTACATTATCGGTCTGGATGGCGTAAACACGGGTATTATCAACGGGGGCTGGCTCAACCACAACTACAAGCAGCTGTACATCCAGATCGCCTACATAGTGGCCTGTACTGCCTACGCATTCGTCATGTCTGCTATCATTGCTAAGATCATCGACGTCATCCCGGGCTTGCACCTCCGTGCCACCGAAGAGGCTGAGTTGTTGGGTATGGACGACGACCAGCACGGCGAGTTCGGTATGTCCCCCCCCCCTCTCTTTCTCCGTTTCCAAACATCTTCCTGCCACCCCGTTATGAATTTTTTGGCTCGTGACTGACATCTATTCTTCCTACCTTTTTACAGCCTACGACTATGTTGAAGTCCGCCGAGACTTCCTCGCTTGGACCCCTGCCCAGCAACACCAGAACACCGACAGCAACAGGCTGATACCCACACACGGCATCGAGGAGCACCAGAACATGATGCCCACCACGAGCAACATGAACGCATCGCGGGGGAGCGACGAGGCGGAGAAGCGCCCACCACCCGGGTCCTCGGATGCCTCGCAGTCGCAATAGGAACACGCGGCTGTGGGCATTCTGGCCGGGTGCGTGAAGCAGGATGGACGGATCAACCCTTCCAAGTCTTGATTACTATGTTACTTTTTCTCTCGTCTTATCTATAAGCATACAGACAAATGTGCTTTTCTTCTTACATATTGAGTACTACTGGCATAGGCATGGGTCTGCATTTTCTCTTGGCGTCGTTTTGAGCTACAAAAAAGTTGGCATAACTCAAGTGTACAATGCTTTTTCCCCTGAAAAGGTCTCAGGTCCTCTGTGCAAATTCACGAGTGAATTGTTCTTATACTATGTGTCTTTCACAACCACACACACACACACACACATGTGCACACAGTCGCACTGTGAACTTATACGCTGCAGTACTGATGTATACTTGATTGGAACCGCACTTTGGTCTTTTGCTAAAAGCTTCCCTTCTAATTAATTAATCTCTGCCTCATCATCCCCATTATCACCATCGTCTCGAGTGCAGCCCCCCTTACCTTTTTTTTTTTTTTCACGCTATTGTCGCACGTTCCTAGGGAGTTTGTTGCCTCACTCTTCTCCCGATCGATCCACAGTCGACGTCACGATCTGATCTCATGGAAAACCAAGATCTCTCCCCGTTTTAGACCGCCGAGGCTCTTCTTGAGAGAGGGGGGGGGGGGATGGAAGAAAGAAAGTCCCGTCACTGGATGAATGAAGCCGCCAAGACATTTCCTTATCTCTCTCTCTCCTCTTCATTTTGTTCAATACTACAGTATGGGTGCACAGGATCGCGATGAAGTGGGCTAGATGGGCATGGATGAGAAAGACGAGGGTTTTTTATTTTATTTTTTAGTTTTCCCCCTTACTTTCTTCTTCTTAATCTTTCGGCATGCAGCGCAGCGGGAAGAGCCAGGGTTGCGGCTCATGGGTGCGGCGTGGCTGCTACGCTTGCACACCTTGCGTCACTCTTTGCTTGACTTTCCTATCATGGTGTGTGTATCCCATTTAGGGGGGCGGGGGGGGGGGGGGCTTTGTTTCAGCTCCTGGCTTTTGTTGACGGAGGCCAAGAGAGGATAGTCATTGGGTGGCGAGATAAGTAAGTATCTGGTTGTTTCCCTCCCCTCTCTTCCTCACTCCCTCTTCCATTCTCTCAGCTAAAGAAAAAGAGGTCATGAAGATTGACATTTTGGACTCTCCCTGGGCTTGACTTGTGTAAGAAAATTGATTAATGTGTATAAGCCCCCCCCCCCCCTGCTCTCTCTCTCTCTCTCTCTCTCTCTCTCTCTTTTCCTTCTTTGGCCCCCCTATCCCGGCAAGATAAGTTCAACCCCAGGCGGGGCCCCGGATCCGAGGATCTATCTGCCGTCGTTGGCGGGGGGCCGGGAGGCCGGATATCTTCCTTTGAGATGGGGGAAAGGGGGGCTTGGCCTTTTTCGAGTTAGTTATACTACTTTAGGTATATGCATGTGTGTAATACATGATTATGTACATGTCGGACAAGCAGCAAAGAGCCCTTCTTCCCGCCTGATATATGCCTGTGTATGCTCCAGCAAACTTTCTTTGCTTAAAGTCCCAAGAACACTGGTCTTTGTCTGTTTATCTGTTCCCTTCCTCTTCCACCAGATGAAGGGCATGGTCAGTTCTCTGCTAGATAAGGTTATATGCCTTTCAGAATCGAAGTCCAGATAGACATAAGTGTCCTTATGCCCGATCAGTGTCCTATTGCAAACACTTGCTTAATTCCTGCACCCTAGGGGTGGGGGTGGTGAGGGGGCAAAGCCAGGTTCATCACTTCACCATGTATGATAACTGCTTCCTTACTGGGCCAGGACAAGGAAGGTGAATAGATTGGATGAGTGACCTCAGGATGGGATGCAAGTATTGGCTAATGTCCTATCCTTGTGACTGGTCTCTTTACGCCGAGTCAGGGAGTGGCATGAAATCATCATTGATATATTATAGATACTTTGTAAAAGCCTGACTTGACAGTCACCCAGTCCAAAGGGGGCGAGGACAGTTGGTCCCAGGACACGTCCTGTCTTGCAAAGTGGCAACTTATCATGTTGCAATACATTTCTTATTAGTGACGCAAATTTGAGACATTCTTAGACAAGGTCCTATTCAGCCTCGACCACAAAGGGCGAGTCCGGCTTGGGACTTCATGCAGTTGACCTGACACTGACTTATGACTCCGTGAACTGCTCCTCTAGCTGAGGGCTGTTTATGCCAAATGGTGCGCAGAGCATTACTAGAATTATCCGCTACCAATCTGTGCTCTCTCGTGCCTTCAATCCAGCCCTGACCCAACCTTTCCATCACTTCTCGTTCCCTTTCATCGCCAAGCCCTTGAGAAAGGGTAGGTGAGCCAGAGGCGGGATATACCCCCTCTTTGATTGATCACCTGTGCCTGGCCCTCAGATCGTACATATTTGTGCCATCATATCTCAGGCACATATCGCAGTCGCCAAGACCGGAGACTTGATGCACAAGGGCTCTTTGAAATATCTTGGGCCACATGCAAAACTTCCTCTGGTCCAAGCCGCCATGACCATAGAGCCAAGAGCGTATTCTTATCAGGAATTTTCGAGCCATGTAATCGTGCCGGACGGCCGATGACGCTGCTCTGAAAAGTCGTCAAGTGTAGACCTAGTATATGGCGGGCTTGAGCTGTCGTGTTGTCAAACTTGTTTTGTTTGTCTAGCTCGGTGTGAGAGGTTCTGTCCACTGAAATGTTTCACTGATAACAATCCAGGTGCTGTGGTTTCGCGGCTCAGACCACCTTCTCGAAAGTTTTCTGGATCGGTTTCGCGGCCTAGGATTTTGCGCACCGTCAATATGAAAACTGCCTATGGCGCCGTCAAGCCCCCACACTCCGGGGGGGGGGGGGGGGGTTCACTCACATCGATAAACTTCTCCAGGTCATTGTCCAAGTTGGCTAGATCTTCTCTGCGCTTCTTGTTCTCGGCGATGAGCTTCTGCTTCCTCTTGAGCAGCTCCTGACGCTGCTGCTCGAGGGCCTCCCGCTCGGCACGCTCGTCCTCGATGCGAGCAACCATCAGGGTGTTCTCATCGTTTTTGTCTGCATGCTCAGGATGCTTGGCAAGGAAGTCCTCGATGGGGATGAGGGGGAGCTTTTGGTACTCGTGGCTGACCCGTTTCTGTCGCGTCAGCGCCATCTTATTCTTGTATCCCGGGGACCGTCCTGTCACGTCACGAGTGCGACAACAAGACCAACGTACTCATAGCTCTCACAGGCGGCGATCTCCCCCTGGAGGTGCGCCTGCTCGTAATACAGGTTCTGCAGCTGCAGGTGCAGCACGTCCACCTCCTGTCTGGCCTCGGCGGTCTGGGTTTTTGTGTCGCGGGCGCCCATATACGCGGTGCGGTGTAGGCCGCGCAGGTAGGACAGGTTCGTGGTCAGCAACTTCTGCTCCTTGGACAGCTCGATCTGGCGCTCCGTGGTCAGGGGTGGGGCGCCGGGGCTGGAGGCGGCGGCGAGTTTGTCGGCGAGGTTGAGCGCCTGCTCGCGAGCGTTCTGGGAGGTCTGCAGGAAGGACCGCAGGGCTGGGTCGGTGACTATTGCGTCGATGGTCATCTTGATTCGTTTGAATGGTGTTTCCTTTCCTGGGAAATAGTAGCTTTGTGTTTATCTGCGTCCGTGCGTGCGTTCGTCACTGAGGGAGAGCGCTTTGCGTGGGAAAGATGATTTGGTGGTAGTGCGCCTTCTTCGCTTTCTGAGGTAAAGATGTCGGCGGCTGGCAGCGCAATCTGCAGGTCATTCAAGAAGGATCCAGGGACCCCTGTAACCCGTCCCGGGACCCCACCAGTATGGCCTAAAACGGAAGGACCCCTTCTATTGTCGTAAACCGCCCAAGTCAAGCCAAGTTCTTCTGCTGACTCCAGCACTGTTGCATTACTTGCCATGGAAGAGCATTTGTTGTTTAAAATGTTCTTGACAAATACGCTAGACTGGAATCGGGCAAGGCAGTCTGTGAAGATCTACGTATAGCACGATGAGTAGCTCGGCCGGAAACGAATGCCGTGGCACCAATGCTTGGTTCATTCATCTTCAGCCGTTGCTCAGCATGCCCAAGCGTGCCGAAATAGTCTCACATTTGCGCCATACGAAGAAGACCCGTCTCAAGGATAGACCTACCAAGTTATCAGCGATGACGACGAGAGCATGAAGAATTAGCTTGTCGTCGGCTGGGCCTCTTCCGCGTCTATTTAGAGGGGCGAAAGCCCGAGGGGCCTCCTACGGAAGCATGCCCTGCATACATGTCCATTAGGTCCCCACTGCCAGATGGGGTTTTCATTTGATCTTCGTTGCCGACTTCGTCGACATGCGTAAAGGCAGCACCACATTGATCTTCACTCTGGTCTGGGATCATGAAGTAAATAAATGAAAGAGAAGAAAAAAAGTAATCAGCTGGGTCTGGCTTGCACAGCAGCGGTAGTCGGTTACGTATTCGGGTTCAAGGCGCCCAACTACTCTAGAGGTACTAAAAAGGGATAGAGTTTGAGAAAGACGAGTTGCAAAAGAATGTAAATGGATGAGACGATAGGCAGAGTAGAGTGTAGTGAACAAGAGTTATTTTGTAATGTGTTATCATCATCATTATTGTATTAATTAAGAAATGTGAGAAATGAAAGGAAGTCAAGGTTACGACCAGTGGGGGTCTTTTGAACCCCTCAACAAACTTTCCAGAGGACCACTGTGCCTACAACGTTGAGGACCGAACCTCGGGAGGACCAGGCGCTGGGGACCCTAAAAAAAAACAGCCCCCCGCACATCCGGAGTAGCGCTGATTGCGGCGCTCTCATTTCCCTCCTCATCCTCCTCCCAGACAATGGGAGAAATGTCCTTTCAACATAGTTTGACCGAAAGGAGTTGAAAAGACTCACTCATATGATAATTCTTATCAGACAAGGCGACGTTGTCAGTGTGTGAAACGGCCAATTGATCGCTCTTCTCTCCAAGGCAGCACCGTGGTGACAGGACTACAACACATGTGAAGACGAGTTGCATTCTACAAGACGTCACCTCCTTCGGCCGTGTGCGTGCCTTGGGGTGTGAGAAACGCTGAGCTGAGCCGACACACACGCCCACGATTCTTTCTCATCCTTTTCTTCTTCTTCCTTTCTTTCTCCCATCGTCATGGAGTCGACACTGAGCATGGCTTCATGCTCCTCGCCGTGTAGCCTACGGGCTAGCGACGAGACCGAGGAGGCACAGAGTTCCAGTACCGAGCCCAGGCCGGAGATCAGAAGGAGACGACACTCCAATTTCGCTCCCCAGAGGAGGAAATCTGTAGTGGCATCTTTTATGGAGGGGGAAGAGGCAGTCATGCTGAAGGTTAGTCAATCCTATATGTATATGTTTCAGGGTGTGCATGTCAAGTTGTACCCATGAGGAGCTCTCCCGTTGACAACCCCTTCTCCTGTCCCATTCCAGGTTGACCTCTTCCTCTGTGAGCTCGAGCGCCGCCTCGACCTCCTCGAGAGTTACTCCGACCTCCACTTCGACACCACCCTCGCCCGCGCCTACAACACCCTCCAGACGGTCCGATCACGGTGCTCACAGGTCTCCGAAGAGGTCCTGGGTGAGGGCCGCCGGCGCTTCCATGTCATGGTCGAGACCCTCGAGACGCGCTACCACGACGCTCTGGCGGCTGCCGACTCGACCGTTGACAAGGCCCGCGTGTCCATCGAGCTGCTGGACGGCATGCTCTCCGACTTTGAGGCCCGCGCCGCCAAGTTCCGCGAGCGCTCTCTGGCGGGCATGGCCGACGCCGCCGAGATCGTGCGCGCCGAGGGCAGGCAGGTCATCTCGTCGGCGCGAGAGGTCATGGAGGAGGGCATCCGCGGGGCGAAGCACGCCGCCGAGGGTCTCGAGGAGACGATCCAACGCGCCGTCCAGCGGGCGCGCGAGCACGGCCTCATTCGCTACGAGGACCTGCCTGTGCCCTGGCGTATCAACCCGCACATCCTCCGGGGGTATCGCTTCCGGGAGTCGTACACAGGGTGCATCCGATCTGCCTTTGCCGTGTCCAACGAGCTGGTCAACATCTGGTCGCACGCGCTGGGGCTTGTCCTCATCCTGGCCGTCGCCTTCTACTTTTACCCAACTTCCATCAACTTCCACCTCTCCACCGGCGCCGACGTCCTCATCGCCGCCATGTTCTTCTTCGCCGCCTGCCAGTGCCTGGTCTGCAGCACCATCTGGCACACCATGAACGCCATCACCGACGTCCACCTCATCTCCACCTTCGCCTGCGTCGACTACACGGGCATCTCCCTTCTCATTGCCGCCTCCATCATGACCACTGAGTACACCGCCTTCTACTGCGAGCCCGCCAGCCGCTGGACCTACATGACGGCCACCGCCATCCTGGGCATCGCCGGCGTCATCTTGCCTTGGAACCCCACCTTCAACCGCGCCGACATGGCCTGGGCCCGTGTGGCCTTCTTCATCGGGCTTGGTGCCACAGGCTTCCTCCCCATCCTGCAGCTGAGCTTCACCCGCGGCTCCCAGTTCGTCTGGGACTTCTACTCGCCAATCGCCAAGTCGCTGTTCGTCTACATCGCCGGCGCCTTTGTCTACGCCTCCAAGATCCCCGAGAGGTGGTGCCCAGGCATGTTCGACTACTTTGGCGGTAGCCACAACCTGTGGCACATCGCCGTGCTCGGCGGCATTCTCTTCCACTACACCGCCATGCAGGAGTTCTTCTCCTTGGCCTTTCTGCGGGCTGAGGGAGGATGTCCTGCATACTGAAAGGGAAATTGGCGGTAGGTATGGAAAAAGAAAATAGTATCTTTTTTTTTATTTTTTATTCTTATACATTTTATTGTTTTTTTTTTATAAAAAAAAAAAAACCAACCAAATAGACAACCAAATCATTTAGCATTGTCTATAGCGACGACCAGAGCGATTTTGCTCCGAGTCGAGAGGGGTATCATCTATCGTCTCAAATCATATGCATCCCATCCTGTTTCCCATATACACATACCGCGGGGTATATCCTGTCTGGCAGCAGCCAGTCAACCAACGCCCAAAACACCGCACCATGGAATCCAAAGACTCTATAAAGAAAAGAAGAAGAAATAGGAGGCAGTTCCGTCCGTCAATCTGGGGGGAGGCTATACACATCTCCACCTCCGCTTTTACACACGCAACGGGTTGGTTCTCTCTCTCTCTGCTCAGCACGACATCATAAAGACCGCGACCGCAGCGATCGCAGAGCCCATCCAGATGAGTCTCCAGCTTCCCCTGCTAGCATCCGACGACGCCTTGACGACGGCCGGTGGTGGTTGTGTGGTTGCACTCGCCGACCGCGGTGCCGTCGTTGCCATAGCCTCTCCGCTGGATCCTGTCACGGTGCTGCTGCTGCTCGTCGTCGTCATCGCCGTCTGGTCCCTCGCTGTGCTGATCTGAAAGCGGATCGTCAAGGGCGCACTTGTTTCTGTATATGGCGCACTGTCTGTCGCATATAATATCGAGAGTGTCTCATTATGCTATATTGTGGAAAATGTCAGTAAAAGGGAAGAAAGAAGCAAGGAAAAGAAAAAGAAAGTCAAAGAAAGAAATGTCCTTTCTTAAGGGCGCATGTAATGGGAAAGAGAATGAGGGGGGGGGGGGCCGTACCTCGAATGCCTGCTCAGCAAGCGGCGGGCTGGGTCGATAAGCGATCGGATCGTCTACCCTCGGCACCTTGCTCAAGAGCAATGCGGACTCGCGGTTGTACCAGGTGAGCGACGAGAGCTCCTTGGAGAAGGTTTGCCCGTAGCCCGGTGGTGCATGATGGGCGCGCTTTGCTGCTATGGGGACCAGGACGATGCCGAAGATGACGAGGATGATGGTCTCGCGCAGGCACGACGTGGGTATCATGTTGATGGTGTGTGATGAATTTCCTTTGTGGGACCAAACCGCCTCTCCCAATAAAAGAAATGTTCGTTCGCTGGGGCGAGAGTTTATGCAAAGGGTTGAGGGGGGCGGATTCCTTTTTCGAGGCCTCCGCGCCTGTGGAGAATTCGTATGGTTGAGGGGGCGGAGCGCGTGCGGTCTGGTCTCCTCGGCTGTTGATGGTGAAGAAGAAGAAGAAAATGGATAGAAGCCTAGAAGCTTATTATAGCGTGTGTGGTGGCGGTTGACGATGCGTCTGCGTCTCGTGGCAGTGGAGGGTCGTCCGTAAAAAAAATAAATGTACCACCAGGTATTGATAGTAGAGAGATATTAGAAATTAGACGAAGCGGATCAGACAGACGAGAGAAAAGGGCAGTCTTTTCTCTTTTTCTTCTCTCTGCTCTGCTCTTCTCTCTGTTTTCGGAAATAAAATCAAGAATTCGGTCGAAACGAGGCTATGACAAAACCCGTTCCGTGTTTGTATCTGTCTTGGCAGGTACGTGGAAAAAAGTTTCAAAGTTCGGTTGACGTCTCTGTTCTTTTTTCGTCTTTTCTTCTTGCTTTCCGGGTAAGTGGGGGGTGGGTATAGAAGGAGATGTACAGGCCTCTCGAGAGTGCGTCCGGGTAACGAATGAAACCTGGGACTCGGGACAGGTCTGATTATCTGATTTGAAGCCACACACACACACACACACACACACAAGCACACACGGGAAGAAGAGAAGTAAATCGAGCGAGACTTCAGAAGAAGAGAGAATGGTTTGAGATGGACGGGGCCCCGACCATAAAACAAGTCGTGGATCTGGCCGTGCTTATGGCCAAAGAATGATATCGGGCCACAGCCGCAAGTTTCCTAGTTGCTGTCTGTGTCTCTTTTCTGTCTGGTAACGGTCGCGGCTATGTGTGTCACTATGTAACCAAGGCCCTGTTTCCCCCCACCCCCTCTGGCTCTCTGTCTTTTTTTGCACTTGTCTGTCTGACTGTCTCTTGTCCATCCCGGAATCCATTCCAACCCCCACACCACCTATACCCACATCAACAACTGACAGTAGGGTACAAGCCGAACCAAAAACCTTACCTGGTTGCCAAAGGCCAAGGCAGGGAACCCAGTCTCCGCCTTGGAGGGGTTGGTTTGGGGAGAACTTCGAACGCCAGTCCCAGATCGGTGGATCCTCCGTCAATCCTGAGGTGTGCAGTGCAGCAAGGCCCTGTTGTTGGATGTGGTCAGACGAAAATCATCAGCTCTTGTTCCTCCTGCCCTGCACTCCTTCTTCCTCCTCCCTCGGTTCTCTTGCAAGTCACCACCAGAGGCTTACTATGGTATTAATGCAACTATGTTATATGGTAAATGTGCATGATTACACACGAGGTTTATCAGACACAGACGCACACACAACTAGTGACGCGACCTGGAGAGACGAAGCAGGTAGAAGAAAAAGAGAACAAGAAGGGGAAAAAGCTGGAATGCTGCATGTAAAATTCGCCGGATGCGACCCCGCGACGTCATACTTGTCCAGGGTTGGTTGTTTCTGGGTGGTGATTTATTGTCGCAGCCATCGCATGGTTACAGTGATGTCGAAATCGACTGTGCGGCAGATATGATGCGCGCAGGGGGAGCTTTCCTTGTCACAGCCATGGCGTTTCCGGCCCTGATTTGATGATTTTTTTGAGTGACTTTTTTTTTTTTTTTTTGTTACTCTTTCTCGTTCCTTGCCTCCTCTCACTAGAGTTCCCCAGATAACAAGGCTGAGCCTGGGGGGTGCGGATCCACATTGTCCCCTGGTGCCTGGCGGCGTGCCTTGCCACGCTTTCTGCTGCTGGCGCGCTGGGCGCTAGGTTCGAGGCTACTTGACTTAGTTGATCTGCCCAGGCTTTTGGGGGGGGGGGTTGAGGGGGGAGACCACTCTAAATTTGGGGTTAACGTGTGGGCGCGGGCGCTCCGCTCTAGCTTGATAGAAAATTTTCTGTAGCAGCGGTAGAAGAGCAGGGCTGAGGAGGGTGTAGGGGGAGAGGGGGAGAGAATGGATGAATGATTAACAAAGGAGGAAGCGGGGCGGCATCAGCAGGCGGAGGATGAGGAGGAACAGTCTGTGAAAATGCATCGCCTGCTGCTGCTCCTCCTCCGAGCCAAGCATTGTGTGACCCAAAAAAGGACGCGGCAGTTCTCCAGGCTGCACTGCCAGAGCTGCTCAGGCAGTGCAGTCACTGATCTGCAGTGAGGAGAAGATGGCGCTAGCAGCTACTATGTACCTAAACTAAGTACTTGCCCAAGCTTAAACCTTTTTCCCCAGCTCTGGGGAGAAGAAGAAAATAGAAGAGAAAAAGAAGGCAAACCACCCAACTTCTCAAGTACAAAACGCCCAGCAAATTGTACATATAACAGATGCAGCAGCAATGAAGTGAAAATTCTATACCTATAGGTCAGTCGGCACTGGCCCGTCAGGGATGTGTTCTAGTACAGGCACGCCGCGTTTCATCAAGGGTCGAGGGGGGACGGAGCGATGGCTTCTGCTGCAAGGTGCGTGCGCGTGCATGCAAATGCAAGCCACCTGCGGGTGAGCCTCATCTTCAGCAATTTTTAGAAGCCACCATCTCTTAGGACAATCCCCCCCCCCCCAATTTGTTGGATCTCCCAATGTTTGTCTGTCCATTTCTGTGACCGACAGCATTCAGCCTACCGTACATAGGAAGCAACTGAAGAATTTCGCCTAGGTTGTTGTTATTCTGCTAAACAGAACGCATTTCCTGTTTTGTTGCCATCAACGCACATCGCACATGTTATTATTTCATCCGAGACCCGATCAATGCTGCTACAATATCTATCATACAACAACAACGATACCAATGCATTAGGTTCCATAATAATGTCCGGCTTCACAATATCCATGCTTCTCCTTTCATCTATCGTTTCCAATGTCTGTCGCCCGACAATGCAGCATATCTGGAGTAACTTTTTTTCTTCTTTTCTTTTCGAGCGAAACACGCAAACTCCTCTCGATGATAATGCATATAGCGTCCCTTTGTTGGGCTGTGTTCCCTCTTTCAAGTCGTTCATGATTCGTCAATTAGTCGTAGTATTGTAATCGTACACGTCCTCTCGTTCTCATCAAACATATCTGCTACGTCAGCTCAGTTTCCAAAAGCCATCGCCCGGTGGTGGGCTCGGTCTCCGGTACACGCCACCAACTGTTTCTCGAAGATGTTTCAGCGACGGGCTGACGTAAGATGCTCCCACTTCTTTCCCCATCCACGTCTTGGTCTCCGTCGCGGACCGTGTCGTCGTCTCGACCCTCCGGGATGGTGGTTCCCCAAAATAGCCGCCGCCGAAAGCTGAAATCTGGTCACTCCTGGCCGTGCAGGCGTGCCACGTTGATTACGACGTCGTCCGTTACATTGCATGCGACACAATTTCAGAGTATACGTCGTCCGGTAGTTTCGCCAAGAGTGCCAGCGTCATGGCCTGGACCTTCTCTGCGTTCAAGGCTGGGAAGGTTCGAAGAAAGTGACTGGGGCTGGTGAGAGGGAAAAAGAGGAAAGAGGTTGTCAGCCCAGGTCATTCATCCAGGTCATAGTGGGGCTTATTTTCTTCTTCTCTCCTTCTGTTTCAATCAGCAAACTCACTTGGGGGAGGCCATGATTTCATCTCGGTGGATGACTAGCTGAGCGGCAATGCACACGATGTTCAGGTGAGGCCCATACGCGAACAGGAAGTCCCAGAGCCTCAGCACTTCTGGCAGGGGAGGGGTGCACGCCGACAGCGTCAGGACCGACGGGAACGCGTACAGTTCTGCCGAAAGACCTTTGGAGGTAAGGTACATGCTCAGCCTCGGGTCGACAATGCCCAAGACCTTGTCGACCAGCGCCAGACCCTTGTGTACACCGTCCATGGCACCGCGGATATAGCCCGGGCACTCCTTGGTCAACAGCTGGTAGAAGCCAACAAACGCCTCGGCCTCGCTGCGTGCCGCGTACAGGAAGGGGGCAGCCAGGACGTTCATACCCTGCACGTAGATGCCAGCCTCGGGGGCCAGGCTGCTCTCAGAACCTTCGGTGGTGAGTGTCAGCGCACGTGCGCGATGCTTCGCGGCGGGACTGGTCCCGTGGGACTGGATGCCCTGTGAGCCCCTGGTGGGAGTCTCTTGGCTGGCGGGGAGGGACTGACGACTGGTTGGAGGGTGAGGAGGTCTGGCATCATGGAGCTTCCAGGCGATGGCGTTCAAAAGGCGGATGAGAGAGGCTTCGCTCACCCGGCGGCGGAACAGAGGGTCGGTGGTCAGGGTGCGGAAGGTATCGTTGCGGATCTTGGAGTAGGCGGGTGAGGCGCCGCGATGGACAAACCCGAGGTAGTCGTCGGTGCTGAGTACGGGTGCGCCGAGCATGATCAACCAGACGTAGATGCGCAGGTTAGACTGGGAGAGAGAGAAAGGAGAGAGGGAGGGAGGAGATGCCCCTCCCCTCTCCAGTTGTGTCAGCAAGGCTGGTATTGTCTTGATTCCACAACTTGCCAAGGCCCGTCGCGTAGTCGTCTAGGTAGACCCGCAAAATAATGACCACAAAAGAGAGAGAGAGAGAGAGAGAGAGAGAGAGAGAGAGAATGAGAGTCACTCACCATGCCATCGCTGTCGCTCTTGATTTCCTGCTGCAGGATCTTCATCCGGGCACACTCGAGAGCGGTTTCCCAGTCGCCGTCTGGAGGACCGTCCCGGACGAGCTTCTCGAGTGGTATGTGATCGTAGGCAGTGCGGCCGCCGAGAGCCCCACTGTTGCGCAGGGCAATGGAGGACATGGCTGCTGCAGCAGCATCCAGCTGATGGGCGATTGGAGGATTGTCGACGAGTGTGCTGGCTCGCTTGCCACGGGTCGGTGATCTGTTGTTGTTGTTGAGGGGGGGAGGACCGCCGGTGGTGCTCACATTCCTCCGTCGAGGGGAGAGGTTGCGGCGCGGGGGCAGTTGATGTGGCTGGTGATGGTGATGTTGCTGGTGGAGGCGTTGCTGGGCAATCAGGGAGGGTGGGTTCGCTATCGAGACCCTGAGGCTCGCAGCAGATCCGTGGCCCAGATTGTGAGCAGATGCCAGTTTGCGCAGGGTTCGCTGAGGACTTGCCCTGCCAGGACCAGTGCCAGTGCCAGCGCCAGGACCAGTGCCGCCACCAGCAGTAGTAGCAGCAGGTACTGGTGAGGATGGGGGGTGGAGCACTGATGGGGACTGGGTGGTTGGTGCAGATGGAGCCGACGAGGTTGTCGGCGGAGGAAGCCTGGGGATTGGCTCTCTGAGGGGACTCGGCATCTTCGAGAAGACGGTGGTGCGCTGCACGGTGCCAGTGCAGTGTAGTACAGTAACCACCTGGTACGTGCGTGCGTAGGTGCGTGCGTGCTTGCACACGTGCAGGCTGTCTGTATAGATTGCAGACGACGAAGTATTCTTCTCCTTCTGTCTTTTTTCTTCCCCTTCCCTTCTTTTCCTTCTTCCTTCTCCTTTTCCCCCTCTCTTATCGATTCTGTCGTGGGCCTTGCAGGAAGCTCTCGCCGATGTGGTGGGTTGTGATTGTAGAGGCCTGCTCAGGCAGTAAGTAGGAGGTTGTTACGAGGTTGCAGCTGCTGCTGCTGCTGCTGGGGCTGCTGCAGAGGCTGCAGGGCGATTTGCCAGGGGGTTGGAGCCACACCCACTCAGAGCATGAGTCCTCGATTCCACAAACAAAGGACAGGGGCTCGTTCTCTCTCCTTTCTTTTTCCCTCTGTATAGACAGGTCGAGCCAGGTTACATACAATTTTCATCCACAATTGACAGAGCTCACGACAAGACACATTGATGGATGAATGGATGGACTAAATTGAATCTCTAAGAGAAAGAGGGGAAGGATCAAGAAAGCTGAGGTCACAGGTCCGGAGACGCGAGGGGCTGGGAGCTGGCTGTTAGTGATGAAAGGTGGTTGGCTGGTTCGGTTGGCTAGGTTCCTCCTGCTTCAGCCCAACCGCGTTTGTGGACGCGTTTTGTCGAGCTTGGTTTTCCTTAGCCTCGCAGGCAGGCCGCTGTTTGATGTACAGTAGTCAACACTGCTATGTTTTTGTAAGAACATGGTGTGCATAGCAGTAAAAGTGCATGGATAATCTTCCTCTGAGACTCAACAACAGTAAGCTAACTCACTCCCTCCTCACTCACTCGCCCATCCACCTATCCCTCTCCTTTCTGTCCTCCTCTCTCAATCAATCTAATGTCTGAATCTATCTGCAACATTGAAGGAGGGAAAGAAGACAGAGAGAGAAAAAAGAGAGACGAAGGGGGTGGGGGCACCAAGCAATGGCTTCAACAACGTGCTTTGAGACATGCACCGTCTGACTGACGGATGCAGTTGAGAAACATCGCCGGATAAGAAGACAAGTTGACCGCAGTAGGAAACCTCCACCAGATTGCATTTCAACCTGCCTGGGAGGCCATCATAATCTCAACTTCTTGGCCTTGTCACCACCTTGCCACTTGCCTGCCAGCTCGTGTGTTCATGTTTGCATCCCATGTCTGCAGCATCGCCTCTCGCATTGGTACACACAATGATAGCAGCGTCTCAAGCACCCGCCATCTACATTGTTTCTGCTTATGTCAGCATCGCTACTGTCTGCATATTGTTCGGTGTAATACCAAAACTACGTGCGCGTACTGGCACTACTATGGACCCAAAGGAAGTTCTGGATCCCCCTTTCGAGGCGACACCCGTCGGTGACCTCACCCGGATCCACACTGCCTATTTCGATCTCCGAGGTTCAATGGGGTCAGTTCCGTCACAGACTGGATCGCATTCAACAGAGACGACGCGGTCGTGACGTTGGTGTTTGATTTCAGTGACAAATGAAGACCACAAAGACCACTAAGCACATGGAACAGGCCCCCGCCCCCCACGCAGCACAGTCTTGAATATGGAAAAGTAGAAGCTGATCATCAAACCAGAAAGAGGCCATTCTTTGCACTACGACATATCCCCACGATGCCATGCGCACCTGAGAGATACATTTCAGCTCGAGATACCATCGTGACCGCTAATAGGAATCTAGCCTCTTCCTCAGCCGCAAGAAAACATTCCAGGCGCCCGGCCATACCAAGATGGCGTCGCATGAATGGGGCTACTCTAGCGTTTCCTCGGAGGACGATGGTATCAACTGCAGGACGATCACATCATTTCCCGTGAAACCGCATGATTGGCTACTTTGCCCTCATCCCTGAAGCCGTCCCCCACAGGGCCCAGGGCTGCGGGTCTGCCGACTACTGAGGTATACTATAGTATTGCAAGACTTACAGCATCCCATAGCAGAAACGACATGTTCAGATTCTGTGTCAAGCTTGCGAGGATGGCTTTTTTTTTTTTTTTTTTTTTTTGGCCATCGTACCCAGGTCACCACCATGCCACTATGGGGGCAACGGGATGAAGGGGAAGAGTTGAGGCGCTCTCTAGCTCCTTGGCTTCCTCGTGGATACGCACGAAGCTGACTGGCAGTGTGGTCACTATTTCATACTACCAAACCTACTATTGTAGAGTAGACGACCAGAGAGTTCTCTGTCTGTCTGATGACCTGCACAGCGGTTGCCGACGGAATTCGCCCCCTCCTCCCTGGTGGTGGGAGGTGGCTTTATCAGAGTTCTCATCTCTCTGGGAGACCTTCCTCTTCCGGCCTTCTGCCTCTATGAGCCAAGCAGGAAAACCCAAAAGATAGGGTGGTCTCGGGTCTTTCCTCTCTGCTATGCAACCTCGAAACAAGTACCCAGTATCTCAGCCCTACCTGGGTCATACCCAGATCTCGAGGGGGAAAGTTTCGAAACAGCCGTCGAGCTGTTTCGGGCGTAGATATACATAGTACAACAAAATGAGCAAGTATGCGTTTTTTTTTTATTACCAAATGCAGGGAAGTTTGTCTCTGGATAATGGATATTCACTGCAACTTGTCGCGTCCCGACCCACCAAATCTCCTTACTGTAAGTGCCACGGCAGATCTGCCACTAAGTGCCCGCTGCGGTGCGGCTACCGGTGGCGGACTGACTGCGGCGAGAGTCGATCTGCCATGGGTGCGTACGCAATTCTCTATGAGGTGGATCGTTCTTCGCCGTGCTTTTCGGTATCCAATCGTCACCGTCTTTCGTCTTCCCCTGCCTGTTCCCCCCCAGAGTCCCTGTCGAGCCTTCCCACAAGCCTTTCTCAACGAGGCTTGTTTGGGCAAAGTGTGAATCACGCAATCGTAACCCATCGACTTTTTCTCCCAGGATGAGTAGCCCACTCCTTTCCTGGAGGAGCGTACTATGTACATCAGTCACTCCCAAACTAATAACCCATGCCTCCTTTTTTTTTTTTTTTCATCCCTCACGCTGGATATCGCTTAATGTCATTTATCGTCTGGGGCAAGGTTTATGTTGGCTTGTCTCTTTTCTACCTGCTGCCCCTCCCCCCCCCCGATCCCAATGATAATCTCTTTCGCCATCCACTCAATACCTTTTTGCCTTTTCTCCGCGAGTCTCGACTCTCGAGCCAAGTCCAGGACGAAGGACGAAGGATACAAGTTGGGATCCATCTCCGGGCAGTCGCCGCCGACTTTTTTTTTTTTTTTTTCCCCTTCAGCTCATCGGCCCTGCCTTCTTCCCCCTGGTGGACTAAAAAAAGACCCCACGCCACGCCACGATACCATTAGTACTATCCTACCGACTCAGCGTCAACTCTTTACTTACTAGCCTCACCAGTTCGGCCTGGATCTCTTGACTGAGACCTCTCAACCCAGCCCAACGTGCTCTTTTTCTTCTTATTTTTCTTCTTATTGGTCTATCCTATTCACCACAGACGGCTGCCAACCTTTTTTTTTTTTTTTCTTCTTCCCGCTCTTCCCTAGGCTCAGACCGAGGAGCTGAACTCTGGGCCATTGGACCTGGGCCTTATCTAGATGCAATTGCGCCATCATCCAACAATCCTCGCCATCTATTAGTTACACCCAAAGTGCTTCTGGACGCCTTCACCCGTCAGCCGGCCACCGCCACCCCCAAGGTGTGCAATTTACTTCTTAGTCCCGACCACCGATCGCACCTCTCCAGATTCAGCTGAACATCTGGTCCCAGCCGTGCGGTCCTCGAGGTTTAGCACGTGGCATTAGTATTCATCTTTAGCCTCTGTCGCCTGTTGTTGCGTGGATCCTGTGGCTTGCCCGGCGTCGAGGAACCTAAATCACAAGTCACGGACCCAGCACGGCGTATAGGGCTTGACTTTCACCGTGCCTGGCCCTTCTACGGCCCTACCTCCGCGGCCACCCTCCCCGGATTGGGCTCTTACGGCGTTTGAGACGGACCCTGCCTAAGCGAGATATATATCACGGCTGTCATCCGTTAGTCTACGGACCCTTTGTCCCACCTTCCTCCTCCTTCTTTCGTCTTGAAGGGTACCATCATCAAGCAGATATAGACCGGGCTCAGTCTTTGCTCTGCTATCTATTTCTTCTTACCTTAGCCCTCTCCTCCTTCGCACGGTGCGCCGGCCGTCAACAGCATGGCAACCACGCGCACCAAGATCGGCCATGGGCTGGCCAAGCTCTTCAACATCAAGCTCCAGGAGAATGAGCCCTATCTGGACGAGGTTTCGAGGGAAGAGCCCGAGTCCGGCACGGCGGTGTTCGTTGAACAGCCCGTGACCGTTTCTGAATACTTTCATGACATTTCGCCCACAGGCAAGGGCGTGGCAAACTATGTCAAGTCCTTGTTCCCCTTCCTGTCCTGGATTGGAAAATACAATTTTATCTGGCTCGCTGGTGATATGGTTGCTGGTGAGTTTCCTCTCGAGTCCGAGGGCTTTCGTGTATGTGCCACGCAAGGGTTACTCACCATAGAATTCCAATAGGTATCACGATCGGGGCTGTGGTTGTTCCCCAGGGTATGGGATATGCCAAACTTGCTGAGCTCCCCGTCGAGTTCGGACTGTACTCCTCCTTCATGGGCGTCTTGATCTATTGGTTCTTCGCGACCTCCAAGGATATCACTATCGGAGTAAGCATGCCCTCCCAGAGCGTTTTCCATTCCTTGTTCCTACACGCACACACACACAATACACACACAGACGATAGCTGACTGATCGCCACAGCCCGTCGCTGTCATGTCTCAACTCACGGGCAACATCGTTCTTGCGCTACAGGACCAGTTCCCGGACGTCGAGGCATACCAGATTGCATCTTGCTTGGCTATCCTGGCTGGCGCGATCGTATTTTTCATCGGCTTCATCCGCATTGGCTGGATTGTCGACATGATTCCCCTGGTCTCGCTCTCGGCCTACATGACAGGCTCGGCTATAAACATCTTGGTCGGTCAGGTGCCCACTCTGCTGGGCGAGACGTTCCCAAAGCCATGGACGACCCGCGACCCCACATACCGTGTGATGATCAACACACTCAAGTATCTTCCCACCGCCACGCTTGACTCTGCTATGGGTCTCACGGCCCTTGTCCTGCTGTATGCTATCCGGCATGCATGCCAGTGGCTGGCCAAGAAGAACCCCAAGCATCAGAAGCTACTGTTCTTCATCTCGACTCTGCGCACGGTCTTCGTTATCCTTCTGTACACTATGATCAGCTGGCTCGTCAACATGCACCACCGTTCGGATCCCAAGTTCAAGATTCTGGGAACCGTCCCGAGAGGTGAGTTCTCTTTCTCAATAGCCGGCCCCAGCTGGTTTTGTTTGTGGGAACATTCGCTAATTACTGTTATAATATAAATATAGGCTTCCAGAACGCCGGTGCTCCGCTCATGACCAAGTCTCTGGTCAGCGCCTTGGTTGAATACCTCCCATCGACAGTTATTGTCCTCTTGATCGAGCACATTGCCATTTCCAAGTCCTTCGGTCGAGTCAACAACTACACGATCAACCCGTCGCAGGAGATGGTGGCCATCGGTATTGCCAACCTTCTGGGACCCTTCCTGGGTGCATATCCTGCTACCGGTTCCTTTAGCCGCACAGCCATCAAGGCAAGGGCCGGCGTGCGGACACCTTTCGCCGGTGTTATCTCGGCCGTCGTGGTCCTGCTGGCCATCTACGCGCTGCCTGCCGTTTTCTTCTACATTCCATCGGCTTCTCTGTCCGCCGTCATTATCCACGCTGTCGGTGACTTAGTCACGCCTCCCGACACCGTCTACCAGTTCTGGCGCGTCTCGCCCTTCGAGGTCATCATCTTCTTCGCAGGTGTGCTCGTCACTGTCTTCAGCAGCATCGAGGACGGTATTTACACCACTATCTGCATATCAGCGGCCATGCTCCTGTACCGCATCCTCCGCAGCCGCGGTCGCTTCCTCGGGCGTGTCAAGGTCAACTCGGTCCAGGGCAGCTCAGTCCTCGGCAAGGACGCGGACCAGCGCCTTGGCGAGTACGGCACGTTCGGCAGCTCGAGCTCGAACCCCACCAGCCACATCGACCATCCTCTGTCGCGCAACGTCTACCTCCCCATCAACCACGGTGACGGCTCCAACCCAGCCATTGCCCTCTCGCAGCCTTACCCCGGTATCTTCATCTACCGCTTTTCCGAGGGTTTCAACTACCCCAATGCCAACCACACATTGGAATACATGGTGGAGTGCATCTTCGAGCAGACCCGCCGCACGAGCCTCAACTCGTATCCACGTCCCGGTGACCGTCCATGGAATGACCCAGGCCCGTCGAAGCGTGCCCTGAAGAAGGCTCTCCGGGGCGAGATCAACCTCAACGCGGGCCACGAGGACCTACCGACCGTGCAGGCAATTATCCTCGACTTCTCTGCCGTCAACTTTGTCGACGTGACCTCGGTGCAAGCCCTGATCGATGTCCGCAACCAGCTCGACCGGTACGCGGCTCCCGACTTTGTCGACTGGCACATCGCCTGCATCAACAACCGCTGGGCGAAACGGGCCCTCGTGGCTGCTGGCTTTGGCTATCCCAATGAGCGGCCCGACGGCCAGCACCACAGGTGGCAGAGCATCTTCAGCGTGGCTGAAATGGGCGGCGAGGACAGCCCCGCGGCGCAGGCCGAGGCCGAGCTCAACGAGAAGACCCTGCGCGAGCGTGAGCACCCGGGCAAGGTCGAGGAGGGCCTGCACAACCCGGACCACATCAACGTGGCCGAAACGGGGAGCGCGAGCGGCAGCTCGCAGGAGGACGAGATCAAGAAGACAGCGACAAGGGACCAGGGCTCGAGGCTCAGACAGCGCAGGGCGGTTGCCGTGCACAGCGCCAACAGGCCGCTCTTCCACGTGGATCTCACGAGCGCCCTGCAGAGCGCCATCGCCAACGTGGAGGCGAGGGCGTCGGCGGAGCCCAGGTCGACTGGCGAAGACGAGGACGCAAAGAATGTATAAATGATGTTCTTTGTTCGTCTCTGCGTTAATACCACGATGTTGAGGTGGAAGATGACCAAGAGTTCTACGATCTAATTGGAGGGGCAAAGGAGAAATACACACATACACGTTCACATTTATGTATTGTTGGATCTGATTAAGCAACTTGAACATAGACGGCATGAGAGCGCTGGTTGTGTGGCATGGTATAGCAGCGGATTGCATAGACGAGATGGCACGTTCGCCAGTCAGAGTCAGTAATCTCTGGCTGGATTCTACTTTTTTCTTCTATTATTGCCCCCTTCGGTTGGGATGTTCGAGGGTTTGTTGCCCCAGGATGTGGAGGGAACGGAGGAGGGATTTTTGGTACATCTTCATGATATCCCCTTGCCGCACTTTGGCTCTGTATGACTTTTCGAATATTACCTGTTGTTGTCGAACTTCGTCCCTCGTGAATTCTCTGTCCGCGCGGCCTTTGGTGCCTCTCGCTGCATTAGAACACTGATACCTGATATGATCTCCGAGAAGCATCTCGGCAGCGGAAGATTTGGCTGCTAGGAAGCAGTCATGTACCCAAGCCTACACTCGTAACTAAGCATCTCGTGGGATTTCGCCTCGGATCAAGGAGGAGCTCACAGCAAATGAGCCTTGGAAACCCGTCCTGATGGACGGCCCATTCCGGCCCCTGGAGGAACAGCTCCAAAGCAGACATCCCAGTACCACCATGGCCTGGTTCGGAATCTGGAATGTCATTACTGCATGCCCACGTGGGCGAAAAGGAGACATACATAATACGTAGTCACTACATTCTGATGTTCAATAAACCGCCAAGTTCATTCGTGGCCTTGTAGTATATCTCCCCCCCCCCCCCTCCTCGAACACACACGTGAGTCAAATCTCAAAGGGCCTGCTCCGGATGACATAGCTGCCCTGCGGTACGGTTACATACTTACTCCATCACCTGCACCCCAGCTTTTTTTTCTTTTTTTTTTTGGCGTAACCGAGGAGGGAGAAGGGGTGGAACCTCGTGTCCGGTAGACCATCCTCCGGCCTAGGATCCGAGAATGGGCACAGCATCCAGGGTGACGACGTTGCAAGGGGGAGAGCCTGTCCCGCAGAGCCTCCTCTTGCGGAAATAATGTGCGTCGATCGTGTTTCGGATTTTTGCGCCGCCGCTGGAGCAAAAAGAGAGATGGGGAGAAATAATAAGGTTTCTTATGCTACCATGTATGAAAGCGACGGAATGAGAGGATCATGTCGCTGTTCTTGAGGACTTTTATCTTTATTTTCGTGTTTTATTTGGGGTGAAAGGGAGAAGGAGGTGAAGAATATCCAAATCCATTCTCTTAAGCTCCTCTCCTTCCTCCATGTCAACTTCCGTCGCCATACAGCTAAAGGATGTTCGCGTGGACACACACAGCTTACAGCTTACTGGGGGGGGAGGGGGGAGCAACCCAAGAGGAGACAAGACGGTGGGCAGACAAGTTCTTTTTGGGAACAGCATGAATGCCTCCTCGCTCAGTCCTGTCTCGAACAAAGTATAAATTAACACCCCTCTAGGTTGTCTTAAGATTTGAGAGTTGATTCTGGACCCCGGGGCCCCCCCTTTTTCTCTTGGTCCTCTTCCCTCGTTTTCTCATTCCAAAATTTCAGACGAAGAGGGGCAGGCTAGGATGAACGATGCAGTGGTTTTTCTTATCCTGGCTGGGCACATGCTGTGCAGATCATAGTAGTGGCAGCTGGATAACCTTGGGACGTTTCCTGATCTTCATGATCGCCAAAACAAAGCAACAAGAAGTTTATGGGGAAACTGAGATCAGAAAAGACGAAACAAAAAATGTACACACAGCTACATGACGCGTGACCAAAGCGGCCTGCTTTTTTGCTGCACGGCAGATTGGCTCGGTAGTATCTGCCGAGCCGAGATTCTCTTTCAAAAGGAAGGAAGAAAAGAATAAGAGCCTCAATTCTCCTTTCTACTATGACGATGGCACGTCGGTCGTTGAACTGGTCAAGCCGCCCGGCATCGACCCATACCAATGCAGGATGGGTGTTACTTCCTTCAAAACGATGACGACGAACGCACGCCGCCTCCTCCTTTGGCTCCATCCTTGAACCTCCTTTATTTTTCGTACTCGCCTCTCGCTTCGACTCGGAGAAGTTGTGGACTACTTCGGGATTTCTTTACCTACCTTTGTTATTTTCCTTTTCCTTTTCCTCTCCCTTCCTTTTCCATTACCCAAAAATACGGGGCATTCGGCTCCGTTCAGGACGGGATTGGTGGATCATCTTTTGATTGCCATGGACTGGCTCCTTGAAACAAGATGGCCAAACATGGGATATCATCCTCGCTCGATACCCATTCCGGGGGGTCGCCTGTTGCGCCGAAGCCTCATTCATTCAGGGGGAGCAAAGAGTGGGTTCAAATTGAGCCAGGCGAAAGGAAATACTGCTACGACTACTACATTGTACATAGTATGATATGTTGTTGCTATGGTATGTGTATTGTGGAGAATTCTTGGCTGCGGTAGGAGATATATATATATATAAATGAGCTTCTCTTGGAAGACATCTTCTCTGTTCTTCTTTTTCTGCTGGTCATCCGGTATCAAAACCAGTTCTTCCCCTTCCCAGTCTTACAAATTTACATCAAGTATCTTTCATTCTTTTTCTCGCAGCCTTTGGTGCCGTCGACATTCTCTGTATTATTTCTTCTATACCCTTATTCTACACCAAGTCAACTTCCTCCTCCTTCTCTCTCACCCACACACCAAAAAAAAAAAAAAAAACACCTCCTCAGTACTCCTGATCAATCCCCCAAGATGAAGTGCACCGCTCAGATCGCCTCTCTCGTGCTGGCCGCGACCAGCGTCCTCGCCGCCCCGGCCACCTCCGCCGCCTCCCCTCTCGCCCGCCGCGACGAGAGCTGCGACTCCTTCTACGAGTGGGACGAGTCCCCATACACCATCTACCAGAACAACTGGGGCGCCGCCGAGGCCACCTCGGGCTCCCAGTGCACCACCGTCACCTCTGTCTCGGATGATGTCGCCGTCTGGTCCACCTCCTGGACCTGGGCTGGTGGTTCCTACAATGTCAAGTCGTACTCCAACGTCGGCCTGATGAGCGTCAACAAGCAGCTGAGCGCTGTCAGCTCTATCCCATCCAGCTGGACATGGAGGTACGTTTCACACAGAGAGCCCTTATATATATATATATGATATATGATTATATATATGCCCCCCCCCCCCAAAAAAAACAACAACTGAAAACTAACTCTCTCTCAGCTACACTGGCTCCGACCTCGTCGCCGACGTCTCCTACGACCTCTGGCTGGCCCCCACCTCAGGCGGCACCAACAGCTACGAGATCATGGTCTGGCTCGCGGCCCTCGGCGGCGCCGGCCCCATCTCGTCCTCCGGCTCTGCCATCGCCACCC
This sequence comes from Cryphonectria parasitica EP155, assembly GCF_011745365.1. NCBI lineage: Eukaryota > Fungi > Ascomycota > Sordariomycetes > Diaporthales > Cryphonectriaceae > Cryphonectria > Cryphonectria parasitica. The sequence continues at coordinate 3,523,613 of NW_024468910.1, read as the reverse complement.
CTGAGATCGGCGGCTACACCTGGTCCCTGTACTCGGGCCCCAACGGCGACACCACCGTCTACTCCTTCGTCGCCAGCAGCGAGATCGAGGACTGGTCCGGCGACATGATGGACTTCTTCAACTACCTGGTCGAGGACGAGGGCGTCTCGGACTCCCTGTACATCACCCAGCTGCAGGCCGGCACCGAGCCCTTCACCGGTACTGATGCCGTCTTCTCCACCTCTGCCTACTCCATCTCTGTCGAGTAAAGAGGGGATTTGTTGTTGTTGTTGGTTTTTTTGGTTTTTTTTTTTGGTCTCTTTGAGCGCTGGGAGAACAAAGTTCAAGTCCCATCTAGGGAAGGGAAGAAGGGGAAAATCTTGGTTGTGTGATGATGAGGCGAGGTTGGCCTTTGTGCAGCCTGTCTTTTGATTCGGTTGTATATATGACAGACCCGACATATAAGACTGGAAATTGTACATGTTCCTAATCGGATCATTGTTGTCTTATGAACTTGCTATGTGACTGCAGATTTCACCGTAGATCCTTTTCTTCCGCTGAGCCCTGGTTTTATGAGGTCATGTTAACGTTGAATACTTACGCAAGAGACTCTCACATTGCCGGAGTCAAGGCTTCTAGACTGACGCAGGCTGAAAAGGGTTCATGCGAAGGCCTAAATATGCATAATCGATATGGTTCAGAAATAAAGATCAAGGCTTTATCCCATATAAAGCATGCATACATGTGTATATATATATATATATATATATATGTACATGCGACAGCTGAAAGAAGTGTCCACTCTCAGCTGAATGGAAATGACTATGGCCTGTATAGCTGCGTAGATGGTCGGACTCACATGATATACACACACACACACACACACACATATATATATATATATAGATAGATAGATAGATACATCTCAGTATTCGTCAATCTGATTTGGCTGCCTAACTGTCTGGTGCAGTAACACCTGGAATCCAGCCAAACCGGAAAGAAAAGAGCAAGGAAGGGAAGGGGAGTGTTTTCTTGTCCTCTCAAAGCGAGACCACGCTCCCGCCATGGAGCAGGTTCCTATTGAAAGCGTGAATCTTCTCGAGTCTGCTCTTGACCGAGAGAGTAGAGTAATCAGACTTGGAGCAGCTCCAGTAACTCCATCACTCGGAATAGGGGCCACTCACTCAAGATTGCTCTCAAGCAGACGACCTCTTGCATCTCTGCAGCGAGGACCACAAGAATGGCCGAGATTATACTGTTCCACTGATACTTGCTGAAATGGGCATGTGGTTGGGCCATTATCAGCTGCTACGTCTCTGCTCGAGCTCCTGATTGCTTCAAACATAGAACTTAGCAGATTGTGTTGTTGAGCTGTACGAGACGATTAGGCACGGAAGCTGCGAAAGTATAGTGAGAAGTGGATGAGGCACAACCTTGACATTCAATGTGATGAGGCAGGGAGCTCGTTATCATACATTCTTTCCCTGTTGTCCCCTGCCAAGCTGATGGACTATCAACGAGGACCATTGTGCTTCCACAAGACGTGAGCCTCGAGGCCTTCAAGCAGCCGGTGAGGTTTGATCAAGCGCAAGGGCATGTCCTGGCTCTGTCCACTCCGGAGCTGTGGTGTTAAGGTACTTTCTGGGGATCTGTCGACACACAATAACGCAATCTGTCTTGTGCTTGGGGGAAGAAAGGTCTGCAATGATGCTACTTCGCCAGCAGCATGATGATGTGATATCGCAAGAGACTCGGAAGCGCCTTTATGTGTCGATGAATTACTGCACGCTTCCACTTGTGAAGAGGCTGAGCAATTCGGATACAGCATGTTCTGAATGCATGACAGCTCGTTCACACGGCCACGACAAGTGACCTTGGGCATGGACCTCAAGACCACGGTACTGTCTGGCTGCATGGAAGAACTCACGAGCCAGGCCGTCAACACTGACCAATGACCACCCCCAAGAAAGGAGGCGCAAGTAGGAGCCACTGGACCTACCACCTTCAAACCCTCATCAGTACGCTCGTCAGAGTTGGGTTCCCGTCCATGGCCTAGCCCCTGTGATACGCATCGCCCATCTTGACGACGTGAGCCCCAATTCAGAGGACTGTGTGCGTCTACGACGGTTGTTTGAGCCCCGGAACACGACCGTGGCTACGAGAGCCTTCTGACAGGTAGGCACCAAGTCCAGCCTGCCTTGCATTTGGGGGAAACATCGGGCTCAGAAGAACAGGTATCGAGATGGCGGCAGGCCACACATGGCCACCTCAGACAAGGAGGGAGTGAGGGCTCCTGAGAAGATCTGGATATTGCAGGGTGAAAGAGCACTAGCACTTGCTAGATACCATATGGCGAGCACGTGTATAGGGAGGCGACGGTGGCAGGCAAATGAGATATTGAATAGAGCAATCAAAATAAGCGTGTGGCGTAGTCCATGGCTTGTACGTCCTGAAGATTGATGGACCACTGTGGAAATTCACAAACAGTGCAATACTATCCCCGCAAGTCGGTGCCCAGCCAATGATATCCAGCAGTATGGCATTGATGGTTCAGCCTCGCCCGTCCAGCCTCGTCCAAATCAATCCAAGGCTGACGAACGGTACCGGATCGGTATGTGTTGGATCGATCCGATACAAGTGAGGAACGTTCTAAGAAGTAAAGCCCATCCACTCCGAAGGGTAGAGCAGGCAGGGTCTGTCTACACCGCTGCGAGTCGGCCTGGGCCGTTCGCTGGAGGTGGTCGCATGTTCCTCCGGTTGCCGTCAGCCCATTGATCCGCCGAGCTGAGGTCACTTCGTCGGCTGCTGTGAAGCTTTGTGGTTGTCGCGTGCTGTGTCCGTGCCCCTTAGGGGTCAGTCGACGGTCCGCTCGTAGTATCCGGTAGCCCGGATCCCAAAAAGCCTCGGCGTCTCCCATGACAATGGGTCGAGAGGGGGCTGCTATTGTAGACAAAACAATAAGCCAGGTCGAGCCAGCGCCAGGTGGATCAGTGCTGTATCTGTGCCATGGGAATGGCTTCCTCGGCTCGACGAGCAGAAGCAATTTCCAGTCTCACGATATCCTGCGGGAAATAAGGCGGCGTGGGCCCAGACAATGCGTCTGACGACGGAAAATTTTCGATGACACACTTAATCAAAACAATCCTGGCCGAGCTTATCAATGAGAGACCAAAGAGAAGGGCATGTAGCAGCAGTATAATGAATCGAAGGATGAATTGGACGCCACGGGGGGTGAGACAGGCCTAATGGGGAAAATAGGCACATGTCGCGTGTAGGTTACGAGACAATGTTGCCTCAACGCGTTGCACGCGAAGAGCAACCCAGCCGCCCATGCAGGCGACCAGGATCGTGAGAGCGATTGCAGTGGTTGACTTTGCTTGGCTCATCTGAGAAAATTGACCTCACCTTTCCTTTCTTTTCTCGTGCCCTTCCTTCGGCCATAAAAAGCCCTGAAATGAATAGATAATTGGGAGGCAAATTTGTGATCCTAGGCAGTACTACTGCAGACTTAGCTAGATTGCACTTTACTTAGCGAGGTGCCCAGTCGGGGATTTGGGGACTGGGCCAGCGACCCAAGCAGACTTCGCAGAGGGCAGACGGACGTCTGATGGCAATGCAGGTTGGCGTGACAGACGGTCGAGATCGCGCATCATGCGAAACAATAGCGCTGTCCATGGCTTGGCCCTGTGGCCAAGTCTTTTCCTTGAGCCAGAGCGGAACGGTTGCTCGCCAGCTCGGCACCGTTCTTGGAACCTTGCGTAGTGAAACCTAGTCCGCACGCAAGCGGGCCCTGATCACACCTGTGCTGACGGCGACGGGGTGATTGGTGCTCTGATTCCGCGTGGATGCTGGACTGGTGCGCTTGCGCCACTATTCACAAGATGAGATCAGCCACAAACAGCCAGACAATCAATGCCCTGTGCCGAGCTGCGCTCCTCATACCAGAAGGGCCTGCGGGCTGCCGCTCGTCATCGATATACACGGCTCACTCTGCGACCAGCTCTCCTAGGGCCGCAGAGCCACTGCCGATGCGTTGGAGGGGAGAGAGAGCGAGGCTGATCTGACAAGCCAGCCAAGCGCGAGGTTGTCGAGAGCAACATCCCGCCAGGCTTTGCACAGCCGAGATTGCGGATCGGTGTCGGCATGGCTGACCCCGGTCCCCGAGATGGGCTCATTGGCAGATCAAGAGAAAGGCGCCTGCACGGGCTCGCGCAAGGTCTTGGGAAAAGCCTTGGCTCCTCCTCCTCCTCGTCCAGCTGGGTAGGGGACATCCTGCGGTCCCACTCTTTCACACACTCTCATTTCAGACTCCCTGGCATCTCTCTGTCACAGTGCAGCAATCCTCATTTCCAGAGGGTGTGTCCTGGAGGGATATGTGGACCACATCTGGCAAGGCGGACCCGCGCTCAATCCGCGTCTCCCTAAGCAAGTTTGGTGGACAATGGTTCTGTACTATGGTACTTGTGGGGGGGAAGGAGGGGAGAGCACAGATGGTGCGTTGCCAATGTTGAGTTAATTCGAGTCCAAGGGTCCATGTTCCCAGCCGTTGACGGTTCCATACTACGACGGTAGTGGGTCCCGGCAGCGCATATTCTCATTCGCACAGCGATCGTCACGATAGGCTCGTTCCTTTGAGGCTGGTGCTGATGGGTGTTTGCTGGTGCTGATGCTGATGCTAGGCGCAAAAAGAAAAAAGGTCCCCAGCTTGGCGGCTTATTTTATTGTTTCTGCTCCCAGACCATTGACCTTCAGTGCGCTGAAGGACTGTGGAGCGCTCATGTTGGATTGGTCCCTGGCGGAGGAGTTGCCTGGTAAGGCAGATGATGATTTGCACTGGAATCAGCAACCTTCTTGCGCGTCCCTTTTCGTCCCCTTCTCCAGTCTGCTGTGGACCACAACTCTCTGGGCAATTGAGATGGGACATGGGTGAAGGATATGATGTCGAAGATGCAGCGATGGCAGGTTGTCCTGGAAAGAAGCGGGTGGGAAAACAATAAGAAAAAGAGGTGCCACCATGGACCACTTGTGTGGGCCAAGACCCGTCCTCCCATGTCAAGGACCCATCTTGTGAGACAAGCACTCCCCATGCAAGGCACAGCGGACAAGACCGCGGTGTGCTAGGGTGTCCAACAGTATCATGAGGGAAATAAAGCGGCCGCACAGTCGGTGTGAGGATGGAGTGCCCTCCTCTCAACGCAACAGGGAGAAGGGAAGTACTATGGTACAGCAGTAGAAGCTAAAAATGAATAGAAAGTTAGACAAGGGCCAGAAGGAAGCTCTCGAGCCACTCGTTTCCGGAAGACGGGCGGATCATGGCCCGTTCCTCATGTTCGTTGTTGCTATCGTATTTAATGTTTCGCCTGGTACTAGTTGCCGATGCAGGGCTTGAGGCTGATGCACTTTCTGTAGGACGTTAGGAGGGAGAGGAAGTAACGGTGACGTGATTTTATTTCTCCAGGGACCTTCTCTAGATAGCGAGGCTCCCTCCCCAGCCATTGGATGAAACGGAAAGAGAGACCCGACGTGTGTTAAAAAGATAGCCCCGGATCTGCCACCAAACCGATAGCATAGTGCGTACTTTCAAGTAAATTGTAGCACTCTGTGCATTCTCTATTTGAAAGCTTGAAGCGCAAGAGAAAAAAGGAACGAAGGAGAAAAACACCAAAAGAACTGGTGATTCAATCATACAGTACTGTGTCCATTGAATGGCCACAGCCAGATTACCGAGTGCGCGATCCTCTCGGTACAGACTTATGCCTGGTTGACCTTTGCGCACTGCAGCTTGTCTAACTACTTACAAGCTGCTGTTGTGTGGTTGCAGCGGCAATCGGAGTATAGACTGCGACGTCACTCGAGTCTTATCTCGGCTGTTTATCTCTATTGTGCTGCAGCAGCAGTCCCATGGCTCCGTCCTTGGGTCACGTTGACCATGTGCCCTCTGGTCTGGGAGGGGGGTAGGGTGAGGAAGGGTGTACTTGCATATGCATAAGGGAAAGACACGACTGCTATCGTACAATGTGCCAGCCTGGTTGAGGTCCCAAACAATTGATACAACATAATACTCTGGATGCCATGGTAGTAATTCTGACTGAGGTTCCCAAGGCAAGAAAGGTGGGGGGGAGACACAATCCTGAAACGGGTTTGGCTGTTCCCGGCTTGCGGCTGATGCAGTTGATTCACTCAGCACTACTTCCATCATGGTACTAAAGAAATAATATGTCGGTAGTGAGCGATGATGATGGCGGAGGAGGAGCAGGAGGAGCAGGAGGAGGTAAAGGATCTGAAGCAGCCAATCTGATTCGAAAATCTGACATGCAGAGTTGGATAGATTTAGAACAAACCCATCCTCATTTCGCTGCTGACTGCATCGACATACCACTGTACAAGGTACACTGCATAAATAGCTAACTACACTGCAACCTCGGTACAACGTCCGACAACTGACACCTGTGACAGGAGGGGCTGACAAGATGCTGCTCTTTTTGTGAGAACAAATCAAAGATGAGACGAACATAAGAGACGAGATCTCAAACACGCAGTCGTTCACACTGGCCTCCTCCCGAGGTGTGTGAGGGAGAGAGAGGATGCAAAAATGTGATTGATGTGACGGGGCGAGTACATTGAGACTATTGTGGTACCTTTTGTGGCGGCTGTCGCAAAATTGTCCTGATACCCACGCGATCTAGACGTCCTGCCTGCTTCGCAACCCTACTTCATGTGCCATGATGCAAACGTACAGCAAATTCGCGCAAGGATGCTTGTGACTTGATTTTCCCTTTTTTCATCATTTTTTCTTCCTTATTTTGGCCAGCCATAGTCACTTGTCAACACCACAGCTGGTGTCACGACTTCTGGAATCTTTTAAATTGAGATGTTGCCGCAACCGTCTGCGGAATGAGAAACTAGGAAGTAGAGAAAATAGGGAGGCCGGTATCTTCTACGTACCAGGGGACGTGCTGGGTAATTGCATATGAATCAGTGATTATCTGCATATGCAGTAATTTACTCCTTACAGACTTCTTATGTCAGATCAGCCCCCCCCCCAAAGGGTCCACTTGTCTCCTCCCCGCAAGTCTTGCCAAGTATTCCAGGTTGTACTACGTAAAAGTTGCTGTCCCCCAAATAGATAGGCGTGGCAGGATTTTAAAATGAGATGGGCTGCCTTGCCCGCGGTTGGCTCCTAACCGTGGACATGATCGCTTGGAGGCCCCAGCTTCGCAGACCTTTTTTTCCTGCTACTCTACGTTTACATAGTACGTAGGAAGCAATGGTACAAACTACCTGTGACGATGTCATTTTTCAGTGGTCCTCATCCGTCGGCCTCTCCTTGTTTTCTGACGGCATGGGAGAATGTCCATTTTTCTTTCCCCCGCCTCCTCCCCCCCAGCTAGTATTTACCTTAATATGTACTGTGTAGCCGTAATTTCTGACAGACAGGACCCGAGGCACCCAATCATCAATCAATCCTGTTGCATTTAGTTACAATTTCACTGCCACTGGCTGAAGCACGTCCCTTACCCATGTGCTGCGCTAGAGCCTAAAGCGCATAAGCCTTCATCGTCCTTCCCCCCCCTTGAGGCGGTTGCAGCCCCTGTCCCTAATCACTGCGCTACTTGGCTAAGTAAGTACGTAGTGACAGCACTGGAATTAGCCCGTACTGGTTAGGTACATGCCCCCAAAACCTGCTGTACTGCTACACTGCCCAGGCTAGTAGTACTCTGGCAGTGCGTCCTCCCACCTGTGGTGCAGCCCTGGTGGCCCACTGGCTCAGTGCCTAGAGAGTGCCTAGAGAGCCTAGTGCCTGCTCCCTCCTTTATTTCCAACATGAGTAAGGAACAATCCGCCGCTGAAAATCGCCCTCGCCCCCATAGGGAGAAAAAATTAAGGAAGGAGAAAAAATAGAGAGGAAGAAGAAAAGACTTCGTTCCTTTCGTCCTGATTTTACACCACCAACTCTCAACCTTTCTGTCAGTCTCTCCTTCGACATTAATCCCACAGGAAACAGGTTCAGGAACGAACGAGCAATCTCTCAGGAGCACCCAGGAACGGAACTCGAACCTTCATTCTTCGCTAGACTTGAAAGGGCGCGTCCACTGAACCAACCTCGTCATCACCAGCAAGAGGTCGTCGTTTCTCGCCCCAGCCACTTCAGCCAGCTCGACCACAAGTCTGTGTGTGTGTGTGTGTGTGTGTGTGGATGTGCGTATGTGTGTGCGCGCAGACTATCTGAACCCACTGCATCCACGCTACCTAGGCTACCTTACCCACAGCCGCAGTTCGCTGCAAACCGCGCTGTACCGCAACCGAATCGTAACACTGCCCAGCACCACAGGACTTTAACCTGGCCATCCAACGGGAACCAGTCGCTAGACTGTGTGGCACTCTTCAATCCTTGGAACCTGGACCTCGCTTCTTGTCCTCATTTCTTCCAAATTTCTCCATACAATTTCCACACCTAGACCCCCCCCCAAAGGGCCGAGCGAGCGTCCTCTCTTCTCACCTCTCGCATATTTTTTCTTCAGCTTTGGAAACACGCATCCATAATACGACTGTCCAGTTCACTTCTCTGTACTTGACAAACCACTGACCCGACTCCCGACGTCCTCCTCCCTCAACCCCCCCCCCCCCAACAGGAAGGGAACCTCAACGAGACGCGCGCGCCCGCCCTCCCCTATTTCCCGCCTCGTCTTCTTCTTCCCTTTTCTTATCCTCCGCCGCCGTCAAGCTTGGCCCTTCTCTCTCACTCTCTCACACACATACACATCGGCAAGGTCACCACATCGTCAATATGTCCCTTTTTGCATGGTGCACTCGCCGCTCGGGCGGGCTGGCCATGCTTGCCACGGTGGCCCTCTCTTACTGGGTTATCTCCAAGGAGGCCGCCGTCTCCTACCACGACATCTTCAAGTATCACCAGCAGAGAGATAGCTTTGCCGCAGCACCCATGGACCCTACCACCCCCTCGCAGGGTGCGGGCATCTGGACGGTTGTCTTCGCCTACTACACCCTCCTCATCCACATTCTCGTCGCCATGTTCCCCCTGCGATCCTGCTATGCTCTTTGGGAGATAACGAGGACCATGAGAAATGCTGCCCACAGCAAGGCTCTCCAGAACCTCAAGTTTGCCCACCGTCGCCGCGGCTCTTCGACCTCTCTCTCCAGCTCCGAGACTCTGACCTCCTCTCACGGCGGCTCCTCTACCAGTAGCGAGGCTGGCGACTTCGAGGCCGAGCTGTACACCGACGGCGATGCCGAGCCCGACAATATCGTTCACGCTATCGTCATTCCAAACTACAAGGAGGAGCTGGATACGCTGAGGGAGACGTTGGAGGTCTTGGGCAGCCACCCCCAGGCTCGCAATAGCTACGATGTGAGTTGCCAGCTCTTGGCTTAGCCCATTATCGCGACTTGCAAGGACGCGGCACGATCTGCAGGCCCGCATGTCTGGAACGCCTCTCCCCCACCCCTACCACTTACTCCCTTTGCCTAGCATCAAACCTCTTGACCCCCTCCCCCGCTTCACATCGTGCTTCGGCATTCTTGCATCACCAATGGAAAGCTGACATTGATCGACGCAGGTCTACCTGGCAATGGAAGTGCGCGAGAATAACGTCGAGCTGAAAGCCATGGGTCTTGTCCAAGAGTTCATCAAGAAATTCAGGTCTATGGATTTCACGATTCACCCGGCCAACATTCCTGGCGAAAGCGCTGGCAAGGGTAGCAACATGGCTTGGGCCGTCCGCAAGCTGAGCGAGAAGTACTCTCTGGAAGCCCGCAAAGATGTGATTGTCACGGGTATTGATGGTACGTGCTCCCTCCCGAGAGCTTGAACGTTCTGCCGCGCTTTGTGTTTCCAATTGCTGCATGCTCCTACCGTACATGAGACACTAACATCCTGTGCCTGCAGCTGACAGCCACCTCTCCTCCAACTACTTTGCCCACCTCACGTCCATGCACCTGTCCTACCCTGACACCGCCAACACGACCCTGTACGCTGCACCAATCATCTTTGACCGCAATGCGCACAGTGTCCCGGCCCTCGTTCGCGTCGCTGATATCCTCTGGGCCAACGCCGGCTTGTCTGGACTCTACCGCGGCTCTACTATCGCTCCCCCGACTTCAGTCTATTCCGTCCCTCTCGAGCTGGTTGACCGTGTTGGTGGGTGGGACTGCGACCCCGAGGCCATTGGCGAGGACTTGCACATGTACCTGAAGTGTTTCTTTGCGCTGAACGGCAACCTGACCGTGCGGACCATTATCAGCCCTGTCAGCCAGAGCAACGTCACTGGCGGTGCCGGCGGCGGCTACAAGGGCGTGATTGCCGACGTCAAGGCCCGATACAAGCAGGCGATTCGACACATGTGGGGTGCCCTCGACTCGGGCTATGCTATGCGCAAGGTCGTCGAGCTCTGGCAGGATAGGAAGCACACTTCGAGGTCGTTCCGCCCCATCCACAGCGCTCTCAATGACACCACAGACATCTACGTTCCCGACAGCCAGACGGACCCCGAGGCGCCACCTGTCGAGAACGGCGTCTTCTCCGATGTCACGCATGATACCCTCAAGGAGCCCAATTGGGAGCGCATCTTCTACCTGTTCCACCGGCTCTTTGAGGCGCACTTCCTCCCCCTGCAGACCACGATTCTCATTGTTGCCTCCACCCTGTACGTGTGGGTCACCGAGGGCAACGCTGATGTCCACGGCGTCAACTGGATCTTTGACATCTGCAACATCCTCAGGACTGCTGGTTTCATGGAGGTGGCCTTCCTCCTGTTCCTGTACGAGGGCTTCCACAAGATCTGCGTGCAGAGCCGTGAGAAGGAGATGAACGACGCCGGCCTGGCCAAGGGCATGAACTTCTCCCACCGGAACATTACCAAGAACTGGAAGGATTACTGCATGGTCCCCATGGTGGCTCCTCTGTTTGGCGCCATCCCGTGTGCCCAGGCACAGATCTGCCATTTCTGGACCCTGGACCTGGTCTACACAGTCAGCAAGAAGGTGACCAGACAAAGATCGCGATCTGTGACAACAGCAGCCGCGCTGGCATAATGACCTTTTCACGAACAAAAAGATGAAAACAACAACAAAGAAACCCCGTCCCTTCGCTTCTTTTAGCTTACGATATTTCAACGACCCTTTTTATTTTCGTTTTAAAGACTTGCCCTTCGACTGGACTGGAAGCTTTGCCCACGTCTCGACCCAGACAAAAAGGAGAGGCTCGCGCCCCCTCTCCGCCCCAATCCGCCTCGTATACGTTCGATTCTGTGCACACCTTTGGAGACTATGGAGATTCTTTTTTTGGAGCGGACACCTTTTTCTGAAGAACGTGTGTAAATAGAGGGCATGATGTTGATTTGCATGGCATGGCATCGGCATTTGGCATCTAGAAATGGGGACCAACTACAGCTTTTGGGGTTCTTATCCGGAGTTTCAGGAGCAATCGCGGCGAACGGTATGGAAAAGAGGTATCCTGCTTCGCCGCATTACGTTCGCTACATGGCAAAGAGAGAGAAAGAAGAAGAAGAAGCAGAAAGAAGGGAAAGGACAATTGGGTCTCGTACACCAACACAATGGAGGGTTTCTACGGACAAACCACCCTCGCTGCACGACATGGGAATGGACCACGACAAAGACTGGCCCCGGGCCTGAGGGGAGGGCTAGCTCGGCCGGGCAGTCAGACAAACCTGGCGGCCGCCTCACGAAAGGGAGGTGGAGGGGCTTTTGGCAATGGAGGACGCCAGGGATAATGCGAATCTAGCCCGATAATATCTAATTTTATCATGTACCAACTCTGATGGGACAACTTTGTGGGACGCTCTTGGGGGAGAGACAAGTGTGTGGCCTCTCGACGAAGGACCAATTACAGGAGCTTTCACCACCATGGGATGAGACCTTGGGACAAGTGGATGGCTCCTCCTTACCATCAGGACAGAGATATGACATATTGTATGGAATGCTTTGTGTATCAAACATGATCGAGCAGAGAGAGTGTGACAAGGAAACAGAGAAAGTGATAAAACGCAAGCTCCAGCATATGGTGGCCACTATTACTGAGGCCCGAGGTAGTTGAAGACCAATGACGATATCTCATTGGATGGACGAAGCATGAATGGGGATTCAAGAGAACCAAATGACTTACTTGTTGTGAACCCCCCACCCTCTCCAACTGAAAGAATATTGAATGTGAAAACTCCCGGCCAAGAGTCCAACCGCTAGGGAAGGGCCACAAAGGAGAGAAGACAAAAAGGGAGGGGAATCGAAAAGCAAGAAAAAAGGCCTCAGCCAGGGGCCGGGGAGAGGGAAGGGCAGCCCCAGCATGATACCTAATATCCAGTCTGCTGAAGCCCTCGCCAAACTGTACACGCATCTTTGGGCTTCAGAACCCAAAACTTGGCCTGAGAAAGAAAAGGCATTGCGCCTCGCTGCGTAACGTGCCGGGTTTATCGCTGGGGCGAGAAGAAAAGGAAAATGAAATTGAAAAAGCAAAGTAAGAAAAAAGAGAAAAAAAAAAGCTGGGAATAAAACATGCGACGCGCGTCAGTTGTGGCACTTTCGTGGGGAAGAAGAGTTAGAAGAAGGGGGGTTGGTCCCCACTCGATACACATTGTTCCTTGCTGGATGCCATCAGGGTAGTTTTATGGTTCGTGTGTGTGTGTGTACGTATGTTATGTGTTATGTACGAGGAAAGGAGGAGGAGGAGGCGTGGCATGGTCTGTAGATTGAACGAGATACTCGGATGAGGTGTGGGGTGTGTGGGCTGCTGTGGGAGCGCCGATCTTTGGCTGCACAGCGATATTGAATATGCGTACATACTCCGATACAGTAAAGTAGATATTCAACAGATGGCATACGTACTTATGTAATATTGTATGCTCACACTTGGGAATAGTTAGTAGTATTTTGAAAGGGGTCGAAATTGGTGGCTCGTGTTTCGGTCTCCTTAACTACATGTACATACGCAAGCTATCGAGTGCACCCAAGTTACCTCCTTGCGTCTCCCCACCTGGCAGTACGGGGTCTTTTCTTTTTCTATTATGGTAAATGTGCCATACTATGATATAACTTGGAAGACTTTACGATCACTTTAAGAGTATTCGAAAAGAGAAAAAGAAAATACGGCCTGGCTCGGGTCGAGCTCACCTCCCTGTTGATCTCGGGCTCGGGCCGAACACAGGAAAACAAGAACGGAGACGGTGTGCTTCCTCTTTGGATTGTATTCACACGTTTTATCAAACCAGACTGGGAGAATCTTTTTCTCTCTCTTTCTATTTCCTGTTCTGGTTTATGCTCAAGAAATGGATGAGTGAACAAGTAAGTGAGTTAGTACTCAATAAGAGGGTAAGTTGGGAGGCAGCAGCAGTTGCCCTTGTGCAGGCGTGTGTGTAAGTCCCGACGAGGCACGGAGGTTGTGGCTGGGCTTCCTCCAGTCACAGTCCAGCGTTTTACGCTCCGCGAGGCAACGGAGGGGTTTTCTAGATTCCCACAATGGAGAGTTTGTTTCTTGTACATTGGTGTTCGGAGTAAAGATGGCGGTCGGCGCATCATCACAAACAGGAGAAGGGGCACGGAGGGAAGGATGTATAAGAGGTCCAGTGTCCGTCTGCCATTGAAGAGTCATGATTGCTTGCATGCATTGCAACCTGCTCAATACTCTATCATTTCTTCTAGCTTCAAGTCCAATACATACAGAGATTCTCAACAGAACACGCGCAAACGAAACTATCAATCATGGCCCCAACCAAGTCCCTTCACGTCGGCGTCTTCTTCCCGTCCCCGCCAGAGGTGGGAATGGGAGCCCAGCTCCTGTACGTCCAAGTCACAACAATATATCCCTCCTTCTCCCTCCTCCTCTACCCACAATCGCTTCCTTTTTCTCTCACTTTTTCCTTGTCCCTCTCCCTTCAACACCCCAAGGGTAAACCCCACAAAACCACCAACTGACACCTTCTTTTTCCCGAAAACCAGCGATACCGCCTGTGTCGACATCTTCGGCGCCCTGTCCCACAACTACCTCCAAGGAATAGTCTCCCTCCTCCCCTCGCCCGACATCCTGGCTCACGCCCCCGACGTGACCATCTCCTACATCGGCACCTCCCCGGCCGGGTCCGTCGTGGCCCTCACCGCGGGGATGAAGATCCAGCTCACGCACCACTTCTCGGACGCGGATGTTGCGCCGGGGAAGCTGGATATTGTGCTTGTGCCGGGGCCTGACCCTCGAGAGCAATGTAATGACCCCTTTCTCTTTCTCTCTCCCCCACTCTATTCTTCTTCTTCTTTTACCTCCTCCACAGTAGAGAAGAAGACCCCCCCCCCCCCTTCTCTCGGCCCCCCGGAATATCCTGTCCCTTCTCCAGATCGTGTCAACTGACCGACCAATCCCGAGTACACAGGGGCCAAAGAACTACTGGCCTGGCTCAAAGCACACGCCGACACCCCTCAAGTCGACATCCTCAGCGTCTGCACCGGTATGTTTGTCTGCGGCGCCGCAGGCCTGTTGACCACCACCAACGGCACCACCACCACCGGTAAGAAAGCATGTGGGCCCGCCGCCATGCAAGGGGCTCTCAAGGCCCGGTTCGGCGAGGAGGTGCAGTGGGTCGGCCATGAGCTGCGCTGGACCAGGGATGGGAACTTTTGGAGCAGTGGTAAGTCTTTTCGATGCTTCCAGCCACCCCTTGACTTTTTCTTCTTCTTCTTCTTTTCGATATGGATGTAGGAAGACGAAGAAGAGTGAGGGTGAGGGCGAGGGTGTGAGAGGTCTGAGCGAGAGAGAAAAAGTTCTGATGTTGACTGATGTATTCAAAATAGGCGGCGTCACGAATGGGAACGATCTTGTCGCTGCTTACTGCAGGGAGAGCGGCCGCTTCTCGCCGTTTATTGTTGAGATTACACTCAAGATGATGGATGTGGGGGATCGGCCTCAGAGGTATGATACACCCTACGGAACCAACAGCAGCACAGCTTGATCTGAAGGTGGTGGTGGATGGCGGTGATGGGAGACAGGCTAGCTGGACGAGGAAAGGCTGAGCTTGATCTCTTGGGTGGCCAAGGAGGAAGAGGAGAATCTGATGGTACCTCGAGGTGGGGGAGGCTGTGTATGCCAGAGCTTGTGCTTCATGTTCGTCTTTCTCCATTCCATCAGATTCTCTGTGGGGAAGAATAAACATGCATTCGGACCAAGGCGTCAGGCCCTGCAAAATGTTAGAAGAACCAGAAGGCACCAGCTCATGCTGAGTGTTCAAAAACCCGTCCTCTGTCACCAACAAGTATGAATTTACTGTACCAGAGACGCCCGTGTGAACCTAGTACGACGAGGACACACGAGGACGTATGATAAAGTGTGACCAGCGTGTGCCAAGTAACACAGGAGGACCTGGAGCAACACATATTCCGCACAGCTGATGATGGTGACGGGGTAACAGCTTTTCGCTGCGAATTTTCCTTGCATTCGCGATCTCGCTTTGTTGTTAATCATGCCTCCTCTCTTCTCAACTGGGACGCTTGCACGCTCAGGCTCTTCCAAAGAACTACCCCCCCCCCCCCCCAACACCCCTTTCCAAAATCAGAGAAACATCACCAAAATCAGGTCACTGCATCACACATCATCATTCACCCGATGAACTCGGTAGTCAGTAGGGACTCCCAAGACTGCCCCGTCTCCCACACCTGCTCCACCACCGCCCTCGCCCTCTCGACCTGCAAGAAGCCGGTCCGCTTCAGGCTGTCCATCCTCTCCCGGACGAGATGCCGTCGTTCCTCGCCGACCGTCTCGCACGCCGCCGTAAACAGCGGGAATAGCATGCTCGCCTCGGCGTTCCCTCCATAGGGCACGATATCAAGACATGCGTGGATCTTGAGCACGGCCGCCTGCACGTCGGCGTGGCTCGACGGGCGCTCCAGCACCCGCCGGTGCAGGTGCACCAGCCCCGCCCAGTGGAATGCCTCGCTCAGCGCTGTGATCTCGTGACGCTCCCAGCGCGCGACGCTACCTGACGCGTGGAGGTGCTTGCACGGCTGTGGTGACCTGGACATGGAGTCCGTCGCCTTCGCCTCGAGGGCCCATGCCCGGTGCAGAATCTCGTTGGGCGGCTGCCATGTATCGCCGCCCCTGAGGGCCGCAGCCCCGGAGTGGCGGGAGTCGCCTGCGCGTAAGATATCGCACTCCTTGACCAGGTCGGCGACCTGGGCCAGGAAATACACCCCGCGCGTCGTCACGCCCATGATGCAGTCGATCTCGTCCCATTCCTCCTCATACTCGTCCTGCTGGTAGTCCAGGATCCACGCCGTCGAGCTCTGGCCCCGCCCGCCGCTGAGCGTGCCCAGGATGTCCAGATATGCAAACCAGCTCCACAAGAAGGCCCGCACCTGGTCTTCCTCCTTCCACTCTCGTGTCCACCGGATGCCGTCGTTCCGCGAGTTGATCAATTCCCGAGCGAGGCCAAGGTGGCGCTGCCAGGGGATCGCCACGCCAAAGGCTGTGGGGCTGACGATCTCCAGCGAGGCAAGCATGATTCCCGTCGCGATGTTCTCGTTGGATATGGACTGAGAAGGATCGTTCAGTGCGTTTCTGAGGGCGGGAAAGATGTCTTGCATCCAGTGGGCAATACGTGTAGCTGGTTCCGGATGGCCAAGGAGATGGGCACGGTGGGATGCTAAAGTGGTGTCAGCAGAGAGAGAGAGAGAGAGAGAGAGATCGAGAAGAAAGAGCAATCAAGACTTACCTGCATATGCAAGCATGATACTAAGCAATTTGTCGTTTTTGACAGCCATCTGCGGAAGAACGTGCCTGTAGGGGTTGGACTGCTCGTCGTCGTGTGGGACAAGGGCTTTTGCTGTATGGTTCATAAAGTGATGGAAGTAGAGCAGGTTCATCGGGTTCTCGAGCAGCTTGGCCGGTAATGGCTCCAGGTCTCGAGGTATGCGCACCTGCAGAGGTTGTTCGTAAAATCCCTTTGGACCCTTTGACTCTTTCCTCGTGCCGTCCTGAGCAGCAGCAGCAGCAGCAGCAGCAGAAGAGGGGTCCTTATGTTCGCTCCGGGACTGTGTATTGCCCAGCTGCAGGTCCATGATCCCATGGGCATCGTCATTTGGCCCTAGATCTAGATCTGGGAAGCCGGGGTCGAGTCCATAGTACGTGGTGACATCTGACAGGCATAAATTCTCTCTTGCGTTCACCGTCCTCTGTGATGGTGGTGCATAGTGCACTGGACCAGCCGGGCCCGGGGGTCCGGACAAGAGAGAGCTGACAGACATTCGGTGCATGTCTGGTGAAGCCAACGACGTCTGTATCGACCCAGGTGCGCGCAGGACCCCATCCTCGCTGTAGGGAGAGGATGCCGCCGGCGTCAAGGGCGAATCCATAGAGCCGGCTGCTGGGACGATGGCGGTACTCGACGAGAAGAGCCTCGGCGTCGCGGCTTCGGAGCTGGGATCGTTATTTGAGACTGGAGGCGAGATCTGCGAAAGCGGACGGGGCGCATCGAGGTCGACGCTGTATCTCAGTCGCTTGTTGGGTGGTGGACGTGCTGCTCCGGTCTGGCCGGCCTCTGGTAGCGCGACATAGGCTCCGTGTGCCGGGCTGGGCCGGGTTCGACGTTGCGAGAAGATCGGACTGGCAAGATCAGGGGAACATAGGGGCGGAGGCTCCCCATCTTCTCTGGCTGAGTAAGGCGGCTGCCCAGTGAAAACCACCGGCCTGAAGTTGTTGGGCTGAACCGGGGCCGCAGCGTGAGGCTCCGAGCGTGGGACCAGGAGCTTCTCTCCAGCTTTAGGGCTAATTGCGGAGGGCGAGATGTGATCTTCTGGCAGCCGTAATGTCGTGGCCGCAGACGAGCTGCTCTTGGTATCGGATGGCCGGCGGGCATGTGGACGATACGAGCTTGATGATGATTCTGACGGCGTCTGGAACAAGATGGTCTCGAAGCCTGGGTTCTTCTTCTTTCGCCCCTCCCAGTTCAGACGAATGCTATAGTCGCACACCTCACGGGTCCTCTGGCAGCTAATGACATTGGGTGGTCAGGAAGACATTCTTTTGTTTTTTCTTCTCCCTTCTTATTTTCAATTTTTGTCTTCTTTTGCCCACGCCGCAGGGGTAATGGACGGCGGGGATGAGAGTGTGCCGATGATGTGGAGCACTAAAGGTTCCCAAACTGGTGATCAAGACGGCCCCCCTTCCCCCCTTCAAGCCTTCACTCAAAGACAATAGAGGCAGTCACTGGGGCAGTCGAAAGAGAGAAAGGCAGAGAAAAGAGAAGAGTCAACTTACTTGACGCAGACCGGGCGTGCCTCATCGCACTTTACCTTTCTCGCCTTACAATTCCTATCTGGGAGTTAGTATAATGTCTTGCCATAACCTTGGGACGAAATAAGAGCCTCTGTTCCCCCCCCCCCCTCTCTCTTTTCATAGCTTGCTTACCAGCACCCATTTCTGCTCCTCTTCTTCGGTTCCGGCGCACCAGGCTTCTTGGGTCGAGGCATCGCCTCTGCCCTCTTCTGTTCCTGTGCACTCTGGCCTGTTGTCGTTCCTCAGTCGTTGACGGGCCAATAAGAGCGGCGTTGATGATGGACACCCCCATAATCCACTCTCAAATTGTCAAGGTGGTATCAGCACGAGGGGTTGTAGCAAGAAGCAGTGGGTGAGTGGGGACGACTGCTGTGGTCTCGTCTCTCAGTGTGTGCGTGTGTCGTGCCTGCTCTGCGTTCCGAGTCGTAAGAGGTAAACCAACCTCGGCGCAACGGTCCGACCGTTCAAGGCAGACAACATAAAGTCATGACCCAAGGAGAGGATACCTTCTTGGAGGGAGAGAGAGAGAGATGGACTTTAGGCTTGGAGAACATGCCAGATACGGGATCGTCTAGAGGGGAGTGTGTCCGTGTCGATGGAGACTAAACTAACAAGCCAAAGCAGAGGAGGAGCGAGGGGCCTTGTTTGGGGGGCCGCTGATAAGGCTAAGCATGGAACTTGTCACTACCCACATTTTCTCCCTGTCATCAGCGCTATGCCACATTGTGACTGGGCGCCGCACCACCGGCACCGGGTAGTGTTGCAGCAGCCTTGGTTAATTGCCGATTCAGGGTCTGGGCGTGGGTGGTGGTGGCTTCTCTTCTCTTTTAACTTTTTCAAGACCTGCAAGCATGGGCTGCTATTGTGCATACTGCATGTGGTTCCACTTTCACTCAAGGTTGCATTAATTATGAGGACAATTTGTGTTTTGTAATGTCCTTCTTTCTTTCCTTCTTCCTGAGGCCGAATCTTTCCATGTTCAAAAAAACTACGGGGGCGGTCCTCAAGGCAACAGTAGTGACTCGGATGTCTAATGGGGTGAATAGTCCTGCTGGGCCAACAGCCACAGCCAGCATGATGGTCCAGGTTGGGCGGTTGAAGCTACATAATGTCAATGTTGAGGATCTTGATGTCCTCCTCCGGCCGCTCCTTATGGGTCCGAGCATTCTCAATTCTATGTATCACATCCAGACCCTGAAAGGCACGACCAAATATGGTATGCTTATTGTCCAACCAAGGCTGCATTCAAGATTTCTCGTCAGCAGATATCCACCTTGGAGAAAGGGGGAAGGAACAGGAGAAGAAAATAATCATCCCATGCTGCACACACTTACCGTCTTCTCTGTGGTGATGAAGAACTGGCTCCCGTTCGTGTTTGGCCCCGCATTCGCCATGCTGACTGTGTATGGCTTGTCATGCCTCAAGGTGCTGAACTCGTCCTCAAACTCCCTGCCCCAGATACTCTCACCACCTGTCCCGTCCCCCAGCGGATCACCACACTGAATCATGAACTTCTGAATCACACGGTGGAATATCGTGTTGTTATAGTACCCCCGCTTCGAATGCGTCACAAAGTTCTCCACGGCTTTCGGCGCAGCGTCCGAGAACAGCCGGATGTGAATATCGCCATACGTGGTGTGTATCACAGCTGCAGTGCCCGTCTCTGCCTTCTCCTCCTTCACGACCTTGGCCTTTTTGCTTTCCTGCGTCAATCTCTCGTTTTGTATGTCCCGCGAAGACTTTGATATGTCCTGCTCGTTGGTAAACATGTAGAACCGGACCTTTCCTACGCCTGTTGCGAAAAGTATTGGATCCCTCGCTTCTGACTCCTCCAGCAGAGGATTGCTCGAGGCGGCCATTTCGACGGTCGTGACACCCTTCTTCTGCGGTGCGCCCTGGTAGATGGCCAGGTTGAGAGCTCGGAATGGCTCATCCTTTCCAAACACCTTGACAACCTGGTTGGTGTACGTGTTCAGCACCTTGATGCCTGTGATGGAGCCGTAGATGATGAAATGGCCAGACTCGTCGAAAATCACGTTGGCCTTGTTCCGGAGCGTTGTGGATTCCACCTCCCGCTCAATAGCGAGCCGCCGTCCGAATTCAACCGGGTCCAGCTTCTGCAGGGCCGTCCCGGCCTGCTGCATCTCCTCAATGACCTGCATGGACTCATCATACGTCCTGTGTAGCTTGCCCGTCGCGAATTCGAAGACCCTGATCTTGCGATCCGGTGTCGACATTGTGACAAACTGGTGTCCCGAGGGCGATATGGCGAGAGACGTCGGCACCGACTTTGCCTTCTTGAATTCAAAGAGATTCGTCGAGCTCTTGAACTGGAAGACGTTGTCTGGCTTCTCATAGTTCGCGCCGGGACTCCAATACTCGACCATGCCGCCCTCGTCCGTCGAGACGACACAGTCGTATGCATCATTGAACGCCATAAGGTGGATCGGGCTCCTATGTAGTCCCTTGATTGTATGAACCGGCTCCTGCTTCTCCCCTCTGCCATCATATACATGCACCACAGGCTTGCCTTCGTCCGAGACTGCAAGCAGTGGCAGGCTCGCCCCCTTCTTGTGCACCCAGCAGATACTCCGTGGTGTATAGTCCAGAGGCAGCATGGCCAACAGATCAAAGGTAACCACATCAAAAATCTTGACCGTCTTGTCCACACCAGCCGTCGCAAAGCTCCGGCCGTCCGCGCTGACCGACACGGAACGAATTTCGCCCTGGTGAGCGTGGAACTCTTTGACGAACTCGATGCCCTCGGCAACCTTCTTCCAGAACTTGGCGACGCCGTCCGCAGACGTCGTGATCAGAAAGTCGGTGCCGCATGGTGTCATAGTCACAAAGGAGAGCTGCTCCTTGTGCATGAGCGACTTGAAGTACCGGGTCGACTTGGGCAGCGCTGACACGTACAGCTTCTCGTAGGGCAGGACACGGCGCTTCTTCTTGGGGACGGCCACGGAAGGGAGCTGCGGGCCCATCTCGTCGTCTGATGAGGAATCATCTGTTGGTAATGGCGGTTAGTGCGGGACGATCTAGGATCAGGGAACGGCGGAGAGATGCTGGGTGGGCTTGCCATCATCCTCGAACTTGGAGCGATCTCGCTTCTGCGATTTCGCATCGTCGTCTGCCATGTCGAAGGCCAGGATAGGGTCGCTGCTCGCTCAGACCGAGAGACAGCTCAGTTATTTGTGCTGGCCAATTCCTAGGGATAATGTGTTATCCCCAAACAAAGTAATCTTGCTGAATATCTGTTTTGGCGACCGAAAGGATTTGGAAGATCCAAAAGCTCAGATATTCGGCACGAGGCAGTCCACTATCGATAAGACCTGTGTGGGCCTGCAGGAACCCAGCCTTGGCAAGAGGCTCCCCTGTCATAAGCTTAGGAACGATGTACCCCTGAAGATATGATTCAGAGTCTAGCTTCTAGGTCTGTTTATGTAAAGATGTGTGTGCCATGAAGGATGGGAACAAGGAACAAGAGCTCTGTTGATTTTGTCTAAGGCAAGGCAATGGGATCCAGCAAAAGCACTTTCTGTCTTGGTCTTGTTGGCCAATTCCTCAAAGCATGCTTATGGCACTACGAGAAGGACCATACATATGAGTTAGATCTATGTGTTCTAAGTAAAATGATGGCAACGGCTGGATCCAACAGTATTCTTGTTCTTGAACATGTGGTTTAGTGGTTAAACCAGGCCTCGGCAGTATCCGTGTGGCCAGCGGAAAGTTTCAAGACTGCGACTCCGTCCACCACGTCACGCTGAGGTAATATAAATGGTTTGAATCTTCTTTTCCTGCCCGAATCCTGATCTCACCTTTGAACGGTCCTTTTTCTCTCTCTTTTTCTTTCTTTATTCTTTTCTCAATTCCATCTGATGATTGTCGAATACAGTGGGGTGTAGAAGCTCACCAGGTCCTCTCTTCAGTCCCCTGCCTTGTGCCCTGTGTCGTGTCTTAGTACACACGTCTTGACCTTGGACATTTACAGCTACTCCATCCATAACGCCTCGCCACATGGCCAATATAACACATCCTCTCCAGAGGCTAGCCTCGCCTTCAAGGTCTCTATCTGCAATAGTCCATCTTCTTGGCATAACTTCTTTTTCCCTGTCATTCCGATGGCTCGTCATGTACCCTAGTCCTCAACAGCAGGAGTTTGGCGGTAATACCTCCCTTCCCCCAATATCAGGAATCACATTGATGAGCCACTGTTAAAGGCTCAGAATCATGGATGAAAACAAAGAGCTCATGTACAGTTTTCCAGGCAGCTTCCAATTCCTGACGATCATCGGCTTGGCTCTTGCTCTTACAAGCATGGTTTTCGGGCTCCTCGCGGACCTGACCTTGAATCAAAGCCTGTTCAAGATCAAGAATATCATATCCGTCTGCTCAACTCCATTGGAAGTGCTGATAAGCATTTTGTACTGGGGTATCAGCTTCATCGACAAGAGGCTGTTAGTTCCTGAGGAGCTTCAACTGCCCTTCCGTAAGTAGTTTTCATGTTCTTCACGCGGTGTCTTCTCCCAGACGTTCGGAGTCTTAGATCAAAGCATTCCGGTCTCGTGAAAATAGTCTGACAGTTACAGTACCGGACTTTGGTTTCCATGCCATGCCGGCTATCATGTTAGCCCTCGACCTGCTGCTTTTGAGCCCGCCCTGGACCATCAAATTCCAGGGAGCAATGATGCTAAGCACGGTGATCGCATTCATGTACTGGGCGTGGATCGAGTACTGTTTCTCTCACAATCAGACGTGGGTAACCTCCGCTAGAAGGACATGACTGTGGCACAATCAGCTGATCTTCAGACAGATATCCATATCCTATCTTCACGCTTCTCACCACACCTCAGAGAATTGCGCTGTTCGTTGGGTCAGGCATCACCTGTGCCATTAGTACGATGGGCTTGAAGTGGCTATACGGCAAGATCAACGGCATTGAGGAGTTCAAGAAAGAAGCTATCAACCCGGCCAAGCTAGAGTAAATGGTGGGGATTTCCTCAAGGGCAATCAGGTAGCGTCAGGTCTGACCACGTTCACTATCAATGGAAGCTGAACGAACAAGTGTCTCCAGAGAGTTGTATGATACTGCATAGAGTATAGAAGTAGAATATAGTAGACAGACAACCTACATCTGGGCTAAAATGGCAGGCCCATGCAGCTGTGAAAATGCCAGCCAAGTTGACTGAAAATGTTCTGCGTCTTGTTTGCACAGAATTGAAAGTAATTGACCTATATTATCCTGCCCAGAGATATTATGTGATATGATTCTTCTCTTGGCCGAATCGTAGACAGCGCGACGAGTCTTCAGAAGGAGGACTTTCTGCAGAAGTGCGGCAGGCCAGAACGTACAGGACAGTAAGTACATAGTACCCTGGGATGGAGCTTGGCTTGTGACTCAGACCCCCTGCAGCGGCCGGAACCGAAGTGCAGCGGCGCACTTCTCAAATGAGCATACGTCAAATGGACAGGCCTCCCAGCTCTTTGAACACCATAAAAAGTTCACAAAGTGTGCCACATTTCTTTTCAGGCCTTTTGTTTATACCCATTCAACTATTACTCCTCTGCCTCGTTCTGCCTGTGGTCTCCTTCCAAAAGGCACTGAACTTGTATACAATTCAGGATTTGATCGACCTTGTTTGAAGTTCTCAACTCTTGCAATGGCTGTAGGTGACGAATGCCCCACTACAGATTCGCAGCGAAATGCTGCCCCTCGCGGTCCTTCTGCTGACTCAATCGTGCCTTTGTTCTTCTCTTTCGCAGTCCTTCTACATCGAGAACAAGAATGTTGGCAACAAGGCCGACAGTGAAGACTGGAGAAGTACGCAACTGTTTTTTTTACAGCATCCACTGTCGAAGTTATTTTTGCACTCTAGCTAACGCTGCCACACTTTCCAGTTCGCGGCTACAACCCGCTCACCCCACCTGACCTGCTCCAACACGAGATCCCCCAGACCAAGGAATCCAAGCGCACTGTCACTGAGAGCCGCAATGAGGTCGCTTCCGTGGTTCAAGGTACCGACGAGAAGCAGCGGCTGCTGGTCATCATAGGGCCATGCTCGATACACGACCCTAAGGCGGCGCTCGAGTACTGCGACCTGTTGCTACAGGAGAAAGAGAAACACAAAGATGAGCTGCTGATCGTGATGCGCTCATACCTCGAGAAGCCCCGCACAACCGTCGGCTGGAAGGGTCTCATCAACGACCCGGACATCGACAACAGCTTCAGCATCAACAAGGGCCTGCGCCTGTCGCGGCAGTTGTTTGTTGACCTGACGTCCAAGGGCATGCCCATCGCTAGCGAGATGCTAGACACCATATCCCCACAGTTTCTGGCTGATGTGCTGTCCTGTGGTGCTGTCGGGGCTAGGACGACGGAGAGTCAGCTACACCGAGAGCTGGCGAGTGGTCTGTCTTTCCCAGTCGGCTTCAAGAATGGCACGGACGGATCCTTGGGTGTTGCCATTGATGCGATAGGAGCCGTCAGGCATCCCCACCACTTCCTATCTGTCACTAAGCCTGGTGTTGTGGCCATTGTGGGTACTGTTGGCAATGAGGATTGTTTCGTCATCTTGAGAGGTGGCACCAAGGGAACGAACTACGACGCGAAGAGCATCGCCGAGGCGAAGGAGGCGCTGCAGAAGGCTGGCGTGCGCGACAGGCTGATGGTAGACTGCAGTCACGGCAACTCGCTGAAGGACCACAAAAACCAGCCCAAGGTAGCTGCCACGCTAGCAGAGCAGATTGAGAAGGGCGAAGCTAGCATCATGGGTGTCATGATCGAGAGTAACATCAATGAGGGTAAGTCAATTGAAATAGCCGATGTTCTTCACCGAGTATATGCTGATTGTGCATGTAGGCAACCAGAAGGTGCCCAAGGAGGGCAAGGAGGGTCTGAAGTACGGTGTGAGCATCACTGATGCTTGTATTGGCTGGGAAGACACTGAGTCTGTTCTTGACGTCCTCGCTCAGGCCGTGAAGAAGAGAAGAGAGGTGCTGTCCCAGAACGCAACGAAGGAGGCTGCAGTGTAGAACGCACATCTTCCACTCTGACCTCGACCGAATTGGTCTCAGAAGGACAACGAGGGAGTGAGGGTGCCCGGATTTCGCACATGATATTATTGCTTCATGGAGTTGCGGATTCCAAAAAACAAAAACTGAAAATGGGTTGCCAAAAAGGATCATTTGATAAGATTACCAAAAATACCATGCTTGTTGCTTTATACTTCACACTACATTGATCACATACAACGAAGGCGCTGCTATGATTCTTGCACCAGGCCTCGGTTCGCAGAACAGGTGCATTGGTGACCGTCAGATTCATTCGATTTATTCCAGACCCCGATATTTTGTTAAAATTCACTAAAAATCTGGTTGGTGGAGCAGACCCCGGTCTGAGGCAGTAAACCCTTCGCGCACCTTAGTCATCGTGCTAAATTAGAGATAGCGGGGCTCTGATTGGCCCAAACAGCAACTCGGAACTGGCCGGGATTCGAACAACTTTGAAGGAAGCTTGCTGCTGGGAACCTCACCAACGTTACCGTCTCCAGCAACTTTGACGTCCAACGGCCAGTCATTGGGAGCCGTCACCACCTCAATCACCACCTTGCGACATCTACCGAAGCTGAGCAGCAGCTTGCCCAAGATGTTTGCCCGGTCTAGCCTGCGCTCGATGCGCGCCGCCGCCGGGGCAAGAAATGGCGCCATCAACCTCACCAAGGTACGAAGACGATCCCTCACAATCCAGCCATCTCTCCACGATGGCGAGAGGCTCAATGCACCGAGATTTATACAGCTCAGTTGCTGTCAACAACATGAAGACACGTTCGAGCCATTGCTTGGCGATTTTGACTGGCGGCTAACGGAGGTCTCTGTGCTCAGCGCGCCGCGTCGTCCACATCCACCAATGCAAATGCCGCTCAGGGCCGCGGGCTCAACATCGCCGCCGCTGCCTCGACTGCTGCTGCCGTCAGCTCCATCGCCTGGTACTACCACCTCTACGGATCTGAGGCCCATGCGATGACACCTGCAGAGGAAGGGTAAGTACATAGAAAAGACTGTAGCTGGAATGCAGCATCTCGAGCCAGCTGAGCCATATAAGAGCCCCGGGGGGAAGAAGTCTCTTCATGAGATCGAGATCGGCAGGAAGCTAACAAGACACAGCTTGCACGCTACCAAGTACCCTTGGGTGCACGAGCAGTGGTTCAAGACCTTCGACCACCAGGCGTACGTTTCATCCCGGCCTCCCTTTCTTGGAGGGCTCGCGCACTGACACATCTGAACAGGCTCCGCCGCGGTTTCCAAGTCTACCAAGAAGTCTGCTCGTCCTGCCACTCCCTCAGCAGAGTCCCTTACCGAGCCATGGTTGGCACCATTTTGACCGTCGACGAGGCCAAGGCGATGGCTGAGGAGAACGAGTACGACAACGAGCCCAACGATGAGGGCGAGATCGAGAAGCGGCCGGGCAAGCTGTCCGACTACCTGCCCGCTCCTTACAAGAACGACGAGGCCGCTCGATTCGCCAACAACGGTGCCCTGCCCCCAGATCTGTCTCTGATTGTGAAGGCTCGCCACGGTGGCTGCAACTACATCTTCTCCCTCCTGACCGGTTACCCCGAGGAGCCTCCAGCGGGCGCTACAGTCGGTGCTGGTCTGAACTTCAATCCCTACTTCCCTGGAACCGGTATCGCCATGGCTCGTGTCCTCTACGACGGTCTGGTCGAGTATGAAGACGGTACCCCTGCGACGACGTCGCAGATGGCCAAGGATGTGGTTGAGTTCCTGAACTGGGCTGCTGAGCCCGAAATGGACCAGCGGAAGAAGTACGGTATGCAGGTGCTGATGGTGACATCTGTCCTGATGGCCCTGAGCATCTGGGTCAAGAAGTACAAATGGGCCTGGATCAAGACCCGGAAGATCGTCTACGACCCACCAAGCAGCACTCACACACGGCACTAAATGTCAAGCAAAGGACTGGCAGGTGGGGGATCTGGTCGTGATCTTTGTAGGGAACTGAACTCGAGAGCGCCGAGTGTATGATGATGATCGAATTTAGACTCCCCCCCCCCCCCCCTTTTCCCAGCCTTCCTACATCACTCGCATCGACGAATAGAGAAAATGGGATGGAGATGGGGAATGGAGTAATCCGAGAGGGGTCGGTAGAGTGTACATCAAACTTTCAGGTCTCAATGCAACATTTTTTTTTTTCTTCCTTTTGCGTCAATGATGACCAGCCACTATGGCTTTGCGTTGTACAATGATCACACACTGCACGTTGTGAGCCCAGTAAATTTGTTGGTTGTGGTGTTACTGTCATGCATCATGGACAGGGTTGCACATGCATGCAGGCTGGGTAGGGGGAAAAAAAATGCAAGAAAACTGTGCATGCACAACCAGTTGTCCACGTAACATTGATAGAGAGGGTGGACGATCTTGGTGCGGTGGTGCTGGTCACACGTGGACGGCTTCTGTTGCTAGAATTATCTGTCATCGATTCTAGTAAAGTGTAGCTTAATTTTTATTTTTATTTTTTTTTATTTTTTGTTGAGCACCAGTGTTCCAGGCTCACGCTTTTCATTAGCCGAAGTGACAGCGGCATTTTGACTGGCAGGCGGCGGCCGCAGAACGCGCCTACTTTTCGATCGTTCGCTCCAAGTACGTACCAAAAGTGCCAAGGGGCCCGTGCGACAGCGACTACTACACATGCCTAAAATGCCACACATGCCCACGTCCACAATCAAGCCGACACCTCAACACCGCACCGTCATTCGAGCCCCCGGTACAGCGCCGCAAACTTATTCAAAAACATCCGTCCATGATAGTACTACATTTATCTCTCACTTGATCTTGCTTTGAGCTATGGGCCATTGAGGCGGCGGCTTGAGGCGACATCGGCGCTGCGGATATGGAAAACGCAGACACGTTTGACGCGCCGAAGTCAACAGGCGATGATAAGTCACCACCATGGGCAGACACCCCCATCAGTCCTCCAGATGCCCAGGCACAAGGGCTTCCAGACAACCTCCCAACCGAAGATGAGGCAGCAAAGGACAGTCTTGCATCCCTTTTGGCAATCGGCACTGCCTCCAAGGAAGAGGTCAAGTGGCTTTATGACCTTTGTCTCACCAAACTCTTGGATGACCAAAAGGAGCACCACAACAAGGACGCTGCTATGACTGCCCTCGCTCAAGCAATTCACCAGGCGATACCAGCTGCGCCACTTTCCCCAGAGAGGCAGAATGGCGAGCCTCAGGACCTATTTGATCCCTCTGGTGGAGATGAGATTGCGAGGAACTTCCTCAATAAACTCAGGGCAGCTGGGCTTGAACGCTGCGAGCTCAAATCGGCCCACGAGATTAGCAGCTTGGCTGGCAATGAGCCTTTCGAGAAGATATTGGCACGCGTTTCGGAGCTTATGAGAGGGAAGCCACAATCACAACCACAACCATCACAGCAGCAGCAGCAGCAGCATCTTGGGGGCAAGGACACCAACGGCAGTATGAGCAGCAACACCACACGGCCAGACACCGCTCGCATCGATGGCACCCAACAAGGCCAGCAGGCCCAGGCTCTCCAGCAGAACTCACATATCATCCCGAATGCGCCTCACTTTCATACGCTCCTTCCGCCTCAGGCCCAGAACTTTCAGCATGGTCCATCCTTCACGCCTGCTGCAGGTCCTGATCACAGCAGCCACGCTCACTTGCATTATGACATTGCTCCTAAGTTCGGCCAGCAGGGTGACAACCATTACATCGTGCCCACTGCCTTGGCTCAGCCTGCACTCACGGCAGCGAATGTGAACTTCAGCACTATGGCTCCAGGACAAGACAGAGCAATCTTTGAGCAACAGAATAGCCTCCCCTCGCCCATCACGCAGGCGTCATCGAATCAGTCCGAGGCACCATCCCCGCCAAATATCAATAACACCGGTGGAGGAGCCGAGGTGATCTGCCCTCTGCACGACCCCGATGGAAGGCCCTGCGGAAAGCGGTGCAGTGGAGCCAAGCCCTACCGTTCAATACAGGAGCACATTCGACGTGCGCACCCTGATCGGTACATCGCGGGATTGCCGGCGAACGAGGAGAGCTTTCAGGCCATGGTCAACACCGAGGGTGTTATTTGCCCCATTCCTCGCCCTGATGGTTCTGCGTGCGGTACACGCTGTACGGGCTCGAAGCCTTATCGGACCGTTCAAGACCATATTCGTGATACTCACCCCGAGCACTTTGTACCTGCTCTCCCTGCGAATGAGGCAAGCTTCCGAATCAGTAAGTGTACCCCACCACATAACCTTTTGAGTGGGCGATCGTGATATTTATACGCCCGGGCCGCTGCCGAGAAAGATAGCTATCCTACTAACACAGCTGAAGTGGTCGAGAAACCAGAGACTATAACCTGTCCGCTGCCAATGCCAGATGGGTCTGCCTGTACCAAGCGCTGCTTCGGCGATAAGCGATACCGCTCGATACAGGAGCACATTCGACGAGCTCATCCCGAGCGTTACGTCTCTGGCCTTTCGGCTAATGCGGAGAGCTTTTTGCGCATGACAAGTGGGTGCCCAGTGGCGCCATCATTGAGCCAGCAGAATTCGGCCTCGAGCGCCAAACCGGCTGTAGCCGACCTGTCTCGACACGCCTCGAGCCACAGTACTCACTCCCAGGGCAAGAACGACGTGAGCCCCGCACCGCCCGCCGGGGCAGATGCGATAGCTGAGCTGCAAGACCATGCCCCCGTGGCTGTAGCTCAACCCGACATGAGCCCTGCCTTCGATGGCCCAGTCTGGCCATCGCCAACGCAGCAGACCACAGGGACCGTAGCTCCGGAGATGCTAACGGTAGATGACTTTCAACAGGCAACCCAAACCTACTTCTCTTGGCAAATCCCTGCACAGCCGCTGCAACAGGCGCCAGCCTTCCAACAAGCACACTTTCCAAACCCTCACTACAGCGCCATGTCCCTCGCGGCGGCATCTGTCCAGGACTCTGATCCAACACTCACCCGTGATCTCTTCAAACCGCAAGCCATCCTTGGGGAAATGCACACTGATTATGGTAATACCTACCTCGCCGGTCTCCAGCAGCAGCAAGCCGGGCTCGATTTGTTCCAGCATGCCCCCGCACAAGTCGGACACCAACTAACGGATCACCAGGCAGCGGAACTGGAGCTAAGCGGCTGGCCATTGGTCAGCCAACAGGCGCCGACTCAAGGGCTAAGCGGCGAGCTTTTTCAGATGCTTGAGCCGTCTCCTCAGAAGCGCAAGAGGGAGGACTCTGAAAACGGTCTTCCAGGGGATCGTCAGCAGAAGCCTCGCACGAAGTTCAGTCAGCCTAGTATGGATATCTTGACTGCCAATCACGCCAATCCAGTTTCTCAGGCCAATGGGTCCTGTATCTCACCTCCAGCTACCGTTGCCCCTTCTCTCAAAACTCCGACGAAGCCAAAGCCTACTCCCAACAACCATGTTTCCCCATACTTTTCCGGGCTCTCGGTCAAACAGAATGACAATGCCGACAAGACCGCAACAGCGGCGACCCCAAGCCCGAAGACGAAGCGGCCGCCGCGCAACACTGTGTCAGCACTTCCCATGCCTCCATTGACAGCCGATCAATTCGGTCTCGTCCAAGAGAGACTCGCTAAAGACCCATTCCGCCTCCTGATTGCGATTCAATTCCTGGTCCGCACCCCTGGCAAGACGTCTATTCCTGTCTTTGAGGACGTGATGAAACGCTGGCCAACACCACAAGACCTGGCTGCGGCGAACCCGGACGACATCAAGGGCATGATTCGCAAACTCGGTCTATGTAACCAACGTTGCGAAGCGATCCAGAAGTATGCGAGGATGTGGTGCGAGCAGCCGCCAGACAAGGACGCCCGCTACGGTGTCAAGGACTACCCGCGTAAGGGCGACGGCAAAGACGTCAGAGCACGTGAGGTCTTTGGGGCGGAGCAAGAACTCGGACAAGATACTCAAACCACTGAAGGTCCAAATCACGCTGGCAGCGAGCCCACCGTTACTACCAAGGCTAGAGGCCATGGCACGGCCTGGGAAATTGGCCATCTTACGTTCGGGCGGTATGCAATCGACAGCTGGCGCATTTTCTGCCGAGATGTGCTTCTCGGTCGTGCTGAGGACTGGAAGGGCGCGGGCCGCGGACCGACCTTCCAACCTGAGTGGATGAGGGTTCTCCCCGAAGACAAGGAGTTGCGCGCATACCTACGCTGGATGTGGATGAAGGAAGGCTGGTGGTGGGACCCCCATACGGGCGACAGGACATTGCTGAACAACACCATGGTGCAGGCTGTCAATGAGGGGTGTGTTGCCTGGGATGGCGA
Source organism: Cryphonectria parasitica EP155 (assembly GCF_011745365.1). Classification (NCBI taxonomy): domain Eukaryota; kingdom Fungi; phylum Ascomycota; class Sordariomycetes; order Diaporthales; family Cryphonectriaceae; genus Cryphonectria; species Cryphonectria parasitica. Next base: position 3,492,013 of record NW_024468910.1, on the reverse strand, counting down.
GGGAGAACTGCAGATCGTCGACACGCCGGTTCGGAATGGTGTGGTCAACAGCCATGCTGGAGGATCTGTTCAACAGGCGGGGGCTGCCAACGGTTCCTAGTAGGGACATCTACAAATTGTGGACGGCTCGGGATAGGCGAACGAAGGTCCTAATAGGCCAAGAGAAATCGGATTTGGTGTGATTAATAAAGATGCTTGGTTGTGGGATGGAGGGAGCTTGACGCATGGGCGGTGGTGAGAAAATTGGTGATGTTTTCCCTGATGATGACCTTTTTCTTCTTTTTATTTGTCGCGATCTATGAATTCCCTAAGCCTTTCCTGTTCGGTTTTCGAGGTTTTTCGCGTTGTTTTTCGCCAGCTTCTGGTAGTTAGGAGTCCAGAGCAGACAAAACCAAAAGGCAAGGAAAGAGAAAAGTCGGTTGGTTGGGCCAGAGCCTTCGGTTGCGGCTCTGGAGGGATTTCGAAACGCAATAATACACTGCAAACACAGTCCGCACGCACTTCATGACCCGACTCTGCTGAATTGATGTTACGGTGCCTGCTAGTTGCTGTTCACATAACGTCGGCCCATCAAGTGCCATCACATGTTGGCGTTGGCATCACGAAGTCAGTCTAGCATGTAGTCAACGTCGGATTAAGTGCGGCGCTTGACGATCCCTGGCATTCATGCCGTGGAGCGGAATACTAGCCGAGAAGGTTGGGATGCCGACCCCCAGCTACTATGCTTATATTTAGTCGCGCCATAGAATCGTTACCAATCCCCGGTGCTTGCGATCAAGGGATTTGCCGCGGGGAAGGTCGGGATCAGCCCTCACTCTCTTGTTGTGCAATAGGACAGACCATCCAAGCCATATTTACAGCACATGCACATCCGTGAGCGAAAACGATAAGTCTCTCTGAACACCACCAATTCGGGCGGTACACTACATTACCACCACCTATGCAGGCCAACTTCAAATTTCACATGAAAGAACTCCCCAAATGCTATTTGTCCTCGTCTCCCACTACGGTAAACGTCATGATGAATAAGAAAAGAAAAGGAATTGTGGGTCTATAACGGCTTCGAAAGATGACGTCGTGATGCGCATATGTGAGGTCGCGCATGGCGTCATGGATGAGGCGACCGAGCGCTGTAGGGAGCTTTCGCTCCGGTCTAGAGTACATTAGTCCTGACCTGTGGACGGCAGAGGGGGTTGAAAAGAATTTGTACAAATACAACACCAACTCTATAAACTTGAAGCTGTACCGGGCTTTGTAATTGTCCCTTTGCAACAAGAAAGGCCAACAGCAAACCAATCAGCCAAGATGACAGACCAATTCAAGTCAGGTAAGTTGGAAGGGCAGCGCCGTCTTTGCCACAAAACACGGCAAGAAATTGAAAGAAAATGGAGGAGAAATAAACAAGTTCTGACTAAACATTATGTACAGGCCACAGCATCCCTGTGACCAAGCAGGAGTTTCCAGGAAAAGAGCATGATATGCCAGACCCCGATCCCAAGAGGACCTTCCTTCCCGGACCCAAGGAGGGGGAGCAGGTCCCCTACCTCGCAGCTGGTAAGCTCAAGGACAAGAAGGCCGTGATCACGGGAGGCGACTCGGGCATCGGGAGAGCTACCGCGATCCTCTTTGCGGAGGAGGGGGCCGACTCCTTGATTGCGTATCTGCCCGACGAGGAGAAGGATGCGCAGGAGACCAAGAAGCAGGTCGAGAACCGCGGCCGCAAGTGCCATCTCTTCGCGGCAGATCTTTCCAAACAAGAGAATTGCAAAAAGCTGGCCGAGGAGGTCTCCAGCCTCTTTGAGGGCCACGTTGATATCCTGTTCAACAATGCAGCTTACCAAATGATGGTGGAGGATATCAAGGACCTGCCCGAGTAAGAGAGAGCTCCTCTTTGAGCCCCTTGCTATATGCACGATGCACATGGGACTAACCAGTATCTGTACCTTCCACAGGGACCAATGGGTGCATACCTTCAACATCAACATCCACAGCTTCTTCTACCTGTCGAAATACCTCCTCCCTCAAATGTCCCGTGGCGCCTCGATTATCAACAACGCCTCAATCAATGCCTACATTGGCCGACCAGACCTGTTGGACTATACATCTACCAAGGGCGCTATCATCTCGTTCACCCGAGGGCTGTCGAATCAGTACATTGGGCGGGGCATCCGGGTCAACGCCATTGCTCCTGGACCCGTCTGGACGCCGCTCATCCCGGCGACCATGAATGACAAGGCGCAGAAGGAGTTTACGAGCCCTATGGGAAGGCCAGCGCAGCCGAGTGAGATTGCGACGTGTGTGGTGTTTTTGGCGAGTGCGGACAGCAGCTGCGTGAGTGGCCAGACTATTCATTGCAACGGCGGTACTATTGTGAATGGCTGATATGATGACGATGAGGAGGTGGGGGGCGGGGGGGGCGCATCTTTGAATATTGTTGGGCAAGGCAATGATCGGTCAATTTGATCTTCAACATCAACAACAGCAAAACAGCATATAACTTGGCGATGAAGTTAGGCGTTTCCCACAAAATTGAAACTCTTTTATGAAGCACCTGTACAATCCATCCTTGTGTGGACAGAAAGCCAAAATTGGAAAATGAAATGGACGTTGTTGAATAGAGTTGTCTAGTTAAGGTTTGGAATCATTACCCGCCCACAGGGCTGACATCTGGGTACATAATATGTGACTGGGGCACGGCTGCTATGGTGCCTCTGGCCCCCGGTGGGGCTTCCCTACAGGGCACAGGCACACAAGGCTATAGGGTATCGCACAACGTTCCGGCGCAAAGGATACACGTACCCAGGCACTCCAGGGCCACTACCATAGTAGAATCACTTCTCGCCAGTGTGAAACCGGACCCACCCTCAACGTTCTGGCTTGGACGCGGCTGCATTCCGACTCCAATCCAACCCACACCAAACAGGGGGGTGTTCCTCTAGGCCTCTCACCGACGTCTCACGACACCACCAAGTTCATCCGTGCACTTTTTTTGCTTGTGCGCATGACCAATATTCTTACTTGAGGCGACAACTGTTGAAGCTTCCCAAGGCAACGCATGTACCATCTTGGGCAATACTATCGCTACTTCCTCATCCCCCCTTTTCCTTCAAGAAGGCATCCTCCTGTCTCCCAGCGATTTTCTCTCTCACATTTCTCTCTCGCTGGCTCTCTCTATCTTGCCTGCCTGACATCCTTGGCCACTTGCACACACGCGTAATAAGTGCTGCCTAAATATTTCCGAAGCACCAAAACCTCAAAGCACCGACAAGTAGGAAACGGGCCTCTGGGTGCCAGATGACGGATCATGATGATCTGAAGGCGGCAGTCGTCGGACTGGAAGTCGTCCTCGTCGCTATCCTGACTGTCCCGGCTGCCGCACACCTCGTCGCTAGAACGAAGCTCCTAAAAGCCAGTGGCTATGGCACAGTAACAGGTTTCTACGAGGACAGAGATGGAGAAGCCACGGAAGAATCGACCCTGGGGTATTCGGACCTGCCCTCCCGGGCCGCCGCATGGCTGAGCTCCACCCTCGGCTTGGCTGCCGCAATCGTGGCCGCTGTGTTGGTGCAGAAGACGGATTCGTCAGAAGAGGTCGGATCAGCTCTTTCTGCTTTCTTGAGCACATGGGCAGACGTATTTGCTTGGGTGGGTTGTGATGGGCCATAAATTCTGAAATTTTGGTGTAGCTTCGCTGACTGGGGGCTCAGGGACTCATCTTCTTCCAATGCGTCTTCTTACCTCCAAGAGGCGATTACCAGGCCAAGTACCGACTCGCAAACTGCGCAGTTGTGTGCTCGGTGCTAGCACTGGCATCACTAATCTACCGGAGCAGGCTCGATGACGTCCTGGATGCCTCGCAGGATTCTCATCAGTTGGCTGAGGGCTTGTGCTGGCTTCTCCAGGCCATCGCCGCTCTCGTGGCTTTCTTCGCACTAGGCTCTGTTCCCCGGAGACCGGACGTCTACTTCAAAGGAACGGTGGTAGATCAACAGTACACTGTCTCGCTGCTATCCAAGATCTCCTTCTCATGGAACAGCCTCGTTTTCGACATCTCAAGGCGGCGGCAGCTGGAGATGGAAGACCTGCCCCAGCTCGACTATATGAACCGTTCCTCGAACCTCCACCGCATGTTCAATGAGAAGAAGACCGAGGGGCGCCTGTGGTGGAAGCTCTTCAAGTTCCACTGGTTTGAGTTGGCACAGCAGTGGGGCCTGGTGCTCATCGAGGCGGTCTTGGCGTTGTTTCCGCAGTACGTGATGTATAATCTCCTCCAGCGCCTCGAACAGCCGAGGACGCCGGAGACCGGGCTCTCGACCAACCTGGCGTGGGTTCTAGCGCTCAGCTTAAGTCTGGCCCTGGACAGCATTGTCGGCAGCGTAATGAGCTGGTGGACTAATAGCCATCTCGTCATACCCATGAATTCGGTGCTGCAGACGCTAGTATTCAGCAAGGCATTAAAGGAGCACGAAACGGCGATGCCTCCTCCCCAGGCGCAGGACGAGAAGAGCGACGCCAGCGACAGCTCCAAGAAGGATGCGAATGCTAAGAATCAGAACAAGAAAGATGCAGATGGGGCACCCAAGAGCCCAAACAAAAAAGATGAAGTTCGGCAGTCTGTTATCAACCATATGAAGCTGGATTCAGGGCGAGTGACAATGTTTTGTTCCTTTAATGTTGGTAGTCCTTTTACTCCTCATGCCGTGTTCTTATGTCAACAGTTCCATGGTCATTCCTGGCCTGAAGCGCTCGGCGCTCGACGATATGGTTTCTAACACTAAGCAGTATTACCTCCCCTTGGCTTTGGTCAAGCTTGTGCTGGCAGGTGGATTCTTGATGACTCTCCTGGGTTGGAAAGCCGTCCTTGCGGGCCTCGCCTCGGCGGCGTTGGTCATTCCCCTGAATACTTGGATATCCAAGAAATACGCAAAGATCCAATTGTGAGTGTCTCAATGCTTGGCTATAATGATATCCCTGTCTCTGTACTTTCATATGACCATCTTACTAATGCCCATACGGAACAGTGGCCTCATGAAGTATCGCGATGGCAAGGTTCATCTTCTTACTGAAGCCCTTCAGGGCATGCGACAGATCAAGTACTCGGCCCTAGAACAACACTGGGAGGACAAGATCATGCAGAGCCGAAGTGACGAGCTGGGACAGTACTGGAAAGCATCCTTGTTCATGTGTGCTGTCATTCTCGTTATGAACATGGGTCCTCTGCTCCTTGCTTGTGTCGCGCAGTCTGTGTACGCCTGGGAACAGGGTGGAAACATCAAAGCCTCGGTCATCTTCGCGTCACTCGGCCTCTTCGACCAGCTTGACGAAGCGACCGCCCTCTTGCCCCTGCTTCAGGTGTACATGATGGAAGCTTGGACAAGCTGTGTGCGACTGGAGAAATACCTGAGACAGCCTGACAAGGAGCCCGTCACCACCGCAGGGGACGCCATTATACTGGAGGAGGCGACTGTAGCTTGGCCCAAAAAAGAGGATGCAGATGAGGAAGGTCCTGTTGAGCCGACCGAGGCACGGTCCATGTTGCACAACATTTCGCTTCAGTTCCCGGGGGGCAAACTGTCTGTGGTATCTGGCAAGACCGGTTCTGGCAAGTCATTGCTTCTGGCGGCCATTCTCGGAGAGGTGAAACTTATCTCTGGGACCGTCAAAGTTCCCACCCCACCGCTGGAAGAAGAGCTTGACGATGTGAAGCCCATACCCGAATCGGAGTGGCTCATACCTTCGCTCACGGCTTTCGTATCTCAGACGCCCTGGATCGAAACAGGAACGGTACAAGCCAACATCACATTCGGCCTGCCCTTTGTTGAATCACGCTATCAGAAAGTCCTAGTAGCCTGTTCTTTGGAGAAGGATATCGAGCTTCTCGTCGATGGAGACAAGACTGAGGTTGGACCCAAGGGTGTGACCCTGAGCGGTGGTCAACGCTGGCGGGTGGCGCTCGCAAGAGCGCTATACTCTCGCGCAGGCATTCTCATTCTGGACGACGTTCTTTCCGCTGTCGATGCCCATGTTGGTCGTACCATGCTTGACCAGGCCTTGACGGGAGAATTGTCAGATGGTCGAACCAGGATCCTTGCCACACACCACGCGGAACTATGTTTGCCAAAAGCCAGCTACCTCGTCCGTCTCCATGAAGGCAGGTTGGAAAGCGCCGAGACTCTCAATCCTTCGCACTTGGTTGTAATTTCACCCAGTGGATCAAAGCGCTCTTCAATTCAGGACGAAAGTGAGACACAGACGGTGGCAGATTCACAAGAGAACCAAGTCCCCTCCAGTCACACCACTATCGTTCCGCTCGAGACTACTGCCGATCAGAAGAAATCCAAATCCAAAGACGACGAGGAGAAGCGTGAGACGGGTCGCGTCAAGTGGAAGGTGTACAAGACGTATCTCAAGGCCAGCAAAGCTCCAGTGCTCTGGACGTTCGTGTTCCTCCTCATCATCGCTGGCGGGCTTGCGAGTATCGGCCGAGTCTGGAGTTTCAAGGCGCTCACAGAGAATATAGCGACTGAGGATGAGAACAACCTGTCCATATTCTCGCACTATGGACATCAGTCAATCCTCATTCAGGCCCCTCACGCGGGGGTGCGTTACTCAGAGCTGATGCCTCACAAGGCGTCGTTCCATGCAGTCGTCGTTCAAGGCCACTCGGTTGCGTTCTGGATCGGAATGTCGGTCCTGTTTTATGTCCTGATGGTCTTCGCCATGGTAAGTGACACTACATTCCTTCTTTCAAACGTTATCATTGTGTCCACCTCCAGACTACCTGCGAGAGCACGTCGGATGGAGTGTGCAGAAGTTTCTTATTTGTAAAGTCTATTTTTGCTTCGTACCATATCTATGATTCGCGGGAAACACTAACATTCCTACCAGGTTATACGATCTCTTACCATGACGGCAATCGGTCTGCGTACATCACAGATCCTCTTCGAGAGGATGACCCACGCCATCTTGAGGGCACCGCTTAGTTGGGTCGACACCAACCCCTCGGGTCGGATTATGAATCGCTTCACTACCGACATGTTCATGGTTGACAGACGACTTCCTGGTGAACTTGGCAACTTCATACAAAGCATCTTCTCGCTCATTTTCACCATCGCAGCAACCCTGTCCGTCTCTGTCTACGTGATCCTGGCCGGAATAGTGCTCATGGCCATGTACGCACGGGTAGCCAGCATTTACATCCATGTCGCACGAGAGGTGAAGAGGATCAACTCGATCTCGAACTCCCCGATATATGACCAGTTCAGCTCCGTGCTGTCGGGACTCTCAACGGTCCGGGCCTTTCAGCGTACCAATTTCTACATGAACCGGATGTGAGTGTTTGTCTACGCTAGAAGTCCTCCATCTTGATGCTGACTGCCTCTCGATACAGGTTCAACCTCATTGATAACTCCAACAAGGCCAGCTGGGCCCAGAACTTGTCTGGCAGGTGGATGAGTTTCAGGCTCTCGATGATAGGCACCGTCTTTGTAACCATCGTCGCGATCGTAGCTGTGAGCGGGCACGTCGATGCCGCAGTTGCAGGATTCAGTCTGACTTTCGCACTGAGGTATTCTTGGCGGTTGTCGGGACTCCTGCAAAGCATGACGTCCATCGAGCTCAGCTTCAACGCAACGGAGCGTGTCGTCGAGTACTCGGAGATCGAGACAGAGCCTGAGGACGGGAAGGATGCCCCAGCAGCGTGGCCGGCGGAGGGTAAAATTGAGGTTGAGGATTTGTCTGTCGCCTACAAGGAAAGTTTGCCGCCCGTGTTGAAGAATCTCAACTTCGTTGTGAAGCCTGGTGAGCGCATCGGTATCATCGGCCGCACTGGCGCTGGCAAGAGTACACTGGCGTCGGTCTTCTTCCGCCTCCTCAAGCCACGGCAAGGTTCTGTCCGGATCGACAACATCGACATAGCCGAGCTGAAGCTGACGCATCTGCGAAGCCGACTCGCCATCATCCCGCAGGACCCTTTCCTCTTCTCGGGGTCACTGCGGTCGAATCTGGATATGGAGGGTAACAGAGATGACTACGAGATACAGACGACGCTCCAGCGGGTACACCTCGCCAAGCCGCAGCCATCAGATGCTGAGAGGACGAGCACCCAAGCTGCTGTAGCCTCACACGAAGAAACCTTCGTCTCCACCACAGAGACTGTCGGCATTCCCACAAATGCCGGGGTCGCAGCCCCGGCTCCAGACGTCGAGAGCCTGGACATCGCCCCATCTGCAGCCATCGTGACAGCCACGGTTTCCAATGATCAGCCAGCGACCTCGTCGTCGTCCTCCGCCACCAATGACAGCACCGACATCTTCAACAACCTGTCCATGGAGATTTCGACGGGCGGCGGTAACCTCTCGCAGGGCCAGCGGCAGCTCGTGTGCCTCGCACGGGCGCTGCTCACCAGGCCCAAGATCGTGATCATGGACGAGGCCACGTCCGCCGTCGACAGGGCTACGGACGCGGCGATCCAATCCAGCCTGCGGGACTCGTTCGCCGCGGCAGGGTGCACGGTGCTGGTGATTGCACACCGCTTGAGCACCGTCGCGGACTTTGACAAGATTCTCGTGCTGGACAAGGGGCGGATGGCCGAGATGGGGACGCCGAAGGAGTTGCTCGAGAGAGGCATGGCGAGGGATGAGAAACGTGCCTCGGAAAGGGGAGGGAACGGGGTTGGCAGTGGAGATGGTGATGAGAATGGGAAAAAGGTTGCTGCTGATGCTGAAGAGGAGGAGTTTGATGGCACTGGGGCTTTCTGGGATCTGGTGCAGAGTAGTGCGGAGAAGGACAAATTGGTAGAGATGGTGCTTGGGGCTGGAGAGGCTGCGTAGAGAGTATAGATGGATTGGGTTTATAAAACGCTAGAAGTGTAACAATCAAGAGGGGCGAGAGGTAAATGAGAGGATATACCATGGAAGACATTGTCAAACAGGAACATTGAAACAAATCCTTATTTGTAGGGGCAAAAGCGCAATGGGGTCCGCACAACAACTCCTGCCACACGAGGAACTCGGGAAGATGTGTTTGTTTACCTGAATATATCCCTCTTGTGGATTCAATGGACCTAGTCTTCAGCTCAGTGGAAGTCTGATGGCAATCCCAGACCCAATTTGTTTTCGTTATCTTTCCTCTATACCCAGGAACTTGTCAGTCAAGAGTCATCATCATCATGCTACGAATACCGAGGCCTTCCCGATAAGAGAATGCAACCAAATGGTAACGACATAGAATGGTTTCGACAGGTTCTCCAGAGACAAAACATGAAATTATACATGATAGAAAACCACTTGCTTAGAAAGAAACGACGAGGAAAAGTTGAAGGAAAAAAATTTAAATAAAAATAAATAAATAAAAAAGACGAGAGAAGTTTGTGATTTGTTCTGATATCCTACAATTTCCATCATCCAACCAAGACCGTTTAGCAGAGCATGTCCCAACCCTGGCCTGGCGACTAATTCCCACAACGACCTTCCGTCTCTCTCTTTCCCTCCCTTGACCACAAGACAACCAACTTTCCTCAATTACCATTGGCAGCTCCCATCCACCCTCGAAAACAACAGCACAGAAATAACTGGAAGGTTTGGGTGAAGGAGGAAGGAGAAAAAAAAAAACAGCCCCTCATCAGAGTATTATCTCCTCCTCCCTCACGAGGTCCTCACCCTTCACATCACGCGCGGCCGCCCTGAGCTGGCCTTCGACGCGCGCGCCAACGACATCACGGTAGAAGCGGTGGACACGGCCGCCCTGGTCCTCGGCGCCGCTCATGCACGCGCGCCGCAGTCGGTCCCAGGCGATGGCGAACCGCTCGCCGAACGGGGTGTGCTGGGCGCCCTCGGGCACGTCGACGGGCGAGCCGTAGCGGGCCACGACCCAGGTGGCCAGGTCGCGCCAGGGGTTGCGGAAGGGCTGGCCGTTGGCGTCGTGCTGGCTGGTGGAGCTGGGGAGGTGTTGGTGCATGCCGTGAAAGAAGCGGTTGTAGGGAGGGGGTCCGTCGTCGTCGACGCTGCGCTGCGGCTGCGGCTGCTGCTGCTGCTGCTGCTGCTGCTGCTGCTGCTGCTGCTGCTGCTTCTGTTTCTGCTGCTTCTTGGTCATCGTTGTCACCTTCTTCTGCTTCTCGTTGTTGTTGTCCTTTTGCTTCTGTCCGTTGTTTTCTTTGAGCGTGCAGGGGCTGATGGGGCTGAGAGAGGATGGGCTGGCTGGCATGGGAGCAGCTTCAGCAGCTGTAGAAGAAGGGAAAGAATAAGAAGTAGTAGTATCAGTGATGGCGCTGGTCACTGCGTCGCGTCGCTTTGTGGCGGGGGGGCTCATGTCGTCTATGTTCGCGAGACCACTGGAATCGCTGGTTGCGATACGCTTGACTCCACGGCTTGGGCCAGGAGCACCGTTGGCAGTATCGTTGTCTGTTTCGTCATCGACAGACTGGACACGCTGGATACGCCGAGGAGGGGGAGGGGGGAAACCATCAGATGTCGAGTTCTTCCAAAGGCCATGTCAGATCTCGTCGTTGAAAGGAGAAGGGAAGGGGGGATACATACAAAACGGGACTGGCGCTGAGACATGGGAAATGTCCCATGAGGCCATGGAGCTTGACCTTCTTCAAGATTCTGAGGCGAGGAGACGCCGCCCGAAGGCTGAGCAGTTGGCTGGTAGACGTGCCGAGACTGAGGAGATGGACGAAAAACCTGCTGGGCCGGAAGAGAGGTTGGCTGGTGGCGGCTGTACCGAGGCTGATAAGGTCGCCAGTAGGTGTACTGAGTCTGCGCACGACGCTGGTAGATGTTCGGACCCTGCTGGGCGGCAGGAGTTCGATACCCAAGTCCCTGTACGGGCAGGCGTGCTGGCGGCAATGAAGAGGCGGCAGCAACATGCGCTTGGGAAGGTGAAATACTCAAGGGGACCCGTCCAGCAGGGCGTGTGCCTTGGGTAGCCTCATTGTCGCCATGGCTCATGGACATCAGGATTCTGGCTGCTTCATAGTCCGTAATGGTCTGACTGGGGGGAGGAAAAGTGGACTCCTGGGCAGCTGGGAAGCCGTAGGGTGTCTGGGTGTAGTTATTGTTGAGCTGATTCGACATCAGGGCCTGGGATCCATTATGATTCTGACATGAAAGGGTCAAGTTTTGAGCGTAGGAACCCTGCAGGGCTGTCTGCATCTGACCAAAGTGGGTTTGATACATAGGCGAGTACTGCCCATACAGCTATGGATTAGATAAAGAGATATTACATAGTTAGTAATGTGTGGAATAAGGGGATAGTGGATACATCGTGTGCGTGCCCGGGCTGAGAAACGAGGGATCAAAAGGAGGGTGAGAAAGGAAAAAGAAAAGGGGTGTGGCACACTGACTTTGTTGAGACTTAGAGGTTGGTTTTGACAGGCAACAGAACCACTGCCATAAACACCAGGAGGAGGTGGCGGCATATTAGCATGATCGAGACCAAGCTGGCTCTGATCCATCACATCACTGGCATTGGGAACATAGATCTGATCCTGACCAGGATAAGAAGACAGCTGTTGCAAGGGCGGTGACAATGGTGGTCCGCCTGGTGGTGGCGTGAACGACGACTGGCTGACTTTCTCTTGTTTCCAGAGTGGATGCGGGCTGTTTTCAAGAACCATCAGTGACTGCTGGATCAAAAATATAAGGAGGAGGACTGCTTTGCTGCTTGTAATTACCAATACAATAGTCCAAAGTATGTGTTGCAGTCCCATTCATGCTTGGGGTCGTCTTCCAGCTTGTTGTCAGCGACGCACTGCTTGCAGATGTTGATGTGGCAATCTCCACAGGTCTGAAGAATGGCCTTCTTGTTGTTGCAAAAGTCACACTTGGCTGTGGCCTGTGTGGTGATGGACCAGTTCTCGTGTTGACGTGCAGGAGGAGAGGGGAGCTTTGGAGGCGTGGGCTTGTCCTGTTGGTCCGGCATCTTGGCCTGTATTTGTTAGAACAAAGTAATGTTTACATTAGAACAGTGGCCAATGAACAATAACAGCATTGATGTGGACTGGACAGAACTGTGGTGATGAAGAAAGGAGGAAATGCAGGGAGGGATGCGGGTGGCCGTCTGGGGCTTCATCCAGAGAGGGCGTGATCAAAAGCGTGTTGAAAGGCAGCTAGAGGGGACTACTCACCTGCTCTTGAGGAGGAGAAGGACTGGATAGGGGATCAAGGAAGTCAGGCATGCTGATGATTGTTGATCAAGAGACAACCTTGATCAAGAGGAGTTTTCGACGATTTGGTTGTTGTTAGTTTGTGGTGTTTGAGAGCTTGGGACACACTCTCAGAAAAATAGATGTCAATAAGTATGGGAGAGACAGCAGCAGCTGTGGGTATATATGCTTACCCACTAGCTGACTACATTCACTGCCCATCTATCAGTTGATTCACTATAGTTGCTCTGGCATCACTGCGGGGCTTCAGTCACTTATAATTGTTTATCAACTGTTGTTTGAGTGGGTCTGTGCTATTGGATGAAAATGGTGGCTGTCTGTATTACATGATATTGGATCATATTCTGACAGTCACTGGTAAATGGGATTGAATATTGATGAGGATAGTTTTCAATGTTTACAGGGCGAGGACAATAGGCTTGTGTAGACAGTGAGCAACTTTGAAATGGGTTTCAAGACGACATGTATCTAGATGATCTAAAGAAAGCGTAGTGACAGTCTGTTATTATTCCAGGTTATATTAAACATAAAGCTCAGGCCAGGGACTCTGGAGGGCATAAGAGAGAGCGTGTGTTGGAGGCAACACAATAAGACAGGCTGTCAGAGTCAATGAAAATTAGGAAAACCAACACGTTTCGCTCAGCACCCATAACATTGGAACTAGGATTATGTCAGGTTATCAACAATGTGCTATGGTTCCAGAGCAAGATGAACTGTTCAAGTTGCTCCGTGACCTCTTTTGGTCTTGTCACATCTGCTCCAGTAAGGCAAAAGTGAAGCCCAAGTGAGCATATCTTGAACTGTTTTCTGCTAGTCACTCGACATATCCTGATGAGAACTTCCCTTCCAAAGTTGAAGGATTGCCATTATTTTGACAAGAAGTTGCTATATCAGAAAGTGAATTAATGCATTAAGAGCCCCACACCCCACGAAGGACAATGGTAATAGCCTGAGGAAGGCACAGAGAGGCAGACTTGGCATCATGTCTGATCATGTAACTTGCATAGAAGGGCAAAACCCTTGTACTTACTTACTCTAACAAAGGTGTGACCTGCAAGCCTTGCATGAGTCTCTGGTATACATGAATCACTCCAACCTAGTCGTTATGACAAGGTAAATGCGAGAAAGTACATGGTTTTCAGTTGAAAGTGTTCAAATACAGAACGATGATACAGAGTAGGATGAAATACAAGAGAAAATAAGACCACTTAGGAACATGCCACTCTGTTGGTGTCTATTTTGGTACACTTTCTGAGTGTAGGTCTGGACAACAGTACAAGACCATGGATCCTTCATTCCAGCTCTGGTCAATATTCATCAATACAATGTGATAATCCATCACCACCCCTAGATGAGGTTGACAGATTCCTTGTCTCGGTCCTTATATTTTGGCAATAAGAGACTCGACACTTTGAGGGTGAAACTGGTGACTGCACAGGTGGTGACACCACAAGGCCGAAGACAATGATACAATGCTAAGGTAAATAGCTGATGTAACATTGGGAAGCACATAGTAATGGAGACGTGGTAAGGAATACAAAATGGTTTCTTTGATGGATGAGCAACCTTAGGTAGACTAGGGATAGTCATAGAGGAGAAGACTAGACAAAATAAAAGAAGTATCCAAAAGACTTCGTAATGCCAGCCTGATGATGCCATCGATCACCCCGTACAGTCAATGCGACCAAACGCCGGAAATACGATCCAAGGCCACGCGAGAAAAGAAACACAAAGTGCACTGTGGTGTACAGATTTACCCAATGCAGAGCCAAGAGAAATCCCACTTTCCTCAAAATGCTTGTGATCAAGATTATAACACTCCAAGACTCTGCGACAACAGAAGTGTAGTTGAAGTCGCTTCAGAGCCGTGACTCTTGGCAAGCCCCCCCCCCCCCCCTCCAATGACCAGCGCAGCAGCACCAGGCTGATAGTCTTATGCAAATCCGGGGCGATCCGAAGTTTACAAGCCAAGCTGAGAAGAAGCAGACTAGCTCCCGGGACAGACACACGCATACGAACACACCCTAATCTTCGAAACGACGGGGATGGGCCGACACTGGATCTGAAGATCCCGAACGACCAGCAATTTTCTTTGGTTTGTCCATCCTAGGGGTCTCCCTCCTCCTCCTCCTCCTCCTCAGCCCTGGCACACACACACACACAGACATAGAGAGAGAGTGTGTGTGAAAGAGACTGAGCAGGCGGCAAGGTACTGTAGACAATCAATCCATGTTATGAAAAACCCTGGTGCCTGGGCAGCAAGGTAAATAGGTGTTTGAGATTGCCGCCGAGATGAGGCTCCAGCGCATGTGTGCCTGGCAATGGACTGTCCTCATTAACCTCGGAAGGACCCTGAATTTCGAATTTTCCTTTTCTTCTTCTTTAAATGTAAAGTAGCCAGCCACTCGGGACTAGGCCGCGGATGGGAGCAGGGCTGAACCCCCGAAATTGCAGCAATGCCCTCGACGGCGGCCCCTCCGGGGGTCGCGGACGGGACGCCATCAACCCAATCGACTGGCTATTGAGTGGCCTTAGCCGGGTTGCCGTGCATTCAGTAGTAGGGTCATGGTTGGGCCTCGGAAGACAAAAAGAAAGAGAAATCAACGGGGCTGGAGTGGTGGTACTTTTGAGGAATGGTGGGAGGAAAGGCTGCATGCATGCATTGCTTATAGGAGTTTGAAAGCGCAGCCTACCTTGGATGGCAGGTAGGTAGATTGGTTTCCGAAGCCTGACCCTTTTAGGGAATGCCCTCCATGTTGCTCAAAGTCACAAGAGTGGCTTTTCTTCTCTCCTCCCATAACCACCACCTCCAGAGCATGCTCGGTAGAACATTTCGACAGTGCACGAGTCAGTCTAACATGCCCGTGCTTTCTGGAAAAGATTAATGTAATGAAATCTCATCACGAAATGAACAGCCAAGAAAAGCAAGTACTATGTAGATGGAACACGAAAAGAAAAAGAGAAAAGAAGGGAAAAGGGAAAAGTAAAACCGCCATCCTTGTCACTGCCCACCCCTAAGTGTGACATTAAGGCCCGACCGGTTGGTACCAAAGGGGGGGAGCAAGGAAGGTTAGACTGAGGTTGCCTTGCCAGATACCAGATCGGACCAGGGCGCAGAAAAGAAAAATTGAATGGCTGTGATTGCATGGTAGTGGTAGCATGGTAGCTGCTGGCGTGCAGAATGGGGAGCAGGAGGGGTGGTTAACGTAGGAGCAGGGGGGCCAATTCTGTGCAGGCATGGCGGCAGGTTTTCCAGAAGAACATCCCAAGGTGCAGACAAGGAAGCAAACTAGAACGATGGGAAACATACAATGGAACATGGGCAATTGCTCGCGAGATAGCCGACAAACTGTGCGGCCCCACGCCCTGTGGAGAGGGGAAGAGTCAGGGCAGGATATGTGATTCCAGGGCTGACTGACTGGACTGATGAACCGACTAACTGACTACTTGTTTGACTGACCAGCAAATGAACGACCCGGGCTCGACGAACTTTCTCATGACCTGACCCGAGGACAGGACCCCGTAATCCATTCATCCTTGGCCCTTGGAAACTTGGGGATTTGGATTCTTGTTGGCTCCTCCCGGTGCGACGTGGCAAGCGGAGCAGAGATTTCACTGTGCTCAAGCCATGTCCAACGGCTCCGGGCCTTCAGAGGACCCTTGATGACGAACTGAGCAGAACACGAGAACCCGAAATCCTGGTCCATACATCCATACAGTAGTCACAGCAGGCTAGGCCGTTAGGGCTCCACGCGGACCGGACGTGCTGCCACGCAGGCTTGGACAGGGCCGCACACTGGTAGGGCTCCTCGTTCGGGATGGGAGGGAAGAAGGGCTTGGGGCGCTTGTCGAGCTGAGCTGGGAGCAAGCAGAGGTCAGGCTAGCCTCACCGCTGCTGCGACGCTGGGCAGTTCGTGGGAGCTGTGTGTTGTATTGTACATGTACGTGTGAGTTGTAGGTGCATTATGCATTGCATATTTTGTATTGTGTGTACTATGTATATGTGTGCGTGTGTGCGTGTGTGCGTGTGTGCGTGTGCGTGCGAGTGCGTGCGCAGGACTTGTACCTTTTGTGCCTGCACAAATAAAGTAAATCCTTCCTGCATGTATGCAAGAGAGACGAATACCCTAGTCTTCTCAACGTGACGAGACGGCAGATGATGCATACTGAAGTCCAGATGCTGGACGGTGGGCACTCACCGAAAACAGCTGTCTGTCCAGCTCCCCCCGGGACTTGCCGGTATGTTGCAGTGCGAGAGGAGAGGAGATCGATCACAAAGATGCATGGGCTCTGTCCTCCACTACCACCTCATTGTCTTTCCCCCCTCATCCCATCATCGCAACAGCGCGCACGGGGAAACACGAGAGATTGAAAGCCGGGAACTCGGGACCGCACTACCTCTCCCCCCTCTTCTCCATCTATCCATCCATCCCATGGCGCCACGGCTAGGATAAGCGCGTCAAAGATGCCCCACTAACAGTGCGACCTCATGTAGGGCGGCGTGTTATACAATTGGTCAGCCTGAGAAGGTGGGTCCACTATCCCGCGTCGACGCGTACCCGCACTAGTGGAGACGCGTTTTGGTCGCGTTGAGGCGCGTCAGGACTTGAACTGCACGTCTCAGGATGTCAGCGCCCCCCCTTCGATTTCGACCTCTGACCGTCCCAAGCTGCTCTCTCTTCTTCCATGTATAGTCGCACTCTAACTCACACACACACACCCTTTTCTTTGAGGTTTGAGGCGTATATTGTGGTGAGATGTATAGTAGTAGTTCGTCTTGTAGCAGCGCCTGGTCGTGTCTTTACGAAAGAGGCGTTTGTTGCATTTCAGGGGACGGCTGTGATATGGCCCCGGCCCAGTCATGTCTGCTGGCGTGATCATAAGGTCCAATAGATAGATTGTTCTGGTGAAACCGGTGGCTGGTGTGTGTGTGGAAGACCGAGTAGTAAATTGTAGGATGGGCACATGATCGAGTGCTGCTGCTATAGTGCTACCTAAAACGGCATGAGGCCAGGCTTCAGGCCCACGAGATAGGATCCCTCCCTCTCTCTCTTTCCCCCGGTATCCAGAAGTAGACCATGTGATATTGGGGGGTTCGGGAATCGAGGACATGCAATGTGTGGGACGAGGGCACATGTTGTGTGGTGGGATGGAAGAGGCTTGGGGTGGTGACCTTGGAACTACTGCACGATGAGGAGAGGAGCGTCACGTCAGGATGGGATGGGACGGGACACAATGGGGATCAAGGAACATACTGATTGACAGACTGATGGACAGATAAGCCAACGGTCGGCTCGGAAGTGCTTGCAGAGTGGGCGGCGGGACGTAGGGCAGATATCGATAAGTGTAAAGTGCACCCGACACAACGGGCGGAGGAGGAAGCGGTAACTGTGTGGAAATCCAGCGATTCAATACGACATTGGGCTCCACGATGGATCGAGTCAGCCAGCACACCCCCACGGCGATGGATATCTGTGTGTGATGTTTCCGTGGTCTGTCCGATGATTCCTTATCATGATCTAGCCACAGAGGAGAGAAGGGGAGAGCGAGAAAGAGATGAAGGGGAAAGAGGAGGAAGAAGAAAAAAAAGGGAGGGGTGAGGGGGAGACGATCGAGATCGTGGGTTTGGATCTAGGCATGGAAAGTAGAAAGATAGATAATCATCGTTTCAACGAGAACGCCATGACAGGAACCTGGCAGGGCACACAGTTGTTATGACGACAGTCAGTCGCATCCTCGAGGACAGGAGAGCAGCCCAGATCGGGAAATGGTGAACTCATCGAGATGTACAGAGTAGAAAGAAGACCAGCCCAGTGAGCCATAATGCTTGACGCTGGATGAGCTGGGCTGCTGGGACTAAACACAGGAAGGGATGGCTAGGAAGGGAGACTGGGGCAGGAGGAGTACAAAGATAGTATTTTGTCATTTGTACCTTCCTCTCTTCCTCTCGCTACTGCCTCTCAAGGTATTGTTGCCCTGGGTTAACTCTGGATTGAGGGAATTTTGTCGATAGTCCAGGAAAGGGCGAAAGAGAGGTATTGTGCCAAGTTGAGCGATCCCCATGAGAAGTCCTAGCATTGCTGTTTTAAAAACGATTAGCCTCGGGAACGTGTTCAATTCAACTCGATATGAAGATTACCGGGTCGCTTCTCGAGAGGAACTGAAGCGGACAACATAGTGTACGCGCCGCTGCTGATACCAGCCGCTCCAACACCAGCAATGGCGCGGCCGACGATCAGCATGCTGGAGGACTGCGCCGCGCCACAGAGAGCAGATCCCAACTCGAAGATGGCGAAGAAGATTATGTAGCACCACTGCATGTCTTGATGTTAGATGGAACCCATATGGACGCGTGTTCTCGACTGTCTCTTCTTACCTTCAAACTAAAGTAATGCAGGATCCTTCCTGACAAAGGTCCAAAAACCGCACTGCAATGCCCAGTTTAGTTACGTGCTCAGCACGGAAATTCAGAGGAGAATCGAACCGCCAAATTACCTTCCAAGCTGGTAAGCGCTTCCATACCAGCCAACATCTGGGAGAGAATGGAACTCGTCGGTGATTTTTGGAATTGCCTGGTAAATAAGATGGATGGTCTTAGTTCTCATCTTAAAAAGCTGGAATTGTTTGTATTGATTGTACACACCGTCGAGACGACAGAGGTATCCAAGAAAACCAAAAGCGAAGCACAGGTCAGGCTGATGAGCAGGAAAATGAACTTGATGCCTGTGACCGGCTCTGTGTTATCACTTTTGAGCGGTTCATCGTTTCGAACCTCAAGGTCCGCAGACGATGAGTGTGAACGCTCCATGGCGTTTTGCTCGGGAACTGGTGATTCGGTTTTCCAAGTGTTAGGATTTTGCGCGCTCGCCATGTTGGAAAAGCAAAATAAGAAACGGACTGGCACAGGGGAAAGGGTAGAATCCTTTATGAGCTGAGAGAAACTGAGGGGAAAGTGATTCAGAATTATAAAGGATGTTGTTAGTGAAAAGGCCCAGACAGAGAGACATCTGATTCACCTAGCGTGTGGAGGCACCCTGCAGGCGTTCACTGTTTGTTCAGCTTGTGTGACCGGATCAGGTAAATTGTACGACGTCAAATGCCGGTCTAATTTGGCCATTTCCAGTCAGTTAGAGGAGTTCTTTGTGAAAGTACATACTGTGTGTAGTACAAAGGAAGAGACGGGACGGACACGGGAAGAAAAATAATGCCTGTTGCCGGCGGATCAAAGCCCAGGCCCGCCACCGCCGGACTTTTTGGCCTCCAGCATGCCATTTCGCCTCCCCAACAACTTCCAAGACACCATTGCTTTCAGCAAGCCACATCAGGACCCGGATCCTAGAATATATGCTGTTGGGGATCATCACGTCTGTCCTCGTTGACGATCATCATCATGGATGCTGAGCTTGACGACACTCGATCATCGTTGCCTAAGCATCGAAGCGGGAAAGCCTGCACCAATTGTGCCCGCGTCAAATGCAAGTGTATCCTCCGGGCCGATGGCAATGATTGCGAGAGGTGTGTACTGTGACTTTTCAGCGTCTTGATTCTGCTCCCTTTGGACTTGAAAAATGCATGGTTCATAAGGAAGCTCACATTAGGATGGAAACCAGATGCCATCGGCTAGGCAAGGTCTGTAAACTCTCAGCCCCAATGAAGCAACGCGGACCCAAACGCGGTGCAGCTTCAAGATCAGCAAGGCTTGAAGAGAAATTGGATGATCTAGTCGCTCTTCTTCGAGCAGGGAACCTGCCCATGGCACCCACACAGAGGGATCATGCTGTCAGAACCTCAGTAAATTCGGACGACAGAGTCGATTCGCCGTCAATAAGTCTAGTCTCCACCCCATCATCGACTGATGATCATGAGGATTACTCTGAGGACGACGCGTCACCTTCTCAAGCCGACGAGTCTCTTGCCAGGTTCCGGGACGAGATGATAGTAAGTGTACCAACTGCCATGATGTATTTTGATGAGAACGAACACGCGTGATATCAAGTTAACCTGCAACCTGTAGACTTTCACCCCTTTTATCTACATCGACCCAGGAATAAGAGCTGTAAATGTCAGACGGACTTACCCATTCTTGTGGCTGAACATCATGGGGGTCACATCGAAGGCTGTTAAGACGCGCAACTCTCTCAGTCTACGAATACGGCGCATCATCATCGAAAAGGTTGTGGCTGGTGGTGAAAGGAGCCTCGACTTACTTTTTGGGCTACTCACCTTTGTGAACTGGTTAGTCCTTGAGATTCATTAGGGGCAATTCACAGCGGATCACCGACTAATGAACAGGTCAGGGTTCATCTGTTTCCCATGGACAAGCAGTTCGCCTCTCTGGCATCTCAGCTCGCTGTCTCCTTGATCTGGGACATGGGCCTTCAGATGCCTCCACCGGAGCACCTGGCTCACTTTTCCCTGGATGTGAATACGCAGTCTTCGAGGAGAGAACGCACGATGGAGGAAAAGCGTGCTGTACTAGGGGCATTCATCATTACGTCTGTGTAGGTAATTACTCTATATTTACGGCTCTTATCTGCTCTCACTTGATGCTCAATTTCCTAATTACTACCAGTTGCTAAACTGAGTGAAACAATAGGCTGTCGCAAACCTTCAAGTCGGCTGATGGGTTTCGCTGGTCACCATATCTGGACGAGTACCTAGATCATCTTACCAAATACAGCACTGTACCACAGGATGCAGTTCTGGTGAGACAGGTGAAGATGCAGCTCATCGTCACTCAATGCCGCTACTCTTCGTGGAAGATCCGCAATCTTGAGATCCCAACGGGCTGGGTGCAGAGTTTACAATTGCAGCTTGACGAAATAGCAGATCCTGCCAACCAAACAAGTCCTGGAGTTGGGAGCCAATGTAAGGCTTTGATTCCTTGGTTTCTTCCCTTGCCCCTTCTCTTCTTACATTTGAATTTCTCCTTTCTTTGAAGCTTTATGTGCGGGACTGACAGAGCTTTCAGCAACGACACAAATCGGATTATATCATTACACTACGCTCACCATACGTGAGTGGGTTATGGCCAAATCACCCAGTCCAAGTCATGAACCAGATTTGGGGCGGTACGAAATGTGTCAGCGCTGTGTGCATTCCGTCAAGGCATGGCTCGATATATTCTTCGCGATGCCGTTGCACATGTACGCAAGCGTGCCTTACAGCACGTACTCGCAACTGTGCTATGTTGTGCGCTTTCTGCACCACATGACCACAACTCGAGATGCTTCCTGGAGTCCTGCTGCAGCACAAGAGGCTTTGGACCCGCTCGATACACTGGACAGGGTGATTCATACCTTCGAGACTGTAGCCGCAGCCTTTGCAACAGAATGTCCTGGCAATGTGGAAGACCAAGGTCTGTCCCTGAGCATCAAAAAGTTCAAGGCCTTGAAGGCATCTTGGGAAGCAGAATTGGCTTCCAAAGAGCAGGACCAAAGCGCAGGCCAAGATGCAGCAGGTCTGCCCAACGATTCTCGGCTGCCCTTCCCTGGAAGCCCCTTGCGCTCTTTCAGCTTTCTGATGCCCAGCCTGTCGGATGGAACAACATGGTGAGAACGAACATGGGCTAGCCTCCTTCTGATGGTCTGCAAAATTAGATGTTGGGTCCGCAAATTATATACCAGAATTGCTGTATTGAGTAATGATGTTTCGTTTATTCATAGTTACATCAAATTAATCTGTGATACCGCACTGAACCCGGATTGCCCTCCATCACCTTCCAAATTAATACGCCGATCCACACCATAATAGAGAAGCGTGAGAAATTGTAAATTTCGATGCTGCAGGGAGCAAAAATTAAAGTCCCGTCTGCCATGTTTCCAAGTATTTCCATACACCTAACGACAAGAGAACAAACAGCTGCAATCCATGCTGACAAGTGGAGCCTAAGAGCTGCCATAGTTTTGATGGACAATCTGGAACTAAGAGAAGATGTGCTTCGGGCACAGTGGCCTGTCTAAAAACATAGCGACTGTGTGGCAGCGTGGACAGGGAATTTTGAGTGCAGTAATTATTACAGACACTCGGGGACATCTTGAGCCCATGAGGATCATGCCTCACTTGTTTTGACACGTTGTGAGTGCGCAGCCGTGGCACAACGCTCATTTTTCTAGGACAGAGTATCCTCCAAGGTGTTCGTCAGAAGCTTTTGTGGCGCAAAGTGTCCAACGTTGTCTTGAGGAGGTGATTCACGCTAACCTCAAGCCTTGCAACCTCTCCGTCCATGCCTGCGGTCAGATCAGCCAAGTGCGACCTGTTTCCAGGCTGCAGCGAAGACTCCGTCGCCAATGGGCTCAGAACGGCAGACCTGTGGGAGAGCATCAGTAGGCGCTTCTCGAGCTCCCGCAGCGACTGCCACAGGAGCTGGACCCACAGGGCCGACTGGATGGCTGGCGAGGTGGTGTGCAAGGGCGTGACCGAGCCGATTTTTATGCTAGGCATCGAGCGTAACGTTGCCATATCGTTGGACGAGACTGCATCATGCATAACCACGGCCAGTGTATTGCTGTTGCGAAAGATACGGTAGTAACAGGCTGCGGCGAGGAACACCGTGCCCGCGTCGATGAAACTCGTGGTCGGATCGACAGCGTCGGGGTTATGGCGGGACTCTAAGGGCGCAGTCGACACGTGTACCGAGTCAATGATGCTGATCAACGCATGTGCAGCCTTGACTGTCTCGTCCATCAGCTGCGGGTTCGAGGCGCTGTTGTGGTTGTTCGTGGCCGAAGCCATCATCGGACTGTGATGTGGAGTCTCGTGCAGGCGCCTGAGCAGCTCGCTCAGTTGACGTTGCACATCGTCCTGCGCACTCGACTGAAGTGGTGCTGTTGCTGGTGGTGGTCTGGTCTTGGCCAGAGAGCCGTGGGCTAGCAGTGTGTCGACCGAGAGGCTTCCAGCCCAGGCGTCGACCGGGTCGGTATTGAAACTGTCTGCTGCACTGAGTGTCTGAAACTGTATGCCGTCTGCCGAGTCTGGTGCGAGGTGACGAATATAATCATCTAGGATGAACTCTGAAGAAGAGTCTGTCTTGGCTACTCTTGGCGGGCCTTTCACATCCAGTCCCTGCGGCGTCTGGGTGCTGCTCTGTATGATAGACGAGTTATGCTCATCGGTTCGATCCTCCATGTCCCATTCGAAAGTTTTGATGGGGAAAGTAGGCACATTTTTTCCGACTAATTCAATACGAGGTACTTGTCAGTAAAGAATGAATAGATGAATAAAACCCCCATCTAGGTTCTGGCACGCATAGAAAGGCGGCTGGAATTGGGGAAGACTGCATACCATGTGCTTCCTCCTGCAGCGGCAGGGCTAACATTCCCTGGACATCAAAGAACTCAAGCTGTGACAAGTTCATGGTGCAGTCTTCCTCGGACTGCCCCTCGGGTATTCCGTCTGTTGTGCTTGTGGAAGTTGTACTTGTAGACGATTCGTGTGGGCTTGGAAGCGCGGTGCTGCTCCGTCTCCGCCCACCAGTAGTAGGAGGCATATTCTTGGCGGGGTCCGGCTTAGCAGGTCTTCCTAGGCGAAGAGGTGAGCTGTACTGGCACATAGCCTTCGCCTTGATACATCTCTGACAAGCGCCCGTCGGGAGTGATCCTCGAATGCACCGCAGCTTCTGGCCATGGCACCGATCACAGGCCAACCTTTGCGTCGAGCGTTCGCGAGTAGTCATGCTGTAGCGAGTCAAATTTGAGTACAGTATTACCATGCCGCGCTAAGGATTGGGAAATGGCATTCACCGTTGTTTCTCTTCAGTCGTCCCTTTCGACAGAGAAAGAAAAGTATGAATAATGGACTTTTCAGAAACTGTGCTAGATGGCGCACGATGCCGTCGTCTGTGAAACCGTTTGCCGTGGGCCCGTGGGGCCGTATGCTCGAGGGATGACAATTATCGAAGAGCTTGACTTATTTGGTTAGTATTTGCTTTCTTCCTAGCTCGACCTGGGATAATGTTATTTTACCCATCTCCTTAGACTTACTGTATGCAAAAGTCCAGCTGTCTTTTCGACATGACTGAAAATACACAATGCTATAAGTCAGTTCATCATCTTGAGATCCAAACCCAGTCAAGGCTACTCATTATCACCACATCTCAATTGTTCTACAATGATATCCATGAAACCCTGAACCACTACAAGAAAACCATGGGAGCACGAAATACAAAGTGTCATATTAATTATCATAACAGTGACACTAGGTAAGCGGTATGCTATCTTGATCACCAATTCTAGATAGAAAATCGCATCACGTCACACGGGACGAATCTACACACACCGCAACATGAAAAAGAAGAAGAAGCAATGAGTGGTTACGAATCTATGAAGAGGTGTGGCGCTCACAAGCTCCCGAAGGTGTATGTCTCAGACAGACATCTTGAGACTACTATCGCCCGATATACTACCAGGCCTGACATCTCTGGCGCGCGCCACAAGTCTCGCAAGGAACAAAATAATGAAGTAAGAAGAAGAGGAGGAGGAAGATAGAAAGAGAAGAAAAAAAAGAGGGGACGACAAACCATCTTTCCTCAAGTTGAACGAGCCAGAGACAAGAATTGCCAACGATAGGAAGATCAAGGCATGCATCGTCATTCGGCGCATTACAGCTTGATGTATGAAGCAAGGAGGCAATTCTCGCGATAACGGACCAAGTGGAGGTGTGTCATTATCTATCAACTTGATCGGAGCATTTCCGAGACAGACCACTATATCCAGGGGCGTTGTCGTCGTGATCGACACCTTTGTGTAGCTTCAAGTGCGGCCTTGCGCCGAATTCTCCCGGCGACATGTCTGGGTACTACTGTAACCTCAGCAAGTCTGGCCGCTTTGGTTCAGCACGCAGCAAAGCCGCTTTTGGAGCAACAATTCACGTTTCTGAGGTTTTGATTCTATCTTTTCGTTTTGGCAAGCTTGTAAGTATCAAGGATAGGTGTATGCCGAATGCCCAAAGGATACCTTTTTTTGGCTATTAATACATGATGAGTCCATACTTTTCAATGGGAACGTGGACAGTGGAAAATCAAAGTAACAAAGTACTTGCTCTTGAATCAGACACACCAACTACCCTGATCCTCTCTGAACTACAGTTGGTACGACGACGGAAACTATTAATTAGGGCAAGCCGTGACAATGACTCTGCATCGACCGGAGCCAGTCGCCATTGTAGGCAGTGGCTGTCGTTTCCCTGGCGGTTCCACTTCACCCTCAT
Source organism: Cryphonectria parasitica EP155 (assembly GCF_011745365.1). Classification (NCBI taxonomy): domain Eukaryota; kingdom Fungi; phylum Ascomycota; class Sordariomycetes; order Diaporthales; family Cryphonectriaceae; genus Cryphonectria; species Cryphonectria parasitica. The sequence continues at coordinate 3,466,641 of NW_024468910.1, read as the reverse complement.
GCTTGTGGCAGCTTCTCGAGAACCCGCGTGACATACGCAAGGAGATCCCCCTGGATCGATTTAACATCCAAGGATACTATCATCCGGATGCCGCCCATCACGGCACTACGAATGTCCGCTATGCATACCTGCTCGACGAGGATGTGCGTGCTTTCGATGCCGGCTTCTTCAACATCAACCGCAAGGAGGCAGACTCGATCGACCCACAGCAGCGCATGCTCATGGAGACCGTCTACGAGGCCCTCGACTCGGGCGGCCACACTATCGAGAAACTGCGCGGCAGTGACACGGCTGTTTATGTCGGTGTCATGGGCCTTGATTACGAGGGCATCCTGATGCGGGATGTGGACGATATACCCACGTACACTGCCACTGGCATCTCGCGGGCTATCCTTTCTAATCGTATTTCTTACTTTTTCGATTGGCACGGCCCGAGCCTGACCATTGACACCGCTTGTTCGTCCAGCTTAATTGCTGTCCACCAGGGTGTTCAGGCTCTTCGTACTGGCGAGTCCCGACTAGCCGTGGCATGTGGAACGACTGCAATTCTAGGGCCAGGTACAAGCCTCCTCAGCTGCCCCATAAACCAGCTTTCGAACGTTGTGTGACTTGAGCTTCAGCTAATGATTGGTTGACAATCGCCGTGTTAGACCCGTTTATGACGGAGAATAGGTTGAACATGCTGTCTCCCGATGGCCGCTCCCGCAGTAAGTGCCTATGTTTAACTCTTGGGTCTGATTTGTCAGACACTTAATGTAATTGTTGCAGTAGTGCATGTATCTGTTCATTGCAAACTGGCTGACAACGAATGGACCAGTGTGGGATGCCGACGCCAACGGGTACGCGCGTGGCGAGGGCGTTGCCGTCGTGATCTTGAAGCGGCTTAGCGATGCCATTGCTGATGGCGATCGCATCGAGTGTCTGATCCGTGAGACGGGAAGCAACCAGGACGGACACTCGACAGGCCTGACGGTCCCGAGCTCGGAAGCGCAGACGGCACTGATACAACAAACGTACGCCAAGGCTGGGCTGGATCCTCGCAATGTCAACGACCGCCCTCAGTTCTTTGAGGCCCATGGGACGGGAACGCGAGCCGGAGACCCTCGTGAGGCTGAAGCGATCCAGCGATGCTTTGGTCCAGCTGCAGACACAGGAAGAAGTATATCTTTCACTCCTAATGAGACTAATATCGACAATGAACATCCTCTCTACGTGGGATCTATCAAAACCGTCATTGGTCACACTGAGGGTGCTGCAGGACTTGCCGGTCTGATCAAAGGGTCTCTTGCCATCCAACACGGCTTGATTCCTGCCAATTTGCTGTTCGGTAGCCTAAATCCTGACATCGAGCCTTTCTATCACGGCCTCCACGTTCCGACTAGCACCCAGGCTTGGCCTGCATTGGCTGATGGTGTCCCTCGACGGGTCAGTGTCAATAGCTTTGGTACGTGGATGACTTATCTTTCCTCAGTTGTTGTATTTTACTTCTTTCAATTTTCATCTCGTCATCAAACACTAAATGAATGTCCTTGATTCAGGCTTCGGTGGTGCCAACGCTCATGCCATCCTGGAAAGCTATCAGCCTTCAACGGCTAGAATCAGCAAGTCTCTACGCCTTGAGGAACCAATCACCGCCCCTTTCACCCCGTTTACCTTTTCTGCAGCATCAGAAGGCAGTCTCTTCCAGCTACTGGAATCATACTCGGACTATCTCAAGGCGCACCCAGACATCAACCTCGGCGACCTCGCCTGGACTTTGCAGACATGCAAGTCAGCTCTCAATGTCAAGATGACCTTCGCAGCCAGGAGTGTCGAGAAGCTCGTCTCCAAACTGGACGACGTGGTCCTGAAGATGAAGGATAACGACAAGAACATCCACAGTTTCCGCTCCCCTCCCAAGACACCTCGCATCCTCGGAGTGTTCACCGGCCAAGGCGCGCAATGGGCAGGCATGGGAGGCTGTCTGATCCGCTCATCAGCCTTTGTCCGCGCCAAACTCCAAGACCTCGAGGAGTCGCTCACCAACCTACCTGTGGCGGATCGTCCTACATGGCGCCTGCAAGACGAGATTCTGGCCGGCCAAGAGACCTCGCGGATCGGCAAGGCTGAACTGTCACAGCCACTCTGCACAGCCGTACAGCTGGTGCTTGTTGACCTCCTACGAGAGGCTGGAATTACTTTTGAGGCGGTCGTGGGCCATTCTTCTGGTGAGATTGCGGCTGCGTACGCTGCAGGGTTCATCACGGCCCACGATGCTATCCGCATTGCCTATTACCGAGGCATGCACGCCCACCGTGCAGAGGATCCCCAAGGCTCTGGGCAGAAAGGCGCCATGCTGGCCGTGGGGACCTCGCTTGAGGATGCGCGCGACCTGGTTGAGCTTCCTGCTTTCAGGGGACGTATCACTGTTGCGGCGCATAACTCGTCTGCTAGTGTTACGCTTTCCGGCAATGTCGACGCTGTTATTCATGCCAAGAAAGTGTTTGACGAAGAGAAGAAGTTCGCAAGAATGCTCAAAGTCGATACAGCATACCATTCTCATCATATGATCCCTTGTGGAGACGCCTACATCAAGTCACTCCAGGCCTGCAACATTCAACTGTTGAATCGAGAAGGACCCGGATCGTGCGCCTGGTATTCCAGCGTAGTCCCAGGAAACGACCCAATGCAAACCACAGAATCTCTAAAGGACGTGTATTGGAGAGACAACATGATCCAACCAGTTCTATTTGCAGATGCCATCAAGACGGCCGCTTCCGAGAAGATCAATTTCGCACTCGAGGTCGGTCCTCATCCTGCTTTACGAGGTCCGGCGAGCCAGAACATCATGGAAGTCCGGCAGCCAGTTGCCTACAGCGGCGTCCTGGGCCGTGACACCAATGACATCGAGGCCTTTGCAGATGCGTTGGGTTTTGTATGGGCGCAGCTTGGATCCGGATCTGTCGATTTCCGGGCCTACGAAGACCTCATGTCCGACGGCCCACCTCCCAAATATGTCGCCGGGCTTCCCATGTACCCGTGGAACCACGAGCAGAAGCACTGGCATGAATCTCGTCAGTCCAAAGCGATACGATGTAGGTCTGAGCCCTTCCACAGCCTCCTCGGCATCGCAACCGCAGACACGACCAACAATGACCGGCGTTGGAAGAACCTCTTGAAGGCATCTGAAGTTCCTTGGCTGGACGGACATAGGCTGGAAGGTCAGATGATTTTCCCCGCTGCAGGGTATATTGCCATGGCTCTGGAGGCCGCCAGAAGCCTGGCTGGGGATAGAGATGTCAAGCTCTTTGAGATTCGTGACCTTGTGATTAGCAAGGCCGTGTCTTTCGAGGACGACGCCAACTTCAGTGTCGAGACTCTTGTCACGCTGTCCACAGTCACTACAGCCGCGGGAAAACAACAAGAGCAGAGCCAGACTGCGAACTTCTCCTGTCACGCAGGCGCCCGAAATGGGCCTTCGCATTTGGACCTCGTGGCGACTGGCTCGGTGCTGATCGTGTACAACACTCCGTCTCCCGCTATCCTGACCTCGACACCGCTGGAAACATCCACAATGAACAGCATCGACACGGAGGACTTTTATTCCTCCATTCACAAGATCGGCTACGATTATACTGGACCTTTTAGAGCCATGTCAGAGATCAGACGCAAGCTGGACCAGGCATCGGCTCTCGTGTCGACTTACACAGGCCTCCCGGCCGAGAACGATAATCATGACGATGTTCATGTGCGCGAGCTTCTGGTACACCCTTCGTGGCTCGACGTGGCCATCCAAAGCGTCCTCGCAGCCGGCGCCCACCCTGAAGACGAAAGTTTCAGGACCTTGTCGGTGCCCACGCTGATCGGACGCATCCGTGTGAACCCAGCGCTATGTGCTGCTTTGCCCAATTCGCCGACCTTGTTACCCGTTTGTGCCAGTATACACAGAGAACAACAGAACAACGGGGGCAGTCAAGGTTTCAGTGCCAGCATCGACGTCTTCAGCCAAGATGGTCAGCAGACGCTTATACAGGCCGAGGACCTGACCATGAAGCCTTTATACTCGGCCACCTCCAAGGACGATCGCTGCCCATTCACGTATGTTAAATGGGATGTTGAATGGCCCGATGCCACGTCTATTACGATCAATGAACAACCAAATGCGGTGGACAAGGAGATTGCAGTTCTCTGCGAAAGGATGTCGTGGTTTTACCTTCGAAAGTGGAATGCAGAAATTCTCGCCGAGGAATGGGCCAGAGGGCAAGCGCAGCATCATCGTCTCCGGGCTTACATGGACCACGCTCTGGCAGCCATAGCCCGTGGAGAACATCCTGTGCTGAAGGAAGAATGGGCCCATGATACCTTTGAGGATCTTGAGCCCTTGATTCAAAGGTATGAATACAAATTGGTTTGACCTGTTTCCAAGTAAAAACACTAATATGACCCTATTGAAAAGGCATATGGATTCTGTCGATGTGAGAGTCATTAAGGCGACTGGAGAGAACCTTCGAGCCGTGATAAGGGGGGAAACGACCATGGTGGAGCACCTGAATGACATGAGAACCGAGTTGTATATTACCGGACTTGGGTTCGGTAAATATAGTGAGTATGCGGCTGCCATGGTGAAACAGCTCGTACATCGATATCCGCAAGCCAAAATACTCGAACTTGGTAAGTTCACTATCTCCAGCCTTCTTCATTTATATTGTCATAAACCCTCTCAGACTATCTAGAAACCCATGGCTGAGAATCAATGTCCTTTTTACAGGTGCTGGAAGCGGTGGCACTACCAGAGAGGTCTTGCAAGCCATTGGCGACGCTTTCGCATCCTACACTTTTACCGATATATCGGATGGCTTCCTAGACGACTTCGAGAAGACCAAGGACGCATTCAAATCCCAGAGCCACAAGATGTCATTCAAGTTCCTGGACATCGAAAAGTCGCCTGCCACCCAAGGTTTCGAACACCACTCCTACGACATTGTCATCGCCGCCAACATTGTGCACGCCACCTCGTCCTGCCAGCGATCTCTGGAGAATGCACGAAAACTCCTGAAGCCAGGAGGTTACCTTATACTGGTCGAGATCACACAACCCACGGTACTGCGAACTACCAACATGGCCGCCGGTCTCCCAGGGTGGTGGAACGCAAAGGATGGTCGTGAGAACGGCCCGCTGGTCACGCCTGGTGCGTGGCATAATATCCTGCGCAAAGCTGGATTTTCTGGTGCTGATGCCCTCACGCCGCCCATCGACAACCTAACCTGGCCGTTCTCTGTCATTGTTTCGCAGGCTGTGAACGATCAGGTCGACTTTCTAAGACGACCCCTGACAGCGCCCTCGCCCCAGCACTTGCACTTTGAGGAAATTGTTATCCTCGGAACCGGGTCTGTCGAGACCTCGATGATTGCAGAGGAGGCGGCAGAGTTCCTGAGGCGCTTCTGTAACAAGGTGACCATTCTCGACGGCCTACCTACCGAGTCAGACGCCCTCTCTCCGATGAACACTCTAATTAGTCTTGTCGACCTTGACGAGCCCGTGTTCAAGAACCTGACCCAGCGGAGATGGGACGGCCTCAAACGTGTCTACGAGGCCGCCAAAAACCTCGTATGGGTTACTCGTGGTGCCCACGATGCAGAGCCATACCACATGGCCAGCATTGGTGTTGGGCGTGCCCTGCGCCCCGAGATACCATATCTGGCCCTTACTTTCCTCGACCTTGTAGGCTCGAGCCAGAATGCCTCCAAGGTCATTGCAGAGTGTATGCTCCGCCAATGTGCCTTGGATTCGTTGCCGGCATCGGCCTCGGGTCTGCTCTGGTCTGTCGAGCCAGAGTATGTTGTGGAAAACGGGCATCTGATGGTTCCTCGCCTAGTGGCCAACCACGACCAGAATGACAGGTTCAACGCTCAAGTGCGGCCCGTCACCAAGACCGTGTCACCGTCTCGCTCTGCCATCTGCATCTCCGAGTCTGGTGAATGGCCACCTGCCTTGCAAGAAGACATCCTTCCTCCAGTGCGAGGCTGCCAAGGCGTTGTTCAAATGGAGCAGTCCATTTTGGTTGCACTCAACGTCTCTCTCAACGAAGTCTTCTTGTACCCAATCATTGGGATGGACGAGACCACAGGGACTCGAGTGCTTGCTCTGTCCAGCAACATAGCTTCTCGGGTCGTACCGGTTGCGGCCGTACCTATCGAGCATCACAGCTCGAAGTCTTCCGGCAGCATCTTGTTGCCAGTCACTGCTGAACTCCTGGCGGCATCTCTCCTTGCTACGTTGCCCTCGAACAGCAGTCTCCTGGTTCATGAGCCATCCACAATTCCATTCTTGGCCAACGCATTGACAAGACAAGCAACAGAAAAAGCCGTCCACGTCCAATTCAGTACCTCATCGACAGGAAACGGAGCAAACGACAACCTGCATTGCATAGAGATAGATGCATGGACACCTAAGCATCTCCTACAGAAGAAACTCCCTACCCGAGTAACGCATTTTCTGGATCTCACCACCAACGCTGAATTCAACGCCGTCAGTCTCAGCCTGGGCCGCGCCCTGCCGTCATCCTGCAGGTACCTTGATCCTTCTGATCTTTTCAGTCATGAACGTCGCCGTCCAGTATCATACGACGAGGCCGAATTGGTAATTTTGCTGGAGGCTGCTCTATCCCGCGGAGGGGCATATACCAATCAACAATTCGATACCACCTCGTCGAGTTTGGTTGTACCACTGGCTCAAATCAGCCAAATCAAAGAACCCATGACCATAATCGACTGGAGGGCCAGCCAACATGTGACTCTGCAAATCACACCGATCGATGCCAGGCGGCTCTTCTCCAGGCATAAGACATATATCCTTGTGGGACTGACGGGACAGATTGGACAGTCCCTGTGCGAATGGATGGCGCGGAACGGTGCAGGATGTATCTGCTTGACGAGTCGTCGTCCCAACGTGAGCGAGCAGTGGCTGGAGTCATTCAAAGCACTCGGCACTGTCGTCAAAATCCTGACCATGTTAGTTCCCCATCAACTGTCCCAAAATCAAGCTTGTATACTGATCCGACCATGATGACTGGCAGGGACGTCACAAATCGACAGGCAGTACAAAGATGCATAGACGAGATCAGAGCCACCTGCCCACCCATCGCAGGTGTAGCGAACGGAGCCATGGTCCTCAGCGACGTCCTCCTCGCCGACATGTCCCTAGATCAGATGCAACAGGTCCTCCAGCCCAAGATTGATGGAAGCAACCACCTCGCCGACATCTTCAGCGACAACAACGACGACAGCAACCGCCTCGACTTCTTCGTCATGTTCTCGTCCCTCTCTGCCGTGATCGGTAACCCGGGCCAGTCCAACTACGCCGCGGCCAATGTATACATGCAGAGCCTGGCCAGACAGAGACGCAAGCGCGGCCTGGCTGCGTCGACCTTTGACATTGGCCGCGTGGTGGGCATCGGCTATGTCGAGCGCGCCGACCCAATCGTCAAGGAGCAGCTGGTCAGGCAAAAGTACCTGCCCATATCGGAGAGCGATTTCCATCATTTCTTTGCCGAGACAATCCTGGCGAGCAGGCCGGATGTGGATGCCCTGTCTCCTGTGCTTACGACAGCTGTGTTCTCTGCTATTGTTGACGAGTATAGACCTCGGTGGGCTGAGGATCCTCGGTTTTCACACTGCATTCGAAATAGTTCGCAGAGCGTGCAGACACAACAGGATGATAAGAGCAATAACCTCCCGGTCTTCGAGCAGCTTGAGAGCGCCAAGAACATGGAGGAAGCATTAGGAATCCTAAAAGGTATGTCGTGCTGAAGAGATTGAACGAGATATCGAGGGTGTGACCATTTTAGGCATCTGCTAATTTCACATCGATCATAATCAATACAGCGGCAATCGTCAACAAGCTGAGGATCATACTTCAAATCACAGACCGCGATATTGACGAAAACGATCCCCTGATAGATCACGGGATCGACTCCTTGGTCGCCGTCGAGGTGCGGTCCTGGTTCGTCAAGGAACTAAAAGTCGACCTGCCAGTCCTCAAGATCCTAGGAGGCGCATCCATCTCCGACCTCAGCGAATACGCCTTGGAAAATCTCCCCGAGGCGGTTCTAGCGAACCTGGGCAAAGAAGGCAACGCACAACCTTCAGTCGAGAAACCCCTCCTTCCGACCGCCACCGCTCCCGCCGCGGTGTCATCCAAGTCAGGCGACGAGACGCCCGATTCCACAAATGAGTCTTCCGAGTCCACATCTGAGAGGTTGCCGTCTGAGAATATTTCAACGGACATCTCCTCCGCAGCCTCGTCTTCCCTGCTCGATATCTCTGAGACGAAAGCTGTGCAGCCTCCGCTCAGGTTCTTGAAGAGCGAGCCAGTGTCCTTTGCGCAGTCTCGGTTCTGGTTCCTCAGAATGTTGATCCAGGACCAGACGACTTTCACTGTGGGCTTGTGCTACAAGGTAACTGGAAATCTGCGCGTCGGTGATCTGGAGAGGGCTGTTGCCTCTGTTGGCTCTAGACACGAGACACTCCGTACGGCCTTTGTCGGCAGCGAGACGGAGAGAGACGTAGCCTATCAAAAGATCATGGAATCTTCCAGGTTGAGGTTGGAGCACGTCAAGATCAACAGTGTGGAAGATGTCGCTGCCGAATATGCAAAGATCAAGGTGCACGAGTTCGCCATTGAGCGCGGCGAAGTCATGCGCATGATGCTGATGTCGCTCGACCCATCAACACATTATCTCCTCATGAGTTACCACCACATCATCCTAGACGGAATCAGCGTCACCATTTTCCTGCAGGATCTGGAAAAGGCATACAAGCACATGACGCTCGGTCCCCCGCCGACTCAAATCACGACCCTATCCAAAGCACAGCACGAAGCCTACAAGTCTGGTAACATGAATGAAGCCCTGGGATACTGGCGCGGTGTCTTTTCAGACGAACCACCAGTCCTACCACTGCTTCCCATGGCCAAGGTCGCATCCCGGATGCCTATGGACGGGTACAACACGAGCCAGGTCCATCTTCGTCTCGATGCCGACCTGGCTGCCCGTGTGAGAAAGGCATCTAAGGCTCAGCGATGCACTCCCTTCCATCTGTACCTGGCTGTCTTCAAATGCATGCTCTTCAAGTTCACTGAGGCGCAGGACCTGACAGTGGGCATTGCCGACGCCGGCCGTGGTAGCGATGCCATGGGCACGATCGGTCTGCTCCTCAACCTGCTTCCGTTGCGATTTCGCCGAAAACGGACTGGATCGGGGCAACAGCGGTTCTCTGAAGCAGTCACCGAGGCGCGCGACACGTCCTATGCAGCGCTTGCTTCAAGTGTGCCATTCGACGTTCTACTGAAGGAACTCAATGTACCCCGGTCTTCTCAGTACAGCCCCTTTTTCCAGGCCTTCTTCGATTATCGGCAAGGCACGACAGACAAGCATGCTTTCGATACCTGCCAGTTCGAAATGCAAGACGCCTCCCTTGGGCGGACTGCGTACGACATTACGTTGGATATCAACGAGAGCTCTGCAGGCACCATCCTTGCCATCAGGACGCAGACGAGGTTGTATGATCAAGCCGCTACGGACCTATTGTTGAATACTTACATTGGGCTCCTTGACATGCTCTCTGGAAACGTCTCTCAGCCGTGGGAGAGTGTTCCTCTTTTCGGAGCCAAACAACTGACACGCGCAGTCGAATTGGGACGGGGTGAGTCTCAACTTTGTTCTCCCCTTCATAATATCAACATTGGCACTGATTAAATGAGTCTCACAGGTCCGAATTTGGTGTCTGACTGGCCCGAAACTCTCCCTCATCGCATTGACGAGATCACTGAAGTCAATAGAAGCAAAACAGCCATCATGGACGGCTATGGGAATTCTCTGACATACCTAGACCTGAGCCAGCGCAACGAAGCCATTGCAGAGGCACTAATCCAGGCCGGTATGGGCAGTGGCTCCAGGGTTCTTGTCTTCCAGAAAGCCGCTGCGGACTGGGTGTGCTCCATGCTCGCAATCATGCGCATTGGGGGCATCTATGTCCCTTTAGATCTACGCAGCCCTCTGCCACGGCTAGCACGCATCGCCCAAAACTGCCAGCCCAGTGGCATCCTGGTGGACGCTACCACAGCTGACGACGCGACACAGCTAGGTGTCCCTGCTGCTCAGATCATAGACGTCGGTAACATAGCCACGAAGCCGATGGCACGCGTGCCAAACTGTGCACGAGGCAATTCCACAGCGGCTATCCTGTCCACGAGCGGCTCGACAGCAACGCCCAAGGGTATACTCGTCAAGCACTCTGGTCTGCGGAATGAGATTGAAGGGTACACAAAAACCTGGAAACTTGGCGCCGTGCGGGTTCTGCAGCAGAGTGCTTTTAGCTTCAACCATTCTTCTGACCAGATGTACACGGGCTTGGTAAGCATTCTCCTGGATTCTCAGGCACAAACGAGGCAATAACAATACTGACCGATTTGCTTCGCAAGGTGAATGGCGGCATGGTATACATCGTACCATGGAGTAAGCGAGGCGACCCAATTGAGATCACCAATATTATGAAGCAGCACAATATTACATACACCAAAGCGACGCCGTCCGAATATTCGCTTTGGCTGCAGTACGGCGTCCAGAACCTCCGGCAGTGTTCCAGCTGGCGGTTCGCCTTTGGCGGAGGCGAGACGCTGACACATACTGTCCTGCGCGACGTTCAGGCCCTCGAGCTCCCACAGCTCCGACTATTCAACTCGTACGGCCCGACTGAGATCTCGATCTCCTCGCACAAGATGGAGGTCAACTACCGTAGTCAAACGCCAGAGGGGAGAATTGCCTGTGGATACTCATTGCCAAATTATGTAACTTACATTCTGGACGAGCAGCTCAGGCCTCTTCCGCCTGGTGTACCAGGAGAAGTCTTCATCGGCGGTGCAGGCGTTGCCGAGGGCTATCTCAATGAAGACGACCTCAACACCAAAGCATTCATTCCTGACCTGTACGCCGAGCGGCATCCTGGATACGCAACTAATGGCTGGACGCGCATGTACCGGACGGGGGATATCGGTCATCTTACCGAGGACGGCGCCCTGGTCTTCCACAACCGCGTGGCAGGGAGCACGCAAGTCAAAATTCGAGGCCTCCGCATAGATCTCAGCGATATCGAGAGCAACATCCTCTCAGCAAGCCGTGGCAAGCTGAAAGAAGCAGCGGTGACGCTTCGCGAGGACGATGTTCTGGTTGCACACGTCGTGTTTGCAACATCAGGCGAGCGTTCCGATACAGGTAGGGAGGAATTCTTGCACAACTTGCTCATCCGGCTCCCACTCCCCCAATACATGATCCCCGTGGTGGCAATCCCTCTCGAACGTCTTCCCTTGAGCAATCATTCGAAGGTAGACCGAAAAGCCATCCAGGAGCTACCACTCCCACAGCGGATGGGAAGCCTCGAGGGTAACGACGAGTTCGAGCTCACTGAGACCATGACCCAGCTCAGACAGGTGTGGGAAGATATTCTGGGAGATCGGTCTAAATTCATCATCACACCGACGACCAGCTTCTTCGCCGTTGGTGGCAACTCCCTCTTGATTGTACGCCTACAATCCCGCATCCGCGACTCGTTCCGGGTGGCGATCAACCTTATAGACCTTCTCGGGGCCAACACATTGGGCGAGATGGCACGTCAGATCGAGGAGAGCAGTGCTGTCGAAACCATTGACTGGGATAAGGAAACGGCACTTCCTGACCTGGATGCTCCACAGCAAATCGGCGTCCATGGATACGTCGCCCAGTCCATTCGTAGCCAACAGAAGACTGTGCTGGTCACCGGTGCCACGGGCTTTCTCGCAACACACGTCCTGCCGCAACTCACTGCAGATTCCAGCGTGAGCAAGATCTACTGCATCGCCGTGCGAGACACCTCGAAGCTCGCCGCCACAGGGTCCAAAGTCGTCTCTTATAACGGCGACCTCACGCTGCCCCGACTGGGCCTTTCAGAGCCAACTTTCACAGCCCTATCCAACGAGGTGGATGTGATACTTCATATGGGCGCTGCGCGGTCGTTCTGGGATAACTACCACACACTGCGGCCGACTAACACGAGCGCGACGAGGGAGCTCGTGCGACTAGCGGCTGCGCGGCGCATACCGATCCACTTCACATCGTCGGCCGGCGTGCTGGCACAGGCGCAAGGCAATATTCCTTGTAATGCTACTCCAGCCTCGGCAGCAGGCAATATTCCTCCCACTGACGGCTCAAACGGGTACGTAGCGAGCAAATGGGCCAGCGAGAGGATCCTCGAGCGCGCGGCTGAGGCGTGGGGCTTGCCTGTTTTGATCCACCGGTTCACGCCATCTGGGCGCACAACACCGCAGGACTTGATGCAGACAGTGCTCCATGAGGTCGTGCGGTTCGTGCATCTGTCCAAGCTAGTCCCAGATTTCGATGCTTGGGAGGGATGTATCGACATGATGCCGGCCGAGCAGGCCGCGAGTAGGCTGTCTGGTGCGGTAGCTGCTCGCGGGGACAGAGAGACCAACGGACCTCATGGCGCGCTGTTCTTCCACCACGAGTGCGATGTGAGCGTGGACGTACAGGACATGAAGGCTTATTTGGACGATGAGGTTAGCAACACAGCGGGCTATGCCACGATGGCTGGTGTTCGCTGGACTGGACGGATCAAGGCTCTCGGGTTTGGGTACTTGTTTGCGTCACAGAATGTGCGAATGGCTAGCAAGGACGCTAACTTGAAGCTGGAGTCACAGAGATAGGAAGTTGATTGCGTAAGTTGAGCACCAGGGTGATGTTTTTGTAGGAGACGAAATAGCATTTTATTTCGCAAACCGCAGCTAGGAGCTCGAGTGTTTTGTTTAGTGCCTGTGGGTACGGAAGGAGCAATTCACGGGGTCAACAATACTTGCAGTACAAAAGGGGCTTTTCAGAGCCGGCTTGCACTAAAGGGCTTTTCATTTATCAATAACAACCTACTCGGTGGCTTTTCTAGTCTTCGTGCTTAGCTGGAACGGTCATCCTACATTCACGCCCAAGACTTGCAAAGTCTTTGCTGACATTGATAGTCGCCATGAGTACTTTGTAAACACTGAATTGAGTATTGATGTCTGTGTGGAGATCATATAGGTAATGATGATGTCCTGTTCCAAACGCCTGTCCATGCCCGTTCAACCTCGCCTTGCAACGCCTGTCATACAATTTGATCCCCGAAATCCGTCACCAGTTAGAAATGCAAGATCGAACGCCTCTAGTTTTCCAATATGCATCGCATCAGGCGTTTTGAGATTCTGTTTTTCTCTCAGTCTCTTCATTTCATTCCTCATTCCCTTCCTCTCTTTCTTAGACCCCCCACAAAACCATCATCGGCCCCGTCAGCTCTGCGCTGTGGCTGTGCGGTAGCACTTCCTTCTTCGCTGGGGCGCTCGAGCGGACAGGCATCGTCTGCGACTTGTCGACCCGTCTCCTCTTGCAGCTCATAGCTGAGCGCTGCATTTCGGGGGTCCACAGAGCCATCGACGGCCCGTCGACTTCGCTGTCCCACTGCTCGTGGGCGGCAAAGGTGGACGCTCGGCCCTTCATGGTATGCTGCAGGTGTCTCTCGCGGTGCGCGGCTGTGTCCCTGCGCAGGGACTCCCTGTCGTAGCAAAAGGGCAGCTCCTCCTCGCTGATGGACATGGCGCCCGAGTGACGCCGCCTGGGCGAGGGGGGCAGCTCGTCCTCGCTGTGGGCCTCATCGTCGCCCAGGACGGCGCAGTCCTCGTCTTCCGAGGAGAAGAAGTCGCCGTGCTCTGAGATGGGCGACGCGGTGAGGGAGGAGTTTTTGGAGAGAGCGGCGATCTGACTGGTAAAGAGAGAGGTGTCGATGGGCTTGAGGAGCTGGGGCCCGCGGCAGAAGGTGGTGTCGTCGAAGGGGCCGACGAAGAAGAATGTGGAATCGTGGACCGCTGGCTGCTGGTGATGAGGATGATGGCGGTGGTGGTGTTGTTGGTGGTGGGAGATGGTGGCCATGATTGGTAGATGAATAGTAATGTGGGCGAGTTGGTGGTGGTGTTGTTATTTTTAGACTGGGATGTGTTGGTGAGGTGTTGTGTGTGTGGTGTTTGTTTGTAATGATATATCACTTCTCAGGTTTATGTATGTTGATCTTTTGTATTGATCTTGAAGGTTGCGGTTTGTTTGCACTGATATGGACAAATATATAAATACTCAACGGCATTCAACATCTCTGGCAGGTCCGGGGCGCCATCCTTAAATAAAGCACGAAGACAATATTTACGCAGCCACGGCATTGTGCTAGATGGAGTAGCCATTCCAGTGTACATCAGCATGCGGCCACCTATGACGGGCAGATTTGCATAGATGGGCTGATTGACGACAATTCAGAGACGGCATTGTCTCGAGGTGGCCTTGTCCCTCCGCAAATCTGGCCCCAGGTTTGGTTCCACAGTGGCACAAATTAATGAGACAGCGTAGCACATCAGACGTTGACAAGGCCTCGAAAACGGTCACTGTGACGGGAAAGTCGTATGATCGGGAGTCACCGGATCGGCCCACGGCGGGTGCGGTCAAAGGCTGGGGAAAGGACATGGAAAAAAGGGGGGGAGAAAGCTGGGGTACCCCAATTCCGATTTTACCCGCCTCTCTCCAGGCGGAGGCACACACAGTCGAACCTCTTTCTGGTCATACTAATGAATTAGCAGTGACACATAATGCAACATGAAGAAGACGGCGCTTATGCACGGGCTGCACGGGTACCATAGTTATTGGGTCTTGTGCTGCAGTGCATGGCATGTTTGCGGACTGGCGCAATATCAAAGTGAGACTGATCGTTCGATGTCTCTGCTAGGACAAAGCCCTCACAACACCACAGCAATTTAAGAAGAATGTCCGCATGACTTACGGGACAATACAGGCGGGCGTCTTCATCGCAACATTGTCGATGTATGAGGCTGAAAACGGTCGTTCCTTAGAGGTTGGACTAGCTCTTTGGCGTTGAGACCCTGTTGCAGACCCTTGCCAATCTATTTTGCATCTACACTCTCCAAGGTAGGTTGACAGTTCTGATTGTATGGCTGTGTGTACCTTGACCCGAATTTCACATGTGTTTCGACATACTGTGGAATGTCTTCTCTTTTCTTTCTTGTATTGTCTTCTTTGGGGGGGGGGGGGGGGAAGGGGCGCCCACGCTCTGGTCTCTGGCATTTTATTCAAAATATCCTTGTTATATGGTTTATAAAAATTGTCCTATCACTCCGTGGCCTTCAGGCTGGATCAAGAAAATGAATCCATACACCTGTGGTACCCTTTGCCATGGCTGCTAATGCGCAGTCTCTTCATCCTTAGGAGGCATGCTGCAGTTATGGGGGCAGGGGGCACATCCCTACTACATTGTGGTGTCTGGGACATGGTTTGGTGTGCTGCCAGCACAGTCGCAAAGGGCAAATTCCATGTATGTGGTTAACGGGCAGTGCTTACAAGGAGATTCTTCGAGACGACCCTGTACTAGATAGCTTCTCATCATGTACAGTAAATGAGCGAGTGATTTCGTTGTACAGGTCAACATTGGGACCGAAGATTCAGCATTTTGACAAAGCATATGGACCAAGATCCAGAAATACCCGAACTAATTATTCTGGGAGAAGTCAGCCATCACCGTCTTCTTTACTCTCTATCTCTCTCCTCTTTAATTTTTTTTTCTCTGTTGTTGTTTTGTGTGTGTGTGTGTGTGTGTGTGTGTTGGGAACTGCAAGTACGTGTCTGTTGTTCAATTTAGGAGGTATATCAGTACTTAAGTGTGTGGGTTCTCAAGGAGAGGGGAAAAGAGGAGGAAGGGCTAGCGTACGCCATGGAAAGATGGAGGCGTATTAGCAACCCTGTCTTGTTAATTATGGGATGAATGTTGCGGTCTCATCAGCTCACCAGCGCTTCGAACGAGAACCAACAACTGGTTTTCAACTCATCATTGGGGTATCTACTCTACTCGAGGCTGTCTGCTTTCATCTCTCCTGGACCGTCCCACCTTAGGCGTCTCAATCTCGTCTCTTGTCAGCCGCCATGTGACATGCTATAGTTTTGTCCTTCGCAAATTGTGCTCCTCTATGGTGCTTTGTGCTGAATACAAAAGAATCCGGTGGCGTATTGGCGGTGATCGTGCGTGCAAGATAGCGTGACTCTTCTTTTCAGCGTTCGCTGCCATATCGCCTCAAATGGTCGCGCCGTGGTGATATCTGATGACGATAGTCCGTACCTTCTGGGACAGAGAAGACCCTCTAGGCCCCGTTCTTGGCCCCTGGTCCCTTACGATTCATCAGATTTGCGAAGAAGTTCTGCAAATTCTCGGTATCGATGGGCTGCTGCTGGTCTGTGGCCTCCTCAGCCGGGCTCTCCGGTTCAGGTGATGAAGCATATGTTTGACGATCCTGTATAGAGATGTGTCAGATCAGTGATATGACTATGTTGTCCACAACCATATACTCAAGACATACCTGTAAGCGTTTCATCATGTCATCGGCGTCTACTTGAATCCCACCGACGTTGAATTGCACCGGCCCAATATGATCGCTGACGTTGGTGGTCTTGCTGTCCTCGTCGGCCTCCTTAGCCTTCTGGTCCTTGAGATGCGCCTTTGCATCTGCGCGGTCCCGATCCTCCTCCTCGATCTTCTGCCTGTATGCCTCCAGCTGCTTGTTTCGCGCCTCAAGGAAGATCTGGGTGTCCTGCGTCTCGACCTCCAATGTTGTGGAATGCGTGTCTCGTCCGGCCATCTGCAGTGCGTCGTGGGTTGGATTGCGGATCGACTCTTCGAACATGATCACCGCCGATCCGGGGGTGATCTCGTAGCCGTCGGCGTCGTATTCAGTCCCAGTGACCGTTGCATTCTCTGCGGGATTGGCATTCCGACCCGGGGGCGGGAACTTGCTCTCCAGATCGATGGACCACCCTTCGCTCACGGCCTCCACATCGAAGCCTTCCCTCAGTACTCTGATCTTACCCCATGAATCCCAGTTTGGAGGCACAGCCACCCTGTCCCGGTCGATGACATTAGGCTTCAGCGGTTGTTTCTTCAGCAGGGAGTATATGCCCAGACTCGAGTGGACGAGGGTTTGTAGTTGTGAGGATACCGAAGGTGCTGTGTAGATCAGAGAGGCGCCGTCTATGCCATCGTCAGTATACCAGCATTTCAGGGCTACCTGAAGAGGGATCCTCACGCCTGAGTAATATTGTCCGCATGAACTGCAGGACGACGTCGAATTCTTCTTCCTTCCAGCTCTGCGTCTTTTCCAGAATTTCCATCTGCTCAGCCTGCGCAACTGTCAGCTTGCTTCTCACCCCCCTCCCAGTGACCCCTTGGGAGAACCTACATTCTGGCAGACCACGCAGAGTGGCAGGCCTAATGGTTCTTCCCACTCTCCTGGTCCCAGCGGCAGCGACACATCTCCATCGGCGGCAGCCGTAGCGGCGGTACCGTCCAGGTTTACTGCGCCGCCTCGACCTCTCTCTTTCCACTGGCTCATGACCTCTTCCATGGTTATCTTGCTCTCGTCCGGCAGGGCTAGCAGGACGATGCGCAGAAGAAGCATCCACTCCCTGAGCTGCCGGACCCAGGACCACGGCTCAGACCAGTCCAATAGGACAACAAGTAAGGTGTTCGGTATGGACTGCGGTGTCAGGAGAGGTTTGATCAAGGGGGCGAAGGAGGGTGAGGGACTGGCGAGGAGGTACGTCGAAATGCGGGCGAGGATATCTAGGGACGTGTCAGCAGGCGGTCCTCCCCTTCACAAAAGGCATGGATGGCAATATACCTTCGTGGTCTGCATCAAGGAGGTCGTAGTAGGTGTAGCCGAGCGCAAACTGGTTGGCGACAGGCGGGATCTTATTCTGTCTGTCCAAGTTCCTCCGCATCTCGTTGCTAGAAAGCGACTGGATGAAGTCCCTCTGCGACTCGACGGTGCCACCTGGTAGACAATGCAGCAGATCAGCATCACAGCTCGTCTCCTTCCGAGACAGGAGGCAGCATACCCATCACAAGCAGGTTCTTCTCCGGTAGGCGCTTCCCGCTGGCGACGGAGTCGAGCATGGAGCTCCACATGTCCTTCTTCTGCTCGCCATTCTTGCCCTCGGAGCCGCCAGAACCGGAGGCGCTGGTATATGTCGAGAAACGGTTCGCGTTGGTCGCCGCCATACTTGCTCTTCGATGCAGCTCCGTCACGAGATCCTCAAGGTTGGGCGCAAGAGTTGCGACTCATTGCTGGCTTATTGTTGGAGGAGCCTTAGTAGCGTGGGGTGTGCGGTGTGGGTGGATGTGTTTTGGGGCAAGCCTGGACGCGCTTTTTGTTCTCTAGACTTAAGTACGCGTCAGTACAGTTAAGACCTATGACAGGCTGCTTGGAAACTTCTCCAATTTACCTGGACCAGATTAAGTGAGAGAGCTGCGAAGATTGAAAGATGCCGCTGAAATGTGGTTCCGCAGCTGAGGCCCGTATGTCATGGGGGGTGGGAAGGTTTGTTTTGTTTGAGCCTCTTCAATATCGAATGTACATAGTACTTCATATCGCCTGCAACGAGGGACCCATGCATAGTTCCATGCAGGGGGGTAACCTCAATGAGAGCTTCAGCAAAGACGCTCTGAAAGGGGTTTTCATGAAATGAGGGTTTGGCACCCAAGACCTGTTGAACACTTCGATATCTATTTGATCACTCAAGTACTCCTCAGCGCCTGACAGACAGTCTGAAACAGTCCTGCATTTTCATGTATTTAGTATCTCTTTCCCCTCAAGACCCTAACAGGCAAGTTCTTGTTGGTAGCAGGCGCCTTCAGGCTGTGTACTAGTTTCCCAGGTACCCAAAATCTTGTCAAGACAGCAGCAACTTATGATGGATGCCTACCATAGTACATGAAGCATTTATGAAATGACACAAGCTAGATTTGATGTTGATCTGCACGTAATGATCAATTTATGCTAGCTTTGGGACTGACAGCAGGCTGTAAAAGCAACTGGTCTACAAGGTCCTGACATTCATCAATCAGTACCATGCCCCACACTAATGATCCCCTGCCGCTATCAGTCTTGACCAAGACGTCACCCCAAAATTTAGGTCAGCCTTATGTTGACATTCCCAAGTACATCAAAATACTGTAACGTCTTGGAGGTCTACCACAGAGAGCCAAGGCAGTGCCTGCTCCTGCACCTAGCATTATCAATCTTCTTGGACCAAGGCACAACAACTCTTTACTGCTTCCAGAAGCGTGCGCTTCGACCACCAGCCCAAGATGAACAAGATTCGCGCAATACAGGAGCTCAATAAGAAGGAGATCGAGCAGGGAATGTACGTGCAGACCTCTACCCAAAAGAGTCTCTAGATTGTTGCATCACAAATACTAATACTTCCTCTTATTTAAAATCTATAGCTCTCCAAATGCCTCCTGGCACGTCGACTACCGCGACACCGCCTTCATCTACTTCGGTGGCCTCCCCTACGAACTTTCCGAGGGCGACATCATCACTATCTTCTCGCAGTACGGCGAGCCCGTCTTCCTCAAGCTCGCCCGCGACCGCGAGACCGGAAAGAGCCGTGGATTTGGCTGGCTCAAGTACGAGGACCAGCGTAGCACCGACCTCGCCGTCGACAACCTAGGCGGCGCGACGATCGGCGGACGTATGGTGAGTGTGGACCATACGCGGTACAAGATGAGAGATGACGAGGATTGGGAGGAGGGAAAGATCGGGTGGGAAGATATCCAACGGCGGGAGAAAGAGGCCCGGGAGGACGCCAAGGCCAGCGACACGGAGATGGGGAGCGGGACGGATACGGAGGAGGAGATCAGGAGGGCTCGGCCTATGTTGAAGGAAGAGAGGGAGCTGCAGCTTTTGATAGAGGGGCACGATGACGATGACCCGATGAAAGAATTTCTGATCGAGGAGAAGAAGAAAGAGGTCGACGAGGCGCTGCGCAGAGAGCGCAAGAGGGAGGAGCGTGAAAAGAAGCACAAGAGCCGGCGTCATGTGTCGCATCGTTCAAGACGAGACGATAACAGTGATGAAGATGAGGAGGAAGGGCGTAGGCAGAGGAGAAGGCGAGCCGAAGATGATGGACGCAGAGAGAGGTCAAGAAGGGATGAGCACAACGAGGATAGTGACCGTCAGGCAAGGCGGCGGCGGGATTCTCGAGATCGTGAAAGCAGACGGGATGATGACAGACGGAGAAATAGGGACCGCGATTCAGATCGTCGACGACGTGAACGTGAGCAGTCTGAAGACTACCACAGTCGCAAACATCAAGACTCCGACCTAGACCGCAGAAGTCGTCGGCACAGAAGTCGATCACCATGAGCCAGACTCACAAGAAGCACCAGACAGAAAATCAATTGATACGATACCCTTGGAACAAGAGATGCATATTTGCCATCATAAACTGGTCAGGCTAGTTGTCTATCCGCCAGTCCTGTTCTTCCTGCGCAAAAAGGCATACCTGTACATGAAGAGGTAAAGCCCGGCGTCTGAAAACCTCCAACGCCTTTCTGCATTGCGCATCAAACCAAATGACCCAGAACTCTATGCTCGAGCGTTGTGAGCATGTAGAAGATGACCAAGGGCATAGCAGTGGTGCCCTCCCGACAATGATTTAAACAAACGAAATATTAACAACGAGCCTCTCCATGAACCCTAGAATAGCAATTCCTGAGACAACCTCCACGTTGTGGCAAGAGATGCACAATTTTCAAGGCTCATTATAGTAGTGCTTGAACCCAACACGGCCAACAAAGCGCTTGCCAGTATCATCTCGAGCCATCTGGAACTTTTCCCAGCGAGCATCAAGACCAGCTCCAACGACCACCAGGCTCTCCTCGTCATACCAGCCAATGAGGCCCTTCTGGGCCTTGGTCGTGCCGAGAGTGGCTCCATCTGCGGCAGCGGCGAAATTCCCTGCAGGCTCATCCGTGCTGAAGGGGATAGAAGTGAAGGAGTAGGTGTCTGAGAACACACGAGGCAGGCCGGGGACCTGGGACAGCCAACCCCACTTGCCCTTGCCATCATTGCCATTCGACTGACCGGCGCCACCGGAACTACCAGGCCGGCTACCAGACATGGTGGGGGCGGTGATGGGGCTGAGAGGTGCAAAGTCAGACTTGGCGCCCGGATGAGGAACATCAAAGATGTGCAGTGTGCCCTTGTCGGAGGTACTGGCGAGCAAGGTACCAGAGGGGCTGAAACAGAGATCGTAAATCGTGGCGTGGTCCATACCGCGGCGGACTTCGCAGACCAGCGCACAGTTATAGGTGCTGTAGACGCGGATGATAGTTCCCTGCGGGCAACGTAAATATCTCCAGGCATTGTTTAGGGCTTGAGTAGCGAATGCTAAGAGACTCACCTTGTCGCTCGCCGAAGCAAGCAGCTGGCCGTCTGGGCTAAATGACAGAGCACGCAGAGGGGTGTCGTGAGCCGGAATGATGCTCACATTGCCAGTGCTGAGCTCAACAATCTGGATTTGGCCGGGCGTGCGGCCGGGAAACGCAACTTGCTTCTGGGAGAGGCAGACAAGACCATTCAGGTTGTCTGCAGTCTCATACGCCATAAGAAGATCGCCCGTACGTAGCTTATAAATCCGAACGCTGTTTTGGAGTGCGATGACGACTTTTCCAACAGCAACCTTGACTGCGCGGATAGAACTGACAGCATTGATTTCAATGCTGGCTCTCTGCTTGGCCTCGTCCCAAAGGATCACCTATAACATATTGGCACAATAACACGACAGCGTGGAGGGAAGATAACCAACCTTGTGAGAGGCAAACTTAGGTCGACGCCCTCCTCCAACAATAGCGATGACATTAGAAACTCCCATCATCTGCGCGAGACCGATTCCAGCAGCGAGATCTGAGGGACGCGTCAGCCTCGTCTGACAGGATACGTGACATCAACAATGCTCACCTTTCTTCAGCATAGAAGTGCCTTGCTCTGTCCTCAGGACTGTGGCACTCCAGTGTTAGCACAGTTGCTGTCATTCATGAAAATGACTCAGCTAGATGTGCCTACCCATGAATCCGGTCTCGAGCCCGACGGCGAAACAGGACTTGTCCTCGTTGAAGGTGACAGACAAGACCCGCTTGGGCTTGGCTGGCTCAATCTTCGGGCGTGTATCCATGATGGCGACGCGTGATGCTTTGCCTAGTGGATTGAGGGACAGAAACGGTTGGATGAAGCCGACGGACAGACGGATTGTCTAGATATCGAGTCCCAAAGAAGTCGATGTTGAACTACCAAGACTTGAGCCCGGAAAGAAACGGGAGGCACCAGAAAGGTAGCTGCCTGACCGTCGTTATATATTATGAAGCATGATGCGCGATAATGATGTCGCAAGCAGGTCTGCAATGCTGAGCTATGGTGTACGGGTGAATGGGTCCAAGTGGTGAGAACCCTTGTGGATGGAAGATTAGGTTGTCGTGAATATAAAACCAGTCAGACCAGCGCCCTTTAAGAGTCAAGGACACGGTACAGTAGAGTGTCACCAGGAAACAGCAACTGGGACAATCTCAGCAACGATCCAGGTCTGATTAGCCTCTTATGAGAGGAGTGAACTCAGTTGCAATGCAAGTAATATAAGAGGGTGTAAATGACAAGACAGATGGTATATGTACATACAAGTTAACTAAGGATATGCTCGGGTGTAAGTCCAGGCTCTAGGCTGACATCGCATGAGGTCCAGTCAGGAGGACAAGGGAAGCAAAGGTCAAGGGCAGCTGGCAGCGGCTGGTGGGAGCTGTTTGTTGTCCCCCTGCAGGAGCGATTGGTGGCATCCCTCCATTGCCGCAATCACGCTAAGCTCAAGCTGGGATGGCCTCAATTTGGGTGATGCTTGGTCCGTGCTGGGTTGCTTGGCCCCTGAATTCGTTGCTGGGGGGTCCACGGGTAGCTTGCTGGGTGGAACTGGAGATTGGCAGTGGTAGATTGAGCGCACCGCCAGCAGTAGCAGTAGCAGTAGCAGCAGCAGAGGGCTGCTGCACTGGTGGACATGGGGACGGGTAGAAGTGACAAGGTGAGTGCAACAATCTGTGAAATTACACCTGTCGCTCCACTCTGCTTCTGCTTGGTCCCCAGAGTGCAACTTGCAGCAGCCGACCCTTGTTGGCATTCTCTCCGTTTCCCCCTTTCCACTCCAAGCGTCGGCGACCCATCGTCACGAACACAACAACCTCGCTCTTTCAACCAACGTTCGACCTCGACTATTCAATTGACCAGAATACTTAGCAGTCAGTCTACACAGCAGGTACTGACAACCCTTCTGCGGCTGCTTTTTTTCTTCTTGCATTTTCTGAGAATTTCTGTTTGGTATTCTTTCCATCACGAGCAGCCATGTCTTCCCCGGCCGTACGTTTGTTGTCGTTTCCTCTTGGTGTTGTGTATCAATCGCACGAGTCAACCTGGCATTTTCACCATCTCTCCCTTTTCCCTCCTCTCGCATAGTAGACTGTTCACTTCAGCTTCTCTCATCGCGCTGCATCGCGCTGCATCGCGTTGACGCACTTCACTCGTTCGACTGCTGACATGCAACGATTCTATAGAAGATGATCCGCCGCAAGAAGAACGTGAAGAAGGGCATCCAGTTCTGTCTGATGGTCTGCGGAGCGTCTGGTACTGGTACGTCTTGAAATCTCCATCCCCAATTTACATATCTTAGCCCATCCGGCCCATGATTCTCTCCTTGTCGCCGGTCAAATTGAGTTTACTGACCTCGTCGCCCACCAAATCACAGGCAGAACCACCTTCGTCAACACCCTCTGCGGAAAGACCGTCCTTGGCCACAGGGACTCGGACGACCCGACTGGTGCGCACGTCGAGGATGGCGTCAAGATCAAGCCCTACACTGTTGGTACGAAGTCTCGGTCAAGCCCTCCGCCATGTACGGTTGTGATCTGACTGGCTATATAGAGCTCGAGCTTGACGAGGAGGGAACCCGTATCTCCTTGACCATTGTAGACACTCCAGGTTTCGGTGACCAGGTCGACAACGAGGCCAGGTACGAAGCCCCTCGTCCGATGTGGACCTGTTGGACATGTTCTCGGTAGTTCGCCGCTGACATCGAGCTTATAGCTTCTCCGAGATCGTTGGCTTCCTCGAGAGGCAATATGATGACATTCTGTCCGAGGAGTCGCGTATCAAGCGTAACCCTCGGTTCAGAGACAACCGCGTTCATGCCATGCTCTACTTCATTACACCCACCGGCCACGGGTACGTTTCGACCGCCAGGCAACATTACTTGGACCGTGCTAATATCTGACTTAGTCTCCGCGAGTTGGACATTGAGCTGATGAAGCGTCTGGCTCCCCGCGTCAATGTCATCCCGGTCATCGGACGCGCCGACTCCCTGACCCCTGCCGAGCTGGCCGAGTCCAAAAAGCTGGTGATGGAGGATATCGAGCACTACCGCATCCCCGTATACAACTTCCCTTACGATATCGAAGAGGATGACGAGGATACCGTCGAGGAGAACGCCGAGCTCCGGGGTCTGATGCCTTTCGCCATTGTTGGTTCTGAGGAGACGGTCGAGATTGGCGGTCGCAAGGTTCGCGCTCGCCAGTATCCGTGGGGTGTCGTCGAGGTTGACAACCCTCGCCACTCCGACTTCCTCGCCATCCGATCGGCCCTGCTGCACAGCCATCTGGCCGACTTGAAGGAGATTACCCACGACTTCCTGTACGAGAACTACCGTACCGAGAAGCTGTCCAAGAGCGTGGAGGGTGGTGCTGGAGTGTACGTTCCTGATCCTGCAACCCCTAATTTGCCCAACTTGAAACTGACCCTGTTGCTGCAGCGATTCTTCGATGAATCCCGAGGATCTCGCTTCGCAGTCGGTGCGTCTCAAGGAGGAGCAGCTCCGCCGCGAGGAGGAGAAGCTGCGCGAGATCGAGATCAAGGTCCAGCGCGAAATCAACGAGAAGCGCCAAGAACTCCTGGCTCGGGAGTCTCAGCTCCGCGAAATCGAGGCACGCATGCAGCGGGAGGCAGCCAACTCTGGGACACCGATTCCCGAGGCCAACGGCGAGACGGAAGCTGCTTAAACAGGCCTGGAGTAAATGTGGCACTTTTTCGGCGGGTACAAGCGCATGCGTTTGTTGCAGATTGCTGGCCACTTTTATGACAAGATTCGCCCCTTGTTTCTACGACTGCCACTTCGCATGCGAACGTTTTGCCAAGCCGTGCCATCATGTCGAATGAGAGCGTGGGTTTGTTGGTTGCCGATGCACTGCGGCGCCAGCAGCTCTGGTCTCCACGGTCCGGAACGAAACTCAGTTTCTATACGCGCGCGCACACAAAAAACCCCGGGCTTGCCCGTCCCTCCTGATAATGATACCCTCCGTGCCTTCAGGAAAACAGTCAACAGGGGAAGTAAGGCAGAAGGGAGAAAGCTCGAGAGAAAAGAGG
The DNA here is from genome assembly GCF_011745365.1 of Cryphonectria parasitica EP155. Taxonomy (NCBI): domain Eukaryota; kingdom Fungi; phylum Ascomycota; class Sordariomycetes; order Diaporthales; family Cryphonectriaceae; genus Cryphonectria; species Cryphonectria parasitica. The sequence continues at coordinate 3,441,249 of NW_024468910.1, read as the reverse complement.
GGGCTTGTCGCATTTCTTTTTCCAATACGTCTTTTCCAATTGTGGTGTCGGCCCATCACTTGATGGGCTGATCGTTCTCTACAGACGTTTGGGTCATTTTGTACCACTTTATTTCCAGTAGAGGACTTCTAATGCAGACAACCTAAATTTATTCCCATATTGAATTAAGGAACCCAGTGGCCGGAGGCCTCATCGAATGATGCGTCACAGCTGTCGTGTGTGTTCCTGTACTTGAATGTATACAATTTTGGATTGGTAAAATCCCATTTCGATTGTGCTGAAGGAACAATGTAAAAGCACTAAACAGAAGCCCTCCCAGAAACGCCCGAAGTCCCAACCATTCCTCGACTGCATACCATTACATACTCAACAAGAGAAGAGGGCCGCGTGATACTACTGGGCTCCCACAAAGGAAAGGAAGCATAGTGAATACATCAATAGTGAATACATCAATAGTGAATACATCAAGTCCACAGCGGGCTACCCGCCGTCTGTTGCTCGTCTGACATACAAACGTTAAAGCTTGAAAACAAAAGCCCAGCCCTTTTTATCCCTGCTCCTTGAACAGGATAGACATTCTCGCCTTGTTGATCTTGTCCACTGTAACAGCCCGTCAGAAGATAAACAACCCTTCTGTGTCTCTAGTTGTTCGACTGGCTGTTCAGTATCCTCAGGATAGCCAGGAACAGGTTGATGATATCCAGGTACAAGCTGATCGCAGCTGCGATCTCCTCCTCGACGTGATGCTTGCGCAGGACCAACTGCGTGTCCACCAGGATATACCCGCTAAAGATCAGGGCAGCAAGGCCGCCGTAGATGAGCTCGCCGGTGCTGCTGTAGGGGAAGAACATGGCCATGAAGCCAAACAGCATGAGACCCCAGAGGCCGCCAAAGAGATACGGCATCCACGAGGTGAAGTCATACTTGGTCTGGCAGGCAAAGGCGGTCAGGAAGATGAAGATGCCTCCAGTCAGGATCACGGCGTTCAGGACGATGGAGGTCTCGTAGAGGGAGACAACGACGGAGATAGTGTAAGCCTCGAGGAGGGTGAAGCCGGAGAGGAAGAGGAGGTTGGTCGGGTAGGAGTGGCGCTTCCAGTAAGTGAGGATCATCATACCGATGGCTCCGAACATCTGGACCAGATAAATCAAGCACATGTCAGTCAGTCAAGCTCTGGCAGCATAGGGCACTTCATTTGATAAACTAAACCTCCCCCTTCTCTCCCCTCCCTTTCACCACAGGGTGGGGGAAGTCAGGAAAGCAGCAGGGGACGAATGGGAACGGGGTGAGAACGTACCGAGACGAAGACGAGCGCCGGATGGCTCTGGATCCACTGCTTGTAGGGCTCGCTCACGAAGCTGATGGCGCTCACAGCGCCGGTGACGATCAGCTGGACCGTCAGGATCGTGTAAACCTTGCGGATGAACTGGTTGCGGATGTCGAGGGTGGCCTCGGCGACGCTCCCGCCAAACTTGAAGTCGTCCGGGACATTGTCCTCGCTAGACCGAGCGACACCATCACCGCCAGCGAACAGGCGCGCCTCGTCATCGTCGGCTTGATAGGAAGGAGGCGCCTGGCTATAGGCCGGAGCCGGGGCGGAACCACCTGCAGGTACCGCGTCCGGGTCGTGCTGTGGGGCGGGGGTGTACTTGGTGCTGGACATGGTGGCGAGCTGTTTCTCCTGTTCGAATATGGGGATGGCGGGAGGATGCAGTCGTCAGGGTGGTGATGGAACGCCGATGTTGTTGAAACGCGAGATGGAGGAAGAAAGGAAAGTCTATAGGTGGTGGTGCGAAGCGAGAGAAAGAGTGTCAGCCGGATGAGGCGTCGGAGTCAAGAGCCACAGAAGGTTGTAGAAGGTGAACGGGCTGTGTACTATTACAATAGTGCTAGTGACGACGATGACCAGATGATTTGCGGCTCACCTCGGCGCCACCCTGAACCTGGGCTCAGGCAGTGCTAGGGCGTCAGTCACTGACTTGTGGTGGAACTATGTTGACTAAGCAGTTTGTTCTTGCACTTCTACCAGCTAAGAACGCCTTACGTTCCCGAGGCTTTTTGCCCAAGGCTACATGAAATTATTAACACAATCTATATATAGTATTTGGCCCACGAACTCCCAAGAAGGGTTTTTGTTGTATTAGTTGACACAGTGTTGAGCTACTAGACGAAGATCGAGTAGGACTTCCCTTTGGTGAAGGTTATTTTTGTCTACGAGTATGTATGGATCCGCGACGATTGTCAGGGGTGATGATGTTGCTGACCGCGTGCCTCAGATATGTGAGATCCATCATCCTGCAGAGATGGATGGAGGGACAGACCGAATCTCGGCAAGCGTAAGCAAATCTGCCCGATATGTATCTGAGCTCCAAATCTCGATGTTACAAAAATGCCAGCATGAAGTTACAGGGTGCGGGTGTGCCCTTATTGATCTCACAGTGAACTTTCATGATCTTTTAAGTGCGGCTCCACTTTTCGAGCAATCTCTTAAGCATCTGTATAGAGATGAGGTGACCTGAGAAAATTTGCTGTGATGTCAAAGGCTCTCAGTCAGATGCTTAATATATTCAAGGGGGGCGAGCAAAAGCGAAAGAGAAAAAAAGAAGAAGAAGAAGGGTGGGATGCATATTTGTGTGGTTCCGACTGGTAAAAGGATGCTTGAACTTTTAATTATTGACCGTGGTGATTCTACCCTCCTCAACTTGAGAATGTTTGTTCATGAGGCCGACATGGGGGCAAAAATTGTGCGAAGAGGAGAGACCAAGTTGGCACCGAATGATCAGAACAATTCGATCACTCCTTAATCGTCTGAAGGTCTCATTCTCATATGCGGCTCTGATACCGGCACCGAGGAGGTCCATGGATGATGGGGCGACCACAGTCCTTGTATAGTCATAATTATCGCTTAAAGTATTGTTGAAGCGTGAATCGGTCCCAAAGGCAGAGGGGGTTTGTGTTCGAGAATTCAGATCATATGCACATCATTGGTTGCTGTCACGCAAGTTTTGACTTTGCAGATAATCCGCCCTTACTATAGTTGTGTAACTGCCGTACTGAAGGACGTCTCACCAACCATTGAGCGGTCAAAGATGCCGGGGAACTCGAGCACCAGGTCGCCACTTGCCGTACTACAACGGTACCATGGGTTATACGAAGATCAGTCATTAGCGACGGTGTATATAGCATAGTATATAGAGATCGTCCATAACAGTCGCTAGCTTTGGATTAGCTTGCCACATAGACCAAGCATAGGCTTCTGCTTCAAGGGAGGGTTGTTGGGAGGCAAAAACTCAAGAACCAGAAAGTCTCCTGGGAATTAATGATCTCAAGTTGTATGCAGAATCCACTGACTGACTAACGACGAGAGGGGGGAGAGGAAGAAAAGAGGAGAGAAAGAAGAGATTGTATTTGGGTTGGCGTGGCTGGATCTGCGAGCTGCGGGGATCTTCTCAACATTTACAGATAGAGTATTACTTGCAGGCTGCATCTACTATGGTACTATAGTACCGCCCTCATTTCCCCGCCTCTGGGAGCCCTGAAATTTTGGCCAGAATTGGAAATTCCAAGAGAAGAGCCCCTAGGCCTGGAGCATACGACTCTAGCCCGCTGCAGCACTGCGATAGTGCCCTCCACAGGGTCCCCAAGTGCCCACTCCTGACCTGCTAACTCACCGCCTGCTCCAAGCTCCCGTCCCGCGGACCCCTCTGAGGGAGAAAACCCCCTCCCCCCAGGGCAAAAACCCTGTGGGCCAATCTAGAGCCGCCTCAGGCGACACGGACCTGTACCAGATCAGGGGTCTCAACTGTTGAGCCAGTGAGACCGCACCGGGAGGAACCTGTAACCAAGAAAATCTTCCAGGGTCCTCCACTGACTTGCAGCTTCGCTTCTGCAGTTTCAAGGTTGTCTAGGCACAGAGGTGGCCACTGCTCCCCTCAATTGATTGCTCGTCTACGCTTTTCCTCGAAGCTGTGCGCCTCAACCAGACAAATCCAACCTCCCGATTTGTCGCCAGCCTCTCTCTGTTCCCCCAGCTCGAGAGATGAACTGACCACCCCACAATCGATCTCGATTTGAGTTTGCTTCACCACCTGTGGACCTTGAGGGCGGGCACGAGAATCCAAACACTCGTTTTTTCTCTTGTTGCGAACCGCCTCCACCAATTATTTCGACCGACCATCCATCCGTCGCCATTCTGTGAGGCCTCGAGTCGTCGTTTTCCTCTCCTCGATCTGGTCGCACACCTTGAGAGGCTTGGCCTGGCACCCGGCTCATCTCCTATCTTGGCCTCCTTTGGTCACGACTTACCGCTGCCTCTTCCACTGCCTCGCCCCCCCCCCCCCTCTCCCCCCTCGGGCCCCAATATATCGCGCCAATTCTCACGTTCTGTACTCGAAGCACGCCATCATGTCCTCCTCAACCGTCAAAGGCGCCCCTCAACAAGAGCGCTTGGGAGTTTCAAACTCCAACAGGTCGAGCACCGAGTCCAAACGACCATCTTCGAGCTCCATTAGGCACAGCTACTCCCACAAGAAGGAGAACATGAATGGGCCCCTCTACATGCAGTCCTGCAACAGCACTGTCCTCGTCCGGCGCGTCAAGCGGAGGGGAGACAGCCCCGCGAAACAATTGGCCCGCTGGTTTGTCGAGAATCAAATTGGTATGCTACTTCAATGCCTCCTTCACCCAAGGCCACAATCACTGTCCCAACAGAACTGCCCCTCGACAAAGAGTCCCTCAAACTCCATCTCTTTTCCCCTCCTCTCCCCTCCCCATCAAGTACAGATAACGGCGGCAGCATAGCAGCGCATACCTTTGGATATGGGGCGCTGTGCGGCAGTCTGTCATTCTGGGTCGAGCACTGCCTGTGGATAAGAGCTTTTGGGACCGAGAACTAACAAATTATTCATCTAGGCTTCTCCTTGAATCTCCTGGCCCTCCTGTTCTGCGCCCACTATCTACTTCCTCGCTCCCAGGCCTACACGTCCAAATTCTTCACCCTGCAGTACTATAACGAGCAGTCTCAGAAATATGGCCTTGGCTTCGACGACACATATTATGTGTTCTTTGTTGTCGTGCTGTTTACCGGCCTGCGCGCCGCCACCATGGAGTACATCCTGGCCCCCTTCGCTAATTACCTGGGCCTCCGCAAGAAGAAGGAGGTGACGCGGTTCAGTGAACAGGCTTGGCTGGTGATATATTGCGTGGTTTTCTGGTCGCTGGGTGTCGTGAGTACATTGCCGAAGTTTTCAAGTCCCTGCTGAGGGGGGTTTTCCTTTTTGTTTCTTGTATGGTCATTGCGACTCAGCCGCTAACCCAGGCCCTCTAATCAGTATCTTCACTACACCTCCCCAGCATGGCTCAATCTGAGAAATTTGTGGGCTACCTGGCCGAATCGGGAGCTTGGAGGTCTGTTCAAGTTCTATGTCCTCACTCAGCTAGGTTTCTGGTTCCAGCAGGTGTTTGTGATCAATATCGAGGAGCGCCGCAAGGATCACTGGCAGATGCTGAGCCATCACTTCATTACGATTGTCCTGATTCACGCGTCGTACCGGTATCATTTCAACTACATCGGTAACGCCGTGTTTATACTGTTCGACCTTGGTGACATCCTTCTTTCGGTATGTTCCACTCTCGGATGTCGACTCTATGGTGCCGAAGAAGCTAATAATCTTCGCTGTGTAGGGTTCCAAATGCCTGAAATATGCGGGCTTCACCAACGCATGCGATGTCGGGTTTGGTCTTTTCATGCTGTCGTGGTTCGTGAACCGTCATGTACTCTTCAACATCGTCTGCTGGTCCATTTACAAGCATCCTTCTGAGATTCTCACCCGTGGATGCTTCCGAGGACCCCAGAGCGAACTTGAGGGGCCATTTGAGCAGCCTGCGGGGTATGGTCCCTATTTCGAGCCGTTTCTCAAGGCCGATGGGCTCGTGTGCTGGCAGCCTATCGTCACAAACAGCTTCCTCGCACTCCTGCTTGCGCTGCAGGTCATCTGCATTGTCTGGTTCGCCATGATTGTCAAGGTTGCCATTCGTGTCGTGCGAGGTGCTGGGGCCGATGACGTCCGGAGCGATGACGAATGCGAGGATGAAGAGGAGGAAGAGGACGAGTTTGTGTATGAAGAGGCCCAGCCGTTTGAGGAAGAGGTGGGCGTTGAGGAGCTTGATCTGAAGAGCTGGGAGCGGAGGACCGGTGTCAAGAGGACGTCTACCACAGCAACTGGAGTCAGCTTGCCAGGCCACAGCGACCGCAAGGAATTGTTGGGCCGGATTGGCTGTGAGAAGCAGGTCGACTGAGTTGCAAACAGCATTCCTATGTGCCGAAGGACCGATGCCAAACGCCGTATCCCACTGGCAGGGCACCTCGAGGTTCCTTAGAAGGGATCCTCTGTGGACTTGACGGCAATCGAAGTCTGCGTGGACCGGATTCGCCCTTACGGACTCCTAGCACGACGTGATGGATGAGAACACCTCACCATCTTACGACTTTTCTCCTGGTCTGTGTGATGTCCAGGCGACATCTGATCTTCTCTTCGTACATACCACATACCACATACCACAAGACCAAAAATTGGCGTTGCGGAGTTTTCACTTCTGGTTTAGATATCTCCCGATTCTGTCTGCTCTTGATGAACGAATGAGCGATTTCCGGCGGCGGGAGAGGAGTCTGTACGATTCATTACTTATATGGAACGGGAAAAGGCGTGGTTGACGTGGTTGCGCGGGAAAAGGGAAAAGTGGTCGGGATTTTCTTGATTGGAGACATCACGGCTTGGACTGTATGGGTTCTCCCCTTTTTGTCTCGACGTGCCAGTCATCTGCAAGTCATCTCTCAATTTCGATTATAGAATTCCTGGGTTCACGAAACAGCTATAGCTACTACCTATACCCGCCCCACCCAGAGGCATCCGGCAGGCAGGATGCCCATTCATGTCAGGGTCTGGAATGGAACTTATTTATTGGTCTTGTGGCCCAGAACCACGTTCACATCGCCACTGCGATAACATGGAGGGCGCCGAAAAGACAAGCAAAGGGACAGGAGAGGGCTCATGAAGAATCACTAAGAAGGGCGTCAAGCGCAAGCAAGTATCGCTGAATCGACTACACCTAGAGAACCCCGGCAGCGAACGATCCTTTGGAAATGACTACGCCAAATCAACACGGACTGGTCTACTAGACTGTCTGCTTACCTTACCTCGAGTGAAAGAAGGGACATGTGGATGACGCCAGGGCCGAAGGCGGTGACTGACCTGGCCTAAGTCTAACTAACGATCATGAAAAGTGTCCAAGACTTGAGCACTCGCTACAACACACGTGGATCATCTACCATCAGATGAGCGTGCCATGTGGCACATGGTCTTTGTGGGCAAATGGTCTCCGTTACGTGGGATGGAGGCTCCTGATGAAGTCACAGCCACAGTGAGGAAGGCTTCTACTGTACTAACTTGAACACCAACTTTTTGAAATGGTACTTTTTATCAAAATTAAGACCGCTAAACCGCTAGCTAGGTATCCATTATGAAGTGAGAAATGATTCCGTATATGCTCTCACTCGTTACCCGTTCAAACGAAACTCCAATAAGCTAAGAATCAAGCAAACTTTTCAACTCCGCCTCGGTCCCAAAATCACCACACAGGTCTTTCATCCTCCCGTCTTCCTACAAATGAGCCAACACTTTCCTGTTGCTCATCCCCCTCAACAGACCAAACAAAGCCCCAACCAACGACCAGTGCCCGAGGAAGGACTAGGGGTGTTTGGGCCCAGCTTCCATCATGGGCCCGCACGCCGGGGCACAACCGTCCTCTCGCTTAGCCAGGAACGTCTCAACCTGGCCGCGCTCCTGCGTCCTGGTGACGGTGGCCAGGGTCGTCGCCGTTTGCCGGGCCGCCAGGATGCTCGCGAACATGCCCTCGGGGAAACCGGACGGCACGTCGCGGTGGAGGACGAAGGCCCCGCCGTTGGTCCCGGTGGCCGTGTCCACAGGAACGCCCCCGAGCATGGAGCTCAGCCTGGCGCGCAGGCCGGCCCACTCCTCGTCGCTCAGGCCGACGGCCCAGTCTGGCCTGGCATCCCAATCGTAGCCGGTGGGCTGCTCCGGGGCAGGCGAGGTCGGCAGAGGAGACGAGGAGGGCTCGGGGGTGGGGACGGGGACGGGGGCGGGAGTGATGGGCGTGGTGGCCTCGAGGTCCGGGGCCGACCGCGCCGCCTCATGCCTGGCAAAGTAGCACGGCATGGGCATCTTCCCCTCGGGGCCCTCGGGAATACACTCGATGGGCAACCAGGGCGGGGGCGGGTGGGCGCCTGGCGGGCGGACGGTGACGGGGTCGGCGGGCTCGATTGGGTCGATGGGCAGGATCGACACCTCGGGCAGGACAGGCACGACAGGGAAGACAGAAGCGAGGACAGAAGCCAGGGCGGTGGAGGTCACAGCCGCTCCGGACGGAGCAGCTGCGGCAGGGGCGGCGAGGACCCCAGACAGGAGGGCACAGACCGCCAGGAAGAGCGAGAAGACGAAACCCATCATCTTAAACGATGCTGGGTGTAAAGATTTAAATGTAAAGAGAAAAAAAGAAGAAGTGGCTCAGTCTCTTTGGGCCAGTGCCAAGTCTCGAGGGTGTGTGTTGATAATGTTGAATGGGAAAAAGAAGAAGGGGAGTGATATTGGGGGAGGGAGCGGAGGTATTTATATTATTTGGGCACTGGAATAACACACGAGGAAGAAGTGCTCGAAGTGCTGGTTCGTGCCTAGAATTTCGATGGCTCAAGCGACTAGACCTCTAGCCTTGGTCTATGTGCTCTTGTGATTTTGATCGTCGTCCTCTTGTGCTAAGACACTAAATCTTCGTAGACATCAGTGCCGAACAGAAAGTCTCGCTTCTGACGACTCTCCAATGTGCCCTTTTGTCCTCATATCAAACCAAAGAGTTGCCTAGTCAACAAGTCCTCTGAGTCGACGATGCAAGATCTTGTGATGAATGTAATTTTCCAAGCCAGTAGGCGTATTAGTCTCGACCCGACCATCACCATTAACTAATACTTAAGTAATTAACGCACCGCGGCCGTGCAATGCAGACTATACTTGAGGCTCTGCGCCGGGTAGGGCTGGACATACGGGAGCTTATACGAATTGGGGTCGTGCAGCAATCACAATAGGACGCTAGGTATACACGGGGCCAAGTAGCGAGGGCCTCGATTTGATAATTCATGTCATTGATGTCTAGACCTCAGGTTCGGCTGAGTGCTCAGGCTTTTTAGGCTCGACGTACGATCGGTCCAGACCAGATACTTAGTGGATAGATGAGAGTAGAGGAGGAGATCGTGTTAATTTTTCACTTAGAAAAGGCTCGTGATGAGGAGATACGCAGTCTGGACAGGAGATGGTCTATACGCCGGTAGTCAATCGAACTGGTATCTTGGAGTCATGAGTAAGATACACATTGGTACCGTGGCCGAATAGAATATTTAGGTATGAATGGTATCTCTACAGTCAAGGAAATTATTTAAGAGTCAAAGACCGCCTCCCCTTGACCCATCGGAACGAGTAGACTTATGAACGCCGTCGAGCCACCCGCGAATTCTACCAGGAGCAGAACACACATTTGGCAGATTGTTCGCCAAAAATGAAGATAAATCATCATGTCATAGATTTGTGGGGGAGGATGCCACGAGAAAAATGCCTACCATGAGCTCTAAAGGCTTCCTAACTAAGTATCCTGAAGTCTGATACACGAAAATCCATGGAGACAATACTTTGGTGAACCAACTGTTGCGAAGTGTCATCAATCTTAAATGAGTCGACCCTCTGAATTATTTACAATAAGAACTTTTCTTCTTCTTTCGATCCTTCTCAACATTTGGTTAGGGACCTCTATTCGTCAGAGACTCTTGGCTGATATCGAGCAAGCTGTCTGTCTCTTCACCGTCACCTCTGTAATTTGGCTGCAGAGAACTGGCTCAATGATTGTTGCGACCAGTACGCACTATTTATTTATCATCGCCTTGCGGTTCTCATTTTATTTCTCTGACTCTTGAGATGGGCAAAAGAATCGTCATTTCATAACAGCCTTGCGCAGCCCAGCAGGTCTCCCCACCCTCAGCCTCGTCCCAGCAATCCCTGCAAGTTACCATTTCAAACCAATGAAAGCACTGCAAGGCTATCACCCCAAAAACCAGCTGAGTCACCCAGCCTGCAAGCCGTGCCAAGAGGTGAATCGACAAACCTGACCAATCAAACCCCCTTCAAATAATCTTAAGAAACAAAAATCAAATGAGGAGAAAAAAGTACCCTCCTCCAGAAATAATTGAAATAAACCACAAAGAAGCCAAGCGCTAACATTGACAAACATTCCTGTTGAAATTCAAATTTGCTTAACAGAGGGAAAGAAAGGGAGGCGGACACGGCACAGTGGTGCAAGGCCCCGCCCGCTCTATTGTTCCCGCACGTGGTTGAGATGGGCTGGTGTGTGCCGCCCAATTCATTCAGTCCCAGTTACTGTCCATACCAGACAGAGGCCGGCATGGTTATCCTGGCCTCTAGGCGCGCAGTCACAGTTTCCTGTGTCGAGGCAATGTTTCACCTCAGTTACTCGCGCCACAACGCACCATTGCCCCCCCCCCCCCCCAGCCAGTCAGCGCAGCCCAAGTTTCAAAACGCGAATGGAAAAGTAAAACATACATGCACATCATAAGTTTTGTTTCCATGGTCGATCGTGAAAATATGGATTCCTGATTAGGAAATAGCAATTATATACACCGAAAGACACTAGTTTGATTCTTTGTTCATCTAGCAAGAAAAACAACGCTCTTTGAAGAGGGGGTCGAGCGCTAAAAAGAGAGAAAAGGAAGAAGCGACTCGCCAACGAAAGCAAAAAAATAAAGAAATCAAGTGGTTGTGCGGGCGTCAAGAGGCACAACAACGTGGCCTCCCTCCCTCGAAAGTTTCCGTCCCTATCCTCGCCCTTTTATTCCGTCTCGCGTCCATCTCCTATCTTAATTGTCATAGGCCGGCATCGTTATCATCCATATCCCTAGAAGGATTCACATTGTCGTAATGCCAGAACAAGCATGCATGCCTTTCAAGACGCCGAAAGAAACAAATGTTGGGGCGCAAATGTGTGTCCAGGACGGCTTGTAGAATTTTTGATGCACGTGTGTCATATGAAGGAATCAGGAATATATTTGACTTGTGCCGCCAGTGCGATGGAATGGAAGATAAAACAAGATCGGGAACCAGGGAAACCCCCAATTCCCTTCCCACCCCTCATTTGGCTATGCAGACTCGATGACCGCCACTGTTCCTTAAGAAGAGATGTAAACGTTGGCCTGGCCCAGAGGAGCAAGGACGTTGTCGGCGTACTCGGTCTCCACGTTACCGGCAGGCCAGTAGTTGCAGACGGAGAAGAAACCCGGGTAGTCGGCGTCCAGAGTGCCCGCCTCGCAGGCCTGGACGGCACAGCCGATGGAGTTAGAGCCCTTCCAGACGACCTGGGAGTAGTGGCCCCAGCTGTCGAAGAGAGTCATGTCGGGCTCGGAGCCGTAGCCGGGGTAGAGCTCGATCTCGTTGTCGAACCACGAGTTGGTGATGCTGGAGGCGAGGAAGGTGTTGATGTCCGTGGTGAGGTCACTGCCTGCGATGTAGGCAATGTTCTGACCGTACGCCTGTCCGTCAGTGACGCCAATGGTCCTAAAAGATATCCAGAATTAGTATTTTCACTTTGTTGGGTCGGTACACACGCGTGTCGGGACATCCAATTTGTGGCGAGAAAATGAAAATAACTTACACGTCGTGCTCGAAGACGCAGCGAGCAGCCAGGGTGGCAGCATAGCCAGCAGCCGTATCGTTGTAAGTGACATCAGGCGCAGAGCTATTGGCGCGGTGGATGTTGTGCTGGTACACGGCGATACCGGCAAAGTCGGTAGGGGAGGTGGCAGCAGAGGACGCTGAAGTGGTGGCCGCAACAACCACGACAGAGCTGGAGGAAGTGGTGGGAGCAGCGATCACATTGACGTTGCCAGCCTCCTCAGTCGAGCTGGGGGCGACGGTGACGGTGACGACAGGAGCCACTGCAACCTCAGTAGAGGTAGGGGTGGCGGCAGGGGCGGCAACGACGTCGGTGACGGTGTACTGAACGTCGACGACAGTGGTCTGCGTCACAACTTCAACGACGACGTCGACCTCACGGGCCCTCAGGGGGCTGGCCAGGGTCGCGGCGGCACCGGAGAGCAGGAGAAGAGAAGACCTCATTTTGGCTGATTCTCTTTGCTTTCGATATTGACCAGAGAAGAATCGAAGGCTGGTCGACCAGTCAGCTCTGTTGTTTTAATTTTTGGGCCAAAAAGAGGGAATAGTAGGAAAGAAAGAAAACGAAAGAAGTAGTGTGAGGTAAGGGGAAATTAAGGACAGGAAAGAAGCCTCAAGAATGATAGGGCAAGAAGCGAAAGAAGGAAAGAAAGTTAAGGAATTATGGCAGCGAGGCAAAAACAGAAAACGAACGAAGGGGGGAGGGCATATATTGAAAAGGAAGGGATACAAATATTCCAAAGAGAGAATTTGGTGTGGCGGGTGAGTGAATCATGAGTTGCGTGTCATTGTACGCAATAGGCCCGAACTAGCCTCCCAGATGTACTTCTAGAAGCCCTCTTTTCGAAGCTACGACAACGTGCTTAAATGGGACGGCACATTCTTTCTTTCTTTCTTCTTCCCAACAAGCCAAGCGTTGACGAGTTCCACTGGCGAGGGCCGGCGGGGATTGGTGCTCTGCGGGTAGAAACAAGAACAATGGCAGACGTGGGCCATGATAGAAAATCACAAGTGGGGACAAGAAGACATTATTTTAGGTAGACACAATAGGCCCAGACGGGAAGAAAGAAAGAAAGAAATAGTCAAAGTTAGACGTACCTTGTTGAGTCCCTGTGATGAGCCTTGGGAAAAGACCTTGTCGACAGATGGAACCAAGGAGGAAAGTGAGGGGACAGTTATAAACGATATCCTCTCAAAGAGTACAACAGGCAAGAAGAGCAGCACTGCTGAGCTTGTGATCCGTCTAGGATTGAGACTGGTTCGAAAAGGTTGAATCTGGGGCGAGACTAGCCGGCCCTGAAAACGAATCACACAAGAGTCCAGACGTTGTCGGACAAGAGTCGAGGCTCGGAATGATCGAGGGGATCGTGACTTTTGACTTGGGTTCGAGTTGAACGTTGCACCGAAAGTTTTCGTGTGGGATAAGGGTGCCTCGAAGGAACGGACGGCTGAACAAGCAGCGAGAGTGCGTTTGGGGGTTTTTGTGAAGAGAATGAATGAATGAATGTATGAAGGAATGGATGGCGCAAAAACTGGCCGAGCAGCGAACTCAATGAAGAAGCCCTTTTTGGAGGTAAAAGGTTATCACAGCGCTGTGGGAAAGGGAAAGAAGGAGGGAGGAGAGGAAGGAGAGAAATGGGTTGCTTTACATTCGGGTATGCACTGCAGATATTAAGGTTTGGGGACGGGATGGAGGGGGGGGGGGGAGATCGTGGGACCAGGGCCAAGTCCCCCTCGCGTGCAAGCCACTTGCAGCAGCCCAGTGCCACTACAGCCGTGCCCTGCTCTATGTGTGCCAATGTCGTGGCGGAACCCGCACGGCAAATGGGGATCCACTCGTTCAGCTTGAGCAACCTGAGCAGGGCCGTTGAGTGGCCTCGCCAGACGGGCCCAGCGAGAGGGACAAGGTGGGCCAGATCATTCAGGAGATCAAATGATACTTGATACTTTGGATACTCTGGTTACCTACTGTACCACAACTACGTACCCCACCTGACGTGCTGTGCTTGGCTTGGGCCTGGGTTCTGATCCAGTTTGCCCCACCATGGTCGAGGCCCTTCATCAGGTTCAGGCTGGGTTCATGGAAGGCATCTATCTGCAAGGGGCTTTGTGCCGCCTGTTCTCGTAGTGTCTTGTCGTCACCATACATGTTGTTGTTACTGCTGCTGCTTCTTTTCTGGTTGTCCTGTCAGTCATTCTCTGCTATTCTTGGGGAAACCCCCTGGTCGAAACAGAACTACCATTGGCCCGATGCATGCAAGCATGTATGCATGTATGTTTTGTGATTATAATATGTGCTGCAGGCCATTGTCAAGATGTGAAGTCAGTCAGTTCAATCAGTCAGTCAAACCAATCCTCATCGCTCCTTGATCCTCCTCCACAAACTCGGCAACACCACCCAAAGGGCGAACTGAACCTTTTGGCCCGAGCCTCGCCCCATGCTGGCCAGGAATAGGGTTTTGCTGACCCAACGGCTGGTTCCCCATGATCCAGTGCAGCGCCGCCACCGCCGCCACCGCCGCCCTGTTCGTCCTCGGCTCGCCTGAGGACTACCCCTCGACCAATTTACTGGTGAGGGAATAATTTTAGGTGAAGGGAATACCGTGTTGTGTCAGCTCATGGGTCCTTGCCATAGCATGGCGTTTTGCTGCAGAGGCCCCACCAGCGTGGGCCATATATCAGAGCGTCGTACGCCCGGCGATCCCTATTCCTGGAATATTCTCCGCATGGGGTCTTTCGTTTGCTCTTTGGGAAGGTCTTGGGACGGCGGTGAGGTTACGTATGTGCATAGCATGTTGAGGTCCATCCGCGGGCGGGTAAGGTATGGGATAAGGTTGGAGTTGATGATGTTCCTCCGCCCGTCTGTGTGGTCGACTCCTTCCTTATCCACCTACCTGGTCTGCATGAAGTCGTCACCTGTGGTTTGATCAGAGTAAGTAGTCTCGTCCCCATACCCAGGGCTGCTAGCCTGATGATGCCCCTCTCCTCATAGAATCTGTAGGCCTGGTCTAGGGGCCTGTCCAAGGTTGATTGGCTGGCTGGCGGGCCGTGTGGAGGTGAAGGGAGCAACAAGAAGTGAGGTGATGGTTTTCTGGGCAGGAGGTTCGTTGAATCGACCTTTGGTCTAAAGCTGCCTTTGAAATTAAGTGCGTAGTCTTGCCCCTGCCTTAGCTCAACTACTTGGAAACCCTTGACGCCCTACAGCCCGCCCCCTGTACCATAGCAGGCATAGTACAGTCCTGGACCCCTGCCACGATCGGGATCTCCTGCAAGGTCAAGCTGGTTTTCTTTGCAGGGTAGCCAGGGCGGCTCTGTTTATTTCCCCATATTGCTGGGTGGGATCAGATTGGCTCAACGCACTGCAGGGACTTGGGTCCTGAAACAGCCTTAATTTACCTTCCCGGCCTCAACCCTCACCATCTAATCTACTTGACCTTGACACACAAACACTTTTCATCCCGCCTGTTGGGCGGGGTTTGGCCTTGTTTCGTTTGATGGCCCCCCCCCCCCCCCCAGCAGAGAGAAGGAAACAAGAACCATGACTTGCATGCATTCATGGTCATGCAATAGCGAAATGACTGAATTTGTTTTCTCTTTTTCTCTCTCATCTCGGTCTTCATCGCTCATCCCACCGCTTCCCACCTCAGGGGGAGGACAGGGAACGGCACATTCGGGACGGGAAGGAGGAGAAGAGGGGGCCCATTGGCGAACGGTGTGTCGATGATCCTCCTTCCTGTGGCGCGAATTTTAATCCTGTACCATGCCGGTTTCCGTACGCTCGGCAGCGCTTGAGGCTTTTGGGGCCAAGACGTGTTCCCATTCCCCCTACTTTATACGTTACAAAGGGGAGTACAGGTGGCGGGCAGTCATCAACAAGGCAATATCCCCCCAGCCATACTGCTTCAGACCAACAATAGCACGACGCCGCCCTGCTCATTTGTGTACCCTGCTGCAGGAGACACAGTTGTTCCTGGTGGCTCGTTCGCTGTGGTCGGAAAGCTTTTTCTCTTCTCCCCCTTCCCTTTGACGCATCGCAATATGTCGAGATCCACCAGATCTTGCAACAGCCACTGCAGTATTGCTGATCCTCTCAGCCCTTCCAAGAATCTGTCCGAAGATCTGCAAGAGAACATCAAGAATTGTCCGTGGTGGACACAAACAAATACATACATAGTGCACACACTTTTCTGATGACGGTCTTGGACAAGGAAGTGTTACTGCTACTGTACTGTGTATATTATGCATATAGAAATGTGATCTCAGTGCTCCCTCCCTCTCCCCGCCACAGCTTTAGACTACCGCCCACCTCACCAAGCGGGAATACGCGGCCACCACGTTGAGGCTACTATGCGCCGGCCCCAAAAATCGTCACAGTTGTTCAGTCTTTGCCATTTCCGGCGATATTGAAGGGCTCAAGAGAGAAAGACAAACGAAACAACCGAGGCTTGAAACCACCCCAAGACAAGCCTTCCTGCACAGAAAAATAAGCGCAGCCACCGGCAGAGATTTAACAGAGGTCCCAAGAAGAGCAAGCTATTCACTCTCCCCCTCAGAAGCAGTTGTTTGACTTGTCTATTGGCTGAACAGCTGGTTGCGCCAGTGTTTTGAATGCCGATGGGGGCGGGACGGCGGTAGGCTTGGGACCGGTGCGAGGCGCCCTCGAGTTGCTCGTCATCTCTCGGTTTTGCACCCCCTCCTCTACCTCGCACTCTGCGTGGCCAACTCGACTACACAGATCCGAGCTCTCTCAAGTAAGTGAGGAGGTAGGTGCGTGGGATGGTGGAATATTTCCCGCCCCCAGCATTCGACAACTAATGGGCCTCGTTGCATCAACCAGTCCTGTAGTCGATAGGAGAGGCTTACCCAGTGCTTGTTCATTCTCTCTACTTGGGGCCGGCCCAAGCGATGAACCAAGCGGACCCACCGAGGCCAGCCAGCCCCCACACGAGGCTGCCGTGTGCCGCCTATTGACCTTCCCAGGCCAAAGTCACTATTAGATCTGTTGACACACAGTAAGTTGTCGTTGCCGTCGTCGTCGGACAATGTCTCACCAAAAAAAACATCCATTGCAGACCTGATCGCACCTTTGTTCCATATTGGTGGGGATACATACACAGGCGATTGGTTCCACCTCGGAGACTCCAACCATCAAATGAAATGCATGTCAAGGTACGAGACGATACAAGACCTGTACCGGCCAAGACCCTTATTCCGCCTTGGCCACCATCTCGTCTCGTCCCTATAGGAGCATTTTTGCGAGTCTGGACTTTTCTTTTCCTTCTTCTTGCACTACGGAAGCGTGGCGAAAGAAAAATATGCCCAGAAAAGATTCCAAGGGATGGTCAGGGATGGCTTGGAGCCTTTTTTCCCACCACTTGGTGGAATTTCCTATCTCCTCTCGAGTAGTCCAAACTCATGATCCGGCAAAAAGTGACATGACTCGGAATTTTTGTGGCAGATTTACTCGGCGTGCTTGCGCCAAGTTCCGTCCGCTGAACACACACCGAGAAAACTAGGAAAACCCTCGCCGAGTACGAAGATATCCACACCGGTAGATGGAGTGAGAGAGATAGAGAGAGAGTGTGTGCGTGTGTTCTTCGTCTCGTAACGCTGACCTGCTGCTGTGCTCAATGGCCCAACGCTAATCGTGCCGAGAACAGGCTGGGCCTTATATTCGTGCCGTGGCGCCAAATATCTCGCGAACTACCTATCTTGGTGGTGCGATCTGTGCCACCAGCCAGCCGTCTTGGCCGGTTTCTGGATGCTCAGTGTGGAAAGAGAGTCGGTCTCACAAAGGAGTGAGTGACCTTGAGTCTCTTGCTGGCATCACAGGCCAGTAATCAACAAAACATGTTGGTGTGGAGAAGCGAGGCAATATTTTCTACGAGGCCTAGAAACGCTGCGAGTGTACTGTCATTCTGCTGCTGCTGCTGCCGCTGCTGCCGCTGCTGCCGCTGCCGCTTCTTCGTCGGTGGAGACGTGCGGTCCCATTCTTACGGCTGTGTATATCGGGCCCATCCATTCATCATCTCGCGTGGCTTATCTATAGAATACACGCACCTATACACACAAGACCGCGTGGCTTTCCGAGGGACGCCGTGTCTTGTTGCTAGTCTAGCGTTGTGGAGGAAGGGTCATCCACGCTATGATAATCGTCCGCCCGGAGGACGACGAGGAGGAGAACGGGACGAAAGTCGGCTGTGCGAACTTAGAAGAAGAAGGAAACGGGACCAGACCGTCAAGCACGTGTGGCTAAGTGGCTAACGAAAGGACGGCGCCGGAAGGACGATGTCCTTTCCACAAGTACTATGTTAGTATCTCCGAGATGCTCGCACTCCCGCAGACGAGGCTTCAGGGGACAACGCGACAGCATCGCCACGCCAATGGCCACGAGGGCTCTCTCACTTGATGGGAGGGAAAAAAGGAGTTATGTTTTTTTTTTTTTTGTTGGTCTCCAAGCCCCTGACTAGTGAGATAGGCTTGAGAACGCAACAAGACGGACGCCGTCTGTTGTGCGGACACGGCACGGGAGAGAAATGCACGCCGCGTACCACTTTGGCGCAAGGCGGGGGAGCCGAGCAGCCGGCCTGGAACTTTGCTCTCCCCATAATTGAATTTTCTTCTTCTCCTACGTCGTCCTCAAAGCTTCCCGCCTGTAGTATGGGTTTTCCTTTGAGGACATTCTGCACAGCTCTGGGCTTTCCTATTCCCGCATGAGGGGGGCGCGACGAGGTTGGGTTTTGCGCCATGAGCTTTCCATGAGGCTAACAACTTTCCTCCCACAGAGAAAAAGTACGCAAAAATATCTGTATACATGCTAAGAACGCGGGACGAGATGTGGAATATTCCCCTCCCCCCCCCACATTTCACACACCAATATAGACTTCACAACATGCGGATGAAGGTTCAATGTGGTTGCACGACACTCCGCACTACGTTCGGTTTCTTCATCTGCTATAGTACATGATCTATCGTTGTTATTGTAGTACAGAGACCACCTTGGCTAGGTCGGAATGTTTCGGGGTTGTCCTGGGCTGTGAGAAAGGGTAGGAAAAGAGGGGGGGGGGGGATGGTCAGCAGCCTTCTTTGTGAAATCTAGACCTGTCAGGATCTGGTCCTGATAGGCTCCTCGGAGTAAAGTCTGAGTCTGCCTCGTGCGATGTCGCCTGGCCTTGTTCTGTCTCGGGAATCGTGTTGGGCTATTGGGTTGGACTTGCAGTGCCGGCTGAGGTTGTCTTGGGAGAAGGAGGGAGAATGATGGGACTGAAGGGGTTTCTCCGTCCTCGTTGATCTCCCAGTGGAGATGGCCTTGATTCTCTTTGCCAAATGCTTCTGGAGAACGAGACGTCTGAGGATTGGAGGAGGAATTCTCGGCAGTCAGGAGGGAGGCCGCCAGTGTGGCCCACACGGACGACACAAATCTCACAGAGGCTTCCATCCGTCTGCTGTGCCCTCCCTCTTTTCCCAGAGCCACTCATCAGGCTGCTGACTTTCTCTATGGTGTCCTCTCGGGTGTTGTTCTCTTGTGCAAGCGCTTATCCAATGCCTTGCCGTCAGGCTGAAGGGCGGTGAGGAGGACGAGGTGGCCTTCCGGAGTGAACTTTGCGGACCTTGGGATGTGGGGTGTGTTGTACCACCTGTGCATTCTCCAAGATGAAGCAGGCTGCTGCAGGTAAGTCAACTGTAGCCAGTCTCCGGTTGATGCATGTTTGGCCAAGTGATTGGGTACCACAGGAAGAGAATCAAAACGCCCGAGGCGCGTGGGCGGCCGCAGCTTCGTTGTACCACTTGTTCGCCTTGGTGGCTGGATTCTGAACATGTTCTCGTGTTTTCAGTTGACTTGTCTGGTTCGTATGCTCTTGTGAGCCTTCACCTGGTATTCTTTGGCTTCGGTCTCGGTTTCCCGGCGCTGTTCTCTAGGCGTAACTTGGGCTGCAGCTGCAGGCGATACTGAACAGTTTGTGCTCAGCCTGGCCAGGAACTTCTCCATAGCTGGAGCCTGGCTCCGCTGAAGCAGTTTTTGCACAATTTTATCGGGGATCAGGCAGAACGCCATGTCAAATCTTATTCAAGTATTGGAAAGTAAGGAATTATAGTCAAGTATGTGGAAGGAAGCCAATTGCTATTTGAGAAACAGTCGATGCTCGTGACGCCAGATCGCACTTATGAATTCTGCCTAACGGAGTATAATATGTCTTTGCTGCAGAGAGTAGGGACACTCTCTCGTGTTTTACTAAGCCACGGGTGGTGAATGCCAAAATGATACTGACCTATCTTCTACTCGCCCCGAAGGCCTCCTCTGTATATGGGAGCCAGAGTAAAGGAAGATGTTGGCGATGAGACTGTGGCTGCATTTTACGAGGGCTTTCTAAAGTCCAATTGTCCTGCTTCTGGCCCCTCGTTGGAAGCCTCCTGCAATGCTGTGGGCTCCCTGGATGCCACCTCGACCGCGCCAGGTCAGACAAAGTGAACTGGAGTTGTTGAAAAACCAATGACTGATAAGATATTTGCTGACCTCTCCATATGCCTGTATTCAAAGGGGGGGTGGGGGGGGGGTTGCAATGAAGCGTCACTACTCTGTTCTGAGTAGTAATTCTCAAGGCATGATCAGATGTGGTCGGGCTACCGGGGTAATGCTCTCTCCTGATTACACAGTAGGACACATAGTGTCGGGTATATATGTCTGTTTTTCTTTAAATTGTGTTTTGTGATTGTCGTTCCTCGTCTAGAGTGTACACGCCTCTCGGGGCCTCGTCTTTCACACACTGAGCCTTAGGACCTATGGCCACCATCTTCTCGATTCGCCCCATGCCACCCCGTCTTGATGTAGCATCCACAGTGCCTGTCTATGACTCCTTAACATCCTCATACTTGGCGATCCGCTGGTGTGGCACGGGCGCGTGTGCAAAGATGGGTTGTGAGCGCATGTGAACGGGGATTTTGCCTCCCGCGTCGGGGATGGTTTTCTCGATTTTCTGCAAGATAGATCGCTTCGTCAGCATAGAAGAACATGAAGAGGGAATGAGAGAACTGACAAGGTTGTGGAAGACGCATTTGTTCAGCTTCCACTCAGCTGGGCGGCACTGCCATAGCTGGTGGTTGTTGTTGTCGAGGCACTGCCAGTGAGTTCGGAACTCCTCCAGGCAGTGCTTGTTCACGTCCTCGATCCTGTGTGGAAAGCTCCGTCAGTCATGTCTCTCTCTATCCACAGCCTAAGGCTCCGGGATTCATCCGGTCGACCGAGGTTCTCCCTTGATATTCTTCTCAGGACTGTCCCCTCCCAGATCCCCCTCTTGACCTAGGATGTCGTTCGCTCCATGGTTCCGCCGGGATGCAGCAATCGCGGGATAGGGTAAACATACACACTCCTCGCACATCTCGTGACCCTTCGGCCCTCCTTCAAGCACTCGAACTCGCCCTTGCCGGGGTTCTCGGTCTTGCACTGCATGAAATCATCATTGTAATCCTTGCAGCGGGCGCCGATGAAGAAGGAGGCGGACAGCAGGGGCGCGGAGCTAGCGCCAAGCTCCTTGACCTTGGGGATCGATTCGGGCAGGGGCGTGGTGTCGTAGAGCTGCTGCTGCGAGAACCTGTCGTTGTGGGCATTGTCAGTCAACGGTGCTGCGAGAATGCCCCGGCAGTTATATTGGAGGAGGATTGGGTGCCCCGGCGAGGCTCGATTCGAGCTGGTGTGAGACTGAGATTGGAGCCAATTGACTTACTGGGCCGGACGCGACGCCATGTTTGGCAGTTGTGTAGGGACAGGAGATGGTCGTGGTTGGTGACGGGCAGTTGAGGTTTCCCTTTGGATTTGGCAGCGTCCAGCTTGAGCAAGTGAGTGAGGTCGTCTGGTAACCGGATTGGCGTTGGCGTAATTGGTTGCAGCGTCTTCCAAGGACCCACACTTCACAGTCCCAGAGGTGAGGGAAGAGCCAGGGCCAAGCTTGCAGGGATACCTCCCCCAGAGCTTGGACTTTTTTTTCTCTATGCTGTGCCTGCACTCTGCACCTGCACACGCAGAGCAACGCGCACGGGTCCAAGGCTTAGCTTCTTGCCAAAGTCGCGACAACAACATAATCTCAACCCAAGCGTCGTGCTATCACCAACACTCTGGCCCATCTTTCAGGGCAGGCCTGCTTCTTGAATCACTTTGCTCCTAATCTCATCTGCTTCTATACTCTGCAGCACTCAACTACTTCGTTTGATACCCTTTCTTTATCTTGTTACCTTTGACAGCTGCTGTCGACTCGGACCTGGTTACTCGTACTCCCAGCAACACCCTCCTCCTCCTTCTGTTCCTCCTTCTCCCCCTTCTCCTCCTCTTCCTCTCTTCTCCTCCACCGACTTCCGTACATCGATCCTCGCCTCAACCGATCGTGTCTCACCTTTTCAGATGTCTCTGTTTGGCAAACCTGCAGGCGGTTCGTCGTTATTCGGCAACACCACCAATGCATCCTCCAACCCATTCGGGCAGTCAACCACTGCCACACAGCAACAACAGCCAACACAGTCTCTCGGTCTGTTTGGACAGAGCACTGCCGGGCCAAATAACAATCAGCAGCAGCAGCAGCAGCAGCAGCAACAACAACAACAACAACTACTACTACTACAGCAGCAGCAGCAGCAGCAGCAGCAGCAACAGCAACAGCAACAGCAGCAACAGCAACAGCAACAGCAACAGCAACAGCAGCAACAGCAGCAACAGCAATCATTCGGCTTGTCTTTGTTGGGTCAACCTCAAACCAATCATGGTGCCAGTCTACAGTTCCAGACAGGCGTTCCCTACAGTATGTGCTCTCCATCTTCCCACCTATCTCTTCCTGTTGGCGAGTCTCTTCTCTTCAACCATTTTGCTGCCTAGCAAGATCTGTCACCTGGCCTGCGTGGTTCCGTTTTGGGCTAACAGACGCGTAAAAGCCGACCAGGTTGTGCCTCAGCGCCTCAACACTATTGTCGAGAAATGGAAGCCTGGCACCTCGGAGTGCGCCTTCAAGTACTACTTCTACAACAAGGTGGACGAGGCCACCGTCCCCTTCTTCCACCCCGGTCCTAACGACGACCCCAAGGAATGGGAGGAGGCACTGCAGAACAAGCCTGCACCGGGTATGATGCCTGTGCTGGCCTCTGGTTTCACTGCTATTGCAGAGCGCCTTAAGAACCAGCGCAACGTGATCAGCATCTTCAACCAGCGCCTGCACGAGATCAACAACTGCCTGGATTCCATACTGAGCAAGCACGACCTCGACTGGAGCGTCAAGATGATCGAGGCCCGTCGCAAGCATGAGGTCCTCCGGCGGCGGACGTTAGTGCTCGCAAGAAAGGTGCAAGTGCTGCGGAATCGGGGCTACGCGCTGTCAGGCGATGAGGACGAGCTGCGCATAAAGCTGGAGAACATGGAGAAGGCTGTGCAGGATCCTGCGGTTAACGCCAGGCTGGACGAGCTGTGGAGCCGTCTGATCTTCTTGCGGGAGCAAGCTCAGTTCCTGAAGGACGAGCTGGCCAAGAAGGGACTGGGCGATGATCAAGGTCTGGATGGCGAGGTGGAGGTCAAGGTCAAGAAGGTGAGTCTGAAGCTCCCATTCCAGGAAGGGGATTTGGCCATTCTAGCTAACGAGATGGGTAGATCGTGGAAGACTACGAGAAGCAGCTTCAGCACCTTAGAAAGGAGTGTGAGCTGATCAAGAAGGACTTTGACGAGTACGAAAAGGACCATCCGAGCTCGAAAATGAAACAAGCCGTCTGAAAAAAGAACGGAACAAGGCCGCAAGAATTCACAAACAATGCCTAAGACGAATGAGGTGCTAATGGCGCGTGGGAGATGTAGAGCGACGGTTTTGCCACGAAGACTTTTGGGGCATATGTCTATCTGTCTTTCTGTCTGTCTGTCGCAGAAGCACCGGTGATGATACAGCGCAAGGAAAATGAGCATAAGCATGCCACAGGATATGGCTGGAAGAAAGCACCACCGAAGATCATCGCGGTTGTGTTATCAAACTACCCTCCTTCTTGTAAGAGGGGGGGATGGGGGGGAAGCTCCCGGACTTCGTGGCCTTCGATTCTCAAGAGTGCACTGTATCAGCCTCAACTGGGGATTCGAAGACAGAGGGCGCATCCCAGAGGCGCAAGACGCCCAGCTGAAACTATAGAAGCACTGCTCCATCAAACCATGGGTTTGCTCAGGGCGTACAAGAGAACACAAGGAGCCTGCATGTAGAAGGCACACAAGAGTTCTCGCTCAATGAATACCAAAACGATTCCTCCCAAGGATCAATCCGAGCCTCATGCTACCATGTGAAACTCCGTGTAATTACGATGACAGATTTCCTCTTTTGTCCATCTCAGTAATAATCCCCACAGTTTCCATACCGGAAAACGCCTTGCTGCCGACTATTTTATTCAAGACGCTGTCCCAGGTAATCTCCAGGCCACCAAATCGTCCCTAACCTCCCACTCGTTCAGCTCCCTGGCGCTCTTGAACCCGCTTCGGCCCCTCTCGCTCTCGATCATAGTCGTCAGGCTCGCCAGGCTCTCGCTCCGCCCTCGCATGCCCAAGCCGCCGCCCCGGTGGCTGCCCGTCTCGCTGTCTCTGCTCCCGTCTCGTCTGTGCGGCCGATGATGGGGAGTCACATGTCCACCACCACCACCCTCGTGCCGCAAGGCACCCACGCTCTCGCCGCTTCCGTGGCGGGCGTGGTGTCTCTTTGCATTTCCCCATCCTCCGCCAGCGCCAGCGCCACCCCTTCTGCTGGCGTCGCCTGCGCGCAGAAAGTCATCACCTGCCCCGCCGGTCGAGGACCCACTGTCCTCGCGTTGCATCATCTTGCCACGTCCGAGGCTGCCACCGCGCTTCCCGTGGCCACGCGGCGTGACGTCTCCAGGGCTCTGACGATGATTGACATCGTCGCTGTCGGATCCGAACCCGTCGCCGCCCTGGAAGATGTCTTCGATGCACTCATTGGCAGCCAGCTCACCTGGGTGGCCGGCCCACGACGCGGCGAGTGCGCGGCGATACATGTCCTGCAACTCGTAGACATCGCCGCCGGGCTTGGAGCCGGCGACACCTGAGAACTGAGCGCTTAGGCTCGCAGCATCGTGCTCTGGGTGGGCGTCCTGGAAGTGCTGGCCAAAATCGCCCCCCGCGCCGGGGCCGCCAGCAGCGAGTTCACCAGCTGCGGCCGAGGCGCTCCCTGTGATGCCCATGCCTGTAATGCCGCCGAAAACGGGCGCGGTCTTGAGTGGAGGTGCGACGTAATTGCGCTCACCATCGAGCTGGACCATCAGGATGCCGATCTTGAGGGTGCTGTTGATCTTGGAGTCGGTCATGAGATACCGCCGGATCACGCCGTCCTCGACGTGCGCCAAGTCGGGTTGAGGTTGTGGTTGTGGAGGTTGTTGTTGTTGTTGTTGCTGCTGCTGCTGCTGCTGCTGCTGCTGCTGCTGCTGCTGCTCGTTGCCGATAGAGGGTGACCTAGGGCTGTCCATTGAGGTCTTGGGGCTCGTGGGCCCGTTCGTATCGGCGATTGTGACGGGCGACGTGGTCGATAGACTGGACCTCTTGCGGGTGTGGCCTCGCGGTGCCTGGCTGGAGGAAGGAGGCTTGGGTGCCGTCGATGCAGAGCTACCACCGTTCCCACTAAATGAGCCACCAGAGCCTGAAGGCCTGGGCCGGAATCCCGATTCCCGCACGAACGCCTCGCTCTCCTCAACATACTCGGCTAGATTCAGCGTCAGGCGGCCCAGGGTGATCCTCTCCTCACGGCTGTTGCCCCCGCCCCCGCCCGCACCGGGGCCGGCGGAGGAGGGTGGTGCTGTGGGGAATTCTTGTAGGACCTCGAGCTCGATGGGGCACTCGGCCAGGCTGTTGGTCTTGTCGATGGCAAGGCGAACAGGAATAATCTTGCCGTAGTTGTACTCGACGCGGTGATTGGCGATGGGACACTTGGCGGTGCGGCCATGGTGGCTGCTGTGGATGGAGTGTGGGAGATGCCATTTTATGTAAGAGGAGCCATGGACCAGAGGAACATTGTTGAGATCATAGATCTAGGATGCTCGGTCAGCATGGTTGTGTTGTGTCTGTGAGAGAGAGAACGGAACGGGTGATGTTAGGGGCATCGTAAATTACCTTGAGGTGTACCTCGAATTTTGGCTAGTGAGGGTGAGTTAGATAAGAAGTTCATTCCAGGAAATTTTAGACCTCTTTGGGAGAGGCAAGAAAGCAAGAGAATTGTCTTACCCTACGAGCCTTGTTGACTATGGGGAGAAGGTGCAAGTTCATGTTAGCCACGAGGAAGGATCAACAGCTGTGGCTGGCTCAGATCTCATGGTATGTTGTTTGAGGCCACAGAGCGGGAGAGAGGGAGAGAAAGTGTTGTCGGGGGAAGACAGAAACAGTAAAGAGGATGGAGTTCAAGTGTGAGAGACAAAGGTGTGTGTGAAATGAGAACAAAAAGTGAGACAAGGGCGACAATCGGGTTGGGAGAGGCAATGTCAAAAGTCAACCGTCGTCGTCCTCGTCAGCCACAAGCCACCTCCTACAGCTCGCTAGCCCCAGAACCCCTCAACTAACAGTATCTATCCCTCTTCAATGGACAGGGTACAAGGTCAAGAGAAAGATGAAGAAGACGATAGTAGTGGGATGGGGCTTACTGAGGTGCGCCATCACGTATACGCATAGGCTCACATGCAGGTGACCAAGATGATATCGCTTATCATCCGCATGGGGGCCAAAAGGTGCGTTATATATGTACTGTGGATGAGGACTGATACTGCCTGCTACTTGATCAAGTGTGCTTGCCCTGGTTTTGGCTGGATCGATCGATAGATGGATGGGACTCTGGCTAGTGAGCAGCAGTGACTGGCAGTGACGTCGGAAGGCCCGGGCCTAGTTCCGTTCCAGCCGAAACGATGACAGGGTGAAACAGGACCAAGTCTGTGAGTGTATGAAGAATGAGAAGGGCTTTCCTTGTTTCAAGAGAAGAAGAAAAAGATACGATAGAAGGAAGATGGATGGTGGTGTGTCTGTCAAGCATCAGTCAAGCTGGCAATCTCTACTGAATATGTATATGGTATGCAGAGTACAGACCGGTCAGCCCCCCCCTTGGAGACCAATCCAAGACAGAAGAAATAAAGGGAAGATTGATGATTGACCACGGGGAGATGAGTGACCGGCTCATCTGGAACTTGTGGAGTATAGTAGGATTTAGGGCTGCACACACACCACAAGTACTGTACCATAAAGTACTTGAGTATTGAAATGGAGATGTCCAGTAGCCCTGTTGAGTGGTTATCAATTACAGTAGAAAGAAGAGTGAATGGGTAAGTAAGCAGCAGCTCACTCGTTGTTGAAGCTCATACGTCATATCAAGAAAGAAGTAGTAAGGAGGAAGGAACTCTGCAGTTGGTTGCTTCGACCTCGACGCTGCCTTGCACTCTGTACCTTGTACTGTACAAACATAGCACCTGCGTACTGGTTCTACCGTTAGGGGCAGGGGCAGTTGTGGTTCACCCTTTTCTGGCCCTGGCGCTACACCCCCCGTGCGCTACACCCCCGGTGCCCCCCCTCCCTTCCATTACTAGGCTCTCCAGGGTAGCTCTTCAAAAATCTACCATGGTACACGCCTTTTGGGGGGGGCGACAGCTAGCCCATACAGTGCCTGCTGCAATTATGTACATCGTGCCTCAACACCACTTTAATTTTTTTCAAGGTGTTAATATCAACAGCTTTTTCAAAACAACACACCACCCTCAGCCATGGCTCCACCACCTTCTCAAAAGCCAGGAGGGGGTCAGCCTTCTGGACCTGCTAGGAAACGCAAGGACCCGCCTCATGACCAAGGGGCCTCCTCGTCGTCCAGGCCATCTCACGCCAGAGAAGGCGGCAGCGGCGGTGGTGCGCGCTCTCACAAGCGCGCCAAGGTCCACGATGCCCGCACCATACGCGCTCAGCCCGCCGACGCCGCCTTGCGCGACGGTGAGCTCGACCTGCAGGCATTCTTGTCCGCTCGCGAGTTTGAGATTCGCGCTCTGACCTCCGGCATGAGCGCCTCCAAGCACATCAACAACCGCCGCGCCTTCCAGCTTGTGCCCCGTGCCATGCGGAGGCGCACCGCCTCACACAACGCCAAGAAGCTTCCTAAGCGGCTGAGGGCCAGGGCACGTCGGGAGCAGGTAGAGGACAACACACCTACCGTCGAGACTAGGCGGAGGAAGCCTAAGACTTCGAGGGGTAGAATCAGGGCCGAGGTCGCTAGGAGGCTCGGGGTCCTGGCGGAGAAGAAGAGGCAGAGGAAGTTGAGGGAGGCGAGGAAAAGGGCTGGGGAGGATGGCGAGGGAGAAGATAGTGGGAAGGGGATGGAAGTGGAAGTGGAAGTGGAGGAGTCAGCTGCGATCAGGCAGCTGATCGAGACAAGACCTGCAAGGCCTAAGGTCCGGAGAAACTTGCTGAACGAACCCCCAAGGCCCAAGGCAAGGTTCAGGAAACGCCAGATTGACAAGACCTGGCTGCCAACACACCTGTGGCATGCGAAGAGGGCAAAGATGACCCCGCCAAAAGACCCATTGTGGAGGTTTGCCATACCACTGACGCCGAACGAAAAGGTCTACAGGCCAACGCACCGTGCATCGACCGCCAGGGGAGCTATGGTATGGGACATGAGCTATATGAGCACGATCGGCCTCTATGGTCATGAGGCTGGCATCCAGAGGATCCTGGGCGCCTTGGGTATGTCTCATGGCAGTTTATGGGATGACCGAGGCAAAAAGTGGAGGGATGGCCGCCGCAAGTGGTCTGGCATGTTGAGCAAAGAGAAGGGAGATATCAGACGACCAGTGGGTCCAGCCACAGTCATATGGGACCCTGAGCCAGTCACAGTCCAGAATGCAGAGGACTCGTCTCAACCAGCCAAAAAGTTGGAGAGACAAGTGTTCATAAGACTGCATCCTTCGTGCTTCCTTGAAGTCTTCAACATCCTCACCAAACTCATCAAGAGAGAGACCCCGAGGCTTTATGTCGAGGACTTGCGCTTCGAAGTTGGCAGCATTGAGCTCACGGGCCCCGGGGCGACTGAAGCGCTGCTGGGTGTCATTCACCCATACCATGAGGGACCAGAGAAAAGGGAAGATCATGCTAGGCTGTTTGGATCACTCCTCGCCACTGCCAATGATGCTGCTCTTCCCTCCGACGTTGTTTTGGGATTCTCTGCTCAAGATCCACGTCTGAGACACCCTCCACGAACAGTCCAAGCGCGAACAGCGGATACGACCCAGCCAGACGACTCGGACAGGACATCTTCTGCTGGATCTCCCTCACCATACCTGCTGTTTGACCGCAACGCACGATTCAGAGCGTCCTGCTTTCCCTCACAGAAGGCTCTCAACCGACGCAGGGGCACAAATCCACCAGGCCACCCTCTCCAAGTCAGCAAGGCTGACCCTCCCTTTCCCGTTATCCTGTTGTCCTCGCGCCTGAAAACATCTACGCAGAGCACCTGGACGCTGCTCGCACCGTGGAAATGTATTCTGCCTCTGTGGCACAGCCTGGTGCACTACCCTCTCTCGACTGGCGGCAACCCTCGCGTCGGTGGCCTGGATGAGCTGCGCCAGGTGACCTTTGAGCAAGGCTTGCCCTGGTTCCCAGGGGACTTTCCAGGAACGGAAGCTGGTGCTGCTTGGGAGCTTGAACAGCGTCAGAAGAGGAATGCTGACTGGGAGCGAAGGCCAAAATCGAAGCGCGTCGCGTGGGAATCCCTTGACTTGGGCGCAGGCCGGAAAGGAGAGATTGGTATTGGCTGGGCTTGTGAGTTTGAAAGTCTGTTTGGGCTTCGACAGGAGCCCGAATCGGACCAAGGACATACCGCAACAGAGAACACGGATAAGAGCCACGAAAAGGAGGCTGACGATGCCGGAAAAGCCGAACCTGTCAAGACACACGAAATACTACCTCATCCACTGACGCTCGTCCACCACCTCTCCAAGACCACCTTCAACACACTTTTGTCCACAAAATCTCCAGAAACCCAACCACCAAAGTACTCCATCGCCTCCGTCAAGATCACCTTCCCCGGCCGCGGCGTCGTGAACCCCTGTGCCCGCATCTACCGGCTCCCCTCACGCAAAGCGGCAGTCCAGCAGCCCCAGTCCACAACCCAGCCTGAGATCCCAGCGACACACCCGCTACCACAGACCAAAGAGCTCCCCACAGGCCTACGCAACCAGTGGCTGGCCAAACTACCCGGCTCCAACACCAAGAGACCGGCAGCCCCTGGCAACAACAACAAGGAGAAGAAAACTGCCAACCAGCCGACCCGGTTCCCAACGGACGCGGACCACCACACACAGAAGCTCCTGCTCGTCCAGTCCCTCGTGGCCAACAAGGTCCCCTTCCCGCCGCCTGCAATGCACATGGCCTCCTGTGACAACAACGATCCTCACCACCCTCTCATTCCCGGCGAGGAGGACCTCATCGGGTACGTCACCAAGGGGGAGTTCAGCCTGTCTGAGGGAAAGGGCGTCGCCATCGGTGCCGTTTCAGTGGAGAAGGCGCTCGAGTCGCTGCTGATGGCGGGTGGCAGTCGGGAAGAAGGGCGTGTCTGTGTGGTGAGGAATGCTGGAGAGGTGACGGGATGGGTGGGTAGATGGGAGGCCGTCTGAGCTGGCTGACTTCCGGCCACGGAATGATCGCCATGTGCGAGATCAATGTCGCAGTCAAACAATATCCAGTGTCTCACAACAGGTAAACTGTATTTCTCTCTCACAAGGATAGATGTGTATCATGCCTCTTGCCCTCAAGAAATTTTCAAGGTATCAAGGTGTTCAATGGAACATCATATTCAGAATCAGACTGCTATGTGCTTGTCTATACAAGGAAAGACGATGCATAGGAGCCCGTCATTGTGTACCATGGGTCTTCATCCCTCATAATAAAATCAACAACAGAGCAACACCAAAAGATGGAACATCTTCCCTCTCTCGCGTCAACTAAAAATACTACTCCATCCGGCTCGCTCTCTCTCTCTCGCGCGCGCACCATTTCTTGTTATGCTCACCACAACACTTGCCTTTCAACGTTCAATTTCCTTGCTTAAATTACTCGTAAATCTGCTCCAGTCCCTCCCAGGCCTTGGCATCCCCCTTGCCCGCCTTCTCCCGCTGCTCCCAGTACTTGCCGTTGAACTTCCAGTACTCCTCGCCTGTGATCTCGCACTTAGCTTTCGTGAACCATGCCGGCACGAACTCGCCTCCCTCGGCCTCGCGCGCCCGCCGCCGTGCGCGCTGGCCCTCCTCCAGCCGGTTCTTCTCCGTAGCGGCAAAGTCGTACTGGCCCTCCTCCATGGCGCGCTGGTCGGGCCGCAGCCGCGAGTCGGTTGGCGGGAGCCATGGTCGCAGCTTGTCGTCGATGTGATTGAAGGTGAGCACAAACGGCGTCAGGTTGAAGGGGATCCCCTTAGGCCGCTGGTTGGCCTGCCAGATCAGGAATGCCTTGCTGGGGTCGTTGAAGCTGCCCTTGTAGATGGAAGCCGAGTCGTTGGCGGCATCTGAGGGTGCCTCGACGGTGGCCTCGTAGCCTGGTGTGACGCGCGCGTACAACTTCGAGTTCCACCGGCCGCCGATGGAGATGCGCACGTGCCCACTCGCGTCGACGACTTTACCGGTGATCTGATATGCGGACGATTCCTTCCAGCCACGCGGCTTGAAGTCCAGGTAGCATACCTCGCCCGTCGTCCAGTTCTTGACCTCCATGGGTCCGTAGTTGTCGACGGTGGGGTTGCCTGTGATGATACCAATGACTGAAGATGTCACCTTCTTCCACGTGAAATAGTCTTCTTTTCCGCCCGATGTCGGCCGCAGCTTCAAGAACCACGTGCCGAGGGGATTGATGTCAAACGATCGGCCATAGAACTTGGATTTCACATGTGACTCGCCGTAGTACGTCCACCTCGGCGACTCAGCCCAGGCAGCACCGACAGGTGGGTGGTGGCTGACCTGCTCGATGAAAAAGCGGTAGTTCTTGTCGGGTCGGACGTATTCAAACGTCTCGCCAAGGAGTGGATTGAAAGGTTTGGCAACACGGCCGATGGTCGAAGCGTACTCGCTTGCAGCAAAAGCAGCGATGTACAGAAGGCGCTCGATCGAGTCGGATCGGTCAGCAGCAAGATCCAGGAGGTCAGCATACTCCATGTCTTCGCCGCAGCGGTAGAGCAAGGAGGTGGGCTCGTTGAAGGTGACGGGCAGTGTCATTTTGGTCATGTCCTTGCCGATCATAGATTTCAGAATACCCTGGAGAAACGACGTGTTAGATTTAAGGAGGTCTCCCAAAAGACAAGTGTGACTTACCCAAAGTGAGATCTTTGGCCTGTTGTCGGCATCAATCTTCAGTTTTGAACGAATACCATTTTCGTATCCGCTAAAAGAGCTGCTGATGTCGATGATGCCAGAATCGGCCGCCGACTCTTTCTTGCCATCGGTGGTAACTGCTGTAGTCGTTGCAGTGACGGGAGGCAAAGGCTCGGCCTCAATCTCTCCAGAGTCAACCGCGTCGAAGAACTCCTCATCCACATCTGAGTCGTCCTCGGATAAGTTCGCAAGTTCCGTCAGCACGGTCTCGCGGCGGGTGAAGAACCTTGCTGGCGACTTCTGAGACAAGGCAGGCGTGTTTGCGGCCGAGACCTCGCCCTCCTCTGGCACCTCGGACAGATTAGGGCTGTCGGTGATGCTGGCATTGCCGACGACCTCCTTAAGCATGCGCTTCGTCTGCTTGCGCTTCTCCTCAGACTCGCCGATGCGTGCTTGCAAGACTTCCTGCTCCTTGGCGACGTGAGCCATGCTCTCTTCCCACATCCTCCTCATGTCAGTCTCCCGATCGAGACGGTACTGCCAAAAGGCATCCCTATCACGAGAGATCCTCATCAGGTCGCCAATGAGCCCAAGCATAGAGCGAATTGCGGCGTCGTACGTAGCCAAGGCACCGGCCGTCTTAGGGTCTGACAACTTCACGCCCGGGTTCTGGCTGGCCTCCGCGACCAGGGCAGCGTTGACCTGGGCCATCGTGTCCAGTTGCAGTTTTAGAGACTGTGCAGTGATGTTGAAGGCGTCCTTGCCAGCGCCCGGCTGATCCCTGCCGCTCGACGCCTCGCCGTAGTCGTCGTCGTCGTCGTGGTCCTCCTGCATGACAGACATACCGGCCCTGGTCTCATTTTCCGTCTCTGCATAGTCATCGTCCTCTACAAAACTTCCTCCCGTGCTCGTCATTTTACCCTGTGACTTGTTGTTGTTAGATGCTAGGCGGCTGAGCTGGGTACTGCCCCTGGGAACCGGCTCAAGGAAGTTGTTGTTCTCGCTCGGTGCCTCGCCGCCTACACCAACCTGCGCCTGCTCCTTGGCCTTGCTCAACATCTCGGCATTGGCAGCACGCTGGCGCTCTTCCTCCTTGGCCTGGTCCTTGGTCCACTGGATCGCATTGTTCAGGGCCCAGAACCAGCGCTTGGCCTCGACCTCGTGGTTCGCCTTCAGAGTGTATTTGACCGAAGACTTGCCGATAATCTCGAACTTGGTCTTCTCGTCCGGAGACATGTTGAGCTTCGCGATGCGCATGTTGATGGCACCACGGCAGGCGGACCCCGAGTCGTCCTGGTGCTTGTAGTAGCTGAGGACTCCGTCTTCTAGAACGAACCACCTCAGCTGGTAACCCTTGCGGTAGTTTGTCCACTTCTTCAGGTATCCCTTCATCTCTCTCGCCTCCTTGCCCAGCAGGGGGTCACCGGGGGTGG
This sequence comes from Cryphonectria parasitica EP155, assembly GCF_011745365.1. Lineage (NCBI taxonomy): Eukaryota > Fungi > Ascomycota > Sordariomycetes > Diaporthales > Cryphonectriaceae > Cryphonectria > Cryphonectria parasitica. Next base: position 3,407,684 of record NW_024468910.1, on the reverse strand, counting down.
CGGCGGCAACCTGCGACGCGGTCCCGAGAACAGCCTTCTCCTGAATCCCGCGCTGTGCAGCCACCGCGGCAGGGGACTTTTTCAGCATGGCACGGGTCACATCATCCTTGGTGACATCCTGCGGCAGCTTGCCCTTGCGGTCACGCCTGAAGGGGTCTGCCCCGTGCAGCAGCAGCAGCTGGATCAACGTGGTATTCTTGCGCCTTGCCGCCTCGTGCAGCAGTGTGCCTCCAGCTTGGACCGTCACCGGGTCGAGGACGAACTCAGTACTGTTGATGTCCAGCACCGTCTTAAGGCGCGTCTCCTCCAACACCTGCTCGAGGGTTTTATAGTCCTGTCTGCCGATCAGCTCCTGCACCTGTCTGATCTTGCCCTCGGCGAACAGCGAGCGCGATAGCTGCAGCGACTGGAAGATGTCGGCATTGCGAGCGAGGTCGAGGGGCAGACGGCCCTGGTTGTTCGTGATGGCATCGTTGATGTCGTCCTGCTCCAGTAGCAGCTTCACGACCTGGGTACGGCCCTGCGTGGCGGCGATGTGCAGAGGCGTGTTCCCATCCTTGTCGCGGGCGTTGATGTCAATGTAGCCTGCACCATCGGAGACGGTATACTCGACGACAGGAAACTCGGCGCACTGGATGGCGAGGTGCAGCACGGTGGTATCCTCGAGAGAGCCCCCGGCGAGGGTGCTCATGGAGGACGTGCTGGCGCGGGGCCCGCTGTCGGAGGTGTCGCGGATGGCCTTGGAGATGGAGGCGGTATCTCCGCTGCGCAGGGCCTCGACGATGCGGAACTTGCGCACAGACTGCTCGAGGGAGTTGCCCTTGTCGTAGAGGCTGCCGGAGGCCCTCGAGGCGGAGGGGGCAGGGGGTTGGATTGACGGCGTCCTGCCGTTGTTGGAGGCGACGGCGGAGAGTCGAGAGCTCTGGCTCCTGTTGGCCTGATGGCTAGACATGGAGACGGTGGCGGCTGCGGCGGCGGCTTGAGGAGGAGGCAGCTCTACCGAGGGAGAGGCACCGACGGGGTTCGAGGGGGAGGCTGCATCGGCGCTCGAGTCTCTGGCTCTCCGTAGGAGGGACAGGGCAGCTGCCGACCTGGAGCGCTTGTGAGAGCTACACAAAGAGGGGGCCCACAGTGGTTAGCAAGAGACATTGTCTCAGCCAGGAAACTGCCATGGGAACTTGTTGGTTGGTTGTTTGCCTGCTCACCTCTCACCAGCTTCAGACATGGCAGGATATCTTGACTCTACCACAGAGATATACAATGTTCCTCTCTCTTTCTTTCTTCGTTTCTTCGGATGCTACACCATGCAAAGCTAACAGTGTTGGTCGAGACAGATGGTGGCAGGTAAATAGGTGGCCTCAGTCTGCACGTGAAAGTGGAAATTGGCTCCCGAGTGGGGTATGATCGTGGCTCGTATCAGTGGTAAACTGCCTCAGAGGCGAGGATGAGGACAAGCTGGGTTGTTATCCAAGATAATTGTTCTCTCTTTCTCTTCTTCAATCAATACACGAAAGGAATGGATGCCATCGATCGATTGACGAGATAAAAAGCAGTGCTGTGCTTGCACTGAATAGGAAGGAAAAGGAAAAGGAAGAAAAGGAGGGGTTCGGAGGGCGACGGTTCAAAGAATCTATCTACTATAGTTAGTAGATATCAAAATTACACAGGGCCTTGGACAGGAGGGTGTGTGATCTAGGTTGTTTTGGGGGAGAGGATCAACAGAAAGAGAGCTCCATGTATGACTGCAAGGGCCAGTTCCAAGGGCCCAGACAACCAGCTGGGCCTGCTGTAGCCCTGTAGTAGAACCATGACAGCACAGTACAGTGGAGTGGGCATGGTACCCCATGTCCATCTCACCAAGCTCAAGATGACGTTGTTCTGCCGCGCTAAATTTGGCTCCTGCTACCCTAAAATCAAGGGCCACCTGTGATTGGAGCCACTGTGGTTTGAGAAATTCATGGCAGGTGGGTGATAGTCCCCTTACTGTACTATGCTTGCACTATGCTTTCTACTATGCTTGCCACTTTGAACTATGGCCGTACTTCCCTTATCTCAACAGACTTGGCTGACACATTTGAATACAAGACCACTATAGACTTTGGGAGAAGCAGGCAGGAACGCCATTCCCCCATTCTATTTTGATTTCGGACTGAGGTGACGGTAGTTAGTCAAGTCAGCACGACGGCGTCTCAGCGGTGTGGACCTCGCTCTCGCTCTCCTTGCTGGCGTCTGGATATGGCCTCATCCTGCCGCGGCTTACCCCCACTGGTCACCAACACGGCGGGCCTAAAAAAGAAAAGAAATAAGAGAAACTTCTTTGTCTATCTTGCCTCATTGAGTGGCCTCGGCGTGATCCAGAATCTGCTCAATCTCCACCACCTCATATGGCCCCAGCCTGATCCCCAGCCCGACCTCCTTGTTCTGCGGCGTGCGGATCGCCGAGCAGGTCATGTAATCCGGGCCAACGCTCCTCAGACACACATTCGCATCCTCCACCCTCTTCCCCTCAAACACAATGTCGAACTTCTCCACGACATCCTCCCCATCCCCCCTCTCCTCGCTCATCTTTGGCGCTGGCTTCGGCGGCACAAAGTTCCTAAACTCGAGCGCCTGCAGCCACGGCGCAAGCAGCGCGTCCCCCGTCATCTTGACATACGCCTCGCGCAGGCACCACAGCGTGTAGAAGCACCGCAGCCTGAAGCTATTGAGGGCCCTCGGCCCCGTGCCCATCCCGTCCTGCTGCTGGAAGTTGGCCGCCACGACCCCTTGCTGGAGGTAAGAGGCCTCACCCGGTGCAAAAACGTCGGCGTGCATGTCCACGAACGAGCGCCAGCCCTCGCGCGCAATAACGCCGTGGTCCCGGTCCTCCCGCTCATTGACGCACACCACGTCGCAGCCCACATCGATGGCGGCGGCACCTGTCGCTTCCTCCTGGCCAAACCCATAACCGGCAATGAGGGCCACGAGCCCTGCCTGGTGGCTCACGTTGAAGTCGAGCGGCGACCTGCCGGTGGCCGGGTCTACGTAGACAGGCTTCGTTTTGGCGTTGCGGGTGATGTTGGTCTTGGACCACGGGATCCCCACGAGGCGCGAGATGGCGTAGTGTTTAAGCAGATGTGAGGCCAGAGACATCTTGGCGTCGCGCACAAAGAGGTACTTGAGTACCGACTTGCGCTCCTCGGGGTTGAGGAGGGCCAGGGCTCTTGCCGCCTGTGAGTATTTGGGGCGTCAGTGAGGGCGTGCGATGTGAGGATAAATGTTGGTTTTGGATGGGTTTATATCTACCTCAGTCTCGAGCTGCGCCGTTTTCTCGGCCTTGGGCCATAGCTTGCGCGTGTCGACGAGCCACTGCACAATCACGGGCTGCGTGCCTGGGGCCGGAGGTTCCACCATGGCCAGCAAGCAACGCCTGGTTATGGTCACAAGTTATGTGGGGGTGCAGAGATGCACTGTATGTTATGAACAAGCAATAGCTGTAATAATGAATCAGCTCATTTCGTACGTGAACACATGAGCTGAACTCGCCATTAAAGAAGGCATGTTTTCACATCGGTTCGGCGAATTATGTATTACGGGCTCCGAAGTGGTCGAGGCTGAAGGAAGCTGCGAGTTGCTGACTACTTATATAAGCAGGTACAGTACGATGCGTTGCAGGGGTAGCAAGGACTGAGGTGGAGTTGCAGCCAGCTACTGTAAACCCAACCTCACATTCTCTGCCTCTTCATACCTGCCTACTTCTTGGTAATTAATAAGTACTTACTTGTCCACCAAGGTCTCGCAATGTCTTCTACACATTTTGGTGTCAATCATACGAAGAATATAAACGAGCGACCCCTTGTCTGGCCAAGCTTATATATTTTCTAATTTTCTCTTCCCTGCCGAAGCACTCACTCCGTTGTGTTGAGGAATTGCCAGGCACACTCCTGAGCATATAGCGAAAATTGTCGAGCCACGGCGCAATATCATGCCTAGGGTATTGAAAGGCAATTATCAAAGTCAATGGGTCAGTCTGAATACTATGATTGCATATCAGCAGCAAATTCCCTCTTCAAAGCTTCGACAGGCTGGGATTCGCCTCGCCAGGACGAAATGGGCAAGTGTGAATGTTAAAGACATCCTATAGCAGAACAGTTCAACAAGCCTGGTGATTCTGTAAAACTATAATACACCATTTTCATCGAATAGACCCTTGCTAATGCTAAGCGGATCGATTCGGACAGTCTTTCTTGGTCAACTCCGCATATAGCTCTAGAGCTGAACCCCTGCTCATAGTACGTGATGCTGCTCCGGGCTTAACACTATCACCGTAACGTATTGATTCTCGAAGCAATACTGCAGTGACAAACATCAATATCGAGTCTGCACATAAAATAACTTGGAGAACATGGCTATAAAAGCCAGGCTCAGTCTCCTCTATCCTGTCTAGATAGACTGGACCTGGTTCATCTCGTAGTAAGTGCTCTTCCGAACTCATAATGGCCTCTGCCAAAACTGTCGTCCTGATCACTGGTGGTGAGTATTGTGATACACTCTCTCTGAATACATATCTTATTCTCTGAACATTATCACGAACTGACAATCGAACAGCCAACTCAGGTATCGGCCTGGAGCTCGCTTCACAGCTCCTCGCCGTCCCGTCCAAGCACGTCCTCCTTGGCAGCCGTTCCGTCGAGAAAGGTGAAGCCGCCGTGAAGAATCTTCAGTCTCGAGACCTATCTGGCACCGTAGAGCTCTTGCACCTGGACATCGCCGATGCTCACTCCATCGAGGCTGCCGCACAGACCGTGACAGACAAACATGGCCGGTAAGTATGCACAAGCTGTCGGCGGACCTTGACTGAGAGTTGATGTTCCTGATGTAAATAGACTGATCAATTCCTCTTCAGGCTCGATGTGCTAGTCAACAATGCCGCAGTGGGCTGGCCAGAAGGCTCCACGGCCGAGCAATTCTCCCAGGCCTTCCAAACCAACGCCACGGGGCCTTTCCTCCTCGTAGAAGCCTGCATCGCCCTCCTCAAGGCGTCCACCCACACACCCCGCATCATCAACGTGTCCTCGGGCGGCGGGTCGATCCGGAAGCGCCTCGACCCGACGACGAGCACGAACAAGCTGGGCATGTGGGGGATCCCGTACTGCGCGAGCAAGGCCTCGCTGAACCTGATCACGGCGGCACAGTCGGCCGTCTACGGCGCCGAGGGGGTCAAGGTGTTTGCCTACACGCCTGGGTTTACGGTGTCGGGCTTGGGGCCGCATAACAATGCGGAGAGCGGTGCGCGGCCTACGAGCGAGGGGGCTGCGCCGATAGTCAGGATTCTCAACGGCGAGCGGGATGATGAGCATGGTGGGTTTCTTTCTTCGGATGGACAGTATCCTTGGTAGTTGGTTGGACAGTACATTTTGATGTCAGGGACGGGTAGCAGACAGTGTACACCATCATTTCACCTTGGCAGATCAGGTTGAAATGGGTCCGTAGAATCGTATGATTACTTTTTGACAAGTGATTCTCTGTCAATGCCTGAAACAAATTGAACCTTTTTTTTTTTTTGGTCCAAGTGAAGGCGTCCAGACATATATATATATATATATATGTGTGTGTGTGTGTGTGTGTGTGTGTGTGTATAGGCATCTTTGAGATAGGGAGAAATAGTTCACCAAAGTTTCACCAACCATAATTGTCTCCAACAGGCGTGTTATGCTCTTGTGAGACTTTTCTATGTACTTAGTAGATGAGAGAAAGGCATGAAAACATGGGGTTCTACTCATAGTTTTCGAAGAAACACCCGTTGACCTGAGCCTCATTCTACTCCAGCTCGCCTCAACGGCAAAACAAATTATTGTTTATACTACCAAACAAAAATATGAAAAGAGGCCATGGACATACCTCGGAATCAAATACATGAAACACCGATCTTATGTCTATCTCTTTTGCGCAAGGTCAGAACAAACGGTAAGCTGCTGAGGGTTTTCAGACAATACAACACCAAGCCTTTATTAGCATAGACGAATTGTCCTTAGTAAATTGCTGAGACTTTGCCAACGGCCACAGCCCATGTAAGCCCACCGCGGTCTCCCAGATTGGCGAAGATGTGGGGTTATCATGGGTGAGCCCCCGATCACATAGTAACGATTGTCGCACGAGGGCGACAATGTTCCGGATACTGGACGAAACATCAAGGGCTCGTCATAGCCAGCGACAAAGGCAATAATGTCGCCGGGGGTCGTGATCGATGGTGCCAGCATACAGAATCCCCGCTCCGAGATCACAAACCGCCGGCGGTGGGATATCCTGCGAAGTCGGTTTACGTAAATCTGGATGAGAGGAGCTTGCAAGTCCCGCTTGAGCAAGTCAGGGCTGCCTGAGACAGAGGCCTCGAGAGCCGTAGATATTAAGTCTAGGACTTCGTGCCAGACCTGCGAGTTGCCCCATTGCAAGCCATTGCAGATGCTAAATACAATGACCCGGCTCAGAGGCATGTTGTATGGATAGTTTGCAGACGAGCGTTGTTGATACCACTGAGATGTAGCTCTATAAATCTGTACCAGATCCTCGAAAGTCTCCAACTTCCCATCCAAGGTCTCAAAGGCATACTGGATTTCATCGAAAACCAATGCTTGGCCCTCGATCATCCTTCCGGTACCTTCAAGCTTAAAGGCCGGGATGCAAGCCCCGTCGCATTGTGGACGATGGTTCAGCTCTGTGCGAGGAAAAATCGTAGGTGGCCTCTCATACTTGCTCCATTGAGGTGCCCAAGAGCTAAGCTGAACGTCGTACAAGCTTGTCTCGTTGTGTTGTATATAGGTTAACAAATCTAGATTTGAGGTGGACGTTATGTGTTCGACGGCAAATTTCTGGTAAAGGTCCTCCACGGAACACTCATAACTCGGGACTATCCGGTGCTTCATCTTCTCGGCAAAAGGCATGCCTAACAAGGCGTATATCCGGTCTCTTGGATCGCTAAATAGCAAGTTCCAGGTCTCTTGTAAAGCGCTGGGGAAGTCGGGTTCTGAGATCCGAGACATCGTGAAGATCATCGTTATGGCTTCACGAAGCTGACGGATCTCATAAGCTCGCTTATGTAGGCGCGAGGTGCGGGTCTGAGAATAGAGCACACAAGCTGTCTTGCCGCGGTCGAGCCATTAATCAGCCCTGAGAAAGTGAAGCCAATCCATCTGGACTCCTGCCCATAACAGCGTCGCGCAGGAGCCCAGCGCAGCTTCTTGCACGACCCATCCTCTGCGAAACCACGGAAGAGCCTTAAAAGATATTGTAAGAGCTCCATCTCGTGTCTTGAAGGATTGGGTCGTCCGCCCGAGGCCAAGGGAAGCTGTTCAGGGTCCAAGGGAACACAGGATCGTTAAAAACCCGCGTCATCATCTGGTTGATGTCGGATATCAAGGTAGAGAAATGGACAGCAGCAGTGCGGTGTGCAGGGTTGGTACCCAGACAGATCAGGGTACAGATGGACAACGAGTAGATCCGCGCCATAAGCCCAACTTGATGGCCCTTTTCTCTCTTGTTCTGCTGATCGATGCAGATCGAATCAGCCCATAAGACACGAGGCCTGTCTGGCAGGCGAACTTGCTCAAGGGCGCCCCTCAGATTGCGGGTGATAGTCAAGAAATTGTTGTTGACCAGGATGCATTGATCCTGGAGATCTGTGCCCCAGACATATGAGATTGCCTCGAACTGGATCTGGGAAGGGTATCTTGGAGTTGTACTGTCTTGAGACGGCAGACAAGAGCGTCGCTGCCTTGGCCGGGCTCAAGAACCAACACGCGGATGTGATCGCCATTGGGGAGAGACTGGTATCGATGTCGACGGGACAGGCAGAGAGGGTGGTCACTGACTTTCGTGATTGGCGCATACCATAGTCCTCTAGGCATGCGGACTTGGGAAGCTTTGCGTGAAGTCGCGCGCCATGATTTCCTGGGCATTCTGCGAGGTGCTGGCCGTCATCGTCGTCGTGGCGCCGTCGTGGTGCATCTCGCAGTGTAGACCTGTAACGTACGCCCTCCTACTAAGTGCAAAGAGCGCAACGATCATGATGATCAGGTAGTCAAATGCGCTGAAAGATAGTGCGACGCTTGGAATAGGAGCAGGCCTGATATTTAACAGCCCCGCACACCCACAGGCCTCCGAGGGCGCTTAGGTCACATGGTGACTAGGACGATGTCGAATGAGAGCGGCGTAGGTATGTACTGGCGCATGCAGCTCGACTGCAGCTTACGTTCCTGCGATAGATGTCGTGTAGCCTGTGCAGAAGGAGATGTAAACATACATCGGCGCCCGTGCGCCTGTGCGTGAGACAACTATCATCGTTGAGAGAAAAAATACACATATACTCGGGAAAAGACTGGGTTTTGTTTATCAAAAAAAAAAAAAAAAAAAAAAAAAAAAAAATGGCTTGCATAGCACGTACAGTACGAGCGAGGTGCGTGTGATGACCAGGAAACAAACAGACTCGAGAGTGAGGTTCGATGAGTGACAGCAAGTCTCCACTGCGGCTACGATCCCGGGGCTTTCCCACCTTCCCCAGACCACACTACTAATCCCAGCAGCACAGGGCTCTGGGATCCCTAAACCCTGTCGCCCGTCCTCCCCTCTACTGCTATGGTGCGCATCAAATCAGGTCGCGGTTCTGACGTTAGGCTTGTTTACTTGGTAGTGCTGTACATCCACAAGCCCGCACCTTTTCCCTTGGGAACACCAGAACCCTTCTTGACGCGACAATAAACACGCCAACCACTGCACTCTGCCTTCGAGAGAAGAAAACAAGTACATACTGCAAGACACGAACATAGCAGTATCACGGCCACGCGCCTCCCCTCAAACCCAACCCAACCCATCATGTCTCACTCTCACTCGCCTGCGCCCTCGAACTACAGCGACTGCGTCGCCTCCCTCCGGACATCCCTCGCCCTCCTCGAGTCCTCCGTCGACACTCTGGGCTCCGGCGTAGCCGATTTTCCGCGTCTGGGTTCGGTGCTCAAGACAGTCCGCGTACGTCACAACTCTGCCCCTCCTCCTTCAACCTCCCACCCCAAACAGTTCACTCTTCCACTCCTGGCTGGATATAAAATAGCTTACCCGGACCACAGCACTACGAGCTCATCCCCCAACCAACCCTCGCCGCCGCCGAGGCCTCCCTCCGCGACGAGATCGGCCCCTTCGTCACCCATCTCCTCGACCGCGCCGAGCGCCAGGTCGAGCGCCAGGCCCGCCGCATCGAGACCCTCAAGGCCCGCTCCGACCTGAACGCAGGCCGCCTCAGCCGTGGGCCCTCGCCCGAGCCCGGCAGTGCACCGTCATCGTTGTCATCATCCAAGGGTCAGCGGGTAGGCGGTGGTGGTCTGGGGAGGGGAAGAGGAGGCGGCCGGGCACCGGCGGCGGCGACGAGGAAGACCCTCGACGGCGGGGCGGGCCTGCGGGCGCGTGCGGTCCGGCAGAAGAAGGAGGCGCTCAAGTATAGTGTCGAGAGGCTGGAGCTGGAGGTGGTGCAAAAGGAGAGGGAGCTCCGGCTGCGGCTGCAGGACGCTTGAGTCTGTGCGAGTTTGTGTGTGTGTCTGCATGGATCGGGTCGCCTAATCCGCGACAAACCGAGAAATGCTGGCGCGCTCAGAAAAAACACAACAACGAAAAAGAAAACAGCTTACACGGCTCGGTCTTGCCTTGGAATGCCCGGAAGAGGTGACGGGCGATGCCATAGCTGTCAAACTCATACGATGTGGAGATGAGGGTGCTGTCTGTCCACATAGGCATCACGGTTCGAACTCGCCAGATGCTGGACCTCAGAAACGCCCTCGTCATGACGACCTCGCCAGCGGCCGGGGCCGGAGCCGGAGTCGGGGCTTGTCGTGGCCCTATTGGAATGACCTTTTGGTGCTGGTCATTGTCATCCGGGGTTGCCTGACCACATCCCGTCCTATACGATAGTATAGATCTGGGTGACAGACATGCGACACCAGGACAGTCGAGGTTGATTCGTGTCCCATATAACTTAACTCCCGCAGGCAGTATCATACACCGCACAATCACTTCCGTTTTACTTACCAAAACATCGCATGCGCTCAAGCCATGATCCTTCGGCCATGCCACACATATCACTAGTAGGCAAGCATAAAATTGTAAAATCTCAGTTGGTCGTCATTTGTTTTCCATCAACTCTAGCTACCAGCGACAGCTATTCGCCTCTCCCATTTCCAACCACAGGCACTGTACAGTGGTGGTGCCATCACAGCCCATCTCCCAATGTGTATCTACCCGTCTCGCCTGCTGTGCTCTACAACACCCATACACCCATCCACGCACTCAACATTTCCTCTGCTGCCTGTACCCTGAGAGCATGAATACAATCGTGAACCGTTTCCTCAAAAGGGTAGTAGTAATGTACCGGTAGAGAACGCCGTAGAAGAAGAAATCGGAAGAGAAAAGAAGAAACGAGAAAAAAAAGAGTTGATAAAAAACCTAGGCCAACAAACAATAAGAGCAGAACAGGCTTTGATGATGATGGCCAAACCCGGACTCGACTGATCCGTATAGCACAACACAGTGTACACGAAAATAAAAGAATTTCGATGAAAGTAAGATAAAAAGCAGAATGCGATTGAAGAGGATGGCGTCTGTCGTGCAGACGGGTTCCCTTGGTAGAGAACAAGTGGGTATCCCAAATACCATTTCTTAAAACCCAACGTCCGCCCCGATTAATTTTTGGTTTCTTTTTCACTCCTACACATCCAAAGTGGCGGGACAACAAGCGTGAGTCTCATAGTCTCGTCGGGGTGTATGCTCGAGCCCTTTCTCAGGCTGTTTGGTGTCTCGGCCGGCTCGCGTCTCCTCTGCCGTTCTGTACCAGCCAACTGCGGCTCTGTGCCTGGTCTCTTCATACGGAGATCAAGCATCCTGCCACCCACCGAGCCACTGGGTATATGTTCGACTGAGAAATAAGGCTCGGTGGGACGCAGCCAACAGCTGGTCAGGCCCCCTTCTGCGGTGGGTAGCCGCAGCTGCAGGGGCCGTAGTTCATCTTATGCCGCCACATTCAAGTCATCCCCACGAGCGGCACTTGAACAGGACGGGTCTCTCACAGCGACCGCCTATAGCAGGATCAGGTAATTGCTGGGTGCGATACCGGTCTCGCCATTCTCCTTGCGGGCTTGCCACCAACGACCGCTGACGTCGCTAACCTCAAGAATCTCGTGCTTCGAGAACGAGATCTCGTTGGCATCGTCGGGATTCGCCTCATAGCTGTAGATGGCCTTCGCGCGATAGGGGTACTCGGTGGGAGGGACAATCTCGCCCTCCTGGTTGCCTGTTGGCTTGTTGCCCTGAGAGCTGCCGAAGCCGTTGGCTGCCATGCTATTGCGAGTCCCAGGTGCGCTAGAGAGACCGGCAACAGGAGAGGGATTCTCGAACCCGTTGAGCTGGGCGGATGTGGTGTACATCTGCGGCGGCTGCACAGAGGTCGAGGTCTCAGGACGGCCGCCACCATACGTGCCCATGGTCTGGCGGTTCATCATGTGAGAGTCCTTGGACAATGCGAAGGAGTCCAGGTAGGCGCGTGGGACAGCCGAAGGCGCAGAGCCGAAGTAGAAGATCCAGACAATCTGCCAAGACTGTTAGTACGGATTTGCTACAGACAGAGAAATGGATGCTGCATACTGTCACCATAGACAACAGAATAAATCCTGCAGAGGCCGCTTCCTTTGCGCCGTTGGCCGAGTAGACCAGGCTGTTGACCGAGGACGTGGTGAGAACCAGGCCACAGGCGAGATAGCCCACCACAGCGACGTGATAGGTCTGGGTAGTATCGGAAGCGATCACGATGAAGATACCACCAATGACAAAAAAGTAGTATACGACAGTCCACCAAGTGTAGGTCGGGAAGCTCGAGCCTGACTGGATCTGAGCGATGATAGAAGCGATAAAGGATATCACCCATGCCAGCTAGAACAGTGTCAGCTTGAGGAAAATCTGACAAGATGAATCGCCAGGGGTGAAATGCCATGGGGGAGGGGGAGAGGGGCAGAAAGCGGGCGAGGTTGTAGGATGCACAAAGGAGCCGTGGCTACATGGAAGGGGACAAACATACCGCTGAAATGGAGATTGTCGCAAGGGCAAATGGATCACCGATTATGTTGCCCATGCTGACGCCGCGGCGCCCGTATTGTCTGTTGTTCTCCATTTTGCGTAGGGATGGTGAGTGTAGTGAACCGTAATTCGGCATAAGGAGCGGTGGTCGAGTTGGGAATGAAACGGGCTATCCTCCGGACAGCGCGACTCAAAAGAGGTTTTAGAACGAAGTTGATGGCGAAGACAGTATGTCAATACAGCATTGGGCCTGGCTGCAAACGATGTTGTGTCTCGGTCGGTCGGTGATGCAATGATGGTGCTGGTGGTTGGTGGTTGGGTGGGCAGCGGGTTAGCGTCGAGGTGGCTGGCGAAGCCGCCCTGTGGAATGTGGCTCTGACGAGAGAGGAAAAGAGGACTCGTAAAAAGCCTCCGCGAGATTATTGTATAGGGAGGGGAACACAATTGGAGCGGCACAAAGAGGAGCGAATTGACTCGAGGAGGCCTCGATCGATTGCACAGCTGCCTTGAGGACCGGGCTGTCGTCGAGTGGAGAACGGAAGGTAGGTTTGGTGGTTGGAACGGCGGCGGGGATGACAATGGTGATGATTGCTGGCCGTGTATTCTCCGTCCCCTTTTGCCTTCCTGTCTTTCGTACAGCCGCCGATCTCCAAGAGTCTCTGATCCCGCTTGCGAGATGATCAGCGGTGCGGTGCCCTTTGTCCCGTTCCCTCCTGGCAGTCAGTCACGTCGGCTCCCGAGCGACAGACAGTGCGGAATCTTCCTCGCGGTACCAGACAGCGCAGGAATCCTGATCGGTCGACGTTGGATCAGATAGTGGTAGGGAGGAGTGAACAATTATCGACAAGATGGAATGTTTGTCGTGTCGGGGTTGTTAGGTGGCTGTTTTGGTAGGAGAGAAGGGAGAGGGAGGGATTGAGAGATGGATTGGCCGTGGGTTCGGGTCGGGTCAAATGTTCATGTCAATACAAGGTCCAAGTAAGGTCAGGGAAGGCGTTGAAAGAAAGGAGGGAATCGAATGGTTTTGTCCAAAGTAGCCAGGCCCTTGGGTTCAGCCACGAGGGACAGTCAAAGTCAGTGGGTTAATGCAAGAGAGAATGCAGGTTGGAGAGACCAGCAGGGGAAAGGAAGGAGGGAGGGAGGGCGAAGAGGGTAGCCTGCAGGGAACCTCTGGCTGGCGTTTGTCTGGCCTGGTCTTCGTTTGCTGCATACGCTGCTCCTGGAGTGGACGAGAAGAACCGGAGGGAGAGGAAGAATGGGCTTGGCTCTCGGGTGGGTGGGTATGGGACCAGTTGGGATTGGATTAACAGTTGCAGCCAAGGCAGGGGTTGTAGGCGCAAAGTAACATTGGAAGACATGGTAGCCTATGGGTGGGAAAGGGCCTGTCAACCCCACTGTGGCACTGTGCAGGGCGTTCGCTGCGGTACCTAGTACATAAAAATACGACTATAGGACGTGGTGGTGATTGCCTACCATGGTAAGTACAGGCAGGCTTAGAGGGAAAGAGATGGACAGTGTGTGGAGGCATGGTCCATCTCTTGCTCACCCCTCCCTCCTGCTTCCCGCTCCAATCTCAGCTGCTCCGTAAGCCTCTCATCAATATTGATTATCTGCTGCAGGTCCTCACAGCCCTTGGACGCTTACTAGAAAATGAAAGATTGGGTCGGAAAATGCTTCCATGACCCGGTCGTATAGATGGATGGATCACTAAACTCATCCACTGCTGAGCGAGCAGGCGAAGGAGATTTCGAAGATGACTACGATCGATTGGGAATGACCACAACAGTTTCTTCTCATGCGTTGTCGCAGAAAGCGTGGTCACAGACAAGCACTACGTACGATCCAAGCCCCTGCCTATTCGACAACGATGAGGTCAAAGCCTTGAGCAGGTTCCCACAACCTTGGCTCTTGGAGGGGATAGCCTTGACCCGGACCGTCCTTTAAGCGCGTTTGAGGATAAGCCAGGGGCATCGCATGCCCACAATAGGCACCGCACTCCACGTGGGCGATAGGCTGGCACGTCCTGTGTCTGGCAGTCTGGCTTCAAGCTCAAATCCAAAACCTCCGGCAAGAAAGAACAGGAAAATCGTTGACTTGTCTAGTCTGCCCCTGGCCATGTGCCGCTCTCCAGCCCCTGGGGTGGCTAGCCAACTTATTCTCCGGTCCCGACATTGACGTTGCCATTGACACCAGCCGTGATCCGCGCAGATGGTTGCTTTTCATCCGTCGATTTTCTTTTTCTTGACTGGCCTCTGTGCGGTAGCTTGATCTCTCCACGGCCCACCGCTCTCCATCATGACCTAGTAGTCCTCGTGGTTCGGATGTGACAATGCAGGGGGGAGGGGAGGCGGCGACGAAAGCTGTCTTGGTTTCAGGACGAACCCTCAACATCCCGCCAGGTTTCCACGGTCGGCTCAGTCACAGCATGCGATGCGACGAAACTCTGATCTACTGTATTTACCATAGTAGTAGCATGGATGAGCAGGCTCTACCATTTTGGGGGGGGGGGGGGAGGGAGCAGCTGATGGAAACGATTGTGGACTGGCGAGCTTCTTCTTCTGGTCGTGGGCTGCTGGAACCCGTGAGGAGAAGGGTTACGGTTTCGATCACCGCGCGCTGTTTCATTGGACGAACGGCAGCGAAGAGGTGTGAGCCGCTACTGCGTGCTCCTGCATGCCGTAGCCCCGTTGCTCTGCATACACAGTGGACGCACCGCCAACCACAGAAACCTTGAAGATCGTCCAACACCGAGGCAATCCTCCGCTCTACAGCGGCACAAGTCTGACGCCCCGGCTGCCCGACTTGGCAGCTACTGCTGTACCATCGCCTTTTGAGTAAGCTTTTGTCGTCAGTCATCTGGGCTTTGGCGCAACCGCACCCAGCGGGGGCCCGAGCCAAGGGTATTATTATTCCACACGCAGTCGGTTCGACAAGGTTGACAGGGTTCCCCAATTCGAGCACCACGCACTATGCAAGAGAATAGGTTCTCGCCAAAAAAGGTTGAAACGAAGGCGGCTCGCCAGTCCATCATTGCCATTTGGGCACATTCCAAAGCAGCGCAGCGGGAATCGTCTCAGCAACGAGCACCGTGTGGAATACCGAACCAACAATTTTTTTGGGGCAGATTTTTGGCCCACATTGAAGCCGTTCCTGCGTCAGCGCCAGTCTAGCGTCGCATGCTGCCCATAGCGGTCAGGTTCCTCCTCGATCACACTTTCTCGCTTGGAATCATGTCAAAGGATCTTTGTTTTTTTTTTTTTTATCACACGGACTACATACAAAGTGTCCCTGCAGGCCATGCCTGCTCGTCACCCGCAAGCCAACAGGTCTCGTCAAAAATCTCACCCAACATAGTGCTGACCAGCTGACCAGCCGACCCAGTATTAGACCTCGTCGAAGCGAGCATCTCGGCCTTTTTATCCTTTTTCTTTTTTCGGATCGCTGCCCGTTGACTAGATATTCTCCCACGTCTGTCCCGTTGGCGGCGCGTGCGAAACCATATCACCAGCGAGCCAGACATCAAAGCGCCCGGCCCTAGAAACTGGCTTATCTACACACCTCAACATGGCCTTCCTATCTCTCTCTTCTCTCTTGGCTCGGAGTCTCGATATTTCTACTATGCTACATTGTGTCTTCGCATTAGGTGGTTCATAAAAATAACCTTGCCAATGCGACGGCTCCTTCGCTCTCCACCGATGGCTTGATTGGGACCGTGGGGTCTTACGCAAGACACAGCAGATTACACCTGTACTCATACTGTAGCTATGGGATCGGGTCGTTCTGGGCCTTTTGGTCGTGAGATGAACTTGGCATTTTTGACCAGGTGATTGCTATTTAGACAAGCACACACACATAAAGGGGAGCAGGCGACTCCTGCAGCAGCAGTAGCCCACGGTGCCAATCCGGGCCAGTTCCGGACTGTAGAATCCGCCCAAGCAGTTGGGCCAAGGACTTTTTCGTCTGTTCCTGAGTATAGGGCTGGATACACAAGTGGGTCTGCCCTGTCGATCGAGGCGAGACCATAACCAGCTTTCACTCGGGGCAAATCGTACAGATCAAGTCGTCAGGTCAGGGAATGTATGACCAAGAAGATGTATCCGGAGACTTTTTTCTTCTTCTTCTTCTTCTTCTTCTTCTTCTTCTTCTTTTTTTTTTTTAATTTTTTTTATTTAAATTTTTTTTTTTTTAATCACATCAATGTCATAGCAGAGGCGTCTAAGAAGCCCAGGCCCCCAGATTTGGCGTGGGCAGCTCATAGCAGTTCATAGCAGTTCGTCTCATCAGAGCGAACTACACCAAATGTTTCGGGCCGGTCATGTGCTCATGAGGTGCCACTGCCATGGAATACTCCTCATCTGCGTACAACGGGAGAAGGTTTAACATTCGTTCATTAAACGCAGTGTAGGCTGTATAGTACTGTAGGATCCTTTCTTCCACTCGACGCACTGTGGACCGGATCCCCTGCCAAGGCTCAAATATCACCCACTCTGTACTCCGCGCGCCCGTTGCGTCTAATTTCTCTACGTTGGCACGCGGGTTCTCTTCTTGCTCCTCGCTACCACGACCTGCACGTGGCGGCGGCGCAGGGTGAACCCGAAAGGACTCCCTTCTCCCTTCTCATCTACTCCCCCCCCCCCTCCCGACCCACCGTGAGGAATACCCTGCGTATCTTGTCACACACACACACACACACACACACACACACACAAGCCTCACTTGCCAACAGCACAACCGAACAAACCTTGAAATCTGGGGTTCTCCGTTTTCGGCCATTCGTTCCAAACGAGCTTGAGAAAGATAGAGAGAGAGAGAGAGAGTTTCTCGGACCGGAGGCGATCCATTCCTGCATGAAATAAGGTTGGCAGCGTGGCGCTGCTGAAACTCGGAGGTCCATCTTCCCGGCTGCGATGCGGACCGAGAAGTGGCTTGAGACGCATTGAGGACAGCCCGTCATGATGGGTATGATAGCGTGGACTCGACATGTTCGTGATGTGATACAATCTGTAGAAACGATCTGAGCACGTCTGGTTAGAAACGCCTTTGATTTAAGTTGCGTTTGCTCCGGGGCTACCACTTGCATAGTGTTTTGGGAGAGAATCGATCTCTCACTTTGTTTTACATCGTGAGAAGTTCTGATTATCCCTGTCTCTCACTGCTGCCCTCCGCATTCTTTCATTGGAAGAAAGAAAAGAACACCACCAAGGATATGTTGAAGTCTCTCTACATACTCGAACGTACCGCTCATAAGCCTCAAACTATACAGCTCGCTTATCTAGGCGGCCTAGAAGGCGGCTACTGGTCTTGCATATAGATTTTGTTCGCAAGCTCAATCTGATCTGCATGCCTGGCGTTGTCGAGGACATTTTGATTTAGCTTCCCTCGTCATCGGTTTTTTTGAGCTTCTGATTTTTTTGAATTTTTTTTTTCTTGACTACGTTCAAGTACGTTCTGACATCAATTGGTCAAAGACCTTAATACAATGAAGTCCATTTGGAATATGGCGCGACCGCCACCTCTGTCATCGCCCATCTTGTCATGGGGTCGAGGAGACTTGCCCATTGTTCTGCATCCTAGACGTCCTACCCGTGAGGACATGTAGGCCAGCTCAAGGTGCTTGCCACTTGTCATGTCACCGTCGTTGAGGCCGGCCTGGTGCTGTACCATTCGGCCTCAATGTACCGACAAGTGCCGCCCTCTGTAGTCCCCGACTGCCTTCTGCGGGCATCGGATTTTTGATGGCCCGGTGCTTCACCACGCCGGTTTGTGCTCCAAAGTGCGTGCTGACCAGCTCGTGGGTCCTAGTCACGCCGGGCCAGGTGGAAGAGATACGGGCGCCATGCTCACTGATCAGGTAGGATCTTGGCTGGTCTTGTAGCGCCTAATTGGGCTACACCTAGCCATGAAGTCCAGCATCATCTCGTATCCGAAAATGAGCCCCTTTCAATCCTCTGGAAAATACTTCTTTTCAAACTTCATCCCTCTCCTTCGCAGCCTCGACTCTCCTCACGCGCCGCTCCACCTTCTCCACCCGTCCCTCAACATCCGCCACAAAGCCCCCATACCCCACGACCCTCTGCTCATACCACGCGCCCACCACGCCTTCGCTCCGCGCCCTCAGCTCGGCAATTTCGGCCTCCTGGGCCAGCTGCGTGGCCTCGACGGCCTTCATCCTGGGCAGCAGGGCGACGAGCTCGGCGGAGAGGGCCGGGTCTGGGACGGGGGTATCGGAGGTGACAGCTGTGAGGGCAGAGACGGTGCCGGGGAAAGAGGAGGCGAAGGAGAGGACGGTGGCGCGTAGGGCAGGGGCATCGAGCTCGGAGGGGGGTTGCGAGGGGTCGGGCGGTGGGGAGAAGAAGGTTGGGTGGGCGCGGTCTGGGAAGGGAAGGTCATTGTTTGTCAGTACAGCTCAGTTTTGCATAGACATAGACACACAGAGAGAGAGAAAGAGAGAGGTGGGTGTCAGCGTGGGAGGAGAGGAGACGCACAGAGCTTGAGTATGTCAGCGTAGACACGGAAGCGCGAGATGAGGGTTGAGAAGCGCCGCTCAAGATCGCCTAGGGAGCTGAGGGCTGATTCGGAGGGCGTGTGTGAGGGGAGTGCTGATGTCGTGCCATAGAGGAGCTGCTCAATCCGTAGTAGGCGGGCCTCCAGGAGGGAGATGGTGGTGAGGGTGGTTTTGTCTAGAGTCTGATTGTCCATTTTGAGTTGAATCCCGGCCTTGGAATGAGACTTGTTTGAGCTTTCGATGAGACCAATGGTCTTCGCTTCAAGGTGCTGTCCCTAATGGCGACAAGTTGTGGAGATGTCGCGTGGTGATAGCGAGCTGTTCCTCCATTAACGCGTCTGCAGTGGATTGGCTAGTGGAAGCCAGGGTTCATTGACAACACACTGACAAGTACTGTAAGTACCTGAGAGTGCTCAGGGCTTCTCCTTACGTCAGATCGGGGGTCCCTGGGCCGAGCTTTGCCAACCTGGCCCCCTGGCCACTGCCCCGTCTCACTGTGGGTATAGTGTGTGTTTGTGTGTGGGGAGAACGGGGGCGTTACACCTTGAGGGTCTTTCTTTTGCTTTGGTGCAATCTGCATTGGCTGACGGTTGAAATTGGCCACAAAGCCAGGTCAACATGCAACTTGACTCTTCTCTGATTTTCTTTCCAGGTCAGCAGCTTGCCTGAAGCATGCTGACCAGCATCAGCCTGCTCTGATTCCCTTTTTGGCGGCTTCTTCCTTTTTTGTTATCGTATATACTACTTCCTTTATCTGGACTGCTGACTGTGTCTTGCTTTGATATCACGTCAACAAAATTCTGGGTCTAGGCCAGCCGTCACCCGACCAGGCCCTCAACTGGGCCAGGTGTGGGAATAAGGAAGGCGTTAAGTTCGCTGTCTAGCGTTGCCGGTTTACCAGCGCCGGGGCAAAAGGCCGGTTCACGTCCCGACCAACTTTACTCTGTTGGATCTTTGTTCAACAACCTAACGACGTCTTCCTGTTCCTCTTCCTTCGTCCTCGGTGTCGACAACTGCCTTACTACATCATCGCCACATCCGATCGCGACCCTTTGAAGCGACCCCTCTCTCTTAGGCCTCCGAAGCAGGCGACAGACCAGAGCGAGAACCCCCTCCCCCCCTCCAAAAGGCCACAACGAACGCCGACCTGACATTGCGAAATTCTACCTGGACTTTCCCTTGCGCCGGATGTATCTGGCTGCCTGCGCTGCGGTACGAGTGCTATGACGAACTACTCGACTTTCTCTGATGGAACTGCATCCGGCTCTGACCCCGGAGATATGGCACGGTATGCTAGATGTCCTCTGCCTCTGCTCTTGGTTGAAGAAGGATATGTGTTGCGACAATCCAGAGAAAGTGTCTTCTCTTGCAGGAACATGTTGTCGTTCTAGTCGCCTCTGCATTGTCGCGGGGGAGAAGACTTGGTACTGACTATCTCTTTTGTGTGCTGGGTAGACCAAGACGAGGGCGCAGCCCCAAGGAAGGGGGCGGTGGCCAGGCCTCCATGCTCTCGAGTAATATCAACCTCCTGAACACGATCGTTGGCGCCGGGACGCTCGCCATGCCACACGCTATGTCACAGATGGGAATGTTATTGGGAACAATCATAATAATCTGGTCGGGCCTCACATCCGCCTTCGGCCTCTACCTGCAGTCGAGATGCGCCCGCTATCTCGACAGAGGGAGCTCCTCCTTCTTCGCGCTGTCACAACTCACCTACCCGAACGCCGCCGTTATCTTCGATGCTGCCATTGCTGTCAAGTGTTTCGGGGTGGGGGTCTCGTACCTGATCATCATTGGGGATCTGATGCCGGGGGTCATGAGGGGATTCAACACGAATGCGGATGCATATCCCTTCCTGATGGACCGCCACTTTTGGATCACAGCCTTCATGCTGGTGATCATACCGTTGAGTTTCCTGCGGAGACTGGACTCGCTCAAGTACACAAGCGTCATTGCCCTGATTTCTATCGGATATCTGATCATATTGGTTGTCTATCATTTTGCCTCGGACTCGATCGAGAACCGGGGGGAAGTCAACATCATTCATTGGAACGGTCCGATTGCTTTTTTGAGCAGTCTGCCAGTGGTGGTGTTTGCATATACATGCCACCAAAACGTAAGTCTGGCCTTTGCTGCACACTCCAGACGTGACTCCTCTTTTTCTTACATTTTTTTCTTCTTTTTAAGCATGGCTAACATGAAAGTAGATGTTCTCCGTTCTCAACGAGATCAAGGATAACTCACCAGGTAGCATCGTTGGCGTTATCTCCACCAGTATTGGCTCCGCAGCCAGCATCTACGTCCTGGTGGCCATCACTGGCTATTTTACATTTGGCAACGACGTCCTAGGCAACATCGTCAGCATGTACCCGCCATCTATCGCCTCGACCATCGGCAAAGCCGCCATCGTCATTCTCGTCATGTTCAGCGTGCCACTGCAGGTCCACCCCTGCCGAGCGTCCCTCGACGCGGTCCTGAAGTGGCGACCGAACCGCTCCAACAACCGAGAGCACTCTTCCAACGGCCACAGCATGCTCCCCACCGCCGCGGTGCAGACCGACAGCCATGGAGCGCCTGTGGCAAGCATCTCGGAGTTCCGTTTCGCCCTGCTCACCACCTTCATCATTGTGCTCTCGTACATCACCGCGCTGACTGTGTCCCAACTCGACCGCGTGCTTGCGTACGTCGGTGCCACGGGCTCTACCTCCATCAGCTTTATTCTCCCGGGGCTGTTCTACTACAAGATCAGTGACCCAGACAGCATCCACCATCAGCGGCTCGCCAAGGAGGATGACGACGTGGATGCCGCAAACAGCGAGAGCGATGATGAGCCTGATGCAGGCTTTGCGCCCAGTGGCTCTGGCGTCTTAGAGCCTTCCAGGAGCGTCCGGTCGAGCAGGAGCGTCCTTCAAACCAGGTGGACGCGGCTGCGGAAGAGGTGGAGGTGGGATCTAGAGCATATTGAGCACGGCCTCTTGCGACAGTTGGCATTATGTCTGGCCATCTATGGTATCTGTGTCATGGTGGTGTGCTTGATCCTGAACGCCTTCTTTACGGTGGCTCACTAAGCCATTGTGAATTACTATACGCATATGTATATTTACACACACATATTTACCATGTATGTTGTCGTCTCGAAGAGCGACTGAACACGCGGAGGAAGATCGGAAGCCACTGGAAGCATAGGGTTGGCGTTTTTCTCTTTGTCATACCAGGTGGATCCAACATTTGCTTTGTCACGACATGCTGGTTCGGGATGACATGCTGTAGGCGTTAAGAGGACGGAGGATTTCACACGAGCTCGCCACGATGTGGTGTTGATGAATGTGAGGCTTCAGGGGCAGGTTGGTGAGGATAATGTATAGCTTGTCTTCTGGACATGAAGCTTCAAGACTGATTTGGCCGTGGGCATGAGCTTGTAGAAATTCGAACACAATGGCAAAATACTTATTCATATGCATGTATTCGAGTTCTCTCGTCTGAAAAGGCCCATCATATTTTGGGGGGGGGGGGGGAGTCTATGCAGGTTATCTTGAAGCAGACCGAGGTCTTACGAACCACCACCCCCCACTCAGCTCTCATCCGCATCATCCTCACACCACCTCCTCACGAACCCAACCAGCGGCGTCACCCACTCCTTGCTCACCGGCACATAGTGACCCCCAGGGTGCACCACAACCACAGGATCCTCACACCGCGCCACCAGCCCCCGGCTCCGCCCTTCCTCGACCACCGTGTCCAGGCTGCCGATGTAGTGCAGCGTCGGCGTCCTCACGCGCGGCTCATACAGCCACGCCAGGTCCCCAGGCGGCGCAAAGAACCCGCTGTACACGACCGCGAACTTGAGAGGGCGCCCGCCGTTGGCCTCTCGCAGCGGGGCAAGCCACTCCTCCGCCTCTGCCGTCGTCGCCTCGCGCTGCCTCTCCAGCGCAGACGCCAGCATCGCCGCCACGGCGCCGCCCTGCGAGAACCCCACGACGCCGTCCACGCGCCCACCCCCTTCCTCTCGGATCGCGCGCGCCACGCTGTCCATGCCCTCGCGCAGCAGACGGTACGACCCCGTCGCCTCGTCCTTGCGGAACCAGGCCCATGCGTCCGTCTCGGTCTCCTCGCCTGCGGCGGCCCCGCCCTCGGAGGGTGCGTAGCCTGGGATGTCCCTGGGCGAGAGGCGGTTGGGACCCGTGGGGTAGAGGAGGGTGGGCCTGATCTTGAGAGGGGCGAGGGATTTTATGAGGAGTTTCTCGAGGGCGCGGGTTTTGGCGTGGAAGAGAGGGCCGGATTGAGTGTATCCTAGGGGATTAGTGGTGTTAGATGGTTTTTTTTTTTGGGGTTTTTTTTTCTTTCGGTTCCCTTGTTGTTGTAAGGGCAATAAGACGTTTTGAGAGCTTGTTGAAGAAGTGAAGTTGACACTTCATAAAGGCTGATGAATGAGAAAGAGAGAGGGACGGAGAGAGAGAGAGGAATAGGGAACTAGACTCATCTTACCATGGAGCATCAGTATTCTGACCTCCCTCATACCATCGTCCTTGGGCTTCTGAGCCGAGGCACCCACGTCGGCCATGATTGTGTAACACCGGCAGGAAATATACAAGAACGAGGATTTCTGTCTTGAGTTGAGATAGGGCCGCCCAAGTCTCGAGACGGCGTACATCAAGGTGGCGCGTGCTGTGAGTTGAGTGAGTCGAATGGATGAGCGAGGTCGAGAAAGGATTGAGTGAGATGAAGCCGCAACAGGCGCGCAAAAGACCGGGTTTCACCGGGGAGGGGAGTCCAATGTTCCAGGATCCACCGGCCGAACGACATCCGCGCGACTCGTGCTCCGTAAGCGGCCCGCACCGGAGGGACCTACGACCATACGGCCTTCTACCCGGGTCTTCAAGGACAAAGCAGCAGGCCCTGGGGAAGAATATAAGTGCTGCAACTATTTCATGCTTGACTGGCTATCACGTCTTGTCGTTTGTCATTCACCCGCGCCAGAACGATCCGCCCTGGGCACAGTCTTCCTTGCGAAAGGTCTCATGTCACGGGCCACAGAGGCAAACCCCGCATAGAAGCAAGTACTTTTTCCCTTACAGACGGTAATACTTCTTACTACAAGGTCAAACCATTATGTCATTATGATAATGCCATGTTGCTCGTAATTGCCAGTTCCGCCCCTGAGACTATAGAAAATGCTCCCAGGTCTATCCGAACGCCTAACATCTGGTCCAATTCATAACCCACCAACCCACACACACAAAGCCCCAGGTCATCTGACAGATCCTCTCCTTAAGCCTTGTTCTGAGCAGCCTTCTTTCCCGACGGCTGTATGCTGGCCATCATCTCGTCCTTCGTAATGAGGTGCTCAATCTTGCCCAGGTGGTTGAGCAGGTCCTTCATATTGTAGCTCCACTCGTTTAGGACGTCGTCGACGCTCCTTGGCTTGGCAAAGCTCACGACACGGGCGGGACGGTCGATGCGGGCATGGACCATCTTAGACGTCACGAGCTCGCTGATGTACTTCTCTGTCTCGTCCTCGCTGAGGTCCAGGTGCTGTGTGAGGCGGTCCATCCGGATGCGGGTGTAATACTTGGCGATCACGCGCACATTGTGCTCGATGACCCGCTTGCGCAGGTCCTGCCAGCGCTGGTTGGCCTTGGGGTCCCCAGAAGCACCGAGCTGGGCATCAAAGATGTCGGTCTGGCAAAGGTGTGGCCCATAGATCTGCTCGACGTTGGGCCACCGCATCAGTTCCTGCACTGTGAATTCCTCCAGGAGCTTGGCCTCTAGGGGCACCTGAGAGTTGCGCGCGTCCGCCTTGATGCGGTGCATCAGGTCATGCTGCTCATTGTCGTGAGGAGCCAGGACTGCAAAGTAGATGATGCGTGCGAGGGTCTGCGCCGCGACGGTCAGTCAGTCAATTGTCCAGAATCCACAGCCAAGCTGGCGGTGGTGGTGGGGATACAAAGGGGAAACCACGCCTTCAATAACGTACCGCTTTGAAGAGAGTCTGGTCTTCCTGTACAGAGGGGATGTCGAGAACCTCTCGGTAGTGCTTGCACGCATCCAGGTATCTGTCTTCGCTCTTGGCCAGGAGGACCTGTTGCTCGTAGTATCGCAGTTTCAAGGGTGTGGCGTCGCCGGCACTCTGCAGGTACTTGGTGCTGATCTTTCTACTGAGGATGCCTGCCTGGGTCCAGTCTTGTGTCTGTATGCAGAGGGCAACCTGGTCGAGGATGAACTCCGTCTTCTCCTTGCGGTCCATAGACCCGAATGTCTCCACCTGCAGCTCACACAGAATGTCGCGGGCGGCCTTGACATCGCCGTAGTGGTCCTTCTTCAGGTCGGACAGGATCTTGGTAACACGGGCTCGCTCGACCTCGACAAAGATCTTGCCCTCGGTGACTGTGCGCAAGGTCTCTATGACCTGAACTTTCCTGTCGATGCTAGAGATGTCACCCAGGAAGTCGATGACAGACTGCACCATCTTCTGGGTCGCCTGCTTGAGCTGGCCATGTTTCTTGGAGAGGATGGTGACCTGGTCTGTGAGGAGATCCCAGTCGCCAGCGGTCTTGCAGAGTGTTACGATGGCAATAAGAAGGCGGGATGTAGACGCAAGATCGGAGGCCTGATACAATATACCATATATTTGATTAGAACGAACCAAGCATGTGAGAAGGGGAAAAGAACAGTCGCTCAGGGTACACCCTTGACTTACCTGACGTGTCTGCTTCTCCAGGAGGCCAAGCTGCTCGATGGCACCTTGTAGGTTGGTCTGAGGCACGAGAGCCCATGGTTAGCGCTCCGTATAGTCCGGAAATGCGTTGGCCCTCTTCATCCGCAATACAACGCACCTTGGCAAGCAGTTCGGCCTGGGGAATCTGCTGGTCAACCTCCTTGGTGAAGTCCTTGTCTGGTCTCAACGAGGTGTTGGCCATTTTGACTGATAAATTGGTGAGGAGAGGAAGTTCGATGGAAAGCGGACGATCTTCGGTGGTTAGGGAAATCGACGAAAATGCGTACGGCCTGGGGTGTTGGTGGAAATGAAGATGGCTGCTGGGGATTTTTTGGGTGTTGATGGATGATGCTGGAAGCTGTCGCAATGGGAGCTCTGCCTGCTGCAGGTGCCACCGGCAGGCGGCAGGCAAATAGGTAAGAAATGCTTAGGTAATCCGGGAATGTAGTTCCCTAGGCACTTCAAGTACTCTTGCACAAAATTGCCAAGGCTCTAGGAAGCCAAGTGCCAATGAGCTAAGTCGCAGCAGCAATTAATGCCACAAGGGTCTTCAAGGTCTGTTGTACCTTGCGTTCCCCATGAACGTTGTCTTCCCCGCCCCATCGCACTATCAGTCTTGCAGTCATGCATTCTCGGTAGATGGAAACTCAGAGATCGAGGCTTGCTGCAAGCTCCGATCTGATTTCAGTCTTGTGTTGTGGGCACTCTTTGATGACAAGCACATTCTCAATTTGACTCGAGACCAGCAGTCAGTCGAACCTGTTCTTGAGCCGTCTAGATGCCTCTCTACATTGGCACCTGGAAAAGGAACAGGAAGAGAAAGATGAGGTGGGCAAATTGCCGGTGCAAGGCACAGACCTCAAGCCTGGATGATCCACTAACGAATTTGGATTGTAGCGGGTCGGAAAGAGCCATACCCGACCTCCACACTTGATGGTCTTTGCTAGCCCGCCCTAGCCTCACTCAGACTTGGCCTTTTCAACCAAAAATCGACATCAGCAACAAACTACAACACATAAAATTCATCATTGTTACAGCAAGCTCTCCATTTGATCATTTCCAGAGGCAGACCACACTGGCGAGGCCAACTCCCGGCCCGCATGGACTTAGCATCAGCCGAGGCTTGTAGCAACCAAGTGGACCGTTCCGGCAGGTGGTGATGGAGAATTCGTCACCTCAGTCTGGAAGCCCTCCAACGCCATTCCTCGGTTGCAACATAGGCTCAACGTGCTAAGATGAGGTCTCCTGGAATCTTCATCACGCTCACGAAGTTTCGTGAATCGATTGCTCGGATACTAGGCGGACTCCGTTGATCTCACACCAAAAAGCGAACAAGTCCCCAGCGAAACAATTCGGGACGGCTTTGAGAACCCCCATTCCTTAAGCAGCCCGGCTTTCTTGCCATACACTACACCCACCCGCGTCATACCGTCTGGTTGAAAGCTCGTGCTTGCCGATAATGCAAGCACAGCTGCATGTGTTCGGTAATTTCAGAGAGGTGATTGGTTAGTCCTACACTTGGAGTCAAGCGAGGCACGTCCGCCCGCATACCTGCCTAAGTAGGCATCCACTCTTCGATTTTCGCCGTTCATCTGTGCAGTAGTCGCTCGAAATTGTGGTGGCCAATTTATCCCCAGATATGCTAGTCATTGTCCTACCATAGCAGTCGAGATGCAGATCCATCCTTTGGTGTGCTTTGCCAGGGTGTGTGCATGCGACTTGATACGATTACGAATACGTTGTTGCTCCCCTTGGTGAGCACAATTGTTCTCTCTCGCAACCGTATTTGACATAATGAAACCAGCCGGCAGATCTGAAGCACTTTGGGCGCTTAATAGCGATGCCTACTATGGTACCTCCCCGCATCCTCGTACAATTCGCCCTCGGTGGTAACCTTGAGGAGACTCATGTGAAAAATAGTGCGTCTAGGGCTCTAGGGCTCTGAAGTGGGGGGAGAAGAAAAGGGGGGGTCCCATACCTGGCCTAAATTCCAAGTCAATGTTCGATATTGATTAGCATACGGCCCGTCCCATACTTGTTGACTTGAGAGTGCGGAGATGCGTTATGCAGCAACGGACTGTTTGACTTTACCGATGCACCTCAAAGATATGTGGACAAGGCCGACTCGACTGGTATTAATAAAGGGTCCAAAACCCCAGAATTAGACCGTTAGTCTTTCGCAAACGACCAACCCCCCACGTCGTTCATTCTTGAGTTGCATTAGACGTGCTGTCATATACACTGGACGAACTGCACCCTCGAGAGCAACAATACTCACCTAACCCCGCCCTCCCCCACTCCAGATACCCGGACTCTTGCATAGATCATCACGATGGCTCTTGGTGAACTCGCTTCGGGCTCGATAGAGGGCCTGTCGACCAAATGGCCCTTCATCTTGACCACACTTCTGGCCCTCGTGGGCACGTGGCTCCTTCAGTTACTGTTCAAGCAGGACCCTCTGTCTAAAATACCTTTCGCCGGTAGCGACATTGGTGACGAGAACAAGCGCAGGGTGGCTTTTATGCAAGATGCCAAGGCAATCTACGCAGATGGATACCAGAAGTTCAAGAACAGCTTGTTCAGGATTACTTCGTCAAGAGGTGAGAACGCACAAGGCAATACGAGCGCGAATGCCCATTGCTGACCTCTTCCTCCTTAATCGCTTCAATGAATTATAGAGTCCCATGTGATTGTTGTCGACCCTCTGTTCCTGCGAGAGCTAAAGGATTTGCCCGATGATGTTCTCAGCTTCAGTGGCGCCATCGAAGATGTATGTCTTGCCTGGACCTCCCGAAATCTCTCTTTTTTCGCAAGGCATAACGAGCTGAAAAGAAGTTGGCAGATTATGCACCCAAGGTACACCAACATACGATCAGACCGGGCAATTGTCCCTCACGTCGTCAAGAGGGATCTAACTCCGAGCCTCAGTAAGTCATTGTCTTGTACAAATATACATAGGCCTTACAACGATGCATTTGGCTGACAAGGACAAACGACAGGCCGCTTGAACCCCGTCATTGCTGAAGAGGTTGATCTAGCCTTCCAGGAAGAGTTCCCACAATCCAAGGAGTTCACTGCGGTGCCGCTGAACAAGCACCTCCTGCGCGTCGTCAGCAAGGTCTCTGGACGCATCTTTGTCGGCCCCGAGCTCTGCCGCACCGAGGAGTACATCGACATGGGCATCAACTACACGCTAGACCTGATGAGTGCCGTAAATGCCATCAGCCAATTGAAACCCTCCAAACGTGATGTCACGACCTTCAAGCTGCCCGAGGTCGAAAAGCTCCGCCAGCGCCAGCAGAACAGCTACACCTTCATCAAGCCCATGATCGAGGCTAGGAAAAAGGCGATGAAGGAGGACCCAGACTTCCAGAAGCCAGACGACATCATGCAATGGATCCTGGATGACGGCCAGTCCAAGTACGGCGAGCAGGACGACCAGGAGCTCACCGAGATCCAGCTGGGCCTGACCTTTGCTGCAATCCACACAACCACGCTGAGCACCACGAATGCCTTCTACAACATCGCCGCCATGCCGGAGCTCATCCCCGAGCTGCGCGAGGAGATTCGGGGTGTTCTGAGGGAGTACGGCACCTTCACGTCGGCCGCGTTGCAGAAGATGAAGAAGCTGGATAGCTTTCTGCGTGAGTCTATGAGAGTGTATCCTCTTTCACTGGGTAAGTCAATTTTTTCTTTCTTTTCCATACCAAGTTTCCTCCTTCATCCTGCCTCCTCTCTGTATACTAATTACTCACACCCCCGACACAGCCTCCTTCAGCCGCAAGGTCCTGAAGCCCATAGTGCTCTCCAACGGCCAGGTCATACCCGCAGGATGCATCATCGAGGTGCCCTCGTACCACACGATGCATGACCCGGACATGGTCGAGAACCCAGACAAGTTTGACGCCTTCCGCTGGTCCCGCCTGCGCGAGAACGAGGAGGTCAAGGGCGTCGACAGAGCCAGTGTCGGCGCAGCCAACCAGCTGGTCACCGTATCGCCCGTCTCCCTCAACTTTGGCTACGGCCGCCATGCCTGCCCGGGCAGGTTCTTCGCCGCCAACGAGATCAAGATGATTGTCGGCCGGGCGCTGCTGGACTATGATATCAAGATGGTGGACGGGGAGACGGAGAGGTATAAGAACGTTGTTTTCGCAGAGTCTGTAAGTTGGACCGACGTCACGTCGCCGTGATGAATCACGTGTGATTACTGTTGTGCTATTAAAAACCGCGGCTAACTTGTACTGTCATCCAGCTTGTTCCAGATCCAACCAAGGAGCTTATGTTCAGGAGAGTTGCCGTGTAGACGTCGCTCCATTGGCTGTCCTGATTGTGCAGGATTGTCTCTTTGTGTTGTTTCTTCACAACTATGTCTTGACGTGGCTGTTGCAACGTCTCAAATATTTGTCCTGTTGAATAGGCATAGTGGCCTCGTAACACAGACACCAATTTCAGTTATACATATACATAAAACATGTTTCTTTCTCACTAATACCCAGATGCAAGTGGGCAATGTAGCAATGCCCACTTACCATCAGAGGAATTTCAGACGCGACTTTGATGGACTCGAGTCAAGAAGACACATCAAGTCCTGGCTGTTCATAGCAGGGATGACACTGATGTTGAAATGTCTTAGGTTGTCGAACCCAGGCACAAGACTGCAATTGCTCATTGAGAAGGTAATACTCCATTTTGGCTCAAAAGCTGTTCCATACTCGTTGAGAGCAAGCTGTCTAGTAATATACGAAACAAGACAACACGATGGTTGAACAGGCTTTCTTGGAGATGGGCTGTTATCACCCGAGTATGCTCTGTGCAGGCTGTAAGGTAAATTCAGCCGCTTGGTGGTCATTGAATATGGTCAGTGCATGTGCTGTTATCAACTGTGTGGACAACAAAGCCATCAAGTACGTAAAGGTACTCTAGGTATCCATGACTTTAGGTTTGAATTAATTTTAGCTTTTGCAGCACCTGGCCACAAGATAGTATTCATTATAAAGTAAGTGTCAGAACCCGATGATTCTTTCTATCCTCTCTTCCTGCGAGTACTCGACATGGACTTCCTTCGTCACAACGATGGCCCTGTTCAGCTCGCCCCAATCCGTATTGTCCTCCTGGGTCGGTGAGGCCCGCACTCCAGTCCTGGCCGCAAAGGCGCTGTTGGTGAGCTCCCAGCCATAGTCGGCATCGTCGCTGGTCAGCGACATGTTGCGCGTCTTGGACCGGGTGAGCACGTCGGTGGAGAAAGACGACAGCCGGCCCATGCGCTGCGACAGCCAGTCTGCTACTCTTTGTGGCACTACGGCTGCGAGGATATGCTAGATTGAATGCAAGAATTCTAGGGTCAGCGTTTGGCCAAAACCCACAGCAGAGATACAGCATGGCAAGAAGGTTGGAGAGAGAAAAAGGAAGGGGGGGAGAAAACAAGACTCACATGCATAGCAGGCAAACAGGCCGCGATCAGGTATACCGACGGCTCGATAACCAACCACATGATCATGACATTGGTCAATGACGGGCCGATATAGTCGGCGGTGTGGGTGTTGTACACAACCAGCCGGATGGACGAGGTGACGAGAGCCGATATGCCGACACCAAAGAGGAGCGACAGTGCCCATTTGCGCGTGTTTGTCGCCTTGAGTTTCCACACTGTCGGCAGAGGCAGCACGACCAGAGCGGTATCGATGACCATGCTGGAAGAGAGAGAAAGCAAGCAAGATTAGTCATGATGAATTCTAGGCTGACAGAGTGCTGAGAATGTTGGATCAGGGTTTCGTGATGATTGGGAAGAGTCAGAGCTTACTTGAAAGGGGTGACAGAACGGTAGAATTTGTCATAGTCAACACAGTTGCCGGTTAGATGTTTATCCCAGTACGACTGGACCGGGAGGCACTGAAAAAGCGATATGGTACCAAAGACCAGCCACTGCAGCGAGACGATGGTGATGACGACCCATAGGGCGATTCTCAGCCGCCGGTCGGAGAAGATGCGCAGGTAGAGGGCCAGGATGGAGTATCTGGTGGCTGCATATGAGGCGAACAGCACCTGCATCAAGGCGTAGATGTACTTGAGCAGGATCTCGTTCTCGTCCAGGTCGTAGATGATGCGGTCCTCGTCGCTCCAGGCCACCTCCACGCTCACCATGGCCAGGCCGATGGCGCAGATCGGCATGAGGAGGATATAGGCCGCGATGATCCAAAAGTCGTCCCACCAGAACTTCAGCTTTGCGATCTGCACTCTCGAGTACGTCTTGGCCAGGACGATGACAGTGTCGATGGCGATGCACACGATGGCGCTGTGGACAAGCGGTCGCGTTGCCTCCCAAGACGTCTGGTCGGACAGTAGCGGACCTTGCGCCGCCTCTGTCGACGACGACATCTTTTTTTGTTCTTTCCCTATTTTCTATCTCTTTTTTCCGGCGATAGGAACCGGAGGGGGGGGGGCTCTCGATCTGGAGAGCGGTTGGTTACGACCAGCGCGGTGGTAATTGTGAGTGTCCGTCCATCGAAGAGGACGGCACTAAATGGATCTGAAGGGGGAGAAAAAACGAAAAGGGATTTATTCAGAAACCCATATTGACATTAATTGATGTCCAAAACCAGCATCTTTGTCTTCCGGATCCAAGGCAGTCTAAAATGAGCACACGCACACACACACACACACACACACACATCCAGAAAAGGGAGCGGTCACTGGTATTATTTCATCTACTGCTTCCTTTTGCCGGTAACGGTTCTGGAGCCAACCCACCCCGCATTCCGGATTTGAGAACCAAGAAACAAGACAGAATAGCGATAAAGACCTTGGGTGCGAGTCATATCCTAGGCCATCACGACGATACGATGTCGCGCGGCCCGTGTGTGCTCACTCCAGTGCCTCCTCTGTGGTGCAGCCAAGGATTCAGTGCCTGCGCTCCTCCTGAACTCTAAGTACTATGGTAGCTTTGAACTTGTCCACTCCTCTTCAGGGTAAATGTGATTGCTCCACCCGTCGATCAGAGAGATCAGCAGTTTGAATTTCCCTGGCGTCCCACACCTGTACCATATAACGTCCTGGCATGTTCTCCTATGCTCATAACAGACTTTTCATGCATACACACACACATTGCAGACTCACACTCGGAACCAAGGCATCGTACAGACCCTGTGGAAAGAAAAAGAAGAAAAGCCCCCTTTGAGGAGAGGAAGGGGGGGAGGAACCGGCCCCCTTACTTACGCCATCAAAAGACGCAAGTCTCCGTCACGATCCAGTCTTTTTCGGTTTCACCATGTATCTTCTTAGTTCCCTTAGGGTCAGTGTTGAAGGCACTTGTCAATTGAACAAGACAATGGTATTGTTCAAACCACGTGCCAGGCTGGAGGAGACGAGACAGCTTCTTCTTCACGCTAGACTTTACATTTTATGTACTTAAAGTAACGAGGGAGGGAAATGGATGCGAGATCCCCTTTAGAGAAAAATAATATGTACTATGTAACTATGGTCGTAGATGATCAAATCCCCCTTTCGGCCACATGCCCCACGGAGCGGGACCAAGGTAGAAAACCCTGGGCCATTGTGTGTATTCCCATAAATGTGGCCGAGATTGATGAAAAAGCGCACGTCCGCATTTGTGTGAAGGAGAAAGATAGTGTGACCTGAGCTGGGAGCTTAATTTATGGGGTATCTTCCTCTCCATTCTTAATCAGGAACAGGTTCTGATCTACCAAGCACTTATCTAGACTTCAGCTACGCAAGCGATATAATGTGGCTTGCCCAGCCCCCAAGTCCGTCTCCTTCTCCATCACGAAAAAATGTCGTCGACATGACTTGACACTGTAGATCTCTTATGATCCATGTTACCTCGTGTAATGCGTGGTCCGGAGCAGTTATCCGTTTTGTTCGAGAAACGCGCGGATCACACTGCCAACAATGAGCCCCGATGCAACGGTCCCTGAGTCGATCGTCTTGGTTAGCCCCGCCCGATAGGTCAGCCTCGAGACGCAGACTGGCACGACTGGGAACGGCTGGGAACGCTAGTCGTGAAAAAGAGGACCAGACGGCCAGACCGGATTGGCTCCGCGGGTGGCACAAACCTGCCTTGAGCACGGACTTGTCGTGGGCTTTTGACAATTTTCCAAAACGATTCCCGTGCCATCAGTTCTTGGATCACGTCGTTGGGTGGGGGGGAAGAGGATTAGCTCTGATGGGTCCCTTTGGTGTTGAGATTGCAGGTCGCCACGCGGGTCCCTGTCGTCCCCAATCGAGTGTTGGACGATTCAAATCGGACGCTACAGGAACTTTGAACGCAAATCCCATCTTCACACAGACAAAGTTCATATAGTCTGTGATGTGTCTCAACGTTGTGGATGTGATGAATCGAATAAACTTCTTAGCTTCACACCCTAAACCCTCCTTCACTGGGTCTGGTTCATAGCTAATTGTCTCGTCAGTTCTCTGATTTGGTACGCACGAGTCAAGCCAAAATCACCACTTTACCGGTCACGATTCAGTTGACAGCTCGAACGCCTGCCCATGACCTGAGACTATCCGGGGAAAGACCATCGCTAATCTCTCAGAACTGGCTGTACCTATATTTTCCCCCACAGAGACTTGGCCAAACATGATATCTAGCTTCTGGGCGAGCCAAGGTGAAGAGAGATATGTTCCTTGGCTTCGAGGTATGCCTCGATCTCATGTCAAATGACATCAAGGTTTTGGACAGCAGGAAACGGACTTCAAACATAGAGGGAAAATGTTTGGAACAGTTCACTCTGGCTGTTATGAGATGCCATGGACAGACAGTCCCTGCATCCATCTGTCTCGGAGGGATTGATGGTGTCCCTCATCCATTGCTTCCGAGCAGACCGAGGCCATTGTTGATCTGACTGTTTGACTTGACCGCCATCTCGAGTCATACTCACCACGGCAATTCAAGTTGTAAAAGACCGGAACCGTTATTTAGTCGAAACAAGGAGGGTGTGCTCGTGTAGCCAGCTCACACGATATCCGTGTATCCCACACCTAAGGGGTTGAAGGAAAGCTGGACAAGAGTTGATTACAGAGAACTGGCTTAGCCAGACGATCGAGAGTGCTTCAAGCAAGTAGATGTGTGAATATGACGCGTAAGAGAGCTTTTCACTGCTTCTTGTCTTGTCTCACTCAACTGTTGCGAAGAAACACTGAAAACCTGGATAATAATCTCGCAGCTTCCATCCATGGACATCCTGCTGGTGATGAGTTGAAAACGCTGGAGATCCCTCTGATCAGGAACCGAGTGTTACTTGGAGGTTCCACTACAGTCTTTACGGAGGAGCTTACAACTCAGATTTGTTGTCTTGAGGCCTCGTCGCGTCGCATGGTAATGAGTACAGAGCTTGTTGTAACACTACCCAACAATCATCCCGGCCTTCACAAGCGCTCTTGAGCAACACAATTCAAAGGATGTATTTGTTTGGTAAGTATTTTTTTCGGTCAATAAACTGGCATTTTGGTGTAAGTAGACAAGGAACAATGATTACGGCTGAGGAGGTAGAACCGGAAGAGATAGTTGTTGAGGTCATCATCATCGGAGGCTGAGGCTGCACATGTGAGACTCTATCGACTACAGTCCTTATTGGTGTCACTACATCTCAACATTTCTGGAATTGTGATCAAGCTGGTGTGTCACGTCTGTCGCTTCCAAACCTTGAAGGTATACTCAGATACAGTTGAAGCTTTCACTCTAGGTTAAAAGGCCCACCATGAGCCTCATCTTGACAAGACCTGCTATGCGGCCACCATTATTATCATCATCATCAACAGCAACAACAACAACAACAACCTCCTCCTCCTTCTCATCAACAGGACTTCAACAAAGAATATCAGCATGTGGCCTTCCAAGATAGTCTCATTCGTCTGGTTTCTTGCAGCCTGGGCTACTGGAGTTGCAGCCCAACTCCTCTCCCAGGTGCCGGCTTCGAGGGCCAACAACACAGTTCCAACCGCAACCCAAGGAGACGCATTCATGACTGTTGTGACAGCCCCACCATCATCCACGGCTGCTGGGGCCAATAACAGTCTTCCAAATGGATTATTTGCTGTCGATAGAGGCCTGGCCACGTCCCTGTCTTGCTCGCCAACCACTATATGCAACGGGGCGTTCCCAACGAACACTATCGTGAAGCGTATAAAGGCCTCTTCCGGTCCGGCTGCGCAGAACTTGACCTCCAATCTCCCAGGCACTGGATCAACCGCCCGTTCCGACCTGAGGACCATGAAGTCGATGGCCGCCTCCGTGCCAACATTGATCTCAGACTCGTTCGACTGGGCGCCGAGAAACAGCTGTGCGGAGTGGTTGTGGTGTGTGCCCGACACAAAATTCGACCATACCTCTCCACCCCGCGCCGTCTCATGAACGTGGAGGCAGCTATGGGCTCTCCACCGTATCAAATCTGGACTGCAGGGTTACTCTTGGTCTTATACCTTGAGAGTAGCAAGGGCTATCATGCATGTGGACTTCTTGAGAGCGTGGCTTCAACAGGCAGTCAACGTTAACGTTCGCTACCTAAGTACTCGAGACAAGTCACACAGGAAATATACAGGATCTCTCCTCTCTCTGTCTCTTCTGGAATATTTTGTAATTTTGCGCGTGGTATACTGATGCTTTCCAACTCCCCGCTCCAATCTCAAAATCCCAAAGACGTGAAATCATTCAGCACAAAAGAAATAGATAACATGTGGATCTTAAAATGTACAGTGATATGGAGATCCCAAAACAAATGAAAAGTGAAAAGTCCTCCTGAGGACTTTGATGATGGTGGTAGGTGGATAGACCCATTTGATTACAGATCGTGACCTGTGATGAGAGAGATGTGTCAGTCAGGTTGTTCAAGTCCCAATGCGGATGCCACATCGTCATCCTCCTCTAGAGTGTACTCACGGCCAAGAGCCTTTCCGCGCTTCGACACCTCCCTGGCATGGTACTGCTTGATCTTGGCGAGCCTGGCCTCCTCCTTGGCCTCGAGCTCGAGCCTCTTGACATGCTCGCGGGCCTCGCGGACCTCGCGGCGTGCCGTCTCCAGCACGCGGTCGGCCTCCCTCTCGGCGGCCTCGGCGCTCATGACGCGCTCGCGGGCCTGGACGATGCTGGGGTCCAGCTCCTCATTGCTGCCCCTGCCGAACTTGTGCAGGAGGCTGCCGCCGCGAGAGGGTCTGTCGGAAACCGAGGACTGTGAGGTCCGGTATGTGGACGTGGTCCTGTTGGTCGAGGTGGTTGGGGTGGGCGATGCCTCGCGGCGGTGGAAGAGGCCGCGCTTGTGGGCTGGCTCCTCGTATTGGGGCTCTGGCTCGACCTCGTCTTCACGGCGGGAGAAGAAAGGCATCTTTGGAGATTTGTGTATTGGTGGTGAAAGAAGATGCAAATGGTTTAGTGATACGGGAGTTTTGCGGTGTCTTTAGGGTACCGGCTGGAGATCAGTAATTGAAGTGATGAATCGAGGAGAATAGTCTTGTTGTCTTGTCTCTTGTCTTCTTTCTTGGGGGCAGATCGACTCCCTTTTCATTGATTTCCACCCCCCAATGCCCTGTCATCACCGTCGCAATCCATCCCACCCTCCCATCAGCATAGTGCTATTACGAAACTTGCTTTTCCATCAGAGGCAGCAGCTGCGATCATGACATGACGTCAGTGTGGCTACCCCTGCTGGCTGGCTGCAGCCAATAGCATAACATGGGCGCCTACTGATGGCCCTGTCAGGCAGGGCGCGACAGGGGTGCAGCAAGACCCCTAAAGTCTCCAGCCAATATGCAGGGTCCAAAATTACCAGGGCCTCTGCAAGGCGACATCATCGTTCTCGGACCTCTGATGCCATCCCGCATCCTACTTGATAACACCAGCTAGGACATGCCTACATGGTGTTGGGCCTGACCTGCCTGCTGTTGGATGGCTTTGTCCATGTGCTATTGCCAGGGATGAAAGAGAGGTTGGGGAGGGGATGCGGAGAATAAAAGATGCCTGTCCTGATATCTCGGGCTTTATCATGCCTGTCTCGTATGTCAGTCTCCCAGAAAGGCTAAGGTATCGTCATCGACTGAAAACAAAGGTTGGGCCCGACGAAATATATGTTTGTCACAGAATGTTTGCATTGTGCCATGTGGTGAAACTTCCATATACCTTCGCTCGGATGTCAATGAGCACCTTCTACGGTGGATCTACATTTGCCCGATATGAACAGATCGGGCACTGAAGCATAGCTTCGCCAGAGACAGACACTAAAGAGATCCTTAGCACTCACTGAGGAAGTCAAAGTTTCTCGATGTCCTGTCTACATGCATGTTTATATCATATTGCTCTTTCCAATCTCAACAGGTCACCATTCCACACATCAGCTCGCAAGAACTTTGATTCACCTCGATACCACAGTGGTGCAAATTGGGGGTTCATAAATTGGAATGCCAGTCCATTTTTGCAATCACGCACTTCTTATCTTGAGGCCCGAAAGCGGGCTTTCCCCATGTAGCAAGCAGGTCTCATGCTCTAGTTGATGTTCACCATGCACCCTCAAGTTTTAAGCCACGCCTTTTATTGGTAGCCTGTCTACTTATTAAAATACTATTAACAATTTTGACCCCCCATCCCCACAGTGCTTCCTGCTATGCTTCGATTCTACCCCCAGCCTTGCTTCACAGCTTGTTTCTGAGTATCAAAGGAATGGTGGCGGTACAGCCAGGTGCCGTTCTGCTTCTGAACCTTGAAGTTTTGCTAGAGTGCCACGTTGTCCTCGTCAGTAATCATTTTACAGATTCTGCTACAGAAAACAAGGTCTAGGCTTAGAATAGAAGACATCATCATACCTGAGAAATTCCATGTCAAGCCTTGGGACGGGACGAGACATGACTTGAGGGTCTTGAGCTCATCGTCAGTCCAGCACCACTTTCCAGTCTTGTGTGCATTGACCTGAAAATGAACATGTGAAAACCACAGCTTCTGATTTCCCCTGAAGTGGTGGGTGCACCTCGAGATGACTTACACGGCAACCAGGTCTATGCCTTTCAGCAGGATCCATCTTGTCCTTCAATTCATTTTGTTTGGTTTCTGCGATATTGGAGATTGAAGCTCTTGAAAAGAAAAAAACAGATTTGTGCTCAAGAGAGAACAGGGTGCAAGTCCGGGAAATATTGCTTTTTCTCCAGGAGATGAGGCAAAAATTAGATGGAACAGCTCAGTGAAAAGTCTGGCCTGTCGCTGTTGATACATACACTCTGGGACGAAATCTGCTGGTATAGTGGGGGGTTCTGAGATTCAGTAGCAAGTTGAATTGATTACCTGAGTGTATGCTTTGCATGCTTCTATGTACTGTACCTTCTGATCTCGATGCTTCCAGAACTTTGATGACTTTCCTTCACAAGGAATATGAGACTAGATTGGGCTGGGATTCGTTCTGTGCCTTAGAGGAGGGAGATAACAGGCAGGTTAATCCATGAGTGTCTCCTGCAAAACCTGCCTGAATTCTACAGTGTCAGCCATCCAGCAGTCAGCCCTGCTCTCGCAGACGCGAAAGTGTACGTAGTGTAAAATCCTCGAATAGTCAAGATGCATAACGTGTCTCAAGAATACACATTGTAGGGGACTTCGGACCAACACAGAATCGCAGGTGATGTATCACGCACGCCACATACCCGACGCAAACACTTGGGGTAAAAATCATTGTGTGTGTTCAGTGTCACCTATGTACTGAATTTCCTACTATGTTCAGAGGTGACTATGCTGACCGCCATGATTTGTGAAAATGCAGGTACCGAAGAAGAGCAATCAATTCACTGTTTGTTCCCGAATTTTGGAATGAACATCCACCAGAGGAAAATACTGCGGCGCTCCAAGATTTGCTTACGACGTTGATTCACCACAAGTCAATTGGTAGTGTCCCCTACAATCCCAGAAATTTGTGGTTAGATTGCGTCGACAGGATCTCAAACCTGACCTTGGAAGATGGCGAGCGTCTCTCCAAAGACGTTCCAGTTGTCCTTCCACAAAGCAACATCGCTGCCGTTGTAGGTCACCATGCTGATGGTGCCGATGGTGTTCAGATCGTACAGCACCACGTTGTTGCCCGAGGCGCCGGTGGTATCTTGGATCCAGACCATCCGAGACTGGCATCGCATAGATCCGCCGTATGGTCCATTGCTGCATGTGGTATTGTAGTTGTTGAAGAAGCTGTAGAGACCTGGACCGTAGATGACAACGTCATTGCTGTCGATGATCCGGAGACCCCAAGCCATCTCGCAAGGCGCCGTGAGGTTGGCGCCAGGGATCATGGCGCCCTTGATCAGGCTGGCGCAGTCGGTGCCAAAGTCTGGGTCGTTCAGCACGATGTTTGCTATGTCGAATGGATACGGCGCAGGGGGGTTGGGCTGGTAGTAAGGAGTCTCCGTCTGGATCTGACCCATCCAGATGTTCTGTGCTTCGTACAACTGGTACTGATACAGGGTCCAGTGCTCGGCCGCAGATGCGTAAGCCCAGATTGGACCGTCTTGAGACTCAATGAGGAAACCACGGCCACCAAAGACGGTGATCTGTGTGGAGTGGAAGTCTTCCATATCGTGACTGGCCGGATAGAAGTCAGCATCAGATTCCCACAAGGCAGCCCCATACAAGCGCAGAGTAGCATAAAATGCCGGCGGCCTATCACTTACTCGGCGACCCAGAACCAAGTGTTCTCCATGTAGAGGTTTGAAGCTCCCTTTGTAATATGCATACCCATGTACGCAGCGATGCAGTCGGAATAGATGACGTTAGTCTGATTCGGTGTCTTAGGACATTGTTCCATCTGGAGTTTGGAACCCGCGAAACCGCCCACGCGGATGTGGACATCCCACATGCCAGAGGGGCCTTGGTTGCAGTCGCAGTCACCAAGATTGTACTCAATGAGGACGGCTCCAGACGTGCCACCCTGTGTCGAGACAAACATGTCGCTCCACTCAACATAGCCCTTCTCTCCCGGCTCTCCGACCTGCACCACCGGACGTGGGCTGTTCATGTCAGAGAAGTTGGGGCCCGATCCCATGATGACTGACGCCAGTGCTTCGCCAACAATGCGGGTATTGCCTCGAATTTTGATGGTATCTGAGACTTTATAGTACCCTGCATCGATGAATCCGATGTAGCCTGAATCAAAGTTTTCGGAAATGTGCGAGAAGAAGGAGTTGAGGGCAGAGGTATCATCTGTGATGCCGTCTCCCTTGACACCAAAACTGCGAGCGGA
Source organism: Cryphonectria parasitica EP155 (assembly GCF_011745365.1). Classification (NCBI taxonomy): domain Eukaryota; kingdom Fungi; phylum Ascomycota; class Sordariomycetes; order Diaporthales; family Cryphonectriaceae; genus Cryphonectria; species Cryphonectria parasitica. The sequence goes on along the minus strand of NW_024468910.1, from coordinate 3,367,159 downwards.
AACGAAGAGGCTGGCGGGAACGTCGTCATACTGAGGTTTGGAGCGCACGTAGTATTGGGTGCGGTTCTTTAAAGTCTGGATCTCTGGAAACCAGTCGCCAGGACTAGAGAAGACGTAGTCTGGGCCGGTGGGGGTGTAGACATTGCCCTGGAGAGATATGAATTAGTCGCCGCATGCAAACCCTGACCGCTGTGGAGTAGAGAAACATACAATCACTTTGCCAGTAATGAGTGTTTCATTATAAGCTGTACCCTGGAGCAAGGTGGTCTCGGTACCTTCTTGGAGGATGGAAGTGACATTGCCAAAGGAAACATTTTCCATGAGCAATGTGCCCCGACTCTGCATCTTGCCTGGGTCTGTGGTGCTGCTGTAATTAGTGACGATAGCCATGGGAGTGTCAATAAAGACGCTATCCAGAATGATTGCAGAGCCGACAGAAGGGGCAGTCAGATTAATGCCGATGTTGCAGTCCACAATGGTCAAGTCCTTGTAGACCCAATACCAGTCCCAAAGCTGTAGAATGGCAGTGTGGCAGCTGACAAAAGTCAAGTTGCGGGTTGTGTACTGTTGATTGCCAAATTGAGCACCAATCATGCCACCGTAGAAGGTCAAGTCACCCATGTAGCCACCACTGCCCCCCTCCATGAAGATGCCAACATGCTGGTTTCCAGGAACCTGGGAGAGCTGGAACACAACATTTTGGATGGAGGTGGCTTGGGCTGCAGGCCAATGAATACCTGCAATATTGATGGTAGGCGACATGTCTGTAGTGTCAATGACCAAGTTGCGCACCTGGCGGCAGAACACATTGGTAGCAACGTAGTTAAGCTGGCCATCGGTGTTGTTGTACTTGTCGCTCTCAATGACGCCAATGCCATCGTCAATGTTGAATGAAGGCGAGGCTTTGATGACAGGCATAGCGGTGGGATCACCGATCATCTGCGTGTAGTAGGTCACCAAGAGGGCAGAGGACACGAGGTAAGTTCTGTAGAAGCAATTATTAGCGACCATATCCTGCAGTCTTGTTTAGGAACAATTAGCTAGAAGCTCACCCCTCTGGGAAGTAGACAGTGGCGGGCGTAGTAGTAGACCCAGAGCAGGCACCATCAAAGCCGCATCGACCACCATTGCTGATGGCAGCATTGATGGCAGCAGTGTCATCAGCTACTCCATCACCCACAGCACCGTAATCTTTGACATTGCGGAAGACCTGGTACATAGCAGCATGTGGATTGAAAGAGGCGACTCCCTGATGGGCAATGTCATCCATCCAGTAGGCAGATGCCAACTGGGCGAGGCATGAGATGCCCAAGATGATGGGGAGGATCATCGTCCAGCCCTGCATCTTTGATACCAGTAGACACGAGGCTCAAGGGTATGGCAAAGGTAGGAAGCAGCAATTTTTAGATCAAATGGGATGGGAAAGATGTGGGGCGAAGGAGAGGATGGCTCGAGGATAGAAGAGAGCAGCTTTTTGAAGGTCGAGGTGAAGAAGGCGTCGACTAGTGTAGACAAGGAGCTGTAGTCAAACTCGAGCCTGCCCAGGTGGATGCTGGGAGAAGGTAGTGTTTGGGTAAAGAGGAAGGTGCAGCAAAGGTAACGCAAGTCAGGTCCCACAAAACACGGTGTAAACTGCACAGGTGGGTGTAGCCTGAGGTAAGATGCGGTTACTGGAGAGACTGACTGACGCGTGACCACTGTAGAAGTAAGTAGACAGGCGCGTAGGTAGTAAGTGGGCACTTGAGATAAGTAAATATCAAGAGAAAATAGAATGCACGCCAGATATCATGATGCATCTTCGATTTGTGTCCGTGGACTTCCCTCGAAGTGCATACAGTGACCCCATGAGTACTCTCCAAGCTGGCCATAAGGGTGATTATTCGAAAATTTATGCCTTCGGTGTATCCCTTTATCCATACTGTATTACAGTCCCTCGAGGGGCATTGATTCCCATGCTAGTAATATTCTCAGGGAGATTACATTGGCCATGCTCCCCCTCAGGATCTGTCAAATCAACACTACCCCAACATAAATGTAGACTGATTGTGATATGCAAAAAGTGTATTGTTAGTCAGCTTAGAATATACAAATTATGTAAATCTCCATTTCAATCATAGCTTTCATCAGATCGCGATTCAAGTCCAGGGGGTTGATAGCACCTGATATGCGGCAGTCTTCATCACACACACTTGTCCCAGAAAAGTGTAATCTAATTAGCTGATATGTCAGCCTCAACACCTTGCTGCCTCTGCTTTTTAGTAAGACTATTTGAATAATGTACAATAGCTGACAGGGTATCCTGTCAAAAATCCTGTCTCCTGCATTATATGAATGTAGAACATAATTCTAGAAAGCTGTGCATTTTCAAAAATGAGTGATTGACTGGTGATGTCTGTTTCCTGGCATTGGCTGGGGGGCGTCATGGTTGATGACATCTTATCACTCTCTACTGGCTAATGGGGATGGCGGAATATATTGTTTGACCCTAACCCTATAGACCTCTACAAGGATCCCTGAGTTATAGCAAGCAACTTATGTACTATGGTAGACCAAGGAAGGTGCTTGCCTAACCCTGCAAGGCTGTAAAGTTGTTTGCAGGCGGCAGCATGTACGCGCTCCAACTCTTTGACGGGATTCTTGCTCGTGGATTAAATTCACTCCAACCTCAACTTTTATTTTCCCCTGTTCTATCTACAATTTGAAACAGATCCACATATTGACCATGCCATCGCCATCAGGATCGCTCTCACGCTCGCGATCATGGTCCCGTGACGACCTGCCTCGTTCGCGCAGCCGCTCTCGTCGCTCGCGCTCGTACCGGTCGCGATCCAGAAGCAGGTCTCAATCCATTTCGCGCCGTCGCTCTCCACCACGTCGCAATGGCCGGGATCGCAACAGCCGGAGCCGTACTCGGAGCCGAAGTCGAAGCCGCAGCTATGACAGGGACGATGATAGGATGCGAAGCCTGAGCCGTGGTCGCAGTCGCTCCCGCAGCGAGAGCCCGCTTAGGAGTACAAAGGTCCGTCGCTCCTCCTTTCTCCGACTCGTCTTTCTATAGAAACTATGTAACGGGGAAGACTGACCTCTGTAGCAGATTGTTGTCGAGCGATTGACCAAGAATGTGACTGAGGATCATTTGCGCGAAATCTTTGGTCAATACGGTGACATTGACGACATGGACGTGCCTCTGAGCCGACAATGTGAGCTTCCCCTCCTCTACTCACTGCGTGCTGCCTTGCCCCGGCGCTGACCACGCTGCCTTTTAGATGGTACCAATCGCGGAGCTGCCTACATCCTCTACGTGAACGAGACCGACGCTGAATCCGCCATTGCACATATGCACGAAGCACAACTGGATGGTGCCACCATCAGCGTCTCGATAGTCCTGCCGCGCCGAAAGTTCTCTGCCCCGCCACCAACAGCTACCCGTGGAGCCAACTTCGACCCTAGGCTTCCGCCTCCAGGTCGTGGCCCCCGAGGCCCCCGTGGCCCGCCAGGTTTCGATGGTGGTCCACGTGGTCGAGGCCCACGGGGAGGCGGCCGATATGGTCGTGGTGCGCCTCCATCTGACACTTGGCGGCCGCGGTCCATTTCAAGATCAAGATCTAGATCCAGGTCCCCTGCCGCCTCCACAAGGGGTGGACGATACCGCGCACGATCGCCATCCTACTCGCGCAGCAGGTCGCGCAGCTCACCACCATCGCGGCGCGGCAGAGGCAGGCGGTACGAGGACGACTACAACCGGCGGCGTAGTCCTAGTCGCGAAAGCTATGAGAGCTATGGTGGCCACCGAGCAGGCAGAAGCCGTTCAAGAGACCGAAGGAGCCATCGTTGAAAAAGGCTCGGGTTACCGATATGTGTGAAGAGATGGATCCGGGAGATCTGACAAAGAGCACATCCCCACTCTTACCTACAGTGAGATGACCTCAAGCAGCACGATTTCCGCGATGGAACTGCGTGGATCTAGCATATCTTGGCGGCTGTCTACAAGACCTCTTCGCAGAACGACTGTAGGCCAGCCTCGCGGACGAAGGACTCTGACTGATGCAGCTGTGCGATTGGAGAGGTGCTGATACTCAGTGAAAGGTGGGCTGGCGCGGCTGACCACCACTTACTTTGTCCTGCCCTACGAGGAGCTGGCTGAGCTGATGAAAGCGGAGCGCTTAGGACTCGACACCGATGAACAGTCGGATCCTCGTGGCACTGAATCACGGCGAGTTCGGAGGCAATTGGTAGCATCGGGATTTTAGCAGGAAGGAATGGAACTGTACCACAAACAGCAATCCCTCTCGCATCATCTTGTCTTGTTTAGCCGTGGTGTGGAAGAGAAGTCGTCGGCGCCAGGCCACTGCGCGCAGCCTCGAGCGTCTAGGTTTGTTCTCTTTCACTATCGAAACATCTTGACTCCACATAATGATCTCAGGGAGCTATACTAGCAAATGGAAAAGCTGAACACGTCATGTAGCCCTCGAGGGCTAGTCTCCCTCAATCTGACGTGGGAACGGGTCGTTCTGGACACCGACCCCCGGGCTATGGTGAGTTAGCCGCCGTGCTAAAGTGACGGTGGGCAGATGTCGAATAGGAAAAAGAAAGAAGAGAAAAAGAAAAAGAAAAAGAAAAAGAAAGACCTCTACGTTGACCTTTGTTCTGTCCAATTGGTAATTTTTCATGGTCGAGCTGTCGGATTACTCGTGTTCTCATTGGCTGAGACCTTGATGAATGGATGGCTGCTGGGCGGTTACGGAAACTTGGAGGCCCCCCATGGTCCTTCCGTCCTTTCAGAGATCACCACGACGCCTTGAATCCGATTTCCTTTCACTTTTAGATGTACGACATACATTGGCATCATCGGACACGGAATGATTGCGTCTTGCATGGGACCTGGCCGCAATACCAATGTTTGAGAGCGGTTGCGGTATTTGACGCGTAGATCGCCTCTCGGTCTCGCCTTGGCCGAAGGAGTGCGAGCTTCTGTGTCTTCGTCCGAAGCTATGCTCCTCCTGATTGCGAAGTGCGGATATTGGAAACCCTCAAACCTTCAGCCTTTTGATGGAGGCTCAGGTCCAGATGACTAGGCACAATCTGAATATCTGTCCCCACAGGCAGACGTCAAAGAAGGCACAACTGCGCACGCTGTTGCAGAGGAGTGAGTTGCTGACTCTCGAAACGGCTATGCGATGCTCTCCGGAGGGATATAAGCTCACGCCAGCGACTTCTGCCTGCGCGAACCGCTCGGAAAGAACCGTTGCCGCTGTGCTCCTTACCGGGTGCCTGCGAATCCCCAGGTCAGAGTACTTTGCGCATAGTAAGTCTTCGAATCCTCGAACAGTTACACAAACTAAGCTGGTAACAATTATCTACAGCTATGCTAACGTCAGAGTGGACCTCTTTCTCGAACATTGTCGTCCGTTGTGAATAATGACCCATGGTGTGGCGAGATTGTACACTCAACCAAGCATGGCTCAAAATGCGGGCATCTTCGACCAATTTCCGAGCCACGCGCCTGTGGAAGTCTCATTTCCTGGGAGATCGCCCGAGACAAAGCTGCGTCACTCACTTTGCGCTGTCAAACAGTCTTTTCTCCGACTCAACGCCTTGAACGGAGGCCGCCAGAGAGACGGCAGCTTACAGGCTGAGGATGTGATATTTTGAGACTGAGGAGAGTTGTATTGATAGCAACACGCCAGACCTAGATCAGGCAACTGGACGCATGCGCACTGAGATTCTAGGTATCACAGAGGTGCCAAGGTCCTGAAAAGCGCGTCTAATCTGACCTGTCAGGACACAGCTATGGAACAAGGACTCGGATCCTTTAGCACATCGCCATCCAACTGACGGTTATGCTGTGTCCAACATCGCTGACTTAAGCAGCCCCACGCTTGGGTTTTCCGATTGGGGAACAGAGGGGGACGGGGGGTGAGATTCCTGTACATGCCTGCCACTCGGCTGCCTCCATTTCAGCCCTACGACACTGGTGGCGGCCTGAGTGCCGACGAGTGCCGACGAGTTCTGTCCTTCTGGACTTGCGCGACGCCTTGGAACCATGGAAACATAGTACGCACACAAGTTCTGAGGAAACACGTGGGCGCATATTGAAGTATGTATGTGCACTTTTTGCGTTAACCACAGTGCGTCTCTCGATCGAGGTGAGCAAATCAGCTGAACTATCCTTTCCAAGGCGAGACAACCCATACTTTTGACTGCGTCGCTTACAGACACTCGCACGTGGATGGTCGTACGAGGCGTCAACTAGAGCGTCTAGAGCGCACATCTCTACCAAATAAATGAACTCTTCCCCACGCTACGTTGCATGTCCTGCAGCAGAATGAGCCACACTGCAGAGACCGTAAGCAGCAGTGCTACATGACTGATTACGCTGACACTTGAAGATATCTTGCGGCTCTTTCAGGGTACTTGCTTATACCCAAGAGAAGGCTGGTCATAGCGGAAAGATGGGTCGCATCCCGGACCGGACAATTGCAGGTGGCTGCGGCAGTTGGAACCCTCCCCTCCTGCATAGCACACAGCACGTGGATCCCCACGAGCTGGAACGACAGGTCGCTGAGGTGACCCTAGGCAACCTTGATCGGAAGTGTTGCGCCCGCCTAAGCCTCCCCGAATACCCGCCGTTCTCGATTGGGGACCGGTGAGCACAACACACATCAAGGCCCAAAGCCACCTTGACAAATTGAAATCCATGTTCGATGGCGGCCCATTTATGGCATGCCTAAACCCAGGGCCCCAGAACTCGGACCCCCTCTTACCCCGGGCCTGAGAGTGCAACAGACAACGACCTTGTTCATACCAGGAATTGTCACCGGCCTTGTTGGCGACCACTCTTTCTTTCTTCTTCTTTTTTGGCCCCCGCCAGAGTGTGGATATTGCATCAGATAGTCTCATCCTGCGAGGCTCTCTCGAGGGAGAGAGAGGATGTGCGCGAATCCAGGTGGCCAGATCATAGCCTGTACACATACAGCGCTGGGGGGATTCTCGACATGTCTTCTCCTCCTGCAACCCAAGCTCAATCCTTCAGGATGGCTATCCTACCTGTCCAGATTCGTTGTCTCTACCAACAGCCCCTGAGATACTACGCCTAGATGCCGAGAGAACCAGAATAGCACTGACCTCTACGGTCTGTCAGGACGATGAGGTAGATCGGTCGTATAATTCTTTCCGGCACATCCTTGGTGTCACCATGAATTTATCCTTCTTCAGGTTGTGGACAGTGTTCAAAACAGCATCAGGCATCGACTTGGTGATGGGGCATTGCTTTATTATTACTCATTCGTCTGATCATTGATGTGTCATCAAGACCTGTATAAGACGTGGATGGTTCCCCTTTCTTTCGAGATGGGCATCAAGTAGACAACCGAGGATCCATCCAAAGATGATTTGGTATCCTTAAAGACGCTCCCGAATTTTATTTATCCCTAGCCTACAAGCTCCCTCGACACAACATAATTTCCCTCAAGCGCATACTTTTCTGCCACTAGTTGTACTGACGGCCACCTCCAGTAACAACTAACCCCCACTGACCTTGTAACACCGCCAACGGGTACAATATTGGAGATGGGGATGCATACATATTCAGCCCTTGGTGGCGTCGGCGAGGCCTGTACCACCAAAGACCCCGGGCTCAAGAAAGCCACTGGAGAACTCCATCGGCGAGTTGTGGACAGAGATAGATATCCTGCCTCGGAACAATCAACCATCTGCATACTCGTCAGAGGCCAGCCGGCTATCATCACCCTGCCGAGGCCCCAACCGCCGCCCTCGCCCCGTCCTCGCCCCCGTCCTGGACCTGTTCAACCTGGACCGCCGCCAGGCGTCCCGACCCCGCCACCCACCCCTCGGAGACCGGTCCTCAGACTGGCCAAGCTGGGTGCGGAGAAGCCCCTCACTGCCCTCGGTCTTCTTGTACGGCCTACCGTCTGCCCTACCCCACAACCGCCTCCTTCTCCACGCCCTCGCCCTCGTCCGGGGCCAATCCGGCCGAACCCGCCTCCTGGCACGCCCACTCCACCTCATACCCCCTAGGATGGTGAAGGAACGTGGTTCGCGGGGCTATCCTCTTTTTCTGGTTGCAGTCATGGCCTGGCGAGCCTTCAGTATAGGGTGCAGGAGGATGTTACCTCGCACCGTTTTGACGACGTCTTGCAATGGTGATCCGGTGAGGGAGACGATACTTTGGGCGGTACGACCAGCTACAAAAGTCGGCTACGGGATATAGTCTGCTCATTCTGCTGCCAACTTCTACGCTGCGTGTTGGTATTTTTAGAACAACCGAACGGTGTCACTGCGGGGTGTACGATTTTCCTTCTCCTGTGCCGGTCTAAGCTTGTTCGAGGGCTTTTCCCTTGGTTTTATTACCCCCCCCCCCCTCTCCCTCTCTCTCTCTCTCTCTCTCTCTCTCTCTCTCTCTCTCTATTTCTCTCTCTCTCACGTTATCATAAAGCACACGGGCGATGTCACAACAGCATTCGATGCTGGTCCTGGGACGCGATCATGGCGTACACGAGACATATCATCCCGAGGTCGATTTGGAGGCACCTGGCATACAGACACGTACATTCATTTGTTCCCTTGTTTCATCCTTTTTGCTAGAAATTTTCCTTCTTCCCTCTTACTTTCTTTTGGGCGCATTAGATGGGTCATGGCTCACGCCACAAGGTTTATACATAGAGACGGTACTGCACACGCACGGGAGCATCTGTTAAAAAGCACATAGATTAGCATGTCTGAGACACACACACGCATACGAGCAACAAACGCAATTACATTCCTTCTTTACCCACTCCCAACCAAGTACACCGTAGAAGTAAGGCCATAGTGATGTGAACTGCACGACATGACCGTCTCCATCTTGGTCGTCGTCGTGGTCATAGTCCATCAAGCTCGGGGGTTAGGGTCCTTTATAGGGTCAGGACTTGATACCAAAAAAACCTAAGCACTAAGTAAATATCCATATACAATTATGGAGATGACTGATGTACTTAAAAGTAAGGCACGACAGGGGCCTGTCGCGGATAGATGAGCCCCGTCCCAAAACAGCAAGCGGAACCACCCCCCCCCCCCCCCGGATATTTTTGTCGTACGGTGCCACGGTGCGCCGCGCCTTCCTCTCCCTGGGCCGGCCGGCCTTGCACCGCGACCTCTCTCCATGGTGGTCAGACTACGTGACCATACGAAGTCGACCGTCGTGTGTATTTTTGTGTACCTCACCTCATCGGTGTTCCACACCAAGATTCACTCCCATTTTCTGTCTCTTCAGTCCTCAGACTTTTGTTTTTCCTTCCCGTCATCCTTCTTTTTTTCTATTGCGTGCGCGGACACAGACACAGACACACACACACTCTCTCTCTCTCTTTCATTCTCTCAACCATCTCAAGTTCTTTTCGTTTGCAACCCTTCTTTTCCCCTCATTTCTCATTCTTTACTTCCTTGTATATTATTTATCCTTATCACCGCTGGCCCGGCCACAGAAAAACAACATGGGCAACGACTACACTCGAGTACCACTGTTCGCCACAGAGGACGACAGCGCAGCGCTGGACGCACAGGACGGCGGCGACAGGAGAAGAAGAAGGTGCGGGTCACTGTACGAGGGTGTAAAGAATGTGCTCTACCTGGTCCTCCTGCTCCTCCTGGCCATCGTCCTGGGGTTTTGTGTCGGGCGGAAGCACCCGCAGATGAACATGGGCGGCGGAGTAGGGCTAGGGTCGTCAGGGGGGCGACTGGACAATGGGCTGCTGCCGGCACAGGCTTTTGTCGCGGAGAGTACGTTTACCAAAGTCGTGATGGGAGGATGATACTCTGCGAGGAGCAAGAGAGGAGAGTGATGGAATTCGGAGAAACCAAAAGAAACTGATGCTTGCGTGTGTGTTGCGGCAGTTCCGATGAAGGAGGTCAAGTTTGACTTTCCAACGGCGTATGAGGATACGAGCATCGATGGTGATAAGCTGTGGGACGATCTCATGCCAGGTGAGCTAGAGTTCCTTTTTCCTTCCTGGTCAGTAGTCTGTCGGGAATTTCTCTGGCTGACCGCGGATGAATGGGATGTAAACAGTTGGCTCGGGCTTCGTGCGTGTCCCGCACCCAAGACAGTACGACATGCCGGCGAGCAAGGCCATTGAGGGCGATCCGGAAGACGCAGAGATATACTCTGTCTCTGCCCTTCACCAACTTCACTGTCTGGTAGGTGATGGGACCCTCCACCTTTCTCTCTATACATGGATTTCTGTCTACCTTGTCGATCCTCTCACTTTATCGTCCCCCCCCCCCGCCCGGCCCTGCTGTGCACTAGAGACCTCTCTCTTTCCCCCTTCCCGCAAAACTGTAGCTTACACACGAGGCCAGGGCGTCATCCGCGATGTGATCAAAAAGTACGAGTCTCATTCCAAATCCCGCTTCGCCGGCGCAGGCCACGAGTACCACTGCATCGACTACCTCCGGCAGTCCATCATGTGCGCTGGCGACACGACCCTGGACTACGCCGAGGCTCACGCCGGCGACGGGCGTAGGACGGGCTTCTCAGGGGCCAACTCGACGCACCAGTGCCGGGACTGGGACGCACTGGTGGGCTGGGCGGTGGAGAACCGCGCGGGGGATAAGAAAGGTATTGCATGAGGGAAGAAATTCTTCATTGTTTTGTTGAGAGCCGAGAAAGGGGAAAGAAGACCAACAGGACGCAAGAAAGGCTTTCCAGCAGAGAGGCATTTGGGCATAGCAGAGGCGTTACGGTACACATGAATTACAAGCAGCTCATAGCAATTTTACTAGCAGCAGCGTTGTTATATTTCATCAATGTACTTGAAATCATCTACAGGTTGTCATGTTGAGGTTCCTGCTTCAATTGTTTGGCAATCGGTTTTCATGCATATCATGCTACAGGATGTGCTGATACTGGCAGGTGAGTAAGCAATGAGAAGAAAAGTTCTAGAGCTTTAGTAGGACAAAGGTTTCAAAGACGACATGAGGAAACATTGAAGAACGCTGCCTCGTCGAGACAGGTATGAACATATATATCTATTTTTGTGTTCATGGACCTCGGACGACAACACCCACACTGCTCGACACGACCTGGGTACAGTGAGGGCCATCTACTTGCCCCAATGTTTTGAAAATGCAAAAGACAAGTTACAATCCGGTTCAATCACTCAGCATGCGCAGACAAGGCTCCTGATTTCTCCTTTTGAGAAAGTTGCGCTAGAATTATTCCATGTCACAGGCAGGAAGGGGACTGACTTGAATCAATGATGAACCCCCCTGTTAAGAACAATAACAACACCAATGATAGCAACTGTTGTGGAAAGGGCATCGTGGGCACACTCATGGACATGAAGGGGGGCCTCTCTGTCTTGTACCCAGGTGATAGGTGTACTAGTTTCACACACATCTGCAGCAAACACGAAGAACTGTTCGAGAATCAGGGGGAGAAAGACCAATAAAATTGTGCATTCATGTCCAGTCTAAAGTTCAGAGCTGAGCCACCCGATCCAGTCTAAATCAAACGCCTATGTGTCTATAAAAAAAAAAAAATCAAGACCCAATGCTTTTCTCCTCTTTCTGGTGTGAAGCAGCCCTCCCATCTATCTATCATCATGCACTTTCATTCTATCATAGTACTAAAAAAAGTAATAGTAGAAGTAGCAGCAGCAGTCGTGATCTTGTTGTAGGTTTCTCGTCTCGTCTCCCCTCTCGCCTTCAGGGGGGGTAAAACAGAAAGAAATAAAGCAATCAAAAGAAAAAATGAACATCATATCACATGATCCCCAGGCACCATTAAGCATTGGCGTTGCAGCAGGGATATTTTTCCTTGCGGCCCCTGCCCTCGTCCTCCTCGTCCGTGTCGGGCGGGTGACGGGTGCCCTTGGGGCTGTTCAGCCACTCAATGTGGCGGAGGCGTCTGCGCACCTCCTGCTCCTTGAGCTCCTTCTTGGTCTTCTTTCTCTTCTTCTTGGCGCGGAACTTGAGCGGCACGTCGTCGGCATTGTCCTCGACGCCCGAGTTGACGGCGCTGGACACGGCCGAGGCCACAGTGGAGGCGACGGTGGAGGCAAGGCCGATGGGGGTGTTGACGCCAGACGGGATGGCAGACCCGGGCCGCGAGTCCTCAAAGCGGTCGAGGGCGATGGCCGAGGACCCCTTGTGTGCGACGCGACCGTCACGGACGAGCCACTGCTCCGAGGCCAGGGCGCCGACGAACTCCTCGTTATGGGAGATCATGACCACACCGCCCTTGAAGTCGCGGATGGCCACGGCGAGGCCACCGAGGGAATCACGGTCCAAGAAGTTGGTGGGCTCGTCGAGCACGAGGAGATGCGGGTTGTTCCACATGGCGCCAGCGAGGACAACCTTGACCTTTTGTCCGCCCGACAGTGACCCAATCTCATTGTGGTTGGCAATCTCGGGGTCGAGGCCGAGGTCCTTGAAGTGCTCTGAGATGACCGCGGGCTGCAGGTCGCGGTAGCCGAGACCCTCGCGGGACGACTCGTGGTCATCAAACTCCTGGACGAGCTTGTCAAAGCCCAGCTCGATCAGGGTCTCACGGGACATCATGCTATTGTGCTTGGGGAGCCATCCCTTCCATTGACTGCAGAGGTGGGTTGGTCAGCAAAGGTGTATGTGTGTGGATCGGGGCATCGTATGGTGTGATGGTGAGAGAGATATAAGGGAAAGAGAAAACCTACATTTCGTATTGGAAGGACTTCTTGTACTTCTGCCGACCGACAAGCGTCTCGATCTGGCGAGCGCCCTTGCCATCATTGATATCGATAGTCTTCTCCATCTGGGCGCGGTCCTGGTCCGACATGACACGGGTCTGCTTCAGGTGGACTTCGCGGTCGTCACCATTCTGATAGCGCCACTGCAGGTACTGGTTGGGCGTCTTTTCCAGGTGCATCTCGACGTGCTCCAGGGCGTGCTGCTTGATGTATCCGATACGGAGGTTGGGGTGCTTCTCGACCTTTCCGGTGCTCGGGATGGTCTCACCCGTGAGCAGCTTGATGAGGGTCGACTTGCCGGCACCGTTGGGGCCGATGATGGCCACGCGGGACGACATGGTCAGCTTGCACGAGACCTCAGACAGCGAGGGCTTGGCCGCGCCCGGGTAGGCGAAGCTGACATTGGACATGCGGATGACGGCCTGTGTGTTGGACTTGACGCCCGACAGGATACCAGGGGGCGGGAACTTGAACTGGACGTTGCTGGCCGAGAGGGTGTAGTAGCTCTTGGCCTCGGGGCGAACATTGACAAAGGCATTCAGGTTACCCTTGAAGTGGCCGAGCTTCTTGCCGGGCTCGTAGTGGTAGATATCCGTGGTGACGTTGTCCAGGAAGCCCGAGTCGTGAGAGACGATCAGGCTGGTGATATCTGGGTGCGTCTTGAGGTAGTTCTCCAGCCAGGCGATGTTGGCGACGTCCAGGTGGTTAGTCGGCTCGTCCAAGAGGAGCACATCGGCCTTTTGCAGCATGGCGCGGGCGAGAGCGAGCTTCATCTTCCAGCCTCCAGACAGGGAGCCGACACGCTCGGCCTGTCTGCCCTCGGGCCCAGCGGTAAAGCCAAATTCGGACAGGACCTCGGAGATGCGCTCGATGCCGTTCTTGGCAATCTCAGGATCCTTGGCGACGAACTCGAGGATGCTGATGTCGGCATCCTCGCCCTGGTTGTGCTCCACGTAGCAGGTACGGAGGACATCCTGCGAGGGGAAGCCCTCCAGCTTACCACCAGCGATGCTCTTCATCAGGGTCGACTTGCCAGCACCGTTGCGACCGCAGAGACCGTACCGGTGGCCCTTCAGAAGGCGCAGGTTGGTGTGCGACAGCAGGAGCATGCCACCGTAGGCCAAAGAGAAGTTGGCATTGACAATCTCAACCTCGCCATCATCATCCTTCTCGGGCTCGCCGTACTTGCGGTGATCCTCATCCACGTAGTACTTTTGGACGGCCTCGGCGACGGCCTTAGGGGCCTCATCAGGTTTCTTCTGGAGGAGACCCTGGAGGTACGGCGCAATCCTGGCAGCGATGCGGTCGACGAAGCGGTGATTGACGTCCTCGGCGGCCATCGAGCACATGTACGGCCGGATCAGCTTGTACGAGTCTAGATGGCCAGCATACAGACCGCCGTTGTTCTTGATCTCGGCGTCCACAACTTTGGCGACGTCCTCGGCGCTGATGCGCTCGACCACCTCCTTGTCCGTGGCCATGGCCGTGTCCATGACGCCCAGCGCCCGTGTAGCCAGCTCACGAACCTCGGGGAGAGACGCCCTCTCGACGACACCCTTCACGCCGGGCTGCAGCTTGGGAAGGAAAGTGCGAGCCTCGATGGGATCATGAACGAGCTTGGTCAGGTTTTCGGTGATGACGACGGTCTGTCGCAGGACTTCTTGCGGGGTGCCCGGGTTGTTGAGAGATCGCTCGAGGAAAGGGGTGAGGAGGGCGAGGACGGGCGAGGTGACGACGGCGACAAAGGTGGTCTGGGAGAGGGCGTGGATGGCTTTCTGCACGGACTGGGCCGACGGCTTCTGCATCGACTCGAGAAGCAGAGGTATTCTCGGGGCGACATCGTCGTTCTGCAGCAGGGCCGTGAGCGAGTCCATGGTCTTGACAGCCTGCTTCTCGACCTCGGTCTTGAGGTCGTGCATGCCGTCCTCGACGAGGGGGATCAGAGCGGCCAGCTTGGCGCCCATGATCTCGCGCAGGACCTCCTTGTCGTATGCCTCCTCCTTGCTCGTGCCAATTTCCAGCTTGGCCTTGTCGGCCATCTTCTGCATCATCGTGAGTGCGCCGACCGTGCCCTGCCATTTTCCAGTCTTCTTGGACAGGTAGGCCTGCAGCGCAGGGAGGAGGCCGACCACGAGGGCCTCGGGGCTGAGCTGGTTGAACAGTGCATCAAGACCGTACTGCGCAGCGTCGCGGACAACGGCGCCTTTGTCTGCCAGCGCATCGAAGGCAGTGCCGACCAGGCCGCCATCTTTGACGAGGAAGACCACTTCGGATATGGGCTGTTTGGGAGGGAAGCGCTCAAAGAGGGCACCCAGCAGGTTCTGGGCGCTCTCTCTCCTCAAACCCGACTTCTTGTCTGCGGCAGCCTTCTTGATCTCGTCCACAATGCCGTATTGTTCCAGGCCGCGGAAGCCGACCGAGGGGGCGTTCTGGAGGAGCTCGCACAGGCCATAGGCGGCTTCTATGGAGGCGTTGGAAGTCTTTGCATTAAAAATCGCATCGAGGAAGGCCGAGACGTCCGCCTGCGATGGTGGCGGAGCGTCACCCTTAGCGACAACCGTGGGAGGATTCATCGCGGAAGGGGGGGAAACGGGGTGTGGCATCGTCTACTGCAGAAGTTCCTTTTTCCCTTCTCTCTCTGGGAACTCTGCAGAAAACAACTCTACAATGCCAGAAATGCAAAACAAGAGAAACAAGAAAAAGATGAAGGAGTGGAGAGGTTGGCCCAAAGACGGGCCTGGGAAAAAGAGTTGGAGGGGTTTTTATGGGTGGTGGCGGATGAGAAATGAATGAAAGAAAATCAAGAAGATCGGATAGGGGAAATTTTATTTAGAAGATACTGGGGGGTCGGTCAGTAAGTCAGTCAGCAGCATTGGGCATCTACTATGCAATGGGCCAAAAAAAATCAAGAAGAAAAAAAGACTACTAAGTGCCACCAGCGCAAGGCTAAGCCCCTCACCTTCCAGGATTTAGATTTTTTTTTTTTTTTTTTTAGGGTCCTTCGGCATATTCCTCCTTATCGCTCGATAAACGATAAGCCTAAAGTGACACACAGCCGCTAGGTGCGGTAGGGTGGCACAGTGGACCCGGGCCTTCTCCAAACTCCAGAATCGGGGTCTGAGAGCTGACCTATTGCTAATCTGTCACTTCTATCTTTAGCCTCCCGCCATCATTGCTGCCGCCATCAAGAACCCTTCTTCGGATGCATACAACTTTCATTTATGTTGACTCACCACTTTTGATGCATCAGTGCATTTTCTCGTTCTTTTCTGCTCCTTTCTTCTCTGCTTCCCCTCTTCTTTCCTTATCTCACTGACGATCAAATGGCACGCAAGAAGGTCAGACGAGGAGAGGGCTCGTCTGCGGTAGACCTTGGTAATGGTGATGTCGAGAGTCTGCGACCAAGAGTTGGCCCACTGGAAGAGGAAGGAAAAGAAGAAGAAGAACAAGACCAAGCCAAACCAGAAGCATCCTCCCTTAAAAAGACAGTCAAGCCTAGGCGCAGCCATGTTCAGTTTATCAAGCTGCGCTTCTGCCATGTCCTGATAGCAACAGGCCTCCTCGGGCTCACTGCGAGTCTGGCTCTGTCTCTGTGGTGGTCCTTCATCCACAATGATGTCTCTGGTGGGTTTGCCATTGGATCCTATGTTATTGCAGCTGTGAGCTTCCTGGTTGCGATTCCCGGCTATCGACACAGCATGACCTGCACCTGTTGGACCAAGGATGACGCCAATCTGGATACCTCGTGAAGCTGGGCCGCTTGTGGTTTCTTCTTCCTAGCCACTCAATTTGTGGGGAGTTCTGGCATCAATTTTGAGTCGAGAAAAAGTCATCACTTCTCCAGAGCTCCAGCTTTGATATCTTCAGGTCCTTCCAAGATTGTGCATGTCGCCCTCAAAGCGCGCATGTCAAGTCAATCTGAAGAAGATTAGTGCACACTCGACAAAATCTATACACAGCCAAAACCTCCATTCAACCACTATGATGGACATCCGACAGCGCCAGCTCTCTTAACATAGAAAGCCGAACAGTGGTAAATCTGCTGCGAGGCTGCAAAGAGTGACTACCGAAAAGTGGGCCTCCATTCCCCCAACGTCAAGGGACCGAGACACCGGCACTCTATTCTTGCGTCCCTGAATCTGGCTTTACACCTTTAGAAAAGGTACATGCAAAACATCTCGGCGGTCTTGACAAAACCAGTATCTGACTATTGGGAGCTCCAAAGAGAGTGTCAATCTACGAGAGCTTCGTGGGTTGTATGCCTCTTGTCTGCTGCCGCCTTGTGGTCCCGGGCACACCCTGCAGAGCCCCGAGGCTCGGGCACCGAAAACGCCAGCATTTCTATCCCTCTTGAATGCACCGTACAACCAAAACCCAGGCTTCTGTCACCTACCTACCCTTGTGGGTGTGATTTTACCTGCTACCGACATCCGAGGCGTCGCCGAATTCGAGTTGCCGCCTATGAAATCTGTCTTCCCGCCGTGGACCCTGAGCCTTAAATAGGATGGATAACGGCCCTGTACGTGCGCTCTGGCAGCTTGCACCGTCGAGAATTGATTCATTTCCCAATTATCTCACTGACTTCAATATGGTAGGCTGAGCACCTTGGCCCGAGAACCTCCCTTCAAAGGAGTAGCCAGCCCCACTGCCTGCTGACCCCGACTGTTCAGTGTGTTTGCTGGAAGCGTGCTTTGACATAAAACCCCAAAATTAGCAACGGAGAGGTGGTCCTCGACACCACTCTTGCTCCTCAGACATGGGGCAGTATCTCACCAAAATTATCCAGGCGGTGATGAAGCCAGTGGTGCGGTTTGCAGCGAAGAGGGCATCGAGGATACAAGCTGGAGCTGGGAGGATTGACACGCATATACACTGTCTGCCGCCACAATATCTTGCGGAGCTCAACAAGGCTGGGGTTCGTCTCTACTTATCATCCGACACCACCCTCTGCAGACAAGACGCTGATCCTCAAATGTCCAGGGCAACCCATCAGGATTCCCCACACCAGAATGGACGCCTGAGTCCTGTCTACAGTCAATGCAAGGAATCGGCACCACACTCGGTATAAAGCTGTCGCCTCTCTCTCTCTCTCTCTCTCTCTCTCTCTCTTTCCGTCATTGTCACATATTGTCGCCATACCTCTAACAAAAGCAATTCCCAGGTATCCTCTCCGTCTCGACCCCCGGTGCTGCGATCCTCGGCCACGGCCCAGAAGCCCGAAAACTTGCCCGCACATTCAACGACTATCTCGGCGGCCTCGCTACGTCCGACAAGTACAGCCAGCAGTTCGGCTTCTTCGGCGTCGTCCCATCCCTCGTCGACCTCGAGGGCGCCCTGGACGAGCTTGACTACCTCTTCACGGAGCAGAAGCTCTGCAGCGGCATCACCCTCTTCACCTCGTACGGCGGCAAGCTCCTGGGCCACCCGGACTTCAAGCCCTTTTTCGCCCGGCTGCAGAAGTACAAGGCCCTCGTCTTCATCCACCCGACCATGCTCGACGTCCAGCCCAAATTCGTCGGCGGCGAGAACGGCTTGCCCCAACCCATTCTAGACTACCCCCTCGCGACGACGCGCGCCGCCGTGGATCTCGTCATCACGGGCACGGTGCGCGCCTGCCCGGACGTTGACTTTATCCTCTCCCACGCGGGCGGCGCGCTCCCCTTTGTCGGCACCCGTGCCTTCGGCTCGCTCATGATGCCCAACCTCGCCTCCCGCTTCCCCGTCGGCGTCCTGCAGGCCCGCACGGATGTTGGCCGCTTCTACTACGACATTGCCCTGTCCACCACTCCGGCCCAGCTTAACGGCCTGCTGGACTTTGTCGGCAGGGGCGGCGAGGAGAGGGTACTCTTTGGCAGTGACTACCCGTATGCCCCACAGGTCGCCATCGACCACATTGTGCTGGAACACACGCGTTTCGTGCAAAACGACGTGAGGGGTCCCAGACTGAGCGCCGAGCGGTTGCGGGGCAATGCCGTGAGGCTGTTGAACAAGCATGCTTTTGAGGGGAGGGAGCTGGAGGCCTAATATGGAGGAACAACAGGAGAGAGGACCAGCAACAGAGCATGAACAGTTCGGGAAGGAAGAGATGTCTTTGACTTGTTGAAGGTTTGTTGACAGTCTGTCGCACCCGATACCACTTGACATCTTGGGAAGAAGAGGAATATACTCGCAAACCCAAGCTGAGAATACACAGAGGTGTTTCTGAGTCGTTCAATGACAAAACCTCTCCCTCCATCTACCTACTTTTCTATTCCACTTTGCCCTCAGAGGTGTGCCTCCAATTATAGAAATCATGCAAGTTAAAGCCAATTCAGCAGCAGAACCTAGATCCAGATCCCGGGTACATACACACATCACTTACACACAAAAAACATAACACCAAATACTCTTCTGCCCCAAGCCTTCAAGCCGGGAGCCGCATGTCTTCGTAGCTGTGAGGCCAAGTAGTAGTGGCCTCAACCAGCCAGGCCAAGGCTATGGCCACTAGGCCCCGGCCACGTAGCCCTCGGTCAGGCTTACAGTATTTTCGGCCGAACGATTATCTTCTCACCTCAGAACTGAAGGGAGAAGAAGGTTCGGGGGGGGGGGGGGTGGCGTTGAGATGACTGCTCAAGAAGTCTTGCGAGACACAAAGATGCCCATGTCTGTCCGTCCTGTCTGACAGTAATCTTCTGTGTGGTTCGAATTGGCCATGCTGTACAGAGAAGCTGAACTTTTGTTCTTTTTTTGGGGGGGGGGGGAAGGAGGGGGGGAGGGGACCGTGGGTTTTTCTTTTACGCACGGCTGCGCCAGCGGTGAGGACACAATTTGCTCTTATAAACATTGACACTCGTGAGGGAACATGCGATTGAGCAGAGTACACTCATGGAATTTTGTGTGGGTTTGTATCTTGTACATGCGCGTAAGCTCCCCCTTTTTGAAATGACACCAAGCTCAACCTCCCCTCTGTTCCCCATTCGGCCATCTCCAAGTATTCAATGTGGCATCAAGCTTTGATTGAATTCCTTCAAGATCCGACATCCAGTATGTCAAAAACCCCCCAAGCCAGGCCTCATCTCCTCCCGCGACAGGAGACCCAAGCACTGCCATCTACACTCCCAGCCCCAGATGCATTGCATTGAGATTGAAAAGATGTGAAAAGAGCAAAGAAAAACATGATAGAATTGAAATGAAAGGGTATCAACCAAGGGTGATTCACCCCGGACCGTCCCGAACCTCGGCGGTAGAGACGGGAGACGGGGCCGGAGCTACTAAATAATAATACCGTATGTCGGTAGGTAAAAAGTGTGAAGCATGTCCTCCAAACTCATGCGCGCCGTCATCCGAAGATATGTATAAGTCGGTGAATTCGTAGATCGTGAAAGGTGATAAGTTGTAAGGTAAAGTTTTGTCGATCCAACCAACCAGACATGGTCATGTGGTCGCTGTGGGTCGTCCAAAGTCGCAATCGATGCAACTTGGTTGACCACCAGTCTCCACATGAAAATGTCCGTAGGTGAAGGGCAAAGGAGGATAGAGAAAAATGATATGAAAAAGGAATTTTATGCCACCAAACTCTTGCGCTCTCCCAACTCCGCTAGTGCAAAATGCTCTCTTTTTTTTCTTTCTGTTTGTGTGTGTATCGGCAGAGTACCATATTGCTGTCTTGATTGGCGGAACCAAAGCAGAAGCAAGCGCGCGGCGCCTGCAATATTCTCAAGAAACCGTGGATGTTGTCATCCAAGTTGTCCTGAGGCTGATCCTGGGTGCCTGATGATCCTGTTACCATTGCTGATGCGCTGATAACTATATCTCAGACGTGTGCGCCATGGATCGCTGCCTTCGTTCCGGCAAAAAGGAAATGGACTGGTCCGATGCTCGCATCAAAGATGATCGGGTTTGACAGTGGGGGAATAAAGAGAGAAAAGAGATTGTGGGTGGGCCAGAATTGCCCCAAGAGCACCATCTCTTAGCCGCTTTACATTAAGGCCACAGCGAGCATACCCGCAAGACCGGCAGCGGCGACATGCGCAGAGTGGAGCGAGGAAGCGCCGCTGCCGAGGCCGTTGACACCTGGGACTTCTGTGGCTCCGGTCGAGGTCGCAGAGGCGGTGTTGGACGCCTTGCCGGTATATGAGCCGGTGGCGTAGACGACGGTCGAGTTGGTGTTGGCACTGGCAGTCATGGTCACGGTATTGCTGGCCAGTGTGATGGTCCTGGTTCTGGTCGAGGTTGCGGTCAAGGTGGTCGTGCCAGACGCGGTGGTTGTCTGCGCCAGGGCGACAAGGGGCAGCATAGCTGCTGTTAGGATGCTGGTCAACTGCATGATGATGGATAGAGAATGCGAGCTGTCGCGTGTGAATCCACGGTGAAGGTATTTCGTAGCGTGATGGCGTTGATCGTTCGTCGTGATCTCTGTAGATCTATAGTCTCCTGATCTTCTTGACAAAGTCCAAGTCGACACAGGTGTTTTCTGGTTTGTTGTAGTCTTGTCCGTCGCAAGAATTGTTTTGTGAAGTTGTGTGTGTATGTGCAGTCGTCCGGCGATTGTCTGATTCGATTTGCCCGAAAACGAATGAATCCGACAAGATGGAAAGCACGGCGCACAAAGTGGTATCTTGTGACGGTTTTATGAAAGTAGACAATGTTCTGAGAATGAGCGTTGTGGGAGCAAAGATTGCCGACTGGTCCGGGGTTCGAGCAGAGGCTGAATCTATCTCAAACACTGGTATCGTAACACGGGGTAGAAAGATAGTGAACTGTGGTAGACTTTGCCAACGAAGTCCGTGGGTATTGGATGGAAGATGAAGGGATCGAGAGTGAGAGGGGAAGAGAGGGGTGGACATGGGACTTGCTGGGGACGACGAGGGATTTCAGTGTGTCGTCTCTCTCTCTCTAAACCTTACCATAGAATGATGGGGGCAGGATGGGGTAGGACATGGGTCGTAGGTGGTGGGCAGGGGTGTTTAACACACAGACGAAATTACAAGACGTTGAGGCGGTCACACAATCCCTGTCATGGGAGGAAGGGCCATGTATACGGTACTGGGCATCCCCGTGACAATGGCTGTAGACAGACTAGGTCAGACCTAGGTGCCATGTACTGACTACCATGCTTCCTGGCCTCGAACATGAGAAAGCCCGGGCCAGCCCTGCCTTCCTCTTACAACAACAAAATAGAGAGAATGTTCCTGGTACACGTGACGATGCTGTTGGTGATGCCAAGCGCCTAGGTATTCTGGACTCGGAAGAATCCTATTCGCGCCAGGAGGGCCGGTGGGAAATTGCACACCTGCAACCGCTGCGCACCCAAGACCTTCATGCCCCCCCCCCCTCTCCTCCTGCTATGCTCTTTGCCTTCTTCACTTCTTTGCGCCTTGGGGCGGGAATTGATTGGGGTCTCTTGTGTCAGACGGAGGAGGTCCGGCTGGGCTGTGGTGGTCCGCTGGCTGAACATTGTACTGTTTGGCCAGGGACAAAGCTGGGGCCAAGCCTCGAGACCAGTCTCATTTAACCAGTCAGGCCAGTCTGTGCTTCCTTTGGTTTAGCCCCCCTCTCCCCACACATAACTTTCTTGGACCATGAAAGTGACCGGAGAGGCCTAGCGAACTGTGTGACTCCTCATTCCTCGGGGTTGGGCGAACATGTTTACACAATACTGGGTATGCGTGGTGTGGGTGTGCGGTCTCTTTGGTGGTGTGCCGCGCAGATCGTTATAATTTTATCTTGTCCTCATTCCAATTTTGGGTGCGCCAATTCTCTGAGCCCGTCAGCAAGCCCGACCGCCAGCCTCACCGTCGATCCGTCCGTAACCAGTTGTTTTTGTGGTTGGCTTTTCCCCTGCCCCCTTCCTTCAAGGATCCTTCATAAGGTTTATGCAAAGCATCCATTCCATCCTACTATAGTCGTGGCAGCGCAGCGCAGCACAGCGTTGTGTTGTGTTGCCAGGTGGCAGCCATGGGTTAAGGGTCATGGATTGGGAGTCCAATGTCGCAATGGGGGGGACTTGTTTTGGCCTTTGCAGAAAAACCTCATCAATCTGACTCTGGGACCTGCGCAAAGGCCAAGGGTCGGTTCCTGACGCTAAACCTAAAATTGCCCGCCTGAATAAGCTCTTGACCAGATCGACGTTAGTTTCGTGACCCCTTGACGCCCAACCCCTGTTTTTTGAGATCCGCACGATGACATGCCACCATAGAAGGAGCAGGAGGGCATGAGGGGTCAAGGGAAGGAGGGAGATGAGCCCAGCGACTAACTAGGCAGCCTGGACTACCACCTCTTCTACTGGCACCCTTGAAACCTTGCAACGTCTGCTCCACTTGTCACATTTCCCCTCGTCTCTTTTTTTTTTTTTTTGAGGCCCTTTAGGTCGGTCAGTCTTCCAAGCGAGCCGCGCTTCACAGAGAGACCCACAGCCCACGCGAATGATGCGAGCCGACCTCATGGACGGACCACAATGCTGCGTTGGCGCTGCACACCAAAGACGGCAACCAGCCAACCTTTCTTCTTCTTGGTGGCCATGCAAAATCCTGCATTAGGCTTTCGGACTTTGGAAGAAAGAAAAAATGAACAAGCGAAAGGGAATCCGACCAGATGGCGCAGATGTAACGTACCTGGAGTACAACACACACAACCTTACCCGGCTGATCAGCTCTTGTGCTGCAGACCCAACTTTCTGCCTCGTGGCTCGGCCCATTCCGATCTGGACGAACCTGCCGATCACGACAATCCTATGGGATGCAAATATTGATGGCGCTCATTAAACTACTACGCCTATCAGCTAATTTGCGCCAAAAATGAGAGAAGCGCCTCTCTCCCTCTCATGGACTCTGCTCGGGCTAATGAGGCAGTAAAGTTATTGGCCTACGTCAAGACAGATGGCGAGTACAATAGGCGCCCAATTAAGCTTTGGTGTCTCCTCAGCTAATCATCGACGCGGTACCTGGACGCACGTTCCCGTGCTGACCGCCGTCATGGCCGTGTGGACTTCCCGAGGGCTGAAATGGTTGGTTGAGATGTTAGGCGCACGACCCAACCTGTACAGTCTGCCTACACACCGCACTGCGACTAAAAGATTGGGCTGCCACACCGACTTCCCGTCCTCACCACCTTCTCAGCCTCTGTACGTCCCTGGAGGCCCTAGCTAGCTATGCGCAACGTGCGGCCCGTTGCTTTCCCGCTGCCGAAGCTGACAGACAGCCTCTCTTGTCCTCGATTCCACGTCAGCCTCGAGCTGGAGAGAGGTTGTCGTTCCATCCAGAAATGTCCGTCAATTTTCATCAGGGATTCGGACCCAGAGCTCAGACATTCCCATGGTCGTCTTTGTATGTGCTATGTCCAATGCCTGGACTCGGCGGCGGTTGAGCATGAATGCGGTAAATGCAGCCGCTCGCCGTAGGACACAACCCAGGGGGGCGCTCGTTTCACCACGTTCCCCACGGAAGTCCACACAGAACACCACCACTCAAGGAGATTTTAGGGGTCCCGGGTCCGCATGCATTTACGCTTCGCTTTCGGCTACCTATCGATTCTCGTGGATTTTTTCTCTCTCCTGCCTCGCGTAACTGATGGAGCATAGCATCCCGACCGTGAAGCGCACCAGGCCGTCGGAGGAAAAGGACGAGATGACGATGGGTTCGTACGATGGTATCAATGTGAATTTCCGTCCCATGTGTGTGTATGTGTGTGTGTGTATGCGAGATTATACATAGTATTGTGTACTATAGATTCACCCTTGCGCAGAGGCGCCCCTCTTCCCCCTCCCTCCAACATTTCGAAACGAGGACTGTTTGGAAACAACGGTCATCGCTCTCAATGAGATGAAGCCTCCTAAATCATATGTTTCTTGTACACCTGCTGTAGTGTATATGGAATGCCGTCTAACCCGTGCTGCGTCTTGGAATCCGCGTGGTGCATCGCATGGTGTAACTAGCTCACAGAATCCAACACTACACAGCAGAATGGCGAGCGACGACACCAGTTCGGCAGGGCGTGGCCGCAGGTTTGTATGGCACCGCAAAGCGGGGGATTCCCCCTCCTTGAATTTCACTTCCACCTTGACGCTCAGGCACCAGTGTCTGTGAGCAATGCGCACGATATCAGAGGGCAAAACAAGAGAAGTTCGCTACGTCTCATCAAGCTGAGCCTTGCGCAGCGGCTCTTACGTCCTGCCATATAGGTAAGTATGCTGCCTGGATCATACCTCAATTGCCTTCTAGCTTCACCCTCTATGTTAAGCACTTGAAGTCGTTTAGAGAACGATGCTTCACTCCATGTAGTCCATATCTGGTTCACTACTCGAGAGCATCGACTGAAAGTCTATATCTTCTGCTGGCAGGGAGGAAAAGACAGGTGAAAGGGAACGGTGAAAAGTTCGATTCATCACTTGACTATGCCACGAGGAGATGCATCTTTCCCTTGTTCCACCCCCAAGCCAGCATCTCAGACCGCAACGCCCACGCCCCCCCCCCCCCCTCACTTTCAGGATGCACACTGGCACTGGGCAAAATCGCTCGACGCCGCCGAAGGACAAGAGACCTCGGCAAAGTTGACAATCGGATTATCTCCAATGACAGGGCTCTGCGCCATAATGTCAAAGTGGTACTGGTACCCATACTCGTTGGAGGCGCCGCTGTTAGGGCACCAGGCCTCGTTGCCCGCATAGGGACACAGGTTCGTCACCATCACGACGATGCTCGCCCCGCTGTCCCCGCCCGTGCCCTGGCCGCTGGGCGCGTTGCCCGTCGACGTGAGATTGTAGCACTTTCCGCAGCCCGAGCCACACCAGGTCCCGCTGCCAAAGAGAGCGGCGGAGCCGGCGGCTGTGTAGAAGCCGTTGCCGCCCGTCTGTTGAGAGGGAGGGGCGGGACAGAGTGTTAGTGTATGGTTGGAATATGAGAGGAATAGGAGCCGCTCTTTTTCAACATGTTGCTCTTCTGAGGACAAGAGCCAATATTGTTACTTAGGAGGGGAGGTTGAGGAGGGGAAGTAGGGTCCAAGAGAGACTCGCCTGCCAGGAGAAAAGCTGGTTGTTCGAGCCGCAGCCGCAGGCCCCCTCTTGTCCATCATAATAACGCTATAGCATGCATATCAGCCTAGTTTGACGCGAGCACAGGACATGTAGTCATAAGGTATGTACGAACGGTGGTCGTGGCCTGACCGCTCTGAGCGGCGACAGAGCTGGCCGCAAGCAAGAGCAGATGGAAGGACTTCATGGTAATTATTATTTCGGTCTTAGAATGATGGATCGGTCAAACAAGTGCGTATGATGCCAACCGAGGACCTTCCAGTTGCTGGGCCATGGCTGTTCATATGTCCCTTCCGGTCGCCCGTGATCTGCCTGGGTAATATCGCGGATTGTCAGTTTCCTTCTTGCAAAATGTGCAAAGCGGCAATGACATAGATGACCCTCACTTCCATTCAGCCTCTTGAGCCGCGCCGGCTTTTATGGAACGTCGTTTCGGATGTATGAACAATGTTCAGGGTGCATCTTGTTAGTCTGGCTAACCCAGGCATGGAAGTCGGAGGAACATCATCGTCCGAAGTATTTCAGCCGCGGACCAGACTTCTGGATCGGATGAGAGCTTAATTGCATGCCATGACTTTAATCAAGTCCGTTCAAAATAATCGACAGGATGATGACAGTATATGACAATGACCCAGGGACTGGATAGATAGCAATGTGTATATTCGACGGGCAACTCATTTATCCCGTCGTGGCCGAGCCTTGACTGGGTTCGGATCGTAACTCGCCGGACACGGTCGAATCCGCAAGCTCACATGCCCTGATGAGGCTCTCGGAAGCTCTACACACAAAGGCATCCAAGCCTCTGATGTATTGGCCTCGCCATTCCCTTGTGCGGTATGACGGCTGGTCGAGCGCAGGTAACATGTTTCTGGAAGAAGGAACTTTGGACCCGAGAAGTTTGATAGGCTCAGAGCCCCCGACTCTTTTTGGCACTCCATCAGGAATTCTGGAGGCTTGGTCCGACGCCAAGAACCCATTGGCTCTCCTTTTCAAGGTTGATCAAGCGTTCCTACCCTCAGCTGCAGCAAATTCAGCTGTTGTCCCAGAGACCTCTCAAGCTCGTCAGTGCAATAAAGACCGCCTCATCCGTCCTGATTGTCCTGCTGCCCTGGTTCGGCAGGACGTTGATCCAGTGGTCAAACAGCTCCTTTGTCCGCCCACCGCTGATACCCATGCCTCCTAGTTCGCCATCGTTCATAGCCGCATATTCCAGTCCTCTAGGCCCGCCAAACACGATGAGCAGGTGATTGAAACTGGGCTTCTTGAAGGATGGGAATGCTCTCGAGGCCGGTGTGCCCCGCTCGGAAGTGCCGATGCTGACGTCGTAGCCACCCTCGAACTGACTCTCCGTGAAGACGGCCGAGAGTGAGCTGGCGCTCCGGACACTGTATCCCCAGTAATACCCTGCCTCTGTGCGAGGCGTCTGAGGGTGGACTGGCTCTGGGTTGTTGAAGGACTGCTCGGGGAACTGAAGCGTCACTCGGGTGTTTGGCGGGATGTCGTTGGTTATGGTGACTGGCCTTCGCATTCCAACCTCGACCAGCGTTCTATAATACACGTCAGAGACTTTTCTTTCTCACGAAAGGTAATGTACCAAGAGGCTCACCCTTTCCCGCTATCAGGCTTCCCTTTCACTGTGAAGCCCTCTCGAAACGGCAGCCACTCATCCTTGTGTGGGTGATGGGGCATATCCAGACTCGGTAACAACCCTGCCTTTGCCAAATTGTCGTGCAAGGGAAACAGGGCTTTGCGCATGAAGGGGGGCGTCTCCAGATAGGATAGAACGTGTGTGATGAAGTGACATGGGTCAGTGTCTCCTGTGTATCTGTCGTGGTCGACGGCACGCGGCCGAGAATCCTGAGGACTATCGTCGTAGACCACAATCTCGTCGACGCAGAAGACGGCCAGAGCCCTTGCTATCCGGCCTGGAGATGTTATCCTCTGGTCGGCAGTCTTGAAGCTGTTCTTTCATCAGCAAACCACGGAGAGCAAAAGAGAGACCACTGGACTGCTCACTCAGTGATGATACTGCCGGGCATAGCGATGGAGACCGTGTATTCACGACCACCAGTGGGCTGGAACCTGGCGCATGGCTTGAAGGTGCTTGCGCCACCGTCACCGCCTTCGTCCTCAATCTTGCGCTTCTGTGAATCATTAGCATGAGATTCATGGGGAAAGCATAGCAGGAGGCATGTGCACAAGCAAATGTTTGCCCAAGTACAGCCACAATTGGCGTCTGCATCTCATGCCATGTCCAAGGACAGTGAGATTGGCTTTTGTGATGAGGTTGTGAAGTTGAGACTCTGACATACCTTTGCCCTGTGATCTGTTGGATAGCCCATTTTGAGTATTCCTCTCTGTGAAGTTCTCGACGGAATTGCTATAATCAGTATTTTCTAGTTACTGACGCAGAATGAAATAAAAGAAAAGGTCCCATATGAGAGAACCCTGGCGTAAAATTCACTGAGAGGGTCTTTATCGGCTTATCGGTGGGGACCTATACTTGTCCGCCTTCCCTTTTGGGACGCTGACGCACCGAGGGGAGATGCAAGGCAACTGCGCTATTGTACCATGCAGGATGGATCCGGCCAGATTACTTCCAAGCGCAACGAGAAACATCATTACCAACCAGACTCGTCATCGTCCACAACGACCTACACTTTCGCTACATCCAGTCTTTTTGTTCACCCACAGCATCCAAAGATGGCTGTCCACGTTGGATCCTCATCCGAATGGCGGACAATCCTGCAATCGAATATTGTGGTCGCTGATTGTACGTCCACACACGAACAGGCTTCCTTTACTCCCCTCCTGCGCCCAGACTCCAGGCGCACCACGAGTAGTGTTGTGTTCGCTAACAGGGTTACTTTTCCCTTCCCCTTCTCTACAGTCTACGCCGAATGGTGCGGCCCTTGCAAAATGATCGCCCCAACCTTCGAGTCCCTCGCGACCAAGTACGCAAAGCCCAAGCGCATCGTCTTCGCCAAGATCGACGTCGACAAGCTGCGCGACGTCGCCTCGCAGTACGGCGTGCGCGCCATGCCCACCTTCATTATTTTCAAGGGCGGGGTCGCTATCGAGACCATCTCTGGCGCCAACCCGCCCAAGCTGACCGCTGCCGTCGACAACGCCGTCAAGATGGCTGGCCCTGTTGCCAACTCGGGGTTCAGCGCACCCGGGAGGACGCTGGGCGACACGGGCACCGGATCTGGACAGAGCCTACGGAGGCCGTTGAAGTGGGACCTCAATAATTTCGTTAATTCGATCATTGGCTTCTTTGGCCTGTATCTGGTGTCACTGTTCTCGGTGTGTGCACACCCAAAAGCGTGGCTGTTCCTTCTTTTGATGGGAATGTATGGCCTGGCTAACAAGATTGTGGCGACAGCTCGACCCCTTCAAGGCCGCACAAAACTCCCAATACAACATCCACAATCCCGTC
This sequence comes from Cryphonectria parasitica EP155, assembly GCF_011745365.1. Lineage (NCBI taxonomy): Eukaryota > Fungi > Ascomycota > Sordariomycetes > Diaporthales > Cryphonectriaceae > Cryphonectria > Cryphonectria parasitica. Next base: position 3,337,992 of record NW_024468910.1, on the reverse strand, counting down.
GCGACCAAGCCAGCCTCAGAATTTGATGCTAATGGGGGTGCGAAGAAGCCAGCACCAAGGGCAACATTCAGGACCTTGGCCGATCTGAGTGGCGAATAATAGGTAGGACTGACCTGACGGCAGGATTTTTGGACGGGCATGGCGTTTGCGGAGCAAGATGGGAAGCACAGCACTTTGCCATGTGCCACGAAGGACTTTTCCATGCGCCGGGATGGACTTTTCGTTTTCCCCCAAGTTTGAGGACTTGCAAATCGAATTGATTTTTTTTTTTCTTTCTCTTTTCTGCCTCGAGAATAACCTACCAGTTGAACTGTCAGGAGCCGTTGTCCCGGGCATCGCCACAGTAGTATTTGTAGTAGTAGCAGTAGTGGGGAATGCCAAAGTGCATACGTCTTAGATCGCGCTGGCGCGATTCTGCCGCTTAAGAAAGTTAAGCAATCGACTTTAGAAATTTCGACCTTCTCGTTGGACAGCCCAGCACGCTCTTCTTCCAGCCCACTTTGGAATTTCTTCCTCGCCCTACTATAACCCTCAACACCACATCCATTGCCATGCTTGCGGCTAGAAGACTGCAAAATGGCTGCCCGTCGTGCACGGCACAGATTCTCAGGCTCTATATGAGCTCAATTGCAGAACTTGCCCCAGCAGCCACTGCGGCGCCGCGTCGAGCCATCCGCCATACTCTTCCCAGATCAAGAGACCACGCCCGGAGGAACGGTGCACGACTCCTGTCGACAAGCTGCAGGCGATCACAAGGTAGAAGCAGCACCGAGCAGAGGGATACAAATGCGCCACCAGGGCAGCTTCCCGACGAGCTGGCCCAACCGCCAAGAGATGACCTCGCTCCCGAGGAGGAGCAGCAGCCCGGCGAGGATGTCCCTGAACCAGACAACGACGCCACGGATGAATTCCTTGGGGATGAAACGCCCCCAGACGCCGACCCAGAGACCATAGTCCGCCAGGCAAAGCGCATGTTTGGCAACACCCTGCCTCCGGGTTACCTCTCCGCCGAAGAATACAAGCTGTACGAGCGCTTCTACGGGGCCCCGCTGCGACCGACAGTACCAGAGGACGTCGGCTTCGGCTCGTTTGGCGAGTTGCAGGAGGAGGAGGAGGAGGATGCGGCTCGGGACGCAGCGACCAAGACATTGCTGTTCCGCGAGGACCAGGACGGCAACCTCGAGCAGGTGGAGTACACCATGGAGCAGCTGCGGGCGATGCAGGTGAGCGAGGACGGTGAAGAAGTGCTCGTTGAAGAGGAGGAAGTGGAAATCATGGCAAGACCGCCGAGCGAGGCGCAGATTGACTTCATCGAGGCAAACGCGAGTAACCAGAGGGAGTACGAGGCCCTGTTACAGCTACAGAAGGACTTCGAGGTCGCGAGAATAAGGGCTCTGCAGCAAAGGCCTGATGTCGAGGAAGAGCTCGCGGCTGAAGAGGAGGGGGAACAAGAAGAGGCCGAGAATGGGAAAGAGGAGGAAGTGGAGGAGGATGAGGGCCGTGACGAAGAGGAGGACGAGGAGGACGCGGAACTGGATGCGCTGAGGGCCTGGTATCCTGACTATGAGGGCCCACGACTGCACGAGTACACCGTGGAGGGTCGATTCACAACGTCACCCAAGACGCTATTCCTACCCAAGGACGACTTCATCGAGCCTATCACAGAAATGTTAAAGAGAACGGACACGAAACACGTCCGGGCTGCCGCTGAGAAGGGTTTCGGCGGGCCAGGTCTGCCACATTCTCCAGCGACCCCCATGTCTGCCAGGAACCTGCAGCAAAAGGGTCTCGGAATCGAAGCCGGGCATCATCGCATGTCCGAAATCGAGGCTGATGCGTTCATAGCGACTGCCCTGCCTGGTATTTACGCATCAGTCATGAGCGCCCTCGTCGAGGTGCGCAAGCGGTTGGGGCCAGATTGGCTCCCCGGCCTGTTGAAGAAGCGCAGAGACGGCGAGGATGCAGGACCTCGCGTTCTGGACGCTGGAGCTGGCGGGGCAGGTCTCTCGGCCTGGCAGAATGTGCTCCAGGCCGAGTGGGACCTCATGCGGGAGAAGGACGACGGCCTTGTTGATACAGAGCCGCCAGGGAAGAGGACGGTCATTGTGGGCTCCAACAACCTCCGGCATAGGATCTCGCGGTTCCTGCAAAACACACAATTCCTGCCACGCCTACCAAATTACGCATCTGTCGAAAACAGAGGCAAACAGCTGGACGCGCCAGAAGTGCCGCAGAAACGCAAGGTATATGATGTGATCATTGCGACGCATCTCCTGGTGCCGCTCGACAAGGAGTGGAGGAGAAAAGACATCCTTGACAACCTCTGGTCGATGCTGTCGCCCGATGGCGGCGTGCTCATCGTGCTGGAGAAGGGTCACCCGCGAGGCTTCGAGGCAGTGGCGGACGTGCGCCAGAGGCTGCTGGACGAGTTCATTCTTCCACCCACAACATCACAACCACGGCCAGAGACGACCGAGCCAGAACTGGAGCAGCGAGTGCGCGAGCCCGGCATGATTGTCGCCCCTTGCACAAACCACTCCAAGTGCCCCATGTACCTGGTTCCAGGCATCAGCCCAGGGCGCAAGGACTTCTGCCACTTCAGCCAGCGCTTTGCTCGGCCCCAGTTCCTGCAGCACGTGCTTGGTGCCACCCACCGCAACCATGAGGACATCAACTTTAGCTTTGTTGCTATTAGGCGAGGCATGCCCGTCCCACCAGCAAACGCGGCGGCCGGGCTGGCTGAGGCCTCTTCATCAACTGCCCCAGAAGCAGAGCACGACTCCCAAGTCCTCACTCCGAAATCTATCCTCCAGGGCGAGTCCGCCACTACAGCCGCCTTGGCAGGTTACGAATCCGTGCCCTCAACGTCTACCTCCCGCCCTCACCCCCTCTCCCTCCCGCGCAACATCCTGCCTCCGCTCAAGCGCAAGGGGCACGTCACCCTCGACCTCTGCACGCCTTCCGGATCTATCGAGAGATGGACCGTCCCCAAGTCTTTCAGCAAGCAAGCCTACCACGACGCGCGCAAGGCTCGCTGGGGTGACCTCTGGGCCCTCGGCGCTAAAACGCGCGTGCGGCGCTCCATCCGGCTGGGCAGAGGCGTCAAGGAGGGCGAGTCGGTGCCCAACGATGGCGGTGTCCGGGCTGCACGAGCCCAGGCCCTGAATGGCTTCGACGCCAAGGGCAGGAAGGCCAAGAAGGGGAAGCCCACCGTTGTTGATGTTGACATGAACGATTATGGCATGTTTGCGGCGCGCACGAGGGGCGTGCAGGGCAAGAGGCCGGAGCGCAGGACCAAGAGGGGAAGGAAGCCCCCGAGGGAGAATAACCTGTTGAGACTAGAGGAGGATTGAGGGGTGGCATGGGTGAGCTGCTGAGAGGATTACAAGATTGGCTTTGACATGCAAATGTCACAATCCTGCTATCGACACTCCCGTGATAGGAGGATCCGATGCGGCTCCAGTAGCGATTTGTACAAGTCTGGATGACGCTACATGTGTGAAATCCAGCCAGCTTCGCAGTTTCGAAGCGTGCACCACAAACTAATGTGCCAGATAGTATGATGAGAATGAAAAGAAAAAAAAAAATCCACTCTCCATACTATTCGTCTGCCTATGTCTAGAACCTCGTCGCTATTCAAGCCAACGAACCAAGTTCCTTGATCCACACGTCAAATAGCAGCCCGTTCACGAAACAAGGCCACCCATGTTCGTTTTTCATCACCAGTCTTGAAATTTATATTCAATTACGCTTGCGACGTAAACAGTAACCTACGTCCGACTGATAATCAGAGCGGGCTGGACTATAAAGGTGGTGGCGGCTCGTGCACAACGCTGGTGGCTGAAACTTGACCGTTCTAGATTAGAGTATTGTTCGGAAAATCCGTATCTGGTGGGCATGTTGGTTTCTCGGCTGGATCTCCATCAAATCAGGCAGACGTGCTAAATGAAGAAGAAGGGGGGGGGGAAAAAAATCAAGATTCAGATTTTGATTCCCATTTTGCATGTGTACTTAGTCATACTTCTATGTAAAGTCAAAGACATTACACATTAGGGTCGCTAACGAGACTCCTCCAAGCGGAGCGCCTGATGCAAGTTCTGAGAGAGACAATCTCGTCCAAGCTGCTGATACAACATGTGACATGACAATGATTAATGATTAAGGGTATAAACTATTACATGATAATTAAAGAAGCAGCAAGCTTTTGCCGCCCGTCCCTCTCAAACACCACTGTCAATCTGGTCCACAACGTCCACGCTCGTGTACGCGGCCCAGTCCGTGCACGTATTCGCGACCTTCATCGGGATCTGGAAGGCCTTGACGGCGGCGGGCTGCACAATGAACTGCATAAAGAGGCCCGCGCTTGCGTGCCACGAGATGTGGCAGTGGAAAGGCCACACGCCCGGGTTTACGGTGTCGAACTGCAGGACGATGTAGCCGTTGGCCCGGACCTGCTGTACATCGCGGCGCTGGGGGTTCTTGGGGTTCACGATTTTCCCATCCCAGGAGCCTGTTCCTTCTGCCAGGACGTACATGTTGAATCCATGGAGATGCATTGGGTGTCTTTAATTTTGACAAAACTTGTTAGCGATTGTATTTTCTGTCTTTGTATCAAAAACAAAACAAGAAAAATTACGATTATGTGGTTTAGGGCATGTTGAGTGAGAAGCGGGAGAAGGAGGAAAGAAAGAAAAAGAAGGGAAAAAAAGGACTTACGCGGCTGGCGAGGTGTTGTTCACAATCATCCGCACGCTGGAGTTTGTATTCAGGTTCCTCAGGTTCGCCTCGGCATCAAACACCAGGTTGCCTGTGTTGGCCGACAGAAGCGTAGGCGAATTATAGTCCACCCGTGCGCTTTCTCCATCAAGATCCCACAGCGTGACGCCGGACCCGTTTTGAAATAACGTGATGTTGTACGTGTGCGTGTAGCTTGGTGTCGGGGCCGGCATCGCGTACATGGGCACCGTCTTGCTCAGGTCATCGTTGGCACACGTTCCTGGGTCGGGCACATTCCAAGCGGTGCTGGTTGGCGCCTTGTTCGTGTCTGCTGACGAGTAGTATACCGCGGCGACAGCGTACGGCTGGTTCGCGATCGAACAGCTGGTGATATTACTGCGCATCCAGAACGCCGACGTTGGGCTGCCCACGTTCGCCGTCACCAGCACGTCGGTGCGTTGTCCGATGCCCAGCGTAACGACCTGGGTCGTGTCTAGTCAGGGATGTTAGAGGGTACTGATCTACTGAGGGGGAGGACGAGCATATTAAAAAAAAAATCAAAAAAATCTCCCTTACAAGGTTGCACCTCAACATAGTCGTTGGCAATCACGGTGAGTGTATGGCCGTCAATCGAGAACCGCTGCACGCCCTCAGAGCCGCTGTTGATGAGCCGCAGGCGATGCGTCTTGCCATAGGTGAGCTTAAACTTGGAGATGCCTGCGTTATTTGTACAGGGCGTCTTGTCGCCGGCCGTGACGGTAGAGCAGTCAAAGTTCATCTTGCCGTTGATGAGGTTGTTGTCTGAGTGCACTGGAGCGGTGCCAGGACTCAGCGTCTCCTCCACAAGGGTGTTGTAGTCTTTGTGGTACCAATCAGAGAGCATCACTGGGCCGACATCGATATCGTAGGCCTTGTTTGTGGGCCCGTAGATGACAATTGGTCCAAGGGCGCCGCCAGAATATTGCGACGAGTAATGAGAATGGTACCACGAGGTTCCATACAGCTCGGCCTTGAACGAGTAGGTATAGCTCTTGCCTGACGCGACTGGACACTGGGTGACGCCAGGCACACCATCTTCCCAAGGTGTTCCGGTCTGCAAGAAGCCATGCCAGTGGAGAGCAGTTCCCTCCTCGGGGCCAGTGATGTTGTTGTGCAGTGTGACCTGGATCGTATCACCCCAGTTTGCCTCGATGGTCGGCCCAGGAAAGGCACCGTTCACGAGCATCACATCCCTCTGGTACCCATCAGGGGCGATCACGCCTCGACTGATGGTGAAGTCGTACGAGCGGATGATTCCGGTGGTCGGAGACTGGGTGTAGGGGCTGGTATTGCTTGAAGTTCTGGGGCCCCACGGATAACCATTGGGTAGTGGATTATTCGTTAAAAATAGAGGTAAGAGAGCGGCAGATAGAGTTCCCAGTAATGACGCCCTAGAGGGAATTGAGTCAGCTTCTGTTTGTGTCTTAATGTCAGGTATATTCGTTGTTGTACCCATTAGTCTTGGCCTGAGCCAAAGCCTGTGTGACGCCGAACAACCAGCTGAGGGCTGCAGATATGGCATTATATATGCCACTGAGAATGCCACCGAAAACGGCCATCTTTCAAAGTTCGTGGTACAGTCCTAAGCGAAAGGTGTAGTAAAAAAGAATTTCAAGTAACGAATGAAGGCCGCGCCGCGGTCGAACGAGTGGAGGAGTAGAGAATGAACAAAGGGCGAACAAAAGAAGCAACTGAACGAGTGAGCCTTGATACACGATATCTTCACAGCAATAGAGAGCCCAGGGACTTATCGATACTTATAGCCATGCCTTCCAACTGGATGCACGGCTACCTTCTTCTCTTTCTTGTTTTGGACGAGAAGAGTACCAAACAGCCACCGTCACTCATGGCTGCGAATCATTGTCGGTAGGTGGAGCCTCGTATAGGTCCAACGTGAGCAACACGATCCGCTAGATTTAAGCCTAGAGGCTCGAGAGAACTTGAACCATGCAGGTGCTTGCCCCTAAGTTCACGGGCTTCGGCCCACAAGCGCAGAGCCCGCTGCAACAAAATGACCGTGTTGAGATAAGAAAAGGTAAGTAGCGCCAGACCTGGGCACACGAGCTTTCGTCGACCGTCATCTCGGCCGAAATATTCAGCTGCGGGCCCAGCAACAACGCCACACTTTCAAGAAGCTCGCTTCTCGAGTATGAAAATGGCATACAATACCTGAGGGCCGTTACTGAATAAGAGCCGAGACACATACATACACAGTATACGCCATGGCTGCTAACAGGACCACATGAAACTATTCACGGCCTTGCTGCGCTTTGTTCGAGGACGCATAAAGAGAAACCCGCCGGCCCGGGACACCAATTGGAAAGCATCGTCCAAGCTAGATGGCGCCAGCGGGAAGGCCAGCAGCATGTTAGCACAGATGGGAGCAACAGATGCTTTTGGGGCGTATCGAAGCCCTAAGATCCGAGGAGACGGCAAAAAGCTAAATTTAGGTAAGCACCGGCCCAAAAGCTTGAGCCGCTTGGACAGCGTCGAAACGAAACAAACGCCGGGCTATCCTCAGAGCTGCGCGCCGCTGGAGAGCTCGAGCATATGATAGTATGAGCCTTGAAACGGCACCAGTAGACGCTCCCTCCCTCTTCGGGGCTAGAGAAGCGATCAGACCACAGCGTCCGAGCTCATGCAAAACTTTTCGTAAACGGAGGCCGGCTGATCCCGGGTAGGGAATCAAGGTTGGTCGTCTACCAGATTCAGTCAATCACTTGAGAAAAGTATATGCTGGATGATCCGCCATGTAACCTTCTCTAGGACAGTCCTCTCACAGAGAGCTGACGTGAGACTCATAGTCAATGCCCAGGAACGCCGTGAGGACTTTGAACAACCCGAGTCTGCTGAAAAAGATTCGCAAGGATTCAAGCCGTCCCGAAGAAGTATCTCGTCGAGTGAGAGAGGGCTGAACAAGACATTCTGACGCTACCCTGACGGGTGAAAAAGATACATTGGCGTAACCTCATGTTGCCGAAACCTTGACCAATGTCGTCGGAAGAACGGGAGAACAATCCATGTCGTTGAGGCCAAAAGGCGAGAAAAGGCGCACGAAGATTGACAAAGAAAGAATTCATAGCGCGCACTATTGGCAGTCCGTCTACTCAGCCGACGCTAGGATCGATCGCAGGCGGACAAATATCCGGGCTCCTCATGGGCCATCCTCAACATGGATTTAAGAACGGGTCTGGCTTCTGTCCTGAGAATCTGCCTTGGAGAGGCACGGTCTCTAGTCGCGCTATTGTTCTCAGGAAGTGTCGTGCGTGGCCGGCCGAAGGTGGAGGGTTACACACGACCCTTGGGAGACTACGAGAACTTCCGAGCAGTCATGTCCTCGTGCCGACAATGAAAGGCATCGCCGATGCACCCAAGAGGTCGCGCAAAGTCCACAGATTTCAGTGAATCATAGTCCTGCCTCCAGATATTCCTGCTTGGGGGCAAAGCGGGTCAGCCTGGTCCTCCAACACGATTGCGCTCACGCTCTTCACGGTACATAATGTCCAAGCACGTGTCCAAAGTATAATGAGTTGATATTCTTCGTTTTTCACTGATTAAGAGCAGCGTCCGATGACTCCTATGCCAAGCGCTGCCGGCTTTTGGTTTGTGGGATATACATTGTCGTTATACATAACAGTTGAGGGTGGCGAGTCGATTCAGCTCGGTGCATCTTCACATTCGCCCAGACGCCTCGCGCTTTAGGACTGGTTACGCGCTGGGAAGGGTGCCCGATGAGACGCTGCCATGATGATCGGACTTCGTCGAGAGTTCGCGTAGGCTTGTTGGACAATGGGCGAGGCGTCGGTCCGAATGATGCTACCGATGGACATGAAAAAACTATGGATGGAGGACGTGTCAGTCAAAACAGCAAGCATCTCGCAAATGTTGCCTTTGATGCGTACCCGAATGTTGCCCCTGATGCCCCCATATATTGGCCTAGTGTTCTCATTATACCGTTGGGTCCAGCACCGTACCGAAAAATGCTAACGGTTCCTAGAGAGACTGTCAGGACGTGGAAAGGGCGGAGGCAAGCGGAGATGTGGTCCATCCCATACCGTAAATGAAGCCGATGATCACCCCAACAGCTATTTTGGTACCATCAGAAATCTGTCAAAACCAATGGGGAAAGACATGAGACATACTGCCGCCCATCATAGCACCCATCTTTGCTGCTTCAAATTAGCCATACTGGTCGACGACGGGAGTAAGGACCATGTCTAAGGACCATGTCTGCAGAAAGGGCCCATACCCTTGTCAATGTTGGAAGGGCCAGCATGGCCAGTGTTGATTGGAACTGGCATGGTGTTTTGTTCTTCTGAGGCCAGACAAGTTTGGTGTTGAAGCTGTCTGTGGTGGCAGGCTGGCTTCCAAGTTCAGAAAATCAGAAGCTCGGACTTCTTCTTCATCTTCTGGGGTGGAGCGACAATGGGGTGACGGAATAGCCTCCCCACCTGGTGACCCTTTCCCCAACCTGTCAAGCCACACTTGCTCTAGCGTCTATCCCTGTTTGTCTCTCAGTGGTCTGTGGCTTGACAGCAACTGTGGCTTCGGACTGAAGCCTCCTCCTATCTAAAAAGTCTTTGTGTTTCTGAGGGCCCCGTGTCAGCGATTTGATACTTTGAGAGTGCAGATGATTTTTTTTTTTCTTCTTCTTTTGGTCTGCTGCTCAAGTTTTGTTGCTCCCACAGATTTTCCTCTCGTTTTGAAGAGCTCCCGGTGAGATTTTCTCTGGCCGACGCATTCCGCTAGGTGTTTGGTTGGTACATGTCCACTGGTGTGACTGGCCAGGGCGTGAAGCGTGCGTGTGGACGGTAACACTAGCACTAAGCGCCCATCAATCAGGGGACTGCCCAGTGGAGAGACCAGGACCGCAGGACTGCTGACAGAGCAAATCACTGGTCCAGAGCAAACAGTGAGAGCGAAACGACCAAAACCTGGACCCATCCACTGTTGCCATTGTCAATCCCACAGCGCAACCCAGCATCCTCACTTCTATACCATCAACCAAGGCCTCCTCAGCCCAGATTCAATTGACTGGTAAGTCTGCTTGTCTCTCTCGAGCAGGAGCTCTCGTTCTGAAGCAGCCTCTGTACCCCTATGGCCCCGTGGCACGCGTGATCTGGCCGCTGTTTGTCGTCGTTGCCCAGCCGATGACCTCAGGGCTAAAAAGGCTAACGTCCTCATCATCTCCACTTCCAGCGCCAGCCACAGCATCTCCAGTCAACAGAGTCCCGTGCTCGCTACCATTTTTATTCCTTCCAAAAAGTCGGACCAGCCCTTGGACCAGACGACACGCATCCGCGCGTCCGCCGACCGCGGACCCTCGACGACCTTCTCTTGCTGGTCTTTTGCTCTCCCAACGGCGATCGCGACCGCGACCCGTGGCCATACATGGTGGCAGTCCCGGGCGAGACGACACCTGCGACAGCCCACATTACCATCTTCGTCCCTCGCGACGCCTTGGCCTCGTCCCATCGACCAGCCCTCTCCTTTCGTCTGCCGCATCTTGGCTTCGATCCTTCCTCATGACTGCTGTCGCCAGCCCTCCCAGTTTTGCGAACATCAACAGGCCGGCATGGGGGCTTAATGGTGGCCAGTCTCTCAATTCCGTCAACTCGGACGACGTCAGGGGCGCCTTGATGCCGCGAAAAACGATCCCGCGGAACAACTCGTCGTCTTCCATCTCCTCCAGCTCCTCCATCTCCTCTTCGTCCACGGCCGTCAGCAGCACCAACGGCCAGACCAACGGCGTGACTGCGCAGTCTGCAGCAGGCGAGCTCGGCGGTTGGCCCAATGCTGCACCACGAAAAAGGCCACAGGGAAAAGGGCAGTGGAGCGCTCCGCGGCTAGAGAGCGGTACAGAGCTGGGACGAATGCCTGCTGGTCGTCCACAGCTGGCCAACGGATTAAACGGCGCCTCGCCGATGTCCCCGGCCCCTTTACTGCAGTCTCCAGCGCAGATGGCGCCCCAGAGGCCGGTTGCTGAACCCCTGACCCCGGGGCAGCCGGTGCTCTACCTCCTGTCTCTCAACGGCACGTTCGAGAGGAAGACGATCCAGGTACCATTCTATCCAGAGACCTTACGCGTCGGCCGACAGACCAATAACAAGACGATACCCACCCCTTTAAATGGCTTCTTTGACAGTAAAGTGCTGTCCCGGCAACATGCAGAGATATGGGCAGATCGTCAGGGGAAGATCTGGATCCGCGACGTCAAGTCTTCCAATGGAACCTTTGTAAATGGTTCACGGCTGTCTCCAGAGAACCGGGAATCAGAACCCCACGAGCTCCAGACCTCAGATCATCTTGAATTGGGTATAGACATCGTGAGTGAGGATCAGAAATCGGTCGTACATCACAAAGTCGCGGCAAAAGTGGAACATGCTGGGTTTCCAAACCCTTCGAACAACCTTTTGGACATGAACTTTGGCGACCTGGATCCGGCCACTGGCGGCATGATGATGCCGCAGAGCGGCGGAATGCCATTCAGAGGCAGAACCGGCAGCCAAGCATCGACTGGCTCAAACGGTCGAGGGCTTGCTGGCGCAGCTGCGCAGATGATGAACAATCAGGCTAATAACATGGCATTCAATAACCGTGCTTTCATCAACACGCACCCGTCAGCCGAGCTGATAGTGAAGAAATTACGAGTGAGTATCCTCGTTTGTGAGATGATAGCCCTCCTTCTTGACGACATAGAGATAACTGACACACGATGTGCAGAACGAGATGCGCAATGCCCGCCAGCAGGCACAAGACCTGTCCCGCACCAGTAAATTCTTGGATGCGCTTTTGTCAAACGAAGATATCAAGAATCAGGAAAAGGTCGAGGTCCCGGAACCGCCGAAGCAAGCAGTTGTGAATGGGAACTCTCTGTCATTCCGATCAGATGCCAAAACACGATTTTCCGACCCGCCAGCTCCCCCGCCCCAGCAGCCTCTGCCTGAAAAACCCGACTCCGCTAGAGCCCAAGGTGATGTGCCTTCTTTGAAGCGCGCGACAACCGAGCGGCCCCCGAAGCCTGCCCCCACGAGCACGTCACCTATTCGCCAGGACAACCTAAGTCAGATCATCCAGTTGACTGAAGCGCTCAACAGCGCGAAGCGCGAGATAGATAACCAGACCGTCAAGATGCGAGATCTGGAAGAAATGTTACAGAAAGAGAGGGAGGCACGCGAGGCCGCGGAGGAGCTCGCGAAACGACTAGAGGGCGATGCTCAACTGCGCATGAACGGATCAACAAAGTCACACATTGAAGACAAAACATTAGAAGATGCCTTCGAACCCCTGTCTGACAAGACCCCTAGCGGGCCCAAGGCACCAGAGGAGGTTGTGCCAGTGACAGAAACAAAGGATGAAAGGACGACGTTTTTGGAATCACAAATCGATCAAATGTTGTCAGAGGTAAAGGGATTGAGGGAACAGGTTGAAGTGTACAAGAAGCAGGCAGACCAGGCAACAGCGGAACGGGATGCGGACCGCAAGACACTGGCAGAGATGGTGCGGCAGATTCGGCAGAGGGACGAGGAGGCAGCAGCTCTGAAGGCAGCAGCTCGGGCTCGGGCTCGAACACGGTCAAGGTCCAACGGCAGGGAGCGGGGCTCGACCATCACTGCGTCCAGGTCCGCCAGCCGGGGCCGACCTGCGTCCAGTGTGGGGGGCGAGCCTGGCCTCGACAGCATCGCAGAAGACTCGCTCGACGACAAGCCAACATTATCCCGAGCCAACACCATCACACCTACCGCGAGGTCACCATCAAAAAGAGCAGTATCGGGCCAGGCCATCACCGAATCACTCCCGTATGCTTCGATGCTGGGCGTGGTGTTGATAGGTATGGGTCTTATGGCTTACATCAACGGGTGGCAACCGCAGCCTCGTCTGCAGGATCGATGAGACTGATTTGGCGGGAGGGCGTGTATTGGGAGGTTTTTAGGAACAAAAGCAGAGCATCCATGTACATTTTCTTTTCCTTTTGGTCGAGCTGACATCCGCATAAGCAGTCACAGATGATAATTTAGGGTTGCATCTTTCCATACCTCTTGTGTGCTTTGACATAGATCCGTATAGCGAGCTCCTTGATCTTGTTTGCACCAAAGCATCTTGCTACTTGGCCATCGTCCCTCTCGATACTGGTTGACAGTCTGAATCCAAGTTGAGGGCTATGAATGAGGCGTTGCATGACCTGCGCATGATATACACGGGAATGAGTCCAGCTTGACCTGGAAATTCGTCGTCAGATTCTAGTTGGTCCAAGTCCATCAACTTGGTAATGCTTCCTGCTCTTTTCTTCTCTTCTTTTATCCCCTCTTCCTTTCTTCCTTTTCCCTTCATTCTCTCGCTCTCCAGAGGGCAAGAAGAGCCGTGAGCGGTCGGCGGCCGTCAACTATGCAGGCTATGGTGTCCACGCCCCGTTGCAAACGCAACCACGTGAGGTCTATCTTTAGATCCATGGGTGCCCTCCACCAGCCTCCTTCAACATCGTCGACCAACAACATTTTTCACTAACATACCCGATCCTCGCCATCACGTTTGTCAAGAGAGCGTGCCCCCCCCCCCTACCAAAAGAAATTCAAATGGAAGAGAAAAGGAAAAAGAAGGGGGGTGGGAGAAGGGGCAAACCAGGAACAGACCCTTCCAGAAAAGTCCTCACCTGGAGGCTGAGATTTGCGTCAAGGTGGCCAGAGGGTGGGGGCGGGACGTGGAAGATAATTAGAACACAATCAAAGATTACGGTTACAACTGTAAGCTGTGGTCATCCACGCAAAACAGTCTCATCTTCAAGGTTGCAATGCTGACAAACCCCCCCTCGGCGGGCAGATTCTAGAAGGCCGTCATAATTGATCATTACTATATACTACATCTTACGAAGCGTGTCGCCATGACTGCTCATCTATGTTTCAGAGGCGTATGACTAGTAATTCAATCTTTATTTCCGTGTCCTGCGACCATTTTCTGTGGCACTAATCCCTAAAAGCCTTGAAGTTCGTGATACTGAATCTTTCAGGTGGAAATGAAGGTGATTATCACTTATCTTGTTCGCTCGATCTTGCCCTATCTGTGACTATAATTATCCTTGCTTGTTCCTTCAATGATGATTTAGCTATATTCTGAAAAGAAAGGCTTGTTGGGTCTACTATGCGGTCACATCCAACACAATCAGCGTCCTCAAACAGTTGGTGCCCTCCTGATGACCACCGCTGCCAGGTTCAGTGGAGGAACTATGTGCAGGTTATCTCTTCTATTGATCGTCGTCGAAAGGAAGGACAGCCAAGGGCTTCCTGATTCCCTTTGGCCCAATACTACCTACCTATATAATTTCGGGTCCAACTTCTGGTTTAAACCGGAGCTGGCTGGGTAACATCGAGCCAACCAGTCAGATCCACATGAACCAATGATGTTGTTTGCATAAGGATTTGGGGTATAGATTGGAAGCATAGGAAGATTACATTAATTACGAAAGAGGAAGAAAAAACTGTGTTGGCCCCACATATACAACTAACCACAGAATCCTGCGATTAGACTTAATTTCTTTGCTCAGGTAGAATGTTTGACGTCGACGTTGAGGGGCTCATCAGTTCGTGGTGTTTACATGTGGATGTTGCATGTGTTTTCGTAGGTTAACTTCGCCATCCGTGTTGAAGGTCGACCGCCTAATGCTTTAACGAGATACGTCCGAGTAACAACAGCGTCCAGCTGGGCTAGTAGAGAGTGGTTCAAGAATGAAAACCGGCAGGACGGGACCTCACGTGACCATCCAGGCACTGGACACCTGCATGTATTGGCCTGTCCACTGGCGTAAGGAGATTCGGAAATAATTAACTGGTGGTCCCACATGGAATACTTGCTTAACGTCCTTTCGTATCTACATACAGTTTCTTGTCTAGGACAGAATGCTTCTTCCTATTTTAGGACAACTCTCCAAGCTCGGCTCCGATCCGTCTCTTCGCTTATGATGGCACTGAAACCGTGTCAAAGCATCCTGCCACCGGGTTGACTCATATTCCCGAGGAGAATCAACTGACAAATATGACTCCCTTGTTATTGCCAGCTCGCAGCCAATCACTTGCTTAGCAAGCCAACTGCACAAAAATTGGGCCGTAGTGTAATCCATGTTTGGGGGCCTTGTGCATTTGCCACGCCGTGAGCACGCTGGATACTACCATATGGGGGGAGTAAGCCGCAGCCCTGCGCTGAGGATTACGCCGCTGGGCCCAACTTAAGGTTTTCAGCGTGCGGGTAGGGCTGAGGGAACGAAAACTGAAGCAGCACAGACGCAGGTACAATGCCATGGAAATTTAAGAAGGATACTCAAACACATGGAGGCGGGTGCACAGTTTTTAGAAGTTGTTGTCCTGTAGATGAACAAGCGTAAGAAAAGGATGAAAAAAAAAAAAAAAAAAAAAGGAAAGCAAAGGCACCTTAATCAGGACACACCCACCCGCAGTGCTACGTGGTCGGCAAAACAATGCCGCGGGAGTGCAGACCTCCGAACACCAAGATGTGCGTTCTGCATGCCTTCAAGTCCTAGTACACACCTCAATGAGATTGGCAAGACGACGGCAGTTGCAGGTTTCTGATAGGACTGGCTCCTGGTGGCTCTAGGAGAACCAACATACCTCGCCGCACGTCATCAGCTTATGACCCTATATAAGTGTTGTGTATATGGACATGGCATCCAGGGCTCTGAGTGGACGAAACCTGGACGGCAGTTGGAAGGCCCCCCTGCATGCACAGATGCGCAGCTCTAGCGGCGCAGGCTAATTCGAGAACGTTACTATGATATTGATGTTGGTTCTGAACAAGTCGCGGCCGGCCGGGTGACATATAATTAGTGTGGCTCGCTCCACCCTCTCCCGAATTATGTAAAAAGGAAGGGGAATAACCGGACCAAGGAATTTTTTTTGAGGGTCCACTCGCAGTGTGAATGGATTGCCGTCCAAAGGTAGAATTACGTGACTCCTTTCTAGAAACAAAAGAACAAAAGAAGAGAGAGAGAAAAGGAAGGGGGGGGGGGAGGGCCCACGCATTTCATGGACCCGTATTTCCTGTTTTAAAAAGCACTGCATGTACCTTTGTTCTCATTTTGGTTAGGCCTAGCCTCATGCTAAAACCTCGGCTGATCAGGATTGGCAGGACTGAAAGATTGTTACGCATAGCACGTGGGGTAGATGCTGCATAGAAGCACGATCTGTTCATGAAAACTGACGCCCGTTACTGTGCTAAATGCGGTACCGAATCTCATAGACGCAATATACGGATATCAACCCTCGATCCTTGCTCTTCACTATCACTTCATAGTACGCCCTGTTGGTTCTACGTCTTCGCAATTCCCTGGCACCTTCCTTTGGAGGATATGCTTTAGCCTTGTAGGATAGGCAGCGCATTCTCTGCCTAGTGTGATATCTCTCTATCTCCCACACAAGATTCATGACACGGCTTGCGCAGTGGGCCAATCAGACTAAATATCCGACACCGTTGGTTGTCACGACCGCTTCAGGCAGTCAGTGTCGCGATTTTCATTCCGAGAGGGCTCTCTGCAACATCCTTGTAATGTACGCAGAGGACACATTCCTCCGCTCGTCCCAACCAGTGGACACTAACAGCAAGTGTCCAGAAGAATCTCTTTCAAATATCGTGTTGGTCATGAAGTTATTACATCATCCAACCTCCCGTGGGCGAGGCCGACCCAGCCCTGCTCAAATGCGCGCCGCGGCTCACTGAAGCCTGACGGCGGGACTCATTACCACTATCGGATGTGGGTACAACGTCACTGGACAGAGAACAACTGCCTACGACTTCGTCCACCTGTCCAATAGTATTCCGAAATGATGCTTTCTGCCCCGAGCCATGATTGTCTTTCAAGCCTCCAGAAGTTTTTCCTGCCCCCAACGAAAACACTACTTTTTACTGTCGTACGGAGAAACTCAGCCACAAAACTTCAAACGGCGGGTGACAGTCTGCGAAGGATCATGAGAGCTATGATGACTGAAAGCCGCTCTCGGGGCTTTCACCCGTCCAGATGTTGGCCGCCATAATCGGCCTACGTTGGGCCAACAGTCTGCGAAGGAATCCGGTCCTTGCCCGATGAGCAACTATAACAATTCTGGGGCTAGAGCATGGTGCCTATTGTATGACTGTAGTTGGTTGTCAAGATCGTCAACGTCGACACCATGCACGAGCATATAAGGCAGCTGAGGCCGTTGTCCAAGGAAAGTGTTTGAAGATGATCAAACGACACAATTTCCATCAGAAACTGGACTAGGAGCACTTACCACCTACTTTGCAAAGACCATCTGAACAATCGTCTTTCACCGTGTCTCGACCATTTCGAATCATCATCATGAAGCTGCCACTTATCTCTTTCACTCTGGCCCTCTTCGCCAGCGCAGCTACCGCTGCCGACCTCTGGGAGAAGCCTACTGTACCACGGGCACCACAAGCAACAAACGACGGGAGCATCAACTTCTCAACGACCATTGGCATCAGCAAGACACAATTGTCTAGAGCCACTTCAACGCCCGCCGTCAAATTTGCCTTTTCAGACACCATGTTTGATGCTGCTGTTGAGAGCCTCGAGGCTACGGTCGTGGCCTCTCCAGTGCAAGTCACAAAGCCGATGGCCACGAACGACGGCAGAATCGACCACTTGCCGAGGCGTGAGGTCGCCGCGAACCCCCTGGTGGCAGATACGACCTTCGACGATGTCGAGGCTCCATGTGCAACGAATGATGGGCGGCCGCTCTCGCCACCTTTGTCGATCAAAATCCCCCACACGAAGGCCGGTCCAACAAGGCGAACAGTGGCGTTGGGGATCACCTGTCCAACCATGTCGCAAGTTGCCGGGCTTTTGGCAGTGTTGGCGCTCATGTCTCCAACAAAGCTTCCCGTCTCCTATATCTCACCTGTCATGGGGTTCATGACAGGCAGAGGCATGGCGGCCTTCTGAGGCTTGTATACCACAATAACACTGCTTGATGGAATCCGGCTGTGGGTGTAGGATATCGGTAACTTGGGTCGATAAATCATGGCATAGATACTTATATAGAAAGCAGAGGACGCAAGTCCGCTCACACATCATGGCGTTTCATTTCAAATTCGTTTCGACAGGGGTTGGTTATTTATGTCGGATCTGAGATTCAACAAAGAAATTTGCGGTGCAGTTTACCTGCTTGATCTTGTTTTAGTGTTTATAGAAGGTGAAATGGAAAATCCTTGGTATTTTATTACCTCAGATTATATGACAGGATTCGGTATTAGGTTCTCTGCGTGACCAAACTTAATCTGTATATACCCAGCCCTTGTTGCACTAACAAGAGGTTGATGAAGCCAATCTTTTGCTGTTAGAAGGACTGATGTAGAAAATATTTCCATTTGAGTGTCACCTTGTGTCTTGGGTGGCCTGCTCTGGTGGCCACGAAAGAGCATCCAAGACCATTAGATGAACTCTAATCAATTGTCGTCTTACTCTGTGCTACTACAAGTAACGCAAAAGGCATTATTTTCTGACAGCTGTGCACCTGTTAGAAGAATCCCTCTTCCTTCCCTTCCACGTCGAAGGAGATACTTCAATGCCCTTGGCT
The DNA here is from genome assembly GCF_011745365.1 of Cryphonectria parasitica EP155. Lineage (NCBI taxonomy): Eukaryota > Fungi > Ascomycota > Sordariomycetes > Diaporthales > Cryphonectriaceae > Cryphonectria > Cryphonectria parasitica. Next base: position 3,319,657 of record NW_024468910.1, on the reverse strand, counting down.
GTTCCTGAGATGTAATTTTTAGTACAGCCTGCGAGGCGAGGCCCAGTGCATTCTTTCTTACTTCTCTTCTTCTTGCTGTATCCATCCTGGCTTTTGTCGAAGAAATGATTTGGTAATCAAATTGGCCGAAAACTATCCGTGGCCTTAGACGCTAATTAGCTGTGACACATTCTTTGAAGGGCACCACCAAACCGACGTCATCACGACGCGCTTACAGCTGCGGCTTGTACTTGTATGCACGCCGGAGCTTCTACTCCACAAACGGCCATCCGTCTCGTTTCCTAAGTCGTTCACGCGTCATACCAAAGCCCATGAGCTAGAACTGATGTCACTGCACGCTTAGAATCAGCGAGATGCGACTTCCTTACAAGCTAGGAAGCTCCAAGAGCTTTAAATGTCCCCTAGCTCTTCTCTCTTAAAAAGCTGCCCTCACCTTCATCCAACATTTCAACACATCCACAGCAGTTTCATCAAACTCACCCAAGCTCCTCGCCACGTCCACATAGAATTTGCGTGAACCGTAACCATCTTCTTCCCAGACTTCAACAATCATGATTCCAGCAAGATCCCTCACGCGCACCGCGCTGCCCCGAGCTGCCCGCTCCGCTCGCGCCTCGCCTCGTGTCCACCAGGTTCGCTTGCAGTCGACCACGACATCATCATCGTCGTCTTCAGGCGGGTCTGCACAGTCACCATACCTGGCAGGCGCTGTCGGCGGTCTCGCGGCTGGTGCTGCCCTGTATGGCATCTACCTCGTCAGCCCTGCTGGCAAGGTTTCGCGTTCCATCAACAAAACTACCAAGGAGGCACAAAAGAAGTACAAGGAGGCCGCGGCCAAGTTCCAAGAGTCCACGCCGGACGCTGACCAGACGGTCAACTACATCAAAGACTTGTGCTACAGCTACGTGGGCTGGATTCCCGGCGGCCGGCAGTACGTAGACACAGCCTTCAAGGACTACGAGAAGGTACGCAAGAACCACAAGGACGAGGCGGACGCCATCTTGAAGGACGCATACAACCGCTTCAAAGAGGTCAGCAAGGGCGGGCTGAGCCTGGAGACGGCAAGGAAAGGACTGGACGTCCTCGCGGACGTCGTGAAGAGTGTGGCCGAATTGGGTAAGGACGCCGCCGGCGACCTGCTCGATGAGCATCCTCAGGTGAAGGAGAAGTTCGGCGGCAGCATCGACCAGCTCAAGCAGCTGGGGGAGCAGTACGGCCCCGAGGCCAAGAAGCAGGTCGACGAGACATGGAAGCAGGTGGCCGATATTATCAAGGGCGGTTTCTCTGCGGAGAGCATAAGCAAGGCCAAGAACCTCATCCAGGAGAAGACGGAGCAAGTCAAGAAGATGGGGGACGAGGCGTGGAAGAAAGGCCTTGAAGAGGCAAAGCCCCTTCTGGACAAGAACCCTCGCATCAAGGAGCTGATCGAGAAGAATCAGGATGCGCTGAAGCAGGGAAATGTCGGAGAGCTCTTTTCCAGGGCCCGCAGTGCGGTGGAGAGTGGCGAGACAGGTGATCTGGAGGGCTACGTCAACCAGGCCGTGGAGAAGGCCAAGTCCAAGGGATCGCAGGTGGCAGGTGGCTCAGGGCTTGAGCAGTTTCTGGGCAAGATCCCCAATGGGAGCGAGATCTTGCCGAAGCTGCAGCAGCTGAAGGAGGTTGCAGAGAAGCACACTGACGAGAGCGAGAAGCTGGTCCGCGAGACTCTGCAGGAGCTGAAGCAGGTACTTGAGAGCAAGTCCGAAAAGGCCAAGGAGATTGTTGACAAGGCCAAGAAGGAGTCCTCGAAGTAATGTATACCTTATGGACTGCTTGTTAATCGGCGTTTCAGGGGCATATGGAGGGAGGTCAAAAGCATCACCGGGCAGAACTCAATTGCTGCAATCAAGTCGTAATATCAATGCCAAATCCTCCTTTATTTAAGAAAGAAAAAAAAGAAAGAAAGAAAAAGGACCACACTGGAAAATAATACAGTATGGACGAGTCTGATCGACGTCTAGTCACATTGTTCTGCAGTAGGCATTATTGCCGTTCACACATACAGTACAGGGCGGCAGTTCTTGGTAGACGGGCACGAAGTTCAAAGCCCGGAAGCAGGTATTTCTGATGAGGGTGGGTGCCAGGCAGGAGGGCGAGATAGGATAGCGTCGTAGGCTGGGCAAGAATCGTCGGGGGAAAAGATGATCGCCACGCAGTCTGTCAGAAGTGGCTGTACCTTATATTTCCTTCCCACAAGGCCCTACCTGGGCCTGGAGGTGGAAAGGAGTTCAGGATGAAGTAGCTGTGTCTTATAGATGTAGATATATAAGGGACATAAAAAGAGAAGAATGAGTCGAGTGAGTGCCTCTGTTCTGTCAATCTATCTGTTTGCATGATCGAGCAAAGATTCGGACAGAGGCGTGCTCTTCAGCTCCTCACCGACGCGCTTCTCCTCCATCAAGCCAGGACACAGACAAGAGAAACATGGCCTTCCAAAAGAGCTTGTTTCAAGATATTCAAGAAATTTGGAAAAATAAAGGTATTATTTGGGTAGTGTGCAACAAGGGAAAAGGAGTAACTGGCGTTGCCCGCTGATTGGGGATGATTGAGTATAGCTGTCCGACGGCCAGATTGGCACAAATAAAGGTAACGAAGACGCTGTCCTCGCACCGCCTTTCAAGCCCAGACTTCCCACCAGCAGCGGTTTTTTCTTCCTTTCTTTTATTTTCTTTTTTCTTCTTTTCTTTTTGCAGAAAGCTATATTTGTATTAAACTGCACCCGCCCAGGGCACAAATGAGGCGGAGGCGTTGCAAGGAGGGCAACAGTGCCTGGGAGTAGAAATCAGCACTGGTCTAGAACACAACACCGATCGCGGACTCCTCGTTATTCGCAAGAGTTATCATTCCTTCTTTCCTCTCATGTGTCGCTTGTTCCATGAAACAGACAACCAGGATAGAAAGTACAGAGAGAGCCACCCGTAATCCACATCCATATCCCCACAGAGAGGACAGGCCGGCGACTCGGGATGGGATGCTTACCCGCATAGGCATTTGCCACAGTTTTTTTGCACGCATCTGGCACCACAAAGAGAAAAGATTAGCCCCTTGGAATGTGAATGTGCGGGCGTCATGATGACTCACACGAGGATCGCTTCACATTGTTTGCCTCCCCGATGGCCTGCTAGAGGACCAGGTGTTGTGGCAGCCGGAGCCGGGGATGCCTGGACGAAGGCGGCCAGTCCGGCGAGGGCCAAAGAGGTAATAAGGACGAGATGCATGCCGAGATTGGTGGATTGGTTGGGGGGTGAGCTTAGGCTAGGAGTCTGGAGGAATGAGGAATGAAGAAATGAACGAGGAGAGGTGATGAGCTGGGAGAGGAGGAAACTTTCGAGGCCGACCAACATCACATTACAGCCGCTTTATACTTGCTTGTGAAGTGCCTAGAAGAGAGCGAACGGGCTCGTGTTTGCACGAGGCATTGATCATATTTCGGATCAACGGTGCGGTCGTTTGGCTGCAACGATGGCGGCGCGTTGACCACAGTTCGAGCCTTTCGGAAGCCACAGCTTACACGCCGTGAAGTTCGAATACATGAGTGAATAAGCTCATGGTGAGCCCGGTCTGAGAGGATTTAACGAGGCTGTTACCAAGTAAAGTGAAACTTGGGTGAGCACTATTGGGGAAGTCCTGTCTCAAAGGGCTCCAGGTGCTGAGTTCGCGGTGGTCCGTTCATCCCAAGATGTCATATTGAGAAGATGACGGGCGTATGGCTTGGGACCTAAAGGTAACTTGGCAGCTGATTCTCAAGATAGAATCGGACCTGTGCTGCCCATAATGGATTCTGATTGTTACTTCCCGGGGGGGGGGGGTGGTGATTTGGTCTACCACAGACGTGCTCAATTTTGACTGCTCACTGTGCTGGGGAGCTTGAAGGTACGAAAAGTAAGGACAGAGAGCAGCGACAGACTACAAGACGTAGCACCGCCGAGACTATCTTGAAAATTTATACTGAGAGGACTGTCTGAAGCTTTGAGAGAGAGGAAAAAAAAAAAAAAGGGAAAAAAAAAAGGAAGACTTGGAGGTACACCAGGAAGCCCAACGTCGACACCGATGAGGCTGAAAAGTCATATGCCGCAAAACAGAGGGGCAGAGATCACTCGGGTCTGGGGCATCCCAGCTTGAACCACCACTCGACGTTGCGGCCCTACCGTCCTCGTCGTGGCCCGTCACTCCTGGACCAGAGATTATAACATCCACATCCCAAGAGCCGATAGAGTTTCCTTGCCAAGTGCAAGAATGCACGTCGTTGTTGTGATCCTTTCTTCGCGACACGTGTATTGGCACATGATCACCCAAGTTATGAGCTTCCACCGCAGAACGAAAGTGAACCACGAGCAATATCGGGCACGAATGGAGCCTATTGTAGACTGCGTGGGGGGGAATCGTAAAGGTGCCACGCCACGTCACGTAGAATTGAGCACTAGTCTCCGAGCCTGTAAACACTGACAGCTGCGTTTGAGACAGACGTGCGTCCTGCGCGGGATGATTGAACCCACAACGGGCAGAAGTTGTCTCGCCTTGAAACAAGTGAGGAGTGCCAAGAAGCAGTCGTCGCCATATCTGGAATGCCCGCGAGAATTTGTAGCTGCTACCGATCAGGAGCCTTACAAAGGCGAAAGGAAAGAGAAGAAAAGACAGACAGAGAGAGACAAGATCCTGGCTGGTTCTGCTTCTTTCTTGGCAATCGCGTGAAGCTTCCAAGGTTGCTGAAACGCTCGCTCTCGACCTCACGTTGGCAGATTTCTTGAGCTCCGAAGGCGCATCAAAATTAATTTGTGACCAGCAAGAACTGTCACACTTGATCTCGTTCGCTCATATGTTCCCGGGGCATACTGCACGCAGCCTCGCAGCAGTGCTGTGAGATGTCACCCCCTGCAGGTTTCGTAGACTGAAGAATTTGGCGTTGATTGTATATACCTGCGCAGAGAGGGAGGGAAGGCATGCCAAGCCCGACTCAGCAGGCCTCAGCACCGAGGTCAGCCTCACCACCCATTCCGCGACAGCTCGCAGCAGCACGCGTCTAGCCCTGCGTGGAACGACTCCTTCAGCCGCAAATAAGAGGCCCGTCTGACCATGAAATCATGGGTGGTACTCCTAGCCGGGTATACGCCGTAGGGTTGTTTCTCTGTCTCTCTGTGCAGCAGCCCTATTCGAAGCACATGTGGCCTTCTCCCTGTCATGGTTGTGCCAGTCACCACGAGAACGGTCGACCGAGCCAGAAGGGCTGAATGGTAAGCCATTCTGAGGGTCGGTCCTACCATAGCACAGTACACAGTACAACTGCTATTGTATGGTACCATACTGTACCCTGGTTGGCTTTGATTTTTTGATAATGAAAATAGGAAAAGATAAAGGGTTAAAAGGTCTTCACGGGTGGAGTTGACCCGACTTTTGATGCCCTGCAGATTCATCCTTTGGGCGTGTTGAGAACTCGGGAGGGAACACTGAAGGGGTAGGTCGACTCTTGTCTCTCTTGTTTCTGGCGCGGCATAAAACGGGCGGCGACGACGGCCCTTGCTGTGGTTGCAGCTGAAGTGGCCCTCTAGCACCTCGGGATGAGATGCCAATCTGACCTACCCCGCAACATTAGTGGATCCAGAGGGTCAGAATGACCTGGAAAAGTCAGGGGTACCAGAATAGGGGTCTATTCCATTCTGCCCCCCCCGGCCCTTTCTCTCCTCAAAGGTTGGAAAGCTTGTACTTACTACAGTACTGTATGAGTTGCTGCTGGAGTGGGGGGGAAAAAGTGCAAGTTTGGTTGATATTGCATGAAATCATTATGAGACTTGGGATAATTTCGAAGCCGGGTTGGGCTTGAATGGGAACAAGATCAAACAATGGAATGCCTTTGGCAACCATGTCCCTGAAAGGTTGCCAAGCATCAGCAGGATTGATCATGTGTTCTGTCAAGCATGGTTGAGAGGCAACAGCAAGAAGAAATAAAGAAAGAGAGAACAAGAACTAAGGGTGCAGATCATCCAAGCTTGTTCCAGTGATGGTCAAAGGGTTGTGGGAAATGCTGCTGCTCCCAATTTCATGGCTGTACTGTACTGTAGAGACTGTAGCGAGGTGTTACTATACTACATAGTACTGGGCTACTCCATAGAGCATCAAGAAGAAGTGAAAAAGGAAAAAAAGGCGCATAGGCAGCGAGATCTGCCCTTGGGATGATCGCCTTGTTGATCATGATCACCTGGATTATGGGCAGGTTACCCTCGTCTATCCTCTGCTGACGCCACACTAACTTATCCCATGGAGCTATTATAGTGCTGGTTGAGAGACGTGCGACATGCTATGGCTTTGTCCATGGTCAACACTTAGTCAGGTACCAAGAGCTGCCCCCTAGGCCACTGTAGCTTCTTCCGTCCAGGCTGTCGCTCCTAGCCTCAGGGGCACAGATGGCCTGCACTGGTCTCCCCTGCTAATATAAAAACTATAATGCACAGTATGCAATGAAAATAGCTAAGACCTGGATGAGAGAAGAGAAGGGGGGGGGTAGGAATGTATAGCATTCATTAGAAGGGGGCTGGCAAAAATTGAGATGAAGCTGGAGAGACCCTGCAGGAGGATCCACTGTGGTCCGCAGAAGGTGAAGATGGCGTCTTTAGGTGTTAGAACCAGTGAGGATCTCGCACAGTGGGAGAGAAAAAAAGGGTAGGAAGGAAAGAACCTTCACAGACAGGTTTGACAGGCCGAGACAGGTGAGGACGAGGCAGCCAACTACAGTACCATGGTAAGGGCAATTGCGAGCTGAATTGGAGGCTCAATAGCAATGGCAGAGAAAGTACCTGGCACATACATGGACTAGTACCCATCGTATGTAATCCTGCATGCACACAGCTCATCAAACGTCGTCAGCCAGTCTGTGCTGGAATTCACAGTTTTTCTCCCCTCCCTCTCTCACTCTCTCCCTTTCATACAGCACAAATAAAGTAAAATTAAGACTTGACACTCCTCTCTGCTTCAGCCACCCAGGTGCTACAACAAACAATCTTTCTTCTTCGAACCATTATTCTGCGCTCAACACAGCTGTGATAATCTACCACCACCTGTATAATTGAGAGAAGATTTACCAGGACAGGCTCCGTACTCCCCCCCTCCTTGCTTGGGGCCCAGTCAGCTCACCCGTTCTCCCCCAGGCCAGCATCGAGGAATACACCGTATGATCTCTGTTCCGAAGGGTTGTCATCAAGCAAGCCTAGTCTACCTTGCCTTCTCTTTGCCTTGGCATTGCCACTCCTGGTTCTGTACCATTTCCCAACCTTACTTCCACCCTCCCAGCGATACCCAAGAGTCAGCGAAATAGCCCTTGTCGTGGCCACCCCCCTTCTTCTAACGATCTATGAGCGGTGGATCAAGCAATCAAATCCGAGTTCCGACAGCGCCTGCAACTCCCCAACGTCATTCCCACACTGTCTGGCCCATCTGGGGCGCACTTTTGAGCTCCTCTCTGCCGTCATCATTGAGAACTTACATAGTACAGTGCTTCACAAAGCCCAAGTACCCACGCATGCCACGCCAAGTTCTTCCGACCCGGACTCCAGGTGTCCGGCCCCGGTAGTGCGCTACTCAATTCTCTTATTAGACCACCTCAGTGGCCTTTCCTCCACCGATTGCTAGCCACAGCCCGACTGCTTCTCATTCAGATCCTCACCTCGTGCCTGCACACACCCAGCGAGCGCGAAAACCACGGCCTTCGAACTCTCGATCGCGCTGCACTGCTGCACTGCTGCACCTCGTTCTTGGAGCGTACAGCAATCCCGACCCGACGAAGCTTGCTCACGTCACGTTGCACCACGCACTCTCCAGGACCCAAGGCGGCTGAAGCGGGACGTAACCAAGGGGGGAAAACCAAAGAGGAATTGAAACGAACCGTCCCTTCGAGCACAAGATATTGTATTTCAACGGGCCATCACCCTTGGGACCAGCGTCGCCCACTTGCTACCATACCAATCAACACACACACACATACACACTCACACACACGCCCTTCCGTTGTGGACGATACCTCGTACTCCGGAGTCACCGGTTCAACACGAGAAGAGCGTGGCACGGAACGACTCGTCAGACGTGCTGCAACAATTTCAAGAACCACCTCGCCCTGTGACTGAGGCTGATCTGGTCTAGCCGTGATTCTGAGAGAGGTCGCGAGCGTAACTTCACCAACCAGCGAGCGCGCAATTGACGGTCGAGAAGTCTTGTCACCGAGTCTCTCAGACAACGAACGCTGTTCCCAGTGGCCTCCTGCTCCCGCAGTCCGATTCCTCCTGCACCACGCACGCATCACTGCGAACGTACTGGCGTGCAGGGAAGAAGTCCATCTTGTGGTCGAGTCAAGCGCTGTGTTGTGTTTGTCCTAGTCGCTCCGAGCTTAGGCCTGAGGCATTGAATCCGGACACGTCGTCGGGCTTCTAGTGGTATTTGATCTTCAGCGAAGCGGGACAGCCCCTGAAACGATCCTCGAGAAGGACGCGCAACTATCCACTCTTTGCCCCTCAAGCATCCATCCCAGATCGGCCCAAACTTGGAAACAAAAATGGCTGCTGCCCAACCACAACTACTAGGTAAGCATCAAGAACCCCTGCCAGATAACAGCGATCTGCTCTTGGTGTGTCTATGTGGATGTATGTCTGTGTGGTGAGAGTGGTGCCAAGTTGCAACTCTACATTCTGGATATTGCCGATAGCCACCACAAACCCCCCTGGCCGACTTCCCAGTTTTTGCTTCTGCTGCCCACCTCCCTTCCCAATCCCCCCCCCCCCTTTCCTTGCTTTTTATCTACAAAGATGAAGTCACAGGGACTTGGTTAGGTTGTGTGGGTTCTTTCTGCTTGGCTGGGTATGCCCGGTCCCAATCAATGGGGTCTGGTGCTACCCTCCATTAAATTGTGTATTAAAATAACAGAAAAAGAAAAGAAGGGGGAAAAAGACGGGAGAAAAGAAACAAGAGACGGGGGGTGGAGGGTGTGGCACTCTAGCCAGACACACACTCTCTCTGTGGCAGCAATTGATAGCAGGCGCTGCCTGTGCTGGGTTGAATGTTGATGGGGGGACGGCTGGGTCCACTCATAACGCTCAACCCGCTGTGGCAAGGAGATTGCTGTTTCATGTCCCCTATCACAGTCGTCATTTGCATTGCATTGCAACCCACCGTTTGCGTTCCTGACCCATCTCAACCTTACCAAAGACCAGACTGCTAACTAAACATCTTGTTTTCCTTTTTCTTTTGCATTTTAGACGACCAGCCCTCGCCTGGTCTTTCCATCAACCTCTCCTCCAACAATCCCTTTCGCAACCGAGCAGGATCGCCGCTGCCCAAGAGCCCTTCGTCCCCCTTTGACGATCCCTCCTCGCAGACCCAGACACAACCTGCTCGACCTGTTTCCAACAACCCCTTTCTCGATCCATCGCAGAAGCCTGCCAGCCCAATAACAACAACAACAACAAGGCCACTTGCAGAACCGCCCCTGATCACCATGGCCGACGAAAAGGACACCACCACCACCTCTGCTACTGAGGACCTCTTTGTATGTCTATCCTTTGTCTGCCTCCCTTGACTTGCTGTTGCTGCTGCTCTCGCTGTTGCTCCTGCTCCTGCTCCTGCTCCGACCAGGGACAACAGTCTGGTGATGATTGATCTTTCTCGTCTTTTGTCAAGGGCGCAGTAGCACCTGTGCCCGACTCAGGCTTCTTCATCATCACTAACAAATATGACCCTTCAATCAGGCAAGCCTCAACATCGATGACAAGGAAAAGGGCAAGAGCCCTACTCGTTCCCCTCAATCGCCCCAAGCGAACCGTCGTGCCCCACCACCTCGAGGCGAGAATGGGGCTCCTCCTGGTCGGCGGGGCCCCCCTCCACCAGGCCACCGATCGCGCGGCAGCGGTCCTCGGGGACCAGAATCGCCACCGCGTCGTATGGCGTCGGGGGCTGGACGAGCTTCGCGCCCCCCTGGGAGGCCGCTGACTGAGGAAGAGAAGAAGAAGCGTCGAGAGCACGAACGCAAACACCGCGACGGAAAGTCAAGCAAGGCCAGACCCCACAGGGACCACGACTTGATTGACAAGCTGGATGAGACCAACCCGTTCGGCGCCTCTCTGGGTAAGTCTGCGAGCGCCAGTTATAACTGGCGCGTCTGTTGCCCCTCTCTGTGAATACGACGAGCTGACGCGACCCCCCCCCCCCCCCACACAGTCCATCACGCCGGCCCCTACGATGCTGTCTTCAGCAAGAAGAAGAAGAACTCGCCTCTCGAAGCCTTTGCCAAGGATTCTGCCAACATGTCTATCGGTGGTTCCGGCCCTGTCAACGCCCGGGCCGATCACTCTACGTTCATGGGCAGGGCGACTGATGAGGCATTCGCCGACTACGGCATCTCTGTTGCGCCACCCTCTAAGAAGGATGTGGCGCTCTTCAACCCTCACGACCGCGCGTCTATGATCCACGGCGACGAGACTGTCGGCCTCGGCAGCTCGACCTTCCTCGAGGGCACACCAGCTGCCAAAGCTGCTGTGGAGAAGGCACAGCAGGAAAGTGCCCAGAGCCAAGATGGAGGACTGCAGCGGAAGAAGTCACTGGCGCAGCGCATTCGAGGCATAAACCGCCCACCGCGTGAGGGATTCGGCGCTTCTGGTCGCATGACCAACCCAGAGGGCGTGTACTACCGTGACCGTCCATCTGGCGGCAGCGTCTCGAGCCCCCGTGGTGGCGGTGAGAACAATCCTTTCTTCGCCGAATACGAGCCAGGCAAAGACGGTGAAGAGGAGATCTCTGTCAAAAAGATGAACAGCAATAGCCCGACCTCGCCTCCGCCCCCCGGCGGACTCGAGCGACGCGCTACGACGGATGCACTCAGCGACCAGCCCAAGCAAAAGACTGGCCTCCTTGGCCGCATGAAGAGTCTCAAGGGAGGACCCCGATCGCGCCCTGCCGACAGAGACTTCGGAAATGCAGAGTAGGCTGACATGTCTGAGTGACAATTATTTTCTCCTGTGAGAGAGTTTCTTTGTCCCCAGAAAGATGCCCTGCTACCGCTGGCACTGCCCAGGTTTCCTTTCGAGAAGGGTGACACGTCGGGTGGACGAGGCTCTCTGTGCCCCATGAACACTTTTATCATCCTTTAAGTAGGTATGGCCATGTAGTGACAACACACGAGAACTGTTCACGTCTAGGCTACTTGCATCCCAGCTGGGACCTGACCTTGGAAAGGGAGTCTTCATGGTGGACCATCAGCAAATCTTGTACATTTTTCCTTCTTGCGGTATTGGTTGAAATAAGCATTTTTCAGAAGTCTGGTAAGATGCCTATTTGTTACCACTCTGGCGTCTTTGGGAAGGAAAGGAAAGGGAAGGGAAGGGAAAGAGGACCCAGCTGTGCATAAAGGCCTGTTGTAGAGACAAGCCCATGGTCAATGACATGGAACAGCTATGAGATGGACTATGCAAGCAAAGTGGCCAGGGCCAAGCAGGACAGACACAGGATCAAGGGACTGGATGGAAGACAGCAGACTGGCTGTGGGTAGGACCTGCTTCATAACGAGCGTTAAAGCAAGTCCTTATGGGACGAAAAGCTCCTTTTCTCTCTTCTTTCTACAGAAAGGACCGAGGTGCAAAGTGGGATGAGGTGTGGAAGTAATACTTGTTTGTGAATTGCTATGCCTAATGCGATAGACACACATCTCCTTGTCAGATTCAATCCAGGGCAATTGTTATGGATGTCCGCAGAAGTGGTGAGAGCCATTGACTGTTTGTTTGATACCTGTTTAGTGGCTGCAGTACAGGGCCTGCGTGCGCTGAAATGAGAACATGGTACTATTACTGTAGGCCCTAACTGACGCTTCCCGCCCCCTCCCTGGGGGCTATCTACCTGGTGCACTTTTGTTAGTGACTTCCAACACTGAAGGCATCAAGCTCCTCTTGTCTTTCACAAAGGAAAAAAAAGTTCATCAGCGTGGCTGCCGAAGCCTTCAACCTCTTCCTACATTCATTATCATGGGCTGATCTCAATCAGAAAATAAATCAACTTCTAACTTGGTTAGTGATAGGACGCATTCTCAGACCGCAGTGGAATTTGCATCTCTTTCTTTATAGCAGTGTCTAACAACCCATCATCAGCCGTCTCCCCCTGTGTGATCAGTGTCTACCTCTTTCTTTCTTCACCACCCCTACTCTTCCACCAAGAAACTCGGTCCTTAACTACTCTATCAATCACGCCGTATTCGAAAACTACCCAAATGGATACTACCATGACTGAGGATGATGACGAAAGCAATGACAACACCCCCAACCCCTCACAAAGCCCTCCCAAACCTAGCCAGACATCCTCTCATTTTCCCCAGGAACCAATCTCAGGCACAACCCTGTTCGAAACTGAGGCCAGACGGAGGGATATCCTCTGGGACCATGGGCGAGGCAACATCACGACGGGGTGCCGGGAGATCGACGAGAGTGTGCTTGTGGGTGGCGGGTTCGAGAGGGGTTGTGTGGTGGGGGTCAGCGCGGAGGATGAGCACTGCGGGCTGGTCCTTGGGCTGCAGACGCTGGTGAGGTGCCTGCTGGCAAGGAAGGAAGACGGAGAGGGAAAAGGGAAGCCGAGGGTTATGATCATCACTGCGGCGGCGGTGAGGTCGGTTGTGAGTGAGCTGAGGGCTGTGCTTACAGGACAAATAACGGCGCTGGGACTGGAGACGGGAGCACGGGAAGAGAAAGGGACCGAGACGGGCTCGTTCTTGACAGACTGTCTTGAAAGGGTGGCGGTATCGAGAGTGTTTGATATTATTGGCCTGTGGGAGGCGCTGGCCGAGCTGGACCAGCCGCCGCCCCCCAGCCAGGAGGTCGGGGAGGGGCAAGAGCCGCCTTCGAGCCAGCCCAGGAACACCGACGACGATTTCCAGTATTCCACGATGGACGACCCCTTGTCGATGGTTACGGAGGAGGACGAAGTCGAGAGAAAACTCCCTGCTCGAGAAGAGAGGTTCTCCAGCCCGTTGTCGGACCCGCCCAGCAGCTTGCCCAACACGCCTCCTTGGGAGGCTCCGAACACTGATTCACAACGGGAGGTGGAGTTGCCTCGGAGGACACCGCCTGGTCAGAGGGAAGAGATACCCGACAGTCAAGAGGAGGACTTGCTGTCGTCTCCGCTGGAGCCCAAAAGGGCATTGTCGCCGAGAGCTTATGTCGAGACTGTTGAGCCTGGATTCGAGCACGAACAGACGAGCAGAGCTGAGACGTTTGGGGAAGATCCTAAAGTGTCTAACGACAATGACGACAGCAAGAGCGACGACGATAATACGGCTGCGGGTGATACAATCAAAGAGATGAAACCTGAGCTGATATTCGAGAAGAAACCAGGCGAAGACCCCGCCCTCGAGAGACCTGCTCATGTCAAGAAACAAGAAGAATCCACACGCCCAGACATGATTCTTATCACACACATGTCGAAGCTCCTTCGCTCCCTTTTTATCCAACGCCAACGCAACACAGCCCACGAGATGGTCCAGCTCGTTGCCTCGCACCTCCGCTACATCAGCCGCTCCCCTGAGCACGGCGGACCCCTCATCATGATCCTCAACTCCACCACATCCTCGGGCGCCAACGCAGCTGCCGCTCCAGAGGATATTCAATATGAGGATGACGCAGAAGACCCTGCGTATGTAGAAGACCCAGAGGAATCTGAAGATCCTGAGGAACCAGAAGATGCAGAAGGTCCCGAGAAACCTGAGCATTTAAATGTTCCATCCGACCACATACCAGCGCACAGCAGACCCCTCGACCCAACCTTGTGCTCCATCTTTGACCAGCCCCCCTTACCAATATCCGAAATCAGCTCGGTGTACGCATACGACACGCCGCAGCAGCACTCACGACGCCGCAATAAACCCTCCTTTGGGCTGATCTTCTCCCAGATGCTCGACATGCACCTGCTGTGTACTACACTACCGAAAACGAGGGCGGATGCCGAGTCCCTCTACGCGCCGGGCACTGGTGTGGCAAGGCAGGTGGAGTACGCGCGGGTCGTGGAAGTCCTGCTGGACGATATGGGCGTGTGGGAGGGTCGGGAGAAGGTGGTGGACGGAGGGGGAGGACCGAGGACGTGCAGGGAGCAGAACTGGGGGGCTGTTGAGGTTAGACAAGATCGGTCTGGGCTGAGAGTTGTCGATGCTTTTGAGAGGGAGAAGGAGAAGAAACTAAAGGAGGTGGTCCTTGCTGCTGGGTTTGGCGGACCGAGAGTTTGAGAGTGTGTGTGTATGTGTGTGTGTGTGTGTGGCTTCAGGGGTGAATGAACATCAAGGGGGTGGTGTATCCATCACGATGGCGGCAGTACATTCTGTGTTTCTACAAGAGGCCCATCTTATGGCATGATATAATTTGGAAGTCATGGCATTGGGGCTGCTGCACTCCACCGTCTAAACTCTGTCGTGATACATATGCCATTCTCTGGAAAATCCCCTTCCTCCTCTCCATCCGGCGTGCATCTCCTTCCCGAACTGACAACCTCACTCTCCACAACACACATCTCGCTCTGCCGCGTTGCTCTCTCCATGTTCTGCTCCCACTCCCACGCGTCTGGTCTGGACGCGAGCTGCGGCGACTTCATGAGCACCGGAACGAGCGGCGTCCCGCTGTCGGAAGCAGAGAGCTTGTTCGTGCGCCACGAGCTGTCTTTTCGCCGAGAAGACTGGTGGCTGTTGAGTTCAATGTTGTTGAGGTCAACCTTCCTAACGGGCTCTCGTGCTCCATTACAAGTAAGCAAGAGGCTCATGATGGGTCTCAGTACCGGCAGACAGGCGGCTATCATGCCAGCGGCGATCTCGATCTCTGTCCAGGCGACGACGGGGGCCAGAGAGTAGGTTGGGTCGGATATGGTGTATTGGAAGAGAGTCCTGAAACGATATGCTGAGGTGAAGACGACACTGGCAGTAAGGAAAAGTGGAAGAAAAGAAGGTGTCAGTTTGGATGAACACCACGGACCAGGGGAATAGAAGACCAAAGATTCTAGACGACTTACAACAATCCTTGTGCAAAAACGATGGCCAAAGCAACCTTCTCGATCGGTCTGAACGTTAAGGCCCAGATCTGCGGTATGGGGAACAACAGGATCGCAAGATCCGTGACGACCGTGGGGATCATAGTCACGATCCAAATGGTTGTTTGGTCCATGCAGGTGCCAGGCAGGCTCGGGTCCCAGATCTTTTGCACGGGCACGCACATGAACACGTAGATGAAGGTGGCGGTGATGGCCCAGATGACGACGAGCGAGCCGGTGGCCCAGAGATAGGCTCTGGAACGAGCCGACAGGGCCCGAAAGGTCCTGGAGAACAGGAACAGGATCGAGACCTTGGTCAAACAAAGGTTCCAGGCGTACATGATCTCGGCGGCGAGGAGGAGCTGGGCCATGCGGACGATGTGGTCGGGCTGGACCTGTAGGACGTGAAAGCCTAGGCCTTGGGAGTACATGGCTGAGATGAAGAAGCCGACGCAGAGGAGGTTCCAGCACTGTAGGCGAGGAGAGAGAAGAAGACGAAGAGCAGCATGGTCAGACTTGAGGATCTCGTTTCATTGAATGGACTAAGACATTGATTTACCATGGAGAGGAGGATGACCCAGTCATCCCACCACAGATTCTGATGCGCCAGTCGTCTGCTGATGAGACGGAGTCCGACGAGAAGCGTGGCTAGTATGGCCACCGATGAGACGACGCCGATGAGCCATGACCGCATGCCGTCGCTATTGTCCGACGAGGTGGAGGGGGAGGAGGAGGATGTCGACTCCATGATTTCTAGTTGCGTTGCTGGCAGCCCTTTGGCCTCCACGATTCAGGAGGGGGGCACGGAGCGAGCGGCAAATATCCCTATTCTGAAGAGAATCATAGAGTGATGATGATCTCAAGTTGGGTGTCTAAGAGAGGTGGAATTCCAAGAGCATAGGCAGACTAATTACTGTACTGAATGAACGTACAGTGTTGTCCAAGAAGCATTGTGAACACGCACACGCCTGCGCACACATGCGATGACATCGAAAGAGAGTAAAATGGCTCCAGATGAGATTCTTCAGAGCGAAGTTGTCTTTTGAAGACCCAGCACCTCATCCCGATCACATTGTGCAAACTCACCACTCGCCTTCCATTAGGCTAGCTACCAAGATCCTCTCCCCCCCTTCTTTCCCGGGCCCATCCTTTTCTCGCCTGACAGCGTGCAGGAAGAGGGAGAGCAAGCTCGCGGCAGCTCTCGCGGGACAGAAAAATAGGCTCGACGTGGGCTCGACGGTTGCGGAAAGCGTGCTAAATTGTTATCGAGCCGCTTTCGAGCGCAACGGTGATGGGGCCATGGTGGGCGCTGCGGGATGTCTCACTCGTCCCACAAAGAGGGGACGGCCGAGTACGGCACATGCAACAGATGATCCACTGAACTTGCCTTCGATGGAAGCCTTTTGGAAGGTCTGAGTGTGAGACATGCCCGCCAGAGTAGAAAGAAAAGGCAACCAGTTCCCTCAGACTGCCGGGCCGGGAGGGGATGGTCTGAATGTTGGCGGCGACAACGGGTTGACACTAGACAATAATTTGCTTTGGTTTTGGGTTTTGCCCTGACTCGTCCCGGTCGAGCGGTCCTCTGCCGTCCCAAGGTTTGTTGTCCAGGTTCTTCTTAGGGATCGATGATTCTGGCTACTGTACTTGAGAGGCCAGGATGGACTATTTCTCTGAAGAGGCAGATCCCGTTCTATAGGTGTTGTGTTGTTGGAGAACCTAAAAAGGTCGTCCCACAACAGATGAGCGGACCAATGAGCTCTTCTCCTTGATGAGCCTAATGAACAGCACTAAATCTGTCCATTGACATAAACTCGGTACTTGCCTGTGAAGAGTCATGGCGTGGTATTTTTATAAACCGCTTGATCGGACGAGGGACGAAGGCTTCATGTCGATCGATACCTGGAACTAGTAGTGCTAGGATAATATTTACAGACATTGAAACGAGGGCAACAAAGATAAAGATGGGAAATGGATGCATGATTTCAACTTTTCTACGCCATTGCTCTGTGTTCTGTCATGTTGTCCAGCAAAAGGTGAGTTGGGAGCAGTTCATGATAAGTGTATCCCACCCGTCAAAGGGCCGTGGGGGTAGGCGAGAGAGGAAGATAGCCAGGCTCGAAAGAGGCCGCTGCCCAACACATCCAGAAGTAGACGGTACGTGGCACCTGGGCCTCCGAAGATCACCTCAGAGGACTGCCTGGCTGGCTTGCTTCCTTTCTTCGTTCCTTGGTCAATCCAAAGCTTCGAGTCACAAAACACTGTGTAGAGAAATGCACCAATCTTTTGTATATAGCCAGTCAACTTCGTCTTCATATCTGTGATTCCGAGGACTTCCTATAATTACGAGACTGATTTGGCCGATCATGTTCCTCAACCACGACACTCGTGATGATCTGCATCTGAATGCCACCATCCAAGTCCCCGTCGTGCCCATACTGAGGCAACGATGGTTGACTACTATTCCTGTCCCCCAGCCGCCACCAGCCTTGGTCTTTCTTCGAGTGCCATGACTGTCGATGGGGATTTATGCGGCTATCCCTGGCCTTGCCTCCTTGCACAAACACGATATTTCCCAGGGTGCGCCCCTCGGGTGTACGCATAAAGGTGAACTTGTCGAGACCAATCTCGGCTAGATCCTCCTTTTTGCTGAACAGAATGATGCTGGACCAGAGGATGGCGTCCATCAGACCCGTCGTGGCCAGCAAAACTGCCGCCACGGCCATGAAAATGTTGTTCTGCTCAAACGACGGCACCATGGAGCCTACGATGAGCGGCGTGCCCGTCACGCAGTAGATGCACGGGTATATGAGGAAGGCCGGGTGGTGACCTGATGGTCGAAGCGCCGTGCCGGTTCTGCAGCTGTGGTCGTTGGCCTCGCCCTCCTCTCTTGTCGTCGTCGTCGAGCTGTCTGGGCTGGGGCTGTTGGAGCGCCTGGGCATCAGGCGAGAGGAGCGGCCTTGGCGTCTGAGGCTGAAGAAGATGAAGCAATAAATGCCGAATGTCGCGAACATGGCTCCGAACCCCCAGAGATAGACCGAGAGTCGCCAGGTCCTTCGATGCTTGCTGATCCAGCACTGTAGCGGGTCTTGTTAGTTTTTATCTGGAGCGTGATTGCAAGTGATGATCCGCCCGCGTAGAGGAAGAGGGACGGGACGGAGCTCGACGAGGTTTATCAACAACATACCCAGGCAGTGTCTCTTCCGTAGAAATCGAGGCTCTGGTAGTACATCGACCCGATGCTGGCGAGCAGAAGCGAACAGACCCAAACGACGCAGCACGCCAACATGACGTCTCGCGAGGTCGCCTTGTACCCTCGGATGATGCCCAGATAACTGAACATAGATATGGTGAAGAGAAAGCCGCTGGTAGTGAGACACCCAAAGCTCACAAACCATCCTTGCGTGCTGCAGTTCCACGACGGCACGAGGATCCCGTCGATCTTGAGCCAGTAGACATTATGGATGTATGCAGTTGATAATGTGGTGTCGGCGATGAGGAGGTTGAAGATGAGCAGCAGCAGTGGGTTTGGAGGCTTCTCGTGATGTGTCGAGGGCGCAGGCTGTGCTTGGTCTCCTTCCCCTCGGGCGCTCAGCGTTGTGCCCAGAGTCTCCAAATCCTGCTGGGTCGACGAGGACGACGATGGTTCGATGCTGAGATCTGCGTCCTTCCTCACCACTTTGGTCTGGTAGTAGTGGTTCTCAGACAGCCCCAGGCTCAAGTCGATGGGCGTCTGAATTGGGCCGGGGGCTTCGACGGGCTGCTCAAGCTGTTGTCTCTGATACCGGATGTCCCTGATCTTCCAGCAAACAAGACTCCATGTGATGTGAATGAGTAGTATGCCTGTCGACACGAGAGAAATAGAGCCAGCCGTGGTCAAGGCCACTAGAATGTTTCGAGTCTCTGCTGGTAGAGGCGAGAGTGATTCGGTTAACGTCGTCATCATCACCGTCATTATCCTCCCACCCTATGCGACTCTGCGATAACGGTATTCCCTAAAAGGAAAGAAACAGAGGAGAGAAAGAACAAAGAACAGAACACATAAAGTCCTTGTCAAAACATTGTGAGTCCTTGGACACACACACACACACACACACACACCTACACCTCTGGGCATATACACATCCACACGCCCAAAGTTGAAGATATCACTGGAAGACTCCCTTGTTTGAAAAAGGAAAAGAAAAGGCTTGCCAAATTGTTACAAGGAAATGAAGTAGAAGGCAAGACAAGAAGAACCTGGAGGCACGACCGGAACGTCGCCTCGTCGCCCATTTACAAACTCGTCCACAGCGATATGGTCAAAGGCACTCTTGCGTATTTTGGTTCGGGGAACGGCCGGACGGACCTGTTCAATATGCACCCATCTGTCTCATGGCACGCAATATGGTCCCTACTTTGGCGGCAGAGAAAGGACATTTGACAAAGGGGGGGGGGGGGTTCAAGATTTTAGAGATCGAATGACTCGATCGTCCGAATGGCAAATTCCGTCCCATCGCCAGTGGGCAGTTCATTTTGGCAACCTTGGAAGTGGCCTATGGGACGGATCTCTGGGGTACGGTAGGCTT
The DNA here is from genome assembly GCF_011745365.1 of Cryphonectria parasitica EP155. NCBI lineage: Eukaryota > Fungi > Ascomycota > Sordariomycetes > Diaporthales > Cryphonectriaceae > Cryphonectria > Cryphonectria parasitica. The sequence continues at coordinate 3,300,029 of NW_024468910.1, read as the reverse complement.
GGGTCACGTTCCCCCCTCCCTGAAGAAAAACCTGTCAAGGGTTTGACTGTTATCTTTCTACTGTAGTAGGCAATTCTTTCGTCGGTGGGTCATGTCACCTGGTTCACAAGCTAAGCGGTTCTATGCGTCCCCTGCAGAAGTTTGACGCTCGGCTACACCGACTTGCATTGATTGCTAGTATGAATGCCAGAACTATAAATTCGGAGGAATTTTTGTCATTTCTCAACGGCCAGGTGTCAGATCCTGTTAGGCACAGCAGATGAACCAATGAGGATTCAGTACCCTCCGTCCCCTCCACATGTTGTGACAAGATAGATGCCCTTCTCCTGTTATCCATCTTACTACTATGGTACAGGACCAGACGTTCGGTTTGTGGGAAGAAAAAGGAGCCCATCAAACAAAGTGGCTTGGGCAAACCAGACCCATGATGTCGCGGGTCTACCCGTTGCTTTTGGCACAGAGCTCCGGTAGTCTGGAACCATATAACTTGATTTTCCCGGTCCATACGCCCTGGGCAGTGGGGCAAAAGCGTTGCGACAGGCGTCCACTCGTGCTGTAACATAGGTGCGTAGGCAATGTACTATGTAAGGGGGAAGAGGCAGAGAGAGGGGTGAGAGGGTCGATACATAGTACTTTATGCTGCTATTATACGTAGTTTATCACAAAATTATACCATTATGGTGCGTGTTGTGGAGATCTACCGACGATCTTCGCTACCCTGTAATTGCGCTATCAATCTCCTGCGGCGCAAAAAAACGCCACCAAGGCAAGCGAGCCTGAGCAGCCAACTGCGTGCGTGTCAAAGGCATCGGTTAAATAATATAACCCGGGACTCATGCCCCCCCCTCATTCAATGAATGTTTGAGGAGTCCAAGTACTTACAACTTACACACACACACACACACACACACACACACACACACCTACACCTGTCAGGTCCCATCTCGCGAGCTGCCAATCTTACGCAGAATTAGATCGAAGACGACGAGTCTTCTCAATATTTATAGAGGCGCATGGGTGGCCTGGATCGAGGAGCCAGTGCATGATTGGATCTGCATATTTATTCACCGTAGTAGTAGTATTTATTTGTGGAACCACAGGGTGGCAACGGCAGAGTGGTTCTCCCCACAGGGCCCTGAACCTCCCATTGGTTCTCGCTCTGGCTTTTGTGTTCTCCCCTGAGCAGGGTACGCCGTCCTTGAAATCAGGGGCCGCTGTGCTGCTGCTGCCTCTGCCGCTTCATACTAACATACCAGGGGGCTTTTCGTCGTCCAAAAGCTCGCCTCGGGTTCTGGGTCACGTTGGCATTGAGCCATACAGTACCCATGTCCACTTCGCCCAAAATCGATAGCAAGAGCTCGCTAAAGAGGCCGAATGCGACCCTGCGTACATGGTATGTTGATGGCAAGTATGGGGTGCAGGAATAGGAGGACAGCATGCATATGCTATGGCCACTTGAGGAACCCCTTGAGGACTCCTTCTTGGCTCTTGTCAATTCGGTTCTGTATTGCCCTTTCGAACCGGGCTGACTTTGCGAAGGGCAGTGGACCTCTTTATCATCATAACCCACCAGCGAACCGTTTGTGGTATTGTCTGGGCTATCCACGCCTGTCAAAAACGTAACCATGAGCCAAAGATAGTTTCGTCAACATCAATGTCAGGAATTTAATTACTTGATACATAGTACTGTAGTCTTAATGTGGAGACTGGCCGGCGGATCTCCAGGCTAGAGTCTGCGAATTATTTGACTGGTCAAACTATGACGGCAAGATGAAGAACTGGTGGTTCATGAAATGATAGATCTTTCTTGCTCGGGAACAAATTTTACCCTGGAGACTAGAACGGTGGATGGTAGATCGTTCGTGTCAATATCTTCATGTTTGAACAGGGGGCCAAGCTCGGTGAGGCTATTCAGTGCACGTCTCCATACGGCTGCCAGGGCTCAGAGGTCTAGCTGGCAAGATCCCGCCCACTGTCACGCCGAGCCTTTTGGGTTGAAGCATATTCTTAAGGTAGCGTCAGGCAGTCCAAATGTAGAGTCCATGTGTCTCCTCTCGGCATGTGATGAGCTGGGTGGACTCCATCGAAGAGACCAGAAGCTGAGCATTTGGATTCCACGATGCGTTGTGGTGGGGACCAAAGATAGGAAAGGATTCTCTAGTCCACTTCTTCGGGATCTTGAACGTTTCCTTCTTCCTTTTCTCCGACAAGCGTTTATCGAAACCGTTCGATCGCTCTTCAGGCATAAGTCTTGAGAAGCTTGAATGTCTTATTGTAGTGGTCAACTGCTCAGGTGTCGGGTTCATAGACGTGGATAGGCCAGACTGCAGTGCGCAACACAGAGGATCAGTTCTTCTGTCCTTGCATACCTTAATTAATGCCTTGTTGATGTGACTAAAGAGCTAGAGTTCCGCTGCATCTGTTGTAAAGGCGGAGACAATTAAGTTACTAGTCAAGGAGCAGAATGTCGATATCAATGTTGCAGACCAAAATCACTTGTAAGTTTGATGTGTGTGATCCTCACCAATGTCGGTACTGATGCCAAGGTTCAAGCTGTTAGTCTGTCCTCGAGCGACATTTCGAGCCTTGAGAAACAACACCTCACTGGCATCCACCGCAATTCATACTATCAGCCTTGGGAGGTTCTGTTGATCTCGAAGGCTACTTGAAGATCAACAGCTCGGAAATAGACACGCAAGACTAAATATGAAAGACAGCACTTGACCAAGAGGCCCATGCTCTGCTTCAAGAAGTGGTCGGTTCATCCCTTCTCTGAAAGTATGAAATGATTATTAGTTGACAGGCGGAGACCCCAAGGGGTTGTAAACTCATAACTTGATCCGAGCTGTTCGCTGCAGACCAAAACAGCTGCCAAGAAACGGAGGTCACCCTGTGCTTGGCACAAGCCACGCGAGAGTGTCAGCCAAGAAGAGGTGAGCAAACCTAGGAAGGCTAAGCGGGAGAGCTTCGTCTAGATCATCCCATGTTTCGTCAAATTCTCTTACATTTGGAGTCGGAAAAGATCATGGGCTCTGTCGACTTGTCGGGGTGATGTGCAGTGCATTGCAGTCTTGTAAGACCGACCCAAAACACTCACGACAAGTCTCTACAACGCCAAGAGCGCCAAACCGATTCGTCAAGGTCAACTGGTCAACTAGTGTTGATGAAATCAATTGAAATGTAGGGGCTCGCTGCAAAAAAATGGGTATGTGTGTGTCTCTCTCTTCTCATGGTGCAAGACTGCTGCTTCTCTTTCTCCTCCTTACCTGCGGTGAAAGATAATTGATTGATTAGGAGGTGGCTGGTCCAGACCTTTTACACAATTTACATTCGTCTCTCTAATTTTTATACTTTCAGAATGTTGACCATTCGTTCGCCAGTCGGTGTCACCCTCCTCGCCCTCCTCAGCTTCTTCGCCAAAGATGCCTGCGCGGTGCCAAAGAACAGAGGCGGAGGAAGCGGTAGTGTAAAGGCTCAAACACTTCAGCAGCAGGCGGCAGCGATCCCTCAAGGGATATCTCAGGCGACAGATGGATCTACTATCATGGACACGAATGCGACGGTCAAGTAAGCAATCACATGCCAGCCAAGGCCATCTTTCGCTTCTCCTTCTTCTTGTACTTCTGTGTGTTTCGCACACTGAAAGTTATCAGCTAATAACACCTCGTTCACACAGTGGCCTCAACCTCCGCTTCAGGATCAGCGCTCCCGCAGACCAGTTCGCAACGACGACCGGCATCCAAGGCGCAACCCAGCAGGCCGGAGCCCAAGGCGCAATGGGCCTGAACGTCCTCCTCCACGGCGACGGAGGCCAGTCCTTTTTCGATTTCCCCAACCAGGCCGTCCAGGCAGGGCTGATGGGCGTCGTCATCCTCGCGCCCTCGGAGCAGCTCCTCTGGGGCCAGTCGACAGGCCAGCCGCAGGGCCTCGAGCGGCCGGACGGCGTCGCGCACTCGCAGGCCGTCAACGATCTCGTGCAGCAGGTTCTCCCGCAGATGGTCGCGTTCAACTCGTCCAACGTCTTCTTCACGGGCGTGTCGGGCGGCTCGCTCACGCTGTCTGGCTTCTTCGTGCCCGCGCACATGGCCAGCTTCGCAGGGACGGGCGTGCTGCTCATGTGTGGTGGCCTGGCCCCGCAGGTCGAATTTGTGAACGCGAGCCAGGTAGTCTCGACCACCAAGATCCATTTCCAGTCCTCACAGGACGACCTGGCCGAGCTGCAGCAGTCCATCCCCCAGTCGATCAGCGCGTTTGAGCAGCTCGCCACCGACGCGGGCCTCAGCGCCCAGCAGGTGGGTGCCCTCCAGACCGCAGACAACACGCCCAATGGAGGTCACTGCGAGTTTGATGGCGCAGGCTTCTCCAGCGGCATCCAATTGGTCTCCAACAGCTTTGCGTCCATCATGCAAGGTGGAAATGGGACGGTACCGGGAATTCCTACGGATACAGTCTTGAAGTCGGTAGTAGGACAGACGTTGACGTTCTCAGGGAGCGGAACATAGAAGACAGTACGACAACTATTGAAGAGAATCTCATTCTTTTACGGAGGGCCATCGTCTTGCGCAGTGCTCGCTTTTATGCAATTGTTGAGGTCCACCCTTTGTCATTCACTGCAGGCGCTGATGAGCTGGCTTGTTCTGTCCTTTCTTCTACCTTGTGTACAGATGTCATCTGGTCCAGCTCGCCCTGCTCTGCCATGTCCTGTTTGCTCCTATCCCAATCATCCATTGAATCCCTCCTAAGCACATGTCCGAATACCTCTTCTGTAGTTCCAAACACGAGAAAAATATTAGCTTGTTACACATACTGCAAACTGGAAAGAAAACAAAAATGTGGGTATCCAGGGGATCATGAGGAGCTTGTTGATGAAGGAGGAGTAAAAGAATTATGCTCACTCTTGTGAATGATTATTGTATCTCGTCGAAAGGAGGATTAGTGACGAACACTATGAAGGAACATGGCTGCTGCCAGGCCCAGAGTCGCACCGATAGCATGAACAGGCTTGGCTTGAGCAATGGGCTTCAGCACATGGTAGGCCATGAAGCTGCTCGTGGCCATGAAGGTCACGTCAGCGAGAGTACGACGCGTCTCAGCATCAGCAAGAATGCCAGCTTGCAGGCCGCCAATGCGTCCAAAATCAGCACGAAGAGCCTGCTGAGAAGGTCGACCAGGGGAGCCTAATCATTGCAATAAGACGATTAAGCTTGTCAGCAGAAGACTATGGCGAGTGAAATGGAGAGATTAAGGCCAGGGTAGAAGAGAGGTGGGGATATTGATTGGCAGGCGAGAGAGGACGCGATTGTCTGCTTACCTGAATCCTGAGGCTCCATCTCGTTGGGAAAGAGAAGGGTTGCAGGTCGAAAGATGGGAGGGGGAATGGGCTCTTGGTCAGGGTGGTTTGGGTCTCGACGACAATGATAGGCCTCAATGTTGAGCTGCCAAATACCCATGGTGAGAAAATTAGTGTACTATTTTGGGTTGAACAGGTGAAGGGTGAGGATGGACGACAGGAGTGACCAAGGAAGGAAAAGGAAGGGAAAGGATCGATAGCATGATGCTAGATTGCTGCTTAGTAGTGACACACAATGCCAGATATCTCAATACAAGATTAGAAGCTCCTGAAGCTCTTGCTGTGTACGAATTGCTATGTTGCTAGTGCTGCTAACTAATTCTATCCCCCCTCCCATTCATAGCAGCCAGAACTCCAAGATATGTATGTCCAGAATATCGATACATTCTCTATTTCTATTTGCATGAATCGATCACAATCTGGGGCCAGCCTTTGCCCTAGCAGCCTTCTCTTTGTCCCTCAAAAGGCGCCTCAAGATTTTCCCACTGGGGCTCTTGGGTACCTCATCCAGGTACTCGATGCCACCTTTGATCCACTTGTAGGGGGCCTTGTGCTCTTCGACATGCTTGAGTATTGCCGAGGTGACTTCGTCTTCCGGCTTGCCTGCGAACGCCGGCGCTTTAACGACAAACGCCTTGGGAACCTCGCCGGCTCGGTCATCGGGGATTTGGATGACAGCGCAGTCGGCCACGGCAGGGTGAGAGAGCAGGTGGGCCTCGAGCTCGGCGGGGGCAACCTGGTGGCCTAAGTATGGTGGAAGTCGATGTCAGCAGTCACTTTTCCCTCATGTGTCCTCGTAGGCAGCTGCAATAGAGGGTGGGGGGTTTGTGTTCATGCGCACCTTTGACCTTGATAAGCTCTTTGATCCGGTCGACTATCACCACGTGCTCGATACCAGAAGGAGCCAGCGTCACCAGCGCCTCGTCGCCTGTCCTGACCCAGCGGCCATCCTGATCGTGCACGAAGGTCTCGGCAGTGGACTTGACGTTGTTGAGGTAGCCGAGGGTCGCAGACGGCGATTGTATCCAGAGCTCGCCGGGCACGTCATACTCAGTGACCTCCTTCCCGTCCAGCCCGATGATCTTGGCCCTAGTCGCCGGGCAGATGGAGCCAGAGGACTTGGGCATGATGTCGTGTTCGCTGGAGGAGACAGCTAATGTCGCGAGCTCGGTCATGCCTAGATCATACATGTTCAGTACCAGCACACGCGTCGCTGCAATTTATGGACCTGAGAAAAAGGGATGAAGAAGCGAAAGAAACCTACCATATCCTTGTGCTACTCGCCACTTTGGATAGAGCTTCTTCATATCCGCAACAGTTTCCTCTCCCAGTGGTGCCGCTCCACAGTAGACCACCCTAACGCTGTCAAGGTTGAACTTTTTACACTCGTCGGGGCTTCTCGTCATGCGAATGACGATAGGTGGGACCTGGTGGCAGAATGTCAACACACACACAAAAGAAGAAAAAAAATTGATACATCGGCGATACATAACGAGCGATATGCGGTTATATCACATACCAGATATAATGTGTTCAGCTTGAACCGCTCGATAGCAGCGAGGAACGTTGGCATTTCGAACTTGGGCAGCACAATGACCTCGTCACCGCGCCAGACATTGCCGTGCGCCATGATGACGAGACCATAGATGTGGCTAAATGGTAGCAGCCCGAGCGAGGCCTGCAGGCCAATGCCAAACTTCTTCCTCGCGTGGCTCTCATGGGTGGCAAACTGCATCGTGTTCGCTATGACATTCAGGTGGGAGATCATGACGGCCTTGGGCAGGCCCGAGGTGCCGCTAGAATAGCAGAGGAACGCGACCTGGCGTGCGCCCTGGCCCTTGGTCCACCTCAGCACATCGAGCTCCTTGGCCTTCTGTCCCTCGGAGATGAGATCCTCGACGCTCACGAAGCCATCGGCTTTTTCGAAACCCGGCATGCCCATCAACCACACCCGATCGTTGGGGATCCCGGCAGCCTGGGCTGCCTCGAGGCCAACCTTGAGCTGCGGGCCCCCAACGAATAGGACCGTTGCACCAGAGGACTTAAGCTGATGTGCGAGCTCCTGCGCCGAGTAGGCCGCATTGGCGGGCGTGACAATGCCATTAAGCCTGTGAACAGCATATGCGACCGTCATGTAGTCGATCTGCGGGCAATCGAGAGGTATCCAATCAGCACAGTGTGTGGGGAAGGGGGGGGGGGGCGGCACACTGCATTGTCGCACAGGCACGTGTTTTCGTTCCTCGATGTCTTAAAGAGCCCGAAAAAAGAAAGAACGCGGGCAAATCATGTGTAATCAGCAGTAGTAGCAGTACGTACCGTGTTGAATGAGAATATGCATGCCACTTTATCCCACTCTGTCTCCTCGTTCGGCTGCCACCCGAGACGCTTCCCGATCGCGCGTGCGAGGGCCTCACGCCTTGCACTGAACTCGCCTAGGGAGAATGTCTTGCCCGTGAGACCGCAGGTGAAGGGATTCCTGCTCTGGGCGGCGGGGTGGCGGCCATGCTTGTCGTTGGTGGTGAACTCAGCCACAGGGATGCTGTCTGGAGGATCTGAGACGAGAGTGAGCCTTTGTCTTTTGTTCTTCTTCTCCTTCATACCCGAGCCCTTCTTATATTTTCGGCGCGCAACCAATTTTGTACGTGAAAACTAACCGAATGGCAGCTTGGGGACCCAGCTCGGCGGTTCAAAGACCATCTTCACGCTGCTGTCTCGATCCTGCGCAATTTCCCTCTCACTCTCTCCCTCCCTCTCTTTTTCAAGAGATCAGGTCTTGTCGCTTTTATCAAGGTCGGTAACTGGAGGCAATAAAAGGCCGAAAAGTTAGAGAAGCAAGTCTCTATGTGTGTGTGAAAAAATTCTGGTTGAGGTCACAAGAGAAGACCAGACACAGCTGTGTGTGGGAAGAGAGATGGCCGGAAGGTCCGATGACGCGAGCCCAGGGAGAAAGACCTCGGTATACGGAGGGTTTACCAAAACCACCAGCCGCTACACAATGCCGTTTCTGCCCCGCACCCCCCGGGTCTCATCTCTCTCACGAATCGCTAGAGCCCTAAAGCGAGCAGGTCAGGCCCAGTCAGTAGCCAGCCAGGTTGCATGGAGAGGGTAGCGCGTCCCACAACGGCGCTCCTTGAGCTCCTTTCTCCTCCTCGCCCCTCCCACCCCCTCCCCACCCCCATGAAAACCCCAGGCTCCCAGGAGTCCAAGGCGTCGCGGAGCCGCTGTGGAACCTGCGGCCCAAAGGAGAAATGTTTGAGTCCGCAAACTCCGTCCTCAACGTCAAACCTGTTGTGAGTCAGTTTGATGCGTATTGCAAAGTTTGTTTGTGGATTGCTGGCAGCAAATCAAACTCAGTGTTCATGGCAAATATAAACGTCAGTCAAACTGTGATTCTTGTCATTGGTTGTGGAGAGCTGTCCACAGGACACCATCATGATCCTCTAGGTATAAATACCTGTATCTTCTCCCGCCTTTTCTTCACCTGTCCTTCTTTCTAAACCGCCATCCTGCTCAAGATTGAGATTCCGGATGTTAAAGACATCTCTCTGCCAAGCTTTGGGAGCATCTGCTTTTGGGACCTCGCAGGCTTGAGAGCGCCGCCTGGTCGACATCTTGTTGAATCCTTTTTTCTGTTATTTTCAGTTATACATAAAATCGCCAGCTGTACTTCTGTCTTGGTGTTCTTGCTCAGAGCTTCTCTTGCTCCTCTTTCCAGGATCAAGAATGAGACCAGAGCTGCCCGTCATGCCAGGACACTGAGGCCATCTGTTCAGAACCTGCACCAGTCCTCGACTACTCTGGAGAAATGTCTGCTTCAAAAGTAAAACCCCCAGTGCCGATCCTCGGTGTCCTAATAAATCATAGGGCGAGACCCTTCTCTTGGCCTGTGCCAAAGCTCTTGATGACTTCATTTCCATTTCCAAATTCCGCTCAAACCTTCAGGCAGTAGTAGCCTCCAAACCCCTTCCCCCAGTCTGTCAAACTTGGGATCTGCTCTGGTATTCGGTTCAGGTCTGTGCTACCCAGCTTCTCATTTGTACTCTTCAGATTGAATTTTAGAGAGTGCACGTGTCTGTATTTTATCTGAATTAAGGTATGGATTCCTGATGATATGATGAACAAGTCTTCCAAGGAGGATTGGCAGGCTTACATGGCCCACGTTAGTTGAAGAACATCATTCAAGTTGTACAATTGATACTGGCTCAAATTTCACAGTCTACTGCAAATAAACAATCCGATTATACTCCAGTATTAGCTGCTTCAATTGCGCATAATGATCGCACTACTATAATCCTGTTGGCATTTGTTGGGGAATATGAAAATGTCGGGCTCTTCATAATGATCAGTCCTTCTCCGACTGGCTACTTATGTCGGTTTCTATCCTGCAACTTACCCCTCGATGTGCCTTCCTACTTGGTGCACCCTGAGGAGAGCTCCTTCCTCGTCCCCCTCGACAAGCTGCTTCTAAGTAAACAGTCACTCTTTCCTTCTTGTTGCAGACCGTCGCCTGTCACGTTCTTCGAATTGTCACAGCCCTCTCCTCTCCCACTACCCATCTATTTAACCTCAATTCCCTGCCACTACCAAGTCTCTCTTCTCGTTCCACCTTCTATCCTCCAACAACCTCTTCCCTCCCTTCTTCACATCTTTCTTCTCGACAACAATCCTCAGCCCCACCCACCCTCTAGCCTGAACACCAGTCTCGCCATCAACCTTTATCATAACACAGTTAAAAGTTCATCATCATCAACATCGTCACCACCCACCTGCAGACTTGGACATACTCTTCCAGAATCCTCACCAGCATACCTGCGCGCACCCTGTGTCAGCGCCTTAACCCGCACAACAGCACACCTTATCCTCACACATTCATCTTGTCTGTGATCACGCAACTGCTTCCAGTAAGTACCAGAACATTTCGTTCCAAACACCCATCTCCAGACCTAGACATTCAGTCCTGGCACATCTACATGCACACTTGGACATTCAGTCCCACGCACCTTCCTGCTTGTGTTTCTGAAAACGATCCGATTTGGCACCCATCCTCATCTGAGTATACCTGCCTTGACTCCATCTGCATACTTCTTACCTGAGCACCACATCCAAGCCCTACATTTCCACCGTATTCATTTCTACCTGCGCACCTACATTTGTTATCAAAATCCGTCCTCCTCTTCACTCTATCCCTTCCTAGTATTGGTGCAAGACCTTGTTAGCAGTGGTCGGGGTTGCATATGCGCTGACATTGATCTGCCAGTTTACCTGTGCACCACATCTATTTCCACCTGCCTACATACATCCAAGCCCTACCTGCGAACCCACAATTATTAATATCTCAGTACCTTCCTCACTTAAAAACAACCACTCACGCGCCATAGCGCTAACAAAGAAGTCACGATGACATCACGCGAGAGCCTCAAGAGAGGCTGCTCGACTGGATCAGCCCCTACTCCGAAGCGCTGCAAAGCTGAGCAGAACCTGACCCTCAGTGACAGTGATGGATCAGCTGAGTCCATCACTATTGATCTTCCTACCAATGAATCTTCTATCGAGGATGCTTCCAACTATACCCTATCCAGTCCTGCGTCCTCTTCTGCAGCTGGCGACGACAAGCCCGTAGCCCCAACTGATGGCAAGTCCACTCCTGTCGCTCCTTCTTTCGACGATTCTTCTGTCGACGAGGCCTCCACCTCCACCCCTGGCACCATTGTTGTCTCTGGAAGTTCCAAGGTCCGAGTCTACAATCATAACCAGCTGCTTAGCAGTCACAACAAAGGTATTCCAGTGTGGTCTTACAACCTACAAGCTATCTGTGATAGCCAGGAGTATTACAAGGCCCATGAAAGTGGGACTTACACCAAGCAACGCTTTGTCCTCGGAGTCCGGACTGGTGGCTATGGTGAACCTCGAGACATGTTCGAGAGAGACTGCATCATCACTTGCTCGTAAGTCCTGTCAGCCTGATCCTATCTATCACAGCAAAAACGAGAGGCTAATTATCATTCACTAGTGGTGGTAATCACTTCGAGGCCAAACACCCTATAACTGGAAAGAGCCTCCCTGCCGGACCCAAGGGAACTGCCAAGAAGATCCAGATTCGCAAGCAGACCATGCCCGCACAGGCCCAGTATTGGGAGGACACAATGAAGACAAAGAAGTCTGTCTTGGTTGTTATGGGTAAGTACCCTAACCCAGTAGCCCAAGTATTGGCACTGACAATAATTCCCTTGATCAGATAAGGAACACACCAGCTGGAAGTCCGGTGAGATCGACTTGTCTATCATCCCCTGCGACAACAAGGACCGAGAGAAAATTTTTGGCATTGTGCTCGGTCGCTACTACATTACTGCCCTATGGCAGGAGATGGTTAAACCTCACAGTATGCTGGGTTCTTACCCTTTGTGGAAAGTTAAACTACAGCGTATTGGCAGCGAGAATCCAGTCTGGTCTAAGGACAAGACTGATGACAAGCGGGTCTACAGCGAGGTCCCCACTTGCTCTGAGCAGGCCTGCGCCACCTGCTTGATGAAGAGCCCCAAGATCTTCAAGAATATGGAGTGGATTTGTCTCCACCACAAGTGCGACAGATTCTTCATTCACAATGGCGTGAAGCTCATGGGAAATGAAGGTCTGGAGTACAGCGAGGAGTTCATCAACTGGGCGAAGCCTCTGCCTGCTGACCTGGATGTGCCTACGTGGTACACACCCCTGCCCAGTGCTGACAATGCCATGTACGGAACTGAGAAGGGCCAGTTCAACGGCATGGTCTGCCCAAAATGCAGCTGTTGCAGTCGTCGCAAGCATTGGAAAGGCTGGGTTTGCGAGAACAACAAGTGCAGCTTTGAGCTTCGGGCTCTCTTCCGACCTGTGACTCTGGACCACATCAGCTGTGAGAATGAGACTCACAGCCTCAAGATACAGCAAGACGGCGTCACGTTCAACATTGATGAGAGATTTGTTGACAAAACTGTCATCACAGACAACGACTTTACAGTGACTGCTTATCTGATCAAGGATAAGAATGGGAAGCTTGCTGGAAGCTTGATTCACTCTCGACCTAGTGAGGCCATCAGGTCTGGTAAGAATGGTGCTGATGCTCTCTTTGAAGAGCTTCAGAATGCCCATGATCTCGAGCTGCAGCGCAATGCAGCTCTGCACGCAGGTGGTAAGTTAAGTCCATCACTATATGCAGTGGAGGAACTTTTACCGACCAAAAAACTACAGGTTACCGAGAGACACTATGCCGACACTTCTCCGTCAACTTTGTAAGTGCCCATCCCAACAAGACTACATCAGCAGAACCATGTCTCCTAACTGATTCTAGGGTGTTGCCTACAAATTCCGGGTTGATGTTCCCACTCGGGCATTCAAGAATGCACCTCATGTCGTACTGAAGTCACTTGCCATGCTCACCTTTTACGGCAAGCAAGCTGTTGAGACCACTCAGCGTCTCATCAATGACAAGGGCTCATATGTCCATGTGCCATCCTCAGATATCATGAAGCCTTGGAAGGCCTACAATGAAGAGTTGGTCCTTGGATACTTTGAGGACAACCGCATCCGCGTAAGTTTTTTTGAGCAATAATAATACACAGGATCCTAGCTGACTCTGAATAGTGGCACGATGATGGAGAGGAGCAGCTGGATGGTACAGTTACCACAGCCTCCTGTGGCTCACCTTCTGAGATGAGTCTGCGTCTGCGAGGCGAGAAAAGCAAGAAGGTCAACAAGGCCGACAACAGCCCCAAGGTTGTCCTCAAGGTGCAGCTAAAGCATGGTGATGCCGTTACCATGTGCGGCACGCAGCTCCAGGCCTTGTCCGAGGTGAGTTCAACACCTTACCCTTTCGAATTTGGAACACGATTCTAACAAAGTGACAGCATGAGGTAACACCGACTGGTGTGCGACGATTCGCCCTCACAGGCCGCACAATCAATATCAGCCACTACAAGGACCAGAAAGTCCGGGATAAGATGCTTGAGGCCAGTCACATCCCTGCGCATGCTGGCGCTTACGAGTTCCAAGGAACTCACCTCGAGCCTCATATTGACCAGTGATGGCCTGCTCCCTGCCAGTCCCTTACAAAGGAGACCCGACTGGCAACAAACCATGCTTACCTTGCCTTTTTTTTCTTTTTTTTTTCTTCCTCTCTTTTTCTTTTTTGATCTAATTCTGAAAGAGGGACTTTTCAATCCCTTCCATTCTGGCCTTGCGATCACAGGCAGGGTTCCAAAAGGGATGCTCCCCCTTCACCCTGACTCTGCAGCAGCGACAACGAAGATAAGCATAAGAGGTCGATTTTCGACTGTTGCTTTGACTCTGCAATTCCGGCACAGTTAAGAAGCTAGAGCTTTCTTCTACTCTTCATGATCACACTGCAACTACAGGCAGATCTTGAAGGAGGGATATTTCAACCTCTTGATGAGGACTCCATAAGTATGGGGAATTCTGGGGTGAAGGAGATCTTGCCATCGATTTGATCTCCTACATTTGCTATTTGCAATGCACATATGGGCAGCGAATCCACCAAGACTGCCCTGGTAGCTAGCTAAACAATTTGCCAATTTTGGTGCAATTTGACACATTCGACTCACACAGCATCCTGAGCCAAAATTCATGATCTGGGAGTATCTTGCATGGATGTCTCCATGTTGGCCTCTCTACAGTGTGAAGTTCTATCTTGGTCCAGTCCCTGACACCAGCAACACCACACTTCCCAGCTGGCGACGTAGATCAACCTTTTCCACATCATGAGTATCCTCTACCTCACCCCATTTGCTTGTCTGCCAGTCCACCTCGAGGCTTGCTACCCTTGCAGCCTCTTCCACGTCAAACTTCCTCCTGGCACCTAGCCCCTCTGCAGCAGCAACATCACGACCAACTTGTCCAGCAGCGCCCTCGCTCCACTCCACGAGCAGCCTCGCAGCACCAAGCAGCCCTTTGCCAGCCAATGCAGCTCTCTCCAGAGCAGCAAGTTCCCATGCATCAAGGCCCATCACCCAGCCCTGGATGACCTCTCTGACACCCTCCTTCTGGCCTCTGGGCATGATGCTCCCCTCATCTAGGACAGGCTCAATTTCTACTCCAGGCCAGACATGTGTGCTCAGGTAGCCTATGATAGCCCCAGCAGTGCGCTCCTGCAGCTCGCGCAGGCTGCCCTCTCCCTCTGCCTGTGGTTCTCTGGGGGGCGGTGCCCAGCACAGGAGGGAGTCAGTGTCCAGGTACCTGAGGACCATGTTTGTAATGCTTGTGCGTATGGGGCTGAATGTGCTGTCAGATGAGGTCACAGCATCATTGGCTGCTATGTCGAGGGCACGGCAGGTTAGGGATGTAAGGGGGATCAGGTGCTGTTTTGTCGCCTGCTGTGCTGATGTGAGGAGATCCCATTCCAAGGCGAGGGCGTAGGCAAGGAGGGGCTTGGTGAGAGGGATATTGACTATTTCTTTGGTTTCTGGGTGTCGGAGGGGGCGGGCGTCCAAGTAGATTTGGTAGACACCTGTTGAGTTTCTTGGTTAGTCTTGCTTGTATTTGGGGGACTTTGCTAGGGAGGGACCAAATGTCCAGCCCCTAGAGACAATGGGAGATCAACTCACCATCCACTTCCTTCACATGAACATCCTTCCAGAATCGCTTCCTCAATGGTGTTTTGTTCTTCCCAGCCCTGATTTCATTCCGGATCTCCTTTGCATTGCGCAGCAGCTCAGCCTGCTTCCGCCTCCTCTCCGCTTTGGCATATGGGTGTTCTACTGCTGGCTGTGGTGGTTCTGGAGGGGGACCAGTAGCATAGAAGGGAGCGACATTGGCAGGGTCAGGAGACGAGGCGTGGAGTGAGCGGTGGCGTGCCAAAGCCACTATTGGTGGTAGGACTGGAGAGGATCTGTTGAGGGTGCTGGACAGGAACCTTCCTGTGGCAGCATGTGCTGAGAGGCTTGAGTTTGGCTTCATCGTGGCTTCTAGGACCCTATGTCTCGGAAGGAGGAACCCGCAGGAGCTGAAATGGTAGAATTTAGGCGTCGTGCAGGAGGAATTGTTGCGCTAGCAGGTTGAGGCACCTGTGGTGATAGCAGAGGACAAAGTCGGCTCTTGGTGGTGAGATGGGTCTTTGCTTTAGCAGTCTCATTCCTTTGTAGGAAGTGTGATCTATGGTGGCGGCAGCCTCCACATGAGCTGGGTGCTTGTGTGTGTGGTGTACTCGAGCCTTGGACGATGATGATGATGATTGTTGTCTTGGGATCGGAAGTTTTGGAGCTGTAGTGGGGGAAGGATTTCTTCTTCACATAAAGACAGGGGTCCATTGGCACCAAACACTCTCTGGGGTACATGGCACATTAGAGCTAGCACAGCAAGATACCGATTAGTTGGGCTGGAAGGAAGCTGCCCCGCAACCCCCCCCAAAAATCAGAGCTGCACGATTTGCGGCAAGGCACTGTGATCTTGCAATTACTGTAGTAATGAATCTTGATTGAGCTACAGCAACAACAAATGACCTTCTGATCCTTTTGAGATTTCCATCCTGCTGACTAGGGATGAAGGGTGTCTGTCTGTCTGTCTGCTAATGCTTAGGAACTTGTTCATCAAGAGTATGCATGCTTTGCAATCGACTTCGACTTAGCCTGACCATTCATGGAGAACACCTAAACAGCTTCTGCTGGGCGAAATCCACCAACCACCTGAACCAACAGAGGATGAAGCAGGTAACAGAGATGGCTCTATCCTGTCACAGGAAAGCCTGGAAACAGTGCTACACATCATGTGAGTGAAGCAAGCTTAACACATGAATCCTGATCCTTCTATCTTGTTTTGTCAGGGAGGGTACCCACCCAAACGATCCCGAGGTCAGCAATTGTTGTTGGCTTGTAGACAAGATAGTGACGATTTGAATATTATACACTAAAATGGATAATATAGTGAATAAAGCTTCGCCCGAATATTTCTCCTCCACACGTCCTGTATCTGCGGTGGGGCGATTTTTTCTCGTATTTTTTCTTTCTTTTTCTTTCTTCTTCCGCCACGGAATCAAGTCTCGCCACGGACTGACCACTCTTTCGTCACTCGAATGCTCCCATGACGACCAATGCCAGGTTCCAGCCGCGCCAGGTCGGGCATCCTGAGACCTGCAACCCCATGCCTCGCCATGTCTTCTCGATCCGACTCAGACAGGTCCAGCCAGCCGCCGCCACTGAACCTCCTAGCAGGAGACGCCAACATAGACCTGCGGTCGGCCCTGCTCGTCCCTGGGGTTCCTTTGGCGTACAGGTTCTGCATGCCGTAGCTTGCGCGGCTGCGACTCGTGGCACTCGTGGCCTTGCTCGTTCCCCTGGTCGTGAAACCAGATACATAGCGGCTCATGAGCGGGCGCATAGTCGACAGCGAGGCGATGATGACGCCTGTCAGAACTTCTGCTGTGGTCCAGGCAATCACTGATACCGTCTGGAACGCTATATCGCTTTCACCCGTTGGGGTGAGAGTGATACGCAGGATGGATACGATGCAGGTGCTATCCCTTTAAATCAGCTGCGGTCATCTCATCTCAGGGCGAGAAGAGAGGGGTGGGGAGATGATGTATGTTGGTGGGGGGGGGGGGGCGATCACTCACAAAAACCCCAGAGAGAAGATGCCTATGACAGCATATTTTGATTTTCGGGGCAGTGCCAGACGCCAGATGATGGGCAACGGGAGCAAAAGGATGATAAAGTCGGTCACGATGTTGCCCACGCTGTTCATTGTCCGCGTCACGAGGATGGACTGGCAAACACCCTTGACGGTCTGGTCCCAGGCGGCTTCGACGGGGACGCAGGCAAAGACCTGGACGAAAATCTGGGCGAATTGCCATGCTGCAATGATGGACATGGCGCAAGCATTGAACATCTTCAGCCCACCCCAACTTGTCTGCCGGATGACGCGGTAGAATTGGAAGAAGAGGGTCAGTTTTGTGAAGAGAAGAGTGATATTGTATATCACGAGACCCAGCCATAGATCCTATTGTCCATGGTCATGTGTCGAGGTCAGTATTCATAACCCATGATGCGCTGTGTTGGGCTGACAACAAAAAGGCTGTACTCACTTTGAAGAATGCATTGTATCCCGAAGGCGGGATCTGGTCAAAATGTGATCCGAGACCTGTGCTGACGGCGTGGAAGTTTTGTATTGCCAGAGCTATGAGGCAGGCCTGGAACGTAAAACCGAGGTTGAATGTCAGCTCTCTCTCTCTGTCTGTGTGTGTGTGCGCGTGTGTATATGTGTGCATAGCACACGGTCACAACTGAGCTTACCCAAGAGACGACGGCGAGATAATCATCAAGCCATATCTGGTTCAAGACGAACTTGCGCGTGTACAGCCGCAGAGCCACAGCCAGGGTGCCCACAACGATGGCTATACTTGCTACAGCCAGAATCCCACCAGCGTTGGCACCGGGCTTCATGTTGTATTGTTTGTTCGCGAACGATGCGCTCCTGGCGCGTTGCGTGGTGTGGACTGAGGTGGTTGCGATTTTGTGGAGGGACCCGAAAAGCCCGGGGGGGGTGGCCTCAAATCATATCCAGTGATCTCTCTCTCTCTCTCTCTCTCTCTCTCTCTCTCTGTGTGTGTGTGTGTGTGTGTGTGTGTCCCTCTCTCCAGACAGTGAGAGAGATCTCTATCCGGTCTGCTGCCTCGGAACGTGCCTGAGACAAGCATCCGAGGACGAGACAATTGACAATTGTGGGGACCTGGCTCTCTAGAAATAGATGTGTTCTCACTATTTCAGTGCCTTTTGCCCCCTTCTCTTACCTACCCCTCGGGCCGCCCTTCCCTCGCGAGTCGTCTGTACTTTGTATAAGTCCGGACGAAGATCCGGGCTCAGTCGCCGTACGAGCGAGGGTGACACACACACCCACACGCCCACCCACCCACACACACCCAAAGGGATGATGACAAGACGCGCATCGTTCCCTCCATCCTGCTATGAATCAATTTATCATGTTACCATGTTGCCGCTAAATCGTGCGTCCAGGTCTTCAATGTCACGCAACATCTATCCCAGACGGCTGTGTAGCGTGGAAGAATTGCATTCAGCCGGCGGGGCCCTTGCATGAGGGCCTGAATTTCTCCACGTTTCCTCACTTTCTGGGGGTGGGTGGCAGTCGGCATAGTTCATACAGACTATGGTAACAGGACGAGACTAGACATTTAGTGACCGAGACTTGCGCAGGAAGAAATGACCTCGTCGCACGAGGGCCTTGTCTAATCTAGCAGGGGAAGGAGGACGGGAGATGGGTCCTCGGGCATGTAAAGTGGTGGCGCGTGGATTGTAACCATCCAACCTGGAAGCGCAATACTCGTCGCCGGAGGTTGGCTTTGTACATTGGGGGAACTCCATCAAAAATAGCCTGAACATCTTTCCTTTTCTTTTCTTTCAATCTTCCTTTTCTTTCCTTTTTGCCTTTTTTTTCTTCTTCTTGCGCACAATGTGGCATGTGGGCCACGTTTCAGTTAAAATAAAATCAAAAAATTCCCGGGGTGGCCTCTGCCCCAGATGGACCACAATTTAGACACGTCAGGGGCAATTTCCGCTGCACGTCAACCAAGCGAGGAGCGGAGACTGGTTGGGTCGAGGAAAAGGTACAGTAGTTCCTGCATGACGCATAGGTAGTTCGACGGACTACTGTACAGTAGTAGTAAACAACGCCATCAGCACACTTGAGCGTGACCGACACAGCTGCACCTCCTCGTCACCAAATCTCTCGCAACATTCATCACTTTTGAGAAAAGATGGGGGGTGGGGGGTTAGACCAAAGCAAGTTTGTCGGCGTTTTTGTGTCCTAAGCCCCCGTCTCAGTTGGTGAGGAAGTCAGGGCATCATCCCCTTGGGGTTTGGGGTACGATCGGCTCCGAGCACTCGCCCTAATTTCGGTCTTCATCGAGAGGCCTTTCTCTTTCTCTCTCTATATGGCTGTGGCCTTGTGAACACAAAAACTGCATGAGTCCGATGCGCTGCGGGGATAACATCTCCATACAGAAGTAGATCGACATCTTGTCCTGCATGAAGTATGCGTGTGTGTGTGTGTGTGTGTACATAGTATGTGTGTATGTGGGCTTGGCCGCCTTTTTTATCTGCCGAAGCGACACCGAGACAACACTTGCAATGGCGAGGCTGCCGGCCTTCACGGCGATAACACAATACAATATATACTACTATGCAAGAGCAGCTTGGACCGACCCCCGTCATCTCCCCCTCCCCCACGATTCAAGTCGACTCCTGGAGGTTGCAGCTCAAACAAGGACCAGCATGACGGCTCTCGGTAACCCAGACTGGATGAATCTCCCCCCGGACTCGCAACGTGGTCCAACAAGTAAGGGTTGCCTCATTGCTTCGTACGCTTCACTTAGGGTTTGCCCATTGTGCTTCTCGTATTTGCGAATGTGTATGTGTGTGTGTGTGTGTTATTGCAGGCTTGAAGGGGAAACGAATTTACCATTTGCTGGAGCTTAAAGCTACTATTGAAGTCACCTTCCAAGTTCTACCATAGTAGAAGTAGACCGTCGATATGCAAGTCTCAGGGAGGGGGAAAAGCAAAACTTCGGCCTTATCATCAAGGATCTTTGGTCAGCCTATCTGGACTGCGACGACCAAAAGATACGCAGCTGTGGTGTTGGTTTCCCCCCTGTTTTATTTTCTTTCTTCCTTTTCCCTTCACTTTCTCTCCGTCCATTTTTCTCCGTGTTCTGCATGTTGGACGCCACCGCCCACATTCCATCAAGCGTCTACTCTAGATCAGAAAGCGTCTTCCGCTCACCAAAGAAGACTCATCACAATTGTATGTGTTGGAACAGTACCTCAGCTTTTGACTCAGGTTAATGCCGCACTGCCGAGCAGCATTGTAGAAAAAAAGTACCAGTGTAAATCTTCAAGGATGTTTTGATCGTCCCATTTCGCTGTCGCTAGTCACAGCACTGCGCCTCAATCATTGTTTGAAAACCTGGGATGACTTGCGTGGACGCCGCATTACGCCGTGGCTGGGATCTTTATTTTCTTGCCTTTTTTTTCTTGTTGCCATCCCCCCCCCCCCAAAAGTTCTCATTGTTTTTCTTCAGACGAGACAAGAAGCAAGGAAGGGCAGACCTCACCCCTGGTCAGTGTACATGTGTGAACGTCCCAGCTTTTGGCCCCTGTTGTTTTCTGACCTCCACATTATTAACACAGGTGGTAGTCGGAAATATCCCGAAACAATGGCTTGCCCGGTCAAGGCTGGTAGCCTTTGATCTGCTTTCGCCTGGGGCAACTTCAACTCTTTAGACAGGACAGGACTCAACTATTAGGACATTTCAGTGAAACAGGTGATTATAGAGTGGCAGTCTCAGTGGAATGACTCTGCCCTGTTGGCCTGGCTATCCGCAAAACCGGTATGGAGGGGGGATCTTGAGTAAGTTGGCCTTGGATCCTACAGCAAAGCCAAGGCACTGAGGGCAATCAGCAAAGGTACAACGATTGTTTTCAAGTAACGTTGAGCTCGAACGTCAAGAGTTCAGCAGAGACATGCACCTGTACTAGGCTAGCAATCATGGGGTAACCTACGGAGAATTCATGAACGAGAGGGTTTCCAAGTCTCATGACAGCCCGTAAAAGCAGCATGCATACTATGGTGCAGGCCTAGAAAACTGGACCCTAATCGGAATGCGACATACGCACAGACTCTGAGCAGTGTTCATTCTCGCACCAAGGCTCCGATCTTACCATTCTAGATATTCTAAAAACAGCACATATAGGGCTGATAGTCCGGACTCATGACCAGAGCCAAGCATCAAACTCTAATGAAAGCCCCACGGCCTTATTGTCGGGTCGTCTCATGTTTCTTTCCCCAAGCTGAATCATACCTACTGTGTGAGAAAGCAACTGGCAGAAGTTGGACAGTGGTTGTGTTCAGCGAGTGGGAGATAAATATAACTTGACAAATGTTACCTCCTATAGTGCGGCAAAGTCAGGATATAACGGCGTGTATTATCGATGATAACAACATAGACTTCCAATTTGTGAAACGGGGCCGGGGGCCACCCAGAGAGGCACTCCGCAACGGGGAACCCACAACTTGGACAAAGCCAATCTAGAGTTCAAATTTTCCATGATCGAGACTGTAAGTAGAGATTGAGAAACAGTAAGTATCCTCTGCGCGTTGGGAATCCCTGTTCTGTTTGGTTTGGGGAAGGAAAGAATTCGAGACCCTTCTCACAACTTTACCAAATATAAATCGATTACACAGTAATCACCTGCGCACTCGGCGGAAATACAAAGGATCCAACCCCATATGTCACCATACAAAACCCGTCTATGAGTTATTTGGATGTAATCTGCCAGTATCTGTCAAAAGCAGTATAATAATTCCTAGGCAGTGCAGAGTGAGAATTTGATTTGGCGGAAAGGCAACCCGCCAAGGCAGATTCTAGTCAACAAATTTTGCATCATAATACGTCAAATTTCACTGTTGCTGCTACTTGCTTAGCTTACGTAGTTGTGTCAAGCCCCAATTGAGACTGTCAGCGCAAAGCAGTGGCAGCCTCACCAGATCCTCCTTCGGCTAACCCCGGGCGGTGATGTAGCACGGTCAGCTAAGATCTCCCGCAGCCAAGTTCCCCCCCCCCCCCCTTCTTCTCCATTCTAGGAAAACCACGTGGGTGAGAATGCGAGGGCTGACCAAATGTGTTTCACTTTGGCACCTGTGGACAGTTTATTGTGCGACAGGCGCATGCAGTGTAAGCTTGGGTTCCAAGTTTCACGATATTCGAAGCCACGTGCTCGTCGACCTCAAATGCTGTCTAAACCTATTTGTGATAAGTAAGGGATATCTAATCGAATGATACTGTTTCTGTTCCAGTTCACCGTATCGGCGAGCTTTACATGGGGATATTTCGACTAGGGGAAGGGCTTCCCTTATGGAATTTCGTGCCAAACACTGGACGTTGATAAGGAAGTTGTATTGCCCTCCCCCCCCCCCTCTCCTAGAATAACATACACCAAGAAGAAGCAAAAGGGAGGGCGGGGAAATGGGTGTTCAACATCATTCTCCTAATACGATGCGGGCAGCAGGAGGCCGTCTGATTCTCCAAAAAGCTAGAGCATTCACAACCTACGGCGCTTAGGACTGGGCACAATTCGCAGGGCTGACCCCATGTTTTATCGCATTTGTTTGCCTAATATGGTGAGAGTTACATATTTCCGCACGGGCTCGAGACTGTGAACTGACCAATAACGTATGGATATTTACAACCATTTGGGGTAGACTCAATATGGTTGGCCTCTATTAGAGGCCCGTAACGAATGAACCCTGTGGTCCACTATCACGTATTGACCGCCATCGCGTAGTTCAGCTCATTGCCTATCCCTAACGATGAATACTGTCCGAGAATAGAGTGGCAAATTTCCTACGATCGGGGCCAGTTGAGAGTCCCTGATATTCAGTCCAAGATTGGTGCACTTGCTCTTTGCCACCCACGTAATGTGGTGCTGGGTAAGTATGTATGCATTGCGTCCTTTAACTAACGAGGAGGATCTCGTCCAAGCGATGACTGCCAAGCAATTGTCCGTCTTCGACTGAATATAGACCACGCCAACATCGTACTGTAGTCAGAGACTCGCTTCAGCTTTAGGCGTTAAAGGAATCATGTCAAGTCTGCTTTTGGGCGAGATACGGCGCCAAACATCCCAGTGTTCGCCAAGGCCGCTCCATGTGACAGTTGTTGATGGAAAGGCATTTCCCCCCAAGATCTGCACTGATGCACAGTGTCTTGTGGAGGGTCACGAAGGTTGTTTGATAACTTCCCTGTCCAGGTTCTCTGTAAGGATCAGTCTCATCGAGATTTGTTTAGTTGAAGTATCATGCCCTGACCAAGGCATAGCCTCTCTAGTACGTACAGAAAAGCACGCCCATGTGTACATCATTGTCTATACGTAGAATGGAGGGGAGATTCTTCTTAGGTATTAAGCTCGGGAGGCAATAATCCTGAGCCACAGTGACGATACAAATCACAGAGCAATAGACTCATTCATTACTTGCAAGGCCTAGTAGCACATGTGTGATGAGTATTAGCGAAACTTCAAGAGCGCTGATTACCTATTCGATAGTATAAAGATGAATTTCTAAGCAATTACCGATCCTAAGAACGAGGCATTCACTATGATCTGCTTCAATGCCATTATCGCAATTTGCATTTCGGGTGAGTAATCGATACGAAGTGGCTAGTCCTGTGGCAGTGCAGCGTTCGCAGCGCAGCGTGGGGAGTTCGCAAAGGGCAGGGCGGCTGTGTTGGGGGCCAACAGGGTGATCTCGTAATCAAGAGAAGCTATCGCCGTGACCCTCGATATATACAGCCTCACTTGTAACCGGGGGGACGGGTCAATCTCGGTTCCTACCCCTGCTGCCACGCGACCAAGTCCTCGGGAAAGGCATTCTTCCAAGACGCTATCTCGAAAAGACACACACACATCTCGTAATATCCACAACGGTTTTGTCGTCTGGTCAGATAGCGCTGTGAATACCGAGCGGGAATCAGCCAACCTGCAAGGGCAAACCTGCGCCCTCATCAGCTGTCAGCAGGGGTCATCACCACTGCAGCGGTAGGATGAGACCGAATTTCTGGGATGTTAAAGATCTGACGGCGGCGGCCGAACGATTGAAAAGTAAACTAAACTGAATTACTCTTTTCGGAACTGAACTGCGACGGAAGCGGGACCCACATCCAGGAACTCAAAGTCAGCGTCTTTGAAGGAGCACCGAGGGCTTAGTAGCCCAGACTTTCCTGCCAGGGCTCATGAGTTCAACGACTGGCTCTTTCAGTCTTGGAGAGGCGCCGCTCAGCCCTAGCATACGGGGCAGACATGTGTAAGGGAAGGCAGTATGAACTCCGTACTCCCACCATTCGTGTCGTGGGGGAGGAGACATGCTGGAGGATGCGGTCGATGCGTTGTGGGGTGTGTTCAGCAATGTCCGTCCGTTGCACGATAGAAGCGCCGAAGGTTTATGTGAGCTTCATGGCATTGTTGGGCCTGGCACGTCGCATTTCGTGTGGCCAGGTTGTCTCGTGTCTGGTCGCGATGAGATAAAGGCCTCCTACTCCGGCGAGCTGGAGGGAATGAAGTTCTCATGGCTTCATTCGCAAACTCGGACGCCGATTTCTCTCAACTATCGTCCTTGACTAAGAAAAGCGTGAGAGCACGGATGTATTCACTTATTTTGTTATAGATTTTACGCCAGGAGAAACTGTCCAGCTTCAGAAGATGACCAAGGCCGGCAAGTGTGACTGCTGTAGGCAGCGCAAGGTCAAGGTGAGTTCTTAGATTGGTATACTGGTAGTATCTTGGGCAACAAGAAAGTCTAACAGTCCATTCATTTCAGTGCGATGAGGTTCACCCGACTTGCGGTCCGTGCAAGAAAGTCAGGCGAGATTGCAAATATACTTACGGCCATGTGTCGAAATTCGTCAATTATCAGCATGAAAGCTCAGGCCCTTCATCATCCTCTCCCTCGGGAAAGGGAGACTCGAAACAAGGCGCAGACCGAAAGCACAGACCCAAAGACCAAGAGATGGTCCTCAGTCTAAGATCATCCAAGAATTTGCAGTCAGGCAACAATTTGATGCAAACTTTCAACCTTGTGCCCGCCAACAAGAGAGACAAGTCCAGCCACGGAGGAGAGGTTCGCTACGGGGGTGGAGATGAATCGCCGCAAGCGAATGAGCATCAGGCGTCACTACTGTCCCTCTGGCTGTCATATCTCGAGAGCGGGCCCTCTGGAGAGTCATCGTTGTACTGTATGGGTGACTGGATGGATATTGTGCAAAGATACATTGGCAGGGGCGATGTCGTGGATGCGGCGGTGATCGCTATCGTATCTGGGGCCAGAGCGTTGTCGAGCAGAGCAGAAGAAGATATTGCGACGGCAAGTGAGTCGAATATCAACGCCCTGCGAGTCCTCCGGCTGTCTCTCGCCAAGGACAACCAGGAGAGCGACAGCAGAATGGCATTGGTAGCTACGAAGCTCCTGTATATTGCCGAGGTATGTGACGAAAGCTTAGTTGTTCGAATGGGAAGTAAAGAGTACTGGACACTGACGATAGCGTTGCGCAAGATTCTTATCAACCCTGAGTCGCACGACCATCAGTACCACGTTGGAGGGCTTGTGAATATTCTGCGCCGGCTATATTCACAGAATCACGGTTATGATGACACAATTCAATCTATATACTACGGTCACTTTTTTACGGAGGTACGCAGACCCCGCCTGGCCCAATATCTATACAATACCAATCAAGGGATGAGGGAACGGAAATTGACAGCCAGCCTCTGACAGATCACATCCGCTATGTTTCGAGGAGAAAGATCGGCCTTCGAGAAGACTGCGTGGACCGACATGCCAGCGCCCCAATTCGCTGACAACACATGGCCAGGATACGCAGCAGCCCTGAAGGATACTATGCAGGGCTTCACAAAGCTTGCGCGGCTGGTCCACCTCACCCGGCGGGTCCAGCAAAAGCCACACGACGTCGCCCTGCGCTCTGATGCTACTAGCCTCGCCGGCCGGCTATTTGGGAGCAGCATAGAGGCGTGGATCGGCGAGTTGATGGGATCTGGGGGGATCTTGGTGGTCCCCTCCGTTGCCAACGATCACCTGGTCACTCACTCGTATCGCTTCCAGTCTCCACGGCTGTACCAGCTCATAGTGACTTTCTGGGCAGGTCGTGTCATCCTGTGCGGCTGTATTCAGAGGCTCGCGGATACGGGTCGTCTTCCTTCTGCCCTCAGCCTCGCAGCCGCTTATGAGACAGACATTCAGAGCGCCCATGCCATTGCCATGTGTGCTGACTATTGCATGCAGATCGACTCGACACTCCCTTGCGCTCAAATTGCGCATCTCCCCGCGCTCAGGATAGCCTTTGGAGCTTGGCAGCGGCTTGGGGAGCGAGCCGTGGGGCAGTCAACCGAGTCGGAAGAGATGACAGCGTGGTGCCTGGGTACGCTGAACGTGATCGAGACAATGCTGTCGCTCCGCTTGTCCACGCACGAAGAATTGTATCGAAGGACGTCCTGCTTGTCGGGAGGACCAGTATATGAGTCTGGGTGATAATTTGGTGAGAATAAACTTCGGCAACAAATGTGTGATTATCAAAAGCAAATATAGAAAGGAATTTGTTTCTGTCTTCTTCTTCTTCGGAGACGGGGGTTGCAGCTGTCGGCTTTCACTTTTCATAAACTTTCTGCCGGTGGGTTTGGCCTCTGTAACATCAACGTCACTCTGCTGTCTTCAAATGCTACCGCAGATCAGCTAGTCTCTTCTGTATGAAGTTGCCTCGAGCTGCTGTCTGATATGAATAACGCGCCGGTGCAAACAGCCACTGCATGTAAGTTGACACCGTATGATAGAATGATGAGAGCCACGCATGCGTGGCGGGTATGTTGAAGTAACAATAATGAGAAAAGCGAGGGAGAAAAGGACCAGGCAGACTGGAGGCACAGCAGACACAAAATGGCAGCGTACAGGTACAGCAAGTGTACGTACTTGATCACGTGCTGAAGCTCTGTCTCGCGTGCACGGACAGGGTTCCAGGCGGCCCCCTCTCCCCAGTGAGACCCCTCCAGACCGCCGTAGCGTACCAGCGAGCTTCTGAGGCCGGTTTCGACGGCCAAACGCGTAGCCGTTCTCGCTGTAGTATGCAGGCTTGGTTACATCAACCCGCGATTCTGATCTTGTCGCACAGCAGAAAGAGGTATGCGACGATGGTTGTATCTAATAGGAGAAACTCTGGTCACAACTTACCTGCCTGCGTACCTGCCCGGTCGCCTTTCATGAGCTTGTAGCCATGCTCTCAAGAAAAGACCGATCAGGCTTCGATCCCAGAGCCGAGCCGTGACCTCATCTCTCGAAATACGGGTCTCGCTCTCGCACCCCCCCCCCCCCGGAAGTCTTACCCTCTTCCTTCGTCTCCTACCCAGAAAGCGACCCCCAAGAAGAAGAAGAAGAAATATCATCCAACAGCGCGCAAGAGTGGCATACATGTCGTGCCGGTAGAACAAGACCGTCGCTGAAGACTCGGGACCCCTGATCCCAAGCGTCGGGGAGCGATGTCAGCCCCGACCAGATCGCGGACCTGGTCGACCAACGCCTATCCCACACCGCGCACACGCAAGAACACCCTGCCGTCCTCCTTCCCTCCGTCCTATGCCTCCACGACTAAGACCACCGCAACCACTGCTGCGTCTCTCGAGGATACCATCTCTACCCACACCCACGCTCGCCTCACCGCCACCACGAAACATGCATCCTCGTCCTCACATTCACCGTCTCCCTCCTCCTTCCCGCGAACCGACGACAATAGTGCCCTCGACGGCGAGCCGGTAGCCACACCGTCCTTCCTCCAGCCTCGCGTGGCCGCCGTCCTCGGCGTCTCCAGACACTGGCATCCAATATTATTCTCTCTACGCTTGCTGTCCATCCTGCCAGCCATCGGCTTCGGCTTCCCGCTTACGATCCGCTTCTTGCTCATGCTGCATACGTTTGCGACGACGGCGACGGGGGATGGACAGGCTGGGATTTTCGGGGAAGACAGTGGCGGCGTGGGCGAGGAGAGGTTGTTGCTGACGGAATTGATGCTGGCCATCATATGGGTATTAAACCACCCTCGTTCTTCTTTTCCGGATCGTGAAACACAGGCCTGGTTAGGCTAACTTGATAAAACAGTGTGGGTGTTCGGGATATCTTTCATTCTACTTTACAGACTACCTCATGTCCAGATGGTGAGTTTTTGGTCCCTCTTCCCTGTGCCAACCAAACAGAGAGAGAAAGAGAGCGAGAGAATGATACTGATCGTGAATGCACTTTCTCTGCTCCTAGGCTCATCAACTACACCCCCTCCGCAACCGCCTTCCGCCTCGTCTCCATATCTGCCCTCAACGGTTACCTGCAGTCATGGACTCTCCATCTGAGCGGCAGCTCGCAGGACCCTTTTCTCCTCCTTCCTACCTGGATCACAATTACCAGTGTGCGTCTCTTCTCTCCCAAAGCTTTTTTCCCTCGCCCGCCTTCCCGTTCCCCCTCCCCCTCCCCTTCGACGGTGGAGGGGTTCTAGACACGCATACAGACAAAGAGAAATAGACAATACATGTTCACAAGATCGCTGACACACGCTCTTTCAGACTCTTACTCTAGTATACCATATCACATACCGCAAAATCAACATCCGCAAAGAGACGTCCACCTCCATCAGTGTCTTCTCTATGGCAAGCTATATTAGCATGGTGGCTCTTCTCATACAGCAGCATTGGGATAGGACCGACTGGCTCGAACTGCCATTCGTTGCGCTGGGTTGTCGGGTTCTCAGGGGTGGCGGAGAGGTGGTGGTCTGGGTGGCCAAGTATGCGAATATCACGGTGGCACCCTGATGAAAGGAGGGGCCGAGGAAATATACAACTTTTACGTCCTTGTCATTTTTCTGCTTGGAAAATATCGTTCGCTTTTTGCTCATGATACCCCGATTTGCGTGGAGAGAATATATGGATTTTTTAAGCTTCACGATTTTAGACTTCACGATGTGTGATCAGCCATACATACAGCAAGTCATCAGGAGAAAGAATAATAGCCATTGCCTTAGGGGACTGTGGATTCTCATCTACCCCCAAATTCACTAACAAAAGGGACATAGTGCCTGTTTGCACCTACTATAGGTGTCAAGCGTGATCGTCAGACTCGCTCCCTGACACTGTCCTCCAAAGATACGTCCGCTTTGCGATAAGTCCAGAGATCACCACCGATTGGTAAGTGGGATCATGTCATGTAACGCTCGACAAGCCAAAAATAAACAGTCTCGTGTAGCCCGAGATATTTCTGCAGAAGACGAGACGTGTCCTCGTCACCGGTGCAGGCCGTATCTCTACGGCCAGCTATTCCCGCACGGACGTGTTCGTGGGCGGAGCCAATATGACATGAAGGCCCTTAGAAACCGTGGACTCGGACCATCTCCTTGTCGAAGCCAAGGCCGGTGGTCTTCTCGTCGTTGGTGATTTCACCGCAGAGGAAGTCGTGCATGTTGTTGCGCTGATCGCCCTGGAGCTGGATCACCTGGCCGTGCTCCTCATCTTCGATGACGGTGCCATTGCAGTTGTACCGCTTCTTGGCCTGCTTACAGATCTTCTTGAGGTTCCACTTCTTGGGAATGTTCGTAACCGTGGTCAGGGTCTTGCGTCCATTGCGCTCTGTACCATCGGGTCCTTTGTCAGCGGGCTATTGCACTTTCATTTTGTATTTCGCAGAAAGGAGGGAGGAGCCACGCCGCACGTGTGTGGCGGCGACGTGTACTCCTTGTGTGAGAAGAATGGATAACAGAATAGGTAAAAAAGGAGTCATGCAACATACGCTGGATACGGATCTCGATCTTCTCAGCAGCCTTGGTCGCCTTCTTTTCGCCCTCACCTCCGTCTTCGTCGACCTCGGCGAAAGGATCTGCACACGGTAAGAGGCGGTCAGCGTCAGGGTCTTAACCATTGATAGTATACTAAAGCGACAAGGTTGGGGAGGAACCGTATTCTTGAAACTTACCAAAAGATCGAAGGTTCTCGATGACCTCACCAGCGTCGGCGGACTTGGCTGACTTCTGTTTCTTGGCTTGATCGTCGGCCTTGGATGACTTCTGTTTCTTGCCAGAGTCTTTGAGGTTTCCCTCAGCGACCTGGGCCGGATGCTCCTTTCCTATCTGACCGTCGGCCACATCGGCGGAGGAGACTAGACGAGGAGGTGAGGTCAGCATCGACAGGACTTGGGCGTAGGGCGGGGCACCGTTTTCAGCCTTACCAAGGTCCTTGTTGTTTTCGATTGACATAGGCAGCGACGGACGGCTCTAGCGACGTCTCACTGATGGGAAATAAGGTTTTATTTGTTGGGAGGAATGGAGACTGCGAGTGTTGTGTAGAAGTCCTGTATCGGGTAGTAAGTCGTGGTGTTTCGAGATGATGGAAGACAGGTGTCGTTGTTGGTGGGCTGGTGTGGAGGAGGGGGAACAGGGAGAGAGAGAGATGCGTGATGTGTGATGCTCCGCGGTTTTATTGTTCGCACAAGGAGGCGAGGAAGCGGGGTGCCCGAGTGGGTGACTAACGCAGGGGAGGGTGGTGGGCACTGAGAGGTCCGTGCTCGGCCACGCCAATCATCTGCTGCTGCAACTGCTACCTTCGTACTGCGGTGCTACGTACCATTGCTGAGTACCCTAGGGCGGTGCCAGTGCCACTGTATTACAGAGTAGGCCCTATGCTGTGATAGCACGTATGCCCTGCAGGAAGGCGGTGGCTTGAAGCTTGCAGCGGCCCCTCCATTTATCCCCCTGCCCCCCAACCAATGGTCCAGGCTCTGAACCCTGCTTGGCATCGGCCTAGAAGCCAAAGGCCCTGCTCCCGATCTTCTGATCGCTCATTCCGTACATTCTAGAAGAAAAGACACAAGACTTTCCCACCCTCACTCAGCCATCTCATCGGCTGCTTGCCCTCTAAGTGGTCAAGATATGCCCTTTGCGCCTGTCGATCTCAATCAGCCCGAGAACCAGGCCGCTGCTGCCTCTGTTCAGATATTCGAGGAGGATGAAAATCAGGATGGCCCCTCTCCCAGATGGACGCCTCTGTTCAGGGACGAGTGTAACTTCGACGCTGAGATCTTCGAGAGGGTCATGTTGAATCTGATCAAGAATCCTAACATCAACTCATCATGGCTCTTCAGGGCCGACATTCTACTCGATCGGGTCGTCTCAGAAGTTTCCGAGTGCCCAGCCTCCGCTTCAAGCCCTCAACCGTTGATACCAGGGTACAAAGGTCTGGTGATCAAGAGGCTCCTCGTCCGCAGGATGATCCCTCGGAATGAACTTAGGGATAAGCCTCTGGAGCAGAGCTGCGTCTTCTACCAAGGCACCATCTCTGAAGGTGTCCAGAGGTCTCTCATTATATATCTCCCACATGTACGATCCGAGCAGGACATCCCTTTTTACCATCCAGCCGTGAGAGGTATAGCTTTTCTCCATGATTGGAGGCCAGCAGAGGGCAAGGGCACTGTCTCCACGCAGTACCTCTTCTTTGACTCAGGCAGCAGGACCGAAAAGCTCACCAGGACGGCCCTGCATCTGCTCCGAGTGTTGCACAAGCACGGTGAGGGCCAGGTGGCTGGCTACAAGAAACGAGTGCATCACGATGTCTTGGTTCCACAAGCCTCCCTGCAGAGTACCTACGCCACACTCAAGCAAAAGTATGCCAAATCTCTTGTCGAAGGCTGGGAGGAGGTGACGGATCCTTCGAAACACGTCTTTGAGGACCTCTGCATCGCCGCCTTCCTGATCGAGCTCTGGAAGGAGATGTACAAGGACCTTGACTTTCCTGGTTTCGTCGATATCGGTTGTGGAAATGGCCTCCTCGTCCACATCCTAAATTGCGAGAACTACGCGGGCTGGGGATTTGATGCAAGAGTGCGAAGATCTTGGGCCAAATACAACTCGAGTGTTTCCGTCCGCAGCCTAGACGGCGGCTTTCACGTCCAGGATTCCTTGAAGGCGCATGTCTTGCTCCCTGCTGTTACCGCGAAGCCGACGGACAACAGCGGAATCAAGATTAGTGAGGGCCAGACCCACGATGGCATTTTTCCTGAGGGTACTTTCATTATCTCGAATCATGCCGATGAGCTGACGCCATGGACACCAATTCTCGCGAGGCTGTCGGGTTGCCCGTTCATTATGATACCATGTTGCAGCCATAACCTCGGTGGCGACAGGTGGCGGGCACCTCCACCGAAGGACAAAATGGCCTCCCATTCGGCCTACAACTCGCTCTGTGGGTGGGTTGCTGAGATCGCCGAGGACTGCGGCTGGGAGGTCGAGAAGGAGGTGTTGCGCATCCCATCGACTCGGAATGTGGCGCTGGTAGGGCGGCGCCTTGCTAACGAGGAGGAATTGGATATTTACGCTCTGTTGTACAAGTATGGTGGGACTGGTGGTTATTACGACAACGTCGTCAAGCTGTTCAGAGCATCGGCCCGGGGCCATTAAAGACAGCAAGCAGCAGAACACATCACTGGCCTCATGACCGCTTGGAACTTGGTCTTCCATCGTGACTCATGACCTCGGTCAAGTGGTGGACATCGACAACCCTCAGTGATGCGTAGTCATCATTCCCGAGTACCTATAACGGGTGGCGCTACACACAGAGCGCTCAAGATCTTGGGGTGCAGCCCTATACCAAACTCTCAATCAAGGTCGGGGACAGGCAAGTGATCCACCAACTTCATGTTCAGACCAAGCTTCTTGAGCTCTTCGGCTGCAAGTTTGTCCCGCAGGTCCAGGCTCTCTTTCTCGGTTATCAGGACAAAGTCTCGTTTCAGTAACCAGCTTCCCTCTGTCACACCGTATTCCTTGGCCGTCTCCTTGTCAACTTTATCGAGATCGATGACCAGGCTTTTCTTGACGCCAAATACGGCATCAGACTTTTCGTATGGATCGTCGCGGATATACAATGCACTGTATCCAGGTGGCTGTCAGCAAGAGACGCCGCCCATGCAGTGCCGTCACACAAACAGCATTCACCTCCATATATGACCTCACACGGGGACTGGACTTACGTGATGAGATGGTCCCAGCCCTCCTTCTGGAACATGAAATGCACATGTGCCGGCCGCCAACAGTGTCTTCCCAGCAGAGCCAATAGCTTCCCTACAGGGCCGTCGTGCGGGATGGGGTAGCTGACTGGCTTGATGCCTTTGAAAAAGAAGCGGCCCTGCTCATCTGAGATCATGACACAACGCTCCGAGGGCTCTTGGCGATCCGAGTGCTGCACATCGTAATGGCCGCTGCTGTCCGTCTCCCAGATGTCGATCTTCACACCCTGGATAGGCTTTCCCGAAGTGTCCTTGATAGTGCAGATGGCCAGCATCGGCTCACCTTCTGGGTCAGATGTCATGCTGGCGCCATTCTCGATCGTGGGAGCATCGTGGGTGTGGAAGGGACCTAGAACCGACCCTTCAGTGCCTTGAGGCGGCTTCGGGTGGTTGATGTTGTCGACCAGGAGGGACAGTCCGAGGACATCGGAAAGAAGAATGAATTCCTAGAGCAGAGCCCAGGGCACGCGTGGTCAGTTTACACGAAAGAAAATATCGAGTGTTTTTCACAACCTCGTGCTGTGAACAAGAGCCCAATGCAACGTACATGCCGGACGTCAGTGGATATTTGTCCACACTGGACCAGGAAGCCCAGCGCCGCCATCCATTCCTCAGTGCTCAGGCGCGTCTCGCGCGCAAAGTCGTGCAGGTGTGTGACCAGGCGCTCCATGAGATACTTGAGACGCGCATCCTTTGTCTGGTTGTTGATCTTGATGGTATTGGGCGTTATGTTGTCGATGGTCAGGTCCAGAAGCTCTGGTGTCTGTACCTCCTGGGGGGCCATGGCTGCGATAGGGTCTTCTGGACGGGAGGGAACTAGCTAACAAGAAGAGGGCGATGAAGGTCGAGGCAAAGGTGGTACGTCTTCGTCTCGGTTGACTTCGTAAATCGTGACAGTTGTGCGATGCTCTTTCACTCGCAAGTCGTGATACAAAGATTCCGAAAGAGAGACCTTGCAACTTGGAACCTACTCACGTCCTGAGGATGTCTGGAGGTGATTCAGAGGGACCTTTCTTTTCTAAAGCCAAGAAGGTAACGAGGCGCTTTGAGATGGTAGTACAAACACGCGCTCTAGTAGTCTAACCGGAGTTGCGGAATTACGGCAATGGTAGTATCTCCTTCTTCTCCTCCTCCTGGTCCCTTCCAGCACTATAAAAGAGTTTCTCTTCTCGAACTATGAAGGTGAGGGGTGCGGGGGAAGTGTGCATCACGCACGTCACCGTCGGCTCACAGTAAACAGCAGCCCACTTCTTTACCCCTCCTCCACCATGCTTAGCGGGTCCCCTGTTCGGGAAGTTTTAACTTAGCATGGCCTGGCACGGAGAACGGAATGGTAATGCGGCGGATCGTTTTGGCGGGTCTGGACCCGAGACTTTTTGCTGGTTGGTGATGGACGCTACTAGAGGAGGCAGGCATGGAATGTGTTCGGGATATCAGATCTGGACACCGGCTCTAGGTTTTTCAAGATGGAAATGAGAATCTTGTTTGAATTTGAGTATGTTGTTCGAGGATTTACTCTTGTCGTACGCTTTGGCTAATGTGGGCATCTTCTGGTAAGTTAAAACTTCAGGGAGAGTGTGGGGAAAAGGGAGTTAAAGGTGTGCGTTGCTTGTACACAGGAGATCCACGTGCGATCCGACGTATACCTGTACTGTATGTACTGCATATGGAGATTTGTGCCGTTTGAGTGAGTAACTACTTGAGTACTTCTGTGTTTAGTTGCTTGTCTATGCACTGATATGCTTATTTGAACTCTCTCAGGATTAATCTCCGTAACCAACAATCACAAGTCATCCGTTACAAATTTACCCGAGCAGCACAACCTGTTCCCGACAGGCAGCACCAATCGCATCAACATGTACCCGATTCCCAGCCTCTCCACGACGCCATCTCGATGCCCCGAAAGTAGCAGCACGTTGTACAGCGACCGAAATACCATGGGCCTACCATACTTCACGTCGTATCCCAGCACGAGTTAATCATCATGTCTTCGTCTCCATCATTGTCGTGATCACCATCGTCGTCATCATCATTCTTACAATCATGACGCCTTAACCTACTTGATACACGACGTTGTCCGACCTCCCGTAGTCAGAATGTGTCCATGAGCGGTAAAATTTTGTAAACGTAATCCACGACGGGTTGTCAAACTCCCACTGTGTCGTGTGGGACAGGGCGAGGAACTGATACCGCCGTCCCCGCAGGCTGGGGAGCAGGTCTCCGCCAACAATTCACCTCATTGGTAGGGCTGATGTTCCTCCTCGTATACTCCTTGACGGCGGCAGCGCAGATTTCGAACAGGCTCTGATTCTCGAAGTCGAGGTCGCCCTCCTAGGTCATGAAGAATGACTTGAAGGCACCCATCCATCTTGCTGCTGCTGCTGCTGCTGCTCTGGCACGCAGAAGTGCTCCTCGAGCGCGCAGTCCTAGTCACATTGGAAATGCGCTGCTTTCCTCTTGTCATAGCGCTCTGAGGAATCCATGCTTGTAACTGTCCGTCATCCAATGCGTAGGTGCTCTGAGATCATCATCGAAGGCGATCTGGCTGTATCGTCTGCAGAGCCTGGTGTCTCTGTGGTGCTCATTGATGTTGCTGTCATGGTTTGGGTCTTTTTGGGGGGGAGGGGGAGGGGGAGGGGACAGGAGCTACCGTGCAAGAGACAAAAAGGTGGAAAGAGGGAAGGAGACGCGAGCCAAACAAGGGCATAACAAAGAAGGACAATTCAGCCTGTTTGTGCCTTGTGCCACTGCATCCTTGCCTTTGCTGCTGTCTGTCCTTGGCTGCAGCTGTTTTTACCTCACCGCCATCAAAGGGTGAAGCAATTCCAATCATAAAAAAGATACGTACATACTTCGAAGTATATACAGGATGACGGATTGACCCGTCTCAAGTCGAGACTCACTTCATCCTGCAGTTTCCATCGCCCACCCCTTGGCCTGTCAATGAATCCCACATATTCAAATGTGGACTCAGCCTAAGCACGCATATGGTCACATCCATATCGGAAAATGATCCATTGCTAAGGGTGGGAACGCCAACTGGTGATCGCCATAGCTCTCAGGAGCTCATCCTTACCTTGAGAGATCAGACAATAAGGGCACCGTCAGGAGAAAGACAAGATCGACGTGTTGATTAGAGTCCGGCAGGGCCAACTTCCTCTTGGAAGAGTGGGCTGACACTTGTCATTCCAGCTGAGCACTCCTGTTGTTGGCTATCACAATAGTTAATGTTGAGACGTCAGACGTCACCGTCCATCCGTCCGAAGAAAAAGAAAAGAGAAAAAGAAGAAAAAGACCAGGGCCGTTCGTTGCCAAAGCCGACAATCTGCGACAAATACTAGACGCATTCGGCGGGAAGATGACGGGTTTCATGCGCGCCTGGCTTTTCAAACCCTCTACCTGACCATGTTAGTATCATGGCCTCTCTCCTTCCGGCTTCATTGCTCGCTCTCCGTGGTAACAACCTGCATCCTGACTTAGAGGGTAATTATATCATTTCTCGGATGGACCCGAGCGATTTTGACGCAGGGAGTAGACAGAACCCCCCAGACCCACCCAATTTTAAACCAACTTTCGCAGCTCCATCAGAGAGTGTGAGAACAACAGTCTTACCGGGACTGGATGCAAGCTGTCCTGTTGTGATGATGAAATTGGCGGGGTAGCGGATAATAATCCATTTGCAACAGGCGGCTGCCCCCTAGACAAGCCATGTCAAGAAAGATGCTGATGAGCCCCGCCCCTGGTCAGCTTGCAATTCATAGAGAGAAAAGGTAACAGAGGAAATAGAGTCCACTCTTGAAACGTAGCCTTGCTGATCAGAGATGGGCTGGAGCAGCAGCCTGAGTATAGTCGTCAGCGACCCGTTCCATGTCCCACCAAAAGGTGTCGGAGCTGAGCTGTATGGCAACTGTCTTCCTCAGCAAGGTTTGAAGTTTCACTACACCATGGCAGCGTGGCATCATATTTACGGGATATGACCCTGCAACGTGGCCAGCAAGGTAGGGCTCCTTTCGCACAGACCAAAACACACGCGTCGTGGCTTGTCGAACAGGGGCTTATTGCTTGCACTGCACTTGCACTGCGACGGCCGCCACCACCACCAGTTCGTGGGATTCAAGGACAAAAGCTGACGAGGACATGAACCCACGGGCAGTCCCGGGGGGGGGGGGGGGGGCACTGTCCTCTTTAATGTTCGAACGGAGGACGTCAGCTCTCGTAGCCAGCCTCGTTATCAGGGCTGACAGCGCAGAAGAAAAGATCAGAAAGAATAGCGAGACCTGCCTCATCCAGGCATGCTTCATAGCTGTCGGCTGCCCCAAATCCCCGAGCGGCCGCAGCGCCAATCGCTTCCGGTCCGTGGCTTATTTTGTTTGTTTGCTTGGCTCTTTTGTCGTTACCCGGTTGTGTGATCGAAAAATCACACACAATCTTTATTTGCTTGCTTTTTTGGTGAAAACCCCGAGGCGAAGGGAAAGAGTGGTGGTGCGTTTCGGCGTCCGAAGGGGGGGGATTCCAAATGAAGTCAACATGGCTCTAAGACAAGGGAACAGGGCCTAAAACATTCTAAAATGGGAATACGGGTGGTGTTTTTGGCCCGGGGATCCGTTTCCCCCCACCGGCCTGCCGCAGCCCTACTACCACCGACTTCATGACTGGTGGTCACTCAGCTTTGCTTGTGTCTAAAGTCGGGTGTCCAAGATGGTCAGGCCAGCAGCAAAGCAAGGCCACGAAAGATGCATGGGAGAGAAGGAGAGAAGGAGAGAAGGAGAGAAGGAGAAAAGGGTGGAGAATTGTATTCCCAGATTGAGTGATTGACAAAAGAGCCTGGCAAAAGTCCATCCAATCCTCGTCAGGAGAAGTTCTCCGCCAGGTTGATCGGATGGAACAAGGAAAAAGAGACCATAAACTAGCATATTAATTAATTGTTCCTCCTCATCAATTTACCATGTGTATGTACTTTGTCATTTTTCAGGAGAAGGGCCGCGTACGCCAGGACCATAGCGCCACCAAAAAAAACTATTCCCAACGTATTGATTTGGCACTGTGGAACAGAGCGCGGCAGTCGGTCCCAGGGCTGAATTAATTAGCTTCCAACGCACCTGCGCACTCTATGTCTGGCCGGCCTAGGTCTGAAAGTTTAGTTGTCCGTAGCGCCTCCGCGTTGCCGTCGGCCCTTCCTTTTCACACGCGCGGGAGTCGGTTGGGTGTACCTTTTGAGCAGATCCTGTGCGGAAGAGTACCTTGGGTGGTATAATCACGTCATCCGGCACTAAGGGTAGAAAAGAATTTCTAGAAGCCCTATGGTGGTAGCAGATATCAATACTACAGGGCTGCAGGACTACAGGGCTGGGCGATGCTCCGGTTCAACGCCGGGTTTGTAAAAAAGGTATATCTTGTCGTGCCATCGATGTTTGTCTCCTCTCTATAAGGGAAATCGCTAATGACACCTACCACTTTGGACATCCACAAGAACAGAAATCAAAGACGGGAAAGATACCCTGGAGCTCAAGATTAGAGGACAACAAGCAGCATTCAAGCCCCTCAAAGCCCTGTCGGTAGCAGTTTGTCAGTCCGTCTTCAGTCCGTTGCCGGCACAGTGAGAGAAAAATTAAGAAAATCAACTAACCACCTCTGAAAGAGAAGTGACAGGCCAAGATCGAAACCACAGCCAACCTTGTTTGACCGACGGTCAAACGTATTCTTCTCCTGAACACACAACCTGGTAAGACTGGATACCCTCCCTGGACCGGGTTTCGTAAGTCGCATGCGCGGTGGATGAGCTTCTGGATCTACACACTACATAAAACCCACTTGACCGCTCCCTTCATCGTTCTGGAAGACGACAGCCTGTTGTTGTCATCTCTGTTCCTCCTCCTCTCCCTCATCCTCTTCGCTCTGACCTGTCACTTACCCCTCGAGCCACCTCATCAGTACATTAGTACTCTTACTACTACTCCTTACCACCGTCCCTCTCTTCTTCGTGTCCTCATCCTCTCTCCTTTCCTAACCTCCTCCTCCTCCTCTCTTCCAGAGTCCTAGCGACCGTCCTCAAGTACCGGGGATCCAAGACACAGGCGAAAGCCCAGATCCAGAAGCCCCGAAGCTTCGAATCACCATCCCGAGACCCGATCTCACCTCTACACAAAGACGCAATGGCCAACCCCCCTCATGGTGGTGTCCTCAAGGACCTGCTCGCCCGCGATGCCCCTCGCCAGGCTGAGCTCGAGGCTGAGGCCGAGACCCTGACGGCTGTCATTCTGACCGAGCGCCAGCTCTGCGATCTCGAGTTGATCCTGAACGGTGGCTTCTCTCCTCTCGAAGGTACGTGTCGCAGGTGGAATAAGTAGACTCAGAAAGGGAACTACATGCAACAGCTATTGGTCCCCCTCCTGCCCCTTCCCTTTTCCCTTCATACTTCTTCTTCTCCCACCCTCCTTTGCTTTCCCCCACCTCCATCGTATGGCTATCGTTACTCGAGCGCCGCACACACACACACACACACACACACACAAATACACGCGCCCTCTTGGTCTTGAACTTCCCCTAGCTTTTGCCTGCCAATAGGCAGTGCGTCGGGGAATTGGGGGAAAACGAGGGGCAGAGCCACCAAAAAGAGCTGTCGTGTGCCCCTGTCGGCGGGGCTCCATCTTGCATTCTCAGGAGCCTGTGCAGCCCCGCTATTCATTGCGTGGCCGGCTGGCTGAGGATTCCTAATGCGATGCGACGCCACGGGCAGTTTGCGGGCCACAGGGGGTTTGGGGAGTGGGAATTTTTGAAGCTCTGACCTCGCTACGATGACGTGTGTGGACTGACTCGTTTTCTTTGGTTGTAGGTTTCATGAACGAGAAGGACTACAATGGGTATGTCTTTTCTTCCCTCTCTCTCACTCACTCACTCACTCTTCGCAACGCAACATATCATTTTCGACAAATTCTTGAAGATATTGTCATTTATCACGAAAGATTTTGGATGATGGCACGATTTATTTTTAAATTGAATGTTCATACGAAAGAAGAAAGAAGAAAAAAAAGGCTGATAAAATGTACCTCACAACAACAGAGTCGTCAAGGAGAACCGCCTCGAGAATGGCATCCTCTTTTCCATGCCCATCACCTTGGATCTGTCCAAATCCGAGATCGAAGAGCTTGCCCTCAAGCCTGGCAAGAGGGTCGCCCTGAGAGACTTCCGTGATGACCGCAACCTGGCCATCATGACTATTGAGGACATTTACAAGCCTGACAAGTGAGTTGCCTTCGCTGCGCCTGTCTCTGTGTGTGCCACCAATGGCACATGAGAGAGTATGATGAGCGAGCTCGTGGTTCCTGACAGCGCATCTTTACAGGGTCCTCGAGGCCAAGGAGGTCTTTGGCGACAACGACGAGGCTCACCCTGCCGTCAAGTACCTCCACCATACAGCTGGCGAGTACTACGTCGGTGGTAAGCTGGAGGCTGTCAACCGCCTGCAGCACTATGATTTTGTCGACCTACGATGTGCGTATCCTGTTCTTCCTTTTCTTTTCATCCTTCATAGTCTTGTGTATAAAGAGAAAGAGTACTGACTGGCAATCCCTACATAGACACCCCTGCTGAGATCCGTCTGCACTTCGACAAGCTGGGCTGGACTCGTGTCGTCGCCTTCCAGACGCGTAACCCCATGCATCGTGCTCACCGTGAGCTGACAGTCCGCGCTGCCCGCTCCCACCACGCCAACGTGCTCATTCACCCCGTCGTCGGCCTGACCAAGCCCGGCGATATTGACCACTTCACCCGCGTGCGTGTCTACAAGGCCCTCCTCCCCAGATACCCCAACGGCATGGCCGTCCTGGGCCTGCTGCCCCTGGCCATGCGCATGGGAGGTCCCCGCGAGGCCATCTGGCACGCCATCATCCGCAAGAACCACGGTGCTACGCACTTCATCGTCGGCCGTGACCACGCCGGCCCCGGCAAGAACAGCAAGGGCACCGACTTCTACGGCCCCTACGACGCCCAGTACGCCGTTGAGAAGTACCGCGACGAGCTGGGCATCGAGGTCGTGCCCTTCCAGATGATGACGTACCTGCCCGACAGCGACGAGTACGCGCCCGTCGACACCATTCCCAAGGACGTGCGCACTCTGAACATCTCGGGCACCGAGCTCCGATCCAGGCTCCGCAGCGGCCGCGACATCCCCGAGTGGTTCTCATACCCCGAGGTCGTCAAGGTGCTGCGCGAGTCACACCCGCCCAGGTCGCAGCAGGGCTTCACTGTCTTCTTGACGGGCTACATGAACTCTGGCAAGGACCAGATCGCCCGTGCCCTGCAGGTCACCCTCAACCAGCAGGGCGGCCGGTCCGTCTCCATGCTGCTGGGCGAGACGGTGCGCTCCGAGCTGTCGTCCGAGCTGGGCTTCTCCAAGGAGGACCGCAACAAGAACATTGGCCGCATCGCCTTTGTCGCCTCCGAGCTGACCCGCTCCGGCGCCGCCGTCATCGCCGCTCCCATCGCCCCCTTCGAGGAGAGCCGCCGCCACGCCCGCGAGCTCGTCGAGAAGTACGGTGACTTCTACCTTGTGCACGTCGCCACCTCTCTCGAGCAGTGCGAGAAGACCGACAAGCGCGGCATCTACCAGGCCGCCCGCGCCGGCAAGATCAAGGGCTTCACTGGTGTTGATGACCCTTACGAGGCCCCCTCCAAGCCTGACCTGGTTGTTGATGCCGAGAAGCAGAGCGTGCGGTCCATTGTTCACCAGATCGTGCTGTTGCTCGAGAGCCAGGGTCTCCTGGACCGCTTCTAAATGTGGATGTGTGTGTGGGGGGGGGGGGTTGTTTATGTGCGCGAAGAGATATAAAACGGGTTAAAGAGGGAGAAAGAAGAAAGGTTCCCTAGAGCAGGATAAACCTTGATCTGAGTGAAGCTTGGGGACAAACATATATATAAATATATATATATGTACATTTCTGGCGGTGATCTGTCTTTTATATAGATATCTTTGTATACTGCAGCAGCAAAATGTCAATTTTTCTTTTTTCTATTTCCTGAGAATGTCGAACCAGTCTCTAAATTAGGCCCGTGGTGCCGGGGGTCTGAGCCAAGGTTTATGATGTGCGGTTCCAGCAGCCACCTAAGCACAACTTGACTTACCACCACCACTCTTCCCAAGAAGGCACCGATTTACATCAAGGCGTTCAATATCAAGCCCGCCTCCTCCAACCACCATGCTCTGCTATCCAGAAATAAATGATTCTATGACCAAACGCTCTCGTCATTACAGAATCTAGCCTCTTCTCCCTGACATCCAAATGCCGTTCCCAGAACACCCAACTGCCATGTAGAGAAGCAAGCGCCTGTACTAGATGGCTTGGCGGCTCTCTGAAAGTGCTAGCGCTCTTCTACAGGGTCTAGTACTTTTTCCTACAAGGCCCAACACCCCCTACCAAATACCTAATTGTCATAACTGAAGTGTATATACGCAAGGCTTTTTTACCAGAAGTCCTAAGTATCATCCTATGAGTTCTCGAGACCTTCTTACAAGCCCTAGCGTTCTCCTTGAAGGAACCTGGCTTTCGTACGGACCTCATGATACTCTCACCAAACAGCCAAATGTCCATGTCATATACAAGGCCGAGTGTTTCCACCAAACAGCCAAGTGTCAATATTGCCAGGAGACATACCATAATTATTGTCCTCACAAAGTCAAGTGCCGTGACTGCATATCCAAGTCCTCTTACCGAAGCATTAGCTATTGCTCTATGGACCAACCGCTTTTCACTAAATCACCAAGTGCCATGACCTGAGGTCCCAACACCTTCCAAGTACACAAACACCAACCGCCCCCCCCCCCCCGTGATCTACTTTCACAACAATCTCCTCCCCAAGATATACATGTCTATAATGCCTATCCAGCGCCATGATACAAGAAGAAGTCAACCCAGGTCTAGTCTCTCTCTCTACCCCCATCACAACGCCTTTACCATAATCCAATCAGTCTGCTCATCCCCCCCAACATCAAAAACATGCTCCCCGACCCGTCGATACCCTAACCGTCCATACACCTTCTGTGCCCGAAAATTCCGCTCCCAGACCCCCAACCAGGCTGTTTCATAACCCCCCTGGGCCTTCGCCAGCTCCTCCACCGCCGCCATGAGCGCTGTCCCGATCCCCCGACCGTGTGCGCCGAGGTCGACATACAGCCGCTGCACCTCGACAGGGTGGGGAAACCCTGCGATGGCTGGCTCGGAGGGGGAGGTGGTGTGGTTGAGAACGGCGAAGCCTAGCAGCTTCTCTTGGTTGCTGTTGCCGTTGCCGTTGCCATTGTCGTCGTCATCGTCATCACCAGTACCACCACTCTCCTTCTCCGCCTTCTCTTTCCCCTCTGTGACGATGCTAGTAGCCACAAGCGTGTCCTGCGCCGGGCTCGTAAGCGTGGCTCGGATGGCGGCCACCGTGTACGCCTCGTCAAGGTAGGACCGGAGCTGTTGAGCCGTGCACCCGGACTCCTTGAAGGTGTGCGTGAAGACGGCGGCGCCGAGAGCGGCGATCTGTTCTGCGTCTTGGAGGGTGGCTTTGCGGATTGAGAAGGTTGGGGCGGTGGCTGCTTTGGGCGTCGTGCCTGGGGGTGGGGTGGTGATGGAGCCCATGATGGAAAGGGGAGGGGCCGCTGGGCTTTTGTGAAGGGGGTGAGGGATGGGATTGGGTTTTTGGTTGGGTGAAGAGACCAACAAGAGGAAGATTTGAGAGATTGATCGTCTCAGAGGAAGAAAGGAAGA
The DNA here is from genome assembly GCF_011745365.1 of Cryphonectria parasitica EP155. Classification (NCBI taxonomy): domain Eukaryota; kingdom Fungi; phylum Ascomycota; class Sordariomycetes; order Diaporthales; family Cryphonectriaceae; genus Cryphonectria; species Cryphonectria parasitica. The sequence goes on along the minus strand of NW_024468910.1, from coordinate 3,256,295 downwards.
AGAAGAAGAAAAAGAAAAAGAAAGCGTGTGTGTGTGGCTAGTAGCTTTGTGCGTAGCTTATTGTATACATTGATATCTTAAGGACCGAGCCAGATCTGTTATAAATAAATCATCAAGCAGTAATTATTTATCGAGAAGGTGAGGGTGAAGGTGAGAACGGGCAGGCATGGATGATTCATGTGCCGTGGCATGTGGCAGTAGATTCGCATCCGCGCCTGCGCAACGGCGCAAGACCTCACCGAGATAAGAAAACATTGATCAATTGACTGGCTCTGCGACTTATTATTCCTTCTCATCCCTGGCCCGTATTCTTCATTGAGCAATGATGAAGCAGAAGAGAAAGAAAAACAACAAGAAACAAAATTATACTGCTGGTCCTCACAGCAAAGTCAACCACAAGACAGGCTATTTCGGATCCATGTGCAACCAGGGACAAGCATAGGAGTAAAGAGAAGGTCGTAGATTTGCTGTGGGTTGCACCAAGTACTCACGCGATGACGGGTCCTGTTCCGTAGCCGGCCCGGGGCGGGACGAGAAGCGTGAAATGGTCTGAACCATTGGGAGTTCCTCCTTCGCTTGTTCCCTCTCCTTCTGCTTTGCACCTCCTGCCGCATTAACTTTTTCTTCTTTTTTTTTCTTTCTTTTCATGAACTTGTTTATTGAATTTTTCCTCTTCTCGTCCTCATATATCAATGAATGCCGTTGGACCTTACCGCTGGTGCTGCTGGTGCTGGTGCTGGTGCTGGTGCTATCTTTACAACTACTCTTAGCAACAAGGGTAAGTATGTAGACTGTATGCATGGCATACATATTTCAGTATTAGTGCGGTACAGAGAGACGGCCCAAGTCTGAAAGTCTTTTGAAAGAAAAGAGAAAGAAACAAGAGCTTGAATGCTTGCTTCCTGTGCAAAGACGCCCGAGTTAAGGGGCCTTGTCCTCCCTTATGCAGTCAGCGTATCGATCTCCTCCCTTGTGAATCCAAAGAGATAGAGCAGATCCAACAGGCTCTCCCCGTTCAGCCTCGCCCCGGCCTCCATCTGCACCCTGGGCTTCGCGTTCCACGCCACGCCCAGGCCCGCAGTCGCCATCATCTTCAGGTCATTGGCCCCGTCTCCCACAGCCACCACCTGGCGCAGGTCGATGCCATCCTTCTTGGCAATCTCCTGCAGCAGCTCTGCCTTCCTCTCCCGCCCGACAATCGTGCCCTTGACCTCGCCCGTCAGCCGCCCGCCCTCTATCACCACCTCATTCGCGTGCGCGTGGTCAATCCCCAGCTCCGACGCCAGCCAGCTCGTCAGCGGCTGGAAGCCCCCGCTCAGCACCGCCGTGCGCACCCCCAGCCTCTTCAGCGCCTTGAGCAGCGGCCGTACGCCCTTGGTCACGTCCAGCACCGCCCTCAGCTCCGTGAAGATGGTCTCGGACAACCCCTTCAGCAGCGCCACCCTCTCGCGGAACGCGCTCTCAAACTGCAGCTCGCCCAGCATGGCCCGGTGCGTGATGTCCGCCACCTTGGCCGCCAGGTCAGGCGGGTCGCGGATCGTCGCTGCCAGCAAGTCGATGACCTCTTGCGTGATCAGTGTCGAGTCCATATCGAACACCACCAGGCGTGGATGGCGCCGCCAGAGCAGGTCGGGCTGCAGCGCCACGTCGACGTTCCACTCGCGCTCGAAACGATAGATGAGCTCGTGCTTGCGCAAGTCCGCGAGCGACAGATACGACGGCGCGGGCGCGGGCGAGAGCGTGAGCTCCACCACGAGGGGGTGCTCCGAGCTGTCGAGGCACCTGTGCGCCGAGGTCATGTTGTCGGACCCTGGCGGCAGCGGAAAGCTGGATGTGAGGTGCAGGAACGAGGTGATGCACAGCGGCGAGATATACGAGCCGTAGAGGTGGTCGAGGGGTTCGGGCTCGGCGGCGGGCGGCTCGAGGGGGAAGGTCGAGGGGTCGGTCGTAGGGGCCATATTGGCGGGGATGTCAGACCCTTCAGATATCACCGCACCGGGTTGGGGCGACGAGGGCTTCTGGGGCGAGGGCACGGCATTGTTCGAGACGCGCTGCGACTTGGTCTTGTAGAAGAGCGTCGCGATCAGCCTGCTTGACGACTGTCCCCGGGGTGGGGCGCAGTTGGGATGCGAGAGGTCGTGGCTCAGGCCGTCGACGACCTTGGGAGGATTGTCGGCCGAGGGGACGCCCCTGTAGTAGAGAGGGGACGTGGAGTTGGGGGGCGTGGCCGCAGACGACGCAGGAGCTCCAGGGACATCCTCGACGACGGTGTCGATGCCAAAGTGGCTCTCGGGCTTGTTGGGCGGCCGGTACTGCTGGAACTCCTGCAGGTACGAGCTGCTCTTCCTGGAGGAGTCGAGACGAGGTCGGGTCATAGCTGGGCGGGTGGTGGGGCTCGACATGATGTTGGGCTTCGAGATTACACCTTCGTACTGACTATTGATTATGGTCGTACTAAACAAAACAAAAAAAATGTCGTGATCTGGTGACGATTCAAGAGGACTTGTCGCCGGGAAAGCCTCGAGAAGTGTGGTTGAAAGGAAGGAAGAGGGAAAAGCGAAGATAATGATAAAGACAAGAGACAGAGCCTTAGGTGCCGGGGTATTCGGTTGGAAGAAGACACAGAGGGAGAGAGAGAGAGAGGTGGGGGGCCCAGGACAAGAAAGAAGGCTGAGGTAGCAGTGAACGCTGAGGGGCTTGTCGAGAGAAATTGCGTTGGGACTCCAACTTTCCCAAGACAAAGCAGAAGCCCCAAAGTGGGGGGTTCCCCTGCCGAACCAGCCGTAGACTCCGATTCGCCCAAAAAGCCCCGTTCCTGACTAAAATCGTCATTCACCACAAGCCACATGTGGCGTACATAAGGGAAAGAGTTGCAGATTGACAGAGCAATGGTTCTATGTATAGCTAGCTGTGAGTAGTAGGCATGGGACATCAAAAGCCCCCTGGACAAAATATCCTACATAGGGATGGTTTCTTATATATACATAACCTTCGTAGCAACCAACCAGACATGCTCTATAGGACGGAAGTGAATGAAGAATAGAGAAAGAAAGGGGAAAAAAAGAGTCTGTGATGTCACTGTGCTGTACAAGGCATGCTTGGAAAGCAGAATGTAGTGTAAAAGGTAGGCACTGCTCCAGGTCCTATTTAGATTTTTCTCGTACAAATTCTATGACATTTCGCTGAACCACAATACACTGCTTGATGATGATCATCATCCCTTGTAAGCTGAGGGGCCGACCATGAGCTCAGGCTTGACGAGGCTGTCAAACTCATCCTCAGTCAGGGCGTTCAGCTCCAGGGCAGACGCCTTGAGGGTCAGGCCCTTCTTGTGGGCATTCTTGGCAACCTTGCTGGCCATGTCGTAGCCGATCTTGGGGTTCAGGCAGGTCACAAGCATGAGACTAGGGCCCCATTCGTTAGCACAAACACTCGGGCTGCCAACTGCATTATATAGCTAAGCGGAGGAAGGAAGGAAGAAACAACTTACGATTCCTTCATGATGCTGGAGATCTTTTCCTCGTTGGCCTGCAGACCGGCGACCAGGTTCTTCTCGAACGAACGCATGCCGTCAGACAGCAGGCGAATGCTGTGGAGCAGGTTGCGGATGACCAGGGGCTTGTACACATTCAGCTCAAACTGGCCGTTCATGCCGCCGATGGTGCAGGCGACGTTGTTGCCCATGACCTGGGCGCACACCATCGTCAGAGCTTCACACTGGGTCGGGTTGACCTTGCCGGGCATGATGCTAGAGCCAGGCTCGTTCTCGGGCAGGATCAGCTCGCCCAGGCCGCAACGGGGCCCGCTGCCGAGGTATCGGATGTCCTGGGCGATCTTGGTGAGCGAGGCGGCGAGGGTGTTGAGGCAGCCATGCGACTGCACGACAGCGTCGTGGGCGGCCAAAGCCTCAAACTTGTTGGGTGCCGTCTCGAACTTGGTGCCCGTCATCTTGGAGACCTCCTCGGCGATGGCCTCGGCAAAACCCTGGAAAGTGTTGATGCCAGTGCCCACGGCGGTGCCTCCCTGCGCCAGCTGTCGCAGGGCTGGCAGGCTGGACTCAACCCTCTGGATGCCAAAGTCCAGTTGGGCCACGTACCCAGAGAACTCCTGCGCCAGGGTCAGCGGAGTGGCGTCCTGCAGGTGTGTCCGTCCGATCTTGATGATGTTCTTGGCGTCGAACTCGTCCACCTTCTTCTGCAGCGCATCCCTCAGGCTCTTCAGGCTCGGGACGAGCTCGTTTTCGATCTCAAGGACGGCGGCGATGTGCATGACGGTGGGGAAGGTATCATTGGAGGATGCAGAGCGGTTGACGTGGTCGTTGGGGTGGACGGGCTTCTTGGAGCCCATCTGGCCACCCAAGATCTCGATAGCTCGGTTGGAGATGACCTCGTTGGCGTTCATGTTGGACTGAGTACCGGAGCCGGTCTGCCAGACGACGAGGGGGAAATGGTCGATCAGCTTCAGGTCGGCGACCTCCTTGGCGGCCTGCTGAATGGCCTCGGAGATCTTGGGATCTAGATTGTGTGCACATTTGTACGTGTGAGTCTTCCCATGCCTGCAGGATATCTCTCTCTCTCTCTTTGTCTCTTTGTCTCTTTTCTTCTTCTCTCGCGTTCGTCTGGACCTCTATCTGTCCTTCTGCCCAGGGGACATACCAAGACCATAGCGCACGTTCACAGCAGCAGCCGCGCCCTTGAGAATACCAAATGCCTTGATGATGGGCGGGGGCATGCGGTCCTGGGGCTGGTTGATGCGGAAGTTCTCGAGGGACCGCTCAGTCTGGGCGCCCCAGTACTTGTCGGCGGGGACCTGGATCTCGCCAAAGGCATCGCTCTCGGTTCTTGTGCCAGCCATTCTTGTGGACGAGGCGTGGAAATATCTTGTCGTCGTCGTGGTGTTGTGAAGGAGTGACGTATGAGGGGTACGGAGGGGGTTGACTGCCGCCGGCTTGTTGGAGTTCAAGCATGTGCTTAGAGCCCTCGTGCTGCTGCCCCTCGGCCTAAGCAGCCAGCTCCTGGCCGAGCCGGAGGCGCATGTTCGTGCCGACTGTAGCATTCTGGGAACCGAGGCTTGAGGATACATTAAGAGAAGAAAAAGAGGAGGGTGGAGGCGGGTGTTCTGTCCAATGCCCTGACAGATATCCAATTGGAACTTTCTGCTTGTTCTGGATTCGTCACTGGACACCTCTCTTTTTTTTGGCCTCTGCTTTTTTTTTTTTTTTTTTTTGGGTTGCTGGCCTACTGTATTTTGCCAAGTACCTCACCTAAGAAAATACCTCCGCAGAAGCATGGGCCACCTCGGGCCAACCCGCGACGCGACCCCGAATTCCCGCTGTTCCAAACTCTCCAGCTTCCCCAAAATTGCCCGATGTCGGCGGAAAACGGAAACAACACAGCTACTTACTACCATTGTGCAACTTCTCATAGTCTTCCGCTCCCAATACTGGTGAATGGGTATGTGACTGGCAGTGTAGAACCCGTCCAGAAAATTGAACATACCGTGCCGGCATCTCTGTATTAGGTTCGGGGTTTTTGTTTTCATCCCACTTTTTCTCGGCAGTCTTGCCCTCTTGACTCCGAGGCTGAGATTACGGAAGAGCTCTGACTTGGCAGCATATCTTCCACGACGATACTTGATCCCCTCCTGATCTATATATACAGAAACTTCGTCTTGTCATGCCACGTCACACCCTGCAACTCTCACCAGGGCAGGTGAAGAGTTGTGACAGACATTGACGATCTGCTTTGCCGTGATCCGGTTCAATTGATGTTGCCATGAGCAGATCTGCCAAGCCCAGCGGTCTGCTGCTATAGTACTCGCAAGGATTCTGCATGCGCCTGCGGCCATTGAGACATGATTGCCTGTTCCGTGGAGGCTCAGTTGATGATAGGAGCCATGGGAAATGAATTGACTAGACTGTCCTGTTATGAGCGTCATTAGGTAGTCCAGGCCACACGAGAGAGGCAAGGCCAGTGGTTTGCTGTGGGTTGCCGAATGATTACGTAGCTTGAAGGAACGTCCGACAAGTCCTCCAAGTACCTACAATTACAGACGATAAATGATTCTACAGATTCTTGTATCTGATCCATAATCATAGATACGTAGCCAGTGACTCTCTTGTGTGGCGGTGTGACCCCAAGCTTTCTGGGTAGTTGACAATGTTGTCTCTGCGCAGGATTTCCATACTGTGTATATCAGAATGACATTCCCTGCCTCCCTCTCAAGTTAGTCGCCAGTTTGCTTTACCACGGTTGCTTGGCCACATCGTGCTAGTTGTGCCGTGCCCTCTTGGTCTTTGGACTCGACCAGACCGGGTGGTCAGGCAGCATGCTTGGCTAGCAAACCAAGCGTCGTGGCAAAAGAGAAGAAAAGCAATACGCTGTTGTAAGACGTCGCAAACTTCATTGGACAGGCATAGATCTCTCCCCTTGATATGTACTCAGGTACCAGAGAAGCCTGAAGAATATTATCTCTTGAGATGAAGGAGCATCACGAAAAAAGTTGGGCGCGCCGGGGGAGGGCGCCTTGAGACTACTAGCAAGCTACTCACAAAGCCCAGATACTCGGGACTATGGGGAACAAGCCAAGACCGGGGGGCGCACTCTCATTTCGACTGGGGATCGCTAAGTCGTGAGTCAGGGAACATGGGAGGAGGCTTTGCTACGAAAGTAAAATTGATACAGTCACCGCCCGATGATCTGAAAAGAAAGCTCGCCATAAGAAGGCTGTCGTTCGCAACCACCCCTGCGGACAAATCTTCTTGTCTGACCTTGGCTCTCACACAGTTCAGGGCATGACAGCCAACCGATGCTGCTTGCTGACCTCCTCCTTGCCGTGCGACATGTATCTGCGTGTCATCAAAAGGGAGAGAGAGATAGGCAGATAAAAAGGGAGCACGACTCACCGGCTGGGCCGGTGTTGTCATCTTGATCAGAATCACAACACAATCCTGTGCGAGATTAATCCGGCCGGAAAACGGGGATGCCGCCACACACGCCCGCATTCACACAACATGTTGGGCAATCAATGTCTAGGGAAAACATTGAGAAAAACGGAAATGGAAGGGGGAAAAGTCTGGGGTTGCAGCTCGTCTGTCTTTGCCCTTTCTGGATGCTACGAAAGTACTATGATCTGTAGCTTTGACAAATTTCTTCATGACGTCGAGAGATGAGAAAATCTGGGATGACGTTGAAGAGGCAAGATGCGTGTGTAGCGTGGGCATGCCCTGCCCCATGTCGTTGCAAAACGGTAGTCAATCACTTCTCGTACAGGGCGCGGCTGGTTACACGGAAGATTCTGGATCCAGGAGGTTCGATTTGCAAGCGTGATTATCTAATAGAGACACACATTTCTAGGCTCTTACATAGCCAAGGACAGTGCGATGTTGGAAAGGGCGCTTGGGCGTTTTGGCAGGGACAAGGGGGGAGGTGTCTCTGCCGGGAGCGTCCAAGAGAAAGTTTTTGTGGACTTTACACAGTGATACTTAGGTACAACCGCTTATGTATGGGTTCGTGCTATGTCAGGCCTCAAGAGAGAAAAGAAGATTTAGTTTGTGGGGCAATAACACCCCTGTCGTCTGTTTTCTGTTAGACGCAGCCGAGCCCGCCATCCCTTTCAGCCTTCCCGCAACCTTGGTCGACGACTAATCCTAGGGGAGTAACTTTGGGGGACATGTACCTCAACCTCACTCAAACCACCAACAGGATAGGAAACATCCGGCAGTTGGGAGGGCAGAGGACGGGTCTCATTGACTGATGGACTTCCTGTCCGAGCAATGACAGCCGGCGGGTCTAATGTCCAGGAAACAAAAGAACCAGCCACCACGCTCGTTCCTCTGGAGGACACCAGCATGTCACTGTCAGGTACCGTCACAATTTTTCGTCCTGGGGACCAATGAGAGCCCGGCCCTGATCACGAAAGGAATAGCGCGGATTGCACCATCGATGGCTTATATCAGGCACATACATGGGCGGATCATCCATTTGACATACCAGATGGCCTTCTTTGCCCTGCCCCAAAGCGTCGAATGGCGCAATCCCCAGTTTGTCCTGGGGCCCCCCTCCACATGAGGTAGTCCCCTCGAGGTAGACTCCTTGTACCAGTAGGGGAGCCGTCTTTGCTCCAGTCTCGTGTCGAGAAAACCAGAGAAAGTGGGAGAGCGAGATGACCTCGGGAGGGGAGGGAGGGGGGGGAAACGGTGTCAACAGTAGTCAGGATGCGATTAATAATGGGCCATTGGGCTGTGAGCCATGCCCTGGGCGTGCTTGATGAAGGACGAGTGGGTGGTAGAGAGGGGGCCAAGAGGAGGGGACAATGACACGGAGGACTAGGACTGACAGATGGTCGCCCTTCAAGGGCCCCAGGCAAGGTATTAGGAGCCAAGGTATCCCGTCGTTCCGTTTCGTATGATGTGCGATGCCGCAATTCCCTCCCAGGCCTGAGCTGGTTGGTTTGTAAAAATGACGGACCCAAGGCGGCCGAGAATATCTTTCAAAGACCCTGCTGCTGCTGCTTCTCCTACTCTTCTTCTGTTCCTTCCTTGATATTATAACCAACCACACACACTCACCTCCCTTTCTGCCTGACAAATACTGCATCCATACAAACATCTTGCATTCTTCCTTCCTCCCACTTCTTCCTATAAATCTGCTCTCGTCTGAGCAACGACCTGCTTCTTGTCCATCGCAAAAAAGGGCTCGAGACTTCAGCCCTCGAGTACTTCGTCAATATATTTACACACACTTATATATCCTCAAAACATCTCTCAACACGCGCAGCCCAGCACTGTTTGGAAGCAAGCTTCCCAGTGGTATAGCAATACCAAAACACACGTCATCATCACCTCACATACCTCCTCTCACACAACATGGGCATTTACACCCACTCACACACATCCTCGGCAGAGGCATCGCCTCGCCTAAAGGCCCTCGACACAAAATCGGACACCTCGTCGGCCGACGACCTTGAGTCGGGCTACGCCTCGGCCACATCATCCACCATGACCCTTCCGGCGGTGACCTTCACCCCCTACCACCTCAAGTGGCTCAACGCGCGCCTGGAGACCATGCACCCTCAGGACATCCTGCGTTTCTGCAAGATTCTCTTCCCCAACTTGTACCAGTCGACCGCCTTTGGCCTCACAGGCCTTGTAACGCTGGACATGCTGTCCAAGCTGGAGGCTGAGGATGCCCGCCCCGTCGACATCATCTTCCTAGACACGCTGTACCACTTCCAGGAGACGCTCGACCTTGTCGATCGCGTGCGGCAGCGCTACCCCAACACGAAAGTACACGTCTTCAAGCCCGACGGCTGCAATACAGCCGAGGAGTTCGAGGCCATCTTTGGCGAGCGCTCGTGGGAGACCAGCGCCGAGATGTACGACTGGTACGCCAAGGTGGAGCCGCAGCAGCGCGCGTACACGGAGCTCAATGTGGCGGCGGTGTTGACGGGCCGGCGGCGGTCGCAAGGGGGCCAGCGCGACAAGATCCCTGTCATCGAGGTGGACGAGGAGCGCGGCGTGGTCAAGATCAACCCGCTCGTCACCTGGAACTTTGATCAGGTCCACCGGTACATCAAGGACAACGACGTTCCTTACAACGCCCTCCTCGACAGGGGCTACAAGAGCGTCGGCGACTGGCACTCGACAAGCCCCGTGGCCGCGGGCGAGGACGAGCGCGCAGGCCGGTGGAAGGGCCAGGACAAGACCGAGTGCGGCATCCACAACCAGAAGAGCAGATATGCCCAGTACCTCGAGGAGATGGAGCAGAAGCGCCGCGAGGAGGAGATGGCCCAGGCGTTTCAGCAGAACCAGGAGCGCATCAGCACCAGCGGTAGCAATCACGATGCATCCGCCATCCAGGTCTCGTCATAGGGTGACGAGGTGCGAAAAGGATGATCTGATGAAATTATAAGCGTTGCTCTTATCGGCTTGTTGAAGAAAAAGGGACTAAGGTGGAGGTGTTTTTTTCCTTCTTGGGCGTTGAAAAACTGAATGGGATTCCATTGCTTGGCGTTGGCGGAAGCATATTCTGTGTAGTGTTGATTATTCCCCTTTGCCATCCAACCAGACTTTGTTGCATGGTAAAAAGCACTCGGGCATACATAAAAACGGCTATCAAAAATAGATAGAGCAGTCAATTATAACATTTTAAAATTTCTTATAAGAAACAAAGAAGCGATGAAATCGTAACTACTTGCCAATGTCCCAATATCCATTTAGTGCTGGCAGTGAACCGCCATCAAACACCCAGCTTCAGGTTGCTACTACTCACCATTCATCCTCCTCCCAAGACGATGAGGTCTGTCTAACCCGTCTCGTCAGTCCCACCAAGCCCCAGGGTTCGGGTTTCTCTCCCACACACAACTTTCTCCTACTGTGTGTGCTGACTCTCTTTTCATAACCGTAAGAAAACATTTGAGGGCGCGGATCGGTTCGGGAAGGGGGAAGCGCAGGCAAAAGCAGAGGGAAGGGCGTGAAGGCTTTCCCGTGGCGGCAACGGGAAAGAGAGGACGTCGGCGGTGGGTCTGGCGGGTGTCGGCCCCGGTCTCCATGCGACGACAGAGCCGCATCTGTCGGCTGCACGGTTATCGGCAATCATGCATATTTGGGCTCGATGGCGCAATACAGTGCTAATGTTTGCGGCGGGACGGCACTGTGGGTGATGGAGTGGGTCCCCACCTCCAAAGGGAAAAAGATTGGGGGGAAGGGGAGAGGGGGGTGTTTTGGGTTGTCTTTTTCGAGGGACGGAGGGGCAAGAGGCGCGCGGCTGCGGCTGTTGTTTCTTTTTTTTTTTTCTCTCCTTTTTTTCTCTTTCTTTTAACACCCTCCCAGTGCAGGACTGTGGGGTTGGACATGCCTTATTGGGAGAAGTAGAATGGGGGAAGGAGGGAGTTGTGCCTTTTGGTTTGTGTTTGTCAGCCTCGCATGGCAGATAGACGAGGGACACTGAAAAGGGCGCATACTGAGTACATGAGTACTCAATCATTAAGTAAGCATGTAGTTGATACTCTTCTCATCAGGGTGACAACTTGAGTTACACACATAATCAAGAACGCAGCTATTCATCAGCAAAGAAAAGACTTATGATCCCCATGATTGTGCTTAATCCTCGAACAGACCAGCACACCTCATCGAGTGTGACATCAAAAGCGAAAACCAACAAGTGTCTTGCATTTCATAAGAGGATTTTGGCTCACGCTGCATCTCTTACAATACTCTTGTCCATTTAATGATATATCCATGCATTCACTCAGAAAACCACATAGACCTCATCTATCCCTAAAAGTCTAGAGTAACACGCTTTTTGCGCTTGGGAGTAATCGTTTAGTAGTCACAGCGTACTCAGAACGCTATCTCCTTTCCCATTTCGATAAGGAACAATGATCATTAGCAGAGCATACATGCTTCCAGCTCATGACAACTCCCATGCACCGTTACGGGCCTGGCGGAATGTCCTCCACGTCATCTAGCAGGACAAATTCCCATATATCCGGCTCTTCCGCCTCACCTTGTGAATCAGGAGGTGCAGGTTCAAGACCCGGAGCCTGGAGGTCCTGGGAAGGGACCGTTGCGGTTTGGGCCGCTATAGGCTGAGTCTCGTGGAGGACTTGTGAGGGTTGGAGGGGCGGGCCGAGGAGAAACGAATTCTGAAGCCCCGGAAAGTAAAAGGATAGATAGTCAACTTGAGGGAGTGGAGGCAGTGGGTCGAGGTAGGACGAGCCCTGGTGTCCCGCGTGCTGGGGGAATTCAAAACCAGGCCCTGTAGGTTGGTGAGGTGACTGGCCGAACAATAGGCTCTGTGGCATCGATGCTGGAAAAGGCTGTGATGAACCTGCCAGAGGCTGTGGAGGCAGCGGCCAGTTCTACTCATCCACGCCCAAACCACCCGCAGGCACCGTCTCTTCCTGCTTCGGCGGCACTACTTCCTCAACTGGTGCTGTGGCAGGCGCCGAAGTTGGTGGCGTGTCCTCCTCGGCTTGCCGGGTTAATGCGGCATCAAGAGGGCCAAGGAGATCCGGTCCGTTTTCGATGCTATCCTCAACGGGGGCTTTCATGTCAACAGCTGGAGCCTCTACTGCCGCTGGAGGTTCGGCCGACATGGGGTCTGTAGGCTGCTCTGTGGGCGGTACTGTAGGCGGTTCTGTAGGTGGTTCCGTAGGTGGTTCCGTAGGCTTTTCTGTGGGTACTTCCATAGGTATCTCAGTAGGTGCTTCCGTGGCTTGTTCCTTAGGCTGCTCCGTAGGCGGTTCCGTAGGCGGTTCCGTAGACAACTTTGTGGCCGGTTCTGTAGACTCTTCCTTGAACGGTCCCATGGCAGATGTTGGGGGTTCCTGCACAGGCTCAACTTCCGGTACCTGCCCTGGCATTGGCTCCTCACTCGTGGGCAGTGGAACATCAGCTGTAGAGGGTGCGGCCTGCTGAGCTTCCTCGACAGGCGGTGGAGGTTGCTCGACGGCCTCTAGCGCCACGGCTGGCTGATCTGGTATCGGTGCAGCTGGTACTTCGGGTTCCTGGGCAGCGGTGATGGCGACAATACCAACGCCAGGCGTCTCCTCGGGAGCTGGCTGGGGCGAGGTCGGAGCCGCCGCTTCTGCAGGCTGCGGAGGGTCCTCCACAATGGCCTCAGCGATCGACTCTGGAACTGCAGTCTGTAAGTCTTTGCCCTCGACAGGTGATGGTTGAAGGCCTAGTGTTGGCTCTCCAGGGACTTCTGATAGGCCAGGAGCACTTGGAGGGGATGGAGCTGCAACGGGTGAGATGTGAGTCGACGGCTCCGCGGGAGACGGCACTATCACATTCTTGAGGGGACTGCCTTGAATCACGGGACCATCGGCGCCCAAAGGTTTCGATGGAGGAACTGTCAAGTTCAGGACTGGATCTGAGGCATCCGGGGCTGGCGCTGTTGATGTGAGAGCGGTATCTGTGGGAGCAGTTGACAATGGTAGAGAGGGGGCATCCTCCATCTCGTGGTCATCGTTCTCAGCAGGTGTCACACTGTCATCTCCTTCACCCTCTTCATCGTCATCACCATCTCCCTCCCCTTCGTCGCCGTCTTCGTCGACTGCAGATGAGTCCATCATCTCAACGTCCTGGCCACTCTTGTCGTGTTCGGACCCCTCAATCTTGACACCCTGCAACTTCTGGTCAGTCACCTCCTGCCTAGAACCGATTCGGACAGATGAACAGGTTGCAACTCACACTAGGGCCAGTGGCATCGCTCTTGGAATCAGCCACCCCATCCATACCAGTGCTACCTTGCGGCTCTGGGCGTATGCTGGGGTTAGGCAGCGGGATCTTGCCACGACCCCGGCCCCGACCACGTCCACGACCCTTCTTTTTCTGAGGGATCGGGGGCTTCCTCCGGGCAGGTGTACCTGCTGTGGACGCCGGCCCTGGCTGCTCAGGCGCAGGGATGACACTCGTCGAGATGATCTCACCCTCGATCTGCTGACCAGGGGCGATCGTCACCTCCTGTGTGTATGAATTCCCGGCCGCATCATTCCGCTTCACGATAGCCATTGTGATGGTCGGGCCGGTAGTCTGCAGCGCCAGGGCTTTGGAAGGCAGAGTGATAGTGCCTGGCTTCCTCTTGGCCAGATACGAAATGGTCGGACCCTCGGTATTTCGGGGCACTTGCTTCCAGACCTTGGCCCTGTAGCCTTCTTGACTACCGGTCCCTTTCCTGTCGCTCTTTTCACCAGGAAGGCCATCGCCGTCGCCATCTTCGTCATCAGGCGTTGGGCGTTTGTAAAGGCGTCCAGACCGTGCAGCTCTGAGAAGGGCCAGGCTGTGGGCGGGAAGCTGCTCCGAGTCTTTTGGCATGCCGTGCGGGAGCTCCACCGCCCAGCGGTCGTTCTTTTTGGATTCCTCGGTCTCTTGAGGGGGTGCGACGGTGATTTCTGTCTTGCGCCATTGTCGAACCGGAAGTCCTGCAAACTCATGGTCAACCTTTGGTTGCTCGTGAGGCTGTTTGTTTCTGGCCTTCAAGATATGCCAGCTTGGCTGGAAAGGAAGTAGAGAACACAGGGTAGCAGGGATTGATCGCTGGTTTAGTACCTTCAAAGTCGTCATGCTCTGGGAAACCGCCTCGATTACCACGTCGAGTGTTCGGGTTGGTCCTGTACTGCAATGCGCCGTCAATCATCAGCTTCAGAGCCGTACCAATCATATTAGGCGTTGATGCTTCATCTAATAGACTCACACTCGGCGCCATTGTTGTAACTCTCTTTTTTTATATCAGGCTTTCGATTGATAACGCGTCACACTGTCGAGTAGAATTCTCGTATACGCGCGCCGGCGAGAGAGAGGCAGTTTTGCTGGCTAAAATCGAAGTCGTTTGGTATTATTCGAGGATAAGTCGTCGACCTGGGCCCTGCGTCGAGCCTGGTAAGTTCGAGCGGTGCTGAAATATCAAGAAACATGCGCCGATTGTAACGAAAGGGGGAGGGCGGTGGGAATTGAGTAATCGTCGGGAGAATGATGATGTTGAAAGTCGCGTCGCAGTGGCACCTCCCGCAGGTTGGTGATGCTCACTGCTAATTGCTAGTGGCTGCAGCTTACGTTCACGCTAGGTAAGGCTCAGACAGGGGGGTCCCTCGCGCCCTAACCCTTGATTTTCAACGCGCCTCAAGTTCCGAGATCTCACTTCGAACACCAACCTTGCCAACCGTGTACCTCTCATGGCGACTTTACAACCTTTCTCTTGGACTCAAATCTCATAAGATCGCGGATATCCCTCGTAATATCTCTGGCAGACCTCCGACTTGGATAGTCAAAACCACAAGACGGCATCAAACCTTCCTTCAGCGCTGTCCCCCTGCCTTGCGCACGACGCTTCATAACGCATAGAGCCTTCTCTTTCATCCGGATGCGCGATTCTTCACAACCGCAAGTCAGACGATATATACGAATAGACTGGTTTTCTGATCGATAGGGGTGCCGTTGACTGATAGGAAAGCCTCTTCTTGGACGCCATCTTCATCAGCAGCGGATATTCTGGGAGCTACCTGGGCTACTTTGCGAGGTTGCGACAATCTGATCACTGCTGAGGATAGCTCTGCCATTCGATCGCAAACAGGAACTAGTACGACTTTACGAGGTCGCCCGTCTTGAGATATCAGCGCATACTGGCGCCTTTCCAGTCCTCTATCAGTCTTGAGCCTTTTGTCATGACTGAGGCATGGGACTATCTCGCCGTCCAGCGGGCGCAGCACGCTCGATGCGCCGAGGACGTGTCGCAGCTCACCGCTGCATGCGCGCGCGACCACCCGCGATATAAACATGTGCTGGAGTGTCGCGAGTGCTATGGGAAGGTCATCGACCGTATGCGCAGCAGATATATGGGCCCCAGTGGTGATGCGCCGCGGGAATGGTTCTCTGGGCGGGACGGCCTGCTGCGAGATCTGGACAGTCTCTTTGCATCCGCGCGCGAGTATGAAGGCGACCTTGAAAGGATTGATGCGCGCATCGACTTGGAGAGGCGGCGGTGGTACGAGCAGCAGGTGAGGGCGTCACCGAGCATCGGGAAGGCTCTCCGGGAACTGCTGGAAAAGAAGGACGTCTTGGACAAGATCGGCACCAAAGGAGTCGATTTCGAGCAGATCGTGTCAGAAGTGAGGGAGGCCCTCAAGGGTCCGGGCACGACTAACGGGGAGGCCATCACCAAGAAGAAGGAGGAGGAAGAGGAGGCAGACATAGCCCTGGATCGCCTCGTGGAGGTCACGACGCCAGAGGCCAGAATTCAGGTCTACAAGGAGACCTTTTTTCAGGAGACCTCGGACGAGAAAGCATCAGCCAAAATCCAGACATATCTTCAGAGGCTTCAGGAGGGAGCAACCATGGACGAGATCATCAACAAGATTTCGGTGGACCGACGCTCCAGCATAGGGGCGCAGGGACAGAAGGAACAGCACAGGCAGCGGGCCGAAGAGCTCCGTAGAGCCAAGAACGCGCACGAGCTGCAGAAGTCCAAGAAGGCAACCGGTCGGAAGGGCAGCCAACCAAAGCCACCGCAGATTCCCGACGAAATGTACGAGCAACCACCATGTCACAATTGTGGCAGAAACCCTGATCTGCAGGATTACATGATCTGTCCGCTCTGTCAAGTCCTGGTCGAAGGTGGCGTCCGAGCAAAACCAACAGTGTTTTGCTCATCGGCGTGTTTCTCTGGTAACAACGGACTGGTAAGCCTGCTTCCACCTCAGCGTCGCGGCCGCCCAAGACATCTAATGGAGCTAACTGAAAGAAACAGAAATCTCACGTGGAGACGACACATGATTGTGCCGGTGGTGACAATTGCGTGCAGTTGGTGGACGAGGATACTGAGATGGACATGGACGGCTCGGGCCCCTTCCTATGCAAGGAATGCCTGAATGACTTTAGGAAAGGTTCCGTGTACTGCTCTGTGCGATGCGCGGACCTCAACTTCCAGAGACATAGACAAGGCGTTCACTTTCCTGAACGGAAGCAACGAGACCTCGACGTTGATAGGGACGCAAGCGCTCTCCATTTCGTCGACGACAGTAAAACGAAATATCGGCCTCAGAACATCCGTTCTCATCTGGCATCTCTGAAAGATCTCCTCAACGAGTTCCAGCACAAGAATGCTATTGAAGCGACCGAGACGATATGGCCATGATATATCGCATAGCCAAAAAGACTAGTCTTTAGCAGATACCCCATGTAAATAAGATACAATTAGCTTAACTAACTCCAATTGTGACTGGTCGTGCATGAATGAATGAATGAATAGCCTCTCGCAGAAATGGTTGAGAGAGTGCTGAGGACCCCCAGCCTAGAAAAGTATGTAATTATCGGGGACCTTGTGTAGCTAGAAAAATTGCCTCATCCCTGTATGCCGTATTGCAGATCGGAAAGGCCGAACTTTTTTTTCCCTTTTGTTTTGGTCGGCCGCTCGGCATCGGCAAGTGTTACATCATTACGCCGCGCCCGAATTTATTCTGAACCCGCGGCATCAAAGCTCAAAAGGCCTTACTGCCGCCCCAGATCTTCCTCCCTGTCTCTCCCACCTCCACCACTCCCTTCTCGATGCGCAAAGACTAGCCTCTCGCCATGTCATTATCGTCGTCGCTCAAGGGCGACTCGGCCCACCAGGTCAAATCTTTGGTAAGTACTTCTTCTATTCCGTTGCTCTCCTCTGGAGGCGACATCGGCGAGGCGAGGGGAGGGCAGAAATTCGCCTCTCAAGGTACACGTTGGGTTCGAAGTTTCCTATATTGACGGTCAAACAACACAGTACCGCCAGCTTCTCCGACAGGGCGAGCAGTTCGCATCGTACAATTTCAGAGAATACGCGAAGAGGCGGACACGAGATGCTTTTCGAGAGAACAAGAACGTGGAGGACTCGAGACAGGTTCAGGAGCTGTTACAGAAGGGCCTGAAGGAGCTACAGATGCTGAAGGTGCGCTGAAGCCTGCTGCCTCTGCCATCTACATGGCCTCTCCGAACGTGTCTCGTGTATAGCAATGACGGTGGCTGACATTTTCTTCTTCCACAGCGGCAAACGGTGGTCAGCCAGTTCTTTGAGATGGACAAGTTGGTTGTGGAGGCGGGCTTGTCGGTATGTCGGCTGCAGACACCGATCAAGGTCATGAAATAGTACTGACAAGCAATCAGGGCAAGCAAAAGGGCGCAAAAGGCGACATCGTCCGCCAGAAGCAACAGGGGTACGTATACACGGCCGTAATCTCCATGTTTTCTCTTGCGCCTTGGTGGAGACGGACTTGCTGACAATCTTTTTCGCTGCCTTGTCAGTTTCAACTGAGAGTTGCCTTCGTGGACTCTATGGTCCTGTCTCAACAACTACATTTCCCTTATCGAGGCAAAAAGTGGCCAAGGTTACCGGCCGCAAAAGGTGCGTGACGGTGATGCCGTCCTCTTGACACACTCACTGGCAGGAGGCATCTGTACATTACTGCGGCGTTGTATATTGGCGTACGGTGGAAACTGTGGAAAGGACGGAAATGCCTTGGGAAGCTATGGGATGACTAGTCTTTCTGGCTGGAGCACGACTAGAATCACAGGTGTAGCCTTGGGTTGAGCTTGAAAGGTTGGTCTTTGTGCGTCTCACCTCCAACATAGAACCCTGCTCACAGGAGCATGCATGGCAGAGAATGTATACCTCTTAACATGCTCTTCTGCAGAAACATCTGCAGTGTGTTTTGAATCTATTCTGGAAGAGCGTACTGGCCGTGTACTTTTATCTTAGTTCACATGTGCCAAGTTTATCATCTCCGGATGAAGATAGCGGGGTGCATGCATCTAAACGTGTACGGCCTTTCTAACCATGGAATTAGCCGAGTACAGCCGTGACTAGCCAAACAGAACTGGGCCAGCGGGCAACCTACCAATTAATTTGCCTCTGAGCCTCAGCAACACTTGCAACCCAGAAGCAACAACCCGTGTGTGTGTGAAGATAGGTCAAGATGGTATGTCACCCCTCCCTTCCCTTTTCATCTCGTCCCCTCTCCCTTCCATTTCTACAAGTGGTCGCTGACAATAAGGCTCTGTTTTCTTTTCTACAGGCCGACAAGCTCCGCACCCAGCAGGAGCTCGAGCGCCTGCAGGCCAAGTACATCGGCACCGGCCATCCGGACACGACGAGCTGGGAGTGGAAGACGAACATTCACCGCGACACCAAGACCAGCATCGTCGGCCACACCCCCCTTCTGGCCTACATGTCCCTGGCACAGAACGAGCCCATGGCCAAGGCGAGAGCGCAGCTCATCCGCCAGATGGTCCAGCCCGTGGGTCCCCCACCACCGAGGGAGGATGAGCTCCTCGCGCTGCCTGCCTCACAACAGCAGCAGGGCGGTGGTACTTGAAGAGCTTGATTCTGGATCAGGTCCTAGATTACAAGGAGTCTTGTCCCTTATTTTTGGGTTCTTGGAACATCGGGGCGTGCGACGCGCCTCATGGTTGCGGCTGTACAGTCGGCTTGCAAGGGAAAAGCAGCAACAAACAGCGCCGCTACCTTGTCGTGTGCACTGCGGAGGGCAGAGAAGCCCCATCGTTGAAACCCGACGCAGAGCACTTATGGAGATTCACCTATTACGTAGTGTCATCAGGCGTAGACGCAATAGTGCGCAGGTGGATCTGCGTGCAAATAATAAAGGGGTATCATTGTTAGTTGTTATTCATATAGCAGCAAAAAGGCAGCCAGCCCGTCGATTGTTTGGTCCACCGGCGCAGGAATTGGAACAGGATAAACACAGCCTCGTTCGCATCGCTTCTGCGAATCATGTACATCTAATGCCTTTGTCTGACGCCTTCGTCTGTTTTTAGTACTCGCGTTCCTCTGGAGATGTGAGCCGATTAGGTGCCCTGAAGCTCGGTCCGCCATTTTCCTCCGTGTCGCTCGTGGAATCCAACCCGTTCTCGTCCTCATGGGCGTCCGCGACGCTGTCCCCATTGCTTTGTCCCGCCTGTATTTCCAGGGTATTTGCCAACTTCTCCTCCAACTCGTTGGCGTCGGCGTCGGTCACGGGGCCCCAGACCTCCCTGATCAAGCCCGCCACGGCCTCGTCGTCCAACTCTACCTTCCCTCTCGGCCCGATGAACCAGGTCGTGTTTGAGTCCGCCTGACCATGCTGCTGCGCCTGCCTATCACCGGTCTTCACCAGATACCCCTGCCTCTGCAGCTTCGCGAGGATGTCCTCCGTCTTGTAATCGGCGAATGCGTTGGTCTCGGCGTTGAGGCGCCGCAGGTGGCGCTTCAGCACCGAATCGCTTACCTCGCCGCCGCTGATACGAACGAGAGAGACGATGAGAGTGTAGAAACCGACATAGGCGGCTTCCTCGTCGGCCGAGATGAGCCGTGAGGGGGCTAGAATCTTGGGGTTCTTGTAGGCTTTGGGCAGTATCGAGACGAGGACGTACGAGTTAGATGGGACGATCTTGCTTTGGGACTTGATGGCTGTATAGAGCAAGTCAAGTTGTTAGCATCCGTATGGGTGTGTCTGATTTTCAGTGGGGCAGATGAAGAGGGACTCTCGCCTTTTCTCTTGTCCTCCTTGGTCAGTTTCTCTTTGACGGGCAGGTCGACCATCTCCATCCCGAGGACATCGCGGAGCCTTTCCTGGGCTCCCTGGAAGATCCTCCTGAATGATCGATTCCCGCGCCCTAGGACCTTTTCTTTGATTCCCTCTCTTCGTATTGGTACCCGAGCAAAATCACAAGCCATGGCATATCTGACAAGCTCTCGGATCAACGCGTCGTCCTCTGTCTCTGGTGTTTGAGATTGTCGCCGGGGGTGTTCGGTTTCCACTTCGTCCTCCCCGTCTCCCTCCTCCTCCTCGTAATTCTCTGACCGTTCATGCTCGGTTGGATCTAAAACCATACGAGGCCGCTGCCTAGGCCTCTGCTCCTCATCAGACTCCTCTCCCTCGTCGTCAACAGCCTGTGTGCATGGATTGATTAGCTGGAGGGGAAACAACAATTTGACTGAGAGCAGCTCACACGGCGTGGCCTTCTAGCAGATGGTGGCATATTGCAGGACAAAGGACAAGACAATGCTAATTTAGAGTCGACAGTCTTCACAGTTTTGTGAGAATTGGATTTGCAAACCTCGGTTCAAGCCTGAGACCAATGCTTCTAAGGCGCTGTCAGTATCTTGTGCTCAGCGTCTTGAATGGGAGACGCGACTGGCTTAAGTGTGGAAGACCCCTGTACGCGCTGCTGCGGGCCGATCCTTGCCCCTGTACTCTGCCGTTGTTGCCCCCGGCAAAAAAAAAAAATTATTGAGCTTTTTCCTTCGTCCCGCGCAGGCCATAAAAAGCTGTGAATAAAAGCTGTGAATAGCCTTTCGCCTCCCCCGCCCTCTTCGACGCCAGGGAAGGACATTTCCACACCTCATGAAATTGCCTTGATGTTCTCCCCTTCGGTAGCAGGTGGCTCCATCTGCATTGGATGCCAACTGCGCGCCGTTACCCGCCGAGCCACCCCCGCCATCGCCGCCTCAGCGCAGGCTCGACCGCAAAGTCGGGTCCGGAGACGGCGATTTGCCTCTGAGGCAACGGGGCGCCAGGAGGAGGATCTGGTTGCGATTCTGACCCAGCAAAGCCATAACGAAAAGGCCCGTTCTCGCCGACCAATTTCCTCCCGAAAGCAGTCGACCAAGACTCAGAAAGAGAACCTCGATGAGACACCGATCTACGATGCAAAGCAGCCCTCTCATGCGCCTGCGCGTGCGCCTGCGCGCCCGGACAGCCTTCCCGAGACTGAATCACTGCAAGATGGCGACGCTGATGCAGGCACTGTTGGCGATTCACTGTTCATTCGGGAACGCACAGGCCACGAGTCCAAGCAACTGCCAAAGCCCAAAGCAAACGCATATCGGAAGGGCAATACCTTACTTCGAGAAGATAGGGCCAGGCTCTCGGTGGCCGCACTAGGGAAGGAAGCCGAGATCATTGTCTTGAGGGAAGGGGGCGAATGGAAGCGGAGAATCATGAAAGAAGAAATTGAGGCAGCTGACGAAGACTTGGGGATTGAAGAGCACATCGACCAAGAGGAGGGATTGAGTTTGGACATCGTCCTGGAAAATATTGACGAGTTGCGACCGCAACATAGGATATTGCCAACAAACGAGTTCAAACGGGTACTTGAGGATCTGATGAAAGGCTTCACCGTTCCCCAGCTCCACGGTTATGTTCAACGCCATCGTCAGCGGTTGGCGGATGGTGACGAGAGCCCATTCTTCGGTGTCCTGCCTGAGCTGTTGAAGCCACAACCATGGACGCTCGAGCAGACACAATGGACACCAGAGACTCCGAATGCCCTGCAAGACGTTGATCCGCAACTGAGAGGCTACATACTCAAGTCTATGCGGCATAAGCAGCGCCTGACGATGCAGCTGATGCGCGAGTGCTGGGGCATCTCGGCGCAGGAGTTGATGGATGGCCCTGGTGTGCTGGAACTCCGCATCAGGGATCCGGAGTTCAAGCTCCTTACATGTAAGTGCTGTTCCATAGCTGCCGACTTGTGCTTGCTGAGACTGATGAGACTGTCTTCTGTAGTGGGCGCTCAGCGTTGGCTGCAGAATATCTGCCGAGTTCACCTCGGTGACGGACCTGGAAGATCGATCCAGGTCGTTAGATCCAAGAAGATGATCCGAATCGTGGCTCCGAAAGGCGTTGCTGAGGTCTGCTTGTCAGCAATTAACGAGACGCTACAAAAGATGAAGACGAAGAGATTCAAGCTGGAGAGCAACATTATGGAAAAAGTCAGCACCAGCATGATCGAGGACCTGAGCAAAGCCACCAACACCGCCGTGGAACTGAATAAAGATCAAAAAGAGGTAAGCAAGAGAGCCCTTGGCCGCAAGGTACGAATCTCGGCAGTTTTCTGACACTCCATCGATAGCTCATCGTTACCTGGATCCACATCAGAAGTGAGACTGAATCTGCTTTGGAAGATTCAGGCGATGTCGTCTTCCGCCTCCTACAGGCGACGAATGCCTCTGTTAGGACAGGCAAAACCCTGGCCATCTACCCTAATACGAAAGGCAAGGGCAGGTTGGTCGATGCCATCGGTGGCAAAGAGAAGCTGTCCTGGTCGGACAGGCATCAGAGGTGGGCTCGGCTCTGTCTTCCCCTCAATACAGAAGCACCACAAATAGCCACCAGTTGGCCGTTGGACGAGAGCATCATAAAGTACAAAGTGCAGGCTACGCCAGAAGACCTCATCCTACCCACGTCAACGCTCAAAGCCAAGCACGACGAATTCTACAAATCGCTGGCAGGGGTTCCATTGACCTTTCCGAGGGCCCAGGAGAAAGTGGTTCAGCCAGCTCCTACCGAGCCAACGCCCTCAAGTTGGCTACCTTTTCGCGTCAGGACGAACGCAGTCTTTGGCCACATCCTCCACCTAAATGATGACAGCGTTGCCCAAGATCTTAACAGCAAAACTCCCGACAACGTCGACCCATCGAGTTCTCCACGTGCTCTTCACCCTCTCATCCCACCTCTTGCCGGCATGCAACTCCCTGGTTGGGTCCCCTACAAATCACCGCCATCGATGACCAGCCTCGTTCTCCTGCGTTTCAGCCCATACTCAGAAAACCCCAGCC
This sequence comes from Cryphonectria parasitica EP155, assembly GCF_011745365.1. NCBI lineage: Eukaryota > Fungi > Ascomycota > Sordariomycetes > Diaporthales > Cryphonectriaceae > Cryphonectria > Cryphonectria parasitica. Next base: position 3,233,208 of record NW_024468910.1, on the reverse strand, counting down.
AGCCTCCCGACCCCCTCGCACCTCATCTTGAGCTGCGTATCAAGGCCACCGACGAGGAAATCATCGAGATCGACTCCCTGCGTGCCATCTCTCACACCCATGTATCCGACATCCTGCTCCCCACAGAGCAAGTCGACATCCGTGTGACTCAGAGACTGGTCGCCGAGCTCCCCCGCGAGAAGATTTATACATTGGAGGCCATGGCGCCCCTCGTGCGATTCTTGGACGACGCCCGCCTCGAGGTGCACCGTGGCAAGCTCGTTACGCCGCCGCGCCTAGAGAACCTCGCACTGCCAATGTGGATGTTCTACCAGCCCGAGGACGACGCCGACAGCCCATTCCTCTCGAAAACGCCGCGTAGGCGAGCTCCCGCAGATCCCACCAAGGCATCACGCCCTCGCTCCTCGAAGTCGAGGACGTCCAAATCGAAGACCACCCTCGAACCTCTCCCTGCCTATACCGAGGCCCACCGGTCTTCTACCTACAATGCCCTCCGCCCCATTTCCTACACCTTTTCCGGCCTAGAACTGCACCGCCCGGTCAACACAACCTTTAACGGCTGGTGCCTCAACTACACCTCCATCGAGGCCGGACAGGGCGGCCGCCGGCGCGCCGAGCTGAGCCTCGACGCCGTCCCCAGCGGTGACAGGCAGCTGCGCCGTGATGCGGACAGCATAAACACGCAGCAGTACCTGCGGTCCATCTATACACTTGCAAGGGGACTGGAGGGAAATCTGATGCGCACAAAGGACGCCGGTAAGGAGGTCAGGACTACAATCCGGTGGCTCGGTGCAAAGTAGACCAAGGAGCCAGACCGAAAGGAAAAGAAACTGTAACAGGATATTGTAGTAAGTAGAACAGGGACATCAGATCAAAGAAAGAAAGATGGGAATTTTTGTCCACAAATATGCGATGTGTTGGTTTGTAGAAGGTGACGGAGTTTGGTGGGTGTCGATAGAAAAATATCCCAGGGAGCCGCTTTGACAAACGCCGTCCTCATAACGAATTCTTCTCTCCACCAGTTCTATGCTTTACGCACTTGTCAAATCGATTCCTCCGCAGAATGTTATGCCAAAGATGATAATTTCTGAAGAGGTTCGGGCTCGGCGAATTTACTATGGAAGAAATACTAGGCCTGCATGATACATCAATACTTTCGTTCCGCTCCTGTCCTCCCAGGGGGGGGGGGGGCGACACACAGCATCATAGATTCCAAAAACCATGAACATCACTCTAAACAATGTGAAAGCAGCATTATCAACCAGTAGAAGCACACGTAGAGAATATCACATTGGTATGGTAGGGTTGTTAGGAGATGATTCATGAACACAACTGAATTCCTGATTACTGCGACCCTATTCTCGTCTAGGAGTGGACCTCTATCTGTTTTCATTCAGACCGCAGAAATCACCGACGGTTTTTCCTCTCATATGTGCCCAGACAACAGCATAGAGCTCATCAGGCACCCGGAACGAACACCAAAGATCCGAAGCAATGTGTCATAAGGTTGGAGAAGGTTGAACTGATGAGAATGTGTGACCGCATTACTCATCAGGGCATCATCAGAAGGCGGGGGCAATTTATTTCTTGCCAGCCTTGGCAGCGGACTTGGTAACCTATGGACGGGGGGTCATTAGCGATTGTTGTCAAGAGGGGGGAGACGATGTGAGTATGTAACATACCTTGCCGGTACCGCCAACAGCCTTCTCGACGGACTTGATGACACCGACAGCGACGGTCTGACGCATGTCACGGACGGCGAAACGACCCAGGGGAGGGTAGTCAGTGAAGGCCTCCACGCACATGGGCTTGGAGGGAATCATCTTGACGATGGCGGCATCACCAGACTTGATGAACTTGGGGGCAGCCTCGACAGACTTGCCGGTACGGCGATCGATCTTCTCGAGCAGCTCAGAGAACTTGCAGGCAATATGGGCAGTGTGGCAGTCAAGAACTGGGGCGTATCCAGCACCGACCTGGCCGGGGTGGTTCAGGACGATGACCTGAGCGGCGAAAGAAGCGGCACCCAGAGGAGGGTCGTTCTTGGAGTCACCGGCGACGTTGCCACGGCGAATCTCCTTGACGGAGACGTTCTTGACGTTGAAACCAACGTTGTCACCGGGGAGACCCTCGGTGAGCTGCTCGTGGTGCATCTCCACGGACTTGACTTCAGTGGTGACGTTGGAGGGAGCGAAGGTAACGACCATACCGGGCTTGAGGACACCAGTCTCGATACGGCCGACAGGCACAGTTCCAATACCACCGATCTTGTAGACGTCCTGCAGGGGGAGACGCAGGGGCTTCTCAGTGGGACGCTTGGGGGGCTCGACAGCGTCAATGGCGTCGAGGAGAGTCCAGCCGGAAATCTCCTTGCCAGTGGAGTCGAACTTCTTCCAGCCCTTGTACCAAGAGGCACGCTTGTCCAGAGACTCCTTCTCGATCATGTTGTCACCGTTGAAGCCGGAGATGGGCACGAAAGCGACGGTCTTGGGGTTGTAGCCGACCTTCTTGATGAAGGTGGAGGTCTCCTTCTTGATCTCCTCGAAACGGGCCTCCTTCCACTCAGCAGTGTCCATCTTGTTGCAAGCAACGATGAGCTGCCTGACACCGAGGGTGTAGGCAAGCAGAGCGTGCTCACGAGTCTGGCCATCCTTGGAGATACCAGCCTCAAACTCACCAGTGCCGGAGGCAATGATGAGAATGGCGCAGTCGGCCTGCGAAGTACCAGTGATCATGTTCTTGATGAAGTCACGGTGACCGGGAGCGTCTGTAAGGACCAGGGGTCAGCAGGAGTTGTGGAGTGGAAAGAATCGGGCCAGCGAGCAGTCAAGGAATACCAAGCTGCCAGGCCTGCATGGCATCGCCAGGGGGGAGCAATTGTGCAGGGGGGTGGAAAGGGACGTACCAATGACGGTGACATAGTACTTGGGAGTCTCGAACTTCCACAGGGCAATGTCGATGGTGATACCACGCTCACGCTCGGCCTTGAGCTTGTCAAGGACCCAGGCGTACTTGAAGGAACCCTTGCCGAGCTCAGCAGCTGTGAAGAAAGTAATGTTAGCATCGACAGACTTATTATCAAGAGCTTATCTAGGTGCATGGGTGCGGTGGTGGGGGAGGGGGAGGAGAATGTTTTGAGGTGGCGGTGTACAGGGGTGGTCACGTTTATCTGAGATAAGAGCGAAACCGTTGCTGAACCCCGCACCAAAAAAATACAAAATGTGCGTTGGGCGAAACAGGGCAGACGACTGAGACAGAACACAGCGCAGCCGCTGCTGATGGTATGGGAAGTTGAATTTGGGGATGGGGAGGAGATTAATATGTGCAGCTGATTGATACATACCTTCCTTCTCGAACTTCTCAATGGTACGCTTGTCAATACCACCGCACTTGTAGATCAAGTGGCCGGTGGTGGTCGACTTGCCGGAGTCGACGTGGCCGATGACGACCACGTTGATGTGAGTCTTCTCCTCCTTACCTACTCTGTTGTTAGTTACCATGTTGCGCTTCTCGCAGACGCTCTCGCGATGCACATCTTTGATGTGATGCGCAAGATAAAGCGGCGACGCGGGCGGGGTTGTGGTACTCACCCATGGTGATGGTTTGTTTGTGTGAAAGTAGTTAAAGGTTTCGCGAATGGAAACTGTTGAAAGTCAAGAGTTAGATGGGATGCTCGATAAATTGATCGAGAGATGGAATGGAGGATGGAAAGGGAGAGGAAAGGGGGGGATTGTTCGTACGTTTGCAGGATGGATCGCAATAGATCTCGGTGTGCAGACGAGGAGAGGAAGGAGGGAGAAAAGCTCAAAGAATTTGCGAGGGGCGCCAGGTATTTCAAGCGGTGCCCTGTGGGTCCGCCCTTGGATTTTTGCCGCTAGTGTATTGGCGCACAGACCATGACTGAGTCACTGCTTAACAGCTCGCAGGTCTGCAAGTGGCACCTCCTCCTTCCTTTACCTGCCTCGCTGCTCTCAACGGTGAACCGTATTAAACCCTCATAGCAGTCTGACCAGCAATGGAGGGTGAACATGTGTTGTTTCTTGGAAAGACTTCAACGATCTAAATTCTGAGATATAGAGAGGGGGGGTGTATCTGTTTCCATTTTCGTGCTCTCTCTGATGGTGTCTACCATGCAGAACATGTTCTGGTTAGACTGTTGCTTGCCTTTGGTGCTCCAGCCAAAGGCTCACCCAAGGGAGTCGCACACGAGATAGCAAAACCATCGTCAGACAGACAAGGCTCCTGAGATGCCCTCTGGGGACTCGCCTCTCCCAACGGAAGAAGGCACACAAATAGATGACATGCCATTGATTGACAGCACCACATCAAAGGAGGGGCCTCAACTGCCCGGCAGGCTGAATATAACCCCTCTCATGCCCTGTCTGAAACGCTACCTGGGTCGTGTTAAGGCACTACATAAGCCCTAGCCGCTGTCCACGTCGAATTTTTGGCAGTGATGCCCAACCCTTTTGCCCCTCCATGAGAAACAAGAGGAAAGAAAGAAAAAAAAAAACCAGGCTCCGTGTGTTCTCACATCAGCCTGTAACCCCTCCATCAACTCCCCACCTTCCTCAAGCTGGCATGAGTCAACACTGTACAGAGTTACCAAAACCCTCTAGAGTCCGTCATCACAGCTTTCTAATCCCAGGATCATCAAGCAGATTCTGTTAAGCTCTACATATATCTTCTGGATAAAAAACTGTGGCGGAGGGTGCAACAATGAGCGCACGACCAAGTCAGCCCGACAGGCGCGGGGTTCCCTCGTTGGCGGGGTAGCCAAGCAGATCCGCCACACTCTTTTTTTTCATCTTCTTTTTTTTTTCTAACCATCCGAGAAAAAATTTTCTTCGTGGTTGGCTGGCTTGGTGGCATCTCTGAGACTAAGATCCTGCACCATAAGTGGGCCAGGCGCTTCCCAAAGGGCCGCCTCCAGCCGATAAATACCATACTTTGCATACTACGTAGTACTGTAGCATTGCATTATAGTACTATGGATAGTACAATCATTATGCCTGTTGAAATGTGCACCAAAATATTGGCGTGCGAGGCTGATATCACTGTGGAGCCTTGGCCTGGTCGAGAACGACCTCGCTGCCTTGATATTCTCCCTCATGATGATGTTATGTCGGAGATTTACTCTGTATGTACTACCATTGTGCTGTATGATACTCCGGTGATGAACAAAAGGCTGGCTACAGTTGGAGTGCTGATCCCCATCCAGCGCTGACTCGACGCCGTCTCGCTGCTCTCCTTAGTTTCATCGCCATTAGCGTCTCTAGATCGTGAAGCTGTCCTGCAGAGCATCCTTGGCCGCAGTCCTCTGTCGCGCCGACGATAGTTAGTAACTCTTCTTTAGCTACTATACCAAGGGTTTTAAGCTGTCTTCTGGCACCCTTGACAGACCGTCGGGAATATAAGAGTCATCATGAGGCTGTAGGTATATAAGTATTTACAAATGGTCGAAAGAGTCGAGAACTAGGACGTATTTTTTTCAGCCTTCCAACGATAGAGGTTGTCATGTGATTCTCCTTGATCCTGTGGTGTGGTGTTCAAGGAAGGGACGAGAGACTGTATATCTCTCTCGAATACGGAAGAGCGACACCTAAGTCAAACTCCAACGCTCTTGCTCCCTCTTTATTCTTATACCAACAAATCTAAAGCGAAAACTGCTTGACCTCATTCCCTTCCGAGAGATGCATTCATCTACCCGTGGACATTATCCTGCAGCATGTCTCGAGCAGATCGGCCTCGCACAATGGTATCATTCTTCTTGCAAAGCTCCCAGGAGAGCTGGTTGAGATCACCGTGGACTGCTTGAGCACCATGAGATTGACTCTCACCCTGACAGACCAGTGGCGTCTTCGAGGCCAAAGCATACTACGGATGCTTCGCTACCTTCTTCAGACTCAAAAATCTCACCATGACGACGAAGGAACTGCACGGCTTCGCTCAGGTCACAAGCCAAATCCACCTCGCCTGTCTCATGCAGGACTGCACCATCACCTGTATCGCCGCCAGAGACGAGGACATGCCCGCAACCCCGCGTGTCAAGGCATCAAGCAGGGTTTGGACACATTACCGGAGCTGGAAATCATCGATATAAGCTTACCACGAGACGCGCTATCCAATCAACGTCCCGTTCGTCCTCGTCCTCTTTCTTCTACCCCTCCTGAATCAGATCAGCGCAAATGGATAGGCATTTCTTTCTTATACAAGTCAATCATTTAGTTTGGATGATCTTGTACGTAGCAACACCTCACCTCACCTCACCTCTCGAGCTCATCATCTACGCAATCCGATCACATGGATAGTATGAACTTTCAAGCACAAGTATCCATTCATGGCATTCAAGTACCTGCCTATCCCATGTAGATAACCTGGATTGACTTGAAGAGCCTCCCCCCCCCCTTTCCAGAAAAAAAATAGGGAATTCGCATAAGACGCCGTGCGAAATGATGCAGATGAAAAGATGAAAGACAGAACCAAACATCATACATCAGTGGTATCCGCCTGACAGAGAAAGAAGAACAAGGGGAAAACGATCCCAAAACGTAGGAGCAACAGCAATGACAACAACAACAACGATTAAAACACACAAAGATCCCTTCCATGCATCCAATGCAGTCCCCAGGATGATGATGATCATCCACTCATCTTATTGCATTTGTTCATGGCCTTAAATAACATCTTCATCCTCCCCGTTCCAAAAGGATTCTCCAATGCCCCAAGTAGGAATAAGCAGAATCGGATATGTCTCACCCTTCATCCTCTTCCCGAATCGGTGCCGGCGTTGTCCTCCTCTCATCCCTCCTCCTGGGCCTCCTCTGCCTGGAACTACTGATGTTACTCGCGCTGTCGTCCGGGCGCAGCTCGAACTCGTCGCCCATACCCCAGTCATCACTCTCGCTCGCCAGGCTTTCCGACTCATCCGCCCACGCTGGCCGGTCCAGGCCCGAAGCAGACCCGCCGCTCTGCGGCAGTACCTGAACACCACCCGCCTCGCCGAACCCATACCCACGACGGTGCTGTAGGTTCATTGAGAGACCTGCTCCACGCTGCCGCAGTGCTGTGCGGACCATTTCCGCGCGCTGATGTAGGCCCTCGAAGGCGTCCTCCAACGCCTCCATGCCTAAATAGATCTCACGCTCCAGTTCGGCAAGAACCGCAATCTCGGACTCCTCATCGTTGGAGACGGGATGGCGGCCCGGATAAGTAGAGGACGCGCCGCTTACAAAGGAGGCGGGGGTCGCGCCGCGGCTGAAGGGAGTCGCGTTGCGAGAGCCGATGCCGAGAGCAGGCGTATGGCGGGCGATGTTGTTGGGGCTCATAGCCGCACCGCGTGACGGCGGCCGGGCGAAAAAGTTTGGTGTCGAGCCACGCGATGGTCCGCCTGTGGGCGTGGCAGCCTCATCGTCCTCAGCGCCGGACCAGAGAAAGCCGTCGAAGCGGCCAGAGATGAGAATTTCCCATTCAGGCGGGTTGATGTCGCATATAGTGCTAAGCAGGTCGTGCATCTGGGGATACTTTACCAGATAGCAGACAACCTCGGCATCGCGTGGTGCCTGGGAGAGGCGATATAGGCGTTGCAAGGCCAGGCCAGACTTGATGACGAAATCAGCTCGAGGTTTGCGTAGTGGCGTGGGGGCGCGAAGGGCTGGTTGAAGCTCCCTGGAGCCCGTGAGGAGAGCGTTGAAGAAGGGACGGTCCTCCTGGTCGAGACTTGTGAGAATTGCAAAGGTCAACGTCTCATCGTCAACCTCTTGTGGCGGTGGCGCTGGAGCTTCCGCGCAGCTTGTCAGCCACTTATCCACGGCCATCTTTACCTTCTTGGACTGCTGAAGGTAGTGCTCTCTGAATTCTTCCGCTATGTCGGGATCCATCTTCACCGGGGATGAGGGTCGTGCTGGAAGATCATCCCTGTCTTCGCGAGCTTTCACGCCAAGGATACCAATGTCGAATGGCGGCCACGAGGGTATCTCAACCCGACCACTGACACGCTCCAAGACCTCACCCCAGCCTAAGCCCCGATGCGGCTCTGGTGACCGTTCGCACATGATGCAACTGCAACCCTCCTCGGGAAGATCTCTATTGAAGACGTTCTCCAGCCGATCAAGTAGCCTCCTGGCCACCGTCCGATGTCCTGTGGCGACGGCAATCGAGCCTGAATTGTTCAGCACTGTCTGGTAGTTGTCCAACAGGTTATAGAAGGGCGCAAACAGAACATCTGCCCCACGCAAAGGCGGGTTAGAGGGCCTCGTCCCAGTCTGCCTGGGAAGGACTGCCAGGAAGTTCTTGGGCACAATGTTCGGTAATCCGCCGTTCTGCATGAGATAGTCGACCCTGGGGGCTTCCTGGATGGTGAGAGGCGGAGGCGGCGGCGGCGGCGGCGGGGCTGCCGCAGCAGCAGCAGACGTTGCAGTGCTGAAGTCTGTTGCTGGCGTTCGTACTGGCTGAGGTGGTTCGAATCGGATGTGGTGTGGTATGCCGTGCTTCTCGTCATGGAACGCGGGTGGGGGAGGAAACTGGGGAGTCGCTATCGTAGGCGTCTTCGGGGAGGACGAGTCCTGGGCGGACTCGGGAGAGTCATCGACAATCTCGACGGGCTCTGGCGGCCTTAATGTCTGTCCGGACACTGATCTCTTGGAGGTGGTCGTCCTGGCCGTTGTTCTTGACCCACGTGCGCTCGCGAGTGTGTCCTCGTCTCCCGGCTCGGTGTAGGGTGGTGCATTGGCAGTGGGTGACTTGACGAATGTCGCCTGGCTTGACGTCCTGGATTTCAGAGAGACCTTGGACCTGTCATCTGTTCTCGAAGTCGGCCTCGAGCCCGCCGAGGTTCGTGAGCGTGGCCTGTCGCTCTCCTTCTCCCTCAGCGAGCCGGCTCTCGTCCGCTTCTCCTCGAGATTGGTTTCGGGTGGGCTCGGCGGACGGTTGCTCTTGCGTGAAGACCCCCTCCTAGCGGTAAAATCGGCCGACCTGGATCGTTTTATCTCGTCGGCCCCGATGTCAGTTGCCTCTGGTGTCGGCGGCCCTGTACCGGTGCCTCTTCCACCAGCAGCCGCTGCCGACGTGGTGGAGGAGACATCCTCCTTGCTCCCGAGGCCGACAGCCTCCCTGCTGTGTGCCTTGCTGAAACTCGGATAGGGTATGCTGACACGCTCCCTACTGCGGTTCAGCTCGGGGACGAGGTCTGTCATAGAGTCTGACTCTTCTAGACGGCTCTTGGACCCAGAGAAGTCCCTGGTCTTGTGGCGGCGAACAGAGCTGGACTGGGAAACGTAAGAGCCAGTGCTTATGACGGGGTTTGACGTCCGGTGCTTGTGGTGGCGCCGTGACTCTCGGTCGCGGTCCTTGTCTGTCTTGTCTCCTTTGTCCTTCCTGCTTCTTCGCTTCTCACGAGGCGGCTCTTCGATGTCGGCATCGGGATCGCGATTGCTGGGTGACATATTCTCGGTCGGTGTGGCCCATCTGGGCTGGGATGTGTTGAGTTGCGGCTGGGGTTGCAGCTGAATCTGGGTTTTTGGGAAGTGTGACGGGATGTGACGGGATCAGGTGGGCGCGTAGTGGCCTGCGGGCCGCAGCCGTTAAAGAGCTTGTCCTAGCCGCAGGGCTAGAACTTGGTCTGTCTGCCTCTCTCTGCCTCGTATTCAGGCTGTCCCGAAAACCTGACCCTTCTGGGGTTGATGAGTCGCTCGTTGGTTGGGGGCGGGAGAAAAAATTACGTGGTGGTGAGGTTCTGAGGAGGAGGAGAGGAAGGAAAGAGGAGGAGGATCGCACCTGAACGGTGAAGGGCAGGGCCAGGCAGGGCTCGATGGGAAGAGGTTGACGTAGTGGAGACGAGCTGATCAAGTACAAAAATGTACGGGGTAAGCCCCAGTTTCCCAACCTTCTTTTTCAATTGAACCCTGAAGTAAATAGCAACTGACCTTGGTAAACGGAAGGCCCCCCCAGTGTGTCAGTCTCCAGTCAAGTCACTCAATCAATCTCCGTCCTTCTTGTCTTGTCATCTTGGGGTAGCCTGGGATTTGTAGGTATGTTTGTATTGTTCTTTTTTCTCTATGTCTCTCTCTCTCTCTCTCTTTTGTCTTTTTCATTCCTTCCCTGAGTAAGGTGAGGGGATGTGATGTGATGTGATTGGGCCCAGTGGCAAGAATCCATCACTTTTCGCCAGAAATTGACTTCGCCAATGCAGCAAGCAGAATCCGAATCGGTGGAATGCTCGCCTCAGCTCCAGTGACTTGCTCTCGTTCCACCTTGGTGCTGCAGTGTTGTGCTGCAGTGTTGCAGTGCTGCAGCACCTTCGATGCGGGGGGGGGGGGCAAGGGGGTGGGAATCAGTGGACAGTGGGATTAGGGGAAGAGGCCCTGGCACGGTAGGGGGGCACAGCTGCAAGCTGCCCTTTCAGGCCCAACGCCCACACTAAAGCCCTCACGGCTCACGTCCACGTCCACTCGTGTGCCGTTGCCTCACCCCTCTCAAAGGCTTGATGTTACCTTCCGACCTTTAAACGAGGGATCGGTCAGAAGAAGAACTTACTTTTTGTTCTGATGTGGGGAAAACGAAACATTGCATGTCAGAATAGATCTTCTTTTCTTTATTTTGGCCCGAATCCTACCTCGGGAACCTTCTGGGGGAAGAGTCATCAACAGCATCTGAATGGTTGAGAAGCTGCTGCTGCATTGGTTTTCCCACAGGTCATATGCGCACAAGAAAAGCATTGGGTATCACTGCTTCAATCTATCGACTCGTTGGGCACCCAAGTCTCGGTTGTCCTGATTCCAGTCACACCCTCCATGTCCCGTTTCTGTAAGCGCCGCCACGTAGACGCTCCACGCACTTAGGGTAAGCCATCGGCCGAGTGTGACCTTTCTCCCTTTCTCCCTTTCTCTTCTTTTTTCTTTCCTTGTCTCACCGTCTCTCTGCATATTTACAGTGCGCTGCGAATTACGTGAATCGAGAGAGGGCTTTACAGTTAGTTATCCGTTTCCTTACTTTGGATTTAGTCTGCAAAGAATTACTGAATATGTGATAGTTGATTTTGGTGGTGTGACACGGGCAAACGGTTGAGAAATATTCCCTCTATGATCATCTCAACAAGCACTGCCGTACTAATACGAGGGCAGTCAAGATATTATCTCAACATGAACCAAATTACAGTGACTGCATAGTCTCGAAAAAATTGTCAATAGCTGTGCATGTTGCCTTTTCTTGATGGGAAATCTTCACAGGGAGTCCGGGGGGGTCCAGCTCGTCACGGAGCGCAACGTCGTGATTCTTCCGCAACGAGAGCATGCGATCCTTCCGAAGATCGCTAAATACTTACACAGCTGACAGCAGCCATCGACGAGGGTAGAGTCTGTGAGACACGGGATGGGGCTTATCTCCCTTTAAGAGGTTGACTGCAATCCGCCCTTCCCAAAAGCTCAGCACAGCAGACAGACTTAGGCATCTGGCTGATCCCCCTCAAAATTGTCATTTCTCCATCGGATTGAAGCCTGAAAGGATGTCAGACGAACTGCTAAATTATTTCAAAAACCTTGGACGTCAAAATCTGAAGATTCAATTACAAAGCACGGGATCAACCTACTCAGGTGCCTGGGAGAAGTCAAGTCAGGCCATGGCGGTCGAGTGCGCCTCCCAGACTGAGTCCGCACATGGGGATTAGAGGACGAGTCTTTTTTTAATCATCTTTACCCAACTGAGGTTAAACGTCTCAATTCATAATACTCCAAGGCGAGATGAGAGACTTGAATCGACCATCTTGAACTTTAACCATCTGAGAGCAAGGCCACACGGATCAAATGGTGACGACTCACATGCAGTATTGCCAATTCTACACAGTGACATTCTGAACCAGGAGGAACCTGCTATGAGATGTTTCCTGGATCGTGAAAGTACCTCAAGTTGTTAGTCTCGGTCCTGTACTGATCATTCTCATTCTCTCGTCAATTCCCTACCATCGATTATCAGATGCATAGTCCAGCAGACTCTTGCTCCTCTTTCCAATTCTCAACACACTTTGTGAGCTGCTGAACTTTTCACTGATTACACACTCTCCAAGCGATCCCTATCTACGAATAGAGAAGGAATAATACGCTCCAGGTAATTGTCCCTCACCGTCTACCTCCTACCCGTCTATTTTGTCAGCCCCTTCCCCTCGTCATACCATGCAACACACCACCGTCATAGGCAGCCTCTTTGGCCTCCTTCGCTATGGTCTACGAAGCATCCGGCACCCCTATCATCGCACCTTCTGGAATTCTCTCAGTACCTAAGACATAAAACAATCTGCCTGTCGCCTGGCTTGACCTCTCACCCCCACGGAAGGCCATTGGAGCTGACTGACTTGCATCACGCCGTTGGTCTCCGCAGGAGACTCTCGAGCCTCATCAGCCCGAATATCGCAATCTAGACAAGCAAGAAACCCTCCGGTGGGCAACTTGAACTGGGCCCGGGGCTTGAGCGCTCAGCCCTGGGATCTCGATGGGTCTGGGAATCGAAGAAGGGTTCCCAACTACGAAGACGGTCTGTGACGCCTGAGCCGAGAATCATCTCAAGCCTTAGGATACGAGGTTGAGAACCCTCCTGTTACAGGGTCTCAGATCGCTTTAGGAGGGGAAATAATTGACTATAATGTTTGTCTTGCGGAGTTTATAAGGTTCAATTGGACGTATTAGTGCAGTTGTCCTATTCCCCTCTGATGATTCAATTCGGAACCAAATACCTCATGGGCATTTTGAATTCCTGGTGGCGTTCGGAACATTTGTGAAAGACATCCCGTGACTTCAAGACTTCAACAGTGCAGCAACAGGAAGCGTACCTCAGAATACTAAGTGTTCTAGAGAGAGCAACGGGATGATAATCAATAGTGTCTCTTGGTAAGTCTAGTGAGTTTTCTCCGCGTAAACCTAATACATCCCTTCAAATTCAACCGAAGCAAATCGACCGACAGTAAAAATGTGGAAAGCTCGCCATTTCGCCCGAGCCTTGTTTCAATCAGCCACCCATCCATTCCTAGCTCGGCCAATGTGTTCTAGACACGGGAAAGTAAAACACATTACGAGCCACAGACATCATTCACAGCTGTCGTCTCGCAGTTGTACCCGTCTTGCGCCTCGCAGATAGACTCAATGTAGTTCACCTCGGTGAACACGCTGTAGTAGCACTGCTCGGCGGCTACCTCGGTGATCTCCAACTCGCATGCCGATAGACACTGTGGGCATTTGTCGCTATACCCATAGGCTTGAGACTCACAGATGGTCTCGTAGTCCAGCGGCGTGGCGGTGGCGCTTGCGGAGCTGGTGGCCGAAGCTGTGCTTGACGCTGTTGTGGTGAAAGTGCTCTGGATAATTGCAATAGGTCATTAGTGTCAAGTTGGTACTCATCACCCAGTAAGTAAGCAATTGTTTGAAAACTTACCTGAGCCAAGGCCACTGCTGGTAGGGCAAAAGCGAGAATACTGGTGAAACGCATGTTGACGGGATGCTTTTGGATGTGTGAATTTGAAGCGAGCGACGATGAGCTTGGAAGGTTTTCTTATTATTATTTTCCCCCTTAATCTTCTTCTTTCTCTCTTCCTTCTGTTTTATATCTGAGCCCCGTCCATCCTTTTATACCTTTCCCACTCATCATGATCTCTCACCGTGGATAACATGGCAAAAGGAGAATGAGGGCCAGGCTGCCTGTTGGAGTCCCAGGGCCCCTGGTTTGTCTGCCTGCCCTGCCTGCAGTGCTGACTTGACCGCTACATGCTTGTTGTTATGCTTGAACAGCCAATACACTTAACAAAGGATTCGTCCACTAGCTGTGCCACTTACAAGCGACGGTATTGGCCTCCACCTTCCTCTACAACTGGCGGGCCGCGGCCCGAATCCATGGATTGCGCCGTACACAAGAACATAGTAAAAGTGGTGAAGAGGCAGGGGTGGCTGAAGGATGAGGTAGCCTTAACCATGACACGAGACAAGGGTACATGATGAAGAAAATATTTCTTGGGAGATTTGGGTCCTCGTTTCAGGCAGCGCTCGCCATTGGCTAGGTCGAACCATGTATGCTAATGTTCGTCGTGTGGCAAGATATGCTGGCTTCTAGGAAATTAACTTGTTTGTCTACTCGTGATATGACTAACTTCACATATAGTGCCGAGGAATCTTGATGCAGAAGAATCACCCGAATGTGCCTGTGAATAGGCAGGCAGAACCATGCATCGATTCATGGAGACCAGGATTGTCGTCATCAATGCAGCCATGATATCGCAGAAATTGTACTTCAACTGCCACAACAATAGATGCTACACGTATCCTGTTGGAAAGCATGTATCGAAAACACAAATAAAGAAATAATTAGAGAACAGCTACATAAGCGCTCGCTTGCAAATTCAGGGAGGCGGAGCCAACACACTCACCAACAATTCTTGACTTTCAACTCTCGCCTTTTCGCCATATTGACATGGTGCCGATCGGCCTTGACCATACTCCCGGCTCTTCCCCTCCACCAGCCCCTGTATCTTGCTAGTCTACTTAAGTAGTGGTCTGTGAGGGTTTTCTCGTTCGCGATCACGGCAAATATCCAAGTAATAACCTCGTCCTCACTGAATGTCACTGTGTCGAGCACGGAGATTAGCGCCCTTACAGTAGACAGTCCGCGAGTGATGGCGTCAAGCACCATTTCTCGAGTCGCTTCCACGTAGGCTCCATCTGTGCGTCTTCTAAGAGGTGTGCGAGGAATCGTCATAGTGGGCTTCTCCCTGTACATGTGAGGCGCGGAATCCTCCCGAGAAGGTGACTCCGATGCAGGTCGCTAGACCCACCAGTTGACGGTGCGTAGACGTGGGCCGACGATGATGTCGGCTTTGGCCTCGTCCATCATAACCTCGAGCGTCTTGCTCTGGTAGCGGTCTGTAGTGGTCTCTTAATGGAGAAAATTTCCGGTTATACTGGCCGGTATACTTGAGCTAATCTACTGCAGAAGGAGGAGCATGGCGTGATGAGTGTAGTGCAATAGAGTCAAGTTTCGAAGTATAATTTGGCAGCTTTATTTACTATACTTAGTGGGTAATTGCCTAATGTGGTTTGTTGTCAAGTTTGGACACCTTTGTCTTTTTGACAATCTTTCAAATGTTTATATGAGGGTAAATCTGGAACAATAACACTGAACATTTACTATATTGGATAATAGTGGTGGTAATAAGACTCTCACAGACGGTTGATTGTTGAAACTAGGACAAATGGAAAGCGCAGCTCTCTCTGTACTGATCGAACTGGCATGCTCACATGTGCTACACGCCATGATTAGATCTCAACGCAGGTATGGTCTCGCCAGTGAAGCTGGAAAGTTCGTGAGGCGGCTTCCAGGATGTGAGTCTACTTATGATCTCTAAACAAGTGGTACGCTCAACGTAAGCCCTGCGACACGCAGAGGAGCTGGCCTCTAGGCTGCTTCGGAAGAAAGCATATCTTGGCAGTGTGTCTCGCTAGGTATAACGAGGAGAGAGAGCTACAGTGCTGTCGTCTCACTAGCAACAGCCTACAGACTCTACTGATCAGTACAGAATCACTTGCATATAAAAGGGCCAGGCCCGGCTCAAAGACGTTCTATATTATGTAAGCACACCAAAGCCCCACTGATGACCTCAAATTTCTGTGTGTGATTGACAAAACCTGCAAGACTTGGCAGACACGCACTTCGATCTCGACGTTGCTGGTGGCACGCCCTGACAATGACTTCAAAAACCATCATCGTGACAGGCGCTGGCCGTGGAATTGGCCTGGCCATCTCACAATACCTCCTACAGAAGTCGCACAAGGTGGTGCTTGTTGCCCGCACTGAGAGTGAGCTCGATGCTGTTAAGAAGCAGTACCCGTCGCAAGTAGAGTACATAGCAGCAGACTTAACTGAACTAGAGGTAAGAACTCGGCACAGGAAACGACTTAGAGAAGGGGAATCTATGTATTGACGTTCTACGACAGAATGCTACCAAGATCACAGACCTTGCTGTGAAGTTTGGGGGCCAGATCGATGGGCTCATCGTCAATCATGGAGCACTGGAGCCCATCAAACGGATAGCGGACAGCTCAGTCGACGACTGGAAGAGGCTGTACGACATCAACTTCTTCAGCGCTCTTGCTCTAGTAAGTGTCGCATACTGGTGAGCCTATTGGAACTCCATACTAAGAAGACGTCAGGTACAAGCAGCCATACCTCACCTTCGTCAGACCAAGGGCCGCATCGTCCTGGTCACTTCAGGAGCAGCCTCCAAAGGTTATGCAGCTTGGGGTCCCTACGGATCATCAAAGGCAGCCTTGCATTCCCTCGCCCAACACTTGGCAGTCGAGGAGAAGGATATTGTTACCGTCTCTGGCAATCCAGGCAGGACCGATACGGGAATGCAGAAATTGCTGCGAGAACATGGCAAAGGTCACATGGATGCTGCAGACCACGCCGGTTTTCTCGCTGTATTCGAGGAAGGAAAGCTAAACAAGCCAGAGGGCCCAGGACGAGTCTTTGCGCAGCTCGCGCTGAATGCTACGCCCGACTTGAGCGGTAAATGGTTGCAATGGAATGGCCCAGAGCTGGCGGCGTTCCAGGGGGACTGAGGGGTTCACTGCACACACAGAGTTAGCAAATAGCTTGGGCTACGCGATGCTAGAGAGGTCAAGACGACTGGAAGAGCCTCATTCGAAAGATGAAAAGCAATACATTTTCTTCCACATTATTTGCTTCGGATTTAGCATGGAATGTAAATTCTTAATCATAGGCTCTTGCATGTCGTCGCGTGTCTTTAAGTAGAAAAAAGCTCACCTTGAACATATCCATTACGATGCGGAGAGCAGTCGGTCTATTGCCCATCCCTTCGTAACAGGGTCAGCGCCTCTTCCCAACTCCACGGTCTGCACACGTGTGGGATGGAGTTGTTGTTGCTCAGGAATCAAAAGAAGTGGTCATCATAAGGTGATCAGGATTTGATAGTACATGATCAAACATCATGGCAAATAGGTTTCGAGATTTGGAGAGGGTCGAGGTGGAGGGTGGGATTCCCAAGGACTGAGGGTAGTCGTGACAAACCTGTGATTTCTGGGTCAGCAAGCACGATCTTCCAAGAGAGTAGATGACAAGCAGAGAGCGAGAAATATGTGTAAAAATCAGAAGCGTCCGTTTGGAAAGACAGGTCAATCACCATGGGGTTGTATGCCTGGGGCGACATGAAGCTCATCATGTAGGATAAAGCACAGAAGAAGGGGGGAAGCTGGAACACACATACCTTTTAGTACTTAACGTGAACGTAGTCGGTGGTCATCTGGAAGCAACTTCCAAGCACGGCATAGACGAAACGCCTTCCATCCCTTTGCCACAGCCGAGCATTAGTCTCTCGCGCGAACGAAACCATCGAAGCGTTGGAGTCGTATGCGTGTGTGTCGAGGGGATGAGTGGTAGAAAGAGATTGGAACAGGAAGAAAATTGCATGCAACTTTCTCCAAACGAAAATATTTGGGGGGTGGAACTGTGGCTTGACCTACAAGCTATGGCTGAAAATGGCTAGCGGCGTGAACGATAAGCCGATACCAAGCCACAGGTTTGCAGGCAGCCCCAAAGCTGACTGTTGCTGCCATTCTCTCTGGAACCATAAAACATCGAGTCAAAAGTACTTAAAGGCCCAAGGCCGACCTCAATTCGCGGCAAGGCAGCTCTCCCGCATGTGGCCATCATTCAAAGAAAAGCCCGCCTACCTGTCCTGACGATGCTGCTCCAACTCTGAAGAGCATAATGCGATGACGAGTCTGATCTGATTTCATGACTCTAATTCTTTCTTTCCTTTCTTTCAAAACCCTTTTCCAGCTTGACTTTACCCGGTATCCTTTCGTCAAATCCACTAAGAAGCGTGTACCCTAGCATCGCCTCGGCTGCCTCTATCATCAACCATGTCTGACCACGAATTTGGAGGTAAGTGATAAATTTTGATCTCAACTACTGCTGGTTCTCCAGCGATACTACTGCTGGTGTCTTTTGCATCCATTATTCCATCACTGCTCACTGCAGAGGTGTCACCACTGGCTCCTAATCTGCGAGTATCCTGAAATGATGCAATTGATGCTTTGCTGTGCTGCTGAGACTTATATAGTCAAAGTTGATTATGTACACACTTTCTTTTGATCCTCGTCCTTCAGCCCTTGTTTTCTCCTCAATCCGAAGCCATATACCAGGAGACATTTCTTCCTATGCATCCCAATATCACCCATATCTCCTTTTCCTATAACATGTCTGTCGGTGTGAAACCCCATCGAACACCTGAAGATGCTACTAGTGAATGTATGCTGACTGGGAAAGCAGGAAACGACGACCTGTCACTGCCAAAGGGTGAGTAATTCATCCCGTCCTAAGAAGGGGTCGGTGGTGGGAGTATCGGTGATCCGGACTGAGGATGTCAACTTGGGCCTCATCTGGGCCTCCAGAGTCCTGAATGGGCGGATCGTTCTCGGAAGATTCATCCAACAGCTCTCTAAGTCTCGATGGCGCCCTGTATCCAGAGTAATGCGATGCTGACTTTTCTTCCAGCCACGGTCCAGAAAATCGTGACCGAAATCCTACCACCCGCTAATGGGACGGCCTTCTCGAAAGAGGCTCGTGACCTGCTCATAGAATGCTGCGTCGAGTTTATCACTCTCGTCTCGTCAGAGGCCAACGAGATCTCGGAGAAGGAGGCCAAGAAGACCATTGCATGCGACCATATCACCAAGGCGCTCGAGCAGCTGGGCTTCTCAGACTACGTCCCTGCCGTGCTCGAGGCCGCGTCCGAGCATAAGGAGCAGCAGAAGGTGAGATGCCCCTCCTCCCCGCCTTCGCGGGGTCAATGAAACCCATAGACCATGCGATACGGCAGCAGCTGACAAATGTTATGATAGGGCCGTGAGAAGAAACTCAACAAGTTCGACCAGAGCGGTATGTCGATGGAAGAGTTAGAGCGGTTGCAAGCAGAGCAATTTGCTGCTGCAGCAGCACGTCACAACTAGTCATGGGCCTGTTGCACCGCGAGGGAAAGAAGGAGAAGGAAAGGGACCACCGCCCTATTTCTGTCTTTTTCCCAAGGTCTTTATTCCCAGCAGAATACGGACCCCATTGCGGCCCGAAATCCCGGCATCTTTCCCATCGAGGAAAGGTCATCATATGCTGTAATATCGAGCACCTCAACAGCTTCGCGGCAAGTGCTCAGCTTTTTCTCGAACACAAATGATAATCGCCTCTAGGACCGTCTGCATTTGGAGGGCGTTCAGGGAGTTTGACTGGAACTAGGGCCGTATACAAGGAGAAGTCGGAGGTGGCCCAAGTTTTACGCTATTGGAGGCGGTCGTCTCTAAACTTTTAGACAACAGTCTTGGTCTTTTTAGGGTGGTCTAATAGCAGTTTGATGACGGAAAACACTTTCACTTCGCCGTCTTGCGCCGAGCGCACTATGCACAATCCCAAATACTGACGCCTTACGGTGATGCTGGAAAATGGAGTTGGCAGTCAGGTCGTTTATCATTGCACAGGCCAACGCATGTAAAACTTCGTGTGTTTATTGAAGAAGGCAAAGATGGGAAAGAAAGAAAAGTTCAAGAAAATTAGACGAAAATTAAGAAGAAAAAGAAGAAGAGTGAAAATCTATTTAAAGGGGGGGGGGGCGGGGAAGAGGAAGAAAAGCAGCAGCGTGGAGTAAATCTTGGGAGTCTATTTATATCTAAAACTACTTTTGTCCCCGTAAATGCAAGTCTTCTATGCGTGCCATCGTCAGTCATCAGTCATCAAGACGTCAATAGTATTCCTGCATCTCCTCATCTTGTAGGAGCCAGGCCCGCTCTGGTGACCTAAGTTTAAGCTGACACTCGAACGGCGCGGGATGACTAGCACATCGTCAGCACACATGACACTTGAGAGACGTGGCCACCCGGCAAAGTGGTGAGACTACTAACCCTCCTAGGCCGACAGTCAGCTCGATCTCGGGCTCCATTGCTCTCCCCGTTCTATCCACGACCTTCTCGATCTCAAACACGCTCATCATTGTCGCAACATAGATGTAAACTGTCGCAAGCGCGAGATGATTCCCTGGGCATTTTCGCCGCCCAAACCCGAAATTTCCCGGAGGAGACGGTTCCCCCTTAGCGTATCGATCTGGGTCGAATTTCTCCGGGTCTTGGTATGTGTTGGGGTCGCGCGTCATCGCCTTGGCGTTTGCAAACACCACGCTTCCAGCCGGAATGAACATGCCCTCGTATACATCGTCCTTCAGGCTACAATGTGGGATGACAAGAGGATTCAGAGGGAGGACCCGCATGCACTCGGTCAAGAAGGCGTCTAGGTACTTGAGCGTCGGCCGGTCTTGGAACGTCGGGAGCCGGCCCGTGCCAACAACAGTGTCAATCTCTTCTTGGACGCGCCTCTGGACGTCGGGGAACTTGGTGAGGAACAAAATCGCGCTCAGCACTGTGCCCCATGTGCTGTTCCCGCCCGCGATGAACACAGCTGCCGTCGCCCCCTTCAGATCCTCGATCGTGGCTTCCTGGTGAATGCCGGCCTTCGCATTGCTGACCCAGCGGTCAAAGTGTGTCTTCATGAAGCTTGGTGTTGCAGTGCCTGCTTTGATGTCGCGCATGTTGTTATCCCAGGGGACCTCATGAATCGTCTTGATGGTCTCCCTGCTCTGCCTCGCATGCCTCAGCGCTGGTGACAGGCTCGACGGCAGGAAGTACCGCGCGAGCGGGAAAATATCGACGACCGAGGACCCTGCTATGCCGCCGTTGGTTGTGACATCGTTGGCTGCGCGAGACATGCCAGTGTAAGGCGATGCTTTGGACTTAATCTCCTGGCCGTAGGCGATGCGAAAGATGATACTCGTGGTGAGAAGAAGCGTGACGTCTCGCCAGTCGTTTGGAGTCTTCAGAAGAGATCGTACTGCTTTGTGAGCTTCGTGCATCTGTATCGGCTGGAAAGTCTTGATGGAAGACCGAGTCAAGGTTGTCTGGAAGAGGCGCCGGTGGAGCTTGAAGCGAGGCCCCCAGCGGAGGAAAGTCAAGGTGAGGCCCCAACCCATGCTGAATGGAGATGATAACGATGATGGATGTCAGCATTGTGTCCTCCTTTTTTTCTTCTTGTGCCTGCCCAGCAGCACTTTTCTCTCAAAAGGTAGTGTTGACGTACACTTCGAAGAGCGTGAAGCGAGGCCGGTCAGAATAATTGGACCCTCGCCTGTCGAGGAGGTCTACGGCCGCCTTGTTGCTGTTCAGACATATCATGTGTTGGCCCAGAACCTTGATGTGGATGACATCGGAGTCTAGAAGAAATAAGTTCTCAGCTCGTGACGTCCTGGTAACAATCTGCCATTGACCTTTGAACCAGGCAAACACGTACTGTACTCTTTGCCCCACGTCATGTAGTCCTGCTCGGGGTGTGCGCTGAGCTGCCCGAGGTTGCCCAACAGGAACTTACCAGGGGGCCCTGGGGGAAGCGGGCATGGAGATCGTCTTCGAGAGCCAAGAGAAGTGAGGAGGAACCAGAGGAAGACAGGTATGCAAAACAGTGCCAAGACGGCCACCTTGGGGTTGTCGCCCGTGATGTGGACTTGGCGTAACATTGTCCCTTCCACGATGTTGTTGACAGGGCGAGGAGACGAGAGAATGCCAGCCATGTTGCCAGATTTATGGGCATTTTGAACTCCATCAACAAGAAGAAAATGTCTTGGAATACACTCACACTGATTCATGTGATCAGATGGTCAACGTGCTGACCTTACTCGCGGGGACCAAATACCAAGTAATATGATGCAGCTTAAGAGGGTGACTTGACAGCTCACAAGCGGGACAAAAGGACTCTCGGCGGTCCTTGATCCATCAGCGGCGTACGACTCGATAGGCGCCGTCAAATACCTGGAACCCAGCGCCCGACCGCAAGAGGAGGGTCACAGGAGGGAGGAGTGGAGAGTGTTTCCGAAGGGGCCGTGACGAAATCATCTTGCGGTCAGCCTTCCGAGGCTCAACGCTCGTTGGACCGTCGACAATGCTCGTGCCAACATGATCGTCAGCTAGGCTTGCAACTATTGCCAGCATGCCAGATCGGAGGAGGGTCTAGTGTACGGAGGGGCGTCCAAACGTCCCTTTGGCTGGAGTCGCCGATGGGGAAATCCACACTATGCTTTTCTCACTTGCAGAAACGGCATAATATCCCAGGTGGCAGACCCAGACCAGGGCGACCCGTGAATGCGGGTTCTGCAGCCCGATCTGCGACCTCAAAATAGCAGGAAGGGGACGAATAGCAATTCCGTATCCCGAATTAGGAAAGGAAAGAAAGAAAAAGCAAATAAAGCCGACCGTCCTCGGGTTCTGCCCAAGACTTGCACTGCATTGGGCTGCAAGGTATTGGATTGCGTGAGTGCCCCTCGTGGTTGACATGACACGCCGCTAACGCGTTTGCTGATGCACTGCACCCTGCAGGGACGCCTAATGCCTGTATGTGTGTGTGTGTGTGTGTGTCTGTGTGTCTGTGTGTGTGTGTTGGCCGATTAGTGATGACCAC
The DNA here is from genome assembly GCF_011745365.1 of Cryphonectria parasitica EP155. Lineage (NCBI taxonomy): Eukaryota > Fungi > Ascomycota > Sordariomycetes > Diaporthales > Cryphonectriaceae > Cryphonectria > Cryphonectria parasitica. Next base: position 3,210,669 of record NW_024468910.1, on the reverse strand, counting down.
CACGTCTGAGCCGTACCGAGGGCCGTAGGGGATTGAGTCGGGAGAAGGTCTGTGAGAAGTTCTAGCGGCTTGTCAAGGCGCGGCACAATAGCTGGAAGAGCGTGCCGTGCTTGCGGACGAACAAAACAGGCAAAACTCATACCGCAAACCCGGATTGCGCCTTGGGGCGTTTGGCCCTAGAGGCGACATTAGTGGACAAGCTATAGATGTGGTGAGGGCAGGAGATGAGAGTCATGTCCACCACCCATTACGACTCTTCTGTGTGAAACTGGTGGGCAAAAAAGGGTCCGGCCTCCCCTCCCCGAGAGGGTCCTTTCCGTGCACCCCATGAAAGGTCCGAGACCAATTTGAAGGTTGAGAATTGATTCGAGCAGAGAGCGCCCGAAAAATCGTCGTATCCGCCGCAGGGAGTCATCATGTCAGTGCCATGTCGCAAGTCGCCCCAGGGCCAATCCCTCGGAGGACTGGTCAAGAACGAGGGCGGTGTCCACCCACGGACACCTCCTAGTAACGGCCGTCACCCCTTCTCGGACGTCAGGACCAGAGTCGCCACCTGCTTTGCGACTCGCCAGAAGAATCGGAGAGACCGTGACTGCATGTCGTCAGGGATGCGGTGAGCTTTCGATCTCAGGTGATCTTGGGGGTTGCTTGGGTGAAGGGAGAGCGTGAGAGGGGTAGCTTCTCGATGGGGCTGCAGCGGTGGCAACGGAATGCAAGACAGTTGGTATGCAACCGTAGGCAAGGGAAGCCGACCAACGATCTGCTGGAGGAAGGCAAAGGTGGTAAGGATACAAGAGGAGGCAAAAAAAAACAGGAGAGGACCACCTTCAAGTCTGATTGGATTTTTTTCTCTGAAGGACAAAGAAGGACTGGAAAAACAGCTTCGATTCTCGGAAAAGGGGAGGAGGATTTATCTGTACTTCAATGGCGCGATGGTGTGCTCTTTTTCTCGAGGGGTCAACTGCTAGGTGGATATTCTGGGTGTCAACGGCAGGCAGCTACGGCAGCTACAGCAGTGTATTGAGAAGGTGCCCGCCGAGAAGTTATCCCTGCCAGAGATACAGTAGACATCTTATTACTGGTAGGTGTGGTACAGTACATTTACTCCTTGATGGCCAGGCAGGCCTCCCACTTCTGGGCTAATTTGTTCTCGTGGCCAGAAATAAGAAAAGGTGGTTGCACGCAACGTATCAATATACCCGTCATGTATGACAACATGGCTAGGTGCAGTGAATGGTGCAGATCACCACCTTCGACTTACCCCTCCTCATTGCTTTATCAAAATATATAAAGCAGAGCCCAACATGCTTCTGTGGAAGCAATTCATGTTCTTGTATTGCCTGTTTGAGGTCGAGAAAGGTGAGGGTGGCACACCGGTGTGCACACACAGCCAGGGGGCACGAAGAGTACCTCCAGCAAGAGGTGTGTGTACTGCATGTATGTAGTATTGAACTAGATAAGATAGCTCCTCATACTTCCGTGAGGCGGGGGAATTCTCGACCACGTTTGGCAAAAGCAATTGCACCTCCTTAGCACTCATAGCTGGTTGGCCAGCCGGTCGGAATTCGGTGTAGACAGACATGTAGATATGATTGATTATCCCTTTTGTTGCCATTGATGCCCAATCCAACTCCCTTATACACCATGGACTGCCTCTACTCCTTCCCAGAAACGACCCAGCTCCGACATTGTTGATTCCTACTGAGAAAATAACATGTCCTAACCCTGCCTGCGCTGTGCCTTCAACAGAGCTTACTGACTGGCCTAGGTGCCTCCACCACTGGGGCAGCACAGGCCCTGGAAGCCCTTGCAGCACGACCTCCTCCAAAGATCGATCTGATCGAAGAAAGGGCCCCCAGGGCCTCCGTACCCCGCCTGACACAGGCTGACAGCCCCCAAGCCCACACCAACAAGTCCAAGATCCCAGCACAGAATCCTTGGACTCGGCCCACTTTCAACAAAGTGGGAACTCTTTTGCCACGGGCACCACACGAGCTCCTCTGCAGCTTTTTTTCTGCCTGCCGACGGCCCAAACATCATCGCGTGCGCGAGTCTTGTTGCCGGCCTTCATCGCGAAAAGAACTCCCCTAATCGCCTTTCGAGATGGACGACGCCAGCCCTCCACCTTCGGTCCAGACGGGAGGCTTCAATACAGGCCTCGTCCCTGGTGTCGGAGTGGGACCGCCTCAGCAGTCTCTCCATCCTCAGCCACCGAGTGTTGATCGCCAATCGCCCTCTCCCAATGATTCGTCTCCTTCTCAACAGCAACAACAGCAGCTGTTGCTGCAGTCTCTGCAGACGCCGCAGCAGGCATCTCAGCAGGGATCTCAGCAGCAGCAGCAGCAGCAGCAGCAGCAGCAGCAAGAGTCTGGCTCTGCCATCAAACGTCGTGCTCCCATAGCATGTCGTCGGTACGCTCGCCCTGTCCCTTGCTTCGCCTTGCGCAGTCTGTTCGGTCTCTACTGCTGCCGTCGTTCATCCGCGCTGACCTGACTTATCTGTGATTTTAGGTGCCGTCGCATGAGAAGCAAATGTGTACACGACAAGGCGAAGCCACCATGCAATGCATGTGCCGAGGCCGGTCTTGGTGCAGATGCTTGGTATATTGATTCCTAGCCCACGAACGTGATGCTCGATTAAGTAAATAATATGCAAGGTACTGACTTGTTCCAAGCATCTTCCCCGTCCGCGGCCAACCCGATAATGACCGCGAATATCGCCACCCACGCATGAGGGCCGACAAGGCCCACAAACGGGACTCTGCGAAGATGCGCCGTGATATACTCGACGCACCCGTCATACCTGCACCTCCCGTCCCGCCCAAAAACGTCAAGGGCGTTGACCAATGGGACTATCTACCACCGCTCGCGGACACAATCGAAGCCGTGAACCAGTTCACTCGGAACTACTTCCAACTCGGCTTCATCCCCAAGCAGGCCTTTGTCGATCGTCTGAGAACCGACCATCGCTCACTCAGCGTCTTCCTGCTGCTCGGCATCCTGAGCATATCAGCCCGGTTCACACCAGCACTGGTCGAGCGTCATGGCGACGGTATGAAGGCTGCCGAGACGTTCATGGATCGCGCCTCGGCTGTGGCTTTGTCCGAGCTTTACCAGACTCCAAGCCTGGAGAGATGCCAGGCCTTCTACCTGCTCAGCATTGCCCAGCAGGGCAGCGGATACAATCAGAGAAGCTATATGAACATGGGTATCGCCATGCGGATGGCCGCTCTGTTGCGTCTTCACCGGGAGGAGACGTACACCCTCAAGAACCCTTCTAAGGAGATGGTCATCGCCTCGGAGTCCGCTCGCCGGACGCTGTGGATGCTGCACAGCCAGGACAACCTTCACTCCGGCCCCGAGTCCCCTATCTCCCTCGCCGCCAGCGACATCACTGCCCTGCTTCCCTGCAGCGAGGAAGACTTCGCCAGAGGCCAGGAGCCCGCATCACGGGCAGCTCTTGAGGACACGCCTCCTGCGATCGAGAACCCACAACTGATCTCCGACCCCAGGCGGTCTCTTTTTGCAACGCTGATCCAGACGCATTACTTTTGGGGTAGGGTGTCTCGTCGAGCCGTAAAGTATGACCGGAGTTCACGGCCCTGGGAGGACACGAGCCAGTATCATGAGCTTGTCCAGAGGCTGCACGACTGGGAGTCCAGCCTGCCGCACGACCACGTGTGGAGCCCACTGCTGTTGAAGGGGTACAAGGCGAGCGGCCAGGACCTTGCCTACCTCAGCATCACCAACTCCACGCGACTCTGCAACATCGTGCTGCGCAAGGCTTATCTGAGTGAGATGATTAACTCTGAGCAGGCAGAGCCCGAACTGCAGACCTTCTGGTCAAACATGTCAATGGAGCTTTTCACGAACGTCAAGCTCCTACACGAACAGATCGAGACGCAGTTCATGGAGAGAGCCCATGATGACACAATGGGTGCCCAGATGGCTGTAAGCAGGTTCCTGTGCCGGTAGCTTCCTCTTCGCCCGTGCGGATGAGACTGACCATCTTCCAGTTATTCTGTGTCTTTAGTTGCGGTCATATGGCCACCTATCTCTGCAAATATCCTAATAGTACGTGGTCACCAAGCGAGAACACACGAGAGAGATCGAGAAGCGAAGGCCTGCAAAATGCTAATATGTCCCCAAAGTTTGCCCAGACCTCTCACTCAGAGCTGACGGGCCGATCATGCTCCAGCGGGCTATGAGCATCCTCAGCGAGGCAGGCCAGGTCTGGCCGCTGGCAGGGCGATGGCTCGAGATACTGGAGAAGTTTGCGCGTGATAATAAGGGCCTTGTCGCAGGTATTGAAGGGAGCATGGCAGATGGCGTACGTATCTTATTCAGGTACTCACATTGTGAACTAAAAAGAGGCTGACAGTCCTGCAGCGCGACCCCGTTCCCGAGGCTTTGCAGACTGCCCTTTCTTCCCCTACTACTAAGCATGGACAGGTGGCAAGCCAGGCTGGCAAGGCCGACGAGAACCAGCACCGCAACGGCGAACAATCGGCACAGACTATTCTGCCAGCTCCGTCCACACTGCCGACGCCTATGATGTACATTGACCCGAACATGCGGGCGCAAAACCAGCTGCAACAGGCACAGATGCAGGCACAACAAGCACAAGCCATGGGTGGTGTGCACCACCACCACCAGCAGCAGCAGCAGCTTGCGGCACGCCAGACGACTGACGGCCTCGGCCTGCTTCTGGAGGCCTTTGACACGCACCAGGGAGCAGCTGCGGCGGCACAGGCAGAACAAGCTTACGATCCGAATGTCGTGGTGAGCCAGACTGGTTACTACGGTCAACCAGGCGCTGCTGCCATGCCGGGCAATGACGGGTACGAGCATGAACTGCAGTTTTACATTGACGGACCAACAAATGTCCACGGGTGGGCGGCAGGCGGACCAGGTGTATACGGGTACTGATTCAAGTTTCTCTCTGTCGGACTGATTTTGGTGGGCGCTGTTCTGTCTTGCGGGCTCTACTGATATACATTTATGCGCTCTCCACCCTGGCTGGCATTTGACTTTTTGGGCGGATCGGTAGCTGGGTGATGGCGGAACGAAATAGGGCAATCGGCGTTAGGTTCTATTGCGGCACACAATCAGAGAAAGATAACGTAGTGATCGAGAGAATAATGAAAGCTTGTCAACTTCCTTACAGCAGATGGTCTCCTGATTGGTACCGGCTTCCTGCTAAACAGATTTCATGTTGAGTCGGGATGAGCTGCGATGTGTCTATCTACCTATGCCATCCGGCCCGGCACTGAAGGAACCGGCCATCTTTTGATGAGCGAAGAGCGGGTCAGCGGGGCAACCGCGGCTACAATCGGTTTTTTTTTTTGGTTTTGTTTTGGCAAAGATTCTCGCGGGTTCATGGTGAAAGATTGTAGAATCGGAGTCAAGAAGTATTGCCTTGCTTGGGTCTGAAAGGCTTGGTGCCCCATCAGTTCGCCCAGCCCTATTTCCGTAATGATTTTGGATCATTGTGAGCCCTGCAAGACCATGATGATTCGCCCTCCCCTAGCCGAAGTCTCAAAGTCAGCTCCGAGGACGGCCAACCTCTTTCTTCTGGAAACTAATACCCCTCCTCTTTCTGGAGGCCATATTATGTACAATTGACTTGGGCTTGCGCATATGCGCATGCTATTATTGGTGTGCTGTTGTGTCGCAGTTGGGCAGAATTCACATGCCAGCTTACCCACAGCGATACCACGTTAATGTAGTAGTATTGAGTGAATAGAAAGTTGCAGTACTAGGCACTCACGGTACTGTAGGTAGCTAGCTCCCTGCTGTTGGAGAAGAGCTAGTACAAGAGGGGACCCCTGCATTACCCCAGAATACCAGACGGGAATGGGGGCAATCTTGCTTGAAAAAAAGAAGGAAAAAAAGAAGAAAAAAGAAAAGGCAAAGATGGTGACTCAATCAATTCATGGATGATGACTCTTTTGGTTGGTCTCTCAGATTTCCCTCTTCCCAAGTATTTAATTCATATTCCCTCTTTGTCTGTACCTCCTTGTTGCTGGCAAGCTCAAGCTCCAACCTCACATGTTCATTCCTGAACAAAGGAAATTGATGACTCTTTACTGGTAGACCCTAGTCTGCTCCTGCCCCTCCTCAAGAAAAGGCTGACATCAGAAACGAGAGAAAAATTGCCCCTCCCCCTCGCGCCCAAAACCCGCCGAGCTCGCAACACAAACAAAGAATCACCTTCCGCACTCGGCAACAACCTTCACGATGCCCATGTAAGCTCACGCGCCCACCCTTACTCAAAATGCTATCAATTGCATCACCTATGCAGCGCAGTCAGTCAGTCAACCAGTCAGCTACTAATCTGGTTGTCACTTCCGCTTCAACATTGCAGGCTCAAGGATCCCTCCAAGAAATATAGGTCCTTTCCGCCTATCAACCTGCCCAACCGGCAATGGCCCTCCAAGGTCATCGACAAGGCCCCAAGATGGCTGGCAACAGATCTCAGAGATGGCAACCAGAGTCTGGTCGATCCAATGGTGCGTTCTGTTCTACCACCCTCCTTCGCTAATTCAGGCTGCTGTGGTCTGGATTTGATGAACAATTCTCCCCTGACCTTGTTCTCCTCCTCTAGAACGGTGATGAGAAGTGGACCTACTTCAAGATGCTCTGCGACCTGGGCTACAAGGAGATCGAGGTCTCCTTCCCTTCTGCCTCCCAGACCGACTTCGACTTCACCCGCCGTCTGATCGACACTCCAGGCGCCGTCCCCGACGACGTCTACCTGCAGGTTCTCTCCCCCTGCCGCGAGGACCTCATCCGCAGAACTGTCGAGTCCCTGAAAGGCGCCAAGAAGGCTATCGTACACATCTACCTCGCCACCAGCGAGTGCTTCCGGCGCATAGTCTTCGGCTTCACACAGGAGGAGAGTCTGGAGCTGGCAAAGAAGTGCGCGCGCCTGGTCCGTCAGCTGACCAAGGACGACCCCGCCCAGCAGGGCACCGAATGGGCCTTTGAATTCAGCCCCGAAACCTTCTCTGACACGGGACTGGACTTTGCCGTCCAGATCTGCGAGGCCGTCAAGGCCGAGTGGGAGCCCACCGAGAAGAACCCCATCATCTTCAACCTGCCCGCCACCGTCGAGATGTCCACGCCCAACGTCTACGCCGACCAGATTGAGTACTTTTGCACCCACATCACCGAGCGTGAGAAGGTCTGCGTGTCCCTGCACCCGCACAACGACCGAGGCTGTGCGGTCGCCGCGGCGGAGCTGGCGCAGATGGCTGGTGCCGACCGCGTCGAGGGCTGTCTGTTTGGGAACGGCGAGCGCACCGGCAATGTCGACCTGGTCACGCTGGCGCTGAACCTCTATACCCAGGGCATCAGCCCCAAGGTCGACTTCTCGAACCTGCAGGGGGTCATCCACACGGTCGAGGTCTGCAACAAGATCCCGGTCCACCCTCGTGCGCCATACGGCGGCTCCCTGGTCGTCTGCGCCTTCAGCGGCTCTCATCAGGATGCCATCAAGAAGGGATTCCTGGCGCGGGACCAGTCTGGCGCCGAGTACGACGACTACTGGCAGATCCCCTATTTGCCCCTGGACCCCAAGGACATCGGCAGAGACTACCAGGCCGTCATCCGCGTCAACTCGCAGAGTGGCAAGGGGGGCGCCGCCTGGATCATTCAACAACATCTGCACCTCGACCTACCTCGTGGCCTGCAGGTGGACTTCAGCCGGGTCGTGCAGAAGGTCGCCGACGAGCGCAGCCGCGAGCTGCTACCCGTCGAGATCACAGAGCTATTCGAGAAGACGTACTTTTTGCGCGATAACCCGCGCTTCACCATCGTGGACTACACCATCTCGCCGGACCGGTCGCGAAGCCCCGCGCCACCCGAGCCGGGCAAGACGCAGGACACCAAGAACCTCCAGCGGGTGTTCGAGGGCGTCATCTCGGTTGAGGGACGCGAGTACCAGCTCAAGGGCCGCGGCAATGGCCCCCTGTCGAGCTTGTCGGATGCCCTGCGCCAGATTGGTGTCGACGTCGATGTCAACGACTACAAGGAGCACGCTGTCGGCAAGGGCCGTGACGTTAAGGCCGCCACGTACATCGAGTGCACCACTGCAGGCTCCAGCCAGAGGTTCTGGGGCGTGGGTATCCACGAGGATGTTGTTCAGAGCTCCCTAGTCGCGCTGCTGAGCGCCGCCAGCAATGTAAACGCCCTTCCCGGCTCATTTCCCTTCTCTACATTCAATCCATATCGTTTGAATGAATGCTGATACTATCTGCTCTATAGTTTGTCGTCTCTCAGCCCAAGAGCCCCATCCTGAACAAGCTGGCGTCAGCGAATGGCAGCACCGCCTCGAATGCCAACCCTGAGTCCGATATCATCAATCGCCTGGAGACCGCAGCTGACGAGATGTAACTTCAGGGGAAGAAGGTGTTGTTTGATATGATGGGTTTCTTGCAGACATATTCCTACCGGGCTCACGATTCATGTCTTGTAACTCACATTTGTCCTTTGGTTTCTGTCCGTTAGCAAAAACCCAAATACGTCGGTCTGTCGGAAAAGTGGCGAGGTTTAAGGATGGTGGGGGGGTTAAAAAAGTGATTGCGGTTTGACTTTCCTACCCTCATTCGCCCCCTCTGTATTAACGAAATACTAGGGGAATAAAGTCTCCAGGAGCAAATTTGAGAGAAAGCCTTGTCGCGATGGCACGGTGTGCAGCGGGGGGAAAAAAAAAGAAAAAGGAGAGGAAAGCAGAGAGAGAAAAAGGAAGTAAAAAAGCAAAATAAGACCAAAATGGCATCCATTGAAGAAGACTATACTTTTCTAGTCCTGACCAAAGTGACCAACCCCAGCAGCAGATTTCTTTGTTTGTCTTGCTGTTTGAACCTATTTCTCGCTCAACCCTCTCTTAACCGTTATGTACTCGGATGAAGCCTCTTGCTCTCTCCCCTCATACCATCTCGACTTACGGTGCAGACTCGACCTGACATCCGACTGATCACGTTTCCTAATATGTCACTGCCTTGTCCACACCAAAGCAGATCTTCTACAGGACGGTCCTCATCCCCCCCCCCCCCCCGGGGGCTTCACATGATATACACCACTCCTCTCCTCCTCTAGAGCATCACTCATCATCCACCCATCCCAATCCGACGAACCCCAGGCAATCAAGCACTTTATGCACACGCAGTCTCCCCACTCATCCATCCATCTGTCAAGTTGGTCCCCCCCCCCCCTCAAAACCCTTTCCCAGGCACCAGACCCAACATCTCACTTCCACAGACAGATACTCATAAGCCGGGTCCGCATCGTACCACAAACTTACAATATCGTGCCACCATCGGAAAATACCCAAGTCCTCCCGCAATACACCAATCCTTCCGGGGTCCCTCATCAAACGAAAGATGTTGTCTTCGAAACAAATCATGCCAAAATGGCACGAGCTTACCCCGGCTGTAGGTGAGCGTCTGGGGAAGCAGAAACAAGACCCTGGTGGAAAAGAGGCTCGGGCATCTTCCAACGACTTTGCCCCTGTCCCAATGAGCAGCATCATCGGGCAACCAGACAAATTCTCTATACCTCGAGTGAAAGATACAAAATATTGTAGAGTATCATATTGTGAACAAATCAATGCTAATCATTTTATACACGGGTGACTATTGTACACCCCATGGGAAAGATACAGGGAAAGCATCGTGTGGACTATGTACAGTTCGGATATCAAAATCTCTCTCTCTCTCTCTCCCTCTCCCATCTTCCTTTCTTTCCTCCCAGAAAGTCAAGTCTTTCATCTAAGAGTCCACCTCTCCAACTCCGAATTAAATGCAACAACGATGCAGTTTGGGATATCATGTGTAGGGAAAATATCTTCCACCTCTTGGATATTGCCGTCCTCTCCACTGGCTCCTTCTACTTCTTTCTTCTCCCTCACCGCGCGACAGCCAAGTCTCCGTAGTAAGGCATGTGGGTGTAGTAAAACAAAGTGCAGTTATGAACAGAGAGAATGTATAAACGCTTGCATATGGGTGGCAGAAAAATAAGAGTAAAGCAGTACAAAAAAGTAGAGTTAAAATCACCAGATCAAGATTAAATCTTGGCTCTGGATCGCCCACCAGTAATGATGTGTCGAAGATTAAAAAAGAAAAGTCCACCTCCTCGAAAAGGAGAAGAGAAAGTAAAGAAGATTGCCCCTGCCAGCTCGTCGTGGTCTCGTGATTTGACGCCGTGGTATCTCGTGAGTTCGCTGCTTCTGGAAACAAAGAAGGCATCGTGGCCTCCTCTCCCATCTACCAGGTGAAGCTCTCCTCGAAGAAGTCCACCACAGTGCCCTCGTCCTGCACCTGCCTCACACCTGACCTGACATCGTCGGCTAGCGCGCCCGGCCCGCACACAGTGACCGCCATGGCGCCCATCTGCGCGTGAACCTCCTTACGGATCAGCAGTGGAATGTTGGGCCGCCCGGGGAACATCTGCACGGTCGTGCTGGCAGAGACAATCTCCTTGCTGTTCTTGGGTCTGGTGATGAAGAGCTTGATGGTCAGGATCTTCTTACGGTTCGGCATCCGCAGCACCTCGTCCATCCACGGCCGGATCCACTCGAGCGCCTCGTAGTCACGGACGATCCAGATGAGGGTGATGCGGCGAGTGGCGACGCTGCCCTCGTTGTAGCCCTCGATCAACGGCTTCAGGTAGCTGAGCTGATGGGTGATGCCGGTGGCGCCCGCAACAAGGACGGCGTGGCCGTAGCTGTCGAGCTCGTGGTGGCCGCCATAAGGCCCCTCCATAGCGGCACGAGTCCTGATGGCACCGTTGGGCGCTTCGCTGGCCCTGTTGTAGAGGTCTCGGGTGAAACCTGTCTGGGCGCCGATGACAAAGGAGACGGAGGTTGTTGTCTTCTTCTTAAGGATCATAAGCTCCTTCTCGTCCGTCGGCAGCTCCTCGGAGTGGTGATCGACCCAGGCAATCGAGAATGGGTGGTTCTCCCAAGGCTTGATGCCAGCAAATCGGATGTAGGCGTGGGAGCCGGCCTTGATGTCGACGTGACGGGGCAGGTGCATGGTCACGCGAGAGCACTCGCCGGGCATCGCCTCCACGATGGCCTCGGTAAAGCCACGGTGCGACCAGTTGCAGTAGGTCAGACGGACCATGCGGGCGGTGCGGTCGAACATCCAGATAATGAACATGGCCATGAACCAGGTCTGCTGGGGGAGACCAGTGGGGATCTCGCTGGGGGTGAAGCAGTGGATGAGGGAGGCGACGAGGGTGATGAAGGCCAGGATAATGTGGGTGGTGAGGAAGGTCTCGTAGAAAGCGTGGCGGATCGGCGAGAGAGACAGGATGAGGATGAGGAACATGGCCCAAGTGCCGGCGGTTCCCGATGCGATGAAGGGGTCATGGAAGACCCGGTCCATCAGCCCAGCCCATCCCGTGGCCGTCAGCTGCACGATCGACCAGGCCAGAAGGTGGATGAGGATCTCGACCACCGCCAGCCTGCCAAGCCACCTGTGGAAGAGGTTGTAGGTATCGAAGCTGATCTTGAGCCACGAGATCAGCGGGTTGTTGCGGCCCGCAAAGAGGAACAGCGGGAGCATATTGACCGCGCCCAACGTCCCAGAGCGACCTCGGATCTCTGCGCACAGCGAGTACTTGTTGGGGTTCCACCAATCCACGTAGCAGAGATAGACGAGGTTGCTGATGCTGTAGAGGGCGAGCTGGATGAAGTGCATCCTCGAGGGCAATGTGCCCATGTTCATGGCGGAGGAGAGTCTGATCTCGCGGTTGTGCCGCTTATTCCAGAGCGGGGCATACCAGAAGTCCTGTTTGAAGGACGGCATCCAGTGTGCCTGTGCGTACTTCCAGTAGGTCTGCTTCTCTCCGTCGACGGACATGGCCGAGACCTGTCGGATGTGGGCCCAAGCGATCTGGTATATCCTGACCAACAGGATGATGAAGCCAAAGCCGCCCAGCGTCCACCACAGGCCCTGCTTAAAGATCATGTTGTTTGTCTGGGCAACGCCGTTCAGGCCATGATCGTAAGGGGCGATGGTCTCCTCTGCTGCAGAAATAGAGGAGGTTGCCGAAGCGACAACATCTGTAGCTCGGCGAAGTAGGGTAGGGGTGGACTCTACCGCGAAGGCGAGCCGGCGCCGGTGGAAATCCATGTTGTGTACTTGAGAAAGGAAGGTTCGGGAAGAGACAAAAGCTGGTGAAGAAGGATCTGTTGATCGATCGGGTCTGGTAGTCTTGAAACTAAGCAGATCGAGCTTCGACAGGTCGAAGCCAGGCCAAGGCGAGATGCTCAGGACCTATATTCCAGATCCTACCTGTCCCCTGAACCCCAGAGTCGAGAGTGGTTATTGTCGTCTGGTAGATTGTATTCTTGTCAACAATTGCATTCTGTTTGCGAACGAAGAGGACCACAATGTCGTTGCTAGCTGTCTTTGTGCGTTTGTTTGTGACAAGGCCTTTTGTCAGTGTAAATGATGAGAATAGCGGCTGATCCGTGCCAGCGGATAAGGATGCTCAATATCGTTTTGGTAAGATGGAAAAATTGGTAGTGATGGTAGGGACCGTGGTGGCTCGATCAACAAGTCGTTTGGGGTATCAGAAAATGGTTTGGTATTGTTGCTGCGGCTGCTGCTGCTGCTGCTGCTTCTGCTGTATGTCTCGGGGACCAAGGTGTTGCAAGATGGTACAAGACAATGAATGTAACTGTCATAAACGACGTGATACACAGGTTGAATGCAGCAGCGTGAAGCTTGCCAGGTCGGAGCTGTGGAGACTGAAAGATGTTTGTTGACTGTGGTGAAGTGAACTGTTCTGACTGATCGCCTTGATTGTCTTCCGGCCCTTGGCTCCTCCTACCAGCTGGAGGGATAGTCCTTTGACAAGATCGGTCTTCGAAATGTGGGAAGAAAAGAAGGAGAAGGAAAATAAAAAGTGGCCTTGGGAGATGATGTTTGCGGTTCCCTGTTCACGCGTGGGAAAGCTCAGGCCAAAGTGGAGGAGAAAAGTTGAGAATGGAAGAAGGTAGAGATCACCAAATGGATCTATCTGCCTTTGGATGTACTGTCAAAACCGGTCTGCCACCAAAAATGTACCGAGCAAGAAGGAGGAGGGAACCGAGGCGAAGGGGAACGACGATCGTCGAGGCTTAATTAAGAGAAGGTGGTGGGAGGCGACAGCATGGCGAGGCAGGGGACGCGAACGACAAGGAGGAGGAGTGGGGCTCTTGGGTGGGCAGATTCTGGCTCGGTCTCTGCCGAGATATGAACGAGAAATGGGACAACCCAAGCCTCGCCGAGAGTGGACTGCGAGAAACGACAGGCAGGGGGAAGACGAGAAGGAGGAAGTGGGATAAGTGCCATAGTACGAGGTAGGCACGAAAACATTTGATAGATAACCAGGTTTAGTCCCGTCATCGAAGGGAGGGAGCACCCTGAGCAGTAGGCCCCCCACTTCCTGCCCTTGTCGTCCCCTTGTCTCTCTCTCTCTTTGATAGTCAAGGGAATGCTTGTGTGATCGTTACCATCCTGCTGGGCAGGTTGTTGCTTTTGCCCGAGGAACTCTATGACCTTTCTGTGTCACGTCCCACGCCTTCTGGACCTATCAATGAATTTCGTGGCATGTTCATACCGGTTGCTCTGCGGGGGCCCCACCTGTGAACAGAAGGTTTGACGAGGCAAAGAGAAGGGGAAAGCTTCAGCTTGGCCGCACAGGATTTCCTGCTGTCCAGTCATTGTGCCCTGGTTCTGCGTCAAAGTGGCTGGAGCGTCGAGAGACGTTGAACGAGGGCAAATCAATTCCCGTCAAGACCCTGGTTGGGCAGCGCCATGCATGGCGGCTCCGCGCCTTTCCTACCACCTAGGACCCTCAGCACCACCCCTGTCCAGCAACGAAACGCTGCAGCGATTCGCCGCAGCCCGCAGGCCCCCTGGCTCAGCTACGCAGGCCAAGCCTAGAAGGGCATGAGCCCTGCCGATTCAGGGGGGGTCTTACACCGTAGAACACGACGTCGTTCGCATCCCAGTTGTTCGCCTCCCCCCCCCCTTTCGCGGCTACCACTTGCATTGACAGGGTTTCAAAGTTTCACTGCCTTGAATCATCCCATAAACAAACCACCTCCATGTTTTCTTTGACAGCCTTGCAACATTCAAAAACCAAGACGGGATGGAAACATTGATCAGCCTGTGACGTTCTCTAGCCGTCTCTTCCGATTTTCTTCTTGTTCTCTTGCTGCTCCTCTGCCTCTTTCACCTGGGCCTTGGCTCGACCAGGCCTATCATCAGCTGTCATCGTCACCTTGATCATGGTAAAAGCCTGCAGAAGTCAGACGTTTGGGTGACCGCCCCCACCCCACCCCCCTTCTCTATCCCCAGGGGGTGGGATGGCTGGCCAAGCGACACGGCGCTGGTGGCGCTGACGCCGCTTGCAGTGTTGCCCAACCCACTTCATCCTACAAACGAGAGAAAAAGAGAAGGAGAGCCTGATAGAGGATCGGCCATCATGTGTTTCTTGAGGGTTGGTGTTCTGACCTGTCAATGAAGGACCTCGGCCGTAGGGGACATGGCCATTCATGTTCCCCACCATTGCAGCCTCTCATACCCAAGCGAAATAATTGAGGCTCATCCCGCCGCCGCGACCGTCCCGATTCAGACAAGCCGCCGCCGAGGGAGGGTTGCAGCATGTAATTCGGCAGACTCGGGAAGCGGAGCCTCAAAGAGAGAGTGTGTGTGTATGCAGTGGCTCCAAGAAAAGGAAACAAGGGGAGCCGACAAACGACGTCCTCCCTATCCCACCAGTGATCATGACGAGTGAAGAGGCCCACGAACGCATGCCCGATATCCTTCCATTCGAAGGAGGGAACGTTCACCGATGACGACCAATCTTCAGAGCCACGTCTCCTCTCGAACCACGGCCGCCGGGCCCCCGCGGCAGGGGAGCTCCAGATGTCAAGCTTGCAGAGCTTGCACGCAGCATGCATGCATCCCCACCCTTGTTTCACCATCTTGATTGCCCTCCAGGCACAGGGAGCCACCTTTCATGTCGCTACAGGGCCTCTGGACCTTGGCCAGGTCCTCTTCCCAATTCCCTGTCACGAACTCACAGACCCGAGGGCAAGAAACGTGGGAAAGGGGAAACAGCTTGATGAGACCTCGAAGGGGCCCGCAGGCGCTAGAGTTGTCAAGCTCGGTCTCGACCAATGGTGAGCAGCCCAACCGTGATGATCCAAGACGCCCATCCACAAGAGCAGCCCAGTCGGTGCGCCAACACGAGGCCATGGGTCTCATGATCTGGCGAGAAGATCTCGTTATTTAGTCTTGGCGGTTATGGAGCACCATCTCAATCATCTTGGCTCTTATCACCCATTTTGGGGGCCCTGTCTACTATGTACTATGGTGGAAGGCTGGACTGAGGAAGATCACCGTGACAGCGCTTGTACAGACCAACACTATACGGGCGGTGCCGAGCTGCAAAACCCACCCTCGTGGGACTTGTAATATGACCAAGTGAATTTTTTCGTCTTCTAAGCAGCGAGCCACTACTTTTCCTATGGTTGTCTGCACTGTTTTAGATGATTGCCTGTGGCATCCACGTGTCGAACAGGTCAGACTCTGGGCAGCCAGTATGCCACCATGTAGACAACTGGCAGCAGAATATACAGGGAATCTCCATTATTCAAAATCAGGATGCCCAGGTGAAAGCTTCACTTCCCTATCTCTCCCTTTCTCTGCCCATCTTTTCTGCGATTAGGTCTCTCTTCCGCGTCAATAAAGAGAAAGAAAAAAAAGAAAAAAAGAACACATCCACTACCACGGCCCTGCCGAAAGAATAGAAGCAAGCCACATAGTAAATTGCAGTACACTCTAGATATAGGCGCAAGATCCATCGGCCAGCGTTTCGCAAATCCCCCCCACCAAGCAACCCATTTAGTATGGCGGGAGCTAAGCTTGCTAAGGCTGCGAGATCCGCGAGCTAAAGTTGGGCGTTTGGAAAGATTAAAACCGAGGCATAATTCAACGACCGCCAGCCGTCGGCAAGCCTCAGCAGCTGTGCACCAGCTGGCAGCTCCCGAGCGCCAAGGTTTGGGGGAGGGGGGGAGGTTTGGCCGGACGTCATTCCTTCCCTAGGCGCTTGGGGTGTGTCCCCCTGTTTCCCGGCAGGCTAAAGCTTGAAATCGCGTTATCGCGAATTTGAGGAAACGACGAGCGGAACCCAAAAACAGCCCGCCCAGCGGGAACTCGGTAACGGTGCGGCGCTTTCTTTTTTTGGAACAAGTGCACTTCATTCATTCATTCGTTCATTCGACGACGACAACGACAACGATCGACTAGGAGAAGACAGGATGGGCGCGAATTCGTCGAAAGAATCTGGCCCTGCGCCGACATACCTTTGGAAGGGGTATGTTCCTGGTTGCATTTAGTGTTTTCTGCGCGCTGTATTTGCGCCTCCTTGGGAATCCTCAGATTAATTGATACAATTCCACCCCGTCCCCTTACAGATCTTCACCCGCCAGTGTATCCCAGGACATGGTTGAGTCATTACAGTCAAGCTCAGAGGTGTGTACCCCCCCCACCCCCCCACCACGAATAGAGCCAGAGGAGGAAAAGAGAGGCAAATGATGGGCGGCCAAAGACCTTTGGCTGACACGGTATCCTGGGGATGGCTCACAGACCGACACGACCCGCACCACCCTCCTCGAGTCCCAGATCCAGGCCCGCGTAGCTGCCGAGCTCCGCAAGCTCTCGCGCGAGTCCGACGCCCAGCTCAGCTCCGTCCTGTCGAAAGTAGGCAGCTCGGGAAAGGAGGAGGGGGAGGGCAGCAAGGACAAGGACGGGGCGGCGCCTCTCTCTCAGCACGCTGTCAACGCGGACGTCGAGCGGCTGCGCAAGAAGGTCGAGGCCCGCAGGCTGGTTCGGGAGGTCCCGGAGAGCGTGGAGGAGGCGAGGGGTGATGTTGTGCGGTGCCTTCGCGAGAACGACCGCAGACCCTTGGACTGCTGGCGGGAGGTGGAGCGGTTCCGCGAGGAGGTGAGGAGGATGGAGAAGGGCTGGGTCGAGAGGATCATCTCGTAAGGCGAGCGGACCGAGAAGAAGAGGGGGGTGAGGGGGGCTGGTTTCTTCTAGGCAAGGCGTGCATAGGATGAAGAGCAAGACAAAGGAGATGCAAGGAAAAAGGGGAGAAGGGATGCGTATGTGTTGTATATCATAGAATGAGGGTTTCTGCATGATGGAGGGAATCTACAAAAAGCCTTTTGACACTGTTCGCTAAACCAAGCTTTTGATGCACTACAATCTCGAGCGAGGTGAAGAAACGCGGTGTTGTCACCTGCGAGTATTATGAATGAGAAATGTCATCTTCTTGGGAGCGATATAGGCTCTACCAGAGGCAAGACAAGAATCAACATCTTGGAGGTCTAATACGTACTCCTCGTTGAGAGTGTATCGATGGCCCATCTGATCTCTCTCCAGGGCGGGCCTCACTCGAACCCAGCCAGCTCATCTCGTGTTCCCCCCTCCTGCCTGGCAAGCCTCGCCCTCCGGACCTCCTCAGCCCTCTTCAACCCCTCCAACCTCTTCCTTTCCCGCCTGATCTCGGCATTCTCCCACGCTCCGCCACCGTCGCCCATCCTCACTCTCCCGATTCCCGTCCCGCCACCGCCTCCGCCAACGGCCGCCCTCAGCAGGCCTCTGAACCGCTCGATGCGCCTCGTGTTCTCCCCAAACCTCTCGTTGGCGATCTTAATTAACGCCTTGAGATAGTCGCCCGACACGGTGCAGTGCTTGATGCCATTGGTCTCGCGACCAATCAGGCTCTCGAGGCCGAGGCCCATGGACCGGATTGCCACTATTGGTGTTGCTGGTGGTGGTGGTGGTGGTGTTGCTAATGACGAAGAATTGGAAGACGAGAAAGGGGGGATGAGGTTGATGGCGCCGCTCTCTCGGAAGCCGGCTTGTAGACCACAGCGGAGTATGAGTTGCGCATGGTAAGGTGACGCCGTCAGAACATGTAGAATCTAGAAGAAAGAAAGAAGAAAATTAGACAAACGAGATCTCCAACCCACTCATCATCACTGTGGCCAGGCCTTAAGGGGTGAAAAGACAAAAGAAAAACATACCATGGGCTCAAACTTGAAATGGATCAGCCTGCTCTCGCCCCCGCTCATCTCCTGGGCCGGCGCCCCCTCTCGCCCGTCAAAGATAGGATCATCCATGCCCAGCAGGGCGCCGACGATGTTGGGCTCGCTGTCCAGCTTGCCGTGCAGCTCCACAGGCTCGTGAGACACAAACAGCCACCTGCCGCCGCCGCCTTTGCCGCCCACGCCCGCCACCGTGCTCGACACCCTCACTGCAGCTCCCTCGCCGTTCTCTTGCTCCTCCTCCTCCTCCTCCTCCTCCTCCTCCCCCCCACCATCTTCCTCCCCAGGGTCGACGACCTGATGTGACGGCAGCTCCCCACCCCCATCACTTCCCGGCACGCCCCCGCTGCCAAAATCCCGACCACCACCACCTGCTGCCCCACCCTCGCCCTCGCCGTGCTTCCTCCGGCTCCCCTCCAGGAACACACTCACCCGCCCCGCGCAGCTAGACGTGGTGACCAGGCCCTCGGCCCCGTTGATCTCCCCAATCAGGTCGCGAATACCCGCGTCTACCGTGCCCTTGGGGCTGAGGTCCGCGTACTCCTCGTCCGGGAGGGCCAGCTGCGCCAGGATGGCAGTCTTGCGGCGGGTGAAGGCAGTCGGAACCGCAGGGACATGAGACTGCGAGTGAGCCTGGGGAGGACGGTGAATTTTTTCTGACGATGGTGGCGTTGGCTGGTGAGAGGACAGACTGTGATTAGGATTCATCTTTATTTTCTTTTCTTCTCTCCCCTTTCAATTTTTTTCTCCCCCCTTGAGTGAAAATGTGCTGAGTAAAGTTGGTATGGTCGATATGAGAGCCCGTTTTGAACGGCCTTCTTGTTCATTACCCGTGGGGGAAAAAAAACAAAGTATGCAATTGGCAAAGGAGAGTGATGGATGAGAGACTCGACTTTGGCTCCCGCGCTGGTACGTAGTACTTTGTATATGTACCTGGGTAATGCGATTTCGCTGCTGGAGTAGGAATTTCTTGCCTTTTCTCTCTGTTCTAACCAAGCATGCAAACTCGTTCCGTGTCAGAAAAAAAGAGTCTTGATTGTTTTCCTTTTTCCTTTCCACAGAGGAGGAGGAATCCAGACTGAGGGGTTTCACGTGGCCCAATTTTTCCCACGTTCTCCATTACTCGTCCGTCAGGTACAAGAAT
The DNA here is from genome assembly GCF_011745365.1 of Cryphonectria parasitica EP155. Taxonomy (NCBI): domain Eukaryota; kingdom Fungi; phylum Ascomycota; class Sordariomycetes; order Diaporthales; family Cryphonectriaceae; genus Cryphonectria; species Cryphonectria parasitica. The sequence continues at coordinate 3,191,405 of NW_024468910.1, read as the reverse complement.
ATGTTCGTTCTCGTTGAGAAATATTTATCCATCCTTTCTCGCTTCAGGCCCTGCACCGGTCTGATGATTAGCACCCCCAGAAATTAGTCATATGAGAAAGACCATCATTTTTCTTCCTTTCCCCTCCCTCATTTTTCTGTCATTGCACATCATCAGATCATTCTACACTCCACAGCTAACGAAAGCTACTCTGGATCCTTCTATGTCGTCACGAGGAACAGGGCCCCGGTGCAACGGTTGCTACGGCTAAACTCGGGTGTGGTCTGCTTGAGACACCAACGTGGATGGAAATGATGTCAGCAGGTCTCTCTCCACCAGTCCTGTCTTGTCATAATGAAAAATAGGGAAGAAAAACCAAAAGGGTCCATCTTTGGTCCACATGTTATTACAACAACCACGGCTTTCCCGTGTGAGATGCGCGAAAGTTTCTACGAGGTATGCATATCAGAGCAATTTTATTGATCGTCCAATGCATGTCAGATAAGAAGGAGGGGGGGTATTCAGGGTGTTGATTTTGCTACCAAAAAACGAGCCTTATAAAGTAGCCATGGTCACTCGACCAAATAGCCTGGCATCGTCTATGTCTTCCCAGACTCCGGCCATCAGCTCTTTTCTCTCTCTTGCCAAGTCAACTCGATGTAGAAACGCCATCTAGCATCTCGTCATAAGCCAAAAGGGTCAAAGGATGCCATCGGCCGAAAAATAACAAAGTCTGCGGTAGCCGTGATGTGTCGTCTTTGTCTTCTTTCAACTCCTCGAGTCGGCCCAGGAGTAACATCGAGTAACTTTCCCATCGCTAGAAAGTCTTCCCCCGATCCTGAAAACGCGAGCATTACCCGGTGGCTCCTGTCCACTTGGAGGGAGTCCAATCCGAGGCTCGGCTCGACTCTTGTCTTGCCTTTCTTGCCTTTCCTTTGACGCCTCTCTTTCACCCTTCTTTACATGACGTGAAGTTTGCCCAGCCGTGGCGTGGGCGATACATGATTTGCTATTCGAGTGGTTTCCCTTTTCTTTTTTTTTTTTTGCCAATATGGGAAAACCCAGGGTGAATAAGCAACATAACAAAGCTAGCAGCATTTCAAAAGGTGTTCTAAGTGTAGTGTCTTTGGGGAAGGGGGGTATTTGGGGGGGGGAAAGAGGGGGGGGGGGATATCGACTCCTCAACCTGTAACGCACGGGGGGTTGTGTACATTTATGTTGTCAAGTGTCGTGGGTTGCCGTCCAGGGGTAGTGTGATGTCTGAAAAGGGATGGGGGGTGGGGGGTTGAGATCGGGTAATGCTGCAATCTTCCTCTCGTGCGAAGTTTTCGTGAGCTTCGAGAGACAGAGAGGAGTGAATGGTCCGAAGACCAGTTGCGTCGTGATGCATCGTTCGTGGGGCTGTCATAAAAGGGAAGAATGTGATTTGCGGAATACAGAAGGGGGAGCCACAGGGAGCTAGCTCCAATTTATTCCTCAGGTTGTCATGAGGTTGGCGCTGCCTCCGAGCTGCCGCTTAACCTGCTCACGAGCCCAGCGGGCCGTCTCGATGGTCCGAGGCGCGAATTCGCGGTTGGACCGCGTGTCCTTGATCATGGCGGTAACCCAGTCCTGGCGGAAAGCTTCAACGAGCTGTCCATCAGGGTATGCATCTGCAAGATCGCCGATAACGCCCATGGAGGCCCGCATCAGGGACTCGCTGCGGTTCATGTCGTTGGCAATAACGTTGAGCAGCTGGAAGATGGACTCAACGTATTGATGAAGTATTTGGGCTGCAAAAGCAAACGGTCAGTATCAATCAGGCCCTGTTGGAGTAGGAATTATGCAGAAAGAGACTCACTCTTCTCGCTGGCCTTCATAGCGCCAATGATGCCGCCCCAAGCGTCCATAATACCCTCCCGGAGTGAGATGACGTAGTCATACATCTCATAGCCTGCCTCAGGGCTCGCGGTCACAGTGGCTGCTTGCTGGAGAACCTGCGCGACGACCGACAGGTACTTCTCAAAGTGGCCGCTGATGGCAGTGGCAATATCACCAAAGCACTGCAGGATAGCGGGCTTGAATTGGTTGGACAGGGTCGTGGACCTCAGGTTGTTAAGCAGGTAGTTCATGAAGCCATCGCACCAGGGCGCGCTCTGCTCTCCGAGCGATCGGGTGATGTCGCTCACAAGGCCGATAGCCATGGAGCACAGCCCGGGCTCTTCCTGGTTGCCGAGCGCATTGTGGAGGAAGGGCAGGAATGCCTCCATGTACTTGACGAATTCTTCCTCCATGGCGTTCGCAAGCGAGCTGATGGCAGCGAAGGCGGCCTCGGGAACGCTAGACTTAGCACCAGCTGAGCTCAGCAGCTGAAGGAGGATCTGCATGATGCGATCGCCCTGCGGCACGATCTCCTTGTCCAGGCGAGAAATTATCGCTGTGAGGGCAGAGCAGAGACTTGTCTGCATGTCCTCGAGTGTGATCCTGTCCTCCACGCTGACGACTTGGCTCTGCATGGGAACTGTGTTCTCAAGACGCTCAAGAATGACGCTCGAGAGCTGGGCGACCGATTGGGCAGAGTCCTGGGCGGCATTGGTGACAAATGTATTCAAAACCTCGTAGGCGGCAGTGCGGACCACATTGTCGCAGTCGGGCCGCGCCGTGACAGTGAGAAGGGACTGGATGCTGTCGTTGAAGTGAGCAGTGAGAGCATTGGTCTGCGCGCCAGGGTCGCCGGCAAACCGCTCGGCAAGGTTCATGAGCGCCCAGCAGCAGGAAGGACCCATCTTGGGGTTGGTCTGGAGACCAGAGAAGAGGGATCGAATCAGAGGCTCGAGGTGTGTGGCCGGGTCGATAGCGTCCGAGCATCCCTCGGTGATACGACCAAGAGCATAAGCCGTCGAGTCCCGAACGTGGACAGATTGATCCTCCATCATCTGGATGAGGATCTGCAGGGCCGACTTCACTATGGGCTCGAGCACCTTCTCATCGGGTCCCTCCATAATGGCGCCAAAGGCAGAGACTGCCGCGTCCCGGTTGTGCCAATCATCAGAGCGCAGGTTGGCCTCGACGAACTGGATGACGGGAGGAATGATGGTGGCCTGGACAGCCTGTGCATAGAGCTGAAGGCACTGGTAGGCAGCACGGGAGATGTTGTACTCGTCGTCGGCTGCATCCTCGTCCTGTTTCGTCAGGAGGGTCAATAGAACTGGCACAACCTCGTTAGTAGCGACACGCGCGAAGTTGTAGAAAGGTCGCATCTGGTCCGAGCTATCGACCTATTAAAACGTGTTAGTCCTCATGGCAATGTCGACAACTGTGGGAGAAGCAGCCGAGCCTACCTGTGCGTTGTCATCCTCAATCGCGATCTCCTCCTCACAGACAGTGCTCCAGAACTCAACGGCCAGCTTAGCAACATCCTCATCCTGGCTCTTCATGCCCAGGATGGTCAAGCCAAACAGGGCCTTCTCCATGTAGAAGCGCATCTTGTCGTAGTAGAGGCCCATGATCCTGTTCAGACAGCCGAAAGCGCCCTGCTGTATCCGAGGGTCGTCGGCCTGAGTAGCTTCGCATACGACCTGCATGATGTAGTTGCGCTCGCCTTCGTGTTTGAAGTTGTTCTCAACGAACTCGAGGGAGTCGCCCAGGGCCGTTATGGCGGCCAGACGAACCTCGAGGTTCGTCTCCTCCTTTCGAGCACCCTGAACCACGGCCGTGAGGATGGCATTCGAGTGGCCGACCAGGCTGGCCCGCAGGTCCTGATCCTGGCTCTCACAGATAAAGCCAATCGTAGTTAGAGAGGACTGCTTCTGGTGAGGACTGCCCTCGGACACGTTGCGGACGAGCGAAGCCATCAGATCCTGCCACTGGTTGCGGGGCAGCTCGATGGCTGCAATGGAGGCGACGACCTGAGCCGTCGCCTGGCCAGCCTGTGTGTTACTTGAGCCGAGTGTCTGGAGGGCCAACTCCTTGACTCTGGTTTTTGTCGGTTCGTCTGTCTGCTGGAGCCATTTTTGCTGCAGTGCTGCCTGCCGTGCATATTCTCGAGCAGTGAACGCGTTCTTCAGGGCAATACCAGCAGCGGCTCGGATGTGACCTTCGCCGTTCTCATCTGCGAGTGCTTGTACGAGGGTCGCGAGGTACAGTGACTAGGTAGAGGAGAATCATCTGTGGTTAGCTGTGGTTACTGTTCTGGGGGGGGGGGGAGGGGATGCGTGGAAAAGAGGAGAGAAGGACGAGCAAGACTCACAAAGTTGTTGTCGGCGGCCTGGGTAAGCTGTTGCTCAGCAGCATTTCGAAGATTCGCATCTAAGCGGCTGTCAGCAGACTTTTCTTTCATTCACTATCCTAGGACAGCATCGTGACGCGACTGGGTCTCAAAAGCTGGGGTGGCTGAGAGGGGTCGTTGGGCCAGAGCGAGGCTTTCGAGGGAAGGAAGGTACTGACCAGGACTGAGCGAATTCGTCAGGACAGTGCTGATATCGGGTGCACCGTCCGCCATGATGGGAGTATGATTTGGAAGGACGATGCTATGTGGTGTATCAAAAGGTTGGGTGGGAAGGGTTTGATGTAGCGAAGGTCAGATCGTTGCCTGAGGTGCGAAAACAATGAGTGCGAGTTCGTAATATTTAGGTCGCCTAGCGGGGCGTTGCTCTGCGAGCGAGAAATGGCTGGCTCCATTTTTGGAACCCCTCGTTGCAGCAGCGGGTGAACGAGCAGACTTGACTGAAAATGCATGCACGTACCTGGATTAGCGCAGATAACGTCCTGCGGCTTTCCCAACCAGTCTGGCTCTTGATGGGGAAGAGAATGTCGACAAATGGGCAAAAAGACTTGTCTAGAGACACGCGGTGAAAGCTCAAACGGTCGCGCTGTGGACGATGTGACGGGATTGTCGGGGTTGGGCAGCCCAGCCTGTCTTGTGTCCTAGCCTCGTTGCGCGTCTTGGCTCCAACTTTTGGCTTGCCGGATACAAAGGAGCGTGGTAAAAGACGGGGTGGTTTGGCGTCCTTTCAGCTGCTCTCATTTGCTTCTGTGCGTGTATCGTTTTGTTTCGCGTCAGATCCGAACAGGCCTACAAGCGCGCAAACACGTCCAAGATAGTGAACTTGGTCAGAGAAGTGCCTTCTGGGAAGGAGACTGAATGAAGTTGGAAAGGAAGATTTGCAGGATTGCGGGTCCTGAAGCAGAGGCAGTGCAATGCAGTCAGTCAGTGTTGATGTTAAGAGGAAACAAGCCGTCATTCAGATCGGTTTGCCGTTGCTGCATTATGTTTTTGGGGGGCTGCTGGCACCTGATTGGTTTCACCTGCAGCTTTTGCCCCACTTGCCCACACTAAAACATGGGTTCGCCCAACTTAGCTACTCACCCAAGGCTACTGTAGCATGTGTAGTAGTACAAGGTACCTGGTAAGCCGCCTATCACTACTGTATACCTAGTGAAATGCAGGCTGGCTGCAGGGGGAGGGGAAGATGTTTGTGGTATCTCGTGGAATTCCACAGAAAGTATGATGGTTGCTAGGTTCTTTGAAGACGATCTGGCCAAGGTATTTTCCTGGACATTATTTTGGGCAAGATTCTGGACAAGACATGTGACTCACACACAAGTGGGCTTTGCAGGATTGGGAATCAATTGGACTTGGGACTTAAGAGAAGAACAGGACAAGGCTTCAAGGAGTTTCAGCTGAATATGGAACCTGCGAAGGGGCGTATATGATATCACTGATGCTAAGAGGTCAGGTTTCTCAGGCTTGCCAACCCACTCGCTCTCGGGTGGCATTACTCTTTTGCTTGTTCAATCATCGTGGAAACATTAGACATTGACATTCCCGTCTCGCTAGCTCTATGTAGAACGCTGATATAAGAGTTTGTCTAGTGGCGTAAGGTCCTGGGCATAGGCGCCAACACATTAACGAAGACGTGCATATATCCAAAAGCGAGCCGCTTCTCCTTCCTGGCTCCTCCAAAGGCACCGTTTCGCTCATGACACACGCTGATGAAGAAGCAATCGAGTATACACAAGAAAGAAAGAGACACCAGAAAAATATACGGTTGATGAAGGGACAGTACAGTGCAGCAGAGAAGAAACGGGATCATGCCGCCTTCGGAGACGAGCCCCTCAGCGCTGTCGGGCCCTGGAAGCCCTTCTGGGGGATGCTGTCCAGCTCGACGTCCTCTTGCTTCTTCATCTTCGCATCCCTCCTCTTTTCCTTCAGCTTCATCGCCGCGAGGCGCTGGTCACCCGCATGATACTGCCTCTTGAAATTATAGTACGTCGGAGGGCGTGGACGGCAGAGCACAACGGTCCAGTTCTTATACCAGCTGCCCTGGGTGAAAGTCCTGAACCGATCCTTCTTCAGGAATTTGTGGGAGTTCAGAAACTCGCGCGTAGTCTCGCCGCGGGCCATTAGGTACAGGTGGTAACCCATGAGTGCGGCAGGGTAGAGGGTGCCGATAAGCCCGTAGATGACCATTGCGAAAGGCACAGCGTCGTGGTTGATAGCACGTGCGAATGTGACCTTTTCGCGATCCATGTACACCAAAATCTGTGCCAGGGAGGCGCCGATGAGGTAAAGACCCAGCAGGGTCGTGGACGAGACGAAGGCGAAAAAGTAGCGATAGTTGCGTCGGCCCACGCAGTTGTTGAGCCACACGCAGTGGTGGTCCGATGTTTCGACGCAATTATCGCACATGCGGCAATGATGCGTTCGTGGAAGCCTCCAGATTTGGCATGTCTTGCAGTACTTGGTGGGCACTTCCATGGCTGCCGTGGAAGACTCGGCTGACTTTATCAGGATCCAGTCCGTACTTGGCGGAGCCAGTCTCAACGGGTCCTCGTCAACATCAGGCGGGGGGTTCTGATGTAGGTTGCGCGGCAGGATCTAATAAGAGTCAGCAGGCGTGACGAAATCACGGGGAAAGGGAGAGATAAGCAAAGAAGAAACCTACACCAGGATCGGTAACAGAGGCATGGAAGAAAGAAGACACGCTGAGGAAAGTGATGTAGGCAAAGATGATTGGTACCGCCGGGGAGACATCATACCAGAGATCGCGAGCCGAGAAGACGAAGAACAATATACAAGGGAGGATGAGAAGGGTACCGGTCACAATGTTGACTGGCCGAGATCTGGTGTTTTGGAACCTGCCTCCTAAGCAAAAGACAGTGTTCCCGGTGAAATATTCCCAGTTGCGGCTGATCTCACGCCTCACAGGCCGCGGTGCCTCTGCCTTGTGCGATCGTTTGTGGTGGGATTCATGGCCCTGGTACTGAGGAGACGAGTCCACAGATTCAAGCTTCTCGGCCCCTTCTCTGTCACGGTTGGACGTATGCGAGCCGGCGCCATTCCTCATCATGAAGCTCGACCGAATCGACTGAGCAGTCAGAGGCGATGGCTGGGACTTCTTGTCAAATGGCCTATCCGTCGCGACTTGCAGACCCTTCTCCTCCGCCGTCTTCTTCCGCAGAGGCCGCACGCTGTCGGTCACGCTGTCTCTAGTGTGTGCAGTGTGGCGATCGTAGGTCCCATGGCCGGTCATCTCGGTGCCACGGGAAGGCGGAGTTTCATCCGTGACCAATCGCCCTGAGGCTGTGTTCGATGTGATGCTATGGCGCACAACGTTTGCGCCGAACTGGGGGCTCGACGGGGACTCCTCGTCGCCACTGCCAATCACCTCCACATGCCTGCTCATATTGGACGGTCGCGTTGCGCCTCGTTGCGCCTGAAGCTTTTGGGAGCTCATCGGCCGGAAGAAGGCAGACGACTGCACAGATGGGACGTGACTTCGGCTGGCCGAGCTGGCAGGCCGGCCCCCGGTTGCGGTTGAGCTCCCCCCAACACTCCCGGCGAGACTGCTTCTTTTTCCTTTCCCAGACAGTCCCCGGCGGAGCGGTATAGGCTGCGGCCAGGCTGCGGGAGTTCTCTGAGAGGAGATTGCCGACCTGACTGTGCTCGTCTGCGACGGCCCCTGGCTCTGCCTATTTGCATTTTGCGCCTCGCCTTCTCTTCCGTCTTCTGTTCCGATATCAGTCATCCGCGAGGATATGATACTCGGCGGGCCTCCGCCGATTGTCCTGCCGGGATAGTGGGGGGCGGCATCGTCGTCGCTGCCTGTGGCGCCAGCTGGAGTATTTGATCTCGAGCCCTCCTGAGATGCCATGTCGCCGATCCTGTCTTGATTCACACGCTTGAAATCCGGGAAAACTTTCCGCTTTGCACGTACGTCAGATCGTCTGTCTCGTGGGATCGTCGTGCTACAACTTCATGTTCCTGCGCAGGTCGACGAAGGCGATCCAGGATTGCAGCGGGGGTTGAAGAGGTGGCTCGGGATAGAATGGGAGGATTCGAGGTTGTCTCGTGTGCTAGACTTTCTGGTGTTTGCTCCTTGTACAGGGCCCTTCCCGGATCGTGTTAACGGGAGATTGCGACGTTGTACTGTGCTTTGACTTGGGGGGAAACGGTCACACGGGAGTGTGAATTGAATATGCAGATTCGGCGCCCAAAAATCGAAATTTAAAATAATAATAAAAAAAAAAAAAGGGAGAGAAAAAGAAAAAGGCTTTTCGAGGTAGCCCAATGAAAGAAAGTAGAATGTGATTATGTTGATTAAAAGGAGTGGCAGCGCAACGAGGCGCAGATGGTCAAAAAGAGTGACGTGAGGTAGGACAATGATGGCGGCGGCGGCGAAACAGAAAAGGAGAGAGAAGAGAAGAGGGCGACGCCGATGACAGTTCACGTCAGATAATTAGGTCCGCACGGACAGCGTGCTGGACAAACTGCTCTTTTCGCGTATTGCGGTATTGGATCCGGATCCTTTCGATTGGAACCAGCTGGTCGCCCCTGTTTGTCCCACTCAGATTGCACAGGGTACGTTATTCTCCGTTGGTAGGCGACTGGTCGTCAGGGTGTGTTGAGATGGGTCCATAGGGGACGAGGATTTCGAGATGCCCTTTGATCGATCACGGGCCTCGCGACGCACCTGATAGATGGTATCGTTGAGAAGTGAAAGACGGCTTTCCCTCGAGGCAGAGAGAGATTGATTGTGTCCTTGAAACGGAACAGTCGAGTCTCAAAAGATAGTGCCAGGATGGGTTTCGAATCACATCATAAAAAGTTCCAGCCCCTTTGCAGATTGAGGCACGCCGCTCAGGCCCCGGCCGGGTGCCTACAAGGTTCTGAGGCCCTGCACTACTTCTCAGGTAGAGAAATTGTGGCTGCCTTGGCCCATGAAGAGGGGGGTACCGTAATAGGAATGGGGGCGATGTGGTCGCAAATGAGAGAGCTCTAGCAGCTGTCCGCCGCCTCGCTTCGGCTGTCTGCCGGCCGTACATGTACTGTGACATGTACATAGTACGTACTGTGCTGTAGCCAGCAGTTATGGAAGCATTGGCCAATGAGAAGCTCTGTCAACAAGCAGCCAATCACAAGATCATTATGTCATTCCGGCCGCCTTGGAGCTCCACCGCGGGTGGAATCGTACGAGAGACACGACCTGCGATTCATTCTGACGTCTCTTTTGACGACAAACATCTCGAACCCAGTTGTACCAGCCAAACGAACCCATCGCATCCCTACTCCACGAGCAAAAGTCACAACAGCAGCCATGGCATCCAGAATCGCTACCCGTGCTTTCTCTACCAGCGTCCGCCGGCTACAGGCCCAGCAGGCCAGCGGCAGCGAGCATCTTCTGAAGCAGGAGAGCAAGCGCAACCCCGAGCTCATGGTGAGTCCAAACTCCGACCCGCACGCACAATGGCTCTCTCAACACTTTGGGCATGGTGTCCAATGAAACATGTAGAGAAATAATCACGGGGCGGACGCTGATGATAGGCGATAATCTCTAGATCCTCGGAGCCGTTATGGTTGCCGCTCTCGGCGGTGCTGGATTCTACTTCGGTACGTGGCAACGCAAAGACTGAGGATGATGGCGGAAGAAAACTGAGACCCCGAACAGGACGTACCCCGACTTCATCTACATCTGAGCAAAAGGTTCCCCATGCCGGCAGCCCCTGGGAGACCGGTGGTGAGGGCAAATACCAGTACTACCCCGGCGGTGACAGGTCGGCCCAGCCCAAGGAAGCCCCTAGCGCCGTCAACACCGTTGTCGTTCCCAACGTCAACCTGCCCAAGGTAATACTATTAGATGATTACAATCCTGCGAGGAGGGACAATTGCTGACACGAACCTTCAGGAGCTGCACGAGAAGTACAACAAGTGGGGCAAGGACGGCTACTAGACAAAGTGTTGGGGTTTTCGGGAACGGAAGACGTCGGGAAGCGCAAGCAGATTCAGCAGCAGTTTGGGATGGATGTGTAGATAGACTGGGCGGCATTCCAAAAAGATTTTTTTTTTTTTTCCAAAAGAAGAGAAAAAATCCCTTATCAACTGCAACGCTTCTGGGATTTGAACAACAAAGGCCCAGACAATTCAGAGGAGGACGAGGCAGTCCAAGATGATCAGATTTCAAATATCAACAACACACCTAAGCAGAATTTACTAGGTGATCGGTGAGAATGAGGAACGCGAAGCCCAGGCATCGGCCCAACCAGAGGACATGGCGCGTGGAGGCAACTGTACTGGACATTTGCCTCCTGCGATGTGCTGTGTTTGCGAAACCCCCTTGCTACTCCTACATCTGTGCAATCGTTGTACGAGCTTTGAGCAATCGTCGTGTGCATCAATCTCATGTTCGTCTGTCAAGCCGGACCGTCTCAATGACACCACCCCCAAAACCCAATCTAGATGCCTGTGGGAAACAGCCCAGATGCTAGTGCCAGTACGATGCATCTCGACAAGGCTGAAGTTCATTAGACTGCTGCCTGATCTCATAATAGTTATGCCTTCAAGAATCTTGACGGGAGAGCAGGGTATATCTGTGCCTAGAAAGCTGACACAGGGTGGCCGTGGGTGAGGCCCCCCCCCCCCCAAAAAAAAACCCCCCCTTGGCAAGGCAGGCCAAAGGCAGTGTCGGTGACCACTGACAATTCCCAGTTGAACTCGAACCTCGAACAGGCTTTTCAGGTTCTTGTCCTCCTCAACAAATTAACGGCACTTATAATGCTATAGGCCATTGCAAAATTGTGTGATGACATGAGATTATAACGGTGGTGGCTGCTCTTGGAGAATAAAATGTACGCTCGGCCAGGCTCGGGCCGAAATGCGCGGTCAGCAACCACTTCAAAGCCTCGAGATAATCACATCACTGAATATAATGTATATCCATAAGGGAAGGCAGACTCGAAATCAATATCTTCCTTATAGTACATAAACTTCAAGTTCTTTTGTCTTGCTCGAAAGGAAGGTATGCACTCCCGCCATAGGCACCGAGCCATTGGGTCAAGCTTATTGTGGTCGCTCAACGGGTCGCACGCCTGGATTGTCCCATCACCAGCCCGAGATTCGCAGCATGCCGTTTCGAACGAGGTCTCCATAGTTCAGACCATTTATTGAATTTCCACTGTCCTCTTGGCAGTATTTCTGCACCGCAGCCCCCCATCACCACACACAAGTAATCATTGATGAGTGAGACTGCTCTTCTTCCCACTTTCGCCCTTCTGTTTTCTCCCATCATCCACATTCACGAATCACTGCCTGAGACCATTCTTTATTGAACGGTCTAATAATAATTAAGCAGTACTTGATTGTATCACAGGTATGTTACAAAATCAAATTTTCTTAAGTTTGTCCAGTTCAACATGGTGAAGCTAAGTCAAAGAGGATTCCTATTGACCGCCAACATCTGACTTCAAAATAAAACCAAATCAGGACAATCAATATTCTGCGGATATCTCTAATTTCCCGCCAGCATATTCCTCTCAAGCCTTGGCTCGCGGGCTGATAGCAGAGGAGCAATTACTCTCGCAGCAAGAACACCCTCTGAATAAAAAGACAAACGAGATCATCGAAGCGTCTCAGGACGTTAAAATCTCAGCATCGGATGCGAAGCACCTCGACCCTCGCCCACACTCTCCAACCATCAGAGTCAACGCACCTATGTCTCTCCAAACAAAACTAGCTCGCCAACAGCGATTCAAGGGGACGATCGTCATCCACCAACTCGAGAGGCCCAAGGAGAATGCTCTTGGTCTCTACTCGGGCAATGGCTGGTCGCCCTTGAAGGCCTCCTTCTCTAAATCCCCGGGTTTCCCGACATCTATCCTCCGGCCCTCATTACTCTCACCCACAAGGTTTCACAACCCGCCCATCAACAAGCTCACGAAGCCCAAGCCTCGGGACCCGGACCATGACTCGATCGAGGTCTGGGATGATTTCCAGAAAGCCCAGGAGTTCGGCAAGGGTCTCCAGATCCAGTGTCTGGCTGGCGGCATGGGGGTCGCGGTGACAGGACGCTATCGCAACCATCCGAAAGCAGGACAGGTCCGATACGATGCGTTTCTCGCACATCTGGTCGAGGGCCGCATGCAGGATACGCTCAAGAGACTGCTTGGCGACGTCAACGAGGCTCAAAAACAGGGTCTCAAAAATGTGCAGTTGCTGATTCTCTACCGTGACGAGAGCACGTTGAGCCAGGATCCGAAGATGATTTGGAGTAGCCGAATGATGGCCAGCGAGCTCAGGCTGCGGGAGAGGCTCCTTGCTCTGGTGGAAGAGGAGCTCGGGGAGGCTCCTGACCTACACCCCTACCACGTGCTCAACGAAAAGGCACTGTGCATCACTGAGTCTGAAAGAATAGTCAAGATTCAGAACTTATAATAATTAATCATAATACCGTAATCGTAATATTATCAACAACTTATAAAGCTGTCTATATATAAATCTCTTCCTTCGATATTTCTGAAATACTTCTGAGGAAATTATCGTATCTATCTTCATCTTGAAGTAGGTGGGCAGCTTTACAATGTATTTGCTAATACAGAAGGGTTGCTGTGAGTCCTGTATTTCTGCTTGAATTTGCTAGTCATGATGTTTGGCCTTTCCTGTCATTGAGCAGAAGAGCCGGTCTCCACGAGCGGCATGATTGCTTGGGAATTTTACCCTGCTGCCAAGATCATTCGCAATCAAAATGACTCGTTATAGCTTGTCTTTGCCTTTCTCCGTTCTTCAGATGGTCGCGAAAGAGAGCCCCGTGTGAGGAAAGAACTTCATATGAACAAAATGAGAAATGAGATGCGAGGGCGAAAGGGTAGTCTTTTCAAGAAGACAGCAACGCATTCATCTTGTGTCTGATGTTGCATCATTTAGGTAACGGCTACGTCAAGCAGGCTGTCTCCCCCCCCCCCCCCCAAGTTCCTCTTTGTCCTGGCCCTCAGCTCCCTGGGTCGCCTCGCGGAAGGGGGGGGGGGGTGGTTGCGCTTTCTGGCCATCTCAATACAATATACTTACATCCGTCTTGCTTGAGCGAGAGACCTGTCAAAGTTTTGGACTCACAACCGGGTGTCACACAACGTGTCTCCTCCCACCACTTCCAATCGAGATCTCGCTGACTCAATAAAATCAGCAGCTTAGCAAAACAACCTCAACGAGCTGCGGCACCTGTTAAATATCTGGACCTGCCCGGACCTAGAGCAACTAAGACAAGCTCTCATGACAGCCTCCTTCCTCACACGCGGCTGCAGGTGCAACTTCCACAAACCCTAGCCCGCCTTTGAGAGACGTTGCATTCCCACGTACGATTACATGCTCCAACACGATTGGGATATAAATATAGCCTGATCCACGGCCGCGATGCTTTTATTCTGCAGGCTCGTCCACAGCGGCAGTGTTATAGACACAAGTAGGGGGGAGGCATCGGGACCCAGCATTCGAAGGCTGGCGCGTTGGTTTTGAAATACGGCACCGATTCCACATGCCACTCGCACAGCGACGCGTACTCGTTGACTTCCCGCAAGGCTGCGTGTCATACGAGCGTGTCGGTGATTTTATCGGTCATATTGATCAGAAGGGGAGCTGATGTTCGGAAGGTCAGGTCGGTACTATTGGCGACATGGGAAGAGGTTCGTGTCGAGCCGCTGGGTGCGCTTCTTGTCGGGGCCAGGGTTAAAAGGGTATCGACGAGATACTCGTGCCTTAGGACTCGAATAGTAGGCGCTGGGAGGAGCGAGAGGAATGGGATACGGCACTGCATGGTGATGGCTGCGAAGAGTCGAGCGGACTTTGATTATGCGATTCCTGCGAGGAGGTGGTGCCCGAAAAGTTATTCTGGATGTAGCTGGATGAACAACCAAGGAGAATGTGGCGTACTTTGGGTATCCCCAGTGCGCTATCACCCTGGTTAAAAAGGATTGCTTGAGGCAAAGGCCGAATATACATGATCGCTCCAAGAGTTTCAGGACCGTGTTCTGTGTAGAAGACGGCCCTGGAGGGGACGATGAGTTGCTGCGATTGCTGAAACGGACGTACCATAAAGTTTGAATGCCCTCTATAAATTGATCCGTCTGTTTTTCTGGTTATCCGAAGTCTAGGATGACAGAAGGAATCCATGTGACTCTTTTGATGAAACTAGGAAGAAAGAAAAAGAGGGAGAATAAGGTGACAGTCCGAAAAAGTAGGTCCGTACCAATTTCGACGGGAAGAGCAATTCCGATTCGAATAACTCAGTAATGGTTGGGAGGTGTGACATCTATGTGCGGGGGTGAGGGAAGTCGACTTTTCAAATTGCGACCAAGATATCAATGCCATGTGCGTCGGGCCTTCCTCAAGACTTGACCTAAATAAAACGCCACCAAACAGTCAGGGGCAGTGCAGTCTTATACGCTGGTGACAGCCCAAACTCTTGAAGTAGCCAGGGGGAAGATTCAATACCGTAAAAAGTGCAGGAGGACTGAAAGACAAAACCCGATACAATGATGAAAAACCTCGCATTTCGAGCAGCCTGCGTCTCGCTTCTGAAACCATACATCTGAGCCACATCGACCGGCCGTGAGTCCAAAGCGGCTGCAGACCAGAGTACGATGAGCCCTTTAAAAACATGGCCAAGAGCAGCCAGAGACAGACGGACGGATCGACCACAGGCTGCAACCAAACCATGTCAGTCCATGACAGTAACACAATCATGTGCAGTATTACGATTCTTCAGTGCTTCACGTGTTGCTCCATCGATACGACATGGTTCTCACCGTGCCCGATGCGGGTTCTAGGCGTCGCCTGCTTCGACGTTTGTGAAGACATCCAAGATCCCGAACTCTTCAGGCGATCCTGCGAGGAGTGTGCGGCCAACAGCTGGATCTAGGGCCGAGTGAGGGACGGGAAGGGCAGCCACCTTGCAGACCCTCCTAGTAAGACACTTCCCCCAGTTGTTCACTATGCAGGCAGAAGAACAGGACTGTTCCCTTCATGCCCCGACTAGTGTAGCAACGCTGATCAAGTAATGTTCTGCACAATCAGACAAAAGTCCATCATGCTCGCCACGCCGGAGCTTTCGCTCCTGAACAGACCCACAACATTGTTGGGAACGCGAAGCTATCTACGAAATTTTGACTGGGCTTACGAATCGCGGTGAGGAGGCGAGAGATGGAACTGGACCTTGTAGAGGTAATACCGCCAAGGACATGTCTTTTTCTCGATCAGGGCTTCCCTCGAGGGGAGGAATGACTGTGGCTGCTGATCGCAATGGCTGAAGCGATCTGCGTCGAGGACATCATCACGCCTCTGAACCGACATGAGCTATTAGAAGCTGATGATTCGACGGCAGAAGAAATAAGGAGGGATGGCTTTGCCACCCTCGATCAGGAAGTGAGAGCCAACTAAGACGCTCCCTTTTGACATGCAGATGCGAGGCTGCTTTGTTCCCAACGCGATGTACGAAAACCTCCTGACACCGGCTCTCGCGTATGCATACCTCATCCGTGGGGGAAAGTCCAGCCGTGAATCCTGACCGAGCGCCAGTTTCGGTGTCTAAACATATTGCTTGCATGGGTGAGGGGGAACACGCGACTTGTTTCGGCAGGCTTGCACCGCCCGCCGCAGACCGTCTATCATCACATGCTCTTTGGGAAGCCTGTAAAGCTGGGTCGACGCATCGAGATGACGGTGGCAAAAGGCTTGCCGATAGTCCAGCTCGGTAGCGGATGGACAGGATGAAAGTTGATTTCATCGTGGCTGAACCCGCGATGGAAGCAGGTGAAAGAGCATCTACTACTCATTCCCCAGCCACGAGATCGTTCAGTGAACGTGCATGGGCGGCAAGCCATCTGTGGCTCAGTCCAATGAGCATCGGAAGAAGACCTGTATATACTGGTGGCGATACTGCGATCGGCAGGACGCTGTGGCGCAGGCTGGGGCGCTCTCTCGACGACGATCTCGGAGAAGATCCGGCGATGGGTCAACCATAGTTAGTCGAGATTTGAGAGAACACTCGGGCTGCTCGGATGAAGAGGTCACGCCGTTGCAATAATTTCTTAATTGGGAGAACAGATCGACAGGAACCTGTGCTTGGCGTAATGTGATTAGCAATACTAGACTGCACATCGTTTTGGGTCTTGCAAAGACACGAGATCTTGCTGATCGAATTGGCGTGGAAGGGTTTTGTAAGACGCCACCACGGTAGCTGATTCGTCGTGATGATGCACATGGTGGTTCTGCTCAGCTTCACCTGTGATTACTTTTCATCTGACGTAACGCATTCACGGAAAACGTAAACCTGAGACTGAAGCTGGAGCCTTAAAGACAACAGCCACCTGTGGCGACATTCACAGTCGGACAACGACGTCGGTGTCGCACATATTGCTCCGAAGGTGCTTGCCTGGTCAGCCTCACGATCTTTGCTGGTCTACATTCCCCGAGATGGTTTAGACAGTACCACAGCGGTAGTTCCCCCCGAGTTTAGCCTCAACTTGACCTGCGTTCTGCCGAGACTACGCCTCACGCTGGGACCGAAATGTTTGTATTCTTCTGGAATGCCGTAGATGCATTGCCCTGCGTGCGCCTCTTGCCAGTCAATCTGCCCCAAGTTCATAGAGTTCTTGCCAGTGAGGTCGTACAAGAGAGCCTTTCAGATTGTTGCCTTCTGCCACCACAAGAGTCCACAAAGATCATAACCATGGCTTGTTGATCTCGCAGATCCAGGCCGGTCGACTGACCCATTGTCCATCAATGTCGCTCTCTCGTGAGAAACCGTACGGATAAATGGCGGCGGGCCCTGAGTACGTTTTCTGTTAGGTCCATTACATAGAGACATAGTAATAATTTGTTCTGCAGGGCGGGATCCACTGCGGCGGGTCGTGGTCGTGTCCCCCTGGAACCTGCCGCCGTCGAGACTACTGCACCTGGAGGATAGTGTAGTCTTCTTTAGGGGTCCCGTCCTCGTGTGTGGGACTTTCAAAAGATCCTTCTGCAGACGTGCCGGATGAACAGCTCGACCGGGACAGACCCGGGTCCCATCGAGGGTGGCATCTCCATCCCCCCCCCCATGTATTCTTCTTGCGCGTCTCATGTGCTCGCTGCAGGATTCAAATACAGAAATCGCTCTTTTCACAACCATGGTGGGAAGTGTGACCCACGGGCTTTGCATGCGACATGCATGACCACCCAGCCGGCACACCGCGGCTCAATCATGATTTGCCTGCGCCCTTCCTGCAGTGATCAGCCCCCCCCTGCCCCCTCCTCAGACCTCTTGCGTGAAAGCCGCATTGGTACGATCGTCGCTTGTTGGTCGGTATGTGGCCCAGGGCTTGCGGATCATCAGCATGCCTCGGAGATTTCGGGTCGAGTGCGAGACGAGGATTTGGGATGGGCGTGAGAGACCCAAAAAAAAAAGATGTTGAGTTATTGCATATTCATGAAACAATAGCGGACGCCGCGAACCATGTTATGCAGCTTTATGTGCAGTTCAGGGCGCAGGTGTTGAACGTCCATTTGCATATTAGATTGGAAATGCAGGGAAGAGTAGTGGCGATTTATAGCAACGTCCCCGTTTACATCGATCGACGGTCCACTGGGCCTAGACTCGGATGTTCAGTGTGTGGAAGGGCCTACTGTGGTGATTTAGCTGGTAGTAAGCGCCCATGGCACGGGCCTATCCTAGCGGCTAAGGGAGCAAATGCTCCGGCTCAACCTGTGGGCAACCCCCAGGTCAGGATGCAGTTACTGTTGCGAAGGAAGCAAAGGTCGCAAGGAGGTTTCTCGGGAAAGACCATAATTATTTGGTAAGTAGGACTTGCTGCTCGGCTTCGGCAAGTTTGGTTCGGCCCTTTCGAGTTTTTGGTCTATAGTCAGTCAGGCGAGGTGCTGAACGAACAACGTCCCTTGTGTTCGCAAAGCTGTGCTCCGTGTCCACTCGCTGCATCGCCACATCTCCTTCTGGCTTCCCAACAAGACAGCCACAGCAGTATACTGTACTGCCAAGGCTGTACTCTTCATACCACTACATTGTGGCAAAAATACGACAGAACACTACTCCTTGAGGCGGCTTGATGACAGCTGTCGTTCGGTCGCCCCATCTTTTATGTTAGTGTAGTGGAACAGGTGTTGTTGATTCTTCCTGGACAGGATAAGATTTCTAGAGTTGCCATCATGCTGACAGACCCTAAGGGTGGAAAAGCTGCGCCCATCCCCGTGCATAATACCAGAACAGTTTCGTGTTGTTGTCGACAATGCATTTTTACTTGTCCGCTAAGTCGAGTTGTCATCTTCAAAATTTGTTGGAGACTCCCGCATGATTCGACTTGATGTGTGAGAGGCACACTTGCGGCTGCCCAATCTGCGGGAAGGAGTATCTTATATTCGTCAAATTGTGTCCGACATACCGCCTGGACTCTGGCTGCTCGGCCGACACCACCACCTGGGAAGAGCACATGATCGGAGGGCGGTGTCCAAGCCCCGTGTGCCCAAACAGCCGGTCTGGTGGGTGTGTGGTTAGTTAACACCCATGGACCCCCGATCTGCGACGGTAGAAAACAGCCCTACTGGAAGCCCCTATAGCGACCAGCGCGCCTTCGCGATCAACAACTTCACAGTTTCTGCCCGTTGGGACCGACTTCCACGACCTGGTCGATCCCCTGGTAATCGGGCACATCAAAGTCGAACTTCTTGGCAATGGCTGGGGCCACGAACCTGGCTTCATGTTCAGTAGATCTTGAAGAGCAATGGAGAACGGAGTGCGAGCAGTACGTACCTTCCCCCAATGAAGTGACGTCCCTTGAAATACTTCACCAAAGGCTTGGGGGCTGTCAGGCTAATCAGCGCGGTAGGATTGAACGTGCTACCGAGTCCTGTTGGGGGCGGCCCATTCTCAATGTTCCAGGACGATGGGGCATCGACCGAGGTTACGGGGAGGCTCGTCTCCTCCATGGCCTGAATCACGGCCGGAAATGGCTCTCGGACCTCTCCTGAAAAACTGAAACCTGTGATCTGTGAGCACACATCACAACCCAACTGGCAACACACGAACGGCAGAACGCACCGAACACTGCGTCGACTATATGGTC